>NC_069796.1:5935000-7185000 GCF_027406575.1 Nycticebus coucang
TTTAGTTAGCTTAATTTTAAACTAACAGCTAAATGACTAGCCTGAATAGTTTCTGCTTTTATCAAAGCCTGGCCTGTGAGAGATACAGCTTGTAAACACCCCTGCTGGGTCTGTAAGCACTTTGAAGAACAATGGCTCTGGCAGAAGCTACTGGTAAGGCCTGGGAGGGAACATTAACCAGGCCCACCCCTGCCCACTCAACAGTCAACAGTGAAAAAAAAATACTCCTTGTGGAGATTTATATTATGACAAATACAGCTTGAGCCCTGAGATATGGGCAGGAGGGCTTGTATACTGACCACGGAGGGAAATGTCTCTGGTTGGAGACAAGGGGAAAATTCCTCTTTTCCACCAATTTTTCAGAAGAGAACGGATGCCACTGTGTCTGCTCCACAGAGAAATTAGAGGGGTCTAACCTCCCCCGAGGGATCTGTGTGCGTGACCACAAACAGGAAGTGGCCCCAATACAGGGCTCAGGTTTCAGATTTCTCAAGACTGCCCTTAAAGTTAATAATTATAGATAGAATAAGAACTAACATGCTTACTGCTTTCATGTTTACTCTCTTCCTCAAGTTACCCTCTGGGCTAAATGAGAAAATAGCCTTCAATAGAAGCTGAGTGAACAAACACTCAGGGCCACTCTCTGGAGCCCCACAAACTAGTGGTGGACCCTTATGCCCATCTTTAAAAATTCTATTTTGCATGTCCTGACTCTTTTTTTCTCTCCACTTTTAACTTTATTTTTCCTCAGTCAATTGCCGCTGGTTCCACAGGTCTTAAAGGACCCTGTTCTGGGGGCAGAACCCTGACATTGGTTAAATCCTTTCTTATTCTTCAGTAGATGGCATGAGGAGCATAAATACTTTACCTCTGACAGGAAACTACGTCCCGCCTAATGCCACATCCTTGGCCCCATAAGAGACAGCTAGTGTCCAGTCTATATAACTGTTGCTCAGTCATATTGCGCTATTTAGAACACCCAACTTTAGGACATAAGCCCAGTAATCAGTTAAAAAAAATGATGAAATGATGATAGCAATAGTCCTGATAATAGTAATAATAAAATAATACCCACATTTGTTCTGTAATTAAAAAAGAAATTTTCATCTACATGAGAGCATTTATCTTAATGGAACAGACTGATAATGTGTAGCAACTACCACCATTGCATATGTAATTAAGGGTTCAGTGTAGAAATTGATCTATTCTTTACACTTTGCTGGGGTCCTGCACTGGAGGCAGGGTCCTTTAAGACCTGTGGAACTGGTGGCGATTGATGGGGGAAAAATAGTTAAAAGCCACGAGAGATAAAGAGGACACACAGAATAGAATTTTCAGAAGTGGGCACAGGGGTCCACTGCTAGCGTATGGGACTCCAGTGAGTGGCCTCAAGTGTTTGTTCCACCCAGATTTTATTGAAGGCTATTATCTCATTTAGCCCAGAGGGTAAGTTGAGGAAGGGAATAAAAACATCAGTAGTTTCTCTGAGAAAGCATGTTAGTTCTTATTCTATCTATAATCATTAACATTTAGGATCTGGGCAGCCTTGAGAAATGCAGAACCTGAGCCCTTGGTGGGAGCCACCTCCTGCCTGTGGTCACACACACAGATCCCTTGGGGGACGTTAAACCCCTCTAGTTTCTCTGTGGGGCAGACACAGTGGCATCAGTTTTCCTCTAAGAATCAGTGGGAAAGAGGAATTTTCGCCTTAGCTCCACCCAGAAATGTTTCCCTCCATGGTTAGTGTACAAGTCCTCTTGCTCATATCTCAGGGCTCAAGCTGTTGCCTTGATCTCTGCACTGGCCATTATACAAATCCCCACAATGGTTACTCACTTTGTTGACTGGGCAGGGATTGGCCTGTTTAATGTTTCTTCCCAGGCCTTGCACGTACTTCTGTTATGGCCATTGTTCTTCAGAGTTATTATGGACCCAGTAGGGGTGCTTGTAAGCTGTACGCCTTACAGGCAAGCTTTCAGTAAAAGCAGAAACTGCTCAGAGAAGTAATTCAACTGTTAGTTTAAAAGTAAGCTAGCTAAACTGTTTTTATTCCACCTTACTCAGCTATTTTTCTGTTTTTCCTTCTCTTCTGGGGGTGTTTTCCCTTGAAAGAATGGGAAAACACCATTCTCCCTGCATACTTTAATTTTTTGTTCATTTATTTACATGGAACTGAGAATATTTTCCAAATAGCATGTATAGCTAAAGAAGATGAAGAAATTTAGCAGAGTGTTATATAAAGTTACTATTTCTCATGATCTATTAGGGAAAGGGAGGTGATTCATTCTTGTTGGGCCCATATTCCTAGGAAGTTTATAGTGCTGAGGCAGAGAGCATTCCTGAGTGTGTGTGTGTGTGTGTGTGTGTGTAGTGTGGTGGTCTCAGCAGGAGGAAGTAGCTCTGCAGGCTTCCTTCAGTCAAGGGAGGGGCCTTTCCAAAATATCATGAGAAATGAGTCACCTGTGTGTTTTAAAAGAAAGAAAGGCTGGGTAGGGGGGCTCATGCTTATAATAATTTAACTGCTTCTACCATTGTGGGAGGTTGAGGTGAATGGATTGCTTGACATCAAGTATCAAGACCAGCCTGACAAAGAGTGAGACCCTGTCTTTACTAAAAATAGAAAAACTAAGGCAAGAGGATCTCTTGAGCCCAAGTTTGAGCTTGCTGTGAGTTATGATGACCCCATGGCAGTCTACACAGAGCAACAGAGTGAAACCTTATCTCAAAAAAGGGGGAGTTGTTTTGATGAAAAAGATGTTTTTGATGACAAGTTCAAAAGCAGAATATAAAATGCTGTATTTAGCAAAGTTGAAATTATTGAAGAGGTCTTCTTGCATTTATATGCACACTAGGAAATGTATTAATGTGAAAATGTTTGCATCTTGTTTTGTTGAAGCATTTTAAAGTTTAGAGATTACACATTAGAAGCTTGTGCTTTGATTGACACAGAGAACAATCACTCACATTAGTGCACCAGCCAGTAGGAGTGAATACTGGAAAATCACTTCTTAGAACTTTGCACTGGTGATATTTCCACTATGACATGTTGTCTCAAAAGCACAACTAATTTCCTAACATTTGTTTAGGAAATATATTAATAAGAAAATATTCAAACCTTTGTTTTGAACAACGAAATGAAAGTCTGCCTCTAATTAGGGCAGACTTACAATAAATATCAATAGCACACAATGTTATAAAAACTCAAAATCTCATTCATCAGTTTTCCATTCCCTTAGAAATAATCAATGTTAATTACTTCATATTCTTTCCTTACAAACATTTATGCAGCTGGGCATGGTGGCACATGCCTGTAATCCTAGCACTCTGGGAGGCTGAGGTGGGTGGATCACTTGAGGTCAGGAGTTCTAGACCAGCCTGAGCAAGAGTGAGACTATGTCTCTAATGAAAATAGAAAAACTAACTGGTTGGGCATTGTGGCAGATACCTGTAGTCACAGTTACTTGGGAGGCCCAGGCAAAGCTCAACTCTTGAGCCCAAGAGTTTGAGGTTGCTTTGAACTATGATATCCCGGCACTCTAACCAGGATGACAGAATGAGACTTGCTCAAAAAATTTTTAAAAAAGAGAGTAAATGAGTAGATAATCTTGAAGGTATTTTCCTTTTGTATAAATGGGATTACATATTAAATTCTTACCTAAATCCTGTTTCTTTCACTAATAAAGTTTCTTTAATCTTTAAAAATACATGTAGATTTCACTATTTTAGTTGCTAGTGAATGACCCACTGAATGGATTATAGATCATTTATTTAGCCATGCTTTATTTTTTAATGTTTGCTATGGAGATGCCTCGCAAGTCCTCTACTGTAGGTAGAATAAGTCAGTGACTACCACAGCAGCTGCACTTGGACATCCATTGCAATGTTTCTACCAAGGCTATGCTTCCCATGGATGTCCAGCCAGTGACAGACTGGCAGGGATTGGAAAGCAGCCCCAATCCTGGGAGACACAGGAATCCTCTAATATGCAACTTTTACTTGAATTCTTCCTCAAAAAGACTGGTAGAACATTTCTCGATCTGCACTAGAGTCCATAGTTCTTCTATATATCTACCATCCTTTTCTTGTCTTTCTTTCATATGGTGTCATACTCACATCACTTGCATCTGACAGTTCTCCAATCTTCAATTGGCTCCTCATAATTTTTTTCCTCATAGGTATTTTCCCTAATAAATTTCTTACACATTTATGTTTATCTTAGTGTCTGCTTCACAGAAGACCCAGATTATCATGTTTACCATTATTTGCATCATTAGTAATACACAAGAAATGTACATGAGTGAAACATTATGAATTTAAGAAGTTATACCATCTTAAGCTTTGCTAAATATTTTCATCAATTATGCTCAGATTTTTTATACCCATGTAGAGTTGGATTAGATGTGATAGAAAGATTTGAATGCCCTTACTGGATGCAGCTCATTAAAACTACATTTGTTTTTAGGAGATTTTTTTGTTTGTTTTCCATCTCCCAAAGCTATGTTAGTTAACATGATTTATTGACACAGAGAACAGGACTATTTTTGCTAATTATATTCGGCAGGCTGTTAATGTTAGTACCAGCCTAGTGGGAGAAAATATTAAATCAGGCTAGTTGTCATATTTTCATTTCAATCATATTTTCCTTCTTCATAGAAAAATCACAATATTTTTCATATGTTGCTTTTCTTCTTAGTTTAGCATTTTTATGGGAATTTCAAGAAATTAAAGTGCCATTAGACTAATAAAATATTATTTATGTAATTTAGTATAAACTTTGGTTTTCCTTTCACTTAGAATAAAACAAAACGAAAGTATCACTCAAAGACAGCTGTTTGAGTAAGTGAGCCTTCTGCCGTGATTTACAGCTGATACTAAAAGGTCTGTAGGATGTTATTGCAAATCAGACTAGACATTGTCATAGACATTAATATAAAACCTTGAACACTATAAGACCAAATTGTCATATTTCAGTATCTGAAATTGCTGTGGGAGGATATAACACAATGAAAAATTGTTACCAATTATACTTCATTTATTTGAACATTAATCTTCACTTAACCCAAGGATCTGTTGACTACTAATTTTGAATAAGACAAGGTCTTAGTGTTTTTAGGCAATTGCAATTTATTGAAATATCCAATGAAAAAGTTCTTTTAAAAGATGCTATATTATATAGCATTAACTTTTTCAGAAAGCAAATTTTTATTTTATTAATATCAGCAAAATTTCTGAATAGTCAAATGATTAAATTGCACGGTTACATATCTAAATTTAAATTTATTCTGAATTAAAGAACATTTGAACAAGCTAAAGTCATTTTGCCCTGGCACAAAGTTGGCACCTCCTAATTAAGTTATCAAGCCATAGCATAGCTGGAAATACCACATATGCAAGTCAAAAAGTAGGCAAAAGAGTTTGAAACCATAGGCATCATGTGACTGGATAGAAATAAATAACCAATGCTCCCTAGAATAATTTTACCCTCTTGCTATTCAACAACTTACTCAACAAATTAAAGATTTGTATACAAGAATTGTCCCAGATTTCCTTTAACTTATGTTCTAGACACATATTCCTTAAATCAACTTCTATATTTATAATACAGAGATGATCCTGGGATTAGTCTTTGCTTATAAATTGCTAGCAGATATCATAACATGTTAAGTCTAATGTTCTAACCTCAATGCTAATAAGTCAAAAGTCTTAGGATTTAGTTTCTCTTTGTCCCCTCTTGACTCACTTTAATATCCCTCAGTGGACCATGGGCTCTTTGATTTTTTCTTTTATAGCTAAATATTCAGTTTATTTATGGATTCTATTGCCTCACACTTTTTTTATTATTCCATAAATACATTTGTCTCAATAGTTGTGAAAGTCTGTGCTCTGTAGTTCTCTCTGTGTCTGACAAGTGTGAATAAAGATACTTAAGGTCAAGGATCAGCTACTATGCAAGTAAGTGTCTTTGGGGATCTTCTTAGAACTACAGAGCTAAACTTTTACAGTAAGTTTATCTGTAAAATGACCTCACTTTGCATGAATTTATTGACATCATTCAAATCTTTGGTAAATCAAAATTACAACGCCCCCAAATTAATGATTAAATTACAAAGCACAATAGTTTTGAAGCCCGATATATAAGAAAGGCAAGCATAGAATTTTCTTTTAGGAAGGTGTCCTTGAGAAATGCAACTGATAGTTGTGAGTGAGTGGAGTCAATACTATTGGCCTTACTCTCCCACACACAACTAAAAACCTTAGACAAACCTAAAACATAGAAACCACTGAAGGAATTACAGAACAATCACTAGCAAGCCAATTCTCGAGGAGGCATGCAACGTCCCTTGGAAGAAGGGACTAGCACCACATGTGTTTCCCATAGTGTTTATAAAACTACAAAAAATGTTGATGTTTTTCTCTTAGAACAGGCCTCATTTTATGCTGTGTGTGCCTAGAACTCAATGAAACCAAAAATATGCTTCTTCAAAAAGATCAGCAAATTTGATAAAACTTCAACTATTGAAAAAAGTGAGATTTAGAAAAAATGAGAAGACAAATAACTATTCATATTATCAGACACAAAATAGAAGACATTGTAACTGATTTTATAGAAATAAAAAGGATTTTAAGAGAAAACTGTGAATAATTCCTCTCAGCAAATTGGATAACCTGTATGACACACAACCTTAAGACTAAATCATAAAGAGGAAATATGAACAGAACTATAGCAAGTACAGGGATTGAATCAGTTACTAACTTCTCAACACAAAGAAAAGCATGATTGCAGATAACTTTACTGTTGAATTCAACCAAACATGTAAAGAGAAATTACCACCAACTATCTCAAACTCTTCAAAAAGTGGAAGAGGAAGGAAGACTTCCAAACTTATTCAATAAGGCTAGCATTTCCCTTATATTAAAGCCAAAGACAGTAAAAGATAAAGCTACAAACTGATGATATCTTTGATAAATATTGAAACTAAAAATCCTCAACAAAAATTCTAGCAATACAGAATTCATTAGAACATAAAAAGGATTTCATGCCAATATAAATTGAAATTTATTCCTGGAATGCAAGGATGGTTGAACATATATAACTCAATCAACATAAGACCACATTAACAGAATTAGGGGGATAAAAACCTCACATAGTAATTTAATTTGATGGAAAAAATTTTTTGACAAAATTCAACATTTTTTCATGAAAAAAAAAAAAAAAAAAGACAGGTGTGGAAAGATACTACCCAGCATTACAAAAGCCACATATGAAAATCCTATAAATAACATATTCAATGGTAAAAGACTGGCTTTGCTGTATGATTAGAAAGGATACAAAAAATCCACTTTTCTTAGTTCTATTTGACATAGTACTGGCGATCTTGGCTAGAACAATTAGGCAATAGAAAGAAATAATAAACATCAAATTGAAGAGAAATAAAATTATTTCAGTTTGCAGACAACATGACTTTTTATGCACAACACACACACATATAAGAAAACCCTAGAGGGACCAGAAAATTGAGCTTGGCAACAGTTGGCAATGTCGTAGGATATAAAAAGTAATATACAAAATTAGTTATATTTATATATGCTAACAAGGAAATATTCAATCAAGTTAAGAAAACAGCTCCATTTAGAGTAACATCAAAAGGAATAAATCACTTAGAAATCAGCTTAATTAGGAAGTAAAAACTTGTGTACCGAAAACTATAAAATATTGCTAAAATAAATTTAAAAAGACAAAAATATATGGAAAGATACACGAGGTTCATAAATTAGAAAACTTAATATTGTTAAGATGTTATACTACTCAAAGCAATCTACAGATTTAAAGCTATCTCTAAAAAAGTCCCAAAGTAATTTTTTGAAAAATAGAAAAATGGATTTTAAAATTTATATGAAATTCAAATGACCCGTAGTTAACCAAAACAATCTTGAAAAGGTAGAAAAAAACTTATGGTCTCATACTTTCTATTCAAAAACTTACTACAAAATGTAGCACTACAGAATGTATTAGCTGGTGTCAAGAACACATGAGGAAGTATTCATACCACTAATGATTAAGGAAATGCAAATAACAATTAAATATGACTTCATATCCATGAGGATGGATACTGTCAAAAAAGAAACAAAATAAAATAAAATAAAGTGTAGGTAAGGCTGTTGAGAAACTGGAAACTCTCTGCTTTGTTGCTATGACTGAAAAATAACACAGTTGCTGCAGAAAACAGCTAAGAAGCTCCCACTCCCCAAAATCAAAAGTATAATGATCCCATGATCCAGCAAGTCCACTTCTGGGTAGACATCCAAAAGAATCGAAAGCAGAGTTTCACTTCTGTTCACAGAATGGTTATTTGTAAATGGTCAAAATATAAAAGCTATTTATGAGTTCATTAATAAATGAATGAATAAACAAAATATGGTATATACTGACAATGGAATATTATGCAGCTTCAAAAGGGAAGGAGACTATGGTCATGCTCGACCATGGATGAAACTTGAGGACATGCTCAGTGGAAACAAGTCATTCACAGAGAGAAGAATACTGCATGGTTCCCCTTCAGTGGGCTGCCTAGAGAAGTTAGATTTATAGACTGAAAGCAGAATGGTGGTTACCAGTGGCTGGGTTTAAGGGGGAATGGGGTATCAATTTTTCAAAGGGGTATAGAGTTTCATTTTGTGAGGATTCTGGAGATTGGTTGCATAATAGTGTGAATGTGCTAAACACTATCAAACAATACACTAAATATAATTAAAATGGTAAAGTTAATATTATTTATATTTCACCACAACTGAGATTTAAAAATATTATTGATGTTAATATTATTAGCAATGATAAAATGGGACAATTTGGAAAAATTTCCTTTCTTGCCCGTATGAAAGCATTAAATATATTTCTTGGCACATGGAAAGAAAGAAATAAATGGAAGCTGGCCTTATTTTTAAATAGACGTAGGTACATGACTGTGTGTGTGTGAACTCCTCCTAATATACCATTTATAATGAAGTAATTGTAAATTTTTTAAGGAGGGACCCAAACGTTCTATGTTAGAAAGATTTTTTAAATGCAACAGAATAAAATTTTACCTAAGATGACAATTAGTAAAAGAGATTTAAATTCTAAAAACTTCCTTAAATCTCTGTTATTTCAACTCTCTGCCTCCTTGATCCCTGAGGTTTAAATCCCAAATTCTCTATATAACCTCAAGCAGTTTTTTGCCGCATGAAATCCTATTGTTTGAACAGAATATAGGAATGATCCAGTTAAACAAAGGAGGAAATAAAGCAAAACGAAGTACAAATGAAAATCATGACATAATTAAAATAAACCTTCCTGAAAGATTTGGCGAAAGTCTCCTTTAAAAGATTAGACACCAGTAGGCCAGATAGCAAGGTGATTTTCCAGAGTTTCACACCTGGAAACAAACCAGGTAGGAAAGCCAGGGTTCCTCTTATCATAATGCAGCTAATTCACATGCACTCTGGTTGAGGTCATTATTCTCCATTTTTTAAACATCTCTGAAGCTGTGAACACAAGATAATTTTATCTTTTATTTTTATGTGGTTGATATTCTGATGTTTCCTATTTAATTTTCAGGCCATTTTGCTTCCCACAAACAGCACAAATATTTTAATCGGAGTTTTCTGTTTCTTTGGAAAACACTTTCTCAATTAAGCCAAATGAAGTCTCTTTAATTATAAACACATATAAACAACACAGTGAAAACGTTTTCTTTTTCTTTTTACCGTCTTCCTCTTTGATGTTTCTATAGTTATTTAACAAAGGTAATTTTTATCATAAACTTTACAATGAGGATATCTATCACTGTTCCCATCACTGTCTCTTTCAAGTTATAGAAATTAAAAGCCTGTCAAAAATCACAGCCATTATTTCTATCAATATTCTCCTGGCAAATTTTGTTGTTTTGAAAACTTCCCACAAAATGATCTTTTTGTGTATAATGTGACAGTTACTTTTGTTATTTTATTTACCAGGATATAATCATGAAAAGTGTGTGCAGGTATGAGTGTTTGCATTTATTTCTTACCAAATCTGTAAAAAAAGTGAGTAATTTTTCTTAGGTATTCTAAACTTTTCTCTATTGATTAAAACTCTTCCAAATATTCCATTTCTAGATAGTAAAATCTGCTTACACAGAAGGAGTCAGAATCTCCTGCTTACATCAAAACTTGAAAATTCTCTTTCTAAGGATGATTTACGAACATTTGAGCCCCACCTGAAGCAGGATCTGCAGTAAGGAGACTGCCTCTTACTGCTGAGATGGGCCTGAGACTGACATGGGAAACTCCTCTTATAAAGAGGCCTGGCTAATCACACAACCAGGTTTTCTATGTCACTTTTAGTGAAATGGCAAACACTCGGAAAGCAGGAACTCTTCAAAAGCAGTCACAAAAAGACTGAGCAGGTTGTACTGTTTCCTGGTGGAGCTTTATACAAAGAGTGGTGCCTATAACTGAGTATTTGTGGAATTGTATGGAGGTAAAGAGAAAGGATGTTGGGTCACCCCCTACAAATGTCTTCACTTGGAAAAACACTGTCATTGGCATTGACAACAGAAAAACATTTATTAAATCTCCTAGTATAAGTATAATTCTAAGGTCAGCAAAACGATTTTTGAATACTTCTGTTTTCTGGAAGGGAAAATGTATTAGCTTATTCTCTCTGGAGAAATTTAAAAGTGATAGCCAGTACTCCATCATTTCCCATTCACATCAAACTTCCAGGAAAGCTAGATTAAAGTCAATTAATATTTGATATTAATTGTAGCAAAATTAATAATTTTATGTAAGATTATGATGCAATAAAGTCATATTTGTAGTGTCCATGCAGCTTATTTCTGATTAATTCCACTATCTTCTATTTCTAATGGGTAAACTATGAGCATAATAATTAAATAAAGAGGGTTTTTTGCCTACATGATCTGGCAATGAAAGTCCGTTCACTGTCTATGGCGAATGTATCCTGCTTTGTAAACTTTCTTACTCTGTAAACCTGTCTTTCTTTTCTTCAATAAACTTTGTTTCACACTTGCCTTTAAAAAACAAAAAATTAAATTAAGAAAACTTTGAAAGAAACAATCAACAGTAATGAACTATGATTTAATGAACTATGATTTAAATTTGAAATTAAAAACAAAAGGAAACAGAAAATGCCAATCTTCACCCATACTTAGTTCTGAAAAGACCTGTGTTATGTGATGTGATTTAAGTAATAAAACCCTGAAGGTTAAAACAAAACAAATATTGATGCCTTTAAATATAAACATCTCAAAGAACAAAAGAGTTGACAGGTCAAGATGTCATCAAAAGTCCGTCATATTAGAGGTTCCTATGATGTAATATGAGCATTTTGGCAGAAGTTACTTTTGTTATTTTATGTACCACGACATAATCATGAAAATTGCGTACAGGTCTGAGTGTACACAATTTCTTCTCAGTGAACGGAGCTGAGTTTCCAAATCATGGAACTTTTTCATTTCTTCTCAGTGAACTGTGCTGAGTTTCCAAATCATGGAACTGTTCACGTTTATTGGAAAAAAAAAATCCCCAATATGGTTTGTTGAACAATGCACAGGTTAATGGACGCACACAAAAAAGAAAGCATTCCTCTGCCATGGCCACCGAAGGAAGGACCACAGAGTGGTGGTGACATAACAGCAAATCTTAATTTCTCACAATTTTGTAGACTAGAAATTCAAGATCGGTTGGCATGCAGATGGCATCTTTGGTCTGTGTCTTCACCTAGTGTGTGTGTCTTTATCTCCATTTCTTGTTCATATTGGAGAAAGGCCCACTCTAGTGCTCCCATTTCAACTTCATTACTTCCTTTTTTTTTTTGAGACAGAGTCTCACTATGTCAACCTGGGTAGAGTGCTGTGGCATCATAGCTCACAGCAACCTCAAACTCTTGGGCTCAAGAAATTCTCTTGCCTCAGCCTCCCAAGTAGCTGGGACTACAGGCGCCCACCACAACAGCTGGTTATTTTGTTGTTGTTGTTGTTGTTGTTGCAGTTGTCATTGTTGTTCAGCAGGCCTGGGCTGAGTTCAAACCCTGGCCACGTAACCACTGAGCCAACTTCTTTACTTCTTTAAAGACCATATCTCCAACAACAGTCACAACAGTACTAGGGGTTAGAACTTCAACGTGAGAATCTTCAGAGGATGCATTTCAGCCAGTGACAGTACCTTTCACTCCTGCAGGATGGCCTATCCCCAACACCTGCTGATCTCATTCCCCTCACTTTAGGTTTACTAATTCACCAGTCCTTGCACTGTCACAGAGTTTCTCAGTTGTCCTGTAAAGCGTATCATGCAAAGATGACCCTATCAATTTTGGAAAGAAAATGTGAGGCCCATTGAAACACAAGAGCAAGTTGATTTTCCCCCACCTTCATTGAGGCATGTTTGGCAAAAATTGTATGCAATTTATAGCAGCAGCGCCCAGTCTTTTCAGAACCAGGAACCAGTTTCATGGAAGACAATTTTTCCACGACCAGGAGGGGTGGGGATAATCTTGGGATGGTTCAAGTGCATTACATTATGCACTTTATTTCTAGGTTATTATTACATTGTAGAATATAATGAAATGATTGCATAACTCACCATAATGCAGAATCAGTGGGAGCCCTGAGGTTGTTTTCCTCCAGCTAGACGGTCTTTCCCTGTATTTGTAGCCACTCCCCAGCAGGAGCATCACCACCTCAGCTCCACCTCAGATCATCAGGCATGAGAGTCACTGAAAGAGCTGCAACCTGGACCCCACACATGGTTACAGTAGGGTTTGTGCTCCAATGAGAATATAATGCCACCGCTGAGGTGACGGGAGGCCACGTCGAGGTGGAGATGGGAGTGATGAGGGGATACCGTAAATAAGATGAATCCTCCTGGCTTGCTTGCCACTTACCTCCTGCTGTGTGGCCTGGTTCCTAACAATTTTGATGATTAATATATATTTTAACTTACTCTTTTTTATTTCAGATTAATATGAAGGTACAAATGATTGGGTTGCTTTGTTTACATTTCTAAGGTAAAGTTCAAGTTGTAGTTGAGCCCTTGACCCCAGGGGTGTGCTGTGTACCCTCACATTGTGCACCTTAGACGAGAGCTCACCAATCCCACATGCTCTTCCCCATTCCCCTTCCCCTATAAAGAGACAGGAACAAAACATTTAAATTAAATAACATCTACCCACTTGAAGTCATAATGACTTCACCACATCGAGCTGTCATTGCGTTATGGCCGTTTACAGCCAAGCCCCGATGAGCCTTCAGTGTACACTAAACATTCAGAGAAAATCAACCAATTTTTATCCCTACTTTTATAAATTTTAACCTCAGAAAAACTGTGATGAAAGGATACTCTACCTCAAGATTTTTTGCTGCTCATTTTCGGAATATAATTAAGCTTCAGCCCTATTATTTCTTGACAATGGAAAAGCTATTGATTGTGCTGCTTTTGAAATCCTGTATCACATTAGGCTCTTTCTAATAATGATGCCCTTGGCTTAAGAAGAAGAGAAAATTGACTTGACCTAATTAAAAACTCTAAAGATTTTCTCTATTATTTTTTCATCAAACTTATTTGGGCCCTGTGCCAATTAAAGAATGAACACTAAAAAAAAAAAATCTTTCATCAAATGGAAAATAAAATGATACATGTTAAAATAAGTCAGACTGTAAGTGAAATTTGTCAGAATCTATAAAAATGTCTGAGCAGAATGCACATCAGTGAAGTTTCAAAATGGGACTGCTTCATCTTTCTTAGTTTCAAGTACCTTCTTAGATCCAAGAAAAGGGCATGTCTGTGCCAAGAAAGAAAAGTCTGAAGGATAAAAGCATCTCTCTTCAAGGATAATTACTACAAACTTCAGTGAATAATGAAGACTCTCTTGTTACCTTGGTACCGTCTTTCCATCTTTTTTCATTTCCCGTTACAATGAGATAACCCCCCACTACTTTTCTGAGTGAATCCAGAGGCAGAAAACCTGGAATGTTTTCAACGAGCAATTTTCATTCTAAGTCTGAACTATTTGAATTCACACACATATTTGTACAGGCCAAAACATGAAATGACGTTCAGCCTTGCATTATGCCTCCAAAAACTAGGCTCCATACCACTTACTACATCAAAATCTACTATCATGAAATCTCTGACAACGATCTTTCTCTTTTTCTCTCTGACATTTTCAGAATTGATCGTCTATTCCTTTCCTGTGTTCTGTAGTTCTCAGCCCCACCATATGCAATGGTCCAATTGCTTCTGTTTTCTTGGTTTTGCTCATAATATTTTAAGACAGTGCACTTTTCTTCTGCTGTTAATTCTTGACCATGAACATGCACAACCCTTATCCTTCATATCTATTTCATCTCAGAAAACTGATTCATATTATTTAGATATGACATTGTACATGTCATTTTTTCATAATTACTTGGCATTTTATCTCATTTATACAATATTATTGCTTTTTATATAAAGTTAAAAAATACAGGTATTTATGTTTTATTAATATGACTCAAAACTTTAATTGCTTTCCAACTGATCAGATAAAATATTAAGATATTGCCAGACTTACCTAAAAGGTTTTCTACAATATGCCCCAAATTAGTTAGTTTCTAGTTAGTTTCTATTGGAAATTTTAAACGTATTCTACACTCCAACCAAAAAAAAATTTCCCAGGCTTGAGAATCCTCCTTCGCATGTCAACCTCGGTCAGTGCCTTTGTTCATGTTTTTTTTTTTTTTTTTCCTTAAAATATATGTAAGAACAAAGGGTCATTAAACCTAGGACACAACAGAAATTTCCTCCATAAAAATTAAATTGGTAGGTGATACTGGAAAAGATTATGCAATTGTATGTGCACACATACACCCTGTACATACATGCTACCAAAAAATGAGTGTACAAATGCCATTGTGAAGTTGCTGATGACCCTTAGGTTTTTGGAGGTATTGGTGCAATAAAAGATGAATAGTAATAACCTATAAGAAGATTTTGAGAAATCTGTGTGTCTTAAGGAACAAAGCAAACCAGCTTCAATACAAGAGGCCATGAAAATGCAGTGAATAAAACTAGAGTTATTAAACCTAGAAAAGACTTGTTATTGAATGGATATGGCCAATGAATTAAACCCTAAACTGTGTGTAAAACAGTTCAAGTAATAAATAATATATGTATTCGAAATAAAAGGAACAGATGCTTTACAAAATAAGCAAGAAACGTATAGAAAAGCATTACCTGAAAATAATCATATAAGCTACAAATAAATAGTTTGTACTTACACCCAAGGTTTGTGCCTACATTATTGTAAAAAGAAATTAATATGGGCTCGGCGTCCGTAGCACAATGGTTATGGAGCCAGCCACATACCCTGAGTCTGGCCAGTTTGAACCTGGCCTGGGACAGCTAAACAACAATGACAATTACAACCAAAAAATAGCTGGGCGTTGTGGCAGGTGCTGGTAGTCCCATCTACTTGGGAGGCTGAGGCAAGAGAATGGCTTAAGTCCAAGAGTTTGAGGTTGCTGTGAGCTGTGACACTACAGCACTCTACTGAGGGTGACATAGTGAGACTCTGTTTCAAAAATAAATATGACAGCGGAGCGCTGTGCACATCCCATTACCACGTATCTCTGCATTTAATATACTTGCTTCTTTCTTTCTTTTCCACCCGTGCATGAGAGTCCAGCGTCAAGCATAGCTGCTCATTAAACGTTTGATCAGTCAACAAACACTTAATGAATCAAACACTGGAAAGTTGTCCATTACAGAACGTAGTCTCAAATGTAGCGCAAAATCCAGGAGTATTACCCTTGAAAAAAGGTCAGTTGTGGGCGCTGCCTGTGGCTCAGTTGGTAGGGCGCCGGCCTCATATACCGAGGGTGGCGGGTTCAAACCCGGCCCCGGCCAAACTGCAACCAAAAAATAGCCAGGCGTTGTGGCGGGCGCCTGTAGTCCCAGCTGCTCGGGAGGCTGAGGCAGGAGAATCGCTTGGGCCCAGGAGTTGGAGGTTGCTGGGAGCTGCGTGAGGCCACGGCACTCTACCAAGGGCCATGGAGTGAGACTCTGTCTCTACAAAAGAAAGAAAAAAAAAAAGAAAAAAGGTCAATTGAAACTCTTCAATTTGAAAACCATTTTAATGACAATGTATGGACTGCATGAACACTGGGTCTGATTAGAAATTACATTACTTCAGAGTCATTATAGCACAAAGACTTGCCGATCCAGACGCCACTGACCATAAACAATGAAACAACTAGAATGCCTGGACTAGCGGATTATTAGCGTAGTTGAATCCAGCAAGGAAATTAGTGTATTCTCATTGTACCCCAAGAAGCAAAACAACCTTCCACATAGTTGTTAGTTACATGGTTTAAATCCTTGTCCTCTTGGGCTCATCATTCCAAATCAAACAGACTTCAAGGTCTCTACTTTCTTCAGCTCAACAATGACAAACCAAATACTTCCACTCCCTTCTTCAATACACCAAAAATACTGTACTGACTTTTGACCACAGCTGTTAATTAACACAAGTCATTGTAACAGATGAATCACCTTAAATCTATTTTATTATTTATTTATTTATCTGTTTTATTTTATTATTTTGCAGTTTTGGCTGGGGCCGTGCTTAAACCTGTCACCCCCAGTACATGAGGCCGGCGCCCTACTCCTTGAGCCACAGGCACCGCCCACCTTAAATCTATTTTAAATGTGAAGGAGAGGCCGAAATTATCCAAAGCAATTTTTCTCGTGCTTATTAGTAACATGCAGGAATTTTTGTGTTGCTTTATTATATACGTAAAAAAATTATATAATCATTAAAACTTTTCATAAAAATAATGACAAGTACAATATATAGACATATAATATACAAGTGGAGAACAACAGAGGAAGGTAGGAATATTGCTGAACTTATTGTTTTTTTCTGCTTGGGGTAAAACTGATACAATGAAAGCAAGGTCACCAATCATGTTAAAAAAAGAAGTAATGAATCAATAAAAACATTTCAAATTGAGCTTTTCTTCAAGTATAAAACTATAAACATATACAAATATGTGTCCAAAAAAATCCAAGCACTGTATTACGATGAAAAGTGTAAGGATGGTTGATCTTTACAGTGAAATCATAGCAAAAATGTTAACTAATAGTTTTTTGAGTAAGGTCTAAAATCAATCTCACTCTGCCTGCTTTCTTTAACTCCCTAGCAGACTTACTAGCAGCACCCCAACCCCATTTCCGTTTACACAGGCCACCAAAAAGAGCAGAAAAGCAAATGTAAATACTTTCTATTTCATCAGCTCTCTGTCTTTCAGAACTTGTTTCTATAGCCTCACGGGTTCCTGAGTTTCCCAGACTAACAATGGGGCATGAACATCAGGCATCGGGATTGGAAACATCAGGAAAGCACGGACACAGCATGCACACTCCCGATACCCTGAGAATTTGGCTGCAATTACATTTTCCTCTTTGTTCCCCTTAAATTCAGCAACCACTTGACCTCCATGGCGGCTTTTGTCCTTTCTTTCCGGGAGCCTCACCATCAACCTGCTCTCTTCTCTCTCCTTCCCCAATCTTGTCCCCTCTCTCACTCCCTGTCTTCCTAAAATAAAATAATGTCTACACCTTTATCTTGCTGTAGAGAAATTATCTTCTCATCCTACACAGAGCACCTACTGAGCTTTCCACCCTAACAAAAAGTGTCAGGGTTTTTTAAAAAGATGATAATTGAATGATAGTGTGGAGGTGTCCAGACAGGATACCAGGAGCAGAGAAGTTCAGGTCAGGTTTATTGAAAAGGGACAGTGACCCACCTGGGCAGGCAAAGATGACACCTACAGAGTTAGTTAGAAACCCTGGGGCCTAGGGGGAGGGCACATCCTACAGCTCCCCTGGAGGGCTTGGATGGGTTGGGTCCTTGGCACATATTTTGGGGGTAGGGCCAACTAGGTCTTTTGTGAACTTTTTTTTTTTTTGTAGAGACAGAGTTTCACTTTATTGCCCTCCATAGAGTGCCGTTGCGTCACACAGCTCACAGCAACCTCCAACTCCTGGGCTTAGGCGATTCTCCTGCCTCAGCCTCCTGAGCAGCTGGGACTACAGGCGCCCGCCACAACGCCCGACTATTTTTTTATTGCAGTTTGGCCGGGGCTGGGTTTGAACTCGCCACCCTCATGGGCCTATATGGGCCCTATATGGGCCGGTGCCCTGCTCACTGAGCCACAGGCACTGCCCCTTTGTGATCTTTTTTTAAGAGGAGAGGAAGCGGGAGGAGGATTCATGGAGGGCTGCCTTAGGCCACCCAAAAGTAACAAATTAGAAATGTGCTTTGCCGAAGTTCACTAAAGAACAAAATATTATAATGTTAGAGTGAATTCAGTTGTACTCAAAATTTGGAAAATATTTGACAGTACATCAAAAAATATAAATGCATATAAATGTATCTGTTTTTATTCTGTCTCAAGGCTTCAGTATGTTACGTGACTATGACAGCTAAACTATGCATAAATTTTCCTAATCAATGAAAATAAATTGTATGCTTTGTTGCATTCTTGTTACTATTGTTTTTCATTTTCTTACAATGGGTTTGTGTGCAAATGAACTAGAATTTCTAGTAGAATTTCCTTAAATTTCCACTCATGGTCCACGCTTAAGGGTATTGTGGTGAGTCTGTGAAGTAAATCCTTATTAGAATAATTAATTCCTAATCAGAGGAGTTAAAAACTTAAAGAATGGCTTCAGAAGACAGTAAGTTAGCCGGAACCTAAAATATATTATACAGCTTCAACCATACAATTTTGCTTAATATGCACCTTCAGAAACAGGGATCAGAGGAGAAATTTCATAAACGCAGATGAGTGCTTGTGAACAACTCGCAGAGCAAACACATTTTAGTCTGAAAGGCCTTGTGATTTGGAAACCAATCTACTAGATAGATGCCAAATCAACTGATAATTGCCCTAGCCTGAAACTAGCCACACTGTCTGGTACTGATAACTGCTTGAAAAATAACATTTTCATAATTGCGTGAATCTCTATTAATAAACCTGTAAAAATCATAGAAACACCAAACCCCAAACATATTGCTAATGCAAATTACTCCTTTGTTAGAGAACAATATCCTTTTTTAAACATTGCTTAAAGCGATTCAATTGAAAAGCTAAAGCCACAATTATTCCTCACATTTTGCTGGGATAGTGTCTCTGTTCCAGGGAGCCCATCCTTTACCCACACCATGCTAATTTGTGGCAGGTGTGTGGGGAAGTAGTATATAAGATAAATCATTGTTAAACCTTGACATCCACAGAATAATTGGTTTTGCTAAGGATCAGAGTAAAATCATTTGTGGTGAGAGGTCTTCCCTCCATAGTACGGAAGATTATGCCTTCCTCCAAACACTTGCATAGTCAAATTGCACACAGCCTTTCTAGTATATATTTAGCTCTTATTACTATAAAATATATAGAGACATCTATTTGCCTTTAGTTTCTGGGAAATTTGTCAGAAATATGAACTTTGTGCATTCTGTCATTATTAGTTACCCTACAGAATGTATTTAGGTTATATATTTGCAAATTAGGAGAATAAAATAGGAGCCATAACCTCTAACAGTTTGGGGGGTAAAAAACAGGTGCACGGGCAGTTTCCACTGCCATATTGCTGATGTGGCTTCCTTCTACTCTGGGCTGGACACAGACTCCATTTTCTGGGCCTAACCAGTCTTGTCGATAAGTTCGATCAAGTTTCCATGTAAGCCACCACTCCCCATGAGGAGCAGACGGCTTGTAATGGCAGTTTAGAATTAACTTCTGCCCACAGACCTTTTATACAGGCTGTGATATACAGTAAATTCCATTTCTCCAACCCCCCTCGGCCTTCAGGGAAGGAGAAACTTCATGTAACCCACTACACAGAAAGCCAAAAACACAACCCACTGGGGGACCCCCTTCACTGTGCCAGGCTTTGCTTTTCTCTTCCATTTATCTATAATAAAATCTATTGCCTACTGGTGATTTGTGAATTCATTCTTCAATTTCACACGACTAAGGGCCCAATAGAGAAATTCCAGTAACATTGCTATGTTTTCCCTAGGCAGCTTTACCATGCAGTTCTAGTATCTAGCATTTTGCGTAACTTTCCCCTGAGTTAAATAATCGATTTTAAAATTAAAGGAATAAATGAAGGCTAATTAATTTGTTGGAAGGAGCTCAGAAAATTTCACCCTAAAATATCATTCTTTGATATAAAAGATTATAAATTAAAGTTTGTCCAGATAAAAGTACATCAGAAGGGGCTTTCTTTTTAATATGTAGAAACTGGACTAACTTCCTTTCCTCCCGCTGTTATCTCAGTATATTACAGAATACAACCAGACCTGACCCAGCTCATTTAAAGCATAGTACTTGTCTCTCAGATTAATTTACAAATCTATTTCTCTTGTTTCCTTCATTCTCCCAAGTGTCTATCCATCCACTCTACAGCTGTCTATTGACCATACACAGAATTGCATATGCTCCTCTTTTTACCCCTCCGTCCTAAAAGACGCATAGAAAAACATCTGGATCCCACTGGGATATTGGACAATCACTCTGATTCTCCCCATGCGCACGCTAAATGAAACTTTCTCTTATTAATCTGCCTTAATTGTGAGTTGTTCTTTCAGTGAATCATGGGGACAGGATTCACCCTCACCCTTACAGTTTAAATACAAGACAATTTAGTCACGAGCATATAGATAAAATTGTTGTTTACAAAAGGCACCATTTTTAAATGTACATAAATATATATTTGGGGGTTGGGAGGGGAGTTACAGTAACTTTCCTTCTTTGGGTACAGTCAGAAATATAGAGTCTGTTCCTATTAAGATACAAAATTAGTTTTAAATTCTAAACTTTATAACTCAAATAAATTAATTTACATTATCTCTCTGGTTCTGACATAAATGTCTTACATGATTCAGCAATGATGGAATTATGAACAATCTAATGGTTATTTTGGATTTGATTTCAGTCATTATCAGATAATTAAAAGTAAGGGCAGCATCCCCGGATGTGGTTCTTAAAAGTTCTTTCATCGTAAAAAAATATTAAAACATATGTTTTAGTATCTTCAATTCTGTAAGACCGGTGGTATTACAAAACACTTCCTTTCTATGTCCCTGTTCTCTATGTGACAAGCTTGTTATTCCCCATCTGATTACTCCACATATAATATTGACTCACCTTAGTAATCTTCAGAAGTGAACAAAACTATCTCTCTGTACTGAAGGTTATTTTTGTTTCCACATTCGGCAATGAGAAGTTAATTTGATCGTTTTCCAGTATCTATGAATATAAATTGATGGAAAAGACTGGGAATATGGGGAAAAAGGAGGAAAACCTAAAGTTTCAACTCTCTCTGAGGGTAAGTACCTTAGAGCAAAATTTCTATTGAACATCTAATTGGTTTTTAATCCAGTGATTCCTTCAAGGTGATGTTCTATGGAAAATATTATGCAAAGTAAGGAACATATAGAGTCACCTGTTAAGCTTTTAAAACATTTATAGCCACGCTTCCCCCACATTAATAAATCCAGATTGTCTGGTGGAAGAGAATGCTGAGTGGGTACTAACGTCTCCTTTTGTAGTTATTTGTCCATTCGCCTTTTAGTTTTGTCAAATTTTACTTTATATATTTTAAAATTATGTTAATAACTATCTGTATTTTAAATACTTCTGACCTGTTGCTCATATATTATGGAATCTATAGGTTTATTTCTTAAGACATTAAAATTAACTTTGTCTGATATTAGTGTATTCAACCCAACATTCTTTCAGTTTAGAATTTGTATAATGTATGCATTTTCAAACTTCACATTTTTAGATTTAATGTAATATTTTAAATTGACAATTAAAAATATATATATATTTATTGCACAATCTGATGTTTTAAAATATGTATACGTCGTGGAATGGCTGACTGTGACTATATGCAGTAGTGATAACACACTTCTTATTTCTTGTTGTGATAACACTTGAAATCTACTCTTTCAGTGAATTTTATCATACAGCAAATTGTTATTAACTGTACTCATCATGTTCTACAATAGATCCTTTAAACTGATTCCTCCTAACTGAAATTGTGTATCCTTTGATCAACGACTCCACCACCTCCACCTACAGACCCTCATAACTACCATTTCACCTATAACTCTGCCATCTCCACCCACAGCCCCTCATAACCACTGTTCCACTTTCTGCTTCTATGAGTTCAATGTTTTCAGATTCCACATACAAGTTAAGTTCATGTATTATTTGTCCGTTTGTACCTGGCTTATTTCATGTAACATAAATTATCAAACTTTATCTTCTCCCTCTGTCTTTCTTTCCTTCCTCCTCTCAGTGTTCTTCTGAGACCAATCCTTAGCTAACTTCTCCCAAGCAAGTTGCTCGTAAAAGGTAATGCACCTTACATTACCAATTAAAGCTGTCGAACTGTTAATTTAGAAGTGAGAGTCATGTAAGGACATTTAATTACAAACGCATATTTTCAACAGCTCTTGGACTCTTATCTTTAGCTGTTTGTTTTGTAAAAAACATAAAAAGATTTTTCTTCTTACCTTTTGTTTTTCAATCCAGCCTGAAAATTCTCTGGCCATTAATTAAAATATTTAGTCCATTTATACATAAATTATCGACATGTTCATGTTCATATCTATCCCCTTATAATTTATTTCCTTTTTAACCCAACTTGTTCAATTATTTTCTCCTGTATTATTTTCTTTTCAGTAATTAAATATTTTATTATTATATTTCCCTTTATTGCCTATTTTTATTTTATTTGATATTTATTTATTTATTTAAAAAAAAATTTTTTTTTGAAGATTTGGCCATGGCCAGGCTTAACCCACCACCACTGGTATATGGGACCAGCGCCCTACTCCTTGAACCACAGGTACCGCCCTATTTAATATTTTATAATATGTTGTCTAGAACTTACGACATGTACAGTTGAATTATTACAGTCAAATACACATTAGTACTTTTAACAGTTAACAGACATTAAAATAAAATATTTTAACTCCATTTTCCCCTTTCTGAATTTTTACTGTTATAATTTTCACTATAAAGTTTAACTCCTAGAAGACATTGCTTTTTATTATTGTACAAACTTAAAATCTTAATGCTTAAAA
Organism: Nycticebus coucang; assembly: GCF_027406575.1. Taxonomy (NCBI): domain Eukaryota; kingdom Metazoa; phylum Chordata; class Mammalia; order Primates; family Lorisidae; genus Nycticebus; species Nycticebus coucang. Next base: position 5,958,183 of record NC_069796.1, read on the forward strand.
GCCACTAAGATTTGGGGCGGCGCCTGTGGCTCAGTGAGTAGGGCGCTGGCCCCATATGCCGAGGGTGGCGGGTTCAAACCCAGCCCCGGCCAAACTGCAACAAAAAATAGCCGGGCGTTGTGGCGGGCGCCTGTAGTCCCAGCTGCTTGGGAGGCTGACGCAGGAGAATCGCCTAAGCCCAGGAGTTGGAGGTTGCTGTGAGCTGTGTGAGGCCACGGCACTCTACCGAGGGCCATAAAGTGAGACTCTGTCTCTACAAAAAAAAAAGCCACTAAGATTTACCTACATACATTTTCCAGTATTCTTTATATGAATTTGCCATTTTGCTTTGTTGTTGGGAGTCATATTCCTTCTCCTAATAAATCCTTTTCATTAACTTACTGAGATACTGCTAGTGACAAATCCAAGGAGAAAAAAGAGTAAATACCTTTACATGAGCTTTACTTCTGGAGTCTAGTTTGGCAGATATCTTAAAACACATCACCTTGTGAAAGTAACTTGCTTGTGAGACGTTTGCTAAGAAACATTCTCAAGAATACTTGAGAAGAAGCAAAGGAAGAAAGATTGGCAGAGGGAGAGACTAACCTGCTATGGAACTGATAGGATTTCCTCAGCCAGTTCTAGGGACGGTGGTGAAGAGATGGCCATTGAGCCTGCCCCAATCGAGACAAGTGAAATGAACTTTCATTCACTCCATCAACCAGATCATAGATGTGAGCTGTTCCTGCTGGGGTAGTTGAAGCTTGGGTTATACAGCTAAATTTAGCTGGAGGTATTTCTTATGTAGAACCAGTTGAACCATCAGCATAGCTGGCAGAGTAACACCCTCAATTCTGGAAGAAGAATAAGAACTTCTCTTCCAGTGGGGAAATTTATACGTAGTGACAACATTTACCACAGCCACTGCTTCAGTAATTTGGAGATGTTCTTCCCTTGTGTTCTTGTTTCTACTGTTTGGTGGAAATATTAGCTGTCAGTATCGTTGCTAATTCTTTGAATGTAATGTTTCTTTCAAGATTTTTCTATTTCTTAGAATTATTCTTTGACAACGAAGTGTTACTTTTTAATTTTCTTTTTATTTGTCCAGTTGATGGGCAATAGAGCTTCTTAAATTGCATTCATTGCCTTCTGTAAATTACTATCCATTACCTCTTCAAATATTTCTTTTTCTAATTCTCTTTCTCTTTCTGGAACTCTGGTAGCTTATATACTAACATGTTTATAATGTTTCATATATTTCTTACACTCCTTTTTCAAGTCTTTAGTTTTTTTGTTTTTGTTTTTTTCATGCTTCACTGTGGGTATTTTATTGTGATCTCTCTTCAGATTTAAAAATCATCTCCTCAATTATGTCAAATAAATTGCTAAAATTTCCCATTTAGTTCTTAAACTTATTATTATATTTTTGTTTACTGTAATTTTGTTGTGATTTTGGTCAAATTTCTACCTTTTTATTTTCCATAATATATTGCTATATTTCATTGAGTACCATATATTTGCACGAAATACATGGATATCTTAAATGATATTTTCATCCTCTGGAGAAGAGTTACTCGTAAATTGGATAGGTGATTCAAATGGGCCAAGTTCATTTTAATTTTATTAGGGATAGGATTAATTCAAAATTGACCTTCCTTATTTGGAAAGTTTATCTTGAGTTCTTTTCGAGTCATCCTGTCTCCGAGGGTGAGAGGGCATCCAGAGTTCCCAGCAGACACTTTTACCACATATTTACTAGAATTCTTGTTCCTTGTCCCAGAACAAAATGCCACTTATTTTTAATCACAAGTAACATGCCAAAGGAGAAGGCAGAATACATTAAAAATGACCCTCAGACAAATTTATATGAGTCTTATACTTTTTCAAATCAATCCAAAAATATAGTCAGGTTTTAATAACAAAAAGTGTAAGTCTGACACGTTTGGAGATTTTGAGAGATATGTCTTCTGCCTTGGTGTTTGAGATAAGTTTGTATGCAAAGCTCACTCTTTGGGAACTTTTATAATGTATGTTTGGCAATATAATAACTATCATTTTAATCATTTCTCATAATGCCTTTGTTTAAAATGGTTTAGTAGCCATAGAACAATTACTCTTTGGGGACAATTACATCAGGGGAGCAATGCTACTCCCCATCTCCATGAAGGCATGAGTTCCTAAATCTTATCAGCTCTGTTCTGGTTTGCTTCTCATATTAACTTGGGCCTATGAACTTATCATCTTTGCAATTAGTTGCTGGTGCAGTTTACTGTGCCAAATCAAACCACGACATTTTTGTGGGTGCAATAAAACCATTGTTCTTGCATATCTTCGAGTCTGCTAGATTTTGTTTGTTTTAGGCTGGGTTGGCTGCAAGGCTCTCTTGGATGGTTGGTGGATGGGTTGTGGCAGGTCCACTCCGCTTGTCTCTTCTTTCTGGACTAGAGGCAGGCCGTCTAGGGGGTGTTATTTTCTTAATAATAATTGAATTGAAAGACAGCAAGCAGAAATGTGTGTAATGCTTTAATTTCCATTATCATAGCTACATACAGTTGATTTTATCTCTTCTTATGACTAGTGCAGGTCACATGTCCAGACCAAAGTCAGGGAGAAATTAAACTTTATTTGTTTATTGGGAAGAAATGTAAAATAACAATATGACAGCACTTTTGAATTCCAGGAGAATTAAAGAATCAGTGTCAATAATAAATCTACCATGCCTTCCTTTCACCTCTAGAGTTCTTACTTCTTTCCTCTACTTGAAGAAACTGGAACCATTTTAATACTTAGGCAATAAAATAGCATTTCTCTTTATTTTTACATTTAGGACATCAAAGAAATGTGTCGGTGTCGCTCGGCCACCGACCAGCAGGGACGAACACACCAACGCAGTCAGCTTTCAGCAAGTTTATTATCGGGGGCAAGCAGCTTGTCCGGGGAGAGCAGGATGGAAAAGCTATCACCTTGTTTACAGCACTCTGTATATATACTCTAGGACACATCCTGTTGTCGGTTTCTTGACCTAGATATCTCTCCAATGAGCGCAAAGGGCACGGGGCGACAAGGTTGTTGCCAGGGCGCAGCCTGCCGAGCAGGTTTCCTAAAGTACGCCTCCGCCATCCTGTTTTTGTGCCTGATCGACACATTGTATAAGGGCCCTCCACAGAAATGCACGTATAGTTCATATCCCATGGAAATGTTAGGGATTCATTTTTATAAAAAATGGGATTTAAAATAAGAAGATGGTATTCTTTTTCCCTCAATGAAAATATTTCTTGTCTTCCTTTGTCATGACAGATTATGTGCATTAATCTTATATTTAGTCACAAAAATTTTGAAATGAGAAAATATTTTTAGCATGCTTATGATTTGCATTTCTATTTTAGATGCTGAAAACATACTTTATGCTCTTTTGGTCTTTTCAATTCATTTAAAACTCTTGAGCAAGGCACAGCGTTGTGTGTGTCTCTGTTTGTGTGTGTATGTCATGGGTGTGTACGTGTCTTCATAGTTTCATCACTGTCTGTCATATCACCAAGCAAATATACTGCGGTTTTCTATGTGTAGGAAATCACACTTGCTATTGCAGATACTTAGAGCCGTGGTGAAACAGAAGATCATAAAACAGAAGGTCCCCTGGAGGGTCTTGATCGCCAAACATAATTTTAACAATAAAACTATTGAAACAAGCACTTTAGTTAAGTGCTATAATATCATTATTTCTTAGAAGTAACACAAATGGTACACTTAAATTGAATGGCTTTTTAAAATGATCTACAAAATTTAAAAATATTTAAAATTTTAAATGGCACTGAGCTGTAAAAGAAAAATATTCCATATTATAAATGGTGCTAATTTTCCTTTCCAAAATGTACCATCTTTGTTACAGTTTAAAAACATGTGGCACAGCTTTTCATTTAAATTCAGCAGAAAATTTAACTATGCTGTATATTTTTTCTGGTATTTTAATTTCAATGTTAACCTCCCTTATTCAGATGAACTGACTGGAGAAATATACACATTTTCTCAATTCTCACAAATTGAGAAATTAAACATGAAAAGCAAATCAACCCAATCTTGTTCAGGTTATTTTAAAAGCAATTGTAGACATATACACTATTGAATTAATAAAGAGAAAAACAACTCCAATTTTCTTGATTCTGAGGATTTACTAATATTCAACATAGACATTAAAACTTTGCATGTGGAAAGTGTGAGAACCTAATTATAGAAAACTATTTTTAAAATATTCTTCTCTTTAATATTTTTATGTACTAGATTATATTTAAAAGTGATCTCCTTATGTTTAACTCTTCCTTAATTTTGTCATCCATTTGTTACCTCTGATACATAATGTTAATCAAGGCAATAATGACCAGTCTCAGTCAGTGCTAGAGAACATACACCTTATTTTATATTTATTCATTTTTTTGTATCTCTTTGTCTCTTTTAGTATACAAGAGGACACTTAGATGATTTTTATATAATATTCTCATTGCTTTTTAATTAATTACCCAGAGATAATTTAGCTGATATCAATTTTAGAAAATGTAAATACTATGTATTTTTAGGACTTCCAGTTCTTTCCTGAGAGCATATTTTGGAAGTCCTGAATCATGAATCTTTTATCTATAATTCATGATTTCAGGACTGTTTTCAGAGTCTTCATAAAAGACTTACGTTTATTTATGTGCCTGTGTCAAATAAAATTCAGAATGTTAATCTATGAGATAGCGAAGGTGAAATCGAATCTAATAGAGATTCTTTCTTACTGCTATTGAGGAAGCAACCATCTTCCATTAGGTGCAAAGTAATTGTTAGCCATCTCAGTTGATTTCGATTATTTCCATTGCCTATGATTTTACAGAATTATTTCTTCTAATCAAAAAACAACAAAGCTAGATTAAATTTTAATTCAATCTGTTATGTGCCTAAATGGATATGTTTGGTAAAGACATCAAAAATTCTGAATTTTGAGTGTACCTACAATGTTTGTTATTTTATCACTAACTCAATACAACCGTCTATGGTGAGCTATTGTTTATTTTCTTCCAGAAATAATAATACTGAAGTTCAAAGTAAATATCCCAAATCACACAGCTGGTGAGTAGAACAGTTTGCTTTACATCCTCACAACAGGGTCTTTCAAAAAACAAGTCTTTAAATTTAACAAAGTTCAATTCATGGATTTTTTTTTTTCTATGTGTATCATGGTTTTCTTGTCTTTTTTTTTTTTTTTTCTGTCTGGGAACTCTTTACTAAGCCCTAAGTCTCAAAACTGTCCTCCTAAGTTTTCCTCTAAAAGTTGTCTAATTGTATATTTTATGGTTCGTTTTCACTTATGATAAATGATCTATTTTGGATTACTTTTTTTATTTTTTGAACTAAAAATAGTTCAAAATGCATGTCCAACTGTTCCTCTCTTTGTTAATTTTGGTCATTTTTTTTTCTGTGTTTTTAACTTTAAATAGTGTTTGTTGCTATGTCTTTGTGTTTATTAATCTCATCTGTGATGTTTATTGTGTCATTCAACCCACATGATTATTTTTATTTAGACTTGGTAGTTTTCATCTCTAGAAGTTAGACTTGAGTCCTTTCACAGTTGTCATGAACATACCTACTTCAAATGCTCAATATTTCTTTGACCTTCTTGAACATATAGAATGATTGTAACCATCCAATTTCTGGACAGAGCTTGAAAGGTACTGATTAATAATTGTTGTTTTATAACTCTGGTGCAAGTTTCAGAATTATTTTGTTTTTTAACTACCTTCAAATATATATATATATATATTTTTTTTTTTTTTTTTTCTGGGGGAGGTAAAATCATGATTAATGATTTATACCTGGTTTGGGCAAGATTTTCAGAGGGTGGAAACTGATGATGTTATTTGCATGGCAGTTTGAAGTAGTCACTGAAATGATTGGAAAGAGCAGATAATGTTTTAGCAAGAAAAGAAAGTTTATTAACAACCTGCACAGCAAACTGGGTTCTGTCCTAGTGACTGCAGGCCCCACTGAGTGTGCAGTTGTTGGGTTTTGTACACAATGTTGAGGAGTCAGCTGCTTCTTGGAAGTCTCCCAAGATCTTAAGTAACTCTGTTCTCAATACAACCCACCCACAAGGAGTTAATCAACCCCATTGCCATAATAGTCCAGGTCAGTCTGACCCAGACCAGATCCATCATCCACCCTGCTCATATTTAGCTAGCTGCTTAATGGAGACACAGTAAGAACATGTGTAGCGGGGGACAGGGAGCACAGGCGGGGACTCTGTTTTGTGCTTCCTGGATCTCAAGTGTCCTGGGCAGACGGTGGAGTCCTACAAAGTGAGACCGCAGGACGACTGGATCCCACTTCTCACAAAACCTTCCTGGAAGATAGCTTTGAGCTACGATTCAGTTTTCTTAAAGTGAACTTGAAATGTGAACATTGTTATTCTGAGTCTTACGATCTTCTTTCACAACCGAAGTCTGATTTACTATCAGATACCAGACATTAAAATTTTATTTTGTTCCATGTGAGAGCTGTCTTGTGTTCATATAAATATTCATAAGATTTTTTTCAAGAATACAATAACATTATATGAAAACGTAATCTTTTTGGTTCTAACTGTGAGGTTTTGGGGACAAGATCAGAGCCGCATTTGGTCCAGGGCCAAGTTTGCCTTCTTTACTGAACCAAGTTGTTTAGAACACTCTCCTGGATGAGTTACAAGTGATGAATATTTTTTTCTTTAGTTATTTAAAGAATATGCTGTACCCCTGAGGATTGTTCTCTCTCATTTTTTCACATGGATTCTTTCCTCAGTCTCTGATAGTTCCCTCATGGTCTTTTCTGATCAGTAATCGGCTGAGGGCCTGGGTGAGACTCTCTGAAGATTTTTAGAGTAATTTCTTACTCTCTCCTTTCAAATTTTTGTCCTGACATCTCTGGCCACTTTGGCCTCCCCAGATTCTCAGCTCTCTCTCCTCGATTCATATATAATCTGCCTGAATTCCAATTGTTCCTGCCACAGTCTGGAAACACTCCTCAGGCAGTGGGAAGAAATAAATTTCAGAGTTTAATCACCTTCCTTGCCTGTTGTTAAAAAAAAAAAGTATTATTTTAGTACTATTTTTGCATGTTTTCCCCCTTTTTTCTTTTAGTATTTTTTTCACACATAAAGTAAATCTGATTCCTGCAACTCTAACTTAGCTAAAAGCAAAAGTCTCTGAATAATATATATATATATATATTTTACATTTTATAAAATAACAATTAGAGACACAATAGATCTATCTGTCGTCTTTGTTATAGCATTTAAGAGATTGAAGCGGTGTAGACAATAAACATAAAAAGAAGTAGTGATGTTAGGTGTGGGGACTAGGTGTCAGGTCCCTGCTTTCCCTGGTTCCTGATTCCCAGGCCAGAGAATAGTTTCTGGTACAAAGTCCACGGAGTCAGTGAGAGAGAGAGCAGGAGAAAGCAGCCAAATGCCAAAGCTTATTAATAGCCCAGTGCTTTCCAGAGGAGGGACAGGCCAGCACCTGTAAGTGGAAGAGACCCCCAGCTTAACAAGATTTGTCCTTTGATGCGGATTACCTAATTTATTTTGGAAAGGGATGGAGAAATCCTGTAATTGGGAACCCTCCTCATTTCTATCTTCATAATGGAATTGTTGGGGGTTGCTATGGTATTGTTAAATGGCATGACATTGGTGGGTGTGATATGGACTGTGTTGATGAGAGCAGGCATTTAAAGACACTGTTACCTCAAATGTACACGTGCTCCAAAGACTCTCTAGTCTGGCCTGGATGATATCTCTACTTTGTGGTTTTTCTACCTCTTTCTGAGTGGTCAGTTTTTGGAAATCCTCTATTGCTGACCAAATAGCCAGTCAGTCCCAGGAGACCCCCTGGACAAGGCACCTGCTCTTCCTGGAAAGCCCTCTATGGTCAACTTGTTCCTCCTAGTAGACAAAGCATCTCTTTGCACCATCTGCCTCTCAACAGACACCCTGGGTCAGAGTGAAAAGTAAGGGGAAAAGACACCCGACTTTCCCCCTTCCTCCTTGTCCTGACCTGACAATAAGAGAATAAGAGAAGATTTTTCTTGTTGGTTTGTATTTTTATCTGAAGAATGAGAGTTTTTTGAAATAATTCATCAGAGAGACATGTTAAAATTAGACACCAGTCACTTCTTATTCTTAAGTTATGTATTCATGTCTTGAAGCTGCTTGCTCGTGACACCAGTAGCTATAAATTATACAAATTAGCCCCAGTGCTACACCATTCTCTATAGCCCACACCCTATAGCTGAACAATGGATGTGCGAACACGAATCAATAAATCAATCATTTATTTCTGTAAATTAATGAGGATTCCTGACCAAAAGCTTTGTGTCACCCCCCAACCTCTTTATTTCCTTTAAAAACCTGCTTATAAGTGCTGCTAATCAGAGAGCATGTTCAGGGCAACTTGTATTCATGCAGGTTTGCAATCCTCAAGCTTAGCCTAAATAGTCACCCTCCTTTTACTAATTTTACCTCAGCAACTTCCTTTTAGGTCGATAGTAGTATATGCATAAAAATCAACCAATCTCTCAGTTCCATCTTTCCACATCCCAGCCCTTAGGTGTCATTTGAGTTACCTGTGTAGTGTGTTTGAACAACTCTCACTATATACCATCCTCCGGGAGCAGAATTTCCATTATCATCATAATGATATAGGTTTCCCCAACTCAAGGCTGGAAGGACCCCCATGTTAGACCAAGCAGGCTCCCAGACCAGTGTGATCACAGACCACATTCTCTGGGCCAAAACAGGCTCGCACATGCAGGCTGACCAGTGTTCCATCAAAGCCTCCTTTCCAGAGCCAAGAACACACCCTGAATGAGATGGCATTCCTACACAGGGGCAGTTATAAAATTCACTGCTGCCCTCAAGTCCCTGGTGCCAAACAGTGGTGTCATTCCAACTCCCCAACCTTCCCCGGCTAGTTAGGGAAAGTGATATATAGCCCCTAGGCAGAAGGCCCAGTTGGACTACCGGCTCAGGAACCAAGATCCTGTCCTTCTTTCTACTCTAATCTATTGGGAAATCTGTCCTTTCACTTTCTCACATAGTTCGTGGTTTCATTCTTCAAATCGCTGAGACCAAGAACTGGCATCTTTCTCTAGACCAGGAACTAGCCACATCTTTGGCTACAGTTTTGGCAAATGTTGGCACATAATAGTTGCCAAATAAATGTTCCTTTAACAAATAAGTATAACAAATATTATTCCAATTACAGATTGTGGCTACCAAGAAATCCTCACAAATACTTTGTTGCTGATTTTTCTAATAAAAATAAAGAAACTGTAGAGTTGACTTAGGGATTTATATACCACAGAATCTTCGAGTTATATTTATATGCTAAGCTATTTAGGTTTTGTCAGTAATACTAGAGAGCTCACAAGCTTTCCTAATTTTTCTTCAGTGTGCGTAGAGACAGAAATAGAGAGACATGGACAGAAAAACATACAGAGATAGAGGGACAGAGGGACAGACTTAGAAGGAAATAATAGAAGCAGATATTATACCTGGTCAAGAGGTTGGTTAATTCCTTAGAGCTCTTTATTAGGAAAAATCTACCAGTGGGCCTCACAGCATGCCAGAACATTGGGTTTCTTCCAAAGCAATAAATTCTCAGTAGGGTGCAAGTGAATTCATTAAAATAGAGAATTGTATCGCCTCTGAGGATTTGTGGGAAGGTACAGATCTTTTAGAAAAGGTACAGCTGAATGAGCAAGTAAAGCCAATTGTAACTTTTCTAGTTTCTCAGTTGCAATTCAGGTTGATTCAGAATAAGATACAATTACTTAAAGGATAACAATTGTTTTATCCTTACAGTAGAGCAGAACCACTGTAACTTATATATAGTTGGACCAATCTTTCATTTGATTGATATCATAGATTAAATTAGAGAGGTAAATGAAATAGATCAAGTTTTTAATAAGGAAAGTCTGAAGCAGGAAATTAGTTTATCATAAGTTGCCTCTGCACCCCAGTACTTTTGTGATTAGCTCTTTTGTTGCAGATGTGCATCTGAGAGCACCAAAGGAAGTGTGTGTGTGTGTGTGTGTGTGTATGTGTACTGGTGGGGCAGTGTGAAGTGTGTGTGTACTGGTGGGGCACTGTGAAGTGTGTGTGTGTATTGGTGGGGCAGTGTGAAGTGTGTGTGTGTCTACTGGTGGGGCAGTGTGAACTGTGTATGTGTACTGGTGGGGCAGTGTGAAGTGTGTGTGTACTGGTGGGACAGTGAGAACTGTTTGTGTGTACTGGTGGGACAGTGTGAACTGTTTGTGTGTACTGGTGGGGCAGTCTGAAGTGTGCGTGTATGTGTGTGTGTGTACTGGTGGGGCAGTGTGTGTGTGTACTGGTGGGGGCAGTGTGAAGTGTGTGTGTGTACTTGTGGGGCAGTGTGAAGTGTGTGTGTGTGTGTGTACTGGTGGGGCAGTGTGAAGTGTGTGTGTGTGTACTGGTGCGGCAGTGTGAACTGTGTGTGTGTACTGGTGGGGCAGTGTGAAGTGTGTGTGTGTACTGGTGGGGCAGTGTGAAGTGTGTGTGTGTGTGTGTGTGTGTGTACTGGTGGGGCAGTGTGAAGTGTGTGTGTACTGGTGGGACAGTGAGAACTGTTTGTGTGTACTGGTGGGACAGTGTGAACTGTTTGTGTGTACTGGTGGGGCAGTCTGAAGTGTGCGTGTATGTGTGTGTGTGTACTGGTGGGGCAGTGTGTGTGTGTACTGGTGGGGGCAGTGTGAAGTGTGTGTGTGTACTTGTGGGGCAGTGTGAAGTGTGTGTGTGTGTGTGTACTGGTGGGGCAGTGTGAAGTGTGTGTGTGTGTACTGGTGCGGCAGTGTAAACTGTGTGTGTGTACTGGTGGGGCAGTGTGAAGTGTGTGTGTGTACTGGTGGGGCAGTGTGAAGTGTGTGTGTGTGTGTGTGTGTGTGTGTGTGTACTGGTGGGGCAGTGTGAAGTGTGTGTGTGTACTGGTGGGGCAGTGTGAACTGTGTGTGTGTGTACTGGTGGAGCAGTGTGTGTGAGTGTGTGTACTTGTGGGGGCAGTGTGAAGTGTCTGTGTGTACTTGTGGGGCAGTGTGAAGTGTGTGTGTGTGTACTGGTGGGCAGTGTGAAGTGTGTGTGTGTGTACTGGTAGGGCAGTGTGAAGTGTGTGTGTGTGTGTGTGTACTGGTGGGGCAGTGTGAAGAGTGTGTGTGTGTGTGTATACTGGTGGGGCAGTGTGAAGTGTGTGTGTGTACTGGTGGGGGCAGTGTGAAGTGTGTGTGTGTGTGTACTGGTGGGGGCAGTGTGCTAAAAACAGCCCAGGCAGTGTCCATGGAACCTAGAACCTGTTTCTATCACTTCTGTCCTAATCTTCAGTAATAAACATTAATATGAAAGCATATGTATAACTGGAATATCTAATTCTAATGACACATTGATCTCCTTTAAAACATTAAATTATTATCTGCTAGTGGACTGAGTGAATGTATTCATTCAAAATCCATATATTGAAACCCAACCCCTCATGTGATTTTATGAGGAGGTGGGGTCATCTGGAGGTAATTAGGATTAGATGAGGTGACGAGGGGGGAGCCCTTGATGTGGAACTAATGTCCATAAGAGTTGTAAGAGAGCTAATTTTCTCTTCTTGCCACTTGAGGGCATAGGGAAAAGAAACCCGGGATGTAAGTTTCACATCTGCTGGTAACTTGATCTTGGATTTCCCAGCCTTTAATATGGAGAAATAGATGTCTGTTGCCGAAGCAGCCCAGTTAATGGTGTTAATATTTTGTTTTAGCAACCTGAACAATCTAAGAAATTTCAGGAAGTGTCTACATATATTTCCAGATGTTGTTGACTTAAAATTATTTTCTTATGTAAACATAACTGATTTCAACAACAAATAAAATCTCAGTTGTTATATAAAAGCAAATTATGTTTAATCCAGTAATTATTTACATTAGCCCTCTTTTAACAACATAACAGGTAATATTTAATAGTATGTTCAACATCATAGGTAATATTTAATAGTATGTTCAATATTTAATTATACCTGCCTACCCAGATATACCCAAAATTATGAAGGAAATCATGTGACATTTATCTGTCTTTGTCTAGCTTATTTCACTGAACATCAAAGTCCTCCAGCTTCACCAACTTTCACAAATGACAGGTTTTCATTCTTTTTACGGGTAAGTAGGATTCCATTGTGCATATAAACCATCTTTATCCATTCATTTATTGATAGCAAAAACAAAAAAGTTTTCCATATGGAAGCAGAGAGTTAGCAGATAGATACTGAAGATTGGGGAGGGGACGTTGGAAAGAGTTTGGTCAACAGGTACAAAGTTATGCTACATAGAAAAAAACAATTCTGGTATTCTCTTGCACATGAACACGACCGTTGTTAAGAGTAAAACATCGTATAACATGAAATGACTAGAGAGATGCCTTTGAATGTTCTTGCCACAAAGAGATGATAAATGTATGAGGGTCTGTACACATTAGTTGTATCATGATACAACACGGACATATGTTGAAGCATTGAATTGTACACCCAAAATATGGATGATTATATGTCCATTAAAGATTATTTTTTAATTAAGAAGAGAGAAACAGTATTTAAATATTAAAAAGTTAAAATCGTCACATGATAAAAATAAACACGTGAATACTTCAGTGTTTACACTTTAGAAATGCTAAATCTACCCTCCCAACTTCATAAAGCAGTTAACCTTCCTCATTTTTCCTTTATCGGTGTTAATATAGGACTCAGGTGCAATATATTCCAAGCGATGCAAATGTGGTTCAAGGAAAATAAAGTTACGCTAGAGCTTTCAATGATATTGCTCCCATTAAAAAAGATAATATCTAAAGAAACTGTTAGTTTAGACACAGTCTGGAGTCTTCCCTCAATATTATAGGTGGAGTTTAGTAACCAGGCTGCTGCTCTCACTGTAATCATCAGTTGGTCCTGGGGGCCTGCTAGTCCACCTGGCTGGCTGAAGACAGAATTGCTACGTGTGTGCAGAGTTTATTTTCAGCCCTTAGTTTGTGCTGTCTTCTCCTTTCAGTGATCTCCTCCAGGCACCCAGGGGTCTTAGGCTGCTGCTTTCACCTGGAGGAAAAGGACAACCCACTTTTCTTAAGGAAAGGCCTGAGGGATAGAGTGCACTGTCAGAGTTGGAGTCTCCCCAGATACATCTCCCTTTGAATGAAGGACGGCCAGAGTGATGTTTCTTCGTTCAAAGAAGGGTAGAATTTCAAGTAGCAGTTTGTGCACCTGTTTAGAGAAAAAATTTCATACCTCTCCTCCAAGGATGGCATGCCTTTTTATAAGGCCAATTCAATGTTGAACTGCAAGTTTCTTAGTCTCAATGGGCTTTGGAAATATATCAACCTATTGCTACAACATGTTTTTTTATTTCAAAACTCACTGTTGAACTGGGGAACTCATCGCCACCTAAATTTTTCATGTATACATGCCTGCTTTCACTAGTTTGCAGATAAATATATATAATCTTTAATATCAAGAAGCCATTTTATATGTAAGATATAAAATGACAAGAAGTATATATTCTAAGAGATGCAAATGTGATTCAAGGAAAATAAAGTTTCCTTCATTAAGAAACTTCCTTTTTTAAGTTATAAAATGACAAGAAGTCATTTTATATGTAAAGATATATGTATCTTTGTCTGCTTAACTGTATATATATATGTATATACACCAGTTACACAGACAAAAAAATATATATATATATAAATAATGTATATATTTATGCGTGTGCTTAACTGATTCTATTCCCAATATCTAGAATGGTACATTTTGGGTAAGAGTCAGTTGGCAAAGCTACTCTACCCTCACAGTAACTGGCCTATGCTGTCACTTGAGGTTACCCAGACATTGCTATTTAATTGCTTTCACTATTTTGCCCAACCCCATTCAGGCAAAATGAAGTGATGAGTCAAGTTGTTCTCTTGTGTATGTGATCAATATAGAAATTCAATTGGGATCATTAACGCACCCCCCTTTTATATCTTTTAGTTATCAGCTATCTTTTCATCAGAATTGTTCAGATAATTGCCTCAACTGTCCATTTTATTCTACCTCTTGGACACGGGTCTATAACTAGCCTAAGGGACCACAGAAAAGCTGAATGGCCAACGCAGAGCACAGATAGATCACCACCTCGTTCACTTATCTACGGCACTTAGGTCAGGTCAGGCTGACGAGCTTGCAAAATTCCACTCATTAATTTTATCTCTTCATAGAGGAGGTCTGTGAGACAAAGAGATATGGTTCTGATTTTTGCATTTCTGAATGGTTTCATACCCGCCATTTTCTTACCTGCCATATTTGAAGAACATACATCAAGAAAAATATATGAAATGTAACTGGTTGATTTGGAATTTGGATTGGGCAAGTGGATATATAACAGGAATGTTTGGACTTCAAATCAGTGCTGTAAGGAGCATGAGAACAGAAGTGAAAGTAAAATATTTTTAATATCAGATTATTAAAGAACCAAGTTTAATTTCATTAAAAAATTATTCTTTTTCAGAAAAAATTATACCTGAATTATTAAAGTTTAAGTTTAGGGCATAACATAAACCTTGGAAAATGTTTATTGAGTGCTTTAAATTCAAGCATTTGATAAATATCCAAATGTTAAATTTTTGGCTGTCTCTGTATTTCCTTTCTTAAAGTATGACTTTCATGTTCAACGTCTTCTGTGGGACATGTGGTTGTTGTTTTATTTTTCCTATAGTTTTATGCTTCTCCTAACCAGGTTAGTTATATAACACATTGTTTTAGAAATGATTAAAAATAGACAGATGTTTTAAAAAAGAGTTTGAGAAGAGCTGCTTAAAGAATAGTACAGAGAAGGTGGCGCCTGTGGCTCAATGAGTATGAACCAGCCCCATATACCAGAGGTGGCGGGTTCAAACCCGGCCCTGGCCAAAAACGGCAACAACAACAACAAAAATAATACAGAGAATGAGAAAAAATAACTAGAAATCATAAAATAAAATGTATAAAGAAGTGTGAGCAGATTGAATGAAGATTTCTTTATCAATATCAAAATATTTTAGAATCATATTTGTTCATATTTATCTCCTCAAATCCTTTTTTTTTTTTTTTAGGGAAAATGAGTTTGAATGTTTTTTGGCTACCTACTGGACTTTGCAATAGTATATTTTAATGACATGTTTATAGAAGAATTGCAAACACATGCAAAGATTTTCCCCTTAAATTATATGTGAACTTAGATTTTAGGGAAAACATCCTTGGAAAAATAGATTCATTTTAAATGGATTCAAACACATTAAACTTGGTTGTAGGTAATCATTGAACCTTGTCAAAACCTGGCCGCATTTCTTCTTATACACCCAAGGCAAAGATTTGTGAAAGAAGGAAGGAAAGGATAATTTTACCAAAGTATATGCCAAGCTTTGAGCTTTTAAAATACGAGTTCCCCGCTCAAATTTTTAAATGTTTAAATCATTCCCCTCCTTATCCCACCTCACCCCAAAAGTTCTAAATTTACATTTTATTTCTGTACAGATGAATGAACATACCCAGTTTTAAGAAAACCCATAAAGCGAAAAAAAAAAAAAGACTCCTCATAATTCAGCCCTAAGTGATTTGTTTTCCATTCCACAAATTAATTTTCCTGGAAATGCTCAGAGAATTGCTTCCACTTGCACTTTATTTCGCCTGTGTGTGCCCAGCCAGAATTGGATTTCCCGTGAAGGTGATGATTATCAAAGCACATGTAATACAAGGCAGGAATCGTTTTGGCATAAGTCAGATCGGTCCTGTCATAAATAGAAATGCCTTGTTTATTGACTGCTTTAAACAGAAGTCATTTTATATGTAAACAAACCTTTGCCAAAGTGAAATCATTAAACAAAAGGGCATTTTATTGTTGAATTATCCTGGCAGCTTGCTATTGTCAGACAGTATTGCAAATCATTACTGAATGATGAGATGTAGGACGGTAAAGGTTAGTATACTGCAGAATTAAAAAGAAATGCAAATGATTATTTATACTTAACAAAGTTTCATTTATTTTTAAGTCTATAAATTCACTGATTTTTATTAGACTAACTGGTTTGCTGTGATTAGTAGCCAACTGTGTTTTTGAAGAGAGCAGCCACTAAAAACAATTATGAATCTGTATAACCTACACACCCTGAGTATCAAAGCATGCTTATTATGCTATTCTAGGAAAACCACAGACACCAGCTGGGTAGGATTACCACCTTTAGCAAGACTCAGTGAGAGGTATGTTAAAGATTGAAAAATGTAGGGAGAATAAGCTAATTAGAATTTTTTATTACCATGCTAAAGTAAAAGTTCAAGTGTTGCTGAGTGTATAAAAAATGTTTCTGAAATAAGTTGGTTCTTAGAGATTTTTTTTTTTTATGATCCAGGAGATACGCTAATATTCTTTCTGTAAGGTAGAAATACTTAATCAGCGATATCATGTTGGTATCATGAAATTGGCCACCACGCTGAAAATGCTCTAATTGAGGGCTTCATTTATTTTATTTTTTGAATATCCAGGCTGAAGAAAGTGATGAAGAAAGCGTTAACGTTAAGTGTATACTTTGTAAAATAAAATTTACAATGTATACATCCATTGTTTTAAATGCAAAAATAAATTGAGGAAATAGTCTTCTAGTGTTCAAACTTCATTCTCTGATTTAGAAAAAAACGTCATTTATGTCCTTGAAGAACAAGCAGAGTTTCAAAATATATCATAATTGTTTCATTTTCCTCTTACATATCAATGTATACAAATATTAACCATTACTCATGTCAGAAATACAGCCGTTACTTGTCACTATATGGTCCTTATGTTTACAAAGAATTGCAAAAAAAAAAAAAATTCCATGGAAGTATTCTGTGGGAATCACGTGGTTATGTGGAATATTTTTCCTAGATGGACATCATTGTGAATAGTGCTGCAATTAGAATGGGAATGCAGCTATCTCTTTGAAATACTAATTGAAATTCGTTTGGATATATACCAAGAATTTGGCTTGTTAAATCATAGGTAGTTAAATCATAAATAGGTAGCTCTATTTTTTTTTTTTTAAGAATGTATTGACCATTTGTATGTCTACTGTAGATAAATGGCTACTTAGGTATTTTACCCATTTTTATAATCTGGTTATTTGTGGTTTTGCTGTTGAGTTATAGAAATTCTTGGTATATTGACATATGAACTCCCTATCAGTTATATGAGTTGCAAATATTTACTCCCAGGCTGGAGCATAGGAGAAATGGTTTGATTTTGGTACAAAGAACAAACTTGCAGTTACAAGATGAAGAAATTCTGGAGATATAATATACAATATGGTGATTATAATAAATAATACTATATTGTATACTCAAAATTTGCTAAGATTAGATATTAAATGTTCTCACCATGAAAAGAAAGGTAACAATATGAGGTTTTAGATAGTGAATGTGTACAATTGTGGTAATAACCTTACCATTTACTACATATATGTATACCAACATGTCACATGGTGCTCTTGAAATATATATATATTTATATCTATTTAAACATATTTTATTAATAATTATATTTTTAATTTTACTCATACAGTACTATATAAGTATAAACATTTTAATAACTGTAGCTACACACGTATACATTTTTAAAGATCCCATTAATAAACATTTGCCAGCATACCAGTGAGTAAGCAAATAGTGTAAATCTTAGATTTGATATTCAACAGTATGAGACTTTGTCCTGCAGTATTTAGAGTAGTAGAGAAAGCCTTTGCCGGCACTAACTCTCCATTCAAATCCTGAGCCCTAGCTTGAAATAGAAGAGAAATAAGAAATTTGAAGAATGGGGTAATGTGTATGTTTGCATGTTTTCAAATAATTGGTTTTTAAATTACAGTGAATTCGTTAGTTTGCAGGCTAAAGTTCAGTACCACTAAATGTATAATTGAGCTAATTTTTTTTTTTCAGATGCCATCTGAATTGATGGTAGTAACGTAGGGGTTGGAAGTAGTTACTCCCTGTGTTACTAAAAAGCCATGATTGAAATGGCACACAGGGCAGTCAACCCCTGCTCAGGTGTTAGGCGGGAAGTGGGAAGTTAAATGGGTGAACCACTGCTTGAAAGCCCATTTTGCAAAGTGCAAGCATAATTGCAAGATGAAATCTTTAACATTTACTCCGACTTCATTGTGCAAAAGTGTGTTTATATGCAAATTGCAGAAGGCGTTCAAGCATATTTCTGGAATTATTTTGTTTAAATAATACAAGAGAGAACAAAACTGAATCATATAAATATACTACTTTGTATACATTTTTGAATACAGAAATGGGACATCGACACATTCGAGAAATGTATGTTTACTGTTTTCTACAACAATCTTAAAGTGGCTTCAAAATCCAAATGGAAAGGTTATGGGCATTTGCCTCAATTGGTGATAGAACGAGTTTTTAATTGTTTGTTTGTTTAATAAGTTGTCTTTTTTGGCCATTTTTGGTTTTTATTTTTATTTTAAAAAATTTCTGATTACTATGAGGGTATAAATGATTAGGTTACAATGTTTGCATTTGTTAGGTAAAGTCCCTGTTGTATCCTCACCCAGGAGGTGTGCCACATACCCTTACATTGTGCCCATTAGGTGGGAAAGCATTGGCAGAGACATTTTCTTTTTATTTTTATTAAATCATAAAGTCATAGATCATGTAAACATTAATGCATTTATGGGGTACAATGTGCTGATTTCATATAGAATTAGGAATTCTTACATCACACTGGTTGATATATACCTCATCTAGTTTACTTAGTTATTATGTTAAGACATTTATGTTCTATACTAATAGATCCGACATGTACCCTTGCATTATGCACCATAGGTGTGATCCCACCATTAACCTTCCCTCGAGCTGACCTCCCACGTCCCCTCCTCCCTCCTTCATCTTGGGCCATAGCTGTGATCTATTCTTCATATGAAAGTGTAAGTGATTGTAAATTGGTTTCATAATAGTACTGAGTACATTGGATATTTTTTCTTTCATTCTTGAGATAGTTTACTAAGTAGGATATGTTCCAGCTCCATCCATGTAAACGTAAAAGAGGTAAAGTCTCCATCCTTTTTAAGGCTGCATAATATTCCATGGTATACATATACCACCATTTATTAATCCATTCATGAGCTGATGGGCACTTGGGCTTCTTCTATGACTTGGCTATTATGAATTGAGCTGCAATGAACAATCTGATGCAAATATCTTTGTTATAAAGTGATTTTTGGTCTTTGGGATATACACTTGATAGAGGAATTGCAGGATCTAATGGCAGGTCTACTTTTAGATCCCTGAGTATTGTCCATACTTCTTTCCAAAAGAGATGTATTAGCTTGCACTCCCACCGGCAGTGCAGAAGTGTTCCCTTTTCTCCACATCCACACCAACATCTGTAGTTTTGGGATTTTGTTATGTGAGCCACTCTTATGGGAGTTAGATGATATCTCAAAGTGGGTTTGATTTGCATTTCTCTAATGATTAAAGATGATGAGCATTTTTTCATGTGTCTGTAGGTCATGCACCTGTCTTCTTCAGAGAAGCTTCTGTTCAAGTCCCTTGCCCACAATGAAATGGGATTACTTGTTCTTTTCTTATTAATAAGTTTGAGTTCTCTGTGGATTGTGGTTATCAAACCTTTCTCAGAAGCATAGCCTGCAAATATTCTCTTCCATTCTAAGAGCTGTCTGCTTGCTTTACTTACTGTGTTCTTGGCTCTGCAGAAGCTTTTTAGTTTGATCAGATCCCAGTAATGTATTATTGGTGTTGCTTCAATTGCTGGGGGGGGGGGGGGACTGGTCATGAAATATTCTCCCAGGCCAATTTCTTCAAGTGTATCTCCTGCACTCTCTCCAAGAATCTTTATAGTTTAATGTCTTAACTTTAAATCTTTTATCCAGTGAGAGTCAATTTTTGTTAATGGTGAAGGTGTGGGTCCAGTTTCAATCTTCTACAAGTCACCAGCCAATTTCCCAGCACCATTTGTTAAACAGGGAATCTTTCTCCCAATTTATATTTTTGATGGGCTTATCAAAGATCAAATGATGATAAATGTCTGGGTTCATCTCTTGGTTCTCAATTCTGTTCCATACATCCACCTATTTTGTGCCAATACCATGCAGTTTTGATCATTATAGCTTTACAGTGTAAAGTCTGATAGCACGATTCCTCCTAATTTGTTTTTATTTCTGAGTAATGTCTTGGCTATTCGAGGTTTTTTCTGATTCCATATAAAATGAAGTACTATTTTTTCCATATCTTTAAAGTATGATGGTGGGGCTTTGATAGGGATTGCATTAAATTTATAAATTGCTTTGGATAATATGGACATTTTAACAGTTTGATTCTTCCTAGCCATGAGCATGGTTTTTCCATTTGTTAACATCTTCAGCTATTTCTTTTCTCAGAGTTTCATAATTCTCTTCATAGAGTTCTTTCATGTCCTTTGTTAGGTAAATTCCCAAATATTTCATCTCCTTTGGCATAAACTGTAAAGGGAATAGAGTCCTTGACTGTTTTTTTTTGGCTTGACTATTATTGGTATATATAAAAAGCTACTGATTTGTGAGTATAGATTTTGTATCCTGAGACGCTATTGTATTCCTTGATCACTTCTAAGAGTTTCCTAGTTGAATCCCTGGGGTTTTCCAAGTATAAAATCATATCATCTGTGAAGAGTGAAAGTTTGATCTCCTCTCACCCTATTTGTATATCCTTGATCACCTTCTCTTGCCTGATTGCGATGCCTAAGACTTCCATTACAATTTTAAAAAGCAGGGAAGACAATAGGCAACCTTGGCTCGTTCCTAATCTGAGTGGAAATGTTTTCAATTTTACTCCATTCACTATTTTATTGGCTGTGGGTTTGCTGTAGATGGCCTCTATCCCTTCTATACCTATTTTCTTAAGTGATAGGATGCTGGATATTGTCAAAAGCTTTTTCTGCATCTATTGAGAGAAACATATGATCTTTGTATTTTAGTTTGTTTATGTGATGTATTATATTTATAGATTTACATATAT
Source organism: Nycticebus coucang (assembly GCF_027406575.1). Classification (NCBI taxonomy): domain Eukaryota; kingdom Metazoa; phylum Chordata; class Mammalia; order Primates; family Lorisidae; genus Nycticebus; species Nycticebus coucang. The sequence continues at coordinate 5,979,275 of NC_069796.1, forward strand.
TGAACCAACCTTGAGACCCTGGGATAAAACCCACCTGATCATTGGTGTATAATTCATTTGATGTGTTGCTGGATTCTGTTTGCTAGGATCTTATTAAACATTTTTGCATCTATATTCATTAAATATATTGGTCTATAGTTTTCTTTCTTGTTAGGTCTTTTCCTGGTTTGGGGATCAGGGTGATATATGCTTCATAGAATGTGTTGGGAAGTATTCCTTCTTTTTTGATGTTTTGCAAAAGGTAAGTAATATAGGTACTAGTTTCTCTTTAAAGGTTTGGTAGAATTCTGATGTGAAGCCGTCTGGTACTGGACTCTACTTTTGGGGGAGGCTTTGTATATTTGATTCTATTTCAATACTTGATATAGGTCTGTTCACCATTTCTAATTCTTTCTGATTAAGTCTAGGAAGTTGGCATGCTTCCAAGTATTGGTCAATTTCTTTCACATTTTTATATTTCTGAGAATAAAGTTTTTTGTAGTATTCACTAAGAATTTTTTGAATATCTGAGGTGTCTGTTGTTATTTCGCCTTTGTCATTTCTGATTGATGATATTATGGACTTTAATTTTCCATTTTTGGTTAGGCTGGCCAAAGTTTTATCAATTTTGTTTAATAAGTTGTATTAAATGTTAAGTCACAAAGAAAAGTTTAGCTGTTATTTTTGAAACCTACGTCTATATTCTGAATCAGAGATACTCAAATGAAGAACTGTTTTTGTTATTTCGGACTTATTATCTGTTTAAAATTGGAAAATTCCTGCTCTTCACAAAGTTCACACATATAATAAAAATTTATTCTTAAAGTCATTACCTAACATGACAACATTATCTAATTGGCATAAATTAAAGATTAAAATTTTGGATGATACCCCTACGCTACTTATACTGGTAAAGTTCAATTCCACCATCAATAATTTTTTTTTATTTGTATTTATTTTTGTTGTTGCAGTTTGGCTGGGGCCGCGTTTGAACCCACCACCCTTGGTATATGGGGCCGGCACCCTACTCACTGAGCCACAGGCGCCGCCCAATAATTTATAACTATCCTTAAAAATAATTTGTATTTACCAGACAACTCATAAGAACAAAAAAATGAGAAAACAAAGTATAATAAAAGCTTACTGCTTTTTCTATCATTGTTCTCATCCTTACAGATATAATAATAAGCAGAGAAGTAGACATAAAGTAAGCAGCAGAATATCACAAAGTCCAGCTGGAGTAGTTGTTACATAACCACCTGCTATAGAGATGAGGGCCTAGGATAAAGCTGAAATAACTATGCTCTGTGGAGTTTGCCTGGAAGATGACAGCAAGCATGTCTTTAAGGGTTATTAAAATGAAAACTTGGATATGTCAAATGAATAGTAGAGTGGCCTTTATTTATTCAAAAGTCAACTAATATTTATTAAGTGCCTCCTATAAGCAGCCTTATACTTCCATTCTCATTTGTAATAAAAACGCTGTGCTTTCTATTGTGGAGGACTTTTATATTCTACCAAGAGGAAACAATCAGTGATAAACAACCAAACAAATACAATAAGTAAGGAAATCACATGGAATGTTGAAGTTCGTTAGGTGCTATGTAAAATGAATAGCAGGTTAATTGTGAGTAGAAATCTGGAGGGGTGTTGCTTTATAAATAGTTTGATCAAGGCAACTCATTGAGAAGATGAGATTTATCCAAAGATTGTAAGGTAGAGAGAGGATAAGACATGCCTAGTGCAAAGGGCATAAAGTCTTAGTGTTACACAGAGGCCGATCTGACTGGGGGGAGTGAGTGAGGATATAGTAAGTGAGGTAGTTAAAGAGATAGTTCAGTGGGGATAGGTGAGTGGTGCTGGGGCCTTCAGAGAGGTGTGTACATGAACAGCATTACGGAATATTTGTCTCAGTTTTTCATTTTGTAAAGTAACATAAAACTGACCCATTGAGGACTGTTTTTTACTATTCCATCACCCACTCTATTCTGACTGATGTATTCATTAAAAAGAAATCTATTATCAACAGTGTAAAGGCCACAGACTATTTCAGAAATATTGAAGCTGTGTAATGGACAGTTGACCTAACACGGTGGAGGCTGCTGGTGGTGTCTGAACAAAGACTGTGGGATGGATGCAGATGTAACGTTAAGGAGAACCTGAAAGAGAAGAATTGAAAACATTGGTGTAAACAATTCTGAGGAAATATGTTTCAAAGGGCAGCAAAGAACTAAGGCAGTGACCTGGAGAGGGTAGGATGAAGACCACATTTTGTTTTCAGGTAGAAGAAAATGGCACAGTGCACTTGCTGAGAGTGATTTAGTAGAGAGGGGGTTGTAGGGAGAGGTAGAATTCTGCAGTGATGGCTTTGTGCTGTGGGAGGCGGTAGGTCCAAGTGTTATGGGAAGTGGTTTCTGGACATGAGTGTGGGCAGGACTCTGAGCTACAGGTGCTGGGGGATGAGAAGATGCCCTGGTGGGACCACGGAAGTCCTCTTCATGGCTCTACTTTTTCTCAATAAAATAGAAACAAAGTCATCAGCTGAGAACGAGGATGATTAGACTGATATCAAGGGGTCGAGGAAGAGGAAAATACACAAACCAGTCTTCTAAATCACCAAGACATCGCAAGTTCAGAGCATGGGACTTAAAGAATCCTGAAGGCTAGCCAAGGCATCATTAAAGAGCACCTTTAAAGAAATGAAGGGCACATCAGCTTAATTTGTAACTGGAGCACAAACTAACATTTGATCCTAAGTGCGAACAACTGAGAAAAAATAGTAAGTGTGTTAGACAGACATAGAATCTAGGAGCCAGAGAACCTATAAGCAAAAACTAACCCCTGACAGGCCTGTGACACTGAACAAATCAGCTCATCAGGCCTATTTCTTCATGTTTACAGAGATTCAACTACTTTGGTAGTCTTTACATAATTTCTGGAAAGAAAACATCTGGAATTAGACAATACCAAAGATGCAGTCCAGTGTTAATGATATTAACTAGAAAGACACAGAAGCAATATGTTTTCTTAAAACTCAAGGGTTTATTTATTTTACTACTAAATATATGTATATGTGTATATAAAATGATTTATTTTATTTATTCCAGTGCTTTCTCTCTCTTATTTGTCTAATTCATAGTCATTTGCGGATGATGAAATCTGTGCTCTAGACTTTCCAAATAAATGTAATCGTGTTAAGTTGCGGTTAACTACTTTAAATTTCAGCCAGCTTCTTCTCAGAAATTTCAGCTAAGCAATCCGATCCACAGTTACAGTCAATAGTATAAGAAACCACTGGAAAGGTTCCTGGTTAGAGACAGAAAGGGCCATATAATAGCTTTATGTCTCCTATTAACTCGTTTGGGGGGTTAAGATAACATCCTATATTTTTTGTTACTGTCTCTGTTTTCTAAAGAGTAAGCAACATATATTGGACCTACCACTCGAGACTGACTGAAGCCAAACCCACCTTGTCCCTCATTTCTTCTAAGCAAGTTTGTATAGCAAAATACATGATCATCTGGTAGTTTCTGCAACAGCCCTATGTGAGAGATGCATGCTCCCTTAATTTGGGTTAAAACATTATTTTAATTACAGGTAAAAAGACATTTCAAGACACCAAGAAGGGAAGTCTAAGGTTCACATTGACTTTAAATTCTTATTAAAATAAACTTCTAAGACATGCTTGGCTAGCTTCTGTCTAAATATTGAAAATATCTAGAGTCCGGTTGGTTCTGAACTCCAGTTGGCATTTCTTATTTATGCAGGAGGTTTATGAAAAACTGATCATCTGCACTTCCCAGCCAAACCATCCCTCTAATCAAGTATTGAGTATCATTTCCTGAATGTGAAAGGGCAAGGTTGTGAAATAAGGAGAAAATTTAATTGTAGTTCCCCCATCCTCCCTCCATCAATCAGACTAAAATTTGTGAGCCCAAGTCCTAATTCAGACAATCCTTTTAGTTCCTAGAAAGGTCCAGTCTCTTCCTAAGAAGATTAAGCCGATCGTCCCCTTTGCTAGTGCGAGGCTGCGGCACGGAGTTTGCTTAGGACTCACTTTTACTCTCCTGCAAACACAGATATAATAAAGAACAATGGTCACTGTATCTTAAGGCACATTTTGCTTAATAAAATATTTCTACTAACTCCCTTAAATGCAGAAATATTCATTCCACAGCAGGAGATTCAGCTGCCACTGACAAACTATCTCAAATGTCTTAGGGAATATTGGAGTTCTGACTTTCAACGATTGTTATGGATTGAACTGTGCCCCTCACAGTTTATAGATTGAAGCCTGGGCCCTGGGTGGGACTGAATTTTGAGATAGAGACTTTAAGGAATTAATTGAGGTTAAATAAGGTTGCAGCTGGGTGGCCCTGATCCAAAAGGAGAGGTTCTTTCTAAGAGAGGGGGGAAAGCGAAAACATGCATATGGAGAAGAGGCCTCGTGAGGACACAGTGGGACAGCAGTGACCCCCACAGCAGAGGCCTCGGGAGACAGCAACACGGCCAGCACCTGGGGCTTGTGCCTCAAGCCTCCAGATGTGCGGGAAAATAAATTTTGGCTAACCTGCTCATTCTGTATGAGCAGCCCAAGCAGATTAATGTAAAAATTTTATTGATATATATATATCAATTTTATATATATTATATATAAAACACCATATATAAATATATATTTATATAGAAATAAATATATATTATTATTAAAATTTCATAAAATATATATAATATATACATTATCATTAAAAGGTCATTGGGCAGGTGAGTTGGGCTTGGTAAGAGTAGGGTGGGACACTTCTTCAGACTCGAGTAAGTGATCAGGTAGCATAATGTGTAATTTCAGGTTAACAAAATGCAAATGAATTATATGGGTTTCAGTAGTAACTTTTGGAAAAATAAATACTTTTCATAAAATGATAATTTAATTCCTATTATACGTTACAATGTTGCTAATACTCATGTCAGCCATGGTCGTATGGGCAATCAGGATTTTAAGACACCAGAATATGTGACAGATAAGAGAGAAAGAACAGGCCGTTGATTCATCGGTCTGTAAGGAAATGGTTTTCATCTGTGTAAACAGAAAATTCTTAATATATTCCCTTTGTTACAAGTGGTGTTTACTTGTTGATTGTTTTGCTCAAGTAATACTAAAGAGAGAAGAAAACTACTTTTCTTGAGTACCATATTTAAAAGATTTATACAATGCTTAGCTAATATGAACTTTCAGAAATAAAAATAAATTCTGATTTACATGCAATTTAACTTAGAAAATGAGAAAGTCTCTCATTTCTGCAGCACAAGTTTCCAATGATTTCATAATTTGGGAGCGTATGTAATCAAAGCAAACAGTGAGTGCTAATATATGGTCTGTGCGCTTTTGACAAAATATGTAGATTTCTGCATGTTCTGGGATCAGTCTCACTTAGAAAGTTTTTGTGAAATTGTTACTTTTAGCAAAGATACACCAAAAGGGTTATACATAGATTAGAACACTGACAGAATTTCTACATTATTTGCTTTCTAATGATACATAAACTGTAAAATTCAAATATAGGGAGAATCTTTCCACATATCCTCCATATATCCACTCTGCATTAACAAATGTTCTACTCAGTTAAAGGTGCAATCTGCATGAGTCAGCACCTTGTCCTTCAAATGAACTCTCATTGATCTCGTGGAAAATATTGAAAATTTCTTAGAATCTGATCTTCAATTACCACACATCTGTCTCATCAGTCATCATCTGTATGTTAAAATTTATATTACAATAAAAAAGGAATAAGCAGTGCTATATCTAGAAAACACATGGTTTTGTAACTATTAACTGTGAGCTATTTCCCCCACTGTTCTGTGATTATTAGAACCCCCCTATGAAAGGTTCACCACACTCTCCAAAATTAAACACTGTCTTTCAGCAATTTGGTGTCTTCAAGTATGAAGCTCATGTCCATTCTGTTTTACTCACACTCCACTCTATAACAGATTTATTGAAGTATAATTAACATTTAGGAAACGTTACAGGTATAAAATATACAAATTTTCAATTTTTGCTTATGTGGGTAGCTGTGATATTGCCATCTCTGTGGATAAGAAACACAAGCATGTTCAAAAAGGTTTGGGGCCCCTAATAATCTTCAACTCATCCACACTCAGCCCCAGGGAATCATTGATCATTTTTCTGTCATGATACATTAATTTTTATTTTCTAGAAATATAATACATGGATCATGTTGTATGTACCATTGTACCATTTTTACTAATTTCCTTCACTCAGCATCATTATTTTCAGATTCATTCATGTTTTTGTGAGTATCCGTTATCCATTCTTTTTAATGCTATGAAACATTCCAACGCCCTGGTGCACCACGATTTCTGTACCCATGCATGTATTTCTCAGAACTAGAGGATTTACAAGTTTATCTGCCTTTAAGTAGGACTCTTATAAACACTTGTGTACAGTGGTGTGCTAGCATACACTGTCATTAATTTTCAGTAAATATCTGAGAATAGAATGAATAATAACAATATGTACACACTTAACATTATAAAGAAAACAGCCAAAGTGATTTCCACACTGGATGCGTGATTTTACATTCCCTTTCACATGCCTAAGGGTCCTTGTCACTCACATTCATACTAACACTTCAGCTAATTTGGAATAATGTATGACTTTGATTACTTTCTGCAGCAATTACAATTTACCAATTCTGGGAAATTGGGGCTAGTGGTGGCCAGTTAGCCCGTAAAGGACTAAACACACCATGTCTCTAACATCTTAAGTTGCAAAATCCAACAAGATCAGAAGGAAATGAATGTCAATAGCAAAAATAAACAAAAATTCATCTTCACAGACGCACACTAGTGAAATGGAGGAAGACTTGATATTCTTCTGTTACCAACTATTGTTACGATAAAAGAAAATAGGAGCTTCTATGGAATGAGGCGTCTTGATCTAAGCTAAAAATGAACACAATGGGTCAATAGATTTCACAAAACCATTCTGGAGGAAGAAGATAGAACCAGGGTGATGATAAGAAAATTCCGGACTGGTGGGGCAGCTGACACAGTCCCCAAGACCTCAAGGAATCCAGGGCCGACATCCTTTGGGTTTTTAGTAGAAGAAAAATGTTCTCTGCAATGGAAAATTGCTTTGTAATGCTCTGTGAGCCTAGCTGTTCAAATTCAACACATTCAGAACTTGGGGTCTTTTTTAGTAACTGTGTCTCTAGACTTGAGTAAGGACTAGTTATAAGCTCACTAATTCTACGCTGAGAATTTTGGGTGGAAACACTAAACAAGTTACTCTCCTTTGGTTTTTTATAAACTTAAAACATTCAAATCGGCCAAACAAAAAATCTGCTCTGAATGCCTGAACAGCGGACCGCCTGAAAGGTGATCAACGCTAAACAAAACATGGACTCGGTGGGCTCGGACCGCGCTGCGCTGGCAACTCCCAGGTAGAAAGCGGGGTGGGGCTGATCACACCTGTGGTGCATCTTACAGGGGTATTTGCGAAACTTGGTAAATGTAGAATGTAAATGTTTTGGCACAGTAACTGAGATAACTCCAGAAAGGCTATGTTAACCACTGTGATAAAAATGTGTCAAATGGTCTATGAAGCGAGTGTATGATGCCCCATGATCATATCAATGTATACAGTTATGATTTAATAAAAAAAAAAAAAAAGAAAGCGGGGGGCTGGGGACCCTGCAACCCGGTCACCTCCCGCCCACAGAGCCTCCTCCTGAAGTGTCAATCACTTCACCAGTGTGTAAAACCGTGCAGTTTTTCCGTGTGTCTTACATTCCTCAGAAGTGTGGGTGGTTAATGTCCCTGCCCATGTTTCACAGCAGGGTCTGAGGTATTAGAACACTTTCAGCTCAAGTTCTTTTAAAGGCGACCCGGAGGGGCGGTGAGATGCGCTGCTGCCCTGGGAGGGGAAGACCCACTGACTCAGACCCAGGGAGCAGGGAGCGCTCCGTGACATGTCTACATAGTTGGGAGCAGAGTGCAGTGCCTGTGGCTCAAGAAGGGCGCCGGCCCCATATATCAGAGGTGGCAGGTTCAAACCCAGCCCCGGCCAGAAAAAAAAAGCTAATTGCCATAATTGGGAGCAGAGTGGGTGGAGGAGCAGCGTTCCTTCTGTACAGGGCAGTTTGTTTAACCCGTCACTTATTGAAGGACATGTGAGTTGCTTACAGTTTTTTGGTGGTTTCAAATAATACCACTACGGGTATGCATATACAGTAATTTTATTGACGTAAGTTTTCCTTTTCTAGAATGAATATCCAGGAATGTGCTTGGTCATAAAGGAAGTGTATAAATTTTATGAAACTTCCAGAAAAAATTCAGAGTTTTACTGTTTTATGTCCTCACGAGCTGGTATGAGAGAAGAAATACTCCACATCCCCCTTCTATGTGTTATATACATTCATACACTTCGTGAATAACGGTTAAATTTTGTAATTTTTTAAATTGGATTTCTTTGTTATTTTACTGTCAAATACAGGTGGCTCTTTTGTCTTTTTGTTACATATGTGATTTGCAAATATTTCCTAGTAGCCATGTCTTGTCTTTTCACCCTCTAAACAGAATTTTTGCAAGAACGGAAGTTCCCAATTTTGATGAAATTCAATTTTTTTCTTTTATTGGAATTCCTTGTTGCCAATTCTAAGAACATTTTTACCTATCTGTTGATCATGAGGATTTTCTCTAATACTCATTTTTTTAGATTTTAATGACTTTATTTTCTGCATCTGTGTAAGAGATGATGTATAGATTGAGATCCACTTTTTACAATTACTGTTTACCATTTGCTAAAAAAAAAAATCCCTTTCTCAATTTCAATTTCTTCTGCAATTTTTTCTAAAGTTAGTTGTGTATACTTGTATGGATTTATTTTGAGATACCCACTTCTGTTCCATTTAAGCCTGTGTCCGTTTTCTGACAAAGCCATACTCTGAGGATTAATGGAGCAATATAGAGGATTTAAAATTGCATAGTATGATCCCACTAAATTAATTCTTCTTTATCAAAATTATTTTAAATACTTGATTCTTTTGATTTATATAATTATAATCTTGTCTATACCTATTCAAGTATCTTGCTGAAATTTTAATAAGAATAATATTAAATTGATATATAAATTTAGAATGAATTAAAATCTTTACCATGGTGAGCACTGAATTCATGAAAACTGTATATTTTTCTCATCACTTACATCTATTTAAAAAAATTCCTTAATTTGAGTTTTTGTTGTTTCCAGCATATAAAATATGTGTATGTTTTCTTATGATTTTCTTACGATTTCTAACTATTTTGTCTTAGGAGCAAGTGTAAATTTCTTATTTTATTTTTGATTTTCATATTTTATAACTAGTACAAAGACAATTTTTTTCCTTAAGTATTGACTTTATATACTACCTTGCTAGGAGAAATTTATATGTTTCTTGGGGATTGTATATATGTGCTAAAATGTCATATGCTCCTAGGATGGTTTTATTTCCCAATCTGAACTGTTTCATTTTCTTTTATTGTCTTATTGACTGACTAGACTTTACAGTAGGATGTCAAGTGAGGTGGACATAAATAGACATCCTCCTCCTCTTCCAACTTCAGGAGGAAAACACATTTTGACCCTCACCATTATGTATTACTTTAGCTTTAGGTTTTTATTAGAGGTCTTGATCAGGTTAAGGCATATTTATTTTATTTCCAGTTTCCTTAAGCTTCTTTTTTAAAACCAGTAATTTATATTGGATAAAGTCAAATTATTTCCCTTCATTTTTGCATATAATTATACTTTTTTCCTTTGGTCTATTAAGAGGTTAGTTGCATTGATTGATTTTTAAATATTGAAAATGATTAAATTTCCAACCCTACTTGATGGTAAATATTTATACCTATATCTCAATATCTCTACCCTAGCTGGCCAACTAGCTAAATAGAATTCACTAACACATTTAATACATTGCGGGAAATTTTGTATCTGTGTTGGGGGTACTGTTCTCTTTTTTTTTGTTATTTCGTTTTTGCATTATTTTTTTCTACAAGAATAATGCTAATTTTATGAGTATTCATATGCTAAAGCTATAACATGGCATTTACGTGTATTAATACAGTAATGTAGTTTGGAGTTTTGAATACATGGTGAATTCTTTTTTTCTGAGGTATGTACCTAAAACATGTTTAAAACATCTTATAAAAGAAATGCAGAGAGAAAGGGGAAAAGGTAACATTCACCGGTGACAGGAAAAATACACACATAAGTGAGACAGTCATCTTAAAGTAGTCTAGGAGAGCTGGGCTGGGTTTGAGACTTGCCCCGCCTTGCAGGCTAAGAAGGCACTCTCACACTGTTTCATGGTGATGGCAGAAGACGCAAGTGACACTTCAGTGACAAAAAGGCTCTTTTCGTCGTATCAACAGCAGCAACCAGGATATCAGCATTTTCTTATGGTAGTTTTCTGAGCCCCGATTCCCACGGGGAGATGTGAAAGCAGCCGGGGCATCTGCATGTGCCTTGGGTCACATTACAAGAGAGGAGTCCCAGGTGGGAGAATCAGTCTTTGAGAGTGACTGGCAAGCATGCCCACCTAGTACGTAACGTATCCACCAAGTGTGTCCGCTGTTCAAGAAAAAGACAGTTAATACTTCAAATTTAACATGTAACAGATTCATGGAAAATGGTCTCCTAACAGAGGATTTTTCATGTTGTTTTTACTCCTGCCGTAAGCCCTTAAACATACGTATCTTTATCATGTGGAGTGAAGATTTTGCAATTGACTTGGGTATGTATAAAAGGTGATTAAGAGTGGATAGTAAAAGCGGAAGGTAAGAACCCTTGTATGGGTCGTCCCCTTTTAGAGATCTGGGGAAGAAAGAGAGAAGAGGAGGGGAGAGGAAAGGGAGAGAGTGAGGGAGAAGGAGGTAAGAAAACAAGATGGGTTGTAACCCTACCAATGGCGTTTTGAGCAATTTATTTATTAGAGTACTTAGAAACTCAGTAGAAAAGAAACTTGTGCTATGAACAAATGGACTCCCATAACATCATGACAAAGGCCCCCGTTCTTTATGCTTTGAGATTTCAAGTCTTAAACTTGTGGCCTCGCTGCAGGTGGAGCCAGGAGAATACAATAAAAAAAAAAAAATGATAAAGCAGTTTTTGAAGAGACAGTTTTTAAATTGGACTGAGTCATTTGTTGGATGGTACTTTTGGTATCCATTTTTCTTTTGAGGAGGATATAGACGGGCTAGAGATTCAGTAAGACAATGACGTCTCTGCCTAACAGATCTCTGAGAAGAGAGACTAACATGAATTAATTAATTCCTAATTAAATCATTCTTTCATTAAACATTTGCTGACAACCCGCTATGTTCCAGATGATAAATCAAACACTGGAGATTACAGAACAAATATGAGACTTGAAAGGAGACATCAAGAACCTTCACTATGTCCTTAGGAAATTGTGGCAAAGGATGGGGGAAAAAATCAAAGGCTAGAAGAAAACTTTGAGGATGTTTAATTTTGGGAATCTTAAGAATTTAGGGGGTTCCTAACTGAATTAAAGATTCCTGAATATTTTTGTACTAAAATTTATTTTCTTTCTTATGAAAGATGCAAGTGGAACGGAAAGTATAAAAACGCAGGTAAATGAGAGTAAAGTTTCTGCGTCTACCTGGTAGAGAAGAGAGGAGGGGACGGCACACAAAGGGCCATGAAGGTGTTGCCTTTAGTCAGCTAGAAAAAAAAATGGAAAATAGGAAGAAAAAAGGTAGAGACAAAGGTGGGTGCAATCTTTCTGTGGAGCAGACAGACATTAACACGGTAGATTCCGGAAGGTCTCCTTTATTTTTCCTGTGTTATAGGAGCTAAAGTTTTAGTCTGTGAGTGAGACATGCAGAAAATTAGCTTGAAAATAACAAGATTTTAGAACACACTCAGGACATATAAAAAAAAAGAAATATACCTTAGAATTTTAGCAGCTGTAGAGCAAGGGCTGGCAATCTGTTTCTGTAAAGGATTGGATAGTAAATATTTTAAAGTTTGTGAGCCATATTGTCTCTGGTGCAAGTACTCAGCTATTGCCGCTCAAGAACAGCCATACATAATGAATAAACAAATGGACGTGGCTGCGTTCCAGTAAAACCCTATTTACAAAAGCCAGCAACAGCCCGATAACTTGCTGATGGAAGCGAGGCCTTTCGGATATTTTCACAACAAAAGCAGAAAAATGGTATTGTTTCAACATGTGCCTACATTTCAGGAGATAATCTGAAATAGGCTCTGTAATAACTTAGATGTGACTTTAAATCTCTCAACACATTTGGGAGTGAGAAATCAAAGGAGAAATGAGAAAGGAGGAAAAAAAATGTAAATGGGTTGAACAGTAGAAAGAAGAAAGCAAAGTGCCCGACTGAGAGTTGGTGCAAAGGAGAAAGAAGAGCCCCAGTGATGCCAGCAAAAAAGAAGGGCTATCCCAGTGCTCACTCTCTGCTTTTTTTTTTTAACTGCACTTGCTCACCCATCTACCGACGGGACACTTACTCTTTTTCTCTCTATTTACCAGCATTTTTAAAATCTATTTTTAGAATAATTGTAATATAAAATAGTAAAAGAAAAAAAAAAAGGCCTGCCTATGCAGAGATGCCAAAAGAAGAAAAAAATTAAGTTTAAAACAACATTAGAAAAAGTGACATTGAAAGTTAAAAAAATAATGAAAAATGGATTATATATTTTAGAAAGAAGAAATATTTTGATACATTTAGTGCATTCCAATATAAATTTTAATAACTGTATAAAGTTATATTGTTTGTAAAGGTACCTATACTAATATGTTTATAAAAGAGTACAATGAAGCATATAGCTCAGTGCAAGGCTTTTTTATTTATTGAAATATTAAGTAGTCAATTTTTTAATGTACCATAAAATGCTATTTAAATTTATAAAAGTCAAGTACTTCTTTTAAATAGACAAAAAAATGATTATATTTATAGTTGGTGATAGCAGAATATTTGAAAATTTTAGCACATTTAATCTGAAGAATGTACTTCCCTTGTTTGCAAATTTCTTGTCCCTATAAAAGAATGTTAAAATCCAGAGCAGTACCCTCCCAATCTTATTACTCCAGCATCACCTGAAAAAAGCTTCATGCTGGGATATGATGTCTAGTAACATATTCACTAAAAAGGTGGTAACATTACTATGTTAACTATTGATATTCTCCCTCAAGTTAACCAAAACTTTAGAAATGCATTTTTACATTGATAAAGTAGTATTTTGTACCTTAGGTAATTTCAAATGTATCAGTCATCAAAAGACAAGTGTTCCTCACACCAGAACATTAGAATACTGTGGAAACCACCCATGATAAAGAAACTGTGGACACATTTATTTACCAGTGTTACTCTTGGATTAAAAAATAATTAATCCGGGTGGCGCCTGTGGCTCAGTGAGTAGGGCCCCGGCCCCATATACGGAGGGTGGCGGGTTCAAACCTGGCCTTGGCCAAACTGCAACCAAAAAATAGCCGGGCGTTGTGGGGGGCGCCTGTAGTCCCAGCTGCTTTGGAGGCTGAGGCAGGAGAATCACGTAAGCCCAAGAGCTGGAGGTTGCTGTGAGCCGTGTGACATCACGGCACTCTACCAAAAGTGAGACTCTGTCTCTACAAAAAAAAAAATAATAATTAATCCATATGTATTATAATCATTTATGTCAAGTGAAATTACTCATAAACAATTTGGTAAAAGTAAATCCTTTTTGTTGTGAAATTCTAGCTATATCGTGATAGAGTAAGATAATGCAATTTCCTAATACTTCTCCCGCCTCTACATACACATGTTTAATATTAACACTTTTGTGACACTTACCTACTGAATTTCGGGGTTTATTCTTTATCAAGGTATTTTCAAAAATGAACATTGTCTAAACATTGCCATTTTTAGTAATCAGTACTTGGTTCTTTATCGTACAGTAGCTCTGTGCTGTTACATCATTTTCTCTGCACAGGTGGGAGTAGAATGAAGGGAGAGTCTTACAACAATATTAGAATGTTATACTGCTGTCTTACCATCCCTGCACCAGCAAATCTAAGTGAGAAGCAGAATTACTTTCAAGACAAAGAGCATTGTGTTGGTTAAAGGGTACTGAGTTTTCCTTTTAAAAAACCTTTCAGAGTTGATAGCAGTCTTTGTTATTCACTAAACACTCTAAAGGGACATTTTCTAGATTGCTTAGGGAAATGGAGGAAAGAAATGTGATAAATATTTACAAAGCACCTTGAATAGTTCATTTAGCCAGCGATGTAAAGAACAAATCGGAGGAAAGAGAAAGCATGATTATTTTTTTTTCTTTTGGATCAAGAAAATATTTTTATGTGTGTGTAACTTTCTATCCATCTCAGGAGAATGATCTTTCACCAATCCACAAAACCACAGCTCCAGCATGAGGCATCAGTTACACCGTCCCACATGCTCTCTAGAAAGGAATGATGAGTCTGAGAGACCTGGTGGTCTGGGCTTCATTGGACTGACTTCATGATCCAAGCAGGGCCATGACTATTCTTCTGAATCCCTGCTGTTTTCTTCAATGTTATTCCTTCTTTTACCCTCAGCTTCTTGTCTATCCTGACTCATTCCTATTGTCATTCCAGATTTTTCCAGGTTCTTTTGAATTTTCCTTTTATAAATTCTCAATACATATTTTAAAATTCAAACGATACTATTTTTTCTTCAAAAAATGATGTGTGGTAGTATATTGATAGCATCTACTTAGGCAATAAATAGGCAATAGGTATATCTAACATACTTGGCTAGAAAATGATATTAAATGCTGATTGTTTTGCATTTATTGTTTAATGTGCCTTACTTATTTCCAAACATGATTTGAAAATGGAGATATGATAAAACCAAACCATTTTTTTGGAATTATGATTGAAAAAAGAAATTGTCGTAGTATCGAAATTGCTTAATGATAGCAGACAACTGGATATAGAGAATGTAAGTACACTGGCCATTAAAACTGGCTTCAGTAAAGGATTCTGAATACATTTTCCTGTTAGAGAGAGATGACATATAAATTTGGGCAACAATCAATGTCAAATTTGCATTTACTTTCTTCGAAGCTGTATTTTGCTCATTCTATACTTAATTTTCTAAGATGTAAATAACCATGGGAATAAGAATAATATAGCAATGAATTTTGAAATTTATAAAATTCTTCCAGGAAATATGAGAGATTGGGACATAAGGAATGGAGGAAGTGTTGCTGAATGGGAGGTGGAATAAAATTTGGAAATCTTTATCATACAGGTGGAATAAAATTTGGAAAAAAACTAATTATGTCTTACTAGATGGTGATTTCTAGTAGTAATCTTGATATGTCCAGAATGTGAAGATGAAGTTACCACGAGACAGGTCTAAGCTTGGAACTTAATAAAGATGTAATTAGATCCACATAGGATTTGTTTCTAGGCTCAGGTATTCTTGGGAAAGCAAATGTCATTAAAAAAAATAGGTGAAAGTGAAGAAGTTTTCATAAGATAAGAAAGGATTTCTGAAGAGAAAATAATAGAGGAAGAGTGTTTTCCTTTGGGATGTTGTTAAATATAAGAAGTAGCAACCTTTTAATTTTTTAGCGGTCTGAGACATTGACTAACAGTAGGAGAAAATAAAAGGCTAATTAAATATCTTTAAATACATACTGAGGGAGTATGATATTGATTTGGACTTTGAAAAATTCTCATTATTTCTGAGAACCTGAAGACCACATACAAGCACAGGGCTGTGTATGCACAAAACTCTGTGCATGAACAGAAAGTTCCGTCAGGGCCCTAAGCTTGCTCTTCCTGTGACCTTGAAGATCTCATATGTAGACATTAGAGTGTCAGTCTCAATGAAAACTGGCTGGTTTAAGTTGGAGGTGTGGCCCAATATGAGTTTCAGCATATATAGCAATTCTTATCCTTTGCAGGATATTTTTGTCCAGCTATTACTTAAACACCAAGCAGACTAAACAGAGTCTCTAGAGCTACAAATGACAAATACAGACTTAACAGAATTATTTCAGAAACCCATTAAACAATCGATTACAATCAGTTCTTGGAGGAGGGGACGATTCTGATCTACAGAGTGGCCCTGATATCAATTATAATGTGCCATTTTCAGTAAGAAGTTAAGAGTTATACAAAAAAATCAAATATATTATGGCTCAAACTAAATAAATAAACAAATGGCAACAATGTCTTTGTCATACTAGAAAGAAACTTTAAAGAGTCTATTCTAAATATGTTTACATAAATAAAGAGAAATATAACTAAAACATAGTTTGAGAATGTCTCATCAAATACAGAATATTCATAAAGGGATAAAAAATACTGGGCAGTGCCTGTGGCTCAAAGGAGTAGGATGCTGGCCCCATATACTAGAGGTGGTGGGTTCAAACCCAGCCTCAGCCAAAAACTGCAAAAAAAAAAAAAAACAGAACACAAATAAAATAAGTAAGTATAAATAATAGAGTTGAAAGTATAATAGTTGGAATGAAAATTATATGAGAGGGGCACAAGAACAGATTTTAGTAGACACAGGGGAAAAAAAATCAAAGAATGTGAAGCTAGGTCAATTGAAAATATCAAGTCTGACTAACAGAAAGAAAAGAGTATGAATTAAAAAATAAAAACCAACCAACCAAAAAACAGATCGTTAGGCTTCTGGAATACGATCAAGTATAGCAACTAATGTATCATGGGAATCCCAGAAACAAAGTATGGAAATAAAGAGAAAGAATTTTGATAAAAATAGTCACCAAAACCTTCCCAAATTTGAAGACATATGTGAAGAGCCTCAGTATATTTCAGGTAAAATAAACTCAAAGAGACAAAACACAATAAAACATGCAATGAAACACATTATACTCAAATTATGATAAAGCACATTATAATCAAATTATTAAAACCCAAAATCAAAAAAAGAAAAAGTAAAAGGTAATAATCTTGAATGCAGATTAGGTGAAGAAACTCATCATGTAAAAGATACTTAATAGAGATGAACTGTTACTTTTCATCAGAAATCATCAAGGTTATAAGTCATGGGTATAAAATATTCAAACTCTTGAGCGTCAATGACTGTTAAATCAAGAATTTTATAGTCATCAAATGTATACATCAAAGATAAGGAGGAAATGGAAATATTCCAGGATCTACTGCTGCGTACTTGTGGTGCATGTCCAGCCCAGGAGAGTGAGGTTATGTAAGTGGGTGGTCAGGGCAGGGAAACAGAAACTAAATGACCAGGGCATAAATAAGCAATGAGACCAGGTTGGAGGCGCATACCTTTAAGAACACTTTGAGATGAAGAAAAGAAAAACCTAAAACACACCAAAATTTGTGGAATGAAGCTAAAGCAGTATTTAAAGGGGAAATGTGTAAATATAAATGCCTAATTTAAAAAAAGTGATCAAAGCTGTAAACTAACTTTCCAACTAGAAACACTTTTAAAAAAGAGCAAAGCGATTCATAATCAAGCATAAGAAACAATAAAATGAGATTAATATGAATAACAAATATTATAAAATAACACAAAATTATTAATAAAACTAAACTTTAAATCTTTGAATGAAAATTGGCATATTTTACCTTGACTGAACAAGAGAACAAATCTCAAAAGTACTAAAATTAGGGATACAAGAAGTTGAATTACTACAGACATTAGAGGGAAAAAAA
Organism: Nycticebus coucang; assembly: GCF_027406575.1. Taxonomy (NCBI): domain Eukaryota; kingdom Metazoa; phylum Chordata; class Mammalia; order Primates; family Lorisidae; genus Nycticebus; species Nycticebus coucang. The sequence goes on from NC_069796.1 coordinate 5,996,977, forward strand.
AACAGATTATAAGAGAATGTTGAGAATAATTGTAAGGCAAAAAATAAGATAATCTAGAGGAAATGGACGAAAGGCTGGAAGGAAATATTGCCAAAACCGACTTCAGAAATGATAGGCAGGGGCAGCACCTGTGGCTCAAAGGAGTAAGGCGCTGGCCCCATATGCTGGAGGTGGCGGGTTCAAACCCAGCCCTGGCCAAAAACTGCAAAAAAAAAAACAAAAACAGAAATGATAGGCAGCCTGAAAAGACGGATAAAGTATAACGGAGTCACAGGTACAGAGACTGAGTTAGTGGTTAAATATATTCTCACAGAGAAAACTCCAGGACCACATGTTATCTCAAGAATTCTACCAAATCTATAAATAAGAATTAGCATCGGTGTTTGAAACACTCTTCCAAACTTAGAGGAAGAGAAAACACTTCTCAATGTGTTCTAGGAGACCTGCACTACCTTCATTTCAAAACACGGAAAGACATTGTGAGAAAACAGAACTATAGACCAATTCCCCTTATAACTTTTTTACACAAAAATATTCAACACATTACTAATAAATGAGCTAAACAACATATAATTTATATATTATATACCACGACCAAGTGGGATTTATCTAAACATTTCAGAAGCTTTGAACATACAAAAATCAATCAATATAATATAAAATACTAATATAATATAGGACAAAGCTCCATTATCATCTTAATAAAAGCAGAAAAAAAAATAAAACCAAATATCTATTCTTAATAAAAACACTTAAAAAATGGTAATAGAATGGAACTTCTTCATACTGACAAATAGCATCTATTAAAAATCAGTAGATACCATCCTACTTAATGGGAAAGTAGTTGAAGATTTTCTTTTAATCTCAGGCAAATCTTGCCACTTGATTTCAACACTGTAATGGAAGTTTTAATGAGAACAACTATTCAGGAACATAAGTAAAACATACATAGAGATTGAAATGAAGAAGAAATAAAACTATCTTTATTCTAGTTGAACAATCTTATACAAACGAAATTTGAAAATATACACACACAGAGACTTAGAACTAATTAATACACATGTCAAGACCACTAGATACATGGCATGACCCATAAACAACAGCCAGCTGTGTTTCCATAAACGAGCGACAAAAATCTGAAAATAAAATTAAGAAAACAATTCCATTTACAATAACATCAACAATAAAAATATATTTAGGAATAAATGCAATTAAAAAAGTGGAAGGCAAGTACAGTCTAGTTAAAAAATACTATTGAAAAAGTTTAATAAAATAAATAAAGGGAAAACTATTCCATGCTCATGGATTGAAGGTGACAATGATAAAAATCACACTATTCACCGAACTGATCTGTTAACTCAGTGATATTTCTACAAATATCCCAGCTGGCTGTTTTTTTTCCACAAAAATTGAGAAGCTGATCATAAAATGTGTATGAATATGCAACGAACCCAGAATAACCAGAGCACTTTTGAAAAAGCAAAACAGTGTTAGAGGACTCTCACTTTCCAATTGAAAACCTTGTTACAAGCTTTAGTAATCAGCATAAAGATAAACCTACAGGTCAATGGAATAGAATTGGGAGTTCAGAAGCAAAGTCGTACATTTATAGCCAATTGATTTCTGATAAGACCATAAATTTGAAAAAAAAAAGTCACTAAATATGACAGGAACAGCTAGATACACTACAAGAACGAATAAAGCTGAACTCCTACCCTACTTCACCACATGAAGTAAAAGTGGCCAAGTATAAAGGGCCACATGTTATCAGATTCTGTATTCGTGAAAAGTCTGGAACCGGCAGATCACTGAAGACCAAAGTTTGCTGTTTGTTGCCAGTGGCTGAGCTGGGCCAGAATGGGAGTGACTGCTAATGGATTGGAATTTCTTCTGGGGATGCTGGAAATATTTGCCTATTAAATTATAGTGCTAGTTGTATAACCTTGCTGAATATACAAATACCACCAAATTGTGCTTGAAGAGGATAAGGATTAAAGAAGATCCATTATGTTTCAATTAAAAAATAAACTTCACTCAAGTATAAATTGCATAGGAAATTCACCATGTCAATGGGCCCCAAATATGCATTTCCGTAACTCTCACAAATAGTGTATTCCATTTATTTAGTTCTTTAGTATTTTAGCAATATATCCTGATTTTCAGTGTATGGTTTATACACATCTATTATTAAGTTTATCACTAAACATTTCATGGTTTTGATGTTATTTTAAATATTATAGTTATAATTTGACTTTTGGATTGTTCAATAGTAATATATGGAAATAGAATTGTTTTTAAGTTGCGTTCTTATTGAGTGTCTTGTGACCTTGTTATCTCAGAGGAAGTTGTCCTAACTTTTTGTTGTTTGTTGTTACTAGGGTAGATATTTAGGATTTCCTACATAGGTTATCATGCCCATCTATAAATAAATACAGTTTTATTTCCTTTCCGATCCATGTGCATTTTATTTCTTTTAAGCCTATTGAGCCATACTCAGCTTTTGTATTTTGTTTTTGTTCCAAAATATCGTGTGTCTTAGTTTACGTTCCATGTATGCTTATAAAAAAACTACAACTCAGGTGGCACCTGTGGCTCAGAGGACTAGGGTGCCAGTCCCATATACCAGAGGTGGCAGGTTCAAACCCAGCTCTGGCCAAAAACTGGAAAAAAAAAAAAGAAGAAGAAAGAAAGAAAGAAAAACTACAACTCAACAACTCCACAGGATGTAGTTTTCTATAAATTTCAGTAATATCAATTTGATTTACAATTTTCTTTTCCTAGTGGCTTTCTGTTAATTATCTCATAATTTGTTGAGAGAAAAGGTATTGAATAGCTGATTTTAATTGTGAATTTGTCTATTTTTCTTATTAGTTTTATTCATTGTTTGCTTCATGTATGTTAATGCTCTCCTGTTAGGTTTATTAAGATTCTCATAGCTCTTGTCGTGAAACTATTACGGCCTCTAGACAAATGGACTATCATTATCCAATACCTTTCTTTATCCCTAGTAATATTTCTTGGCTTGTCTGTTTTTAAGTTGACCATTCTAGATTTTTTTTTACATCAATGCTAGTATGGCAATAAAAAAAAAAATGATTTTTAGCCTTTTATGGCTTTATATTTAATTTCTTGTAGATAGCACATAGCTAGGTACAATGTTTTTAAAACATGACTATAAATTATTTCATATTCTTTTTTTTAAGAATTGTTTTTATCAGTTGGAGTCTACTCTCATCTTTATTGTAGGCTGGACTCAGTGACTCATTTTTACCAACGTGAAGAAGGCAAACCTGGTACTGACTTGAGAAACTCTGTCACGAAAGGCACTGAAGCTTTGTTCCGGATGGCTCTCAGGTGGCTCATCCGGGAGTGTTACTTGCTCTGTCACCAGGACACTCAGACAGCACTGTGGAAAAATCCACACAGTGGAGATGGGAGGCATCTTGCCAGCAATCAGATCTTCCAGCGCCCATCAAAGCTTCAGGAGACGGTAGCACTGGTCAGCAACTTAACTGCAACCTCACAAGAGACCAGGCACTGGGACCTGCCAGGAAGATTCTTCCCACATTTCTGAATCCTAGAAAATGTGTGAGATAACACAGTGCTTGTTTTAACATGCCAGCTTTGGGGTAATTTGTTACACAGCAATTCGTACTAAAGGACGGGGTCTTGCTGTTTTATCCAACCTAATCATCTTTGTCTTTATTTGGATTGTTTGGACAATTGCTATTTGTGTGATTATTATTATAATCAGGCTGAAATCTGCAACTGTGATGTGTCTTTCTGCTTTTTTAGATCATCTTTCAATTCTCTTAGCAATGTTTCATAGTTGTCAGTTTAGAAAGTTCAATATTTTCAATACATTTATTTCTAAGTATATAGCGTATGACCTTTGATGATTGAAAACATTATTGAAAATTGCACTTTCCAATTGTTTGCTGGTGGTATACACACATACAATTTATTTTTGTGTATTGACCATATATATACTGGTATTAAAGTAACTTTGTGGGATAGAAAAATAAGTTTGAATTTCTTTTATGACTTTTTTCTTTAAAAATACGGAATTTTTATTTTAACTTTTTGTCAAATTCAATCGAATGTTTCAGTCATGCGTCTAACCAGAATATAATGGATTCATAAAGGACCTTCTAGAGATAGTGATGCGACTTTGTATCATTACAAAGGAGATTAACCAAAGGAAAGATTTCAACTTGGAGGCTCCAAGTGTGACAGGTACATATTTGGTGAGCCCAGGTTATGTGATATTTCCCAAGTTTACTCATAAAAATAAATACATCGCCTGCCTATTTATGGAAATGACACACTCTTCATTCTCAGAGGGAAACCACTGACTGGCCTCACATTGACTCTATGACGATCATTGCATTAAAATAAACAATAAGCGTATGAATATAGCAGATCAGAGAGGCGTACGGTTGTTCAATTCCACCATTTCTTAGCCCCGTTACACCCTGCCTTTAAAGTTAGACAGCAGTGTTTTTTGGTTTCTTCTGTTTTATCCTCTGTCTTTTCTTAAATTCTCCACCTGAAACTAAGGACAATTTAGAGATATGGATTATATTTAGGCAACATACAGAATCGTTGATTTGTTGTACAATGTAACCGAATTTCTTTTTTTTTTTTTTTTTTTAATTTTTTTATTAAATCATAAGTGTATACAATGATATGATTATGGGGCATCATACACTCACTTCATAAACCATTTGACACATTTTTATCACAGTGGTTAACATAGCCTTTCCGGCGTTATCTCAGTTACTGTGCCAAAACATTTATATTCTACATTTACCAAGTTTCGCAAATACCCCTGTAATATGCACCACAGGTGTGATCCCACCGATTCCCCTCCCTCTACCCACCCCCCCCCTTTCCCACTTCCCCCTATTGTTAAGTTGTAGTTGGGTTATAGCTTTCATGTGAGAGTCCCAAATTAGTTTCATAGTAGGGCTGTGTACATTGGATATTTTTTCTTCCATTCTTGGGATACTTTACTAAGAAGAATATGTTCCAGCTCCATCCATGTAAACATGAAAGAGGTAAAGTCTCCATCTTTCTTTAAGGCTGCATAGTATTCCATGGTATACATATACCACAATTTATTAATCCATTCGTGGATCGATGGGCACTTCGGCTTTTTCCATGACTTAGCAATTATGAATTGGGCTGCAATAAACATTCTGGTACAAATATCTTTGTTATGTTGTGATTTTTGGTCTTCTGGGTATATGCCCAGCAGAGGAATTACAGGATTGAATGGCAGATCTATTTTTAGATCTCTGAGTGTTCTCCATATATCCCTCCAAAAGGAATGTATTAATTTGCATTCCCACCAGCAGTGCAGAAGTGTTCCCTTTTCTCCGCATCCACGCCAACATCTCTGGTCTTGAGATTTTGTGATATAGGCTAGTCTCATTGGAGTTAGATGATATCTCAAAGTAGTTTTGATTTGCATTTCTCTGATGATTAAAGATGATGAGCATTTTTTCATATGTCTGAAGGCCGTGCGCCTGTCTTCTTCAGAGAAGTTTCTCTTCAAATCCCTTGTCCAGCCTGCGATGGGATCCCTTGTTTTTTTCTTGCTGATGCGTTTGAGTTCTCTGTGGATTCTGGTTATTAAACCTTTGTCAGAGTTATACCCTGCAAATATCTTCTCCCATTCTGAGGGCTGTCTGCTTGCTCTGCTTACTGTGTTCTTAGCTGTGCAGAAGCTTTTTAGTTTAATCAAGTCCCAGTAGTGTATTTTTGAAGCTGCTTCAATTGCCCAGGGGGTTCTCCTCATGAAATACTCACCCAGACCAATTTCTTCAAGGGTTTTCCCTGCATTCTCCTCTAGTATTTTTATAGTTTCATGTCTTAAGTTTAAATCTTTAATCCAATGAGAGTCTATCTTAGTTAATGGTGAAAGGTGTGGGTCTAATTTCAGTCTTCTGCAGGTTGCCAGCCAGTTCACCCAGCACCATTTGTTAAATAGGGAATCTTTTCCCCACTGAATGTTTTTAATTGGCTTGTCAAAAATCAAATAGCGGTAAGTAGCTGGATTCATCTCTTGGTTCTCTATTCTATTCCAGATATCTACTTCTCTGTTTTTGTGCCAATACCATGCTGTTTTGATCACTATCGATTTGTAGTAAAGTCTGAGGTCTGGTAGTGTGATTCCTCCTGTTTTGTTTTTATTTCTGAGTAATGTCTTGGCTATTCGAGGTTTTTTCTGATTCCATATAAAACGAAGTAATGTTTTTTCAAGATCTTTAAAATATGACAGTGGAGCTTTAATAGGGAGTGCGTTGAAAGTATATATTGCTTTGGGTAGTATGGACATTTTGATAATGTTGATTCTTCCTAGCCATGAGCATGGTATGTTTTTCCATTTGTTAACATTTTCAGCTATTTCTTTTCTTAGAGTTTCATAGTTCTCTTTATAGAGATCTTTCACGTCTTTTGTTAGGTAAATTCCCAAATATTTCATCTTCTTTGGCACTACTGTGAATGGGATAGAGTCCTTAACTGCTTTTTCAATTTGACTGTTGTTGGTGTATATAAAGGCTACCGATTTATGAATGTTGATTTTGTAACCTGAGACGCTGCTGTATTCCTTGATCACTTCTAGGAGTTTTGTAGTAGAGTCCCTAGTGTTTTCCAGATACACAATCATATCATCTGCGAAGAGCGAGAGTTTGATCTCTTCTGACCCTATATGGATACCCTTGATCGCCTTTTCTTCCCTAATTGCGGTGGCTAAAACTTCCATTACAATGTTGAAAAGCAATGGAGACAATGGGCAGCCTTGTCTGGTTCCTGATCTGAGTGGAAATGATTCCAATTTAACTCCATTCAATATGATATTGGCTGTGGGTTTGCTGTAGATAGCCTCTATCAGTTTAAGAAAAGTCCCTTCTAGACCAATTTTCTTGAGTGTTCTGATCATGAAGGGATGCTGGATATTATCAAAAGCTTTTTCTGCATCCATTGAGAGAATCATATGGTCTTTGTTTTTTAATTTGTTTATGTGCTGAATTACATTTATAGATTTACGTATATTGAACCAGCCTTGAGACCCTGGGATAAAACCAACTTGGTCATGATGTATAATTTGTTTGATGTGTTGCTGGATTCTGTTTGTTAGGATCTTGTTGAATATTTTTGCATCTATATTCATTAGTGATATTGGTCTATAATTTTCTTTTCTTGTTGGGTCTTTTCCTGGTTTGGGGATCAGGGTGATATTTGCTTCATAGAACGTGTTGGGTAGTCTTCCTTCTTTTTCTACATTTTGGAACAGGTTGAGTAATATAGGTACTAATTCCTCTTTAAAGGTTTGGTAGAATTCTGACGTGAAACCATCTGGTCCCGGGCTTTTCTTTTTAGGGAGGTTTTGTATAGTTGATGCTATTTCTGAACTTGATATGGGTCTGTTCAACATTTCCACTTGATTCTGGTTAAGTCTTGGAAGGTGGCGTGCTTCCAAGTATCGGTCTATTTCCTTCAGATTTTCATATTTCTGAGAATAAAGTTTCTTGTAATATTCATTAAGGATTTTTTGGATTTCTGATGAGTCTGTGGTTATTTTGTCTTTGTTGTTTCTGATTGATGATATTAGAGATTTTACTCTTTTTTTCCTGATTAGGTTGGCCAGAGGTTTATCTGTTTTATTGACCTTTTCAAAAAACCAGCTTTTTGATTTATTGATCTGTTGTATTATTCTTTTGTTTTCAATTTCATTTAATTCTGCTCTAATTTTGGTTATTTCTTTTCTTCTACTGGGTTTGGGGTTGGAATGTTCTTCCTTTTCCAGTTGCGTGAGATGTCCCATTAAGTTGTTAACTTCCTCTCTTTCCGTTCTCTTGAGGAAGGCTTGCAGTGCTATAAATTTCCCTCTTAGAACTGCCTTTGCAGTGTCCCAGAGGTTCTGATAGCTTGTGTCTTCATTGTCATTTTGTTCCAAAAAATTGGTGATTTCTTTCTTAATCTCATCTCTGACCCAGCTATCATTCAGCATAAGGTTATTTAACTTCCATGTTTTTGTATGGGTATGCAGATTCCTGTTGTTACTCAATTCAAGTTTTATTCCATGATGGTCCGAGAAGATGCATGGAATAATTTCTATTCCTTTAAATTGACTGAGGTTGGACTTGTGACCTAAAATGTGATCAATTTTGGAGTAAGTTCCGTGGGCTGATGAGAAGTATGTGTATTCAGTTTTGTTGGGATGAAATGTTCTGTAGATGTCTGCTAAATCTAAATACTGGATGGTTAGGTTTAAATCTAAGATTTCTTTGCTCAGCTTCTTTCTGGAGGATCGATCCAACACTGCCAAGGGAGTGTTGAAATCTCCAACGATTATGGAGCTGGAGGAAATCAAGTTACTCATGTCTGTTAGAGTTTCTCTTATAAATTGAGGTGCATTCTGGTTGGGTGCATAGATATTAATAATTGAGATCTCGTCATATTGAGTATTACCCTTAACAAATATGAAGTGACCATTCTTGTCCTTCCTTACTTTTGATGGTTTAAAGCCTACTGTATCTGCAAATAAAATTGCAACACCTGCTTTTTTCTGATTACCATTTGCCTGAAATATGGATGACCATCCTTTCACCCTGAGTCTGTATTTATCTTTTAAGTTGAGATGTGACTCTTGTATGCAACAAATATCTGGCTTAAGTTTTTGTATCCAGTCAGCTAACCTATGCCTCTTTAGAGGACAGTTTAAGCCATTCACATTGATGGAGAGTAAGGATAAGTCTGGTGGAATTTTGGGTATCGAGTTTTTCAAAGGTCCAGTGGACATTTTTAATCCTTTCGCCAGTGTGGAAGTTGGAGTTTGATCCGAAGTTTCTGAGTGAGTTTACTTTTGTGGTATAGGATTGGGTTGGTCATTGTGGAGGATAGGTCTGAGAACATCCTGAAGAGCTGGTTTACTTATGGCAAATTTTTTCAACATATGAATGTCATTGAAGTATTTAATTTCTCCATCATAGATGAAACTCAGTTTAGCTGGATACAAGATCCTGGGTTGAAAGTTTTTTTGCTTTAGGAGATTAAAAGTTGATGACCAGCCTCTTCTTGCTTGAAAAGTTTCAGCAGAGAGATCTGCAGTTATTCTAATATTCTTACCTTTGTACGTTATAGTTTTCTTTCGCCGGGCTGCTTTGAGAATCTTCTCTTTCATGTTAACTTTAGCGAAGCTAATTATGATATGTCTGGGAGATGGCTTTTTGGGGTTGAATCGTGCTGGGGTTCTGAAGCTGTCTGCTATCTGAATTTCAGATTCTCTAGGCATGTCTGGAAAATTTTCTTTCATAATTTCATGTAGAAGGGCCTCTGTGCCCTTGGCTGCCACGTCATCAGCCTCCGAAATTCCTATAACCCTTATGTTATTTTTTTTCGAATTATCTGAGAGCTCTCTGAGTGAGTGATCCGTTTTTGCTCTCCATTTCTCTTCCTCTTTGAGAGATTGGGAGCGTTCGAAGACTTTATCTTCAATGTCAGAAATCCTTTCTTCTGCTTGCTCCATTCTGTTACTGAGGGATTCTACTGTATTTTTCATATCTTTGAGGGCTGTAAGTTCTTGTTTCAGTGTGTCTAAGTCTTTGGTGGTTTTGTCTTTAAATTCGTTAAATTCTTGAGACAGTTTTTGAATTTCTCCTCGAATTCCTAATTCCATTTTATTAATCTTGTCTGCAAACCAAATTCTGAATTCGACTTCTGACATCTCAGCCAGTTGTTTATGAATGGGATCTTCAATCACATCTGCCGTATCTTTTCTTGGGGGGGTTGATCTATTCTGGTTATTCATGTTACCAGAGTTTTTCCGCTGATTCCGCCCCATGGTTTACTCCCTTTGGTTTTTCCCCTGGGGTTTTATCGAGGGCCCGTACAGTGTTGTGGGCTGAGAAACTGGGGCCCTGTCTGGTGTGGTGGAGCAAAGTGGTTCTGTCTTGTTTTCAGCTGGTTTCTGTTCGATCCTATTGCAACTTCTACTCTGGCTTGAAGTCTCAGCTGTGTGAAAAAATCAGCAATTAAGTCACCCCGCCTGCCCACCTCTGGCCCCAGTTGGAAAAGGAGAATCAAACCTTCCTACAATCGCACACCCAGGGCACCACCTGAAAAGTCCTCAGTCTATTAGCCCAGTTCAAAAGGTCCGAATCAACTGTCTCAATCGGCACTTGTCTCAGGTGGAAGGGTTCAAGAGGTCTCTGGGAACTGGATCACAGGGGCCTGGTGACTCCTCTGAGACAGCTCACCCCAGTGCAGCGTGGAGTCAGGAGGAGCCACCCCGCAAACAGAGCAGTCTGGGAAGGTTGACGTCTCCTTCCCCACTTTGCCCCTCCGTCGGACCCAGTCACTGGTATCTCTGCAGATGGCTAACCCAGTTGCCTGCAGTGAACAGACACTCCAGGGGTTTGCACCTGCCTGAATCGCGAGGAAGTCTGCCAGGCCCCCGCAGACTGCCGCTATCTAGCAGGAGGAGATGGGGCTTGACATCTTTGAGTGTTTGATGCAGGTGATGGGAAGGAGGTGTTCACTCAGGCTTAGCCCCGTCCCTGATGGATGCTGCTAACAGAACAGAACAGAACAGACAACTTTGTGAGGTTCTGTCTCTGTTCCTGTCGTCGCCTACAGGAGACGGGCTGTTTTGAGTTCAAACGTCTTTGCTGCTGGAGAATTGCGTCTGAACACCTCTCTGGGTCAGCCCCGCCCTGGAGGCTTCTGGGTTTGTGAGCCGTGACACCGGTGGCCTCCTCTGGTTGCCCAGGGAGACAGGGGGTGTGGCCTCAGAATATCCAGAAGTGAGCGTTCTGCCGTTAAAGAAAAAACGGCTGTTGATCTACCTCCAGGGAACTGCTGCTCTGGTGTGGGCACTCAGGCGACCCTTTTCTCCTCTGTCCCGCGCCCCAGAGTCAGCACTGAGCGGCCACAGTTTGTGCTGGGTCCACACCCCTTAAGAGATCCCCCAAGAATCAGAACTCTTGGGGGATGGGCCCCCAGACCCCGATTGGGAGTGGGGCGGGGGGAAGCTAGAGTTTCATTCAGTTTCACGCAATACTACGGTCCGGGGAGGGCTCCTGCACTGCACCGCAGGGAAGTGCCGCCAAGGCTTGATTTTCCCTCAGCAGAGTGCCCTCTCCTCGCTCACGTATCCCAGAGTCAGCGCTGACCTGACGTAGCTCAGGCACTGTGCACTCCCCTCGAGAAATCACCCAAGGAGCCGAACTCCGGAGGGATAGGCCCTCAGACCCCGAGTGAGAGTAGGGGCTCTCAGCTCTCAGCGGGGAGGCCAGAGTCTTATTCAGTCTTGGGCCCCGTATGCCCGGGGAGGGTTGGTGCACTGCACCGCAGGGAAGTGCCGCGAGGCGTGACTCCCCCTCAGCCCGGTGCCCTCTCCTCACTCTGGCGCGCCTCAGAGTCAATGCTGACCAGTCGCAACTCGGGGACTGTCCACTCCCCTTGAGAAATCACCCAAGGATCCGAAGTCCTGGGGGACAGGCCTCCAGACCTCAGTGGGCGGGAGGGGAGTGCCGGGGATTCAGGGTTGCCGGCAAAGGATTCCCAAAGTTTTATTCAGCCCTATGTCCGGCAGGAGAACGCCACGGCACCCCAGTAGGGGAGGTAGGTCCAGTTTTTAGAAGGTCTCTCCCGTGGAGTGTAGTGGGAGGGCCTTTAATTTCTGCCCGCTTGTTCAATTGTGGGGCTCCAGAGCCGGTCTCATGGGGGAGGGGGACTCCCGTCCGCTTGGTGGTGGATTTTGTACCTTTTGTTTGCGTCCTTGTGATCACAACTTGCCTCAGCGGTGTTGATGTGCGTTCTTCAGCCTTCTCTCTTGGTGAGGCTCAAGTCCACCAGGATACTTACTAAATTCCTGTCCCTTAACTCTCCTTCTGGACCGGAGCCTTTGTTGAAAGCTGGCTTCAGTCCGCCATCTTGTCTCCCTCCGTAACCGAATTTCATATAGTGCTTCACCATGCAAAAAACACATAATAAATATCAAAGATAAATGGATAAAATGTCTCCGCCTCCAGAGACAACAGTGTTGTCTTAATTTGATGAATCATGACAATGAGAGTTGTAGGGAACTTTTTGAGTATTAAGTAATTTATGCATTTTTATATTTTATACATTTGTACAGAAAGCAGGAGATTTTGAATCCGCTGTACTAGAACATGAAGTTTAACTCAAACTGGAAAGTCTCCACTGTTGTTGAAAATCAATAACAGAAAAAAAATACTTAATCTTTTATTGTGCAACTTAAGAGTTTCTTAAAAGTTCAGTGATCATTAAAATTAAAATACTTGGAGCTATATAATAAAATTATTGCATTTTCACTATGTGAATTGGTGCATATATTATTTAAAGTACTGCTAATTCATATGCCACATTGATATAATTACTCTGGAGTCCATAATATCATTTGTTAAGAAACTAAGATAACATTGCTTGATTAGAATTAAATTTAATCTTAAAAATCAACTTGAAATTTTCTCTAATTATATACATGTCTTAATTATAACTAGTAAATATGAGTAATCTTTTCAAATACTTGCCAGTAGAATAACATTTTAAATTACAACAATATTGAAACAGGCCTTTTTGATATTTATTTTCACCTATTCCTAATTAAAATATAAACACAAAATAGAATAAATATACTTAAATATATTATTAAAAACAACAAAACAATATAGTTAAGCAATATGTTGAATAAGTGACATCTGTTTGTTCATTACTAATTAAATAAGCTGACAATATTGTTTCAAGTTAACATTATGATGTGTATTTCATTAGCAAGTACACTGTTTATTGAAAATATAGCAAGTAAAAGATAATGAATTTAAAATGATACTGAGTTTTGTGTTGATAAAATAATTTCACAAACAGAAATTAAATAGCCAACCGTATTACATTAATATAATTGGAGCCTTCTACGTTGCCCGCTGTCCAGTAGTATACCAATGGGAGAGGTCAGAGAGAGACCCCGCCATTTTTTGTTGTGTAACTGTTTACCTGAGGAGCTGTGTTTTCATCGTTTAGGACTATTATTATTAGACTTTTACCCACGTTAACATCCAACACCCTTGGATCGGCAGTTCTCAAAACTTTTCTTATTGGTTGTGACGATTAATGAGTTAATGAGTGGCTGTATTTCCAAACGGCATAGGTATGCTTTTGTATTAAAATAATTTACAGTGAAATGTTGATGTGTAACTTGGCAAACCTTACTCTATGTATCTATGAAATATTCTCTGTGGGCATAAAATGTATAATAATTACCATTAGCAAATGACTACATATTATGAAAATCATGAATGATGATACGTATGCAACGCATAATTTGATAAATACAAAACTTTTCCTCTGTTAAAAACTGTTTGGAAGTAAATTATTTCCTATCTTTATTCCTTGCTAAACTTATTCCTTGCAAGGAATAGAGAAAAATTCAAGATTTACTTGGAATGTAGTTGAACACGATTAGCTCAAGGGATAGATCCGATATCCCAATTATTTTTCAAAAATGGTAATAACAATAGCATCTTGCTGTTTCTCAATCACTGTTCTAAGTATTACATCATGTTAGTATTACATCATGCGCATTGATTAGACACGGGAACCTTATGAGTATTACCTTAATACTTAAGGTTATTATTATCTTAATACTTAAGGTAATTAATACCTTTAAAAAGCATTTACAAAGTGCTTGTGCTTTCTTTTAAGCACAAGCCCCAGGCATGTTTGTATTAGCTTTTTCTCGGAAGTACCCAATGCTATGACTTTAGTGTACATTCATGGAGACATTTGCATTCGTATGTCTATGTATGAATAATATGCACTAGTGTCTCGTGGATTTAAGTTTAAATGTGTAGCATCAATCAGACTGTGTGCATAGTTCTGAAAATTAGTTCCTCAAGATATACGCATATACACATGTTGCCATATATATATATATATATTTTTTTTTTTTTTTTGCAGTTTTTGGCTGGGGCTGGGTTTGAACCCATCACCTCTGGCATATGGGGCTGGTGCCCTACTCCTTTGAGCCACAGGCACCACTCATGTTTGTGGAGAGACCTGTAAGACGGCGACGGCCGCTGGCCTAAAATGGCGGAGGGATGCACCTAACCTGTAGAGATAGCTGCTCCTCAGAAACAGATGGCGCTAACTGCTTGTACTACATTAGGCAACCTATAACAGAGCCCCTTCCCTAGCAACTGCTGAGGTTGCCTCCCCTAGGGTTCCCATTAGGTGGAGTGGCTGGAAAGTCCCGAGAGCTAGCACCGGATGCGGGGGAGGCGGAAGCCCAGGGGATATAAGTACCAGAGAGTTTGTAACGGGGGAGGATTGATTGATAGGAGAAAGAAGAGGAAGGAAGAGGAGAGCTTGCTGTTTTCCCGAGCTGTATCATCTCTACAATAAAGTGCCCTTGATCCTTCCGTTGGTGTCCTCGTCCCTGCTGGTCAGCGGCCCTGCGACACCGACACATGTTACCATATTTTTTAATTCCTTTAAGTTGTTACATTTGATTCCAAGCATTCAAATTTCATAACTAGAGAAATGATAGCCAAGATATTTTGCATTTAATAAAACTAATTGAGTGAGTTTGCCCAATCCCTTTCCACCACGTAGCAGCCACTTCTGGTCCCCCCCAGTGTTATTTTGCCTAATTCCCAACTCTGAATCTCAGCGTACGCTTAGAAACCCGGAGAGAGAAGACGAGAGAAGACCACACAGCTGAATTAGATGATGGTGCTTTCGAAGCTCGACAAGTCACAATTTTGTTACCTACACTGTTTCATCGTGGCTGTTTTTAAATTTCCCCATCAATATATTGGCCCTTGGTGTTAGGTCTTGTGTGTTTTCTTGGAATCTCTTGTAGTTCTGGGAATATAAGTAGTTAGGGGGGAATCAAGATTTGTGAAACCGGTCTAGCGTCTTTTCCACACATTGACACAGGGTCCTGTCAGTAGACTTTTCAGGAATGGGCTTTTCCTGTGAACTCTGCACATACTCTTGATTTTTCCTTAGGAACTTCGTGATATCAAACAAACTAATGTCACTAAAATCTTTTAAATCATCTTTTTTCATATCTATTAAAATTGATTTTTACACTTAAACATTTGCTTATGTGTGCAGTACCTTTAAAAAGCATTTACAAAAAATCCACCAAATTATACTTTTCTGTAATTAATTTATTATAAATCAGTGAAGGCTCCTACTTCCATTTTTACTTCAGACACAAAATTCCAAATAATTTTGTTGTATGGGGTAAAAAAAAAAATCCTTGAGTTAAACAAGTACTGTGATTTTTCTTTATTCTCTTAGTAAATTTCTGTTCTCCAACATCCTGGCTGCCTCTAGTGTCTCTGGTAAATAGCCAGAGGACGGATATTTTAATGAAAGCTAACTTGTCACCTTCAAAAAGAAAATTCTTCAAATCAAAGTCTTTATGTGCCTTGACTACAAAGAAAATTTTAAATAAATACTGTGAAAAGAGAGATTGTTATCTCTTCCACCATTTGTTCCTACCCATTTTTACCCATGTTATACATGTACATATACACACATTTATATTTGTTTATAAAATTGTATATACTTACTTGCAGAGACCTTTATACGTATATACAGAAATTCTTGGAAGGGAAGCTTCTCTAAATTAACAACAATACCTACCAGATAATTTTAGATATTACTTTCTTTAAATAATTAAAAATCCTTATTATAATTTCTTTAAATTCAAGTTTTATAAATCCAGAAATACATCACATAATCACAGAAACACTTTGCAATTCCTTTTAAGATTGTAAGATCTAATATCAAAGTTTGGTTTCTCTCTCATAGTCAGTTGACAGATGCAAATATTTTATTAGATCTCCTACTTTCTGAAAGTCAAGCAATCCAAATAACAAAACAACACAAGACTCTTTAATGCCAAAAACCACTGATATAACGTGGAGGACGTTATCCAGACACCTACTTCATCTTTTTGTTCTTTTCCCTAATTCCTTGCCTCATTCCCTTTCCTACCAAGGTCCAACTTCAACACTAAAATCATTCGGTAAAAACATACCGAAAAGAGGGATTTCTGAAAAGATAAATAGACAAAAACACTTCTTAAAAATCTCCTGTTTCCACCAACATTTAATCAAAAGTATTAAGGAAATACTGTGGTGATTTTATTAGCTTATAATTGTTTACCATTTATTGAATAATGCTGGGACCCCTCCTGGTGTAAAAATCTTCAGCTCCTTCTACGATTTCAATACTGTAGAGACTTTTACATTTGTCATCACAAAAACATGCATCGTAATGTAAGTGTTGTTTAATAACATAGTTGACAAACTTTTTAAAAGACTGGTTCACTTTAATTTCACTACTTCATAATAGCATCCAGGGAAGCACCTTGAATGTTTCCAAATCCCTTTTAGGCACGCTCCTTCTGGGAAGTTTTCATGCTGTTAGCTAATCTCATCCCTAGTGATTTAATTATTGTTTAACCAAAAAAAAAAAAAAAAGTGTTATTTTTCTGAGATTTGCCTATTTCACTTTTTTCTCTAACTCTCAGTGCCAATCTGTACAATGAACCTATTGGGAGTATAAAGTCTTCCTTGGAGTGAACTTGAGTACAACATGGGGTAGTTTTGCATATTTGACTTTTTGAAAATAATGAGAAAATAACTTATGGAGTGGATAGATAGTGCTCAATTGCATTTTACCACTTCTTTTACATATCTGATTTAAATCTTTCATACTGTAGAGTGCTAGAGTAAGGTTACTATATTATTTCCAGATATATTTATAATCTCATTATATTTTCAAGAACTGTTCTCATAGAAATGACATGTTATAATTTTAGCTTCATGGCTTAATAAAAGTCTTATGTGAAAATGAATAAGAATACACTAATAAGTATTTTTGACCTAAAACATAAATTGAGAAGCTTGTAAGAACAAACTCAATAATGAGAATGAGTTTCACAAAAATTATACCTATATGGGATGATAACATTTTAAGTGTTTATAGATGACAGCTCCTTTAAGTTCCTTTTTAATTTGAATACTATAATTCTGTGTTATTTCCTTATTTTGGCTTATGAGGTCTGGGTCTATCCTGGCCCAAGGTGAGGGAGGATGGCCTTAGAGAAACTACTGAATCAAAATGTTCTGGTTTTTCATGTTGCCAGGATTTTTCTGCTGTTTCTTCCTCCTGAGTGTTTTCTTTTTGTCTGTTTCCTTGCCCTAATTTTCCTTTCACTTCCTCTTGCTCTTTATATTACCATGCCTCTGATCAAAGGTGTTGAAGTATGCTTTTGGTAAAGGACTAAAAGGATGAGAAGAGTGAAGAGCAAGGGATAAAAGATGAAAAAAGAGAAAAGAAAAAGGGTGAGTAAAAGGGAAGATTGACAAAAAGAAGAGAGGAACAGAGAGAGGGAGTAGCAGTGGTGACAGTAGGGGACTTTGACCCTCACCCTCAAATCCCAACCTGGGGGTGGGGGGATGGCTTGGGTGGGTCCCTTGATGTCTGCAGCTCTTTGCCAGCCTGAGCAGACACAAAACCCACTTTCACCAACCAAATAGAGAAGAAAAACAAAAATACTATAACTCAAAGCAACACAAACAAACAAAAAATCTTATAGGATAAAATTGAGGGAAAAAATAAACAACAGGGGCAGACAAACTAGCAAAAATGAAGCCCTTATTATTAAAGGAGGAAACAACGAAAAATTATAATTACACGAGAAAAAGAAAAATCAAGGGAGAAAAAGTTGAAAAAAATTTATTGAAAAAAATATATATATTGGTGTGTATTGCCTGGGCAGCAGGTGATCTTCTGGGGTATGAGACACTCATCACCAAGTTGATGGACCTGTATATAAGATGGAGCCTGGAAGCCTCTGCCTTGCCGAGGAGACTGTGTCCCCTCTTCCTTCTTTGCCCTCAAACCCCACAGAGTTGGGACCCTGAAGCTCTCCCTGGCTCACTTAATAGGCACGCCTTTACCTTTCCAAACCGTGTCCCTTCGCTGCCCAGTGGCTTTCCCAGGAAAACATGTGTCACTCAAATGTTCATAGAAGTGGCCACTCCACTTATCAGGTGTCCCAGAACTGGCTTTGCTCTGTGGTGCAAGCCTGCAAGGCAACCTTACCACAACGGCTGCGCCCCGCCTGCAGCTGAACAATGAAAGCTCTGCTCCACCTGGGTGGCTCTGTCCTGGCCCCTGGGCATTGTTAAAAATCACTCACTCACTTGCCTAAGCTCTTCCAATGTAATTCAACCACATGCCCAGGTCCAAACCCCGTCCCCCAAGGGCAGGCCTTTGTCTGTCAACTGTCCAGGCCATAGCTGCAGCTGCACTGCCAGCCTCCTCTGGAACACAAGTGCTTGCCGCTTTCTGCACCGCTTTCGTCCATCCTCATCTCAGGGTCCTGAAGTGTCCCCAAGTGTCCCATTGCCTTCCTGTGCCCCTGAAGGGGTGTTTCTGATTTTTAAAAGCCCACATGCCAGAGGTGCCTGGAGTCTTTTCTTCCCAGTATCACCATTTCTGGCTGTAAAGACACTGTCTCTAGTCCGCCATCTTGCTCTGCCCCCCAACTAGATTAAATTTAATATATTCAGTGAAGTTGATAAGCTTGTTAAACATACCTACAACTGACAAACCAAAGTGGATAAAGCATGCATAGGCGAAATCAGACGAGCATCTGTCTGACCCCGGAGCTCCTGCAGACAGCCAGGCCCTGCAGGCACCTCTCTCCTGGACCAAGGATTTCATGTGAAATGGACTATTGCCTCTGTGAATTTCATTATGATGTCATTAGGAATTTTTTCTGAGTCATTATGATGTCATTAGGAATTTTTCATGACAAAATATCCATGCATATGACAAGTTATATGAAGTGATTTATTACTTACAGAGAGAGCAAGGAACAACACACACCTAGGGTTCATTGTGAGCCAGTCCCCCAAGACTCAGGAAAGCAGGCTGAGCTGGATAGAATTCCTGCTGTACCTGTCCCAACTGAAGGACAGAAGAAGCAGCCCACCCTCGTATTTTTTTTTTTTTTTTTTACCACAGAGTCCCATGAAACGATGGGCTAAAGTGATGAAGGACATTCTGTTTCTAGTGGGGACTGGAACCAAGACTGGGCTGTTCCTGCCAGCTCCCACTTATCTGACCATGTTTTGTTCCCACTTACGTTACAGACATCACTGAGACCTACAAATAAGAAAGCAGAGAGGACTTGGTAAGTCCAAGGCCACCTAGAGAACTGTCCCTAATGTTGCATATTTGAACTTCATGTATTGCATGGAATCTATAAACCTAACATTGCTTGTACATTCAACTAATAGCCCTCAGAGATAAGCACTGTTAACTTTATAGTTCAAGATTTGTGAGGAAGAAAATCAATTAAGAAAGCTGAACTATTTGAATAGACAAAGTTATGCAGCCATTAAAAAACATGGAGACTGGCGGCGCCTGTGGCTCAGTGAGCAGGGCGCCGGCCCCATATACCGAGGGTGGTGGGTTCGGACCCAGCCCCGGCCAAACTGCAACCAAAAAATAGCCGGGCGTTGTGGCGGGCACCTGTAGTCCCAGCTGCTCGGGAGGCTGAGGCAAGAGAATCGTGTAAGCCCAAGAGTTAGAGGTTGCTGTGAGCTGTGACAACACAGCACTCTACCCGAGGGCGGTACAGTGAGACTCTGTCTCTACGGAAAAAAAAAAAAAAAAATGGAGACTTCACAGTTTCTGTATTAACCTGGATGGAGTTGGAACTCATTCTTTTCAGTAAAGCATCACAAGAATGGAGAAGCAAAAATGCATTGTACTCAATTATAATATGAAGGCAATAGATGATCTAATACAAGGTGGGGGAGGGGGAAGAAGGGAACAGGTAGAGGGGAAGAGAGAGGGCTTCAGTGAGTGTGGCTCACCTCTTGGGGCGGGATACAATTATAAGAGAGACTTTACCCAACAAATGCAATCAGTGTAACCTAACTCTTCATAGTCTCAATGAATCTCCCCCCCCCCAAAAAAAAAAGAATATAGTTTACTTTTTGGATACACCTGACACATTCAATTTAATTTCCTTTTAGATAGCAGCCAGGTACAGAATTACTCTTTCCATGCATCCACAATGAACACTCTTAAAAAGTGGTGGTAGAGGGAGTCTTTCAAAGGGATTTGGAAAGAATTACATTTGTATTTAACATTATTTAGTTTAAGTTTTGATAAGCATGTTAATTTTGTAATTAAAACAAAGTAAAGAAGGAAAGTGAACTGTGTTTCTCTGGGCTATTTTGCTTTCCTTGAGACTAGAAAAATAAAGTCATTTTCCATTTCTTTATATATAAATTAGTTATTTCCATATAAGTAATTTAAGCGTAACATTCATGGTAAAATTTAAGAGATTCTTTAGCCAAGCTGATTATATAATAAGCACATTGCTGGTGGAGAGCATTCAACTTCTTTTCTCCCTTAACACCTTCAAACTTTCTTTAAGAGTAGTCAATAATATATACAAATTTTACCTTCCTTAGGAGATCCATTAAGCTTTTCTTCCCCAACTTTACTGAGGTTTAGTTTGCATACAATAAAAATCCCTATCTCTTGGCATATACTTAATGTGTTTTGACAGATCTGCATACTGCTGTATCTTCCATTCCAATTGAGATAAACAACATTTTCCTCATCCCAGATCCTCCATGTGGCTTTGCAGTCAATCCTCCCTCCTTGAGTCCATCATTGCCCAAACCAGCCTCTGCCCGTGACTGTTCTCATCTGTCTCCCCGTATTTTGCCTTTTGCAGAGAGTCCTGTAACTGTGTAGAGTGTAGACTTTCATGTCCGTCTAATCTCATTTAGTATAATGTTCTTGAAATTTTAGCCCTGCTGTTGGAAATATTAGTGATTTGTTGTTCTATTTGTCATCTGCAATGTGTATGGATATAAGACAATGTTTTTTAATCCAACACTATGTTGATGACTATTTGAGTTATTTTTCAGTTTAGTATGACCTTGAAGATAATTTCCTGCATCAATAGTACAAACACTCACATACTTGCTTTAGATGGGCGCATCGTCTTCCCTTTGAGGTAAATATCTAGTAGATTTCAGTGTCTCCTGTTCTGTACAAGTCCACGTGGTACTGCCAGGCCCTTTTCCAGAATGGCTATACCACTTTTCATTTTCACTAGCAATGCACAGTACTGTGTACCTGTAATTAATCTGAATCCTGGCCAGTGCTTAATCTTTTTGTTCTTACGTATTAGCCATTCTTATAGTTATATCACAGTATCATTGTGACTTTAGTCTATAGTTGCCAAATCATTAATGATGTGGAAAAGGTATTTATATTCTTATTTGTCAGTCACCCCTTCTTTGATGCAATGTCTATTCAAGTCTGTTAGCTCATTCCTCAACTGAATTGTCTTTAATTCAGTTGCAAATATTTTTCATATATTCTAGATAAACATTCTTCTAAAAAATGTGTTTGGCAATTACTTTCTCACACTTTGTCTTTCTTAATAACATTTTAAAAGACATTCATTGCCTTTCGAAAAAAATATTGTCATGATCCAATTAATTTATTTTCTTTTTCTTTCATGCTTTTATCTCATATAAAGAAATCATTTCTTTATCTAATGTTACAAATATTTCTTTCCTATGGAGTTTTTAAAGAAATTTTACAGGTCTGGGTTGTGTGTTGAGGTCTGTGTTATGGTTTGGTTTGTTTGACCCTCCAAATCTCATGGGAAATTTAATTCCCAGTGTTGGAAGTGGGTTTTAATGGGAGATGTTTGGTGGGTCGTGGTGGCAGATGGCTCGTGAAAGGCTTAGTGGGCTCTCGTAGCGATAATGACTGAGCTCTCGCTTGACTAGTTCCCGTGATTGTTATAAAGAGCCTGGTGCTTCCCTCTGTCTCTCTGTGGCTTCCTCCCCCTCACCTTCTGCCAGGAGTGGTAGCAGCTGGAAACGCTCACCAGAGGCAGATGCTGGCACCAAGCTTCCTGTACAGCCTGCATAACTAGGAGCCAAATAAATGCTTTTTTCTTTATAAATTACCTAGTCTCAGATACTCCTTTATAGCAACCCAAGTCAACTAAGACAGTCTGTTAGCCACTTAAAATTAAATTTTAAATATGGTGCAAGATAAGAGCTGAGGTTCATTTTTGATTACTATTTAAATGATCCATCCCTGTTCGTTGAGGACTGCAATTTACTTTTTCAGTAAACCTTGTTAGCACCTTTAACTTTGTGTGAATCAATGGAATATATAAGACTGGGTCTATTCGTGGACTTTCTGTTTTGTTTCATTGATCTATTTGTCTTTCTCTTCGCCAATTCTATACTAACTTGATGTTGTAGATTTAGAAGTTTATTTTAATGGTGTTCAGTTAATGTATGTCCTCCACATGTCAATATAAAATTATGTATTAGTTTATCAACGTCTTCCAAAACTTGTCTGATATTTTCATTGTGACTGCATGAATATCTGTACCAACTGAGAAAATTGCTACCTTTCTAGTATTGAGTTTTCCAAGCCATAAATTCAGTATATATTGTTCTATTATTTGAGTCTATTTTATCTACTTCATCAATGTTTTATAATTTTAAGTAAACTAGCAAGTGCAGTACCTCACACTTGTAATCTTAGCACTCTGGGAGGCTGAGGTAGGAGGATTACTTGAGGACAGAGTTGGAGACCAGCCTGAGCAAGAGTGATGCCCATCTCTTCTAATCCTAGAAAAATTGGCCAGACTTTGTGGTGGGTGCCCATAGTCTCAGCTCCCAACTACCTGGGAGGCTGAGGCAGGAGGATCACTTGAGCCCACGACATTGAGGTTGCTGTGACTTAGGCAGATGGCATGACATGCTAGCCTCGGCAACAGAGAAAAACTCTTGTCTCAAAAAAAAAATTATAATAATTTTAAGCATATAATACTTCATTTATAACTAGTATATTTTATCATTGCTATTTTCTTTTTTTTTTTGGTAGAGACAGAGTCTCACTTTATGGCCCTCGGTAGAGTGTCATGGCCTCACACAGCTCACAGCAACCTCCAACTCCTGGGCTTAAGGCGATTCTCTTGCCTCAGCCTCCCGAGCAGCTGGGACTACAGGCATCCGCCGCAACGCCCGGCTATTTTTTGGTTGCAGTTTGGCCGGGGCCGGGTTTGAACCCGCCACCCTTGGTATATGGGGCTGGCACCTTACCAACTGAGCCACAGGCGCCGCCCTATCATTGCTATTTTCAATGATATGGACTTATCACTTTTCATTTTGTATTGCTTATATCTATATATGCATTTCATTTTTTTTCAATATTTTATTCTGAAACCTGAATCAACTCACTTAGTATTGAAAATTGTTTATTTTGAGATTATTTGGGGTTTTCAATGTAGTTTTTTATGTTGTCTTTTACACACACAAATACACAAACCACAATAGTATTTACTTCTTATCTTTAAGCTTTTTATTTGTTTTTCTTACATTATTTCACAGAATAAGACTTTCATTAGGATGTAGCAAAAGTAAGTCTGGGCGCGGCTTCTCGGCTATCATCTCAGCTCTTTGAGAGGCCGAGGCAGAAAGATCACTTAAGGTCAGGAGATGGAGACTGAGCAAGAGTGAGATCATGTCTCTACTAAAAATAAAAATAAAAAAAAAAAAAAAATTAGCTAGACATGATGGAACATACCTGTAGCCTCATTTACTTGGGAGGCTGAGGCAGGAGGATTGCTTGACTGCAGTGAGCTATGATGACACCACTGAACTGTACCAAGTAATAGAGAGAACCTGTCTCTAAATAAATAAGTAAATAATAAATAAATACATAAATAAATAGTGACCGTGAACATCATTCCTCTCTTTGAGATTTTAAGGAAGCAGAATTTACTCTTTCACCATTCAGTACTATGCAAATAGGTTCCCATAGTTTACCTTTACCAGGTTGAAAAAGTTTTCTTCCATTCTTAGTTTGAAGACAAAGTTTTTGTCATTTATATGGTGAATTTGTTCAAGCATCTTTCTACATCTGTTGAGATAGTCATTTATTTTTTAATGTTTTGATATGGTAATTCACTTCTATCTATTTTTAAATGTTGAATCAATTTTTCATTCCTGGAATAAATCTCATATTGTCAAGATTTATTATCTTTTTAATATACCACTGAATGTTATCTATGCATACTGAGAAATAATTTGTGCTCATATTTATGAAGGGTATTTGTCTATAGTTATCTAGGAACAACTATCTGACATTGATACCAAGCTAATGCTGGCCTCATAAGCCCAGGAGTGTTGTGGTAGAGATTGCTTAGAATTAGTATTATTCCTTTTTTGCAAATTTTCTATAGAATTCACCAGTTAAATTATCTGTGGTTTTCCTTGTGAGAGATATTTTATAATAATTTCAATATATTTAATTTGTACAGGTTGGTAATTGTTCCATAAGGAGCTTCTTTTAGATCTTTCATAGAATTTGCCCATTTCACTTCATTTTGTGAATTTCTTGAGATCAAATTATTCATAATATATTTTCCTTTATTATCTGTAGAATCTTTCATTCTTGACATTTGAAATTGTGTTACACTCTTTATGTATATAATTTTCTCTTCTTTCTCTAGTTTCCTAAAAGGGAAGCCTAGGAACCCGGCTTGAGATACGATTTCTTAATGTCAGCATTAAATGCTAACCCAGTTCTATTGCTATAGTCTGAGTCCCAGAAATTTTCACAGATTGTATTATCACTGTCATTTAATTTCAAATATTTTCAAATTCTTCATCTAATTTATTTCTTGAAGCATGAGTCGTTTACAAGTGTGTTGTTTAATCGACAAGTCATATTAGTTCCCTAAAACTATCAATACATGACCACAAGCTTATGCTTCTGGAGGTCAGATCTTTGAAATGCATCTTACGGGGCTCAGATCAAGGCTTCCATCTGGGGACTCTCTGGCTCTTGGTTTGTTCAGTTTCTAGAGACCACCTGCTTCTCTTGGCTCTCCCTCCATCTTCAAAACATCCTACCTGCCTCTGCTTCTATCTTTACATCGATTTTTCTGAGTTTAGTTCTCTTGTCTCTTTTAGGACCTCTGTGATTAAATTTGGCCAACCTCAATAATCCATAGTCATCCTGTGATCGCAAGATCTTTAATGGAATCATATATCCCTGTGTTTTGTTGTTGTTGTTTCTTTGTTCTAACCACATAAATTATTCAAAGGGTTTGGACATCATTGGAGGTCATTAGTATGGCTAGCCCAGAACTATTGGTAATTTTCCACTTATCTTTCTATTATTGATTTTTACTTAAATTCAGGCCTGTTCTGTATTCCTTGGATGGCTGTAAATAGTTGGTATTAGTTTTGTGACCTATAGGATGGCCCATCTTAGTGAATCGTCTACTTGTACTTTCCTACAATGTACATTAGACTTTTTGTATGTAGCGTGTTATAATTCAGTTGATCAGTGTTATTTGGGTGTTTTATATCTTTCATGATTAATGTACCAGTTCTACCAATTACCGGCCGAGTAGTGTTGAAGCCTCTGACTGTTTCACTTTTAGTTACATCGATAGTTTCTTCTTCTTACAATTTTATCTGTGATATTATTTCAATATTTCTTTAGAAGCATTATCTGATGTTTTTAATTCTCATCATTATCCCTTTACATCATTGGTAATGCTCATTAATTACTTTGTACTTTAGTTTGAATACACAAAGTCAGACAATTAAGTTGGAAACTCATCCTAGAAAAACCACTACACACCTTACTGCAGAATATCTCTACAGTCACCAGAGCACTTCAAAGGTGACCGAAGTGATATTCAGTGATGTTTTTATCACGTTGACCCCAAATCTGTGAAAGCTTTTAATACAGAAAGCTGAACACATTCTAATTAAAAGAGAAAATAAAACTTCTAACTTAATATTTACCTGAAAATAGTTCAGCAGATAGAATTTTCCAAAAATGGACCGGGGAGTCATTTGGATTCAATAGGCTCCTCTCTAAGACATAAATTTGACTCAATGCATCAGTGTGATTTTAAATTTGCTGAAGTAATTGCTCATGAACCATTAACAGGTTACTCCACTGACGTGTCATCCCAGGCTGGATTCGTGCTTAGTAATCCTGACCCCATGCACAAAAGCTCACGTCAAAGCCCACCTGCCTTAAAGTTTTTCACCTCCATAAAAATAAGTCCCACATAAAGGAAAATTATCTAAATTTAAAAATTAGATAAAAGTATGACTTCAAAGTCATACTGAAATATTATTTTTCCTGATTTATTGAAGTATAATTGACAAATAAAAATTGCATATATTTAAGTTGTACAACATGACTATTTTCCACCTGTATGTATTGTTAAATACTTGCCAGATTCAAGGGTATTCCTCACTTCACAGTCACTCTTTTATTTTGTGTACTGAGAACATCAAATCGATTCTCGTGGCAAATTTTAATATACATTAATATTAACTACAGACGTGATGCTGTGCACTAGATTTGTAGAACTTAATCTTCTAACCGAAAGCCTATATCCTATAACAAACATCTCCCTTTCCTTCAACCCTTAGCCCCTGTTAATCATCACTTTTCTCTATTTTTCCATGAGCCTGACATTTTCGATATCACATAACGGTAAAACCAAGCATTATTTATGTCTAGGATGAGTTAGCAAATTTAATCGTCCTGCCTCATGTATATTGTTATCTGTTTTACTCCTAACCAAACTATATCTTCACATTTTAAAAGAAAATTTTGTAGACAGCATAGTGTTGAGTCTTCTTTATCCAGACAATACTTGCATTTTAATGCCAATTTTTAGATCATTTACTTTTAAGGGGCCTTTGATTCTACTTTTTACTTTATCCTTGTTTTATTAATTATAAGGGTTTTTTTGTTGTTGGGGATTCATTGAGGGTACAATAAGCCAGGTTACACTGATCGCATTTGTTTGGTAAAGTCCCTCTTGCAATCATGTCTTGCCCCCAGAAGGTGTGGCACGCACCAAGACCCCACCCCTCTCCCAAGTTGTTGTACAAATATTTTAGCGCTTGCTCTTGGGGCTTGCAACATCCTCAGTTTATCACGGGCCACCCTCAAATCACACTATGTAGCTTCATAAATTGCCTAAGATCCTCCTAATGATACATTTCTTCCCCCTGTGGTGTAAAGTGCCCAGCTTGGCCTCAGAGTTGGTACACCTCAGCATTTTTGCTCCTGCGCCCTTGACGTGGCATCTGAACTCTGTGCTGTTTCTCTGTCGGGTCTCAGGGACAGGAGAATTTTTCTGTCCCCCACCTCGCTATACAAATTCTTTCTTTTGTTTTTATGTAACGTAACTAGTGCAAAATTTTTCCTGTCTCACCGTTAGAGAGAGGAATTCTTCTCCCCTTCCCTCTGAAGCATTCAGGAAGAAAGGGTTTCCTGCCGGCCCAGCCCAGAGGACAGCCCTTCCTTTCTGCTGCTGCTCAGCTGTTCTGGGCTTGTTGTCCTCCTGCACTTCCTGTAAGCTTTCACCTTCATCTCAGAGGTGAGGCTGGCAAGGGCAGAGTAGTCCGTGCCTGTCGCCAGCCACAGTTTATTACCTCCTCTAGCTCTGCACGACTCAGGGTGACTTTCTCCGGCCTCCTGCCCTGCTCCCCTAATCTTGTTATAAACAACCAAGGGGGCTTTCCTTTCCTTTTTTTTTTTTTTTTTTCCAGTTATCCTTATCCATTAGTGATTCTCAATGGAGGACACTTTTTCTCTGACTCCAGGGAAGTTTGGGTAATGTCTGGGGGCACTTTTAGTGCACAATGCACGGTTATTCCTGGCGTCTAATGGTGAGATGGGCAAAGAAGCTCACAAACTTACTGCAGGGTAGAGAGCAGGCCCCGCCACGTGGCAGCATCCAGTGAGAAATGTCAACAATGCTGAGGTTCAGGAGCGCTGCTCTGCTCCAGGCCTGCAGTCATCTGCTAAAATTTTAGTTCATTTCTTGTGATTAGCTTTTGGAGAAGCTACCTCTTCCTCCCCCGATATGATAAAGGTGAAACAGTCCAGTTAGGAAGAAAACGAAAAAGAAAAACTTCTACATGAGAGGCTCTCGGAATCAGGCAACTCTGCCACATTAAATTCCTCCATGAACAAGCCACAAACCAAGGTAAGTACTAAATTGAAGCTGATCACAAACCACCAACGAACCTCGCTCACTGGGGACTTTGCATTCTAACCAATCAAAATTGTCTCCTTTGTCTTCTACGACCCCTGTATCCACACTTCCTCTCTCGCCCCTTCCTGGGAGCGCTGGCCTCTCACGTCCAGCACTGTCCCAGTCGTGACTTGCTGAACACTGCAATCGACTCTTTACAATTTAAACGTGCTTATTATCTTTTCCTTGGTTGCCTTGCAATTTCAGCTCTTTGACAGGAAAAATTATTAAATTTGTAGATGGTTTCATTTTTCTCATGCTTCTCATTATTAAGAGCAGAAAGACATTCTCCTGCAGTTTTCTAGATCCCAAGGAGAGATTGAATTCTAGTCATTTTTTTCTTTCTCATTGATATTTTGCAATGTTTCTGTGAGTAAACTATCTATAAGTAAAGATAATAAAATTGTCTTCATTATAAAGGTGGCCACATCATATTTTAAATATCTGAGTAAGTAATCTCTTCTGTATAAATGGATGCTTCACCATGATATGAAATATGGATTTGAGTTCCTCTTAGTTTATGAATACTCTTCAAGAAAACAACCCTTGAAAAACTTGAAAAGTTCTAAAATCTTGGAATACCCCTTTGATTCAAATACAATATTCTAATGTGCTTTTCCACCAGACTCTGTCATTAACTCATTGAGGAAAATACATTGTATGAAGCAAAAGCATTGAATCTGAATTGCAATTAAAGAATTAGTCACATGAAGTTGCTGCAGTCAGGCCAGGAGTGCAGTGTGTGGCTCTCAGCCCTGCAGACATGCACCTGCTCATGTGTGCGTGGGGGTGGGGGTGTGTGCATGGATCCCCAGAGAACACAGACTCAGGTGCTGAACTGAACAGCTTAATAGCAACAGCTTAGTTGTTAACTAAGTGTATACATTAACCACATTAAACTATATAAAACTGAATTTCCCTATCTTAAAATTCTTCAAATTAAGGAATTAGACTAGACCAGTGGTTTTTAAACTGATTGTGTGTTAAAGTGGTAGATTTGTGTCTCAAATTTCCACTCTTCTCATGCACTAGCTCTAGGGTTGAGCCACAGACTCTTCATTTTTAGGGGGCTCTTTTGTTAATACTGACATATGTGCTGGAAGACGACACTGTGAGAAAGTCTAATTCCTCACTGCAATAAAGTCTCTGGAATCTACTCCAAACTGATTTCACTCCCTACCAGGTAGAACATGAAGTTTACAGGGGATATGGAATAGATCCAAATTGTACACATCCTGAGTTGATCTAAATTGTTATACAGGTCTCTGAGAGAGCTAGGATATAGGAGTTGGGCGATTAACAAAATGTGACTTTGGCACTGAGTTAGTATTCAAACTTGTTTTCTGATAGATCGGATAACTTGTTTGGTGATGAGCAATACAATTATGTACTATATGATACAAAAGAGAAAACTATGATAAATCAAGAGAGATGCATTTTATGCTGTGACATTCACATAGAGAAGTATGTATTTTTATTTGCAAATTAGACATTGAACTTATTTTATTAACCGAAAAATTTTTTCTTACATTTTTGGAGTTTATTTAGGATAAAATTGATAAACTGTGGCTCATTATAAAATGGAGATCAGAATGTATTTAGTAATTGTAACGAAACACGAAGAGCTGTAGAAATGTGGATATTACCGGCTTTGCAGGAGTTAACGTATGTCTAATCTTATTTGAAAAATTGCATTGAAAATAAACATTTTCATTCATAAACATCAAAATCATTTTAAGGTTATAATTCCCATCCTATTGGGAGTAAAAAGAAATATTATTTAAACATGGACAAGTACATCATCTGGGATACATATGGCTAGAAAAAGTTTTATCCAAAAAGCACAGCACAGTTCAGTCTCTTTGAACTGCAAATGGCCAATCTCCACCATCATTCACTGTGCCAGAAAAGAAAAAAAATTAAATTGAATTTAGTTTTGCTTCAATTTATTTGCAACTGAGGGGACAAACTATGTGCACATCCATAACATTTTAACTTTGAACCAGTAACTAAAAAAGTCTAAAATTGTTAAGGCATCTTGTAAAAGTTGAAAGGTCAGGGAAGGGTCTGGCCCTGAATAACACAGCACTCTTTCTATCTTTTAGTTCAAAATAAACACAGCAGGTATGGTCAGCTCACTGATAGAAAAGCTGCTTTATTCCTCTGGTGTAGATAATTCATATGACCTGTCCAGCTCCCCTCTCTCTTTTTGTATGAGTGGTGCACTCTCTTCACCTTCAGCTCCTCTGGGCAGAGGGCCTGTAAGACAGTCTAATCCGTCATTGCCCACCATGGTGTTCATGGTTCTGGCTGAGGTTTTCTCCTCCTGCAATTCCCAACAATTTCTCTAATGCTCCTACTCTATGCTTACGCATGTAGGGGAGACAAAGGGACATTTCTCAAATATGTGTTATATTAATGATAAAGGTAATTCATTTGTAACTGCAATAGACTGCCCATGTGCCAACCAGTATTGTAGACACTGTATATTATGGTAGGTTCCCCCCCCACACAAAGATACCCAAACATACACACACAGACACACACACATAGTACAATGCAGACAAACTGAGCTTGTAATGAATACATTGTGTTGATAATCATCAGTATTAGACAGCTAATGTTGTTAAACACCCTTCATGGGCAGTGAGTGTATGTACAGCCATTTAGTTTTTGGAAAGTTGAGTAACCCCATGAATATTACATTTTCTATTTTTTAACATCATACATTGTGATTATAGTATCTATTAATTTTCTTACTTCAAATGACATTCAAATTGAATGACAGGAAAGATATCATACTATCATACAGGAAAGATATCATACAGATAAATTATACTGCCACATTTCATATGCCACATATAAATATTCTGAAAACATATATACCTTCCCAACATTATAATTAATATCTACTCCTTTAGGATTCTAAGATGACATAGTTTCTGATCATTATGGAGGCCAATGTGTGGGATATTTGAGGGATGAAATTCATTTATGAATGCAAGTGCCTTGAAATGGCTCAACCAAGCATTATCTGAATGTAAGACAAGGCATTTCATAAACTAAAAAAAAAACTTTCTTTAATCATAATATTAAAATGATATATTCCAAGAAATAAATTTAAACACTAATTAAAATTAACATGCAAAAATATTTTCATGGAGTATCAAATTATGTAATATTGGATAAATTTTTTTTTCTTTACTTAACCATGAAAAAGTAAAAAGCACAGAGAAAACATGATCCTCTGTGGGGTAGATGTGGCCCGCAGACTTGTTCTGTTTGGCTCGAATCATTTATTTGCCCTAATTATTTGTTAGATAATTCAGACAAAAGTCCGGTTCATGGGTTCTGCAGGCAATTGCAGACCTGCCGCTCCAGGCCCACGTTTTCACATGGCAGCAGCTCACTGCACCTGCACAGCGCTGCCCATCCAGGCAGAAGTGCTGAGGGATGCTCTCTGCAGCTCTGCTCAGCCCCCCTCCCACCTAGTGTTCCACACACTTCCTCTCAAACCCACAACATTACATGTCTAGTCACAATAAGTTTTGTAATTTGCTAGAGGCTCCAGTATTCTAACATCATGGTTTGGTAAATAGAGCTAATATAATGCAGTCATTTGTTTTAATTTTGTGATTTAGTTGTCTACGTGGCTGGCTGGTTTACCCTACAGCATAATGTTAGACTGTATTTTTATGGTGGAGGCTAACTCAACATTTCAGAAAGATAATTTTAAGACTTTAAAATGTAAACATATGATTTATTGGGCAAGGCCTGGTGGCTCACACCTGTAATGCCAGAACTAAGGGAGACTGAGGCAGGAGGATTGCTTGATCTCATGCGTTTGAGACGAGCCTGAGGAAAAGGGGGACCCTGTCCCAAGTAAAAATAGAAAAGCTAGCAGTGTGTTTTGGCTGAGTCTGTAGTTCCAGCTACTCTGGAGGCTGAGGCAGGAGGATCACTTGAGCCCGGGAGTTTGAGGTTGTTGTGAGCTAAAAGCAATGGTTCTCTAACCAGGCACAAAACAAACAAACAAAAACAAAAATTCAGAATTCTATTGCTTAGAATTTCAGAATTTGACCTTCTTGTGACTCTGTAGCTCACAGAAGTTGCTGGCTCACATGCTGTTGTTGTGTAAGCACTTTCTGGTGTAGCAGAGTGAAGACTACAATTAAAATCCCTTGATTCCCAGGGTAGCTTGAGAAATAGTTTTGACAGGAATATAAGCAGTAAGTATTTTTGACAAATGTACAAGCCTTCAATTGTGCACTGCATGTATATATATGAACA
The DNA here is from genome assembly GCF_027406575.1 of Nycticebus coucang. NCBI lineage: Eukaryota > Metazoa > Chordata > Mammalia > Primates > Lorisidae > Nycticebus > Nycticebus coucang. The sequence goes on from NC_069796.1 coordinate 6,029,474, forward strand.
TTATATACTTTTAGAATATTTTATGGCTTTACAGGAAAAAATAATCCATATGCACTATTTAAATTTTTAAAAATCAAAGACATTTTTATAATACAATATCATTTAAAATATAAAAATATTGCTTAAATTGTATTATATTATTTTATACTATTATTAAAATTATTAATCACAACTAAAATATGCTTACTTTTCAAAAATGCATTAAAAATGTTTATACTGGGGAAAAATGCTGACTACAGAATACTGATATATTATTATACCATTAATAGCACTAAAATAATATGTGGTTAATTTTAATTGCTTAGAATATATGGTTCTCATTTGTTCTTGCTGCTTTGAACAATACTATTGCTGTTACTAAATATTTCCAATGAGTGAAATATAAAAATGTATAATGTAATAATATTAGAATACATAAAACTATTTTCCAAAAGTGCCTAACATTTGTAGTCAGCTTTAGATACAGTTAGGATCTTTAACCAGTTTCAAAATATGTAACTTTAAATTACCTTTCAATTTTGAAGGACTTTTCTAACAGAAGTCAGAGTGGTATTTAATTTAATATAATCAACAATCTACTAAGTTTGCCCTGTATTGGTTTGCTACTAATAATCATGGTAGACTGCAAAATATTTTGACTAAACTTGAAATATTACTAAGTATTATAAATCTACTGATTAAGGTTATACCAAGGCTTATGCTATTTTTGTACCAATAGTTACATATAATTTAAAATGGCTATGTTTTTTATAGTTTTAATTAGCTTTAGTGAAAAATGATAACGAATTAGAGACTGTCTCAATGACATTAAGCCAGAGCTGATGATTACATAAGTATTATTTTAATAATAGAGAACTCATAACCAAATCTAAAATTATTAATAATGAATTCATGCTTTACAAATTAAAAGACTACAAAGGAACAATCTCTTGCTCATTTCCCAGGCCTGACCCATACTTACTAATAGACATTTTTGAATAGCTTTTCTTTTTTTTTTTTTTGGTGGCTAATTTCATATCTATAAATAATACACTGAGATTTTCTTTATTTACAAACATGAAATATTACCTTTTGTCTGCATACTGTGAGAGGGAGAATTTGATTACACACTTACACTATCTTTTCCGTTCACTTATTTTCATCATTCTGTTTAATGCATAGATCTAATTTTTAACCTGAAAAAATAACTGAAACTTTATTTCTAACAATTATATGCACTGCATCTTCACTCTCTTCTTTGTAAACTGAGAATATTTTACATCTCATGTTTCCTTAAGACTTTCTCCTTCCTGTCTCTTAACTTATTATATGGCAATTTAAAGAACAAAAAATTGGAACCAGGGCGGCTCCTGTGGCTCAAAAAAGTAGGGCTCTGGCCCCATATACCGGAGGTGGTGGGTTCACACCTGGCCCCAGACAAAAACTGCAAAAAAAAAAAAAAATTGAAACTAAAAATAATGCACATGTAATATATTCATGTTCTATCATGTATATGGAAATAAAAACTGTGTCTACTGCTTACCTTGTTATGACTAAATTCTTTCTTCAAAGCACAGCCAAGAACTTCACAATGATTAAATGTTCTTTCTCAAGATACTAAAAGCTTAAGCTCATGTTACTGAAAATATTTCTTATGTATATTAATGAAAAGTTCGACTTTTGGATTATAATATCTGTTTTAGTACCACTATTAATATAGAACAGTCCAGGTATAGAGTGTGTATACTGAAACTTACATTATTATTAAACTTTTACATTTTGCCCTAAATCAAATATCTTTCATTTAATTCCTGCCCACTATTCCTAAGAAAACAGTTAAAAGTTTAATCTTATTTATAATGATCACAGTGTTTTTTTAATTACTTGAGTTTATTTTTTACTTTCTGGATCTTTTTGCAAGCTGACTTGGTATTAAGAAGTTTGAATTAACTTCTTTTTCATTGAACTGCAAACACATGACATGTTTCTAAGTTACAGTACTGTTTTATCTACTTAGAATATTCAGAGGTTGTTTGGGATTTCTGTATTGGTTTTTCATCTAAGTTGATTCGTGCAGCTTAACAGTTTTGAAATTAACTCCTCAAAGTTCCTTGCTGTGTAAACAAGGATAAGGTAAACATCTTTCATAAAACGCACCTTTTAATCTGTGTCATATTTGACTTGTTGAATCAATGTACCCTTGTGATCAAGTGATTAAGCTATTTACTGCCTCATACAGAAAGCTATTAAATAGATCATAAACACAAGATTATGGAGTGAGTGTTAGAATCTCTGAATTCTACTCACCAGTTAGTCGTATGACCTTGAACAAATCACTTAATCTTTTTGACCTCAGCTTCGTTACATGCATGGCAAGGACAATTATCTTAACGGGCTTCTTTGCTTGTAAAGCTTTATAATTTTATTCTACGATTATCTCTGGAATGGATTTAGCACGAGGGAGGAAAGCTTCATTGCAACAGTTATGCAAATAATCTCATATGAATTATGGAGTTAATTTAATAAGCTCCTTAGCTGTTTTTTTTTTTAAATTTCAGCAAAAGTAAACATTCATGGAAGAATGAAGTATACTAAGGATTCCTTTTAGCTGATAAGTTGTAAAATATTTCCTCTTGCAACTTAGTGTTTCTGGAAGCTGCTTATCAATCACATGTGTCAAACACTGTACCTGTGATTCAAAAAGTTCCACCTTTCGGGACAAATAGCTGAAAAAAACTAGTTATGGAATCTGCAACACGATAAACACATTTTATTCTCTCTAGTTTTCTCTATTCTTTCTTAATAATAATAATGCATCCAGTATATTGAATATATTTCTGAAGAAAAATACATTTTTGACATATAAATATTTTTGTATAACACGGGAAAAAAGGGGAATCAAAATATCTGGGGTTTTGCCCTTATTGGCTGCTCTAGACTTGCTGGGTGGCCCAAAGGCAAGCTGCTCCAGATACTATTTTGTACAGCTTGACAAATACTGTCAGGGCTTTAGAGGAGGTAATGAAACCATAAATGTAAAATGCTCTACAAATAGAAAGGTCAAAGACTAGCATATGTGGAACACATTTTCATTCTTAATGAGCAGTCAGATACTTAGGAGGGAATACTCAAACAACTTCTTTCCAAGAGCCACTTCATTTTGGTAGAATATCCTAGAGAAGTGGCCGTATTTATGGAATAAGCCTGCTGCATCATCATTTAGAACATCTGTATTTACAAACATAACCTGGCAACGATAATGTTTAGAGTAATACTAATGCCTATGAAAGTTGTGAATAATGTATTACAAGAATGGGAGAGTGAGGAGTTAGATAAAACAGGTTCAATTACATCGTCAGGACTTACCGAGTCTGTGGCTCAAACCTTTGCTGCTCATCTTGCCCAGCTGTCAGTGCAGTGGGGCTGTTCTGAAGCAGCGTTCTAAGAAGAACCATGGCATTACCAGCAGATCAGCTCAGGGCAGACGGAGAAGTTCCCTTTGGGCACAAGTAAGTTATCATTAGCCTCTGAACCTAATGCGATTGTGACTGTCTCACAGTTACAAATGTGAGTCTGTTTTCAACTGGCAAGGAGGAACAGTGGAACAGATTTGACTATGTCCAATGCCCACCAGTCCATGTTCAAGAGTTATCTAAAATCCAGGGTAATGAACTGCACTTATTGTATAATGTTCTCTGAGATGAAGACACGGCTTTCTAACATATTTCCCCTTGTCAACTTCAGCCCTGCCTTCTAAAATTTTGTTCTTGCTTATGAATAGCCTTTGTTTGTAAATTATCCATCTTGTATTGATGCTATTGTAGTAAAACAAAACACCCACCAAAATTAAAGAAAAAAGCTCTAACAGAACGATCAGTCCTGTTATTCTAGTGATTAAGTAATTTATTGAATGTTTTATCTAACATCACAAAAATTTTAAGGACATTATTAGGAGAGAAAATTTTGTGACTTTTTGTCCTATGAATTGTTGAATTTCTCAAGTAATATTATTTCCTTTACACGTGTCTTTCAGAAAGCATGTGCTGGAAACTTAGTCCCAATGAAACAGTGTTAAGAAGCGGGACCTGATGGGAGCGCTTCAGGCCACGAGAGTGGCGCGAATGAATGGGTGCCTCTGTTGCAGAGGTCGGTTCCTCACCACGGCAAAGGGTTTGCCTTCTCTCCCTCTGTCCTCTCTCATTCTCTCTCTTCCCCGCTGTTTGCTCTTTCTCTGTGGAGACTCTCCCCAGATGCTGGCCCCTTGGTCTTGGACGTTTTAACTTCCAGAACTGTCAGCCAATATATTCCTATTCGTTACAAATTAGCCAGGCTGTGGGATTTTGTTTTAACAACACAAAATGGACTAAGACAGAGGATTGGGACCAGAGAAGCAGCTGCTGCTGTAACAAACACATGGGAATGCGAACTCAGCTTCAGAACCAGCTAGAGTCTGCAGGCATTTGGAGGAAAAGTATGCTAGAAAAAACCTGTATTGCCATTAATGGGACATTAAGAGTGATTCTGGGCAGAGTTCAGACGGAGCAGAGCTGTAGAGAAAGCCCGAAACTTCCTGAGGATCACTGAAGTGGCTGTGGTCAGAATGGTACAAACAGAACTATAAGCTGTAAAGGCCATGCTGATGAGGCCTCCTACGGAAATGAGGAATATCTTATTGGAAACTGGAGAAAAGGCTATCCTTTTCATGAAGTGGCAAAGACCTTGGCCGAATTATGTCTGTACCCTAGGGTTTTATGCAAGGCAGAATTTGAGAGCAACAAGCTGGGATATTTAGCAGAGGAAATTTCCAGACCAAACACTGAAGAAGTGTTTAACTCCTTTTAACTATCTGTGGTAAAATGAGAAAAGAAAGAAACAATTTAAAGAGAGAATTTATCCCTGAAAGGAAAACGGAAGTTAAAAATTGGGAAAGTCCTCAGCCTGAATTTCTTTAACAAAAAAATTTTAAAATAATTTTGGGGAGACTATTCCAAGGGTGTTGCCAAGTTACAACACAATACATAAATTAGCATGAATAAAACGAAACCTAGTTACTCTTCATCAAGAGAGTAAGAGAAGGGCCTCCAGGCAGCTTGGAAATCCTCAAGGCAGGCCCTGTGATCACAAACCCAGAGCTGTAGGAGGGCAGGAAAGTATTCCGGAGCTGGGTGCACGGCGGCCCTCCTGGGCTCTTGCCTACAGACTTTGTTCCTTTGCGTTCTACTGTACTGCTCGGTGGTCCCCCAGCGGGGGCCCAAGTGGCCCAGAGTTGGAGGGGGCAAACTGTAAACGTTCGCCACATTCGCATCGTGCTAATGCTGCAGGTGCATGAAGTATGTGCCCTTCAGAGGCATGGCATCCACCCCAAGATTTCACAACCCGTATCTGCGAGCTGGTGCCCCCAGGGGTCGAGCCAACACCGGGGCGTCCCACTGTGGCTGCACCTAGTGGAGCTGTGGGAGCCGGGCAGCCCCAGTGCCCAGCACCACTATGACAGCTGTGGCCTGGGCTGGACTCCACCAAGGCATAGGGTGAAATTGCCCTCATCCCAGGGTGCCCACAAGGCCATCAATGGAACAAAGAAGATTTTAGGTTTATTGATGTTTTCCCTGTTGAATTTGGACTTGAAAGCCCAGAATAAACACTTGCATAAACCATCAACTAATATTCAACAAATGTGCCAAAAGTACACTCCCAGAAAAGCGTAGTCTCTTCAATAAAGAGTTAGAAAAATGGATGCCCACAGGCAAAAGAATGAGCCTGGGTTTTAAGTCCTGGAGCCATAAACTCCTGTAAGAAAGCACAGCAGGAAAGCTCACTGACCTTGGTCTTTGCAATTATCTTTTGGGGGCAGAGGCAACAAAAGCAAAAATAAGCAAGAAAGACTAGATCAAATTTAAAAGTTTCTGCACAGCAAAGAAACAATTAACATGGGAAAAGGGAGTCCAGGACATGAGACAGTCCTTACAAATCCTATGTCTTTAAGGGGCTAATATCCAAATTATATAAGGAACTCATACAACTCTATAGCCAAAGAAATAAATAATGAGTAAAAAACCTAAACAGACATTTTTACAAAGAAGACATACAAATGATGAACAAGTATAGAAAAAACGCTCAACATCACCAAGTGTGCAAATCAAAACGACAGTGAGATGTTACTTCACGTGTGAGAATGGCTGTTATTAAAAAGTCAAAAGATTAAGTGTGGGCAATCATGTGGGTGAAAGTGAACATCGCCACACTGTTTACAGCATTTATGGAAAACAGGTAGAGGTATACAACAAATTAAAGTAAAACTAGAATATAATTTAGCAAACCCATCTCTGGGCACATATCCAAAGCATGAAATAAGAGTTTTGAACCTTAAGTCTCATATCCCCTCTGGCTTTATTTACAATAGTCAAGAAACGTAAATAACCCAAGTGCTGGTAGATGAACGGATAAAGAAAATGAGGTAAGTGGATACGAACATACGACATGAAATAGAGCTCGGCATTATCAAAGAAGAAAACAGTGCTGTGGTGATAACCTGGTGTAGGACATTATATTCGGTGAAATAAACCAAACACAGAAATAATGCTTGGTTTTACCGTTATGTGATATCGAAAATGTCAGGCTCATGGAAAAATAGAGAAAAGTGATGATTAACAGGGGCTAAGGGTTGAAGGAAAGGGAGATGTTTGTTATAGGATATAGGCTTTCGGTTAGAAGATTAAGTTCTACAAATCTAGTGCACAGCATCACGTCTGTAGTTAATATTAATGTATATTAAAATTTGCTGTGAGAATAGATTTGGTGTTCTCAGTACACAAAATAAAAGAGTGACTGTGAAGTGAGGAATACCCTGAATCTGGCAAGTATTTCACAATACATACAGGTGGAAAATAATCATGTTGTACAACTTAAATATATGCAATTTTTATTTGTCAATTATACTTCAATAAATCAGGAAAAATAATATTTCAGTATGACTTTGAAGTCATTACTTTTATCTAATTTTTAAATTTAGATAATTTTCCTTTATGTGGGACTTTTTTTTATGGAGGTGAAAAACTTTAAGGCAGGTGGGTATCAATGTGAGCTTTTGTGCATGGGGTCAGGACCACATAAGCACGAATCCAGCCTGAGGATGACACGTCAGTGGAGTAACCTGTTAATGGTTCATGAGCAATTACTTCAGCAAATTTAAAATCACACTGATGCATTGAGTCAAATTGACTCACGGTGTATAAACCCACATGCATATTCTGCTAAGGTAACACACAAATCAGATTGTAAATAATGAGTCCGAGGCACTACTCGGTATTAAGTTTGAGATTATGATCTCCAAAATACAGGTTCAGGAGAAAAAGGCAAAGAAGGTTAGTGTTAAATTCTTGGGACATCCAGCTGTTTCTCCAGATTAGATTTGCTGGATAAACTGTACACATCCCTTAAATTTGAATTGCAAAGACACATGGTTTTCTTTCTTTTTTTTAAGGAAATCTCTTTTTTTTTAAGGAAGACACACTTACACACACAAATGTCATTGTTTCTCTCCAATAAAAATGTAACTGGGCTTCTCTATTATTATTTGCTAAATCTGGAAACCTCACCAGATCCTTCCTATATGTTCATATCAGCCACACACTCTCCTCCCTAGAATAATAGATGAGGTTTCCACGTGAGGTTCTGTGGCTTTACCTCACACACCGACAGAGATTTAAGTTATGTAACATTTTCTACTTTATACCCGCAGAGTTGTGTGGCTTACATGATATTCAGCAGGGAGCCACGCCTCATAAACCTGGTGATTACAATTTTATTTACTGTAAGTACTCCCTTCTCCAGGGACATCAGCTAAGGGGCTCTGTAGATACGGTCTCCTCCTCCTAGCAAATATGGTCAGTCTGTTTGAACAGAGGTCAAGTTGACAAGAAGATTAGGCCAGGTCACCTCCCTATTTTCTTTCCCCTGGGGTTATACTTTGGTTAAAAGAATAAATCGATCACAGGCCACGTATTTTATTATAACTTCTTTCTCACCAACAACATTACACCTTTAATATTTAAGAAAAAAACATGTAGTATTATTTATTTATTTTATTATTTATTTATTTATTGCAGTTTTTGGCCAGGGCCGGGTTTGAACCCACCACCTCTAGTATATGGGGCCGGTGCCCTACTCCTGGAGCCACAGGCACTTCTCAAAAACATGTAGTTTATAAATAAAACAAAAGCTGTTAAAAATTTAAACCTTACATGTTGATGTTAGGTTTAATATCCTCCAACATGGGGAAAGTTATTTTTTTAATTGTCATAAACCTTAAAAAGATTGTGATGTATTTATATATTCAGCTTTGAGTGCTGAGGGAAGCCATTAGAGCTGCTCTCTGGGAAGAAACATTTAACAGGAATCCCTCAGTTGCATCAAATAAATCTTCCATTTCTCTAAAATTGTGTTTAATCAAAATGTAAGTGGAGGATATAACATCTAGTAAGAACCTAGTAGACAGAATTGGAAAGAAACTATTTGGTAACCAGCAGGCCACAGAGAGCAAGGTTTTATTCTCATACCAGTAAACATAGATGTAATAGATTCTTAATTTCTGATGGAATAAAAACTCAGATTTAACTTGAGCTCTGGAAATTATATATACAAGAATAAAATAGAAGACGCTGTCATATGTACAGTTAGAAACACAACAGTTCAATCAGTGACTTAATGTCTTTTAAAAAACACAAAATTTAGGGCAGTGCCTGTGGCTCAGTGGGTAGAGTGCCAGCCCCACATGCTGAGGGTGGTGGGTTCAAACCCAGCCCCCACCAAAGTGCAACAAAAAAATAGCCAGGCATTGTGGTGGGCGCACTTTGGGAGGCTGAAGTCCCAGCTACTCGGGAGGCTGAGGCAAGAGAATCACCTAAGCCCAGGAGTTGGAGGTTGCTGTGAGCTGTGACGCCACAGCACTTTACCAAGGGCGATAAGTGAAACTCTGTCTCTAAAAAAAAAAAAAATACAAAATTTGAGTACTTAGATTCCCTAAGTCTATTTTCTTTGTTTCCTCTTAATTTTTTTTATTAAATCAGAATTCTGTATATTAATGTCTTTGTTTGGTACAATGTGCTGATTTTATATACAATTTGGAATGCTTACATCAAACTGGTTAGCATAGACTTCACTTCACTTACTTAATTATTATTAAGACATTTATACTCTACTCTTCATTGATTTGACATGTACGCTTACAATATGCACCATAGGTGAAGTCCCACAGATTACCCTCCCTCCACCCTAAGTCAAAGTTTATTAGACTTTCTTTCAAAGTTTATTAGAATTTTTTTCAAAACTTTCTTTCAAAGTTTATTAGAATTTCTTTTCCATGTTCAATGAGCAATGAGAAAGCCCTGGTGCACTTTAAAAGCCTGGTTAACCAGTTAAAAGCCAGGCCTTAGTATAGCATCACTTTTTTTATAAATCATACTTTAGAAAATTGTTAATGTGAATATTGAGATAATCTGAACACTGTATTCTAGCGTAATAACACAATTATAAAGTATAGTAACACAACTCATTATGCTTTTCTCAACTATTTTAATTATAAACTCTGAATCTCCTAAGTTTTCTACGTGAAATGGAATGCAGAGGTGAGGTCAACGTTTGACTGATTTGTAGGACTTATAACATCACGGTGATATAATGAAGATTTGCTATGACCTGATAGGATTTTCCCGTATGCTTATAGGACTTTTACATATTTCTATATTAAAATTAAATGAATCCTATTAAAAATTCTTAAGTAAGCACATTAGTATGCATATTTTAGCTTTTGATATGTTAAAACACCAACTAGTTTTATTTTTCTTTTGTTTTAGCTAGACTGGTGAAATAAATCTTTATGAGACTTTCCACTGATTTTCAAAGTGTTCTCATAGTTAAACATACTTTAATGTTAAAAATCTCTATGGAAGTACAAATTATCTTCAGATTTATAGATAAAGAAATTGAAGATTAGAGAGATTATTATTGGCTTGAGCAACACTCTTACAAACAGAAGAATAGGCTTGTTTTAAGGCCCTGGCCACATTACAGTACAGACTTGCATCTCCTTGAACAGCCAACGCATTCTTTAGTAGTCAAAAACCAAAAGCCCGTGACAGTCTCTTTTCTTTAAAATGCCTAACATGAAGAAAAAAAGTTCTATCTGAAGGAATTCACTTGAATCCATATAGCTCTCCATGGCTTTCTTTAAACCTTTTCACAGGAGGAAAAGAAATCCAAGGAATCACGTGCACTCAGCATCCTGGTGCTCTGACCTCCCTCCTGCTCTCTCCTCTCATCCACCACCCTGACAACCACACTGAAGGGCATCTTACGGTTCTCACCCATGACTTTCACATTGCCAGAAACAGTGGACATTTCTCTGTCGTAGGAGTCACTTTCCCAACAACATATGAAAAACCACCCTCTGTTGTAGGCCACAAATTTTTTTTTCTTATTTTTAATTCACTGCCCAGATATTTTCTCATCTGTTCTAGTCCTCCTCTCCTGAATTCTCTTCTCTGTCCATCCATCTCCTTAGGTGAGAGCAATGTGGTCCTTTGGCCTGAAACACTATGCATAGACTATTTTTTCTCAATCCCAGAATTCCCTTTTCCCTACAGACTTATATAAACCAATGTCTCCTCAACATTTCCATTTCTATATGCAATATCAAAATTACTGTAACTAAGACCAAATTATTGAATCCAAGCTTCAATTCAAATCTCTGCTAATTTTTTCAATATAATTATAATTCCCTGCCGCTCTGTGTGATCTGGCTCCTGCTGACCTCCACATCTTTAGCCCTGTCCGACTCTTCAAGCTTCCTCCATGCTTGTCTTTTTATTATTGTGGCTTATTGAATATTTTTTGCTGTTTTTTTCTTCTCTTTTTTTCTTTGCATTAATGATACCCTCATATCTCCAGAGCTCAGATTCAATGACAGAGAGCCTTTTCTTAAACATACATCCCCACTCTTGTGTCCCTACGTACTAGAACCCCCACAGCTGACCACATCCCGATATTGATCACCTCCTTAGGTTGGTCTGATTTTCACAGAGCAGAGATGCGTCACATGTACAAATCAGTACAGTTGGCCCAGTCCCTTGTAAAGAACATCTCCATACGCTGACCAGTCTGGTACAGTCCCTCAAGTGGCCAATTTAAGAGATTCTACTATCTTTTCCTTTATCTTACCCTGTGTAATTTGTGTCTAGTACCTATGGTTATTAAATTGGAATCTGTGAAGGGTCTGAAATTTTTACTCTACTTTAAAGCTAACAAGTAGCCTGCTAGAATGTTATAAATACACATATGCACACATGCACATTCACACATGCCTATAAAACAGATCAAAAGATTGAGATTGCTGAGTCAAAAACAGACCTCAGCAAAAGACCAAACACAGCGGCCAGAGCAGCTTCTTGGGCACGTTCCCGCTACTCCAGTTGTAGTGGAGGAACGTGGTGAAGACCAGAGGTTTACCTGAATGGGCGGGGGGTTGCCCCGCAGGCGGGAAACACTAAAATTAGGAGACTTATGAAATGGGGCTGCTGCAAATCCACCTATCTTCCTCTATGGAGGGGGAATACTTGTTTCTCTGAGATACTGAAAAATCTCTTCTGGAGGAAAAGGGAAGCTCTCTAAGTTTATTATCCTGGAGTTTAAGCACATGTCTCTGTGCTTAAGGCTCTTCATCCTTTCCACCACAGACATCTTCAAAGTATATATCTCAATTTATCCCCAGGGTAACAAGCTTCCTGTTTTTAATGCATTTTGCTACTCAAATGTGTATTTTTCTCATAAGATAAGATATAATATGTACAAATCCTGAGAAATCCATGGAAAATGTCCTCCTAAAATGATAATCTATATACATTTGTCTACTTTGCTTATTTTCTTTTTCTCCCTAAAAAATTTTGCTGTATGTGTGCATAGATACTATGATTTTTGACCATGGTTACACCCTCAGTTCTTGAAATATTCCTTGAGTGATAGTAGGTAATCAATATTTATATAATTATTGAATTAATTAGCCAATGAATGAATGATCAGTAGTAATGATGGATTAACTTTTAAATATTAGACAGTATTGTTTTTAGAGTTGTTATTTTAATCATAAATTTCTTCTAAAATATATTCTTAAAGGTTTTAGTGTGCTGTCCTTATTGATTAAGTCATTCTCAGAAACTGGAGGATGTGCAACTCTTATATAAAGAAATCAATATGTTATTGGAAACTTGAAAACAAAGTTGTATGCATTCTGAAGACATTTAGGGTAAAAAATGTACGAAAAAGTGCTAAGTAAAGATTTTCATCATTTTTCAGACATTTTCAGAAATCTCTAAAGATGTAAAACAGACTTACTGTTGTGAGAAGTAGTGGGGAGAGCTGTCTAGGACGGGAGGAGACTAGTGTCATTCTAAGAAAGAAGACAAGATAATTATTTTTTACAATTTGCAAGTTCAGACAAATAGAAAATAGAACTATTTGGCAACAAATTCTTCATATTGCAGCACCAAGATTGTGATAATCACATTACTTTCCACATTTCAAAGACCAAAAACTCAAAATCTGCTGCCAACTACATCCTGGAATCTTAGAAGAAATGCCATGATATTTTCAAATTTAGGCACTTAGAAATATGTACACTGGAAAAAAGAACATAAATTTCAGATCAAAAAATTCTACCCATGAGAACCATTTACTTTAATTGAAGAGAAGAAAGGCCATAGGAAAATTAGAGAACAGTGATAGTGTGTTATTGTCATGAGGTCTTCGGTCATGCTATGCAAATCCAAATTCCTGCCGCTCCATCTCAGAGACTACGGGGCAGGGAACAAGTTACCAAACCCCTCTTGCCTCATGTTTCCTATTGAGCAAAGGAGGACTTTTTATAATGAAATAATATTGGTAACCACCTAATAGGACATTCATTAGCATTAAATTAGTCAACAGGTACAATGTCATCAGTGTAGTATCCAAAAATATGCATGTTCCAAATTGATAACTATAGTGTTAATAGTGAAAAATTGTGCACTGGGCTGAGAAAAGGAGGGTACCTTTTCTAATCCCAAAGTAATATATAGAGAGTGCCAAAAATGTATGAACAATTTAAGAAAGAAAAAAACTGTATTAAAATTGTAATATTCAATATATACCTATAACATTTACTACCTTGTCATATGGTATCTGATATCTGGTAATTGCAGAAATCAAACATGACTGGAACATTACAATTATATATATATATATAATAAATTGTATAATTACAATACTATAATACTCTACTAATATGTGTGTCTGCATATAAATAAATATATATATATATATATAGAGAGAGAGAGAGGGAGAGAGAGAAAGAAAAATCATCAAAATATCTCTGAAACCAGACAATTACCAACACATTTAGAACTATCTTCTCCTGGGAACGTCCAGAGCACACAGACTCTAAGAGAGGGGAAATGTAATACAAAGTTTTGAAATGAACTAAACTATTATCATGAGAAATGTCAATAAACTTAACAGAAAAGGTTAGTGGGCATACTAAGAACTGAAAAAAGAGAACATTTGAAAACATATATTTTAATTATTGAAAGGAAGGCATTATGAAAATGAAGCCAATTGCATCAACACAGAAGAATTTTCTCACTAAATCAGCAAATGTATTTTAAAAGTGCTTTCATGCTTCCTGGGCCTGCTCTAATTTCAGGGACGAACAGCCTCTCATAATATTGAGTCTTCAGATCCATGAAAATGGCATGTAACTTCATATTAAGTTGGTTTTATATGATTTAATAATATTTCAAAATTATCTATCTTAGATATATTATTTTTAGAATTGCTAATACAATTGAGAATTTCTAGCTCACCCTTCCCAATTGGCTGTTACTTTTATATTAGATTATTATAGCCCTTCTAAGGCTGCCAGAATGTAAGTCACCCAGTGGCTTACACAAATTCACATGCTCATTGTTCTAAAGGTCTGAGATCAAGGTGATATCTTGTGAGACCTTTCTCCTCGGCTTGTAAATCAGTTTCTTGATACCATCACTTCCTCTGAGTCTGTACCCTAATTTCTTTTAATAATCTCCTCAGTAAGATTACAGCTCCCCCATATGACCACATTTTACTTTAACTACCCTTTTTAAAGGCATTATCTCCAAATATTGTCACATTCTGAGGTACTGAACATGTGGGTGGGGAGGAGTGGGTCACAATTTCAGCTCGTAACAAAGAGTATAAAGACTTTATAAGTAGTCTACTATCTGAATTCTGTGCAGTTCATTGTTACCATGTCCACTGGTCTGCTTTGCTGTATGATGTATAAAAAAAATAAAAATCACTAGCAAGTAGATTATAGATTCTCTGATGTGTTGATCTTTAGTTAATAATAAACTGCGTTAATTACTCTAGCTCTATAATAACTTTTATACCTGGAAGTATAAGGCCTCCAGATCTGCTGGTTTCAAATTTGTTATAGTTTGTCTTTGCCCTTTTCATTTCCTGTAAATTTTAAAACCAGCTTTTCATTACACATATACTGAACTTTTGACTAAAATTTCATTGAATCTATACTGCAATTAAGAAAGCAGGTATATCTTTACCAGATTGCATTATCTATTGCATAGATATTATATCTTTCTCATTTATGAACATATTGCTTAAATTAAGTGATTTGTGATTTTGTTGATTTATTTAATGGTCTTATATGTAGCAATCCTATTAAGTTCGTTTACTGTTAGTAATACTTTGTGGATTATTTGGATTTTCTGAATATGCATTCATGTCACTTACGAATGGCTCCTTCCTTGGATACCTCCGTATGCTTTTCCCAGCATAATGTTGAACAGAATTGGCCATTATTGATATCTTCTACTTATTTACAATTTTAGGGGAAACATCTTAATAATTTATCATTTGTCATAGTGTTTACTGCCGATTTCATGATAGTCCTTCTACGTTTAAGAAAAATCCTTTCAAACCTAGAATTTTGAGGGTTTTTATCTTGCTTGAGTATTGAATTAGCCAAAATGCTGTTTTACGTACACTGAGAGATGGTTCTTTTTTTTTTTTTTTTTTATCGGGGATTCATTGAGGGTACAATAAGCCAGGTTACACTGATTGCATTTGTTAGGTAAGTCCCTCTTGCAATCATCTCTTGCCCCCAGAAGGTGTGGCACACACCAAGGCTCCACCCCTCTCCCTCCTTCCCTCTCTCTGCTTTTCCTTCCCACCCCCATGACCTTAATTGTCATTAATTGTCCTCATATCAAAATTGAGTACATACGATTCATGCTTCTCCATTCTTGTGATGCTTTACTACAACCATACTACCCTGAACGCACCTGATCTCGTCTGATCTCAGAAGCTAAGCAGGGTCAGGCCTGGTTAGTACTTGGATGGGAGAGATGGTTCTATCTTCCTTTCTCCATCTCTGGGTTTGCCGTTCTCTGTGCCCCTCAGCCCCACTCCTGTAGGCCTCCTTCAGCCTCCAGCTAAGTGATTAAATGTATTGTCAAATAGAAGAATTCTTGCTTTTCTGGAAAAATCACTGCTGGGCCATAATACACGACCCTTTTCATATGTCATTGGATTGATTTGACATTTTTGTTCCTATATACATACCAGAAATTGAACTTCAGATTGTCTTCTTTGTGATTTGTTTTATGGCTCAGTGAGTAGGGCGCCAGCCCCATATGCCGAGGATGGCGGGTTCAAACCCAGCCCCGGCAGAACTGCAATAACAACAAAAAAAATAGCCGGGCGTTGTGGCAGGCACCTGTAGTCCCAGCTGCTCGGGAGGCTGAGGCAGGAGAATCGCGGAAGCCCAAGAGCTGGAGGTTGCTGTGAGTCTTGTGACGTCATGGCACTCTACCGAGGGCGGTAAAGTGAGACTCTGTCTCTACAAAAAAAAAAAAAAAAAATTCTATCAAGGTAGGTTTGAGGCAAAGAGAAAGCTAGAAGGAAATACAATTTTATATATTTGAGAATTTAAGATTGGTGATAGTTTCATTGCACATTAGGTAGGAATCCTTCACCAAGAATCCCATTTGTGTGTAGAGTGTTCTTTATTAATATATTTTAGTAACAAGTTAATTTCCTGTAATAAATTTAGGGCTATCTAGCTTTTTTATTACTTCTAATACCATCTTCAGCTTGTTATGTTTCAAAAATCTGCCAATTTTATATAAAATCTATTTTAAGTACAATGATGGATAAATAAATTTAGATGTCTGCACATATGTAAGTCTCCATGTCTCTGTGTGTCTCCAAGCACTGACCATCTGTGACCACTGAGACATAACAGAAGCATCACCACTCAAATACAGATAAGTACACCCGTCACTCAGCTATTAGTTCTAAATACCTTTCTTCAATAAAACTAACTATGGATCCCGTCATAAATGAAACCTCCTCCTGGGCTTAAATAAGATAATTGCCAACTTTTAATTTGAAAAGTAAGAAGATACATTTGATGATGTAGATCAAAAGGATACATGAACAACCTTAATAGGGTCTTCCACTAACACTTTAATAATTAAGACCACAAGGGTGGCACCTGTGGCTCAAAGGAGTAGGGCACCGGCCTCATATGCCAGAGGTGGTGGGTTCAAACCCAGCCCTGGCCAAAAACTGCAAAAAAAAAACAAAAGACAAACAATGATAATAAGTGATTATAATCTATAGACTGAAATTAGAATCTATAAATCCATGTTGTTACAAATGAATCAATATATACATACAGGAAAAGAGAAAAATGTTTTTCTTCTAATTCCCAACTATTAAATGTAAAAGAAAGAAAAATCAGCCTTTGGCAAACACCATAGTAACAATAGTTACAGACGAATCATAAGTAGGTGTTAAAAGTAGTGCAGGGAAGTTTGATGGGGAACAGAAACCACATAAATATCCCCATGAGATAGTCACTAACATAAAGGGAAAGCCGGGAACTTTACATTAGAGACATCTGGTAGACACCACCTTAGCCAAGGAGTCCAAGTCAGTATCACCGGGTCGAGGTTTCACAGACACCGTTCAGCTGCTGATGAGTACACTGAGGCGCAGCATCACTTCAGCAGAAATCCACACCACGATTCTGATCAGGAGCTAATGTCAGGCAAACTCAGTCTGAGGGACATTCTACAAAACATCAAAATGCCAAGCTGAGGAAAAGCAAAGACAGACACTTCACGCCCTAGCTTAAAGGAAGCAGGAAAGGGGCTAACTCAGCACACCGAGGAATACTGGACCGGAGAAAAACAAACACTAACATTCTTGTTTCTTTGAGTATAATGGAGGTTTTAGAACAAAAGTTGTTGACTATAGTTTATGATTAGATACTGCTATTTTATAAATGTTAACCTCCTGATTTTGATTATCATGCCAAAGGTACTAATAAAATGTCCTTGTATTTAAACCACATTGAGGTATTTAAGGGCCAATGTATCATTTCCACAACTTACTCTCAAAAGTTTGAGAAAATAATATTTATAGAAAGCAAAAGGATTACATAAAAATATCACTTCATAAAATACGTATATTCAGGATCTGGGCAAAGGATTTATGGGAATTTATTTTCATTATTCTGCAACTTTTTTGAAAGTTAAATTATTTCAAAAAAAGGATGAAAACTAATCTTTGTTACAAAATGCCATACTTCCTTCTTTGGAGACAAGAGAATTATTTGCATCTCTCTCTGTGCCTAGCAGGAAATATGAGGAATGGGGAGGTCTGAGACAGCTTCTTCAAATGGGCACTTAAATGAGCAAGTATTTAATTTAGAAATATCATGGACATCACACAGGTGCTGGGTTTGTCTTAAACCACTTGCAGGAATTGGGAGGATACGATCTCTGGACTGTCAAAGACCTTATTGGGGCAGAAACATCAGAGAAGCCTGCGGGCATCTGTGGCCTCCTGGTTTCAAGATTATTCTTTTGTAAGTAGGAAAGCAGGCAAGAAAAGCTTCCTCTTTCTCTGCTGCACAAATGTAAGGATTTGCAACATGAAATTTGGGTTCAGTCAAAGGGTCACACTCAAAACCGAGGAAGGCCACAGAAAATAAAAAGGGGCTACAGGGAAGTGGGAGGAAAGTCTGACTTTCTAGACAAGGAAATTAAAAAGGCCTCTGCCGCAAGCAGTGAGTTTGGGGAATCTTGGGACTCAGTTGAAGTATGACCTGTTTTCCACAAAATGCAGTTTCTATCTTGTGACACAAAGTGGAGTCATGTCACAGAGCAGTGTGCCCAGCAAAGGTCACGGACATCCCAGAAGGAACAGCCACCACCATCAATGCCTGGGAGTAGCCAGTGGCATCATTGCTACTCAGGAAGGGAAATGGGCACATGTGATAACTAAGGTAACCTGTAACCAATGAGAGACAGACAAGGAGGCTGACGCGCTCAGGGGGGATCACTGAAATGCTCTTACAGACGACAGAAGGGGAGCAAGGAGAAGACACTTATACCGTGAACTTCCTCTAGGTCAAGGTCTTCTCTCTCCTGTGAGTGGGACCCTTTTCTAATCTTTCCTTCTGTGCTAACATATGCTTTACTTTAAATAAACTGCACTCGGGGGCTTTATTCCCACCCTGCCCTGTTCCTAGCGTTCACTTGGGGCTCAACTTGCTAGCTCAGACCAGGTCTGCGGAGCCGCTTGAGGGTCTCAGAAACCCCTGACACACCCATCTTTAACATTTGAAGTACTATTTTGGTTTGGAAAGTAAAATGTGGTTAGAGTTTGAACTTACAATAGTAAAAGGCTTAAGGAGTCAGGGAAGTGATTGGAAGCCTTCCATGAAGATTAGAAGTTAAAACGATCAATTGAGATAATGAAATACAGTGTGTGTTCTTTGATGTGTGTAGAGAAAGAATTGCGTTCCAGCAAGTTTCAAGAACCCATGAATTGTAAAAATCAATCAAAATGCCTATAGGACATGGAAAACAGCTATCAGTTGAAGCCAGCTTAGCACAGCTATTATTCAAAATAGAGCAAATCTAGCGAATACCTACACATCTATTTAATTCAGTCTACAAGAAATTCAACCCAGTTCAAAAAAAAAAAAGGTCCTGGCTATATTATCATCTAAACGAAACAACAAACTGTGTGAAGGAATGTAAAGCAATACAATCAGAAGTCTTTTACTGAGTGATTACTAACGTGTGCCACCTGGTACTGAATTAAAATCAAGGAAACAAGCTCCTGTTTTCACAGGCCTGCTTTCTAGACTAAGAAGGTAGGCATAGGAACAAATCTTTACTATAGAGTGTTAAAATAAAAAGCCACATCTGTGGTACAGTGCAGTAGTAATGTGGAACAGGGAGCGAGGAGCAATGAGGACTGAGAGATGGAAGAGTCCCTAGGATGCCACCTTGGAGCTCCTTCCCAGGTTTTGCTCATTTGGATACTAATTAGCATCAGGAGCGCCTCCCAGCATTCTCTGCCCTGCAGCTTGCTGAGCTGGACTTGGAAGCCGGTTCATCACGTAGGCTGCTGAGGCTGCTGAGGCTGCTGGTGTCTCCCAGAAACTGCCTCCCAGGACACTCGGAACACAGAAGCCAAACACCTGAGTCTCCTACTGCCTGTGAGTGAAACATAATCTTAGCAAAATTTAATTTTCAATTTTTTTTTTTTTTTTTGGCAGTTTTTGGTTGGGGCTGGGTTTGAACCCGCCACCTCCGGCATATGGGGCCGATGCCCTACTCTGTTGAGCCTCAGGAACGGCCCAAGATTTAATTTTTAAGTACATTCATTCATTTCATTCAATACTAGTCATAGCATGCTCCTTTCCTGGCTGATCAAAATGTAATCAAGTCAACTCTCTACTGACTTGTAAGCTTTTCTAAAAAGTTTTAATCAATAGTTGTCTCTGATTTGTGGGACTTATAAGTTAAATACCATTTATGCTTTTTTCTGTCAATGAATTAAATATGTCTTATAAAATAAATCACAGTAATATATTTAAGTTTTTTAATATTATTTATAATTTTGAACACACATGTCAGGTTTTCCAAACTTTATCTTAAGTTCCAAGAGAAAAAGTGGTAGTTTGAATTTCTTTCCTATGTAATACTAAAAAATAATGTTTTTTTTTTTAGTTCATGTTAAATAAATGCTTACTAACTGGTTGATTTAAATAAATTGTCCAAGTAAAAGTGGCAAAGGTCTATATTAAATATCCTTCCATGAGAAAATAAAGTAGAGGTTTATTATAGAGAAGTATAGATACCAGAATTACCAGACTTGAAGAATGACTTATTAAAGAAAGACTTTGAAATACTACATGATTGATAAGAATTCAGTGTTCTCAGCTTTACTAACTGAATAGACAAGGCCATATTTAGCATTGATATGGAACATAAAAGGAAGAGGTCTTATTTTTGGTAGGAGGTACACATTTTCTCAGTGGATCTTAAATGCCAGGCATTATCAAGCAATTTACATTCTCACGATAAGCCTACTGTCCTTATTCACTCTTGAAAGTGGCAGAAATGGACTCAGAATTCAACATCAGTGAATAAATGACTAATTCAAACCCAGTTTGATGCAATCACTGCTCTTAATTTACTGTCCCTTGGTTGCTGCCTCTATAGATCACAAATTAAATGTAAAATAGGTACTTGATCTATACTTTACATAGAATGAATGTATTTTCTACACAGTACTTTTCATAAAGCTTGTGAATGATAACTAAAAAAACAACCCTAGTTAGAGAATCTTTGAAGACTCATTAATGCATTATAGTACCAAGGACCTTCCTTTTTTCTTTTTTTTTTTTTGGTAGAGACAGAGTTTCACTTTATGGCCCTAGGTAGAGTGCCATGGCCTCACACAGCTCACAGCAACCTCCAACTCTTGGGCTTGAGCGATTCTCTTGCCTCAGCCTCCCAAGTAGCTGGGACTACAGGTGCCCGCCACAACACCCAGCTACTTTTTTTTGTTGTTGTTGTTGTTGCAGTTGGGCCGGGGCCAGGTTTGAACCCACCACCCTCGGTATATGGGGCCGGCACCCTACCGACTGAGCCACAGGTGCCGCCCCCAAGGACCTTCCTTTAACTCCTCAAACACATTAACTTTTCCACTTTCGGAAGAACATCTGCATGATTTAGACTTAATGCACTGCAGTTAGCATAACAGTGGAGCTACAGTAAACACAGCTGTTATTGAGCAAAGAATGGATGGATGGATGAATGAAAAAGTGACATAGGAGGAGTTAATAGAAGGAAGGATTACTTAACTACCCCGGCTTCAGTTCTTCCCTTAAAACTAAAAGTGGTAACGTTTATAACTGATATTCATCGTAACAATTAAATGAATTGGTTAGATAAGATTAATGGTCTGTTACATAATAATCCATACTTATAGGCTTTAGTGTTATTGTCATTACACTAATCCAGGGTAAAGCTAGTAGGATGCTTTTTATAAGTATAATAGACTACAAGCTAGAAGATAAATAAACATATTGGATTAAAGATTATTGATTCCCCATTAATTTTTTTTTCTTCTTTTGATTTCGTTATTAACTACATGAGAGCTATGAGGCAAAATTCATGATGTAATTATTAAAGGCTAATTTTAACCAGAGCACTTGTGACTGTATGAATGCATATTTACATAGCTTCAAAATTTTGTAATAAATTGCTTTTGCATACTATTCAATCCCAAAAGAAAATTCTGAATACTAGTTAGTATAGTAAAAATAAAATTTTGCATTTCAATTTCAGAGAAGAATGTATAACAAAAATCAAGTTAATTTCTTTTCAAATAGTATGAGTAATAGCATTTTTTACCAAATAGTAGAAATTACTCGTGGTCTCCAAAGGTGAAAAAGCAGAATAACTTTGAAGTTAAATGAATACAAAACAGCAAATTTAATGTCCTGTAAACCAAGAGAGACATTACAGAGATAGGGATGCTTGGACCTGTTGCTTTTATTAACTCTTATTTTTTACTGAAAGCTAAAACATCAGCAAAGCCTCTTTATTAATGGAATGCAGATGAGAGGGAAAAACCTAATATATTACTTTTAACAGGCTTATGCTTTTTAATGTGGATATGATTAGGTGAATATTTTTCACAACCCAGTGCAGGGAAGGTGAAATAACTTGAGTGGAAATGGTGGGAAAGGAGATAGAAAGACAAGAGATAAAAGGTAGGAGAGGTTGGGAGGTCTGACGCAGCTGATGACTGCAGCCAGCACCAAACTGTGGAAACAGTATTATTTTTAAAGTATCTTTAGCAAGGTAAATCTTCACACCTGGGGTAAAGATGAACTTTAAGGAGAAAATGCTGTGTGCTTGTCAATAATAAGGAAAGTATGCATGGGCTGGGTGACTTCTGGCAGGTGAAAAGAATGTTTGTTGTTCAAGGAGGACAAGAGCTGGGGGTCATTCCCTGAAGGCCTCTCCAGGCTGTGGGGGCCCTGCCACCTCACAGCTTGTTCTCTACAATTACCAGTATAAAAAAATAAGCGACGTGTTTATTTTAAAAGGGAAAGTGTTTATTTTACATATAGAATTGACATTTGCTTTAAGACATTGGAAGTCTTGACCATGATTTTAGCCTATTTATTTATTTTTTTATTAAATCATAGCTGTGTACATTAATGCAATTATGGGGTACAATGTGCGGGTTTTAGATACCATTTGAAATACTTTCATCAAACTGGTTAACATAGACTTCACCGCATTTTCTTAGTTACTGTGTTAAGACATTTATATTCTACACTTATTTATTTATTTTGGCTTCAATTTGTGAATGCTCATCTGCAAATACTTGTTTTTTTAAATATACTGATTTTAAAAACTCACAAATGTCCACATTAAACATTTTTATATTCCTCTTTTTTTTTTTAATTGTTGGGGATTCATTGAGGGTATGAAGAAGGTTACATTGATTGCATTTGTTAGGTACTGAGTCCCTCTTATATATATATTCCTCTTTAAAATTGGCAGAAGAATTTCAAAATCCAATTTCTTTACCACTCCAGAGAGTAGGTTATTTTAATGCTCATGTCAGTAGAAGTCTAATGAGTCATTTTCTTCATTTTTTTAAAAGCATAGCCTACATAACAGCATGGTGAATGGTGACATCTGATCTCTGACCTAAGAGAAATACATTTGCATCACTTATAGGAGATGCAGATGACAAATTATGTCTGTTACATTTGACCCTTTCTTCCAATTTTTAAGTTTATGGCAGACTTTTAGACGTTCATAAAAAATATGCATGAGGACGAGTTATAAATAAAAAATTTTGCTGGACTTGGAAAGTACAATCTAAAACCCATTCAAAAATTGGACTAATTGGACCAAAGTTCACATGCCTTTTGAATAAACATGGTTCAGTTTATACCAGATCCTAGAAATTTTTCAAAACTGTTTTGAGATTGTCAAAATCAACTGAATATTTGTGGTTTGGTAGAAATCATAGTAAGACCAACATATTGCTATAAGATTGATGCTTCAATTTCATTTGGTTTCAAACATATGAAATTGCGTTATGCAAATTGACAGATAAAATTTAAAAAACTTTTATCGTAAGGTGTAGTAATATATAGCTAAGAAGTTCCTCTTCTTGTTAAATAATACTGTTATTACAATTAAAATCTACACATTTGTTTTTAATAGCTCCAGGAACATAGCTAATTTTTATTATTTCTTACCTCTAACATAGCTCCAAATATATTTCATTAATTCTTCATCAAATGTGGATGCTGTTATCTGTCTTCTATTTATCTCACTAATTTAAGCTATAATGCTTTCATATTCACATTTGAGGATGGCATTATCCTTTCAAATCCAATGAATGAAATACAATAACACATTGATTTTTTATCTCATCAGTATTTGGCATGTCCAAATTTATCTGATTTTAAATGTGAAATTTAGAATATTTCGATTTACAAGTAGTTGATATGAACTCCATGAAATTCCCCATTTACTGTACACTTGGCTACCTTCAAACAGTTCCCTAATGCTTGAAATAGAAATTATTTTCACTTTTTTGCTGAACTATATCCTTTGTCCTCCTTCTGAAATATGTCCAAAAGTTTCCTTCTAAAGTTTCAGAATATTCATATTCATTTTATAGAGTACATTCATTCATAATTTGCTTTCCACCTTTCTAGTGACATTTGCATCTCAGGGTGCAAATAGTGATTACAAAATGTATGAAGACTATGAATTAATGTTCTAAATTGATCCATGGTGGATGTCAATATATGATTTTGTACCCACATGGTGCAATATTTTATAGCACATTCAATACTCTGCATGTTGAAAAATGAAAACATTAATAACTTTTTATTTTAATAAACTTAATTAGTTGTAAGAATAAGTAAATTTATATCTTCTATTTGCACAAAGCTTGTTAATTTATGCCATAAATAATTCATCATCTACAAACACCCAAATATTCCATGTTTCACACTAGTTGGTGTATTAGTTTTCTGAGGATGTCATACAAAATTTCATAAACTAAGTGGTTGAAACAATAGAAACTCACTTTCTGTTCTAAAGACTAGATGTTCAGAATCGAGGTGTTGGTAGAGTTATTTCCTTCTGCAGACTGGGCGTGAGAACGTGGCCCTGGCCGCCTTGTTGGCTTCTGGAGATTTGCCAGCAATCTCTAGTGATGCTTGGCTCACAGGCCGATCACGCTGTCTCTGCATTCATCCTCCCGTGGTGTTCTGCATGTTGTGTGTCTGTCTGTGTCCAAATTTCCCCCTTTTTGTAAGGACAACAGTCAAATAGAATTAGGGCCTATACTAATGAGCCCATGTTCACTTGACTATGTTCTGCAAAACCTTATTTCCTAATGAAATCACACTGTGAGGTACTGGAGGTTAGGACTTCAACATGGCTTTTTGGGGGAACACAAACGAAAGCCTAATTGCATTTGGTAAGCTTCCCCAATGTGTTTATTTTTCAATTTTATATATAAATGTATAATAACCATCATCAGTTGCATATAATGAACTGTGAATTGACTGAAGAGTATTAAAGATAGTGAATGCTACAGAGTCAGGTTAGTGAGCTCAATTGCGGAACTGTGACAGAGTCAGGAATTTGTTAGCACAGTCAGGAGGTTACTAATAAAGATACCACTAAAAATACGTCCGAGAGTTCCAGTATTTGTATTTATTAATTCAAATTAATTTGAGCTAATATTTGTGATGATATTTCATAATCTGCTATGTAACATTTCAAACTTGTTTAATTCTGGAACACTTGTGTTTTATTTTCACTACAACAGCTATCAATTCTAGAAATGCTTATACAGATGACATGTGCTAAGAGCAATCATTAACATTACATGGGAAAAAAAAAAAAAAAAACCTTGATCAAAATTTAATTTTACATGGGCCTAGCCACGTGAATAGCATTTGTATAGGTCGAAATGGCCTCACAGCCACCTGTCTTCTGTCTGGTTGAGTGACCCCTATCTTGCTGAGAAACAGTTCTGCAAATGATTTCACAAACTACTGTGAAAATGAGAATGTGCCCCATCCACGCTTCTCCTTTTATTATTACGTTTTTAGCCATTAGGGAACACCTGTTGCCTCCTCTTTGTATCATTTTCCATGAGGTACCACATACATCACATAGCAAGAAAAAGCTCAATTCAAGGCCATTCATGTGGGGAGCATCACATCATTATTGAAACAAGAAGTTGGACAAATAAGAAACAAGGACATTTAGAATCCACTGGGTGTTTCAGATTATAAATCCTTGAAAAAATATTGAATCTAGGGAATATAGTGTGCTCTCAACTCCCGGTAATTTTTCAGAGTACATTTAAGCTTGTTGGGTAAGTAAGAATGTAAGAAACCCACATTTTATAACTGAAACCATACTTGATGCTCTAAGAAAAATATTAAAGGTAGTTAGAGCTGCTTTCTCATTGCATTTCATAAAAAAAATTATATAATTATATACTTGGGCAGTCAAATTGATATGTGAAATTTGAGTATATAAAAATTAAAAGGACCACATGCCGTATACATCTTACTAGTTTCTTTAAAATAATTTTTTATGACTGAAAAAAATAGTTTCTTACTCGGAAAAGCTTGGTAAAGTAGGCGAGGGGAAGTCTCTGGGACATTTGTTTATTTTCACGTTATTTTCACGACAACAGCTGCTTCTTTACCACACTCTTCTCATTAAGTGTGTTACTAATTGTTTTCTTCCAAAAATTGTTCTCTGATGTGGAGAATTTTATGTAAGAATTAGTATGTAAAAAGATTCTGGAAATACTAAAAATAGTTCTCTTGTTCTTAAAACATCTTTGAAATATAGTGCAAAAAAGTTTGGTTTGTAATATTTCCATTTCCACATAATTTCCCTTAAAATATTTTTAAACTATAAAAGTAATATTACCCAATGATCTCTGCTATTTATAATTTTAATAACAGGATATTGTATATTAAGTGTAAATAGGATTTTCTACTTAGTTTTTGATCACACAATCAATAATATTTTAATTATAGGCAACAACTTAAAAATAAGAAATACAACACACCACGTATGAAATATGAAGAGCTCAGTTTCTGGGCAAGCAGACTCAGCAACTTAGACCATATCATAAATATTTTTCAGAAAGAAAATATGTAAATTAAATTTAATGATATAAAAACATTTCTGATTAGTATTTAACTATGGTTTCTCTATTAGCATTGGAACTAAATCTGTACTAGAAAAATGACACCTCTCAAAAACCACTGTGATTTCTGAGCACATGTTTGAATAGTATTTAATGAATTTCCAGTTATTTAATGATGTATATAATATATAAGAATACTATCTGCACTTTTCAGTATTTGAGTATAAGTCCTCCTTTCTTTATTCCTCTTTAGGGAAGGATTGGACTGTCTGGTTGATTTTGAAGGAATTTAAGTAAAATCACATGGCCTTATGCTCATTTTATTATTGGGAAAGGATGTGCCGGAGAACAAATAAACTCAGATTATGTCTCCTGCTCGCTGCGTTTTGTTATACTTCCTGACAATGGCTTCTCACAGCAGACAGCATTTCACTCTTTGAGCTACAATGCCAGGCCTCCAAGAAAAGAACTTCAGAGTGAAAATTTCAAGATACAGATGCCAACAACTTGCTTACATTACCCCTAAAGAAATTTGAAAACCTAAGTTCTCTCTCACACATCTTAACGTTAAAATCTAATAACTCCAGATAATATAATTTTGATATTTTATAAATGCTGACATTTAAACAAAAGTATTATATAATTCCTTAAAATTCATGGTCTAAAATATTAAGTCAATGCATGAACACACAGCCCAACAGATTTATTGCCCTCTGCTCCAGAGCCAGTCCGCTGAGACAGCAGGGTTATAGCCCAGAAGGGAGTGAGTATCAGAGGCACCATGCCAGGGGATGGGAGGAAGTTCTCAAGCCCACCTCCCCTAAGATTTGGGAGAAAGGATTTTTAAAGATAGTTTAGCTGGCAAAAGACTAGGTAATTGTCCTGCTAGTCAGTGGAGTTCAGGGCAGAACCCTAGGGGTATGGAAATTGTCGTCTTTGCGCCCTTGATTCAAGGGTGGGAGTCTCAAAGCTGCTGAGTCGGTTTCTCAGTGTGACCCACTGGACTAGGTGGGCCAGCCATTCCACCTGAAAACAGGGCCTGGAAGATGTTGCAAAAATGTAACCTATGCTTTTCCAAGGGTGATGTTTTCTGTGGGAGCAATAAAGGAAGCTAAGAATCTTTATGTGAATCAGCTACATAACTCCTGTGTTGTAAGCCATTACAGGAAGGCAAGGGAACAGCAGCAGGTTTTATACGGCATGTTTCCTGCCCTACAGCTGTTTCAGTGAACTCATGTACTTACAGGAAGCAGAAACTGATTCAGAAGATATGGGGCATCCTACTCACATTTATTCTTTTTCGTTTGTCCTAATTATTTTTTATTCCTGTATCTCTACCTAATAGCCTTTACCCAAAATTTCTCCAAAGCTATCAGCAAGGTTTTAAATGTGCCAAACTTTTTGAAAGCTTCAAAAATGGGAACTGAATGAAACTAGAATATTTGGCCCCCAAAAATATTTCTTGGACATATTTTGAGATGGCTGCTATGAGTCAGCAGTCAGAAAAGTAGGGCTGCAGAGCTGTCTATCATTGGAGGGGGAATGTGTACCCACAGAGAATTTCCATCATGCAGCTGGGGCCAATCTAGGAAACATTAACTCAGAGTCAGACATCTTTTTTTCTTTCTGAGAGCTTCTACCTGGCAGGTTTCATCTACATTACGAGACCACCACTGCTGGCCATGCCTCTCACTCTCCTCCTTCCATAACCTGTCTTGCCACCAACATCTGTTTTGCCATAATTCCCAGACCCCATTCATTCTAAGGTTCGGTATGTTCTTTCCCCTATGTGTTCATCTGACTTACATCAGTGAGTTATCAGTAAAGCTTGAGGGTGCAGCTCCTTGACTGCTACATATCTTATTGAGTTTTTACCAGTTTTGAAAATGTTTCAGGCAGAGGGATAACCATGTGCATTTGGGCCTGTAACAGGGAATGCCCTTAAATAATTTAAGGATGAAGCTTTAAACACACACTTACAAAACCTTATTTCTATCGAGTTACTTTCGTGACTGAAAATTCTCAGTATTTAAATGTATCACTTAAAACATTGAGGCTCAAAACACCGATTCACAAATGTTGATGTCAAACCTTGGTCGATGGTCAGTTACGTGTCCACTTGGCCAGGGCATGTGCTTCTGTGCAGGCATTTGGTAGATGAAAATAAAGTTGGTACTAGTTGGCATTAAGTAAGGGAGACCACAAGAACGAGCTGTGGCTTCCTCGAAGAATTTTGTCAATGCAGAGCAGCTTCTTCTGGCAGGAGTCTCAGTCTGTGTTTTCTGACAGCCAGTCCAGTGGAATTCAGACTTGCCAGGCCAGACCCCACAGTCAAACTGATTCTTTGCATTTAATCTCCTAATATGTGTATATTTCTTATTGCATATATTTCTGTTTGGATCCTAACTGTCGCACTGTCTCATTTTATTAATAAAAATAAGTCATTCCTATCCATGAATATGTAAATTGACTAGAGAAATGGCCACATCTCATTAATTTATTCTGAAGTTACATATCACAGATAATTATCATTTCAAAAGTATGTAATACCTTTATTTTGATTATCACATTTTAACACTAAATAAGACTAATAATAAAGAGATTTTTCACATTGGAGTTATAGGAAATTTTAAATAATAATTGATAAAAATATTTTCATTTTAGAATATATAATAGGGTCACATATATATATATACACACACACAAGTTTAGACAATTAAATCTGCAAACTTGTCCTAGAAAAAGTACAATCTTAAAAACCAAAGGACAATGCTAAGATTTATTAATAGGCTTTTTTTGAGATCATCATTTTCTCCCTGTAGTTTCTCATTTTGTTAAAAATTATATAGGATCAAGTTATTTGTAAAATAAATTTTAGTTTTATTATACACAGTTTCATTTTTTGCATAAAGTACAGTAAGAATATAGGCTTTTCTTTTTAGTATTGGCTTTCTGGAAATACCCCTTTCTTTTTTTTAAGGAATTTCAGGTTCCTTAAAAGTCTTTCAAGCCAAGCTGAAGATTTTACTGCTTGTAGATGCTTGTATGGATGGGATATTTCTCCTTTGTGAGGTCCCAAAGTAAATTGAGATTCCTGGACCCGTCACACAGTAATGTGCTTTACTTACCACAGATCAGGAAATTACATAGATCAGCTATCAGATCAGTATTTTCTTGCCAGGAGGCTTTTATTGGCTCTCTGAAGTCAACCTGATTCCTCAACGAAGTCTGGGTATATTTGAAAATATGCCATTCCAGTCGAAGCCTTGATAAAATAAGGAGTATCTGTAATTCCATCCTATTAAAGAAAAGAAGGTTCTTATTGAACTTATTTAACTATGTTATCATAAAATACGAAAACTTATGAATAGTTTCTAAATACTGGAGAAATAAACTAATACATTCCTTTTGGAAAGATGTTTGGAGAACACTTAGGGATCTGAAAATAGACCTGCCTGGCAATCCTACAATTCCCCTACTAGGTATATATCCAGAAGACCAAAAATCACATTATAACAAAGATATTTGTACCAGAATGTTTATTACAGCCTAATTCATAATTGCTAAGTCATGGAAGAAGCCCAAGTGCCCATCAACCCATGAATGGATTAATAAATCGCGGTATATGTACACCATGGAATATTATGCAGCCTTAAAGAAAGATGGAGGCTTTACCTCTTTCATGTTTACATGGATGGAGCTGGAACATATTCTTCTTAGCAAAGTATCTCAAGAATGGAAGAAAAGTATCCAATGTACTCAGCCCTACTATGAAACTAATTTATAGCTTTCATATGAAAGCTATAACCCAGTTATAACCCAAGAATAGGAGGAAGGGGGAAAGGGGGGAGGGCGAAAAATGGAGGGTGGAGGGAGGGAAATTGGTGGTATCACACCTACGGTGCATCTTACAAAGGCACATGTGAAATTTACTAAGCATAGAATATAAATGTCTCAACACAATAACTAAGAAAATGCCATGAAGGCTATGTTAACCAGTTTGATGAAAATATTTCATATTGTACATAAAACCAGCACATTGTACCCATGACTGCATTAATGTACACAGCTATGATTTAATAAAAAAAATACTAATAATAAATGTTGGAGAAATCAAGTAGAGGAAAGTAAATTTTTCAAATTGTTTGCACAATAGTCTACCAAATTATTATAAGCTATACATAACTCAAAAAAGAAAAAAAGTTTTCTTGTCTTCTGGAAAACAAACATAAAAGAATGATCAATATTTAAAATAAATGATCAAACAAGTAGTTTACTCCCATATGATTCACCGTGGTATGCTGGAGTGTGGAATGGTAGTCCTCATGAAGGAAGCAGTTTATTTATTAAAATTAAACCAAGTCTTTTGGAGTCTGCAGGGCATTTAGCTGAGGTACCTAGATGTGAAACTTGGAGCAGTTAAAGAAGCTTTCACAGAGAAAAATAAAAGTTAGCCGGTGTTTGTAGTGCTCCAATCTGGGGTTTATAAGCCACCCAGTGTGCTTACGGCATCTCAGGAAGAGGCAGTGGAAGTTTGCTGAGTCCAAATCAGAAAAATGGAATAAGGGTTTGAAAACATTATTTGGAAACTTATAGCTATAAAAGATTTCAGGTTTCAGTTGAAATTGTACCATCTCCAAATAGCTGTGTTTTTTTTTTTTTTTTGTAGAGACAGAGTCTCACTGTACCACCCTCGGGTAGAGGGTAGAGTGCCATGATGTCTCACGGCTCACAGCAACCTCTAACTCTTGGGCTTAGGCGATTCTCTTGCCTCAGCCTCCCAAGTACCTGGGACTACAGGCGCCCGCCACAACGCCCGGCTATTTTTTGGTTGCAGTTTGGCTGGGACTGGGTTTGAACCCGCCACCCTCAGTATATGGGGCTGGCGCCCTACTCACTGAGCCACAGGCACTGCCCTAAATAGCTGTTTTTTTGAGAATTAAAACAAAATAATAATTGTGGATGACTAAAAAGTCTTAGACTAGCCATGGTTAAAGAGACAACAAGAGACCAAGACAATTTGGTCATTTCTGTGGCATATAATAATTTAACATAATAACTGTAACTATTATTGATAACATGTATCAAAACATCTGAATTTTAGGAATCTCATATAAATTTGAAACATATAGTAATAACATGTTTATATAAATAATATCCTGAGAAAGTAAAACCCCATTTCATATTTGGCAATGTTTTTTGTGTGGTTTTGGCATACCAACTAAACCAGATGTGTTTCTTAGATTTTCAGTGGTCCTCATATTTACAAAGCTAGTTTGAATACAAAAGATAAGTTAAAATTTTTGATTTTAGAAAGTTTGCTAAATATCAAAGATTTAAAATACTTGATATCACAAAATAGGATCACAGGTCGTTGTAAAATAATGGTCACTCATTTAATCCAAAGTGATAATTTGATGATTTTATAAAGCAAAAACTGTTACCTGTTGATGGAGAACCATCTAACCATAAGATCTAATAAAAACAAACTGAAAGACAAATTAATACGAAAGCAAACTGAATCTCATTACCTCCCTCCACCCCAGACTTTTTGGTGGTTTACTCAAAAGGTGAACAACTATCTGTTAGTATGTCTACAAATAGTACATAAAAATCTTGCTTAAAAAAGAAACTCAAAATTTTACCTGTGTATTAGAAGATTATTAATGCGGAAGCTAGTTTTACTAAAACATTATAAAGAAATCCATCCTTATAAATAAATCTAATTTTAATGTTTGACCACAAGGTAAGATATCCCTAAACCTTTTATAATATTTATAATTTTATAATTTTTACTATTCTTTCTTTCTCAACTTTACATTTAGTTTCATCCATTATTTATTTCTATTTTTTAATTCAGAATCATTAAAACCTCTAAACTAGGCAAAATTACCTTTTCTTTAACAAAAAACACATTTCTATGCCTTCTTTTAATCTCTTTATTGACAAAATGTATTGTATTATATACACTGCATATAAAATGTTTTCTCTTGATTTAGCAATTTTAATTACATATGTTAATTATGATGTCAACTCTTAGTAACACTGATATTTAGTGAAAAAAACAGGTAGTGTGTAATTCGGTCCAGCGGTGCTGGGGAGGAAGTGGGATTGGGGGTGTTCAAGGACTTATGGTGGTCACTCATCTGGTCCTCAAAATCTAAAGGTTCAAAACTAAAGACAAGCGAGCAGTGCCTGTGGCTCAGTGAGTAGGGCACCGGCCTCATATACCGAGGGTGGCAGATGCAAACCTGGCCCTGGCCAAACTGCAACAACAACAACAACAACAAAATAGCTGGGCGTTGTGGTGGGCGCCTGTAGTCCCAGCTACTCAGGAGGCTGAGGCATGAGAATCGCCTAAGCCCTAGCACTGGAGGTTGCTGTGAGCTGTGATGCCATAGCACTCTACCAATGGCAACAAAGTGAGACTCTGTCTCTAAAAAAAAAAAAAAATCTAAAGACAAGCTCACAGCAAGATGTGTGTAAGTCTTTGGAGGAGTCCAGTAATCATTCCTTGGAGCTTTAACTCACAAACAAATATTAAAAGTGCTACAGAAATAATAATTTTATGATATAAACCATTTAGCTGAAACAGTATAAACCTACCTGAACAATGTGTTCAGGAAATAAGCCTCATTTACATTTTGAAGTTTTAATTCTATTAGTGTCTGTAGATGTCCCTCAGCACTGTTGGACTCTAACAACTCAAAGTCAGTTAAATTTCAGAACAATTTATTATATGATCATTGAATGCATTCATTTTCTGTTTATGAGAAATGATGAAAAAAGTTTTAGCAAGTATGTATTGAATCTATCTCTGCCTCTTCCCCTGAGAGACATCCTTTTAGTCTGATATATACATATATATAGAGAGAGAAAAGTTTGTAAAATGGATATATTTACATGATACTCTTTTAGTACATCATTTTTATAACGTGCCTTAGAGATAGAATATATTACATCTTTAAATATTTTTATTAAAAACTTTACTATTATAGATTTAATTCACTCAATTTATAGAAAATACCTGCCATAGGATAATGTAAGTGGCAGTCAGTTAATATTGTCATACTAGGCATGCAGAAAATCATGCTAACGTTTATTTTAAAATGTCAATCCAGGTAAATACATTAATACTTACAATGTCAGTTTCAATCGAGGTGCAGGTGTTTACCTAAAGAGATAGACTTAAGCACTGCGTAAAGCCTTGCTCTCAATTTCAGATTTGGGTGATAAAAATATACTTCCATTTTCAATCATTCTTACAGATCCTGTATCAGTTCATACGCGATTTTCTGAGAGCTCCAAATCCTATGAAGCGCTAGCCAGCTGTGAGATATTAGACTAGAACTCTAACCCTATTTCTAATTTGCCAATGACATTCCTTGTTACAGTCTAGTAATGGGGGCGTTATAGAGAGACTGAACGGGTGAGAAAGCAGGGATTTTCTGTTTTCTCTTGGTTTCATCTCAGCTTTCCTTTAGCCTTGCTTTTTTAATCTGACATCAGTAATTTGCTCCCATGAGACTGGGTGGATACAGTTAGCAGTTTTTTATTTACGTATAGAACCAACTTCGCTGGGTCCCTCAGAGATGATAAAATCAACTAAGTGGCATGATTTTCTGAGAAGGCTGAATTCTGTCTGTTCAAGGATATTCCTCTAAGCTTTAAGTTTTCATTCTTTCATATAATCTGTTTATTTCCTCACCCACGGGGGTGATAGCTACTTCTTAAAGGTTGGTATCTATATGATCACGGTTTTGTGTGTGTTGACCAGGTTAATAAGAAGTTACAACGACTTGATAAATTCATTTTACCTAACCATATCTATTGACATATGTGCTGTAATTTCTATTTCCTGACCAAAGGCTAATTAGATTAATTTTCCTTGCACACGAAGGGCAACGAAGGAACTTTGCTGTCATCACACAGGTTAAGATCAAACCATATGTTCACACTTAGCTACAAGGAAAATAGATCAAACACATTTTCAACATAGCCTTATTTTAGTAACAGCATGTAAAGCATAAGATGGGTGGACATTAAAATTACTCTAACCCCCATAAAGTGTCTGTCAACCAAAGAAAATTAACTATAATAGAACGAAGTTGAATACGTGTTTCAAAAATCAATGAATGTAAGTTACAATAACAAAATTAAATAAAAGGCTAAAAACAGTAATGTTGACCCTCTGGAAATTTTAATCATAATTTAAGAAGAAACTGGGAATTTTTTCACAAAGCACAGAGAAGAAACCAAGAGATTAAAGAGAGAAAAAGAAAACTGGTCAGCAAGTAAGTTGGCAACAGGTGTGTGGAGGAAGAATTACAAGGAGCTCAGAAGACTGAAGAAGGGGAAAGCTAGATAAGAATCGGAGACCAAATGTGCAGTTGAAAAAGAAAATTCTTATCCTGAAGACATATGAAACATGCAAGTAAAATGGCTTTCCATATTTCCAGAGAAGGTATTAAAAGCTGGAAAAAGGAACATAGAAAATGGAAAACAGGGTGGCACCTGTGGCTCAAAGGAGTAGGGCGCCAGTCCCATCTGTCGGAGGTCGCAGGTTCAAACCCAGCCCCGGCCAAAAACAACAACAAAAAAAAAGAAAGACAGAAAAGAAAAATGGGAAACATATTTTTAAAGAACATATAATTATACTCTGCTTTCTTTTCAGATCATATAAATCTTTCACCTTTTTTTTTTCTTTTGTAGAGACCGAGTCTCACTGTACCGCCCTTGGGTAGAGTGCCGTGGCATCACACAGCTCACAGCAACCTCTAACTCTTAGGCTTGCACGATTCTCTTGCCTCAGCCTCCCAAGCAGCTGGGACTACAGGTGCCCACCACAACACCCGGCTATTTGTTTGTTGTATTTTGGCCGGGGCTGGGTTTGAACCCGCCACCCTTGGCATATGGGGCCGGCGCCCTACTCACTGAGCCACGGGTAATTTGTAGAGATTAAAAACATCAAAGAAAAAAATGCACAGGGTATGTAACTGCATATTAAACACTGCAAATAAGAAAGTAATAGGCATCATTATAAGTTATATAAAATAATTGTAGACATCATTATAAGTTATATAAAAATAATACATAGAGAGAAAAGAATGCAAAAAGCCAACGTCTAACAATCAGGTAAGAAAGACCTAAAAATTTTGAATGAGGTTGGAAAGGCTGAAGAAAATATTTATAGACATATTGGCAAACATTTTTCAGAATTTAGTAAAAACTACAATTTCATAGATTCAAAGTATTTCATAATAAGTAGAAAATATGGCAAAAACCACTCAAAATTACAGTATAATCAAATTACTGAAAACCAAAGAAATAGATTACCTTTCATAGATAGCCATAGGAAAATTAAAAAGGAGCAAAAATAGCAACAAAGTTCTCATCAGATACAGCACGACTCAGAACGCAAATGTCTTCAATGTACTTACAGGGAAAGCTGTCATCCTATAGTTTATAATTATAGATTTATCAAAAGGCACACCAATGAGGTTTTGATAGACAAACAGTTCTGAGATTTCATCACTGCTGAAATGCGATATATTAAATTTTAAGAGCGGGTCTATTGGCAAAGGTAAAATAATACAAGATGAAAATTTGCACCTAAACAAATGAAAGATACAAGTGTCCTTATGATAAAAGGATTTTTTTCCTTCTGGGTAGATGCCCAGTAATGGGATTGCAGGATCAAATGGGAGGTCTAGCTTGAGATTTACAATCTCCAAAATGTGGAAACAGCCTAAATGCCCAACAACCCAGGAATTGATTAACAAGCTGTGGTATGTGTATACCATGGAATACTATTCAGCTATTAAAAAAAATGGAGACTTTACATACTTCGTATTAATCTGGATGGAAGTGGAAGACATTCTTCTTAGTAAAGCATCACAAGAATGGAGAAGCATGAATCCTATGTACTCAATTTTGATATGAGGACAATTAATGACAATTAAGGTTATGGGGGGGAGGAAAAGCAGAAAGAGGGACGGAGGGAGGGGGATGGGGCCTTGGTGTGTGTCACACTTTATGGGCGCAAGACATGATTGCAAGAGGGACTTTGCCTAACAATTGTAATCAATGTAACCTGGCTTATTGTACCCTCAATGAATCCCCAACAATAAAAAAATAAATAAAATAAAAAAAAGAAAGATACAGGTAACCAACAGAGGTAAAGGGCTGCAAAGAACAACACAATGTTTTTTCACACCAGTGGTGTCTTTAAAAGCTCTCACCCTTATTGGGAATTTAAACCTGCATTCGCAAAGGCCAGTCATCAAATGGGCAGAAAAATATGTTTGTGCCGATTGTTTTCTAGCATCTTAAAGCACAGGAGAAGGCACAAGAATTGTGTGGACAAGGTCACAGTAGCATAGTCACTGGAGTTCACGCCCACTGAAGCCACCAGTTACAAACAACATTAACCTGACTCCACAACACGTGCGTCTGTCAAGGAGAAACTCCCCCCCCCTTAAAAAGCCCTGTTTTTCCGCTTGAAGGCAGGAGGGTGGTCTTGTAGAGTTCTAGTCTGCTGTCCTCCTCAATTGCCAGCAAATTAATTAACTTATTCCTTTTACTTAAACCACTTGTCTTTGTTCTTCATTCTCACTGGTCTGGCCTCAGGGTCCCATCACATACTTTCCAAAACAAAATTTGGTGTCCCTGCCTGGACCCCATTGCACTGTAGTGGAATGGACCCGGCGACTTGCTAAATGAGCAGGAGAGGGGAGGAGCAGGCCTGGGGCGAGGCTGTAGGAGCACTCTTTCCAGGTGAGAGAGTGCAGGACCCACCTCAGCCACTGCAGAGAGCTCCCATCTCCTGCTCTTCCAATCAGATGCAAGTCCTTGCAGCCTGATGGCCAACTTGTAGCTGTAAGCCTATGTGTAAAAAGAGACAGTGGTGTTTTATTGTAATACTGCTTAGCCAATATGTGTGCTGGGTGTAAGAGAGATGGCTGACGGATGGAACCTTAAATTGTTATTTAAAGTTCAGGTAAGTGGGACAAGATCCCATATACACCATCTTTTAAACAATTGCTTCGTAAAGAGGCTGTAAAGCTTGAGAGAAAATTAATGGCATATAGGAAACCACCACGCGTGTGCAGGAATCATTTACAATCAATTTGTTTGTTCCCCCATCCATTCATTCTCCCAAGCATCTGTTCACCCCCCGTAGTAGCCATTATTGCTCCTAAATAGATTTACCTATATTTTTCATCTGTCCCTCTGCTCTGAAATGGTGTATTTAAATATCTGGACCTCACTGGGATAATCACTCTGTGATTCTCTCCATGCGTACAGTAAATAAATCTCTGTCTCTTATTAATTTGCCTTTTTGTGATTAATCTTTCAGCAGACCTTCCAGGGCTAAGGGAAACTTTCCTTTCACCCCCACAAAATATATTTGTATGTATTTTTAAATCATAAATTATGTGTATAATACTTGTATATATATAAAGACTTGAACAAATGAAAAGAGGTTTCATATTCTTGGAGAGGATAACTCAACATTAGAAAGGTGTCATTCTCCCTAACTTAATTTATAAATTCAATGTCATCTCAATAAAAATGCCACAAAGCTTTTTTATAGAGTTAGAAAAATTGATTCTAAAGTTCATATGGCAGACCAATATAAGAATAGCCGAGGAATTGTTCACAGAAGGACAAGGAATACTAAACGCCTATAGAGAGCAGCCCTGCCAGACTTTAAAACATACTGAGCTTCTATAATTAAAACAGTGTAGCATTGGCATATGAGCAGACAAGAGAACAGTGGAAGTAAAATAGATAACCCAGAAATAGATTTAAGTACATAACGTTGGAAAATACATAAGCCAAAAGATGATGGAGATAGATCTTTAAAATGGATATTAAAATAGCTGGTGCTAGAAAGGTCTATGAAAAGCAAACAAAATAAAAATGTGTTATACAAACATTAAGCGAAGGAAGCTGGAGAAATGTTTTGACATCAGACCATGTAAATAAATAGGACCAGGGTGAAGAGGGAACAATAATCATTTCAGAGGGACATAAAAATCTCACATAGTTTGGGAAATAAAGCAAAATCTGATAGAAATAAAAGAAGAGACAGGCTCTCTACAGTTACCTTGGATTTCCTGCATGCAATTTCAGTAATTATTAGAACAAATGGAAAAAGAGTAAAGATATAAAAGACCTGGGGAGGATTATCAATTAACTTGACCTAATTGATATTTATAGAATACCCATGAAAGTAAACATACATTATTTTCAATAGTATAAAGAACACTCCGCAATAAAGACAGTATATTAGGACAATTTTAAAAAGCCCAGTAAATTTCAAAAGCCCTCACAAAATTAAAACACAACAATTATATTCTCTGGCCACGGTGGAATTCAACTAGTAATCAAAATCAAAAATAGATCTGAATTTGGTTTTTTATTTGATAAATACTTTTACGTCTATGTCTCTGAAGGATATTGCTTTGTAGTTATATTTTTATTACCATATTTACAAGGCTTATCAGGATAATGCTGGCCTCATCTAATTAGTTAATTGGTGTTTTTTCTTCTTTCATTGAATGGTGGACTTGCATGGAATTAGCTTTATTTCTTTCTTAAATGTTGCTAAATTTCTACTCTGAAGACAGTTTGACACAGAAGTTTTATTTTGTAACAATGTTTTCATGGCTTAGAAGATAAAGGTCCATTTGGCTCCTTATTCTTCAATGAGCCTTGGGAATGTGGGTTGTTCTTCTACCAACATATCTTCTACCAAAATTTTAGCAGCTAAGATCCCACAATACATGACAAGATAATGCTCAACCACCAGGTAGATACATCTTGGGAATTAAAGTTTGCTTAATATTTAAAAGTAATGTATCATATAAAGGGATAAGAGAATCCGTAAACTTTGGATACATTTGAAAAAAATTGAACTAATTTGCCATTTATGATGGTTTTTTTTAAGATCTCTATACTTCAGAAGAAAACATCTTCAACCTGGTAACAGTGATACAGGACAGGTGCCTCCCAGAAAATATCTTCAACCTGGTAACAGTGATACAGGACAGGTGCCTCCCAGAAAACATCTTCAACCTGGTAACAGTGATACAGGACAGGTGCCTCCCAGAAAACATCTTCAACCTGGTAACAGTGATATAGACCAGCCAGCCTCCGGGAGCTGAGGGGCAGACCTGCTGCCTCTGCCCTGCAGGTGTTGGTGGGACAGCTGGACAAGGAACCAGCAGCGGGCAGGCAGGGGGCCCCCGCAGGAGCCCCCAAGAGCCAGAGGGGCAGGACACCAGGCCTTAGTGTCTCCCTCCCCTTGCACTGAGGGCTGAACAGGAAACCCCCATTTCCTACGCCTGGGTCAATTTCATGTAAGTTTCCTGGGCCTCAGTTCCAGGCCCCTGCTGAAGGGATTGTATCCTTCATTAATGGGTTCATTATCTTACCTCCCAGGAAAGCCCTCTGTCCATTCATTGTCACCAAGTCCTGGCCTCATGTAACCACAAGGAACACAAGTGACTATATATACCTACCCCTGGAAAAAGAGCCCAGAAAGGGAGCTTTTTTCCCCCAGACTTGGGTTTTTTTCTCTCTGCCAGGAGCTTTGGAGTTTTTGTATTCTTTTCTATAAAATAAATCTTTGTCTTACCACTGATCTGTGGTCCATGGATTCATTCTTGGAATCACTGAGACCGAGAACCTACTGCAAACAAAATTGCGGTATCCACAGCATCTTTCTGAAACTAACATTCAACATTGTCCTTGGTACTGAAGACTGAATGTTTTCCTTTGCCATCAGGGACGAGGCAAGGAAGTGGCTCTCACTATTTCCCCAACAGTACAAGGAAGGCACAAGCCAGTGCGGCAGGCAAAAAATAAATAAAAACATACTTTATGGATGAAGTGAAAACTGCCTTGGTTTTCCAATAGCGTGATCATCTATGTGGAAAGCCCTAAAGATGTAAAAAGTGATGATAACATATAAGTGAGTTTAGTAAGGTTTCTGGATTTGTGCTTATAGGAAATATTTGTAAATTGAAATTTTAAGAAAGATCACTTATAAGAGCATAAAAATACAATCCATGTAAGGATGGATATAATGAAATATGAATGGGACCTCTATCCTGGAGACTATTAAATGTTGCTTACAGATATTGCAGAAGACACGAGTAAATAGAGGAAAACACCAGGCACACAGGTCGGAAGGCTGAATATTGTTAAGATATCAAAAGGTATCCAATAGTTACAATGCAATCTCAATCAAAACCTCAACAGGCTGTTTTCATTGCTAGAAAATTGAAACACTGTTTCTAAAATTTTTATGAAAATGCAAAGCCAAAACATCTGTGAAATAAGAAAGATAGATGAGTCTTACTGATTTCAAGACATCTAGTCAGAGCATTTTATTGTGGGAAGATAGACGATTGATCATTGGACTAGATTAGGAAAAGGTCAAGGCATACAGGGGCAACTGACTTTACAAAAAACTGCCAGGATGATTCAATGGGTAAAAGAGAGTTTTCCAACACATTGAGCTGGAACAATTGATATCTATATATAAACAAATAAAAATAGAATTCTCTCACTGAAATAAAAAAATATAACTTGAAGTAGATTATAAACCCAAATGTCTAGAAATATAGACCTAAAAAACAAAACAAAGCAAAAATGAAATTCCTTGTGATCTTAAATGAGGCATTGATTTTTTTCTTAAGAGGACATAATAAAACCATAAAGTAGGAAATGAAATTATATAAAATTTTGACTTCATTAAAATTAAAAAGATGCTTTTCAAAATACACTGTTAGAAAAATAAAAAGGCAGGCTGCTGGAAAAATATTCGTGGTTTACATATCTGACAAAGGGCATATATACAAGATATGTAAGGAACACTTATAACTCAATAATAAGAACACCCAGATGAGGTATAAGGGAAATATTTGCATCAGAATGTCACCAAATCCACAAAGGTCCTTGACTTCACTGGCATTTAGGAAAGCAGAATTAGGAGTCCGTTCCAGACCCTGAGACGCCACTGCAGATGCTTTTTACAGACTCTCCAGGCTCCACCTCAAGATGCTACTACCTGGAGGAATGGAGTCAGTTTCCCCTACTACACCTCCCTTTAATGAAGACCTGAAAATATACAAGTTCAAAAGAGGAATGGAATGAATTTCTTAAAGTCCAGTATGTAAACACGTATTGAAATAATTTCATCTCTACGCTGTATTCAATAGATTAAAGAGATTTTAAACAGAAAACTAAATTTGCAATCTTACAGGTCCACAGAAACGATTCTAGCTTCTAGGTTACTGGAGCTGAGTAGGTTATGGCCTTCCATAGCTCTAAGGAATAAAATAAGCTTTTGTGTTATTAATAAAATTATTGTGCACCGTGACAGATTTAAATCTTAAAAGGTATGTGGTAGTTTAGTTTATGCTTCTTTATTTATAATGTCTAGATGCCAAACTATCAACACTCTGCTCTTTTTGGAGTAAAATAAATGTACCTTTGTATTCTAACCCCAAATCTCTTGGTGAAAATTTCCCAAAATGTTCAAAACAATTGTCTGGTTCCATCCAGTGTTCAGGACCCACATGGGGTTCTGTCTTTTCTCTTGAATGTCACCGCTAAACACAAAATCTATGAAAATTCGGCATCTAATCTACTCACTGTCCATGCGGGATTTTAAGGCGTCTGTAATACACGGTTGTCCAACAGTGTCTGTGGGGGACTGGTCGGAGGACCCGTCCTCTTCCCCACCACAATCTGAGAAGGCTCAAGTCCCTTTTACAAAATGGCCCAGTGTCTGCAGGTAATTCATACCCATCCACCTGTACTTTAGTCATCATCTCCAGTTTACTAACAACACCTGCAACAATTTAAATGCTGTGTAAACAGTTGGGAGACTGTAGCTTTTTGTTTGTATTATTTTAACTGTTTCCAATTGCTTTATTGTTGTTCTTACTTTTATGATACTTTAGATCTGTAGTTGGCTGAATCCACAGTATGGAAACTGTGGATATAGATGGACAACTGTTAGCAATCTAGGAAAACGATTTTCTTTATCTTAATTACAAATGCTTGATTTAGTAGCAACCAGTACCTTTTTTCAAAAGATATGTTTAACACAGCATGCTACGGATGTGAAGAAATTAAAAGTAAAAGTACCCTGTAAAAATATACCAAAATTTACTGTTTTTCTAGAAGACAGGCCACAGTATAGCAATATATGATTGATTACTTATATCTATGAAGTTTTATGCATTGTACTAAATTTCCTAAACTTCTTATAATGTTTGAAATGTGTTTATTTTTGAAGATCTCAGGTACTCCACATGATTAACAAAAATGTGTATTTTAGAATTTTAATGGTTTTAATGGTTAAGCACATTCCTTAGCCTTAAAAGGCATATAACAGTTATAATATTTGAGTAAAAATTAATTTCTAAAATTTAGAACACCAAGTGTTTTAATTGCCTCATAAATCCAATGTACACATATATATGCAACCATATTCTCTTTGAAGCATCTGTTTTAAAAATGTTAATAGGGGCATATAAAAATAA
This sequence comes from Nycticebus coucang, assembly GCF_027406575.1. Classification (NCBI taxonomy): domain Eukaryota; kingdom Metazoa; phylum Chordata; class Mammalia; order Primates; family Lorisidae; genus Nycticebus; species Nycticebus coucang. Next base: position 6,072,640 of record NC_069796.1, read on the forward strand.
ATAGTTTCTGTGCAACATTTTACACAACATTATTTTATTAAAATATTTCCTTGTCCTTATTATTATTTTTTTTTAATGAAAGGATAACAAGGTAACGAGAAAGGCCTTTACTCGGAGCCAGTTTCAATTAGGCGCCCTGGCTGCTTAGCGTCTGGTGCTAATGGAGTCAAGGCAAAGGGTCTAATCCCCACCTGAGCTAATTAGCTTGTTACACTTCCAGATCTGAGACCATGTGCCTTGCGGTACCCCCCTTGCGGAAGCGAGCCTGATGACAAACTGCTGATGGCTCAGTGAAACCTATCTGTAGGGGACGGGTCTCACTTGGCTGTCCCTCAGCCAGTATCACCATCCCCCTTCAGCTCAGTTTTGTTTGTTTTTTCAGAAAAAGTGGTCACTCTCGGTTCCAAAATTACACTCCACAATCTCTAGTCTTTGTAGAGTTCTTTAGTCTCCCAAGTCATGTATGTCTTTAGGAATTAACATTTTTCTTATCTCTTAAATCGTAGGGCATGTGGAACCTCCTCCACTAACCATTACCACTGTATTGTCACAATTACAAAAATTTTATGGAAATCATGTGATATGGGTTTTATATTTTACATGTGTCTTTCAATGTGGTACAAACCCACTAGGAAAGTAAAACCCTGGATTAGATATGCTGTGTTATTATTTATCTTAATATTTCAGCAAGGCTTGAAAATCATTTGCTTCGTAAATATTTGCTAAAAAAAAGAATAAATAAACAAGGGAATAGTGAAAGAATAAAAGTTTTCAAAAGTTGCGATTAATTGCCTGGTCATTAATCCAAAGCATACATTGCACTTTACAACTTATATATTTATTGCTGAAAAGGAACCTTGTCTACACACAATACATCTATATTGCTAGTATTTTTAAAGTTCAAATTTGATCATAATTAGTATTTTCATGTTTACTCAAAAATGTATTGCATATTAGACAGACACTTACTTTAATATAAAGTATTCCTGACTTTGTCCTTATCCTAAAATAATAATTATTAAAAAATGAAAAATAGTAGTGTTTGGAAGGATATCAGGCTCAGAGAAGTAATGGGAAGGCAAAAAGTAGAGAACTGCCTTTCCAGTCTGCCCATTTTCTTTTTCTCTCTTTTGTATTTAGAAACATTATGCATAATCAGAATATTAACATTGTCTTAAATATATAAACTATAGCTTAATTTATTTATACCTGATAACCTCTTTCTCCTCGGATTTAACAATTAAAGGGCAAACTTTTAAGGAAGCAATTTTAGATTTTCGTGACTAGTGCATTTTGGTAGCAAATAAAGATTTTGTCAAAAATGTGTCGCTTTATCAGGGTCAAGCGTACAGGCTCATCGTAAAAATGCTTATGAACTTCATTAAATGACAAAGAAGTGGCAAGTTTTTGAGGTTATACTTTGTGGAAATTCTAATATTGTTTTTACAAATGTGAACAGATAAATTGTCAGCAACATATTTCCCATACAGTCATCAATTTCTATCATCTTCCATTATCAATATCAATTAATTTTCATGATGTTTAGGTGATCCTTGCAGCTGAGTTTGATGTTTCATTACTTAGATATGTACATTTTTCTGATTGCAAACTAGAGACTTGCTTCATGATTTTAAAAGACTCTCTGAACAGACCTCTGAGTAATTAGGATGATTAAGTGAGGACTTTCTTGTCTGTGGTGTCCGATGTCATGAAAAATTATATGCAGCCTTTCTTTCTTCTTTTTGGCTTATCAGCTTTTGTTAGTATTTATGTATTTAAGGTGTGGCCCAAGACAACTCTTCTTCCCATGTGGCACAGTGAAGCCAAAATCTTGGGTTAAGGGATCTTGTGTAGTCAAGGCGTCTGGGCTGGCAAATGCATCTAGGTTTCTTCTCTCTCTCTCTCTCTACCCCACCCCCACCCCCAACCTACTAGCATGTCTAAGCCACTCTAGAAACTGAAGTAGTTTGCCCATTTGGTCACTCTATCAGAGCCAGTTAGATTATGACAGAGATGAAATGGAAAGAGAGAAGGGAAAGGAAGGGAGAAAAGAAAGAAAGGAAGAAAGAAGGAAAAGAAAGAAAAAGAAAGAATGAAAGAGAAAAAGGAAGAGAAAAGAAGGAAAGAAAGGAAGAAAGAGAAAGACAGGAAAGGAAAAAGGGAAAAAGGGAAGGGAAAGAAAGCAAAAGAGGAGGGGAATGGAGGGAAGGTAATGAACATAGAGAAGAGCCCAAGTTCAGCAGATGACATTGGATTTTTTTGCTACATTCTATGACAATAAACCATAACTTACAGGATGTTATCCTCTCTCTGAGTACTTGGCCACAGGTGAGCATATATACTAGAACAGAGAGTGTGTGAAACATGACATTGCATTCACATACTTTAATATCTCACTGTATTTTCTGCGTTAGAAACACACATGTATACCAAATCCTTTGCCATATTTATTTAAATCAAACATCACATGAAAGCTATAACCCAGTTATAACCTAAGAATAGGGGGAAGGGGGAGAGGGAGGGGAGGGAGGAGGAGATGGGTGGAGGGAGGGTGATTGGCGGGATTACACCTGCGGTGCATCTTATAAGGGTACATGTGAACCTTAGTAAATGTACAGTATAAATGTCTTAACACAATAACTAAGAAAATGCCAGGAAGGCTATGGTAACCAGTGTGATGAAAATACGTCAAATGGTCTATAAAACCAGTGTATGGTGCCCCATGATCGCATTAATGTACACAGCTATGATTTAATAAAAAAAATAAATAAAATTTTAAAAAAAGAAAGAAAGAAATCAAACGTCTGGAGAACCCAATGAAGGGAGAGATGGCTTTCTAAACATAGCAGCCTGGCATCAGTTCTCCCTTGTTCTTTGGCCTCTATATTCATACGATGGTTAGGCACGTGAATGTGTGTCATTTTCTAGATAATTAAAATTATTGGAGTTGTATCCCGGTATTCGATTTCTTCGGAAACCAAAGTTGTACTTTGTGGTCATGAATTCCACCACTATATTTTCTTTGTCCTTATCCTACATCATGCTTACATTTGCCAAATACTTGAACTGTAGTTCAAATGAAAAAATATTAAGTGCGGTTTATTTATGTTTTGTTTTTGCCTTGAGAGTGAGTTTGAGATAAAGTTATTAAACACACAAACACACACATATGCAAGAGAATGAGTTATTTATATGAGCTGTGTGAGGTCTAGAGGTTTAGAAAAGGACAGGGCTTCATAGGTCATCTCGAAATGCTTCTTCTCCTATCTCACTCCAAACAATCCTTTCCTTTGTGTAGTAAGCAGAGATGGAAGCCGAGATTTCATCCTAAATTCTACTCTCAGCTCCCCATCCAATTTGTAACATGACCCTGACCCAGGTCTTTGTGTGTAGAGTGGGTCTGTGCCTTGCTAAATAGACTTTACCAGATACTGCTTTTGAGAAATATGTCAGTATAAAACATAATATTTTTTATTAAGTCATATACACATAGATCACGAATGCATTTATGCATATGTTTGGTACAATGTGTTGATTGTTTTATACAATCTGACTTGGTTACATCAAACCAATCAACATAGCTTTCACCTCATTTACTTGATTATTGTGTTAAGACATTTATGTTCTACACTTGACAGATTTAACTTGTACCCTTGCAATATGCTCCATAGGTGTGGTTCTGCCTTTTACCCTCATAATATTTGTTTAAAAATTGCAATATTTCTGCTTGGAAATTTAAAAAGTCTAGAAAATGTGTTTGAAAATCTGTAGGGATAATAATCAAGACTTGAAGTAAATTTGGAACAAACAAGTAGAAAGAAACGTCATTCTCGGGTTAAACTGAACCAATCATGAGACACTTAAGATGTGGGACCTGATGATGCTTCAACAAAGAATTCCGAAAATGCCTTCAGTAAACAGAGATAAAAAGAAAATCCAGGCCGGGCGTGGTGGCTCACGCCTGTAGTCCCAGCACTGTGGGAGGCCGAGGCGGGTGGATTGCCTGAGCTCAGATGTTCAAGACAAAAATGAGCAGCAGTGAGCCAGAGTAAGACCCCGTCTCTACTAACATCAAGAACATCGCCAGAGGAAGACAAAAAAGGGTACTTCAAACGAAGAATGAACAAGGAAGTTGAAATTAAAAATAAAAAAAAAAGAAAAAGAAAATCCAGGGGGAACAGCATATGCATTATTTTGATACAATTGAATAGGAAAAACTTTGTACTCTAAAATGTTGTTAACAAAAACAAGTATGTTTACCCATTTGCAAAGGAAATATTTAACCAGAAGAGCAATAGGTTCTGCTAAGCCCTCTACATGTTCTTGCCATTATGAAAACTGTTGGCTTTGGCAAGTGTCTGTGCTTCGACATTTGTCTTAGTGACAAAAAAAAAGAAAAGTCTATCACAAGGATTCTGTATAGAAACATTATAAAATTATCTATTTATCTATATGTGTATTTATATAACAAAAATTAATTACACAAAAAATATGAACATGAAGGGAATATAAGCCCTAGTAACACAATTATAGAGCTTGAATAAATATAAAGTGTTAGAAGGAGGAATGACGTAGAAATAGGCCAAACCTATAAAACACAGGTATGTAAGTTATAAATGCTTTGTAACTAGCATTCATAAACACAATATGTAGCTCTGAATCTTTTAAAACTAGAAGCAAACAAATTTTCCTACCCTAGATTAGGTTGATGATAATGAGGGTAACGTTCTATATAATAAAAAGATGATATTAACTTTCTATATAATAAAAAACAATAGTAACTTTCTAATAAAAAAATTGTTCCAATGAAATGTAGGTAAATATAGGTACATTTTGGCAGTCACTTTAAAAACACCCATAGTCCATATGTTAAAACTAGGTAAAAACTTTAGAAGTATTAATATGGCAATGGAACAAAAAGTGATCAAGATTAATGTGGACACTCTTTTTTTTCCCTAAAAATAAATCAATAAACCCAAAACACTGAATGTACCAGTCACCCTCAAGTTAGCCAAACAGAGCAAAACGTATAGCCCCATCCGGAAAGGAATATGGCTTATGTAAGAGGGGTCTTCATGTCTGAAATAGAGCGTGTCCTCCGTAATGAGCTCCCCATGCACAGAGCATTGGGTGAGCTGAAAACACCAGAAATTTGATTGAGTAGCCAGCCACGCTGTCTGAAGTAAAATTAAATGCAAAGCCATGCTGGTTAGTACTGAGCGACTTCCTCTTGATATGCCCTTGATCCTTTCTGCCAGGCTGTCCTGGCCTCAGGCATTGCATACAGAATAAGGACTACAGGTGCAGCTGAGGTCTTGTCTGCAAAGGAAATCCACACGTACTCAGCCCAGCACACTGCGGAGCTTTGGGGATGGCGGTATTCCAGCTGCCGATGGTTTTGCGGAACCTAAATCCCCACTGTCCCTGCTCTTCTTGAGCAAGGAGAAGCAAAACATTTGACACCTTGTCACACACGCAAAAAAAACAAGAAATTTTTTCCTTGAAACCATGTTTTTTTCTTATAAAAAGAGAATAAAAACTTCAAAAAGATCCTAAAACAAATATCAGTAAAAAAGGAATATAACTTGAAAATTAGTGTTATAAAAAGTAATGTGAAAATGTGGAAAATCGTTCATAACTCCTGGGCAGTTGATGTGTTAACGGACAGACTGGGCAGACTGGGAGTGAGGTTTGAAGCTGGGAAGGGGAACAAACGTCCCCGTGAAGGCAGGGCCCCTTGGGATGATCCGTGTGTTGTGACTTCTGCTGCTGTGTGCTTAACTGTAAGTGATGTTTAGATGGTTTTCCTCTGAGGACTCTGTGGGGACGCACCTGACTTGGAAGAGTTGCATGTAAAGAAGTGGCAGTGGGACACATAAATAAGTCCCCAAACACGTCCCTGACCCCTCCCTTATGGTCCAGCAGAGGCAACGTAAAATCCAGTGGGGGAAATGAAACACACAGCCTTGATTAAGAATGTAAAGAAAGCAGGAATAGTAAGAGATGAAATATTTCAATACAACAGTCACGCATGCTGGTGAAAAAAAATACCCACCCAATCTGGAGATACACAGTAGGTTGTAGGTAACTGTACCAAGCTATTACTCCCAGGGTCTTCACTGCTCCCGACACTGGGACTAACGCTGAATCCATTGCTCAGACTGATGAGTATGATGCCGTAGACATTGTTCACAAACTTTTTTATACCCAACTGATGACTAATTAGCATCATGTACTAGTCCTTCAATATATGTCCGCGGTAGCTTCTGAGGCATGACCTACTCTGTTTTGCCATCATCTTTCACTGCAGGATTTATTGTGAGTGTAGTTATTTCTGAGGTCCGAAGCTTTGTTGTTTATATGATGTCCTGTTGGCTGGCAGGACAAGACTCCATAGACGTGAGTGCAGTGTTATCATATCTATAAAAATTCATTCAGAGACCTGCTTCCCAAGAAAAGTTCTCTGTTTCTGTAAGATTCATAGTGCTCAGCCCTTTAATAGCCTAAAATAGTCTTTACTCTTTCTTATCTCTTTGAACCTTGGCTCTTATCTATTTGAACCTTTGAATTTTGATCTGTATCTCCCAGCTCTTTGGGTTTTAGAGATGTGCCTCGCTGTTCACTGCAGTTCATCCTACATATCAGCTACTGCACAGTTAACAAACTTAGAGTGGGGCCTGAACGTGCAGTCTGTGCTGGAGGATATCCGGCACGCTATGGCATGCTCTGCACCTGTAACACTAGTAACCTAGTGACTCTTGAACTACAAGTCTCTGGGACTGTTGATTTTGTTTATAGGAGGCTCTGACAACGGAAGGCACGCCTTGATGTTCTGAACTCATCTCCCTGCCACAGAGATAATCGTATAGCCATTTGGAAAAGTGCTTATTAGTTGTCTGTTGGGACTTGGCAAAACTGAATGTCTATTCCATGGAAAGTTTGTGACTCTTTAGTCATATTTTCCCATTTTGAGTTGAGTTATCTTGGATACAGTGACTAATAAAGTGGGGAAGGCCTAATAAACATTAGGTTAAATGGATGCAATAGATTCCAAAACCATGGCCCCAGCAGCATTCCGACTTTACCTGAAAGAGCTTCCAGTGTCATTTTGAGAAGTATGACCACCCCACTTTATCACCCAAACCAAAACTTCTGGCTCAAAGGGGACTTTGATTTACAGGTTTTTGGAAACTCTCCTAAGTATCTCGTGTATCCCTTAGATAACCTGGAGGGCTCTCCAAAGTGAAGCTACTCTTGGTTCCTTGAGGAAACTTCTTGTAGGGATAAATGATTTATGTGCTACCCATGGGCAGTTATTCCTATAATTGGAGTCATTCAATTGGACTAGTTGATAAAAAATTTGTTACAGAATTCAGATGAAGTGGTTATTGACACGACCTTGATTCTGGAAGGTGTGCAGATGGTTTGCAACTCAATGGCCAGAATGGTCGTGAAGAATAGAATTGACCCAGGTTTCCTCCTTACAAAAAGTCTGTGAAATCACTAGGATATCCTTCTCTGTCTTGATTAAAGCACTGGGGCAAGTAGAAAGATCTTTATGGCCACATAAGGAAAAATCCATCTGGATTTTCTTTTTAAGTGGATCTTCAATTTTATGAAATTGCTCACCTGGTCACATCCAGGTCCCTGATGGACATGGCTGAGTCCAGTAGTGAAGGTTGGCCTCAAATGCTGCTTGGAGTCTTACCAACAGTAGCTTTAATTAAGTGTTGAGTGAGTCAAACTGAACAGTTTTGGTTCTAACCTTTGTCAGATTAATTAGAGCACCCCATCAAATCACATACTCCTGGAAAACGTTGCCAGAAAATGAGTGTGGAAGTGAGGTGTGGACATTGCTGAGAGGGAATTCTCCATGATGATGAGTATTAAAGTCTCTTATCTTTGATCCGAGAGATTCAAGTCTTTTTCTAGCATCTATAAAACTGACCAACTTGTAGGCTTGTGAGTGTGGTAAAATCTCAACCCTTCCCAGCAGTTCCTATATGTGTAGGTATGAATTTACTTATGTATTTATATCTAATATTTTTAAAATTTCATATCTAATTTTGATAATGTCTAAATCTAGTTATTCAAAATAATGTAAGATTGGGTCAGGCTAAGTGGATCAGGACTATATTGTTCACACTCTGGGATGCCAAAGAGGGAGGATTGCTGAGCTCATGAGGTCGAGACCAGCCTGAGCAAGAGTGAGACCCTGTCTCTACTAGAAGTAGAAAAAATCAGCCAGTCATGGTGTCATGAACCTGCAGCCCTGGCTACTTGGAAGGCTGAGTCAGGAGGACTGCTTGACCCCGTTGTTCACTAGCCTGACTCCATGGCACCCTGACTTGGATGACAGTGAGATTCTGTTTCAAAAAACAAGGAAGGAAGGGAGAGAGAAAAAGAAAGAAGAAAGAATACAAGGTTGAATAAACATACAAATTCAGTGAAATCCATACAGTCATAAAGAATAGCAGCCGATTATCACACCAGTAATCGTATGGTCATGTGTTAGCAGTTAAGATCCTTCAGGATAAAATAGAATTATCAAGCTAAGTCTGAAAGATAAACTCTTTTATCTGATAAAAGTAACTTCCCTCAACCAAGGGCATATTATAATTTATTTCTCCAATCTATAAAACTTTGACATTAAGATTTAATGTCAGAGATTTTAAAAAGTAGGTAAAGAATAAATAAATTAATGGATTAATAAGCACATAAACAATGTTAGAACACAATGGAAATCATCATTATTGTCATATATGATTGTGCAAAATGATTAGGGTATCTAACTTTTGTTCTTTTCTCCTGAACATGGAAAAAATACAAATTGTCTTGGGCCACACATTAAACACACAATAACTAAGGAAAGATGATTAGAAAAAAAAAGGAAAACATTTCATTCTATCTGATACCACAGATAAAAAGTCCTCAGAAAATCAGTATATGGCACACAGGCCACAGGTTGAACACGCTGGATAATAACTCTAGATGTTTAGTAAGAGGTTATTTTTATTTTAGGAAAAAATGTATCAGAGTATATTTTAAACCCTCTAAGGAGAAAAATTCCTTAACTAAGATGTAAAACCTTTAAACCTTTTTTATAAACTAGTCAACACAAAAATGGATATTTTTTCTTTATGGAAAACTACATAAACAAAATTAAGAAAATAAGCCCTGTTCTGGAAGAATACAGCAGCAACTTTTAAAACCAATATGAAATTCGCTTCTAGAATATAAAAAGCTCGGCAAAAAAATCACAAATCCATAAATGTTTAAAGTAAAAGAATAGGCAGCAAGTAAACAAATGTGAATTCAATTAACTGGAATAAATATACATGGGTGATAAACATTTTAAAGATTCCTAAATTCACGAACATAGAAGGAAATGCAAGTTAAAGACACAATTACTTACTGCTTAAGACCTGCAAGAATTTAAAAAGTATGACCCAGACAAAGATTACCAATCCTCGTTTGCTCCTGTTGCAATATAAAGCCAGTTACACCAATTTGGAGAAAAAGTTTTAGCACAATTTAGTCAACATGCAGACTCATTAATTACTCTCCTATTTTCATAACCTTTCAGGAACTTGAGGATCTGTAACCAGCTCAACATGAATATGGATACTACAGATAGCTTTACTTACAAGGTGGGAGAAAGGAAACAGTGGGAAACCAGGAAATGAATAGTAAAGTGAGAAGATATAAATGAAATTATACGTAGAAATAAAAATGAATTGAAGGAGGTATGAAAGCCATAGGCCTCTTGGTGGATAAATCTCAGGAAGATTATAACTGGTCTAAAATTCAAGTTTCAGAAGAATACGCATAATTTGATATTATTTGACTATATTTTTAAATGCAAAAGAATATTTCATTGTTTCAGGATAGATCAAAATAGGATCAAACTAAGGCTTTCCTTGGAACTTATGGAAACACATTATAATAAAAATCTCCAAATAGTAATTTATAAATGCAGTGGAAAGGGAGCAGGATAAAATTAGAGAGGCTCATATATTCAACGCCAGTACTATTTTGTTTTTACAAGGCAGGGGAAAGCCACAGGTGTTTGTTATGTCATGTATTTTTCAATATAAAATAGCGAGAATTGAGGAATGTTCACGCTGAAGGCAGAGTTTTTTACTGAAGGAATTCATGGAATTAAAATGGGAACAACTTTCTCAGTATGGATCTACCACTACTAATCGTGTTTCTGTGTAACAGAGAGACCCACCTTGAGAATGGTAAGTCATCTAACACCCCGTCTCCTGGGGGACTGTAGAGTGGAGAAAAGTCTCAAGACCTGGGTCCTCCTCCAGGGCTGCCATTAAAGACATGATTGATTTGTGGCAAATCTCTTTTCTGCTCTGTCTCATTTTTTTTTCTATCTATAAAGTAGATTTTTATTTGTTTTACTTTCTTGTTTTTATTTTTGGTTGCAGCCATCATTGTTTGGCAGGCCCAGGCTGGATTCGAACCCACCAGCTCAGGTATATGTGGCTGGCGCCTTAGCCGCTTGAGCCACAGGCACCGAGCCGATATAAAGTAGATTTTTAAAGGTGCTCAATATTTTACAGAGAGGCAATTCAACTCATAGCATGTGTTGGTTATTTTTGAAAAAGATAGTAGTACACTGTAAATTGTGGGATCAATTTGTAAATAAAAGACTGACATTCACATTATTGATACTTCAAGAGAGGATATTACATTTCTCCATGTGAGTCTATTTTATATTTGCTGTGTAGCTAGAAGAAATTAAAAGCAATCAGCTGTTTAATGGGATAACACTAACCAACTCATGTGCTTCTTTTGATATTTAAGTGAGATAAGATATGTAAAGTTTTTAAAGGGTTTTAACAGTCATATTAATTGAAATAAGAATCTAAAAATGTTCCATGATTCCCAAGTGACTCAGCTATAAAAATATTGATAACTATACCACTCATTTAATGAGGTTTTAGTGAAAATGAGTAGTATAATATATGGGAATTGTTTGAATAACATGTACACAGTACAGATTCCATGTTGTTTATTGGTACTTTAAACATATCTGTTGAATCCTTATCTACATTTTCTAAGAAATAAAGAATAGGTTATTGTATGAAGGCATACATTGAACAGTTTGATGAGAATATTTCAGATTGTATATGAAACCAGCACATTGCACCCCCTGATTGCACTAATGTACACAGCTATGATTTAACAAAAAATAAATAAATTAATAAAACATAAAATAAAAATTAAGACTACATAAAGTAAGAATATAAGCACACACAAAAAGAATAGGTTAGATATTTTATGTCAAAATTTGAGTTAACATTATTTTTTAAGGGAAAAAAAGATAAGATTTCTTCAACAGACACTAATAACAGATGTTGACACCATATATCAAGGCCAAATTATGGAAATATTTATGTAAGTGATGGTTGTGGGTTCTCTCTATAACTGATACTTTAAAAGTTATATAATTATTCCTTTGCCTATGTCTCGGTTTACTTTAGCTGGTGGGAGGTATGAGACATTGCTCCTCTTTGTACACCGTAGAGGTTAAATTGCAGCTTCTCAAATCAGACTATTGGTATGCAAATCCTTGATCCATTGCTTTCTAAAAATGTCACCTCTGGGAAACAATGACACAATCCCTCAGCCTCCTCATCAGCCAGGTGACAACCATGAAACCGCTGACTGCATGTTTTGGTAGGATTTAGAACAGCGCATGGCATATAAATACTCAGCAGGCATTCACTTTTATTACTACGTTCGAGAGTTGTTATATTTCTATCTTCTCAAAGTTCCTCTAAATTTCTGTTCGGGGATTGGATGGAGAACTCTTTAATTCTAATATTCTCATGTGTTCTCTGTTGCTTTCAATTAATTGCACAGTAGGATCTGAAGTAGGATTCTTGTTTATCTTCTTTTTCTTAATTCTATAATTAGTCCCTCATCATAGATAGATAGATAAATTATCGTCCAAAAACTGGTTTTAAGCAGGAATGAGAGGAAAGGGTGACTAGAAGGATTTAACGTTGAAGATGCATTTCATTTCTTTCATTTCAATTTTCCCTTGAGGAATTGTGGAGTGTATTGCTCAGTTCTTGGCGGCATCTTCACCAGAATTATAATGTTACTATAAAGTACTTTGATGGGAAACCAGCAAAAAAATGTGAGCCTTTTACCTTTGAGTTTATATCAAGTATTTAATTATTCTGTTAGAATCACAAGACGTAGAAGTCCTAAATACTGTCCAGCGACCTATCTTTACGAAATCCAAATGTGATTTCCTAACACAATTGTTCCCCTCACTGTATGGCTGGAAAAACTTACCTTTGAATCAAGGGGCAGTAGCCCAGCCTCAAGTTGTTAAAGCTCTTGCTAAGAAAAGTTTCGCGTGTCAAAGATGACGATAGAAATTATCATCCAACGTGGGCAATTTAGAGGCTGGGGAAATTACACAGGGACAGCAGGCAACAACTGGTTCTACCACAAGTAGGAGGCATGATTATCCCCCACTGTGGACCAACCAGTAACCACATGGTCCACAAGGGTGGTTTATGATACAATAGTTTAAGAAGCCCGCAGGTAGATACGGCTTTCAGTTTTATCCATGCTATTATGATAACCTCCCCAAAAGAATACTTTTATATCTTCTTCACTTTTATATTTACCTACTGGCAGTCTGCTGGGTTTCTAAATTAAGAAACTTCTCTCAGAAGCAAATCAAAATTGCTACGTGTGAATATTTAATTTTCCAGTTCCAAAGCTTGGGAGAACCAATAAGCATGCAATCAATTTTAATTTAAATTGAAACCCGCAGCTGTATTTACTGTAGATGGTCTTTCAGGGAACTGAATCTAATATAATTTCTTCACTAATCTAATCATACTGAAGGGATGTTTGGGCCAACCTGTTACAAAGAGAATATATAATGAAATAGGAAGAGAGGATGTTCTGTTTTATGATGTTTCATATTGTTCTTTTCCTCCTCGGTTGTGAGAAGTAGTGAGTCATTTAGATTAAACATGTCAGAGTATGTAATGACTGCTGATAATAGTACAAGAAGCAAAACGGAAACTGTGACTGTGAATACATACAGTCACAGATAACTCGGGGCAGACGGGTAACGCAGACCCACGTGAACACAGTCACAGATAACTCAGGGGAGACGGGTAACGCAGACCCACGTGAACACAGTCACAGATAACTCAGGGGAGACGGGTAACGCAGACCCACGTGAACACAGTCACAGAAAACTCAGGGCAGACGGGTAACGCAGACCCACGTGAGCACAGTCACAGATAACTCGGGGCAGACGGGTAACGCAGACCCACGTGAACACAGTCACAGATAACTCAGGGGAGACGGGTAACGCAGACCCACGTGAGCACAGTCACAGATAACTCGGGGCAGACGGGTAACGCAGACCCACGTGAGCACAGTCACAGATAACTCGGGGCAGACGGGTAACGCAGACCCACGTGAGCACAGTCACAGATAACTCTGGGCAGACGGGTAACGCAGACCCACGTGAGCACAGTCACAGATAACTCAGGGGAGACGGGTAACGCAGACCCACGTGAGCACAGTCACAGATAACTCAGGGCAGACGGGTAACGCAGACCCACGTGAGCACAGTCACAGATAACTCGGGGCAGACGGGTAACGCAGACCCACGTGAGCACAGTCACAGATAACTCGGGGCAGACGGGTAACGCAGACCCACGTGAGCACAGTCACAGATAACTCTGGGCAGACGGGTAACGCAGACCCACGTGAGCACAGTCACAGATAACTCAGGGCAGACGGGTAACGCAGACCCACGTGAGCACAGTCACAGATAACTCGGGGCAGACGGGTAACGCAGACCCACGTGAGCACAGTCACAGATAACTCGGGGCAGACGGGTAACGCAGACCCACGTGAGCACAGTCACAGATAACTCGGGGCAGACGGGTAACGCAGACCCACGTGAACACAGTCACAGATAACTCAGGGGAGACGGGTAACGCAGACCCTCCTGATCACAGTCACAGATAACTCAGGGCAGACGGGTAACGCAGACCCACGTGAACACAGTCACAGATAACTCAGGGCAGACGGGTAACGCAGACCCACGTGAGCACAGTCACAGATAACTCAGGGCAGACGGGTAACGCAGACCCACGTGAACACAGTCACAGATAACTCGGGGCAGACGGGTAACGCAGACCCACGTGAGCACAGTCACAGATAACTCGGGGCAGACGGGTAACTCAGAGCCACGTGAGCACAGTCACAGATAACTCAGGGGAGACGGGTAACGCAGACCCAAGTGGACACAGTCACAGATAACTCAGGGGAGACGGGTAACGCAGACCCTCCTGATCACAGTCACAGATAACTCAGGGCAGACGGGTAACGCAGACCCACGTGAGCACAGTCACAGATAACTCGGGGCAGACGGGTAACTCAGAGCCACGTGAGCACAGTCACAGATAACTCAGGGGAGACGGGTAACGCAGACCCACGTGAGCACAGTCACAGAAAACTCAGGGCAGACGGGTAACTCAGAGCCACGTGAGCACAGTCACAGATAACTCAGGGGAGACGGGTAACGCAGACCCAAGTGGACACAGTCACAGATAACTCAGGGGAGACGGGTAACGCAGACCCTCCTGATCACAGTCACAGATAACTCAGGGCAGACGGGTAACGCAGACCCACGTGAGCACAGTCACAGATAACTCGGGGCAGACGGGTAACGCAGACCCACGTGAACACAGTCACAGAAAACTCAGGGCAGACGGGTAACGCAGACCCACGTGAGCACAGTCACAGATAACTCGGGGCAGACGGGTAACTCAGACCCATGTGAACACAGTCACAGATAACTCAGGGCAGACGGGTAACGCAGACCCACGTGAGCACAGTCACAGATAACTCAGGGCAGACGGGTAACGCAGACCCACGTGAGCACAGTCACAGATAACTCGGGGCAGACGGGTAACGCAGACCCACGTGAACACAGTCACAGATAACTCGGGGCAGACGGGTAACGCAGACCCACGTGAACACAGTCACAGAAAACTCAGGGCAGACGGGTAACGCAGACCCACGTGAGCACAGTCACAGATAACTCGGGGCAGACGGGTAACTCAGACCCATGTGAACACAGTCACAGATAACTCAGGGCAGACGGGTAACGCAGACCCACGTGAGCACAGTCACAGATAACTCAGGGCAGACGGGTAACGCAGACCCACGTGAGCACAGTCACAGATAACTCGGGGCAGACGGGTAACGCAGACCCACGTGAACACAGTCACAGATAACTCGGGGCAGACGGGTAACGCAGACCCACGTGAGCACAGTCACAGAAAACTCAGGGCAGACGGGTAACGCAGACCCACGTGAACACAGTCACAGATAACTCAGTGGAAACGGGTAACGCAGACCCACGTGAGCACAGTCACAGAAAACTCAGGGCAGACGGGTTACGCAGACCCACGTGAACACAGTCACAGATAACTCAGTGGAAACGGGTAACGCAGACCCACGTGAACACAGTCACAGATAACTCAGGGGAGACGGGTAACGCAGACCCTCCTGATCACAGTCACAGATAACTCAGGGCAGACGGGTAACGCAGACCCACGTGAGCACAGTCACAGATAACTCGGGGCAGACGGGTAACGCAGACCCACGTGAGCACAGTCACAGAAAACTCAGGGCAGACGGGTAACGCAGACCCACGTGAACACAGTCACAGATAACTCGGGGCAGACGGGTAACGCAGACCCACGTGAACACAGTCACAGATAACTCAGGGGAGACGGGTAACGCAGACCCACGTGAACACAGTCACAGAAAACTCAGGGGAGATGGGTAACACAGACCCACGTGAACACAGTCACAGATAACTCAGGGGAGACGGGTAACGCAGACCCTCCTGATCACAGTCACAGATAACTCAGGGCAGACGGGTAACGCAGACCCACGTGAACACAGTCACAGAAAACTCAGGGGAGATGGGTAACACAGACCCACGTGAACACAGTCACAGATAACTCAGGGGAGACGGGTAACTCAGAGCCACGTGAACACAGTCACAGATAACTCAGGGCAGACGGGTAACGCAGACCCACGTGAGCACAGTCACAGATAACTCGGGGCAGACGGGTAACTCAGAGCCACGTGAGCACAGTCACAGATAACTCAGGGGAGACGGGTAACGCAGACCCAAGTGGACACAGTCACAGATAACTCAGGGGAGACGGGTAACGCAGACCCTCCTGATCACAGTCACAGATAACTCAGGGCAGATGGGTAACGCAGACCCACGTGAGCACAGTCACAGATAACTCGGGGCAGACGGGTAACTCAGAGCCACGTGAGCACAGTCACAGATAACTCAGGGGAGACGGGTAACGCAGACCCACGTGAGCACAGTCACAGAAAACTCAGGGCAGACGGGTAACTCAGAGCCACGTGAGCACAGTCACAGATAACTCAGGGGAGACGGGTAACGCAGACCCAAGTGGACACAGTCACAGATAACTCAGGGGAGACGGGTAACGCAGACCCTCCTGATCACAGTCACAGATAACTCAGGGCAGACGGGTAACGCAGACCCACGTGAGCACAGTCACAGATAACTCGGGGCAGACGGGTAACGCAGACCCACGTGAACACAGTCACAGAAAACTCAGGGCAGACGGGTAACGCAGACCCACGTGAGCACAGTCACAGATAACTCGGGGCAGACGGGTAACTCAGACCCATGTGAACACAGTCACAGATAACTCAGGGCAGACGGGTAACGCAGACCCACGTGAGCACAGTCACAGATAACTCAGGGCAGACGGGTAACGCAGACCCACGTGAGCACAGTCACAGATAACTCGGGGCAGACGGGTAACGCAGACCCACGTGAACACAGTCACAGATAACTCGGGGCAGACGGGTAACGCAGACCCACGTGAACACAGTCACAGATAACTCAGGGGAGACGGGTAACGCAGACCCTCCTGATCACAGTCACAGATAACTCAGGGCAGACGGGTAACGCAGACCCACGTGAGCACAGTCACAGATAACTCGGGGCAGACGGGTAACGCAGACCCACGTGAGCACAGTCACAGAAAACTCAGGGCAGACGGGTAACGCAGACCCACGTGAACACAGTCACAGATAACTCAGTGGAAACGGGTAACGCAGACCCACGTGAGCACAGTCACAGAAAACTCAGGGCAGACGGGTTACGCAGACCCACGTGAACACAGTCACAGATAACTCAGTGGAAACGGGTAACGCAGACCCACGTGAACACAGTCACAGATAACTCAGGGGAGACGGGTAACGCAGACCCTCCTGATCACAGTCACAGATAACTCAGGGCAGACGGGTAACGCAGACCCACGTGAGCACAGTCACAGATAACTCGGGGCAGACGGGTAACGCAGACCCACGTGAGCACAGTCACAGAAAACTCAGGGCAGACGGGTAACGCAGACCCACGTGAACACAGTCACAGATAACTCGGGGCAGACGGGTAACGCAGACCCACGTGAACACAGTCACAGATAACTCAGGGGAGACGGGTAACGCAGACCCACGTGAACACAGTCACAGAAAACTCAGGGGAGATGGGTAACACAGACCCACGTGAACACAGTCACAGATAACTCAGGGGAGACGGGTAACGCAGACCCTCCTGATCACAGTCACAGATAACTCAGGGCAGACGGGTAACGCAGACCCACGTGAACACAGTCACAGAAAACTCAGGGGAGATGGGTAACACAGACCCACGTGAACACAGTCACAGATAACTCAGGGGAGACGGGTAACTCAGAGCCACGTGAACACAGTCACAGATAACTCAGGGCAGACGGGTAACGCAGACCCACGTGAGCATAGTCACAGAAAACTCAGGGCAGACGGGTAACGCAGACCCACGTGAACACAGTCACAGATAACTCGGGGCAGACGGGTAACGCAGACCCACGTGAACACAGTCACAGATAACTCAGGGGAGATGGGTAACACAGACCCACGTGAACACAGTCACAGATAACTCAGGGCAGACGGGTAACTCAGAGCCACGTGAACACAGTCACAGATAACTCAGGGGAGACGGGTAACGCAGACCCACGTGAGCACAGTCACAGATAACTCAGGGGAGACGGGTAACGCAGACCCACGTGAGCACAGTCACAGATAACTCAGGGGAGACGGGTAACGCAGACCCACGTGAACACAGTCACAGATAACTCAGGGCAGACGGGTAACGCAGACCCACGTGAGCACAGTCACAGATAACTCAGGGGAGACGGGTAACGCAGACCCACGTGAGCACAGTCACAGATAACTCAGGGGAGACGGGTAACGCAGACCCACGTGAACAAGGTCACAGATAACTCAGTGGAAACGGGTAACGCAGACCCACGTGAACACAGTCACAGATAACTCAGGGCAGACGGGTAACGCAGACCCACGTGAGCACAGTCACAGATAACTCAGGGGAGACGGGTAACGCAGACCCACGTGAGCACAGTCACAGATAACTCTGGGCAGACGGGTAACGCAGACCCACGTGAGCACAGTCACAGATAACTCAGGGCAGACGGGTAACGCAGACCCACGTGAGCACAGTCACAGATAACTCAGGGGAGACGGGTAACGCAGACCCACGTGAGCACAGTCACAGATAACTCAGGGGAGACGGGTAACGCAGACCCACGTGAACACAGTCACAGATAACTCAGGGCAGACGGGTAACGCAGACCCACGTGAGCACAGTCACAGATAACTCAGGGGAGACGGGTAACGCAGACCCACGTGAGCACAGTCACAGATAACTCTGGGCAGACGGGTAACGCAGACCCACGTGAGCACAGTCACAGATAACTCTGGGCAGACGGGTAACGCAGACCCACGTGAGCACAGTCACAGATAACTCAGGGCAGACGGGTAACTCAGAGCCACGTGAGCACAGTCACAGATAACTCAGGGCAGACGGGTAACGCAGACCCACGTGAACACAGTCACAGATAACTCAGGGCAGACGGGTAACTCAGAGCCACGTGAGCACAGTCACAGATAACTCAGGGGAGACGGGTAACGCAGACCCACGTGAGCACAGTCACAGATAACTCAGGGCAGACGGGTAACTCAGAGCCACGTGAGCACAGTCACAGATAACTCAGGGCAGACGGGTAACGCAGACCCACGTGAACACAGTCACAGATAACTCAGGGCAGACGGGTAACGCAGACCCACGTGAACACAGTCACAGATAACTCAGGGGAGACGGGTAACGCAGACCCATGTGAGCACAGTCACAGATAACTCAGGGCAGACAGGTAACTCAGAGCCACGTGAGCACAGTCACAGATAACTCAGGGCAGACGGGTAACGCAGACCCAAGTGGACACAGTCACAGATAACTCAGGGCAGACGGGTAACTCAGAGCCACGTGAACACAGTCACAGATAACTCAGGGGAGACGGGTAACTCAGAGCCACGTGAACACAGTCACAGATAACTCAGGGCAGACGGGTAACTCAGAGCCACGTGAACACAGTCAGAAATAACTCAGGGGAGACGGGTAACGCAGACCCACGTGAGCACAGTCACAGATAACTCTGGGCAGACTGGTAACTCAGACCCATGCGTGGAGTGTATTGCTCAGTTTTGGCGGCATCTTCACAAGAATTATAATGTTAGTATAAAGTACTTTGATGGGAAACCAGCAAATTAATGTGAGCCTTTTCACTTGTCTAATTTTTTTGTCCTAGCGGGTTTCAGGAATAAAGTCTTTAGCCTGGAGATAAAAGAAGGAAACAGTTCCAAAACTTTATAAACTTTGGGACTTTCTTTTTTTTAATTTTTATTTTTTTATTGTTAAATCTTAGCTGTGTACATTAGTGCAATCAAGGGGTACATTGTGCTGGTTTCATATACAATCTGAAATATTCTCATCAAACTGTTCAATGTAGCCTTCATGGCATTTTCTTAGTTATTGTATGTAGACATCAATAAACAGGTTGCCTATCTCTTAGGAAATATGGTAGGATCACAGGTAGATGACAGACAGACAGACCGAACCAGACTTAGAGATGGCCGGTTCCCAGAGGCCCTGTCAGTGTTTACTGAGCACGTGTAGGATTAAAAATGCTGCTCAGAGAGATGAATGTCAAATTGCAACGTCATAAGATTTCTTTCCTTGCTTGATTTCCTAAGCAATTATCCACAAATATCCTGAAAAATTAATCCTTTACTCACTAGGTCTTAACCTGTCGACAGAGAAAATGGTTTCCTAAAAGCAAAGCAATGGTCATGAACTATTTCAAGTGTTTTGACCATTTGCACTCTATTTGTAAGTTTGTGTTTTTCTTTTATCTAAAGGCAAATTTTTCTGTAAGCCTTTAACATGTTTGGAAATTAAACTTTTCTTTAATTCTAAAAATAAGAGCATTGGATTTCCATTTCCGGAGGTAGAATTCTTTAGCCGCACCCTGATCTAGGCAGCACACTGACTTGCATGAGCTGAGCCAGGATGGCATTTAGAGCCGTCTCAGAGGTTTCTGCTTTGTCTCTGAAACTCATCCAGGAACTTTCTGCTATTCTCCCTGGACTCTTCCACAGTGTCAATCTAATCAGAGTTCTCCATTAACGAAGACCTAGAAAATCCATGTGGAGTAAAGTCAACAGACCTGGTGCCAGAGGTAGACAAGGGAGTGAGGAAGCAGTGTACGGACAAGAAGTCAGGGAGGGCGGGATGGGGAGTTTACACTGGAATCATTTCTCTGCAGGTGCATTGTGGCCTGGATACGTTTTACACTGCTTTGAAAAGATTTCTTAGCACATTCTACTTTAGGACACAGTTTGTTTAGGAAAAGCATTTTAAGACTCTCTCCCTTGATTTCCTTCTCCAAGTTCTCCAAGTCCCATCTGGGAATCAGGTCTCTAGGAGGGGTAGAGCTCGGTACTAAGTAGAACTGAAAAGACGTGAAATGAGAGGGACAGATTTTATAATTCACTTTTTATTGTAGTGCTTTGGTAGACATTCCTTTAAAATGGCTTCATAGCAGACAAACACCTTTTTTTTTTTTTTTTTTAAATCTCTCTTTGCCCCATAAAGAAGCAAGACATGAGAACAGGAAGGTCCACTGAAACCTTTTGGAATCAAGGCGGGTCAGGGGGTGGCTCACACCTATAATCCTGCTCTTTGGGAGGCCGAGGTGGGTGGATCCCTTGCTCTTAGGAGCTCCAGACCTGCCTGAGCAAAAGCCGGACTGGTCCCTACTAAAAATAGGAAATCTAGCCAGGTGTTGTGACAGGCACCTGTAGTCCCACTTACTCAGGAGGCTGAGCCACGGGATCAGTAAATTGAATTATAAAATTATAGAGTCTGAGGTCCCTGTCAGCTATGATGGCCCCATGGCACTCTACCCAGGCCAGAGTAAGATTCTGATAGTAAAATTATAGAATCTGAGGTCACTGTCAGCTGTGATGACCCCATGGCACTCTACCCAGGCCAGAGTAAAATTCTGTCTCAACAACAAAAACGTTTCTGGGCGGCGCCTGTGGCTCAGTGAGTGGGGAGTCGGCCCCACGTGCCGAGGGTGGCAGGTTCCGACCTAGCCCCGGCCAAACTGCAACAGAAAAATAGCCGGGCGTTGTGGCGGGCGCCTGTAGTCCCAGCTACTCGGGAGGCTGAGGCAAGAGAATCGCTTAAGCCCTGGAGTTGGAGGTTGCTGTGAGCTGTGACGCCACAGCACTCTAACCGAGGGCGGTACAGTGAGACTCTGTCTCTACAAAAAAAAAAAAAAAAAAAAAAAGTTTCTGAATAAATAATGCAGCATGGATGAAATTCCATATAATTAAGCTAGATTAAGAAAAGCCAGATAAGAAATTGTACATACCGTATGATTCTGTTTACATACAATTCTAGAAAATACAATGAAATGTCTGTCAGAAAGCAGGTCTGTCCTTTCCTGGGGACAGGGAGGAAGGTTAGGAAAGGTGAGAGAGAGATTAAAAGGAGGCAGAAAAGGCCGGGCGAGGTGGCTCACACTTGTAATCCTAGCACTTCCAGAGGGCAAGGTGGTTGGGTCACTTGAGCTCAGGAGTTGGAGACCAGTCTGAGCAAGACTCTACTAAAAATGAACAACTGAGGCAAGAGGATCACTTGACCCCAAGAGTTTGAGTTTGAGATTGCTGTAAGCAATGATGCTGTGTACTCTCCCAAGGGCGACAAAGGGCGACTGTCCCCCCAAAAAAGGCAGAATAAAATGTGGGAGATGATGAACGTTTATTTTATTATTTGGCAACTTTCACAAGAATAAGCATGTATGCATATTTTATCAAGTTGCACACTTTAAATATGTACAATCGACTATATGCCAATTTTATCTTTTAAGTGATTAAAATAAATGTTATATGATAAAGAACTGAAAACAATTAAAAAGAAAACTAGAAATAGTTACAACAAATACTTTGTGTACCTGACTTTTGAGATGTATGAAACAACACAATCCTCCCCCCCCCCCGAAAAAAAAAGAAAAAGATGTTCTGTTATTCAAACATTGTTCACTGTTTCTAGACTTTTTAGGTCATTTTTCTAACACCACTAATATTTGACTTCTCATATTATGATTAAAATGCAGGTTGCTTAAGACCAAAATAATATTTAAGGTAATGTTATAATGGTTATAACCGTGTTTTTAAAATAGCTTCTGTATTTCATCTTAACATTTTAATGACTGAGTTTAACCAGTTTGAATTTCTCAGATATAATAAATAATTGTGGATCTCTTGTTATTCTGGGAATTTGCCTTTGCTCTTTTATTGTTTTAGCCTCCAAAATATTCTACTATAGAAGCTTTTGTTTTTCTTACCCTTTTAGCTTAGAGTTTGCTCCAACTTTCCTCAATCAAATCTTAAAAACATTCTTAACAATTACCAGCCAGTTTTTGATAACTGGAAAAGTAAAACTGACTTTCACTTGCAAAGGAAACTTGCCTCAGACTCATTTCAAATTGAGTTTTTAGTTTACTAAAACTCAATATGTCAGAAAGTAGGTCTCCCGGGTGCTTTTGAGAGTACATTCTTTCCAGAAAAAGTTTAGAGCATTACAGATAAATCTTTATTCATCTAAATCTATGTTATATCAGAAATAATTTTTTTTTTTTTGCAGTTTTTGGCCGGGGCTGGGTTTGAACCCTCCACCTCCAGCACATGGAGCTGGAGCCCCCCTCCTTTGAGTCACAGGCACCACCCCAGAAATAAATTTTTAAGCCTAATCAACAGCTCATACAGATTTATAAAATTTTCATAGACGTGTACATGTGTGTAATTTAAAATTCTAGACTATTTTTGAATTTATGAGTAATGATGGCTGCTATCGTACATTCAATGGTTGCTATTGTGCCTAAAGAAACAATTGAACACCTTCTAAAAACTGTGAGAGGGATTAATTTGACAACTTAGACCTATTAATTTAAAATGCCTCCTTGGTTAGAGCAGTAAATGCCCTCACCAGTAGTATCTGGAAACTTACTACCGCAGAATTGCAGGTCCAACCCCAGATGTGTTGATTCAAAATCTCTGTGCTTTAACTGGACATCCAGATGACTCTGATGTACAATGTTTGATAATCACACTACTGTGATATAGGCTAGTCTCACTGGAGTTAGATGATATCTCAAAGTAGTTTTGATTTGCATTTCTCTGATGATTAAAGATGATGAGCATTTTTTCATATGTCTGAAGGCCATGCGCCTTTCTTCTTCAGAGAATTTTCTCTTCAAGTCCCTTGCCCAGCCTGCAATGGGATCCCTTGTTCTTTTCTTGCTAATGCATTTAGTTCTCTGTGGATTCTGGTTATTAAACCCTTGTCGGAGACATAACCTGCAAATATCTTCTCCCATTCTGAAGGCTGTTTGCTTGCTTTACTTACTGTGTTCTTGGCTGTGCAGAAGCTTTTTAGTTTGATCAAGTCCCAATAGTGTATTTTTGAAGCAGCTTCAATTGCCCGGGGGGTCCTTCTCATAAAAAACTCGCCCAACCCAATTTCTTCAAGGGTTTTCCCTACACTCTTTTCTAGTATTTTTATAGTTTCATGTCTTAGGTTTAAATCTTTAATCCAGTGAGAGTCTATCTTGGTTAATGGTGAGAGGTGTGGGTATTCTTCTTAGTAAAGTGTCTCAAGAATGGAAGAAAAAGTACCCAATGTACTCACCCTTATTATGGAACTAATGTAGGACCTTCACATGAAAGCTATATCCCAGTTATAACCTAAGAATAGGGAGAAAGGGGAAAGGGAGGGGAGGGAGGGGGGAGGGAGGGGGACTAATGGGATTACACCTGCGATGCATCTTACAAGGGTATATGTGAATCCTAGTAAATGTGGAATGTAAAGGTCTTAGCAAAATAACTAAGAAAATGCTACAAAAGCTATGTTAACTAATGTGATGAAAATGTGTCAAACGATATATAAACCAAGTGTATGGTGCCCCATGATCATACTAATGTACACAGCTATGGTTTAATAAAAAAAAAAAATCACACTACTGTGTAAACATCTTCACTGACAAAAGAATATTTTTGAAAAAACATACGAAAATAGTACCAATTGTGGCAATGGTTAAAGACTTTATCTCAATGGGAAAACATACTCTTGTATATATACACACACACACACACACACACACACAGATCTTCGTAATTACCAGGTAGAAAGTAAAATTTCTTTAATATTGCCATACACAGGATGAATTAATTTTTCATTCAAGATTTGAACTTCATAATTATTATTTTTTTTTTTTTGCCTTTGACAATTTGAGAGATTAAACTTGAATCAGAATCTTTAGACAGTAATTCCAAGAGCACAGTCTAAAAGTAGTGTCCACCTAGCTGGGATATCTGAGCAATACAAAGTTGGTGTAGGAGGGTTATACAA
The DNA here is from genome assembly GCF_027406575.1 of Nycticebus coucang. Lineage (NCBI taxonomy): Eukaryota > Metazoa > Chordata > Mammalia > Primates > Lorisidae > Nycticebus > Nycticebus coucang. Next base: position 6,097,583 of record NC_069796.1, read on the forward strand.
CAAAGGATTTTCTTCCCTCTCAGATTTCGGCAGTTCTGTTGCAAGGAAGCCCTGTACAAATGCAGAACACGGAGGTGAAACAATGGGAGCTTGTATCAGAATAGATCGGCATGTTGCAGAGACTAAGAAAATGCTACAAGCTCCCAGCTGGGAAAACTTGTAATTGAACCAGCCAGAACATTGATAGAGAGATAGCAAAATTACTAACAAGGGACAAGGAAAATTTAGGAGACAAACAGAGGAAGCGTGTTCCTGTGTATGACAAGAATCCTAGTAAATATGACAAAGTGGTCGTCGGGAGCGGAATGTTGAACTGGCGTGAAGAGAATATCAAATTGATTGCGACAATGACAAGCCACATAAAACGCAGTGATAACAGCCCAGGAACTCATTTCAAATAAAAGTGAAATAAAAACAGTCTCCCAAATGAAGGGGGAAAATGTGAACAAAACTAAACTTCTTGCTTTGGGCAATTCTGTAACCAGAAACTATTGTCAAAAGCAATCAAGACTAATGGTAACATTATCATAAGAGAAGAATACGTATGTCTCTAGGAACTTCTTCAACACATACATCTCCAGCCTGCGCTCCAGGAACATCAGGAAAGCAGCAATCTGGGAGCTAATACCCCATTACAGTAGAGTTCGCACAAAGCTATACCATAAATTCATTTCTAAGCCAAGAACTATCTCCATCCTGAGTCAAGCATACAAAAATGCAGGGAAACAGAAATGCGCTTTGGTTATGTATTCCACATTGCAACGTTATACATATTGAGGTCCACTCAACAATGTTTCATGACAGCTGGTTATTATTAATGAAGTCTTGGCCTAAAGTCAGGGAATTAAAGGGATCAGAAAGACTCTAGATCTCATTTGCAATGGTTATATCCCTTTCATAGGCAGGAATAGTTTATTGATGGGCAAAAAAAATAGAGTTGGAAGAACTACGCTCTGCTGTTTGGTAGCAATGCGGGTTTCCTCTGCTTAGGCTGGACAGGGACCCTGTTTCTAGGCCTGAGCAAGCTCAACCCTGTTCTCTGGGACCAAGCAGGTCCAAAGGCCAGTCTGACCAGTGTCCCACCTAAACCGCCACTACCTGCACAGAGAGCACACTCGAGACGTGACTGCTTTCCTACACAAGGGTAATTTTAAAATAACTTCTGTTCTCAAGATCCTGGTGCCAAACAGTTTTGATATTCTATCTTCCCATAACCCCTGCGTGCAGGATAAGAATGGAAGTAAACAAATGCCTAGCTGAAGGCCCAGATGGGCTACCCGCTGGATCCTCTAGATCTTACTTCCTCTGTTTTTGGAAAAATGATTCCACATGTGGTTTGGCTTCCACATGCCAAACACTCTTTTTTTCTACCTGTATCTATCAATAAAATCTGTCCTTTTCCAGACTTGTGTGGTCTGCGGGTTCATTCCTTGAATCCCTGAGACCAAGGATTCAGCACAGGGAGAGATTCTGATTACAATGAGTAGCATAATAGGACAAGTGTGGTCATCAATAATTTGTCAAATATTTCTCAATAACTAGAAAAGTATATTTATCCAGATTTCATCATTATGTTGTATACTTCTATCAAAATACTGTATATTCCCCATAAATATGCCTGACTATTATGGATGTACAAAAATTAAAAATAAAGCAACTTGATATTTAACAATGAAATAAGATGCATAAAAACGGTCCTGTTATTGCTCGCTGTATTTCATTTTATACCATTTTATCTTTTTTACTATGCTCACGTGTTTCGTATTTAAATGAATTATGGTAAGCATTCAGAATTTCTTCTCAAACTCATGAATCTATGTGATCTAAAAATTCCTATCACGTAGAAAACTCAAAATTTTTGAATTACAGAAATCGTAAGGGAAGAATAAAAGAAGCAAATGCAAAGTGAAATTCCTTAGCCAGATAATTTACTAAAATGAAATAAGGGGATCGGTGGGATTACACCAGCCGTGCATCTTATAAGGGTATACGTGAAACTTGGTAAATGGTCTGTGAAGCTAGTGAATGATGCCCCATGATCATATCAATGTACACAGCTATGATTTAATAAAAAAAAATAATAACTACATATTTAATACAGTACTTTGTATGATTACATACATTTCACTTCTTTCTGCTACTTAACTTGTGACTGTCTATCTCTGAAATGATGACATTTAGAGATTTGTAGAAGATAATAAGATACTTCTCCCCCCATCCCAATGCTCAATGCATTGATTTATTATTTTATTGTATTTTTTGCTAGATTGTCATCTGCTTTTACATATCATCATTTTTCCAAAAATAGAGGAAGTAAGATCCAGACTAACAGCCCAGGATGCAGCCTGTCATCCCTCTCTCTTCAAATTCCATGTCTTCGGAGAGCTCCTTTATTACCCTCTTGACACTTCCACGCCCGCTGTGCCAGTGTTTTGGTCACTTCTTTAGTTTCTTTCATGTCTCCTGATGTTTTATCCCAGTGATCTCTTCCTCCCTCTTCTATCCACTTGAACTGTTTTGAGTATTGTCAACTCCTGGGTCTCAAAAGAAAACCCTGCAAAGTAGGAAGGGAAGGTTGATCTGAACAACTAGATCAAGTGAGCTGTGTTCACTTTAGAAAGTTTGAACTATGTGACTATCAATTACTCGTCTGTAGACCAAATGGTGAGAATTAGAGATGCTTCATTCTATACAGAGAAAAATGTATTGTTTTATAACATCGGTGGAATGTAATAAAAGACTGTGGATTAAGTTTAAAGATACTTCAATATATTAATAAGCAATGCTATATACGGACCCTCTTGATCAGAGGGGAGTATTCTATTACCTATTCGTACAAACTAGGGAAATCTTAGAAAACGCCTCATTTAATTGTCTGGGTGAAGTAACAAATAAAATAGTAGTTAAAACATATTTAGAAAATGACAAAAATAAGAATATTACATATACATTCACAAAATGGGGACATTTATAACTGTACTGACTGATATCTGTAACTAAGTTGTTCTCACGTACAAGCCAAGTTAAAAAGATAAAGTGATCCCTTGCACACAAAGCTAGAAAAGCAATAATAAAATCAGTTTAAAATGAAGAAAATATTATAATTAGGAGGAATTTAATAATATTGCATCAGGAATCAATTAAGTAGTATATATATATGATAATAGACAAATAGATTTATAGAACTTTGACAAACACAGAAACTCTCAAAGTGCTGACTTCTAAATACTAATTTGCTGGGTCATCCATTCCCAAGGCCTGATCTCATAAATAAATTCAGTATAGTCTGGATATGTGGGAGAGGACAACTTATTGAGGTGAAAAGTACTTCGTCAAACTCAGAGTACACTCCCCCAAAATAAGACTTTGCTTCATTCACAAGCAAACAATATTGTGATCCTTCAGCTTTATACTCTTGGGGCAAGCAAGCTGGTCCAGGAACATTCCTGAGGTCACCTCTGTGAAACCAGAACAACAATTACTTCTGACATATCTCTGGTAGAGTGCCAGTGAGCCTTACCAGCCAGTCATAGACTTTATCCCACAAAATACATAGCTCGTATGTTAAAAACATATTTTTAACGTTTTTTGGCATACTCACGTAAGAAGAGAGAGAAGGTACAAATCAAGATTAAAGAATGGAAAATATCAGTCTGAAAACACAGAGAAAATATTTTGTTTTAACTGTAATTTTAAAAAATCACAGAAGATAAACTATATTCACATTACAAATGCAAACTAGGAAAAGATATATAGGACATAAATAGTGACTATTTGTCCCTCACCCTCCCAAATCCCTTTCCCTATTCCAAAATTAGGAATTTACTCCAATGAGATAATTATGGGAATACGTAAAAATAGATGCAAAGAACCGTAGTGCCATGTACATATAACTGGGAGAGCATATATGTAAAATCTCTCTCTGTACCCACACATGAGAACTATCTGGATCGTGTACTATGAGAAACAGAGACTTACAGGGCTGCTTACTTTCCAGGCAGCCCTCGTGTCCCACGAAGACGCCACACACAGCACCAGCCTCAACAGCCTGGCTCTTCATTGAGTGAAGAAACCTCTCTTGTCCTTGGAATGGCCACAGAGACGGCCTGCTGCCGCTGACTTCTTCCAGAAGCGTGTGTGCTGTGTGGGGAACGGGGATAGTGGGAAGCTGTGCGTATTCATCAGACTAACCTGGCGTCTCTGGATAGCCTTCTGCCAGCCTGTGGCCTGCCTGTGGGGCAGGTTTCCTGGGTCCTGGGTGCTCCAGCCCTTACAAAAACTGGGCTTTGGCCTGCCTGAGGTCGGTAGCTATACACACGAAGTGTCCTGTCTGTAGGGATATGTAACAGATGATTAAGAATTTATACAACAAAACCCCTTGAGGTCATACATGTTACATTGCAAAGTATTTCATAAAGCAAAAGAATTAGAAAAAGATATAATTACAAAATATTTTTGGAAGTCTAGAGGCATTGACTCCTCTCTGTCTAAAAAATAGTATTCTTGTTCACTATCACATACACTGGATTTATTGGCTCTAACTCCAGCCACCTTCCAAAGGGAGATTCTGAATACGTCTCAGATTTGATAATTATGTCATGTTTTGAGTTAGTGGTTGTTTTTAGCCGTGTTACTTTTCATTCTATTTCCAGAAAGCATGATAGTGATTAAATGTTAATCTTTGTGAATTAATTTATGCTATAAAATGTAATAATTTTTCTTGTATCAATGAAGGATGTGCATTTTGCCCCATTTGATCCTATAAACTTGATGTGTATACTGTCACTCATCTGACCAGAGTTTTGAATAAATATTCGGCAATTTTGATGTTTACACATTTGCTTTAGCCATGAATAAAAACTTTCCTAAATTTTGTAAGTTTTCTGAAAACAGTGTTCTTAAAAACATATGTAAACTGAAGTGAATGGAGGCTTTTTGACAGTGCTTAATGCATTATCAACCTAGTTACTTAATACGAGATTACAATAGATACCTATTAACTGTAAGATTTGTGTGTTTCATACTATGAGTGATGCAGTGAGATCTTTATTCTCAAGGAGCTTAGAGCCCAATAGAAGTGAGGAGAAGTACAAACTATAATACAAAGCGGAGAGTGCCAAGTATTCTGAGAGCTTTACAAATGGCGATGACAGCAGACAGTGTGCCCTTTGTCCATCACTCCCAGCTGGGAAGATTAGGGGAGACTTTAAGGAAAAAAGGAGTATTGAGGCTTGAAAGCCAAATATACTTTGAGCCAATGAAAATAAGGGAAATATTCTGGGACAGGCTAGAGGAAAGCCGCCAGGTCAAGAGAGTTTAAAGTGTAGTTCAGGAGCAGAAATTATTTCATGAGATTAAAGAGCAAAGAAATAGAAGGATTTCTGGCAGAGTTGAAAATGTAAGTTGAGACATTGTTAAAGGAAACTCTCATATTTAGCCTTGCAAAATTATTTTAGAGAACAATTAGCACCTCCCTCTTTTCTATTACTTGAGGTAAGTTGCATTTTGGAAACACATTTTTAAAAATAGATTTCATGAACATCTTTAGGGTTCTGTTGTCTTAGTTATGTGTGAAGGAAAAAAATCCCAACTAAGGGACACCAGAAGGGGATTCTCACTGCACACTGAACACTTCCAACTGGAATTGTAACTCCTAGTAGCTAATTTTAAAATTACTCACTACTTACCAACTTTCTTCAGACTGGTTCTGATGAAAGTTTTTCTGAGCTGAATTCAGCACCTGACACCACCCAGTATTTTATTGACAGATTTCCTTTGCAGAATCAAACTTGCAGAAATGGAACACTGATTTGTGGTTGCCCTATTACCATTGGCTGAGGTATTTTACTATTTTCTTAATAGGACAGAATACCGGAACAAGGAATTTCTTCTGGGTTTTCAGAGTCACAGAGACCAGCATTTCCAACTTGGTGATGTCTGGTGGGCAATTTCCTTCTTGGTTCCTTGTCTGCTCTTAGTTGAAAGAATGACCAGATGCAGCAAAGTAAGGCAAGCCCGTGGTGAAGTTTACTGGTGTTGCCGGAAAAGAAACCATACTGTGTAAAGTAATTTATGGAGGTTTATTCTGAGCCAAATTTGATGATCATGACCCAGAGCCATACCCAAGTAGCCTTGAGCATGTGGACTGGGGGTTTGGTTTACCCACTTTAGGGAGACCGGATTACAGGTGAGCTGCTACATAAATCAATGCCTGGAAAGCATACATTGGTTTGGCTCCCAAAGGCGGCGCATCTGGAAGTGTAGGACCTTTCCAGTTATAGGTGGGTTTAAAGATTCTGTATCTGACAATTGGCTGAGTTAGGCTTTGTCTTAAAGACCCTGAGTCAGTGAAAAGGAATGCTTAAGATAAAGGGTCTGTTAATTAGAGACAAGTAGCTGACAGACTCAAGGGTTTGTTAGGCATGTTAAGGACCTGCAGGGAGGTCGTGCATGGCCTGAGGCCTGTTAGTGAGTCACAGAGGACGTCTCTAAGAAGGGGAGGGACCTGATGAGGCCTGGTGGATCTCCTCTCTTCCGGCCAGCCGCTCAGTTTTAGGATCCTCTGAGCTAAAAGGAGGTCCAGTCAGTCAACTGCTTAGGGGGAACCTTACGATTTTATTTTAGTTCGTAGGCTCATGTTATATAACTCCTAACCGTCCATCAGAGTGGTTCAAAGGTGATGTTTGCACCATGAGGAGGGCCCAACCTAGGCCATATAAAACAGGACCCCAGGCCATAATCAGGGACGTCCTGTTTTGACAGGAGGGTCTGTTTTTTTTTTTTTTTCAGTGGCAAACATATCTTACTTTACCCCTGTGAACTAAAATAAAATTGTACAGCTCCCCCCTGGGAGACTGAGTGACTGGACATCATCTTGACCATGAAGATCCTAAAACTGAGTTGCTGGCCATGAGAAAGGAGATCAGCCAGGCCCCACCAGGCCCCTTTCCCTTTTTAGAGACATGCTCCGTGACCCACTTACAGACCTAGGGCTGTACAAGACGCACCTGCAGGCCCTCAATACCTGTGCCAAACCACCAGAGTCTGTCCGGTACTATGTCTGCACACAACAGACCTCTCCTCTTTAGCTCTCTGTTTACTGCCTCTGCTGTTTTAGACAGAGTGTAACTCTTTCAGCCAATTGTCAGCTAAAGAGTCTCTAAACCCACCTAAAATCGGAAAGCCTCCACTTCCAGATGTCCCACCTTTTGGGGCCAAACCACAGCTTCTTTTCCACATACTGATTTATGACCCCAACTGTAATCCCTGTCTCCCTAAAGTGCATCAATCCAAACTGCGACCCTGGCACCGCGGGGCCATGTGCTCAAAGCTCCTTGGGTGCAGCTCCAGGTCGTGATCCTCAAGTTCAGCTCAGAATAAACTTCCTTACATTGTTTTACTAAGCATGGCTTCCTTTCTGTCTGTAAGTCTTCCTGAGCATGCAGGTCTCCCGGGAGCCTCTTAGAAAGCCCATTTGGGGGAATGACTCCCAATGTAGATTTCAGCTAATGACATGATAATTAACCTTAGGCTGTCCTAGGTCACCTCCCAGACCCTCCCCTGCCTGTGGCGTCTGGCCCGGGTTAGGGGTCCTCTCCCTGCATTCCTTTGCAGCTGGCAGGCTGAGTTCTGATGGGCAGATTGGGAGGGCATCCCTTCTCCCCAGTGTGGGCACTGCGGGAGCCAGCCTTCCTCCCCAGGAGGGCAGGAGTCCCCTTCCTCTCTACAGGACAGTAACGCTTCAGTAGTACTTCTGAATCAACTGAATGTAACTCTATTTTCTCTTAGAAGTATTGGAAATGCTTCAGGGTTCATTACCTCATCAACTGTCCTCCTGACCCCATAGAATAATGAAAAGTAAAACAGCTTCTCCTAGGTAGGTTTTGGCCCTAAGGGATCCTCCCGGGTATCTTTGCACTGCCCATTAACATGGTGTTGTTGTTCTGATGATCTCTCTCAGCAGGGGTGTTCTAAATAACTGATTAATATGCAAAGCAATAGAAATGTAACTTTTGCTGTTTAATTGGACAATGGTTACGTTCTCCAGGCTGCTGAAACCAAACAAAGCAAAATAAAACGTTCGAGCCATTTTCTCTACAGAGGTATCTAGAATGCTAACAAGACAGGTAGCTGAAATATATTCACAGCCTTGTACAGTATAATTGATGCAGGTTCTCTCATTCCGGGCTGAATTGGGACCCTCATTTCCTAGCGGGGACAATTGCATGTAAGGCCTGGGGCCTCTGCTGAAGTGGGCCTTTTCCTTTTTGCCCTGAGCTGGAGGGACTGCATTCATTCATTTGTTAATATGCTCATTAACATTGAAAACCTTACATCCCTAGACAAAAGACCCACTTAGAGACTTCCCACTTGGGTCTTTCCCTCTGCCAGGAGCTCTGGTGTTTTTTATTCCTTCTGTATTATTCCTTTCTATCTAATAAATCCTATCTTACCACTGATCTGTGGTCCATGGGTTCAGTCTTTGAATCCCTGAGACCAAGGATCTACTGCAGAAAGTAATTCTCGTAACATAATCTATACATTTATCACTTTAAATTTTTTTTTTGTATGTGTGTGTGCAGTACATGGATGTGCTGTCAAATTCTAAAGCTAACCCTGGCATGTTGTGTTACTTCTTTAAAGTGAAGATTAAAATATCTATACAATGAATCTTATTTTATTTAATGATTTTATTTATAGAATCATTTTTATGTTGCTAGGCATATTAAATGTTATTTTAGTCTGTTTTCAAAGTTCTTAAGGTTCTAGTTATAGTTATCGTAAAAAAAAAAGAAAAGAAATACAGCACCCAGGTGGTTTTGTGATTGTCCTGCATCACAAAACACAAACCAACAAAACTATTGAAAAGAATAGAATTAAAGAAACAGAATTAAAGAAAAGCATAAGATATCAACCTTCCCCACCCACACATTACAGATTCCCCAGCTTTTCCAGAGGTTTAGAAAAATGCAGAGTAAACTCTGAGAAAATGCTTCCAGGAGGAAAGCCAACCAGGTCCCCTCTGCCGGCGCTGGGGCTGGGGCACGCGCACACATGCTCTCCGGGAATTCTTCACATAGGCTTTCTCTTGTGCTCAGTGAACAAGCACCAAATCACCGGGGATTTTATGCCCAGTGACTTCTCACGAGACAGATTCTAATTTGGCTACGATTCTAGGATTCTCCTGGTGGGAAAGCTGCTCTGGCAGAAGCGCCCTCCCCAACGGTGGGAGATGTTTCCGCCCCTGGCTCTGTTCTCTTTCAACCAGGCCTGAGATCACAGCTGTTGCTGGGGCTCCAAGCCTAAGGGACCTTGGAGCAAAGAATCAACACAGAGAAATCTGTTTCTCTCTCCCTTGTGTCAAAGGAATTCTCCTCATTGCCTAATGACTCTGACAATATTATTTTTTAGCATGAAATTTTACCTGAGATGTATAAAGTGACATTGTATAGAAGAAAGAATTAGAGTGTGATGACACTTCTTGCCATGTGGAAGGGACAAAGAGGTATGGAAACCTGATTTTCCTTTGTGACTGCAAAGTCAACAACTAGATGAGGTGTTTAAGAAATAAAGACAATATTGACTAAAAAAAAAAAAAATTAAGAATGAATAAAAAATGATTGCTCTGCCATGGGAACAATTTTTTTTTTCTCTGTACATATATATGTATTTATTTGGTTTCCACTTTTCCACAATTTCAAGTTTTCACAAAATTAAAAAGGCTTAAAATTTAATAACAATAACAATTTTTAAGATAAGGACTAGATACAAAAACCTCGTAAAGAACAAAGATAAATACATTCAGAAAAGAAATCAGACGATTGCTGAAAAATAAGAAGTTAACTGATGACTCCATATTGAACCTCAGAGTCAAAGTGTTCTATAACAGATGTACTCTTGTCTGACAATGTGAATGTTACCTTACTTTTTGCATTATTGTTATTGCTCAATATTTTGTTGCAGCAGAATTTTTTATGCAGAACTATTTTAATCATAGAAATAGTCTTGAGCAAACTATAAGCTTGATTTATGTATTTATTTATTTGAGACGTAGCCTCATTGTTCCTGCCCCTGGTAGAGTGTGAGAGAGTCACAGTTCATAGCACTTGGGCTCAAGCAATTCTCTTGCCTCGGCCTCCTGAGAGGCTGGGACTACAGGTGCCACCCGCAATGCCTGGCTAGTTTTTTTTTTTTTTTTTTTTTTTTAGTAGAGACAGGGCAGTTTTGACTGCTGAGCTCAAGCAATTTACCTGCCTCGCCCTCCCAGGTAAATTACCTGCTGGCCTCAGACTGAGATTTAGAATGTGTGATGTTTCTTGTTGGCACCTCTGATACCAACTTGAACCACAGTACAAGTGTGCTAAACACTCCTGTGTGTGCTGAACACTCCATAACCATTTCTGGCTTATCTAAATGCAAATATTTAAAAAGTAACAACTTTTTATAAATTAACACAACCTACAGTATTTAGAAATGTCCTTAAAGAGAAAATAAAAGAGGGCCCTCTTTTTGCAAACTGTTAAGATAGATAGCTCCAGCAGCTGCTAATACCCAGTATTTCCAGTCAGGTCAATACAAACATTTCCAGTTTCCCATTCATAGTGTTATGTGAGGTTAGTAAATACGATGGCTTCCATTTCATCAGAACACTGAATTTCCCCAAATCAGATCCTGGAGCTTAGTTTTTCCATGGAGACCTCTCCATGAACTAGTACCCACTTGAAACATACTCTTTTCTAAAGAGATAATAATTTCATGACATCTCCTTGTATGCTTCATTTAAATAGTTTTGTATGCATGTGAAAGAGAGATAGAAATATTTCTGAGAGCAATGGCAGACAAAGAATTGTCTGTGTGGTGTGTGTGCTGCCCGTGGCTGTTTTACGAGGAAATCCACGAGCTCTCAAATAATGTGAAAATCTTCTTCAGAGGCGCCGTGGCACAGCAGTCACTGAACCAGAGAAATTCAATTTGCCTACTGTAAAGTATGTTTTGTCTCTCTCAGAAAGCTCTAATTCAATCCAAAATTACTTTCTAGAAGCAGTCATTCTGGCCAAGGAAGGGTGGCCAGGGTCTAGAACAGGACGGGGTACACTGGAGTAAAACTGTCAAAAATCAGTCAGTGTTGTACTCCAACCTCAGAGGGGAACCACAGGCCAGCCTGGAGGTCACTGGTCTCTTTGTGTTTGAAATTCCTGTGTGTTTGCTATTGAATAACCTTTAGGTCTGTTCAACATTATCTTTTGCCTCTGCTTTATCTAGAAATCATGATACTAACTTATGTATAATACTATCATTAACTTAATCATACTTTATATTATATTAATTATGGAATCTTCATAATAATTTTTAAATCATAATCATTGAAGAACTGTCTGTCATAATCCTGATAAAATAAAGTCAGTTCAATGTGAATGTTAAGTTCTGTATCCAAAATCGTTAATGGTAATTATCTTAAAATGATTTAAGGAACACAGAAGAATATAAAAATAGACATTTGGCAAATAACTTTAGCACTTTGGTATAATTTTTTTGTCTGTTTTAAAAACTAAGATAGGTTTCAAATTTCAGTATTTGTAGCCAAATGTAAGAAATAGTTAAATAAGTACTTTTAAGTGTTTACTAATCAAATATGACAAGATTATAGTTTTTAATGGTGGTTTATAAATGGAGGTGTGCAAAAGAATCCTCTGGAAATACACACAGTTCTATTATGTCAATTTAAAAAGTAAATAAATCAGCAAACTAATTTGACCTAATTGTTCCCTCATATTAATCTGAAATTTAAAAAATTAAAATAAAAAATCATTAAATTTGGAAAAATTAAAAGAATATAAAGAATGGCCTATAAATCTTGTTTAAAAAGGTAGCCATGTGAGACAAACCCTCAAAGATTCTCACAAGTTGGCCAAAACCAAGACACCATCATTTCAACAAGTTATCCAGAAATGATTTGGAGATGATTGTCAGTACCAATGGAGGGGAACAAGACCCTGTCATACGAATGTCTACCAGAACATCAGAGAGAGCTGACTTTAAAGCCTGAAATGTATGTGCTATGATACTATTTTAGCAATCCTGATATCTTTTAAATGGATGTGAAATATTGTAAAATTTTCTTTGGAAAGAGTTAAGAGTAGTGAACTGCAAAGAAAATATCTTAAGATACAGCTTAAAAATATCTCTGTCTGTGGAGTAAAGGATTTATTTTTTTCAACAGAGGTCATTTCATTTGCCTTATTAGTGCAGAAACTTTGGATTGTAATTGTATAGAATATTTATAAATGACTCGATGATCACTTTTCTACAACCCATATCTCTAAGTAATCAATAATTTGGATCCGTCAATCACAGGGAAATTTATGAGTATACTCTCAAATTTGTAAGCCATGACACTGGGAAGTATTCCAGAATTATTTTAAACATAATTAAGCATCCATTACTTTGCTCAGCTATAGACAGCTGTGAGATGAGTGTAACAAATTGTTTTTAAAAATTTTAGTTATTCTAAAAATGAAAAGGAAGTTCACATGTTGGACAATTATTAACTTTATTGTACATACTTTCTTGACCACAATCTGACCAAGGAGTCCATTAGTGATTCCTTATTTTTTTGATTAAGTAATTACTACTTGAAGTATTTTTCATGTGGAAATCACATAAAAATTAGTAAAGCTATTTATATTTTTCTGGTATCTGATAAGGCATTATAAAATGAGCAAGTTTGAAAACACTAACACTCTGAAAATTAAAAAAAAAGGTACTTTGGTTAAATAAGAGGTACAGAACTGTGCAACAATGTGATTCAGTGTACCTTGGCTTTTTGCCAAGGAAAAAATAATCAGCCAAAAAAAGATGTGTTTACTATGGAGCTCAGGAAAATGGAATTTCTCAGCCTCTGCCTTTCATGAACCCTCTATCTACGCACCCCCGCCTTTTCCCATGCTAAATAAATATTGTTTCCTATATAATATCATACTCCTAATTTTGTTTTCTTTTTTCTTAAAGAGAATTGCCAAATTATGTGAAATTCAGGCCTGTAAAACTTATATAGCTGAAAGAAAAGAAGAAACCAAGTACACAGCCCCTTCTGTCTTCATTTGATAGCTCGTATACCATGGAAACCATTAAAACTTTTCGTTTGTCAAAATAGAATACAGAACTATGTATATGCATTCAATGAAAGCAGAAGAGGAAAAATTGCTTAAGGAGGGGTTCAATTGGTTGCTATTTTAAACACGTGTGGTCTATTCAGCATGTAGAGCTGAGGTCACAACGGGTTAAACAGTGACAATGAAAGGAAGGAGGTACTCCAGACAGGCTGTGGTTGTGGGGAGCCCGCTGCAGCGTGCCCAGCTCCAGAGTCTACGGCCTGAGCTCTTCCAATCTTGTACTGTTGTTGCTGAATATGAGCTCTGAGTTATAGCTTGGGGATGGTTGTACACTATGGGTGACCATCCTGCCCATCCATTCATGATTGAGTTCTGAGTATTTCATTCAGAGCAAGTCTTAACAAATTCTCTCAGTGTTCGCATGTCTGGAAAGGTCTGTATTTCTCCTTTCTCCTCCATGTATGAAGCTTAGTTTTGTCAGATACAATATTCTAGGTTGACAGTTGGGGCCCCTAATCTCTCTGGCTTTTTAGGTCTCCATTGAGAAGTCTGGAGTTAACCTGGAGGGTTTTCTTTATAAGTGACTTGATATTTTCCTCTTACTGTTTGCAGAAGCTCCTCCTTCATGCTGACTTTGGCCCGACTGTTGACTTCTATCGTGGTCCTTGCCGATTTGCAATGAACCTCCCAAGTGTTCATCGAGATTTTTGTGTCTGGATGTCTAAATCTCTAGCAAGACCAAGGACATTTTTCTCAGTTATTACCCCAAATAGTTTTTCCAGCCCTTATAGATTTTCTTCTCTGCCCCTAGAGATGCCTATGATTATCATATGTAGCCAATTTACATAATGCCTTGTGGCTTTTTTCATTCTTCAATTCTCTATTATTTTTGACTGCATTAACTTAAGAATTGTTTTGAAGCTCTGATTTTTTTCTTCTGTCTAGTCTATTTTTCAGATTTTCCCATAATTTGTATTTCTTTAAAGTTTCATTTCCAGAAGTCCCATGTTTTCAAATATGTCTGTCTCTTTAGTGAATTTTTGATTCCCTTCTTGAATTGTTTTTCAGTTGAGTTGGTTTTTCATTTTCTCTTGAATGTCCTTGGAATCCATAATTTTAGAATCCTTTTAATATTTTCCATTCATTCTAATATTTTTATTTTGGTTGGTATCCATTGCTAGTGTTATGCCCAGGAGTCTCTCAAAGACCACACCACCAAGGCGAATTTGAAGATGAGTCCTTTTATTGAAGAGCTGGCCGGCAACTGCCTCAGTGTCCCGACATGGGGTTTCTGAGAGCAGCCCCAAGTTGTCTGTGGCTCTGGTGTTTATAGGGCAAAACTTTTCTGGGGGGCAAGCAAGCATTTTAACAGAAGCAGAATCGCAGTTAAAGGGGTAGGAGGAATCACAAGGTTAGGGCAGTTACTTTACACAATGCTATGATCATGAGAACGATTAGTGATTTTTCTTCCTTGCAAAATAGGTACAAACCACAATGTCCTGGGGGGAAATGAGGGAGGGGAACTTACAGGTAAGCGTCATAAAGGGTATGATCATAAAAAACTATAATCCCTAGGCCACAATCACAAGTAAATGCATTTACAGTTACACAACAGGAGGGCAAACAAGAGGAACTAGTGTTTAAGGTAAAAGGGAGTAAATAGTAAAATGGAGTCAAGCTCGTTCTTTTAATATTTCATTATCATATATGGATGGTATGAAGACCACCTTAACATAATCATGAGGGTTGTCACGAGGGTAGTTGGTGACTTTCTACACAATACTAAGAATTCTCCTAGTTCTACCAGGTACACTAAAAATACCGTGCAATGGGGGGGAGGCAAATGGAACAGGTTCTTTTTTTTCTTTTCTTCCTCTTTTTTTTTTTTTTTTTTAAATAATAAAATGTAGCAAAAAACCAAAATGGAGTCAGGCCTGCTTCTCTTTCACCCTAGCACTAGAAAGCTCATGTTCTTGTCTCATGATGTCCTTAAATTCTGATTTTCATATTTCCAGGGTTCCATCACTGATTCCTTCACATCTGGAGAAGCTGGTACTTCTTGTTTTTGGATTTTCTTTTGTTTAGATGAGACCTTACCCCCTCACCTCTGTCATAGAGGTATATTTGAGGCATATGTGGTTTACGAACTTTGGCTTTGTCTTGGGTGAGTTAATGGTGATCTAGACTCTGAGCAGAATCCTTGATTGTAGATGTTCTTAGTGTGGTGTTCCTCTCAGTTGCTAGTTATTTGTAGACTGTAGCAGTGGTGAACTTGTCTCACTTTTATAAGAGAGGATGGAGGTCTCTTAAAGCTGTTCTCTTTCCTCAGCCCATGTTTTCTTAACCATGCCAATTGCTTTGGCATGCACAGTTTCTTTGTTTGTTTGCTTGTTTATTTATTTACTTTTTTTGAGATAGAGTCTTACTTTGTCACCCTTGGTTAAGTGCTGTGCTGTCATAGCTCACAGCAACTTCCAACTCTTGGGTTCAAGCAATCCTCTAGCCTCAGCCTTCCTCATAGCTGGGACTTTAGCCTCCCAGAGTGCTAGTATACAGGTGTGAGCCACCACACCCAGCCCCCCACACACAATTTCATCTCTGAGACAGTAGGTGGCACTTGCGGGTAAGAAACGATCTCACCCTGTAGGATTGAGTCAGTAAATGTTCTGTAAAGGACTGTGCAAACTGATCTCTATGTCAGTAGGTGGCACAAGCTGGGTTTTGTTTTGAGACCTGTGCCTGGCTCTAACCTCAGATGCTCTGGGTGGTGGGTGTGGCCCTAGAAATTGTGGGTGAAGCTATTCTCTGGCACAGTACTGGGGAGTTGGAGAGTGAATTTGGGTAAGCCTGGGTTGGGTGACCTTGCCTCACACTACCCAACAGCTGGTAAAGTCACTGCTTCAACAGGGTTTGAAGGTTTGCCCCCAACTTTGGAGAAAGCCATCGCCAAAGGGTGCTGATGGATATGGGCCCATCTGAGGTTCACATTCTGGCAGTCTAGCTCTCAAACCTCCCCCCAGCTTGCACATGTGTTCCCCTGGTGCTTGTCTCCATGAAACATTGGTGGGTAGGGAGCTCCAGAAGTGAGTATTCCAAACCCACTATAAGTCATCTAGGAAGGAGGCATTGGCCCCACTCTATAAGGACCTCAGCCTGGGGAGCACACACACTGGAGGGAGCCAATCCCCCACCAAAATCTCTGCTCAAACTTCTCCCCTAGATGGAATGAGTGGCTGAGGAGCTTCAGCTCCAGGTCAGCCTGTGTGCCCAAATGCACTGTCCCTGGTTGTTATAACTCCCTGTGCAGGCTCTTCCTCTCAGGATGGTCCACCCTAATACAACAGGGCCAATGTTCCTGTGGGAGGAGGATGGGAGCTCTCTCGGCTTTCCACATCTCAGAACCCCATGGTTTTCTCCCACCAGTTCTATTTATGTGGACATCCTCTCCACATAAGTCCAGTTTCCAGACTTCTATCTTGTGCCCCAAGGAACCCCTTTGGGTCTCAGGGAATAGGGTCCAGTCTGCTCGTCTGACCCATGGTATGCTACTTAATGAAATGCCAGCAGGTGGGAGCTTCCAAATTGGACAGTCTTGGTCCACTACAGACCCCAGGAGAAAAGGTATGGTAACAGCATTCCATGAAAGCCTCAGCCTTCAACACCTCAAAGGGATGGCCGCTTGCCAGATACTTGGCTCAAACTTCTCCCCTAACTGGAGTGCCATGGCTCCCAGTAAGCCTGGGCACCCTGGACATGCACCTGATGACTTTGGCACCAGGGGGTGGGCTCTTTTACTCCAGAGGATTCACTCCAATACAAGAATGGCTTTCCTGTAAGGGAAATGGAGGTTTTCCCAGCTTGCCACATCTTGGAACCCAGGTTTCTCCCCACTTCTGTCCATTCAGACCTTCTCACCCCAAAGTCCAGCTTCCAGGCATCTGCCTGGTGTCTCTAGCATCCACTCAAGTTTGGGAGGCACCAGTCCAGCCCTCTTGCCTGACCTGCCAGTGTATGGCTCCACGGGACACCACTGGGCAGGGGACTCTGAACTTGGCTGCACTGGATCCACTCTAGGCTCCAGAGGGGAAAGGCATGGGACTTCTCTCTGTGGGAACCTCAGCCTGAAACACCCCCAGTGGGGGAAGTGGCCACTTGCCAAGTCCTCAAATTAAACTACACTTCCTTTTCCAGTGGTTGGGGTGGGGGGAAGCATCTGAAAGCAAGCTCCCTGCCCTCTGAGGTCTCCTTGGAGAGAGCCCCACATGAGATGATCAAGTTCTCCCCACTAGTGTGTGTTGCTGCCAGTGCCTGGGCTTGTGGGGGTGGAAAATCTTCCAAGAATCTTGGTAGCCTGCTGTTCTCTGAAGACTCTTAGAAGGGAGAGAAGGGATCCCCTTAAATCCCCAGGTTTGATCCTCATCAGTGTATTTTTTTCTTCTGTACTATCCCTTCTTTACTGTGCAATTTTCCATCATCGGTCCCAGGCCAACTCTGGCACCTCTCTGTCATCTACACCTAATCTACGGTTAGGAAAGCCACGTCTCTAGTCGGCCATCTCCTTCCCCTATCACTGAATTTCTTGTACTGTTTCCTGTTCTATTGTTCATCTGTCTCGTCCTGGTGTAATTCACAGAGCTCCAGCCACAGAACCTAGGAGGATAGAAAGAAAAGGAATCTTTTCTGCTCCTACACAATCTATTTCTAAAGGCTGGATTGACAATGGTGAGAAGATGCAACTTTCCTTTAAGGTTCTCTGGTAGCAGTGGGATCTGGGACTGGACATTTCTGTGGTGTCCTTAATAAGTCTCCCTGAAGCTCACTCTGGCAAATTTCTTTTCTATACTTATTGCTTTCCTTATTTGCAGTCTTAGAAAAGCACTCAAGGTAACAATAAAATTTTACTTCATAAAAAAGAGACTTGCTAAAAAGACCAAGTGAAATAACAGCGACCAAATTGCAGGTTTAAAAAACAATTACTACTGAAAATAAAATGAAAATAGGTAAATCCTCTAATTGGTGGTGTGTTTGTGTGGGATGGTGGTGTTTTGTATTTCTTTTTGTTCTTTTGGGGTCATTTTAGACAGAAAAACACCAAAGAGAAAACATTTTTGCTAGAAGAAAGATATAAAGGGAAAAGATTAGTTTTGGAAAATCATTTTATAAATTGTCTAAAACATGAAGTTGATGAAGTTCAAAAAATATGTTCATATTAACCCATATTCATAATAGATGATTGAAAAAAAAAGTGCTGACAGCACAAAGACAGACTGAAAATTTACCTAATCATATCAACGTTTTGCTTTCAGAATTCCAAATGGTTTAAATGTGATTCAATTATTCCACTATTTGATTTTTTCAGGCATTGTCATAGAGCTAAACAAGTAACAGAAATTCGCTATTCTAATAGCTTTTCCTAGACTTGTCACATGCCTCTTGTCCCCTGTCCCTTCTTAATAAAGAGTTATAACATTTGTAGGTGAACCTTTGGAGCACTGGGCCTTGCTTTCAGATGGAGCAAACCACATATAATTTTGGAACCTCTTTGTTTTCTCATTTGTAAAATGAAGGATTTATATTACTTTCTGACAGTCAACCCAGCCATTAAAATGTGTACAAATATGAAGCATTATTAGTAGTAGAGAAATATTTGAACTCTAGCCAGCAGAGAAATGCAACAACATTAATATTTTGGGGAAAAAATCTCTACAGCAGCAATTTTACATTATTCTATCTCTTCCATATGAATTTACTCTCAATTTTTTTTTATCACTTTTTCCATTTTGCAGTGACTTTGCCTTTAGGAGTGAGGAAAAAACAGAAGAGAAAATGAGAAGAATAAAAAGTATAGGTCGGATGATGAACAGACTAAGAGAAAAATAAAGATAATTTTTTCTTTCTTAGTATTTTTAAATAATCTGTAGTTTAAAAGGATGATAAACTATTGTTCGGTTTCAACTTGAAGATAAGGCCAGCATTAGACAAATTCCCTAAATGAAGAAGCCAGGTAGCAACATAATTAGATGAAGACCTACAAATTATCCAGTTTAATGTAGCTTTGGTTTCTGGAGAACGCGTCTATAGTGGATTTTAGTAGTAGGTGAACTCACCTGAAACTATTTTTCTCCTTCTGCCTAAAACTCTAGTTTGGATTAAAAAATATTTGTTTCCAGTCAAATCAATTAAAAATAATCCTTCTGCATTTCAGTACTAATGCCAAGAGAAACTCAGAGCGGTTATGTCTACCCTCACGTGATCCATCATCCTTAGACACACAGGGTTAGAATTACCATAGGAATTATCAACTTTAAATATACTTCTTTATCTTTCCCATTTTCTGAGGAGTTTTTGAAAATAAAAGCTATGTTTTAATGCAGTACTGGGGATGGTAAGCAGAATTTGTTCTTAATGGTTATTAAATAAATGAATTAGTAGTATACTATTTTGATATACCAATGAAGTAGGCTAGAATTCAATTTAGATTATTAGGAAAGTAAGATTACCAAAGTTTTATATTTGGTAATATACCATCTCTTTGAATTTCTTTTATGTCTTCACTCACTTATTGGTAAAAATAAAAATATATTTGATGTTATACACATATTTTTACATATTTTAGGGTAATTTTAAGGATAAAGTTATGATTATTCAATTCTGACTCACTAGTTTTAAGAACTTTTTAGCATTCTCAGCTATCTTGAAAGTACAGTAAAAGATGTAATCCATGGCACAGTGAATAGCATCTCATAAATATTGCAAATGAATGAATAAATCACTAAATAAATACTCTACCATACACATTTCCACATTGGATTTTTTTTTTTTAATTAAACAGTTACTTGCTATTTAAAATGCAATCCAGTGTTAAGTCATCAAAGAACAGATGCTTTTAAAAATATTTCTTTCACTATAGTTGGAACTGTTGGCTTTAACATGTTTTTTCTTTTACCTTTTCAGAGCATATACTCTAAAATTGGAATTCTCATAAAAAGTGCTGTTATTTATGTGATTTATTTTGTAACTTGCTATTTTTTGTAACCTGCTATTTTCCATTGCCTATTCAGATCCTTCAATTATTAAAATGTAAAGATTAATGAGAAAAAGAAAAGTTCATTAATATTTAGTCCTTTAAAGATATGACTATTCTAATATCTCTACATCAAGGAATCCAGAGAATTGTCTAGTTGTCAATAGGGTCAATATAGTATGTATACAATTTTTAACATTATATGGAGAGGTAATAATATTTTATGGTGCATGAAACATAAAGTTATCTTTATTTTAAAATAATTTATTTAAAATTGAATGAAGCAAGATAACAGAGAAAGATGCTCCAGTTTCATCCACCTACAAAAACTCCCAACAGGAAACAAGTAACCCTGTTCCAAAAAAGAACCTTTGCAAAATCTAAGGAAATTGGTGAGAGATCAAAGTACCTGGTCTTAGCATAATAATAAAATAAGGTGCAGTGAAAGGGCAGAACACACAGATTTTGCTTAACCAAAATAACACCTGCCTCAATCCTAAGCAGTCCACTATGGAGACAGATGCTATCTGCTGAGGAGAAGGAGAAACAGGTGTGTGTAGAACTTTGTCTTGGCACCTAGTACTGGGGAAGCCGTGATAAAGTTAGGTGCTGGGAAGAACCAAGAGCCCCTCATTCTAGTCACTATGCACGGACACATCCTCTAGACCCACCTTGGTGCCAGATGGGAACCTGTGGCCCTGGCTCCAGGAACGAACCAGTGGCTTTGGGAAGACTTACTCAAGATCTGGCCTGCCTCACTGCTGGTTCATTAGATTAGAATATAGAACCCAGTAATATACCTACACAAATATGCTGAAGCAGTTCTTGACAAATGTGCAAAAGTAACTCAACGGAGGAAGAATAATTTCCACTCTGTTACACAGGCTGGAGTGCAATGGCATCATAGCTCACTGAGGTCACTCCTAGGCCCAAGCAATCCTTTTGCCTTGGTCTCTCCAGTAGGTGGGCCTACAGAGGTGTGCCTGGATAGTTTTTCTTATTTTTTCATAGAAATATGTACTTGATATGTTGCCTAGGCTGATGTTAAACTCCTGGCCTCAAGGAATCCTCCTGATTTGGCCTCCCAGAGCATTGGGATTATAGACTTGAGCCATATCACGCCCGGAAATAATAGCCTTTTAAACAAATAGTGGTGATGCAATTTAGCTTCTATAGTTCAAAAATGAATTTTGACTTAAAACTCAAACATCACAAAAAAATTAACTAAGAATTGTGGACTTAAACTATAAAACTATAGAAGGTCTTGAAGAAATATGAGGAATATTTTGAGACTTACACCCAGTGAAGAGTGTTCATATATAACACCTTAATTGCCATGGGTAATTTACTTATTGACCTTCATTACCAATGGGTAATTCATACCACATCAGAATTTTAAAAAATGTTCTGTGAGGCATTCTATGAAGGAGATAAAAAAGCAAGCTGTAGAGTAGAAGAAAAAATAATTTACACATAACACATAAAACAAAAGACTTATTTGATTCCAAAAAGATATGTCAAAAACAGTACAGTAAAAGACAAAACACCTTAATTAGAAAATGGGCAAAACTTATTAACTGACATTTCCCCATAAACACCACATGAAAAGGTGTCACTAGGTATCAGGAAAATACAAATTAAGACCAAAATTCATTTTCTTTACCTATGAGTATGCTTAAAAAAATGCTGAGAACAAATATTGCTAAGGATGTAAGTAACTTGGTTGCTTCTACGTTGCTGGTAAGATAAAAATGCTACAGCCATTTTGGGAAAGAACAAGGCAGTTTCTCACAAAACTAATTATGCGCTTCTAAGACAACACAACAATTACACTTTGGCATTTATTTTGAGAAATGAAAATTTCTCTCACAAAATCTTTACATGAATGTGTATAGCAGCTTTTGTCATAAGAGTTAAAAGTAAGCAACCATCTGAATGTCCTTTAATGGATGGATGGCTAAACAAACCGTGATACATCTATCACATGAAACATCTCTCAGCAATCAAAAGGAATAGAGAATTGATAAAGGCAACAACTTGAATAGATCTCACGTGTTATTCTTAGTAAAAAAATAGCCAATCTCAAAAGATTAAATATTATTGCTAGACTAATCCCATTCATATACAATATTTAATTTTTTTTACATATACATGTGTTTATTAGGTTTCCACTTTTTTTGCCTTCACAAAATTAAAAAGGCTTGAAATTTAATAACAATAACAATGTTTAAGATAAGGACTAGAAACAAAAACCTTGTAAAGAATGAATGAACATAAAGGAATAGAGAGGAATAAAAAAGAATAGAGAATTGATGAATGCAATAACTTGAATAGATCTCAAGTATTATTCTTAGTAAAAAATAGCCAATCTCAAAAGATTAAATATCATTGATAGACGAATCCCATTCATACACATTACTGAAGTGACAAAATTGTTCAAGAATAGATTTAGTGTTTGGCCTGTGTTACTGTGCAGTGGAGAGAGGAAGGGTAATAAGGTGATGTGAGGGGCACTTGTGCAGAGACCATTGTGTTCTCGTGCAGTGCTGAACACAGCAATCTACAATTGTGATAAAATTGTATAGAAGTAAACACAGAGAGTTTATGTAAAAATTGTGAAGTATGAGTAAGTCCTTTGGACGGTATTAATGTTAATTTTCTGCTTTTGATAATATGCTATGCAAGATGTTATCACTGGGAAAGCTGGGGTGAAGAGTACGTGGGGTTTCTCTGTTTTTTTATGTGGTACAATACATGTGAAGCTATAACTATTTCACTTTTTTAAAAGAAGGCAGAATAAAGGCATTTTTAGGCTGAAAGCACTTCTGGGACTTGGGTAAGGCAAGCTAGTAACCTAAGAAACAAAATTTAAAGAAGCATCCACTCATAGGAGCTGACCATGTACTTGCTTAGCCTGAAGATTGAATGCCTCCTAAATTTTGTACCTTGGGAGTCATGTTTGTTTCAAACTAGTCCAGGACCTCCTGAAGGTATTCATTACGAGCAGACCCAGACTATAAGAAAATTCAGAGGAAGTCTCCTTAGACAGAAGGGAAAAAATACCAGATAGAAATAAGGGTACACACAAAGTCATGAAGAGCAAGGGATGGAAACCACAGTGGTAAATATACAATTTTTTTATAAAAGGATAACTTACGTCATTTAAAAAGATAAATGAATATCTAAACAAAAATAATGACACTGTATTGTGATAGTTTAAAACACATAGAAATAAAATATATGAAAGTGATATTTGAAAGATAGTGAAACAGAAATATAATATGTTAAGCTTTCTATACTATACATGAATTTGTGTAATATCACTTGGAGGTAGAAGTGGTATTACAAATGTATAATGCATGCCCCAAAGCAGAAAAAAAACCAACAAAAAAAAACCCGGCCTACAAAAAATACTTGATGTATAAGAAGGCAGACAAAGAAAAAAAAAAGGGAACATAATTTTGGGGTTCAAAAATTATAGCAAAATATTAGATTCAGTGTCAAAACAATTGAAAGGCAGAGTTTGTTGAATGAATAAAAATATAAAGGTTCAAGTATATGCTGCTTACTAGAAATACACTTTAAAGACACAAATAAGTTAAAGATGATATATATTGTTAATCAAAAGAAAGTTGAAAAAGATATGATAATGTCATATGAAGCAGATTTCTTATTTATTTATTTATTTTATTTATTTTTTTGGAGAGACAGTCTCACTTTATTGCCCTCAGTAGAGTCACAGCTCACAGCAACTTCTAACTCCTGGGCTTAGGCAATTCTCTTGCCTCAGCCTCCCGAGTAGCTGGGACTACAGGCGCCCGCCACAATGCCCAGCTATTTTTTTGTTGCAGTTTGGCTGGGGCCGGGTTTGAACCTGCCACCCTTGGTATATGGGGCTGCTGCCCAGCCCATTGAGCCACAGGCACCACCCTGAAGCAGATTTCTTATAAAACTACTATGGATAAATAAGGTAATGTCATAATGATAAAAGGATCAATTCATCGAAAGAACATACGACCTAAAATATTTATGCATGTAATAACAGAATTTCAAAGTAAATGAAATTCTGTAAAGTATTGAAAACTAGTAAATGAAAACTAGTAGATGAAAACTAGTAGAACTTTAAGTAGTAATAAATCTATAAATATAGCTAGATAATTCAAAATGCCTTTTTCATCAATTCATAGATCAAGGAGACAACAAAGTCAGTCAGAATATGAAAGACTTGAGTAACACTATCAATAACCATGACCTAACTGACATTTACAGAACACAGCACACTCTAAGAACATACGGTCCTCATCCTATGATACATTACCAGTGATAGTCTACATTCTCATCTTAAAACAAGTATCAAGAAACTTAAAATAATTGGAGTCCTACAAAATATGTTCTATGACAAAATGGACTTAATCATTGATCAATAACAGATCCCTCAAAAATCCTTTAATGTTTTAAAATGAAATAGCACGCATCTAAAAAACACAAAGGTCAAAAACGTCAAAATATATTAGAAACTATTTCTTAACTCAAAGAAAAGTAAAGTACAGTATGTCAAATTTTTGGAATACTGCTAAAGTAATAGATAAGGGGAATTTCAAACCTATTATTAAACATGAGCTCAGCTTCCACATTGTAAAAACTAGGACAAGGTGGGGAAAATGAATAGAAATGATTGAAACAAGAAAATAATAAATATCAGCATTGATCTGACTCTGACAGATGAGAAAGGAGAGACATGATAGAGGAAATCAGTGAAATAAAAGTGACTTTTGAGAATTTCAATAGATTTTCTAAACCTCTAGCCAGAGAGTTTAATATCTTTTTGCCTGTGGGCAAAACGTGACATTGGCCTGTTTTTGCCTGGCTGCGTGCTGAGAATGTGTGTGCACATGAATAGCCGTACATTTTAAAGGGCTGTTAAAAACAAAAATCCAAAGAGGGGTAAATAGCAGAGATCTGATGTGAACCACGGCCTGAAGTATTTACTATCTGATTCTTACCAAAAAAATCTAGTCACCTCATTCTCTAGTCAGAATCATCAGGAAAAATTAAGAAAGAACAAATATTAACAAAACCAGGAATGGGAATGCTGATAATATTACATAGAATAAATTTTAAAAGGAAATAAAAAAAATGACCAACTTTATGCTAATTAATTTAACAATTTAGATGAATTGTTTTAACAATTCAATTGTTCAACTTAATAGTTCAAATTTAGCTAACATGGGGGAATTACTTAAAATCAACAACCAAAGGTCACTCCCAAAGACATAAATAATGTAAGTAGTACTATATATTTTAAAGAAACTTAATTTATAGTTGGAAACTATTCCATAAAGACAACCAAAGTCTTACATGGACTCACTGATAAGTTTTAACAAATAATTTTTTTAAATTACCATCTATCTCCCAGGAAGATAAAGAATTCTAGGAAGCTTTTATGTTGATATTAAAAACATAGAAAGATATTATAGAAAAAACAAAACTACAAACCATTATACCTCATGAAATTCGATGTAAAAATTCTAAACAAATGTTACCATCTAAAATACAACCATCTATGACAAGGAAAAAGCATAATAATATAGTGGAGTTTATGTTAGGATTTTAAGCTAGATTTAACATTAAATATTAACATAGGCTTGGCGCCTGTGGCTCAAGCAGCTAAGGCGCCAGCCACATACACCTGGGTTGGCAGGTTCGAATCCAGCCTGGGCCTGCCAAACAACAATGATGGCTGCAACCAAAAAATCGCTGGGCGTTGTGGCAGATGCTTGTAATCCCAGCTACTTGGGAGGCGGAGGCAGGAGAATTGCTTGAGCCCAGGAGTTGGAGGTTGCTGTGAGATGTGATGCCACAGCACTCTACCCAGGGTGACAGCTTGAGGGTCTGTCTCAAAAAAATAAAAAAGAAAGAAAGAAAGAAAAATTAACGTAAGTCAAAATATTAATAGTAAAAATAAGTAGGATGTGCAATTGCACACAAACTTAATGGCCACTCTGTAAATAAATGCATAGTCAATTACCACAGAAAGCAATTGATAAAATCCAATGATTGCCCCTGTAAAATTCTTAGCAAATAGGAATAGAAAGAAAGTTTGGCGATTGTAAATTGAGCTGCAATAAACAGTCTAGTACAAGTGTCCTTATGATAAAAGGATTTTTTTCCTTCTGGGTAGATGCCCAGTAATGGGATTGCAGGATCAAATGGGAGGTCTAGCTTGAGTGCTTTGAGGTTTCTCCATACTTCCTTCCAGAAAGGTTGTCCTAGTTTGCAGTCCCACCAGCAGTGTAAAAGTGTTCCCTTCTCTCCACATCCACGCCAGCATCTGCAGTTTTGAGATTTTGTGATGTGGGCCATTCTCACCAGGGTTAGATGATATCTCAGGGTTGTTTTGATTTGCATTTCTCTAATATATAGAGATGAGGAACATTTTTTCATGTGTTTGTTAGCCATTTGTCTGTCGTCTTTAGAGAAAGTTCTATTCATGTCTCTTGCCCATTGATATATGGGATTGTTGGCTTTTTTCATGTGGATTAATTTGAGTTCTCTATAGATCCTAGTTATCAAGCTTTTGTCTGATTGAAAATATGCAAATATCCTTTCCCATTGTGTAGGTTGTCTCTTTGCTTTGGTTATTGTCTCCTTAGCTGTACAGAAGCTTTTCAGTTTAATGAAGTCCCATTTGTTTATTTTTGTTGTTGTTGCAATTGCCATGGCAGTCTTCTTCATGAATAAATGCCCACCAACCCAGGAATGGATTAACAAGCTGTGGTATATGTATACCATGGAATACTATTCAGCCATTAAAAAAAATGGAGACTTTACATCCTTTGTATTAACCTGGATGGAAGTGGAAGACATTATTCTTAGTAAAGCATCACAAGAATGGAGAAGCATGAATCCTATGTACTCAATTTTGATATGAGGACAATTAATGACAATTAAGGTTATGGGGGGGAAGCAGAAAGAGGGACGGAGGGAGGGGGGTGGGGCCTTGGTGTGTGTCACACTTTATGGGGGCAAGACATGATTGCAAGAGGGACTTTGCCTAACAATTGCAATCGGTGTAACCTGGCTTATTGTACCCTCTATGAATCCCCAACAATAAAAAAAAAGAGAAAAAAACAAGTACAAAAAAAAAAAAAAGAAAGAAAGTTTGTCAATTTGATGAAAGTATTTACTAAAAAATTACAACTAATATCATACCTAATTGTCAATATTGAATAGATTCCCCTCAAGATCAGGAATAAGATATGGGTACAGAATCCCACCATTGACGTTTACATTGTGCTGGTACCAAACAAAGAACAAGAAAAAACAAATAAAATCACACAGATAGGAAAGGAAAAAAAATTGATTTATGTACAGATGATACAATCATTTATTCAGAAAATCTGATAGAGATTACAAAAAGTCTACCAGAATTAATAAGTGAGTTTAGCAAGGCTGTAGAATATAAAGTCAATTTAGTTTATTTTTACTGCATATATTCTAGTAAAGAATAGCCAACTGTACAAATTTAATTCATATATGAACAATAAGATAACCGATACAATTTGTAGTAGCAATAGAAGCATGAAATGCTTAGAGAAGGGCTGGCAAAGAGATGCAAGATTCCTTCATGGAAGAAGGATGACAAGAAATCAGTGACAGGAATCAAAGAACTAAATAAATGGAGCCCCTGGTTTGTTGGACTTAAGATTCAATAGTTTAAGGTATCTATTCTCCTATAATTGATCTGTAAATGCTCTATAATCTTAGTCAAAATCCCGGAAGTATTTTTTTAAAGAAATTGCCAGGTGAAAATTTGTACTGAAATGCAAAAGATCTAGAACATTGCCCCAAAAATTTCCCAAAAAGATCATAATGAGAGAACAAACAGTATCTGACTTTAATACTAATTATAAAGGTATAGTATGGAGCTTTACTTCTTATACAAATTGTTCTAAAGTATTATTTTGTCTCAAAGATAAATTATATCAATATGTTGGAATGAAGACTCCTGAAATCAGCCTACATGGATAGGGCATCTATGGAGAGTTAGAATGTGACTTCCAATAACATTGCAAAGGTTCTTGAGTGGAGAATGGATATCATTTTTCACAAACGTGCAGGAATAACCAAAGAATCATATGCAAGTGACCGACTTTTATCCCTTCTGATGCCAGATATGAATGTTTACTCAAAATGAAAACAAGATATACATGTGAAGTTAAATCTATATAATTCTAGACAAAGTCTGGATTAGGCAAAGCCTTCTTAGATATGATTCTAAAACCAGGATCCATTAAAAAAGGTAAATTGCAATTTATCAAAATTAAAAATACATGGAAATACACTGTTAAAAGTAAAGGCACACACTGGGAGAGAAATACTTGCTAAATATGTTTCAAAATGGATCTAGAATATATAATGTCAAAAATAATAATATTATTAACAACTTGCTCTCTAAGATTGAATGTATCCCTCAAAAGCATGTTGGAAACATAATTCCCACAGTGTTGGGCAGTAGGGCTTCATGGAAGATGTTTAAGAGATGAGGGCTCCACCCTCATTAATGGATTAATGCTTGTTATAAAGGGACTTGAAGCCTCGACTTCCGTGTCT
Organism: Nycticebus coucang; assembly: GCF_027406575.1. Taxonomy (NCBI): domain Eukaryota; kingdom Metazoa; phylum Chordata; class Mammalia; order Primates; family Lorisidae; genus Nycticebus; species Nycticebus coucang. The sequence continues at coordinate 6,126,332 of NC_069796.1, forward strand.
TATTCTCTCTCACTGTGTGATGCCCTCCCCACCCTTATTATGATGGAGCCAGGAGGCTTTCCTTAGACATGGCCTAGACTTCACATGAATGACTAAATTTGTTCTTTATGAATGACCCAGTCAATGTTTTTCTGTCCTGCAACATAAAATGGACTAAAACACAGTCGAATAAAAAAAAATGGCAAAAGAATAGAATAGACATTTTAACCAAAAAGATGTATGAATGAAAACATGCAAAGAGGTTCAAGTTCAATAGACCCCCCACAGGAAAATGTACCTTTAAACCACAGAAAGACAACACTACAAATGTCAGACTAACTGGCTGATAACACAAGTGTTGGCAAGGGTACAGACAGACGGGGACTCTCCTGCTCTTCATGTGGAAACGCAAAATGTATTAATAAACTAGTATGGCAGCTTGTAAAACGTTAAGAACATAGCTACCATATTATCCAGACACTCTAATCCCAGGTATTTAACAAACATTTAGTAAACATTATAGAAGAATATTCATACCAGCTTCATTTGTAATAGCTACAAGCTTGAAACAAATACCTGTCAACAAGGGAATGAATAAATAAATTGTAGCATAGCCACATAATGCAATCTTTCTCTCTCTCTCTCTCTCTTATTTTTTTTGGCAATTTTTGGCCAGGGCCAGGTTTGAACCCACCACCTCTGGTATATGGGACTGGTGCCCTACTCCTTTGAGCCATAGGTGCCAGCCCCCATAATGCAATCTTATTAGGCAATAAAAGACCCATGAAACATGGGTGTGTGTGTGAGCATGTGTGTGTGTGCACCCATATACGGTCCTCCCATCTCAGCCTCCCAAGTAGCTGGGACTACAGGAGCATGCCACCGTTCCTGGTTTTCTTTTCTTTTACAGACATGAGATCTTGCTATATAGTCCAGGCCGGTCTTGAACGACTGGCCTCCACTCAACCTGTCAGAGTGCTGGGATTTTAGGTCTGTGCTACTGCACTCAGCAACATCTTCATTTCCTAACCACTAACCCATATCCTTATACTCCACTACAGTCATGTAAAAGAACAGTAAGTCCATTTTTTGCTTTTGAACACTCTCCAAGCCCTGGGTTCCTAGCAAATCCTTCTTAAGGGAAGGACGTCTCAGATCTAAGTGAGCATTTGCTTCTCACAGCCTTATCATTTATCATCGTCCACTTGCACAGGGCAGAGCAGGATGTGGGCTTGGCATTGCATGGATGGCTACAAGGATTTTCTTCTCAAAAGGCATCCCCATGTTTCTGTGATGGGAACAAAAATGAAAGGGAAACTGCTGTGACATGTACTTTTCACTCTCAGGATATTCTGAAAAGAATACGTTTTCTCCGTCTTGGAGGTTGTTCAGACATACTTGTAACACAGTTCATTCTTAACATTAAAAAAATTAGTAAAAGTTTGGGCAGTGTCTGTGGCTCAAAGGAGTAGGGTGCTGGCCCCATATGCCAGAGGTGGTGGGTTCAAACCCAGCCGGGGCCAAAAACTGCAAATAAATAAATAAGTAAATAGAAGTTTGATATTTCATCATTATTTCTATTGCTTTCAAGATTTCAGTAAGTCTGATTTCAGTAGCTCAGTAGGTAGGACGCCGACCACATACACCCAGACTGGCAGGTTTGAACCCGGCCCAGGCCAGCTAAATCAACAATGACAAGTGCAAAAATTACAATGACCAAAATAGCCAGGTGTTGTGGCGGACACCTGTAGTCCCAGCTACTTGGGAGGCTGAGGCAAGAGAATTTTTTAAGCCCAAGAGTTTGAGGTTTCTATGAGCTGTGACACCACGGCACTCTACCCAGGGCGACAGCTTGAGACTCTGTCTCAAAAAAAAAAAAAAAAAAAAAAGAGAGAGACAGAGATTTCAGTAAGTCAATCAGGCAGCCTGCAAGCTTATGAGATTTATTTGGGTAAGGACTAGATGGCATTATCTGTCCTCTTAACTTCTAATGTGGAGATTTTTAGCAGAGGGGATCTAATTTATAAGAAGGTCCTACACCCTGCATAATGAAACATAGTCTATTAAGAGCTAAAATAAACAGGGGCTATAATGCAATGTCAAAACAAATCATTTTGACATTTTTTTTTTTTTTTTTGTAGAGACAGAGTTTCACTTTATTGCCCTTGGTAGAGTGCCGTGGCATCACACAGCTCACAGCGACCTCCAACTCCTGGGCTTAGGCGATTCTCCTGCCTCAGCCTCCCGAGTAGCTGGGACTACAGGCACCCGCCACAACGCCCAGCTATTTTTTTTTGTTGCAGTTTGGCCGGGGCTGGGTTTGAACCCGCCACCCTCAGCATAGGGGCCTAGCGCCCTGCTCACTGAGCCACAGGCGCCACCCCATTTTGACATGTTTTTAAACTATAAGAGGCTTCTTCAAATATCATTGGGAATAAGTCATTTAGTGTTTCGGGTTCATACATCAATGCAGTTGCTGTCACTGTGAAAAATTGGATTTTTCTTTACTTAAAAGTTGAAATGCCATGATTTGGTAACTGAAAAATGAGGCGGGAAAAACGAATGTCCTCCTGTTTGTGAAAAATGGGGATTTTATTAGAGCAAAGTGGGGAGGAGGAGAGAGTCTGCATCTGCCCCTGCAGAATAGTGTTTACATGGGAAGAAATACGACAATGGGCTGGCCACTGGGGACAGGGGAAACTGGGTCGCTATGGGAGCTGCTGACACCAGGATTCGAGAATGAGGCCTGGGTCTGGAGCTGCCCCACCCCCTGGTCCCTAAATACTCATCATACGTAAATGCATCTTGAAGTAAAGCTCATATTTCATGGCAGTGTGAGACTCCCCAGTTAGGCTGCATCTGTTAATAATAAAAATTTCTCTTCTGGAATGAGAGTTTAATAGTTCTTGTCCTTGCTTTAAATAGAAGATCACAGCAATAAATCAGCATTATGATTTTAGTCGGTAGTAGCATATGAAATATAATATGTTATTTCTGGCATTTAATTTGGTCAAAATTAACTTAAAATATGCACCCAAAGGGCTGGATTGATAAAATAATAATTATAATCTCACAATCCTAGGAAATTTTATTCCTTGGCATTCTGGAAGTGCTATTAGATTTAACAGACACATTATCTTTATTGTCATAATGCAAAAATATTAAATTATTCTATTCAACTTTAGAAGCCAAGTGTCTGTTTTAAATATGATTTATTATCAGAATAAAGTCTACGCCCTCACCATGATTTGTATTATGTTTTCATGGATTCCCTTAATGAATGTCTTTAGTTATGAACCCAGGAGACTCATTATTAGTAAATTCTTTTATTAGGTAAACACTTACTTTTGTAGTTTTTGATGGGGAGATGCAGACTCTCTCCTCCTCCCCACTTTGCTCTAATAAGATCCCCATTTTTCACAAACAGGAGGACATTCATTTTTTAATTTGTACATTTGTGTATTAATTTAGTTAAGTGATTTCCACTTGCCCCTCCCTGTCTACACATGCTCATACCTAGAGAGACACACGCACACACGTACGTAAAAGTATCAACATGATGATAAACAATTGACATGACATAACTACATATGAATACATACAATTTAGACCTAAAGGTAATTATGAAACACATATATATATATATATAGATAAATAAATTTAAAACTTATTTGGAAGCAAGCTTTATATCTGACCGGTATTTCATCTGCACCCATACTTAATGCCGTACACAGTAGAAACCCTGTAGCTGAGCTGCTCCTCAAGTAGACCTAACTTTTGTACCCCAGACATGCACCACATGTACCCATCAGGACAGTAGGCCTAGTTCCTTAGGTTGACCAGTTTGTAACAGTTCCTTGGGTCATCAATTTAAAGATATTCTACTGTATTATAAAAAGTTGGTCTTTGTAAGTGTTCATTGAGAAACCCTGTCTCTGCAATTCTCTGATTTCTTTTCTGAATGTATTTATGTTCGTTCATTCTTTACGAGGTTTTTGTTTCTAGTCCTTATCTTAAACATTGTTATTGTTATTAAATTTTAAGCCCCTTCAGTTTTGTGAAGGCAAAAAATGAAAACCTAATAAACACATGTATATGTAAAAATAAAAAAAATAAAAGAGAAACCCTGTCTCAAGAAAAAATTAAGACAAGAACAAGCATTCAGTGAAATAATAATAAATGAATAAAAGAATGAATATAATAATGAGGACAGTTAAAGATAATGTGGAAAGACAGGTTGAATATGGCCAGTTACATAATTCCTTTGATTCTTCTAGGTCAGTCAGCTTGTACAGAACCTTTTTCTTCCAGAGGGAAGTACCCAGTTTATACTAACCTCTTGCAGATTATGAACACTTCATATTACATATGATTATTAACTCTAGGTTTCTGAGAAGTGCTCTTTAATAGGCTGAGAAATTGTATTTATATTTCTATCCTATTAGTTTTTTTCAAACATTACAGTTTATTAAATTTATTGCACCATGTTCTTTGTGGAACATAGATGCTGTCATGGCATGTTCCACTAATTAACTTAACTGTTGAATTACATTAATTTTTAAAATAGTTTCATGTATGGTGCCCCATGGTCATACTAATGTACACAGCTATGATTTAATAAAAAAAATTTAAATAAACATGATAGTTTATTTGAAAAAGAACCATTATACTTCCTGAGGAATATTCTTTTTCATATGTTCAACATATATGTTTACTGTGTTAATATTTTTTTATATATTTTGATATATGATTATTTTATTTTCTAAGGAGACTATCTGATGGAGTAAAGTGTGTATAGTATAACAAAACTACTCAAAGATTAATATTTAAAACATTTAAAGTATGTGGCCACACTAAACATTTTTTCATTTGTTAAGAACAAATTATGTGATCATTTATGAATAAGTTATATCAGCCTTTTTAATGTTCTCTACCAGTAAAATTAAGGTGGTATTACTTACTGAAAATTGACATAATTCCATTTGGTTAGAGAAGTAAGTGCCACACTGCTCTACTGACTATAATGTTATAATATGTTTCACTGCGTAGTACTGTAAGCCTTTTTTTGATAATACTAGCATCTTCAGATGGCATTCTAAAATTTGTAATATGAGGAAAAGGTAACAAAATAAAATTTAGGATTTTTAATCAGATTATTTTAGCTCTACATATATATTCACGTACTAATATGAGAAGCATTTTCTACTTCATACAATGGGCTCTAATAATTCATGAATGTGGTATATTCCTCCATTAATTTGGGTCTCCCTTAATATACCTGAGCAATTTTTTTTAATTCAAAGTGATGTCTTATACATTTAAGTTAGATTTATTCCAAGATATTTGATGTTTGTCAGTATAATTTTAAATTATTTTGACTACTGTGCAAATACCAAGGAGGAGGTGGTGTAACTTTACTGATGTCAGACAAAGTAGAGTTTAAGACAAGAAATATTATTAAAAGGTGGAATATTTAGTGATGATACACGGTAAATTTAGACTATCTTATAGCAATTCCAAAATTGTCAGGACTTAACATGTGCCAAAATAGTTCATGAAATGTGAAATCTTCAAGTCCAGCGTCTTCTTGGAAAGTTGAGTATGTCTCTTTCAGCAGCTGATAGAATAAGCACATAACCCTTCTTATAAATATATAAAAGACTTGAAAAACAACATGGACAAATGTTATCTAATTTGCAAATGCAGAACAACTTCACTTACAGGTGACAGAGTTTACATTATTTTCCTACAGAATGTTTAACAAAATCGACCATCATTATATTTAAAAGCTTAAAAAATGACAATAATTCAGAGTATAACCTATGGCAGAGATGAGATTAACCAAGTTATCAGAAATATAACTAAAAAAAAAGACTATAGAAATTAAATAAAATTTTCAATGATGGGTATAAAAAGGCACAAAAATAGACATTATATACTGATTTATCTAAGTGTCAATAAAGATAACACACACACAATACACCAAGTACTCTGAGATTTTTTTGTTGTTTCTGAAAATAGTTTGAGATTAATGGGAAAAATTAATGGCACTTCAGTTGAATAGAAATCAAACTTTTTATATTATTTTCAAGATCTAGCTATTTTTGGAATCACTTAAAAAGTTATTTTAAGATAACTTAAAAAAAAAGAAATCGTTAATTTTAAGATCACTTAAAATGTCACCTTGAAATATCATGTAACCATTTTTCCTATTTAGTTCTTGGTTAACATCATTTGTTCCAACTACAAGAGAAGTTTATACTCCGTCCTGGATTCTCACAGCATGGCTGAGTATTGACCTTTGCTATAGATTTTGGATACATGTGAGTAGATATTACACATGACTTTCTCCATATTAATCAGTCTGTGTCACCGTACCTTATCAGACTTTCCAATATAGTTCTTATTATTCTCAGCACAAATATTGGTCTGCCACAAGTTATTTCCTTCTAAACAGAATATTTCTTATTCTTGCTTCTTTTTTGATTTTGGCCATATTTAACATACATCTTTTGTGCATTGTGGCTATTAATTTAAGATTTCTTTGTATTTCTGAACCTTTTTACTCTGCTGACTCTTTATCCTTGTGTGATGGTGCCTTTATCCTTGTCTGCTTTATTTATTTGTTTATTTTCTGTGTGAATTCAGTGACTTAGAATATTTTTGCTATCGGCCCTGTTGAAAGAATGGCATTGAAAGTTTTCCCAGTTTACTTGGGCTAGGTCATCGGAAAACCAGTCTACGTAGTTGGCTTGAAACCATTTTTAGATCAACCAGTTCGTGAATTTGAGCTGCAAACATGCTTAAGGCCAAGGTTTTAGTCATGTGTTCACATGAGAAATTATTTTTCCCTCTACTTGATCCTGATGTCAAGAAAATGAACTTTCTTTTACCTTGTTTTAGGAGAGGATTTGTTTCCATTTTATCCTTACCTGAGGGCACCTTTCAGGACGTGGCTATGTGTGAGCATTTCTTTTTGGACCTAACACCCTAGATGGGCCTCTGATTTGTTTCCTGTCCCTATAGCTTCAAAATGGAAGCTTCTCTTATAGCCATGAGAAAAATATCAAACAATTCCAAACTGAGAGTAGCATTACATGCTACTCCTGCAAAGAGCCAGGGTCTTTACAAGGAGGAGAAGTCTGAGAAATGGTTATTAGGTGGAGGTACTCCAGACACACGGTAACATGGGAGTAACATGCACCCTGGACAGTGCCCAGGAACAGGAATGAAGGAATTAGGTAAAAACTAATGAAAACCAATGTGCGAACTAGAGCTAGACACAAGGTATCAAATTTGCTTTATTAATTTTGACAAACGTGCTATGGTTATAATGCTAAAAAATGTGGAGATTGGGTACAGAATGCAGAATTTATGGGCTTTTAAAAATGCTACCTTTGTCAATTTGTTGGGAAAGAGAAAGAATGAGTGAAGTTTGATTTCGGCAGCTATGCAGAAAACGAAAGCTGAGTTTTGCCTGTGTACTCTTCCTTTTTTCCGTCCTCTCGCCCACCCACCTCCTTTCATTTCTCAATCTCTCTCTCTCTCATTTCTTGTTTAGCTTTGCAACTATTAATTCATTCTTGGCTTTTGAGATTTTTCTTCTTATCTTGTCTAATAAATAGTTCATTTGAAATTATGTTTTTAATATTGTATCCAACATTCTAATTACTTTTAGGAAGAGTTTTCTCAGTGTATCTAACTGCTCATAATGACCAAAGTCAAAGTGGCGCTTTCTTTTTTATTTCAGCAAAATATAACTCTGAGTTAAAGGCGTCTCGTCACAAGCTTACACGGTCACCACAAAAAAGGCTGAGGAAGAAAGTTTCTCCATTCTCATCAATGTGCCATTCAGAAAGCGAAACATTTCTGAACAGTAGTCACAATAAACAAATAATGCTGCTCCAAGCTAGATATTTTTAATGGTTTACAAATTATCAAGGTATCAGAAAAATACAGCTTAATGTTACCATAAAATTTTGTTCCTTTAGCTTTCCATATGTTCATGTTAATGGATAAACCACATCATGCTTTGTCATTAAGAACAATAAAAATGGGCAGCAGTTGTGGCTCAAAGGAGTAGGGTGCCGGCCCTATATGCTGGAGGTGGCGGGTTCAAGCCACACCCCAGCCAAAAACTGCAAAAAGAAAAAAAAAAGAACAACAAAAACCTGTTTTGGAGAAGACCAGCTCTAGGCCCACACACTATGTGCGATTGTTCAAAGCCAATCATGGACCATGAGGAAGCTTTGCCTGGCAGTCTCCATGTGGAGAAGCTTTTCTACTCTGACCAGTCTTGGAGGACAGTCAGTGTTTGCAATTTCCCAGAATCAAGGACTCAGCACGCCTAGCCCAGCCAAGCTCATGTGCATATCTAAGTTCTAGCCCAGGTACCTCCCAGGGGAGGAATCCTCATCAGGGAACTTGGCACATTTCCAAGGCACATTTGCAGAGACTTAGGGAAGTGTTGACTCAGACATTCCCCCCACCCCAGTCTGTGCTGGACATCATCTGATAATTGCCCCTTATTATTCCATGAAAGAAAAATGAATTAATGGAAGGCCAGCAACTTTCTTTTTTGCATGTTGCCTGTACTACCACATTTAGTAAATAGAGCCTTGATTATCATTTTCAATTTGGCTTCTTTTGATAATTGACCACCTATACACCAGGCAACTCTACAATTTTACTGACAAATACTTTTATGGAACTATTGTTGACATTCATTCAATTTCAAAATATTACAAGGGGTATACGCATTTTGGTTACATGATTTTCTTTTGTATATTTTAAGCCAAAGCTATCCGTGTACCCTTCACCCACAATACATGCACTGCTCCAGTTAGATGTGAATTTACCCAAGCCCTCCTGCGCCTCCCACCTGCTTGATTTCCATTGCATTTTACTTGAACATGTGCACATAAAGTGCTGATCGACTAGCTCCAATTTAGTATTGAGTACACGTGGTATTGATTTTTCCATTCTTATGATATAACACTTAGAAGAATGGGCTCCAGTTCCATCCAGGTTATTAGAAAAGATATTTTTTTTTTTTTTTTTTTTTTTTTTTTTTTGTAGAGACAGAGTCTCACTTTACTGCCCTTGGTAGAGTGCCGTGGCGTCACACGGCTCACAGCAACCTCCAGCTCTTGGGCTTATGTGATTCTCTTGCCTCAGCCTCCTGAGCAGCTGGGACTACAGGCGCCCTCCACAACGCCTGGCTATTTTTTTTTGTTGTTGCAGTTTGGCCGGGGCTGGGTTTGAACCCACCACCCTTGGCATATGGGGCCGGTGCCCTACTCACTGAGCCACAGGCACCGCCCTTTTTTTTTTTTTTTTAATATGGCTGGGCAGTACTCCCTAGTAAACAGATACCATATTTTATTAATCCATTTATGTATTGATAGGCCCTGGGGTTGTCTCTATATCTTTGTGATTGTGAATTGTGCTGCTATAAATAGTCAAGTGCAAGTATCTTTTTGATGAACTGTCTGTTTTACCTTTGGGTATGTGCCTAGTGGTAGGATTGCTGGATCAAAACGGGGTCAACCGTTAGTTCTTTAAGGTGTCTCCTTACACTTTGCAGAGTGGTTGTACTAGTTTGCAGTTCCACCAGTAATGAATGAACGTCCCTTTCTCTCTGCATCCAGGCCAGAATCTGTTGCTTTGGGAGTTTTTGATATGCACTATTCTCACTGGTATTAGGTGATACCTCATTGTGGTTTTGGTTTGCATTTCCCTGATGATGAGGGATGTAGAACATTTTGTGTGTGTGTGTATGTGTTGGCTATTGGACCATCTCTACAGGAAAAGTTTCTGTTCATGTCTTTCCCAACTTTTTACTAGGGTTGTTTGAATTTTTCTTGCTGATTTGCTTGAGTTCTTTGTACATTCTGGTTATCAGCCCTTTATCAGAGGTACAGCATATGAGTATATTTTCCCATTCTGTAGGTTGTCTATTTACTCTGCTGACTGTGTTCGTATCTGTGCAGAGACTTTTTAATTGGATAAAGTCCCATTTGTTAATTTTTGTTGTGGCTGCAATTAGTTTTGGGATCTTCTTTATAAATTCTTGTTTTTGTGAAATGGAAAATCTTTTTTTTTAATTTTTACATATACATGTGTTTATTAGGTTTCCATTTTTTTGCCTTCACAAAATTAAAAAGTCTTAAAATTTAATAGCAGTAACAATGTTTAAGATAAGGACTAGAAACAAAAACCTCGTAAAGAACGAACAAACACAAATACATTCAGAAAAGGAATCAGACAATTGCTACATTGAAATATTAGGCAATGATAATAATAATAATGCAAAACAAGTAACATTCACATTGTCAAATAAGAGTATGTCTATTATAGAATGCTTTGGCTCTGAAATTCAGTATGGAGTCATCAGTTAACTTCTTCTTATTATTTTTTTAGTCTCAAAAAATAGATGACTAATATTTATAAACAAAAGTAAAAGATAATTTTGAAAAATAGATCATGCCAAATCTTATAGACAATAGAAAAAGAAGAAATACTTCAAAGTCATTCTACTTGATCTGGGTACACCTGATATTAAAAGTGGAGAAAATATATTATTATCAAGGGAAAATTACAAACATACGTCACTTACAAATGAGGATGCAATATCCTAAACAACATATTAACAAGTTGAATTAAAAATTAATGTTTAAGTAATGTACTTTGGTCAAAATTAAATCCAATTTATGTGAGAATTAGTATTTAGTACTAATACTATTAGAATTTAGTATTAGTATTTATGTGAGAATGAGAATTCTTTTCTTTTCTAATTTATTTTTCTTCTTTTCCTTTCCCTCACCCACTCCCTTCCCCCAAGCCCCACCATGTCATTGATTGTCATTAATTGTCTTCATATCAAAATTGAATACATAGGATTCATACTTCTCCCTTCCTGTGATGCTTCACTATGAATAATGTCTTCCACCTCCATCCAGGTTAGTACAAATGCTGCAAAATATCCACTTTTTATGGCTGAATAATATTCCATGGTGTACATATACCACATCTTACCAATTCATTCCTGGGTTGAAGGACATTTAGGTTGTTTCCACATTTTGGCAATTGTCAATTGGGCTGCGATAAATAGCCTAGTACAAGTGTCTTTATAATAAAAGTTTTTTTTCCTCCTTATATGTGCAGAAACTTTTTTAATTGGATCAGGTCCCATTCGCTAATTTTTGTTGTTGCTGCAATTAGTTTTGGGGTCTTCTTCATAAATTATTTGCCTAGGCCAGTGTTTATAAGGATGGTGAGAGGTGCAGGTCCTATTTCAATTCAGTCTTTTACATGGTTCTCCAGTTTTCCCAGCAACATTTATTTGATAGATATTCTTATGTTTTTGTCTGCTTTATCAAAGATCAGGTGGGAATATGAGGGTGGTCTCATCTCTGGATTTTCCGTTCTGATCCATAGGTCTATATCTCTGTTTTTGTGCCCATACCATGCTGTTTTGGTTACTATAGCCTTGTAGTATATCTTGAAGTCTGGTAAAGGGATGCCTCCTGATTTTTTCTTATTAGTAAAGTTCCTTTGTCTGTTTCAGTTATTTTCTGGTTCTATATGAAGCATAGAACTGTTTTTTCTAGACCTGAAAAGAATGACATTAGTATTTTAATGGGAATTGTGTTGAATCTGTCAATCACTTTGGGTAGTTTAACCAAACAATATTTAGCCAAATCTTAACAACGTTGATTCTGCTGATCCATGAACATGTTAACATTAGATTTTTAATGATAGCATTGTTGAATAATGTTAATTTAAATTTTCATGCAGTCATTACTTTAATAATGCAGCAGAATAAATATCATAAAAGACATTATCATATGTTTTATTTGAATGAACTAAATAATGCTGTAAATTTAATATGTCCCATTCAACCAATATTTTCTGATGGACTATTGCTAAAAGAATAAATTTTGACATAGGTGTTATAAAAAATGAATATTTATATCTAAAATATTTCCTAAGATACAAATGTCAGTCTTTGATATTCAAATATATACTGATGTGTTAGTCTTAAAAATGCTGATCCAAGCTTCTGAGCAATTACTGTATAAAAGATATTGAATAATTTTAATTTTTCCCCTGTTGCTGAGGAAGTGGCAGGGATACAATATATAATGTTTATTCAGGTTCTTATTTTTATGCTTCATTTACTAGTTGAATACTATGTCCTTTGGTACTGAAATAAAATCTTTAATTAACTAAAGATTCTCCTTAGCAATATATGAAGTGCAAGCCAGTTTATTATAACATTAGCGCAAATCTAAATTTACATGGGCATTCAAGAATGACATCATGTTTTGAAAATAATTTCAAAAACTCACATCCCTAAAAAAAAAATAGAACAATTAAATGTCAATGACTCTCATATTGATTTGATAGGATTCATTTCCCAACTAATGAGAAGTGTGATTTTGGTAGCATTGGTAGTTAAAAACAAATGGCCAATGGTTACAATTTGGTGAGAAATCACAGAGCTAGTAGAAAATTATCAAGTAAATTCAAGCTCTTTTTATTCCAACTGAAGAACAGATAAGTCATTTAAATGACCAAAAAAATTTGTTTTTTATATATTGTTATGATACATAAAATGCATCAACTCTGATGAAAAATTTTTGTGTGAAGTTGACACGTGAAGGAACATCATTCTTGTCTTTTACATACATCTTCTGTGTAGGGGCAGCGTCCTTCTTGGGAGTTATTATGTGATGTTTTGCTCCAGGAAGTAGCATTACCGCGGGCTTCTGTCATTGGTTTCCTTGTTAACTTATTTTGTATTGCAAATCTCAGGTCAGCTGTGAATCTAGGTACATTTTTTCCCCTTAAGCACTATAAGCTTTATAAAATGAATTATAATTCAGGCTGCTCAACCTACTTTGAATGCTTGCAATTTCAGACTTCAACAAATCCATAAATGCACTTCATTTGTTTACACTCATTTTACGAAAACAAATAAGCCCGTGGTCTTAAATTGTATTCTCAAATTTAGACAATTTGTCATCAAACTTGTATTACTACACTCAGTGCAATAGGGTTGTATTTTTAAAAGGTTGTTTTTTTGTTTGTTTGTTTGTTGTTGTTGTTTTTGTCAGATAATAACCAAACTAAAATACCTCCCTCTCTCCAGTTTTAACTGGCTATAGTGTCAGATGAAATCAATGATGTGATTCATTTGGGCTATATCAATAATGCTTCTTTATTCCTTTAGCATGTTGAAAACTAAGCATTTGGTAATTTGCTAATATGGCAGCATAAATCTGCTTGATTTATTTTTTATTTTTTGCTTTGTTTTGTTTCTTAAATAAGGGCTACCTGAAATCTTAAGTTAAAATAGAACTTTACTGAATTGAAATAGAGAGTAGAATCAAATAAATAATATAATTTATTTTAATCATTATTCTCTTTGAGCAGCTTAGCTTGGGATCTTTTTTTTTTATTTACCATTGACGGTATTAACTGTTGTTATTCCTATCTTTTAATGCATTTGGGCTTTTTTTTTTTTTTTTTTTACAAATTTAATCACATTGTATGAATGCTTTTGTATATTTTTCATTTAACAATATATTGTATTTCCCCCCTCAGTAAACACTTTTCCCAGGACATAGTTTGTAATTGCTGCAAAATATTTTTTTAAATATGCATCAAACTTAGTTTTTTTTTTGTTTGTTTGTTTTTTTTTTTGAGATAGAATCTCTCCTTTTCACCTGGCTAAAGTCCAGTGGAGTCATGACAGCTAACAGCAACCTCAAATTCTGGGGTCTAGGGATCCTCCTGCCTCAGCCTCCCAAGTAGCTGGGACTCAGGCTTGCACCGCTAATTTTTCCTTCCCTCTCTCTCCTTTCTTCCTTTCTTCCTTCCTTCCTTCCTTTCCTTTTTTTCTTTCTATTTTTAGCTGAGAGATGGGGTCTTGCTCATTAGAGACATAGTCTCACTCTTGCTCAGGCTGGTCTGGAACCCCTGAGCTCAAGCCATCCTGCCTTGGGCTCAGAGTCCTAGGATTCCAGCCCTGAGCCACCGCACCCAGCCTGAACATAAATCTTAATACTATTTTTGCACGTTTTGCATTTTAATACAGTTATGGCTCATAGTGTCCGTTTTCTTTGTGAGTTCCTGTTAACATCCTGGGCCTGTATTTTTTTTGTTTGGGTGACACCAGTTCATTTGTAAGAGATTATAAAGAAACGCAAGTTTTCAAACCTGTAAGGAAGTCTTGGCTGGACGTTCAAACTCCCAATCTGAAAGGCGACCAGAGGTTTCTTTGGCCCTTAGCTTGGGATCTTTAATTCTATAAAACACAGCTAGCAATTTTGTTGTTAATTATCTTCATAGTCATTAGTCTATTTCATGTAATACTTAGTCAATAAGACACTTCAAGGCCTGTCTGGAAGGTACCTTAGAACGTGTCTCTCCTAAGAGTAGATAATATAAAATCAGAAGCAATTTAGTAAGTGCAATTTTATCAGTTTTGTTAACTTATTTTATTTTAATGTTTATTAAACATTATGTGAATGACTTGAATTTTGAAAGATTCTCAAAAATGGAAGTTGGGGCTTTAGTGATCATGAATAATATAAATAGTATTTGAAATTAAATGTAGACATATTATTGATTTACTATTACTTCTAGAGTTCAAATAACCTTATTTTTGTAGAGTTTGCTTACATAAGCAGGATATTGAAATACAAGTGAGTGCAATTATGATTCAGCTCTTTTTTAATATCCTCCAGAAATATACATTAACAACAAAGTAACATCAGTTAATAGTTAAAAAGGCATTTATTTGCATTCTGTTGTAGAAAAATCTGACTTGGCATTCTTATATTCCTGCAAGAGAATGGGAGAGGACAGGAGCCTCCAAAAGGGACGAGCTACACCGGGGGCTTCATGAGACAGTTTGGCATGAACATGGAAGGGCTTCAGGAAAAGGTCTGAAAGGGCCCCGCTGGGGGCCTGAAAGGGCTTGGGAAGCCATTTTAGGACAACATGTGCCGCTGACTCATTGAGCAGGAAAGATTAGTTCTTGGATGTGAGATGAGAGGATTCAGCTTTGTTCCTCCCAGAGAATATGAGTAAGGCTCCAACTAATCTGCCTGCAGTAAACCAAGGATTAACTGGTTGGCATTTAGTTCCAAAATCCATGCTCCCCTTTCCTTTGTTTTCTGTAATCCTGTTTGTGATTGATAAAATAAAAATAGCCAAAGGGTTATTGGGTGGGCAATCCAGAATTTGGGCAGGAGAAATGGCAAAGATGATGGATGTTGTTGCACATACCCATGAACTAATCAAGAGCCATGGTAAAAGCCGTGTGCATCCGGAGTTCCAGGTCTTCCCTGCCTGTCACACAAGGGACGATGACCTCCCAGGCCCACTCTATACATTCTACTCTGTTTTTATTGTCTTTCTTCATTCTCCGCATTCCCTCGTCCCTGCCCAGCTTTGGGACACTCACAGGTCATGTGGGGCTGGCTCCCTAGAAGGTCTCAAGGCTTTTTTTTTTTTTTTTTGGCTCAGAGCATTGAGACTTCTTAAAATCTGTGGAAAATTAAATGCTATGGAGTTAATATCCTGCAAGGGCAAACATTTCTGCATTTAGGTCGGAAAAGCTGGTAGATGAATTCTTTCTTTTCTTCCTTCTCGGCCTCACCACAAGCTTTCTTGGGACCAGCAATTTTATAGCCTTTCAGAAGACAGACTGCCCTTGGTTCCACGCAGAGGATGCTCAGTGCCTGCCTGGTAACTGGCTTCCTTCTCCAACTCACGAGCTTCTGTTTGTTGCTTCCTGGGGAATGTCCTCCTTGATAAGTAATTGTGTCTAGTTTGATATTTGATGAAGGTAAATTAACTAAGTTTTCAGAGTTACTTTTCCATTCAAATAGTCTCTTCCTAGGAACAACATTGCCAAGGTAGGAGGTTTTAATTTCAAAAACTTGCCATGTCGTTACATAGTCTAAGCCATGTGAATGTTATATAGCCAGTATTGCAGAATCAATTACTGTTGAAAATTCAGATTTGGTTGTACGTAGGTCTGTTTCTAGATATTTAGAAGTCTGATGAGTATAAACTTTGGCATCATTTTAATGCTATACTTTTAAATATGCATTTGGAACAAAAATTTATCTGGCTGTGTCATATCAAACAGAAGAATTAAATACTTTTCAAATAATTATTACTTGAAGTCTTCAGAAAAGAACATTTCCTTGATAATAATATTTTTGAAATGACAGTAACATGGAACAATTTTAAAGAAGCGTCTCAGGATTCAGTTAGCAAGTACATTCAGCATTATGAAACATAATGATATTTAATCTTCAAAACTGCTGATACTTGGGCAAGTAAACTTTGAAAAATAATATCAGCCATCCTTGGTAAATTTTGTAATAAATCACTTGTATATGAAATATTCAGCATATGTTGAGCTGGGCAAACTGGCAACTACTCAAAATAAAAATTTCCAAATGTTTTAGTGTTATTTCCTTTAATTAACATAACAATTGGTATTTGATGTTTGTGCATGTCTAAAAACCTGCAGAAGTGAGTGCAAACTCATTTCATTTCAAAGAAGCATTGTCCTGTCTCTGTGGAAATCTGGAATTTAAATGCAAACCTCTGAGGTTAAACAGCTATGTTTCTGATTATAGAGTTTTACCATGTCATGAGCGCACACGTTTAAAAAAAATAATCAATACAAAGCTCTCTCTTTGTTGTCAAATAAGAAACAGTAAATTAATTTTGCTTTTGAATTACGTGGAATTGAATTATACAAGGAAATCTTGGCAATGTTCCTTCTTTTAATTAATGTTTTGTCAGATCATCCATCTTACTTTCTCCCTGTGTGTTAATACTCAATTTGTTTAGTATTTACTTAAGCCCACATCTCCTTCCTAGAGAAGAATTCTTATCTTGTTAGTTAAGATGTCTCTAAGCAGCATAACAAAAGCTGTGGGGATAATTTCCCGCCATGCTTAACAAACAAATGAAGTGCCTCTGTTCTCCACACCCAAATCCAGAGTGCTTTCTTAATGAATTAGGTTAGAAGCTTCTGAACAACCTTTACAGGGAACAACAATATGTCACACAATAAAGTCAGTTTTTAAAAAATAATAATAATCTTGATATGATAAAAGTGTGTTTAAATAGGAGCTTATATCTTCGAGGCAAATATTGTTTTCCCTTCAGAAACACAGGGAGATAATTATTTCTCAATATGGTCACAAAATTGAAAAAAAAAAAGGCCACATTTTTTACCCTCTGGTCACTAGCTTGGCCATTTCAGAAGCTTTATGCTGAAGGCATTAGAAGGTGCAATTACCTTATGGATCAGTGGCTGCTAAGCTGCTATGCCATTGATTTTCTAAATCATGAAGCGAGGCCGGGCATAGCTGAAGTGGATCAAATGTCTCAGCACTGTTTGAAGGTCTTTTTTCCCCATGTTTTCCTTGCACCTACGTGGAGAAGAGTCAGTCAGGGAGAAAACATATTTGGTAATACTTAATCGACAACAAGAAGAGAAAAAAAGGAGACAAATTTTCATATAAAATGGTATTATTTTTATAAAATTGCCTGGATCATTAGTAAAAGATATTGACAAAGACTTAGGCATGAGCTTGGCTGCAAATAAAATTGAATGAACTAAGTGGAAAATATATTCCTGATGTATGTCATTGAATATTTTAGTTTTCCCATTAGTGGCAGAATATCACAAAAAATAGTTAAAAGCAAAGTCAAAGCTTACTTGTTTGAAGAAAAAAGTAATAAAACTGCACTTGTGTAAAATATAAGGCATTTAATCACAAGGAGCTGAGAGAGAAATTCCCCAACAAG
This sequence comes from Nycticebus coucang, assembly GCF_027406575.1. NCBI lineage: Eukaryota > Metazoa > Chordata > Mammalia > Primates > Lorisidae > Nycticebus > Nycticebus coucang. The sequence goes on from NC_069796.1 coordinate 6,144,161, forward strand.
GGGAAGCCTGAGCTGTGTTAGAAGTAACAGAATTCTGAGCTCAGAGCCTGCACTCCCATCAGCCCTGCTGCAAACGCCTTAAAAGAAGTGACTATTGTTCTCACTACAACTGAAGAAATAGGTGTTACGGCACCACTGTCTGAACAGAGGGGGAAACTGAGGCACAGAGAAAACAAACAACTTGCTCTGGGGCCCAGAGGCTTCCCTGGGGTCCTGCTCTGTACACTGAGACCTGTCCGGTTATCTTCCTCCACTTCACAATCCCTTCATGACGACTCTAAAGAAAGGTGTTAATGAACTCAAGCAAAGTTTGTCCTCCCGTCCGCCCCCACCCCCCCAAAAAGGAAGAAAGGGTGAAGGAAAAAAATAAAGATACTATTATTAACATATATTCGCATTTATCTCATGAAAATAGTTTCTCAAGGGATATTTTTCTTAATAAACAAAGTTTGTTTGAAAAAGTGCTTTATAACATCCAGCAAACCACAGCTCACGATTTCTGGACTTTTGACAATGCAACAGCATCAGGCTAAAGCCATCTGTCCTTAAGTGCAGAATAAGGTAGCATTTGATTACATACTTGAAAGGTAGTGTCTCCTAGTGGAAAAGAGAGAAGATCAGAAACAGCCTACACGGGTTTGAACCCTGTAACCACATACTAATCGTGTGGTATCTGCAAGTGACACAGTAATTTCCTGGGTCTCCTCACACGCCCCTCTGCTCCTTTTAGATGGGCTAAGAATGATCGCTTTTCTATAGGATCCCTGCAAATGTGACTATAAAGCTCTTAGTGTCTGATATAAAGTAAGCATTGCATAGTATTAGTAAGAAATATTTTAGAATTATTTCATGTGAAATAATTAAATTAGAAACTCTGTGAAATGAGTATTGTTTCCTAGAAAATATTCTTCTATCTTCAGATACTGAGTGTGAGCAAACTTTCCTCTTTTACGTGATGGTCCTGTGGTCAGTCTTCACCTTCGAATGCACTGCCAGCCTTTTCCCAACCTACCTGGCATCTTTCCCTGGGCACCCCCCACCCCTCCATTGCAGGCGTCTTTCCTAGGCCCTCAGTGCACCTCCTGGGATGAGTGATTTCCATCTGGCTTTTGCCTGCCGATCCTTTCGTACAGTCTTCATCAGAGGGTGGCCTTTGTTAAACTCACAGATTACTACTTGCCTGAACACAGATGTTCCCTCTAAAGGTGGGAGAGTTTCGTTTGTTTGCCTGTTTGTTTTGAGGCAGAGTTTCACTCTGTTGCCCAGGCTAGAGCATGGTGGCATCAGCCTAGCTCTCAGCAACATCAAAGTCCTGGGTTCATTGACCCTCTTGCCTCAGCCTTCCGAGTATCTGGAACTACAAGCACCCGCCACCACACCTGGCTAGTTTTTTTATTTTTATTTTTTTATTTTCAGCAGAGAGAGGGGCTCACTCTTGCTCAGGCTGGTCTTAAACTCCTGAGCTCAAGGGATTCTCTTGCCTCATCCTCCCAGGGTGCTAGGGTTGAGCCACCACACCCAGCCAATAAAAAAGCAGAAGCTTTGTGATGGACTGTTGGCAGAGGAGGGTCTTGAAGGTTTATATCCAGACTCGCCACTGTGAGCTGGAAACACTTCCCAGGAACTTCCCCTCCCCTCCAGAAAAAGGGCAGCCACAGATATTTGCTTAACATTTTTAAGTAAATAGTAAAGATAATGCTGATGTTAAGCTTTATGTTCTATCTTTGAGAATTAGTAAGATATTTAGGTAATAATATTATAGGATGATTTCAATTCAAAATTATAAAATTAATAAAAGTTTAAGTAACAAAATATTATATGGATCTTAATTATATGGGAAAAAATGGATATTTCTGGATAATAGCTTCATCAGGGATTTTAAATAACCAAAATTTACTAAGTTAATATCATAGCTTCTGTTACCCCTTTTTCTTTCTTTCTTTTATTTTTTAGTTTGGAGAAGTCATAATTTTTATATTTCTCCGCACATGAATGGAACTAAAATTTAATTGATGGATTGAATTTCTTAATATTTTCTTTCCTTTGTTAAAGATTTCTGGGCACATGTCTTTGATCTCAGAAGTGAGTGATCAGTGATTCACCTTCTGTTGTCTAATCAATTTTAAGACGTAGACTTGGCAATAGGTCCTAAAATATTGAAGTCTAAAAATAATAGAGCACATATAATAAGAACACGTCTTTTTATTTATTTATTTTTAACATGTCTTTTTCTCTCTGTATTTACTCACTAATTTCTGTTGCCTCATCTTACACAGGATTGAGACATGATGCATTTCCCCCTTACTGTCTGTTTTCTTGTTACAAATTCTGTGTGTGTTCTTCAGTTTCAACCAAATATCAACATGGCTGAAACAGATTTTCAAGCCCATGTATCACGAGAAGGTAAAATAAATGTTCTTATAAAGGTAACATCACAATGGTAAATTTTCTCTTTTTTATAATTTAATATAAAATTGACCTTTCCTGAGAAAAAAATGAGACAAAAAATCAATAAACATGTCAGCATCTATCTGAATATTAGTATATAACACTTAAATGTATGCATTCCATGCATTTTTAATTTAATATTGCCTTTTCCTTTCATTTTCATTTATTCTGTAAAATTCTGATGGATTACTTGCCCTCTAAGTTAGCCCTTCTAATGTCATGTTAATTTGCTAAAGTCATTCTATGTGACATGGGAGAGCAATTATAAAAAAGGCGATGATTCGTGCGTCTACACTCCGTTGTGCTTGGGAGTCTGAAGGTGTCTCCATTGGTGCAGACTTTCCCATGGAGCACACAGAATAGTTCACTGAGATTCTTCAAAAACATTTGTGCTGTAGCTTAGTAGCTCAGTGGGCCTGTGCAGGAGAATCACGTGATGACTTAGTTGAGGCTCTTTTACTCTCTCTGCTGGAAAGTCTACAGGGAAGAGATTGTACTTTTATCAAAACGTGTGCCACAGGAGAAAACCATGAGCTTTACATTAAACTTGAGCCTTGAGAACAGACTGTATTATTGTACAGAGGCAAAGAAACAAGGGGCAAAAAGTTTATTTTCCTGCACATTTAATGAGTACTTGGTGATTATTTGTAAGCATAATAACAAAAGTAAATTAACTGCCCTTACCTGATAAAATATTCTATTATAAACGGTTGAAGCATTTTCGAATTCGTATCTCACTGGGGTAAGGATTATTATTCTGAAACTCTATGAAGAATACACTAGGGTTGAACAAATAAGTAAATATGCTTTAGATCGTTAGAAACAGGTTTCTCATGGTTCAAGAAATGTGGCAGGGGAAGAAAGGAGGCTGAATGAATCCTGTAATGTTGCGTTTTGGGGAAGGTATTAATGTAAACTTGTGGTTTTAATAAAGGTATAAGCATGTATAATGCATACAGACAGGTAGGCAGACTTAGAAATATATATGTGTGTACACATAGTTTGGTACACGTATGTGTGTACACATAGTTTGGTACACATATGTGTGTACACATAGTTTGGTACACATTCATGTATTTCTAGGCTCTGTTCACTGATAAGTCTGACAGGCCAGGATACTCCACCAGCAGTGAGTCCACTCAGTACATAGATGTTGGTTAATGAACACTATTCTCCTATAAAAAGATAGAGCTCTGGAGAAGGGGCTCATTCCAAGGCTAGAGTAGGGGAAATATACAATATCTTGGGGCATTACGGGTTACTGGAAAGCAAGAAAGTGCACGAAAAGGGATAGGACACATCAAAAGGGCACAGGATCCAACAGGAAAGAGCTCCCTGCTCAACAGCCAAAGTTGGAAAATGTTATCAACAAAGTAACAAGAATACGAGAGTGGAATCCATAGAATGAAATATAAATGCACTGATCAATAACGATATAATTCCTCAAAAAGAAAAAGGAAAACATACTAGCTTTGCCTTCCAAAAAAATCCCAGTTAGTAAATGTAGCAAAATTGAAAGCAATAGAAACAATCACAGGGGCGCAGTAATCACAATGGCTGCAGCCAAGACACTGGTGGCTGCTAAAACTGATGGGTAAAAGTAAAATAAAATACGTGCATGGTCTTAGGTATCTCTCCTAAGATGTTTATTAGTCACACAGGAAAAAGGTGACTTAACAGCGGAGTATTTGGCACATAGCATCGTAACCAAATGATCCAGCTTCAAATTACCAGGCCCAGGAAATATTAGCATCACTTACCTGCTGCTAAGATGCAGAAACAGAGGCATATCTCTTACTGGTAATCTTGCCCAAAGTTTACATGACCTTAACGTAATCATTAGAAAAACATTAGGAAAGGCCAAATTAAGGGATAGTCTATAAAGAACCGATGACTACTATAACACCATTAAGGAGAAGAAGGAAAAAATGAGACACTGTCAGAGATTAGAGAACTCATGGAACGGATCCTAGAACAACAATAGAAGGATGTTAATGGCACACTGGGAGAAACGCCAGTTAAGCTTTTAGTCTAGATAATAGAATTGTATGAATTAATCTGTTAGTTTGCATAATTATAGGCATACCTTGGAGATATTATGGGTTTAGTTCTAGACAACTATAATAAAGTAAATATTGCTATAAGGTGAAAGGTGAGTCATAAAAAAATTTTTGTTTGTTTTCAGGGTGTTCATGAAAATACATTTACATTATACTATTATGTGTGCAAGGCATTCTGTTTATAAAAAGACAATGTCCATACCTTAAACAAAAAAAATAATTTTTGCTAAAAATGGTAATGATCCTTTGAGTCTTCCATGAAGTGTTCTCTTTTCTGGTGGAGGTTCTTGCCTGGGCGCTGATGGCTGCTGACTGCACAAAGAGGTGTTTGTGGAAGGCTGGAGCGACTATGGGTATTTAACAAAATTAGACAAAAAAAAAAAAAATTGGCATCCTGATTGACCTGTCCTTCCATGAAACATCGCTCTGTATCAGGGGATGGGTGGCTGGTTTCCTCTCAATTGTCTATCCAGAACATGAAAACTCTCTCCATGTCAGAAACAGACTGTTTTCTTTCTTATCATTCATATGTTCCAGGGAATAGCACTTTTAATTTCCTTTGAGAAGTTTGACTTTTTGTTAACAACATGGCCAGCTGTGTGAAAGAGGCCTCCTTTTGGCCAGTCTCACCTTTTACCTGCCTTCCTCACTAAGCTTCATAATTCTAACTTTTGATTTAAAGTGAGAGATGTAAGGCTCTTCTACATGGGGTTACTCGTTGGCATTATTTCAATATTGTTGTGTTTTAGGGAAAAAAGAAGTTCAAAGAGAGGAAGAGAGATGGGGAATGGTCAGTTGCCAGAGCAGTCAGAACACATACGGCCTTTATCAATTTATGATTTAAGTCTGCACTTAGCCCCCAATTACTTAGAATAGTTTCAAAGATGACTGATCACAGACCACAGTAATAGTTATAACAGTTATTTAAATGTTTGAAACATTGCAAGAGTTACCAAAATTCATGAATTGAGCTCATGCTGTTGAAGAAATGGCACCAATAGGCTTACCTGATGTGCGGCTGCCACAAACCTTCGATTTGTAAAAATGCAAAATCTGCAAGGTGCAGTAAAATGAGCTCTGCCGGCCCACCGTGATTTTGCCACTTGCTAACATAGCAGGAGGTTGCCGAAGGGAATATGGCAATTCTGTGCGATTTGTGAAACTTTTCTGTAAGTGTAAAGTTAGTTCAAAGATTTAAAAGAGAGAGATTAAAAATGATGGAGGTTGATTTCAAGTTCAATGACTGTTATTGAAAAACTTATAAATTGTGTTTTATAAATACCACAGTTGATAGCAACAGCCTAAAGGAACAATCTGAGACATCATTTTCTCAGAGATTATTTTTCTGAGAAAAACAGAGGCAAGAGTTTGATTTTGGGGTGTCACGGGCTAACTTTACGAAAAAGACAAACTGGATAGAACAAAATATTCTAAAAAAGGAGGGATTTTAGAAATTTTTATCACAGAACAGGGGAAATTATCAATACTGTGTATCACATATAATCATATATTATTGGTAGATTTGAGGTTTAAACAGACCAAATAACATATTTGTGTTGTTACATAAAACAACTTCAAAACTTGCCCTTAAACACACAAATTTTAATTTTACCAGTTAAATGAATTTATTATAAATTGTAATTGAGATTTTCAAAATAAGCCTCAGGTGTCCTCGATAACTTTCTTGAAAGCAAAGAAGTATGGTTTAGCCTTTATATGTCATTTTTTTCATGAGGCATCCTTTTTAAACATTAAGTTATTTGTATATTCCTATAGATCAAATGTAAAATCTCTAAGACAGAAATCTTAAAATACCTGTGGAGGCCATAAGGGGGTTGTCGCCCTAGTCCTATCAGAGGAGAATTTCCCTCTGCCTTTTAGCTTCTACTTTATCCCAACGACGTTATTTTTCAATAGATTTCATTATGGAAAAATGAATGTGAAATATTTCAACTCCTTAACTATAACATTCAATTACTGTCGTTCTGTCCTAAAAGCCTTTTATCCACAACGAAATGAAAAGTGGGTCAATATAATATTCAAATAAGATTAATGGCCACATGATTCTAAAATACTCTGAAAACAGAAATTGCTCTTCAAGTATCAAATAGTTTAACATATACTTTACTCCATGTAGAATTTTGTAACAAACATAGACTACAATTTAGATAGAATGAGATAAATTTCTCTGAATGTTAAGAGATCTTATAGTTAAGATATTAAAGTTAGAGAGAACTAGATGAACAAAATAATGAAATGCTCACAAAATCATTCGTGTTTACATCAGATTTTATGGTACTTAAGTAAACTCTGAAAATTGGTCAAGGGTGAGATTATAGACCTATTTTCAAGTGTTACAAAACATTCTTCTATGCAGAACATTGTATACAATTAGCATGGTGTGGCGCACGTTGTATACAGTTAGCATGGTGTGGCGCACATTGTATACAGTTGGCATGGTGTGCCGCACATTGTATTCAGTTGGCATGGCGTGGCACACTCTATGTCAGTTTATTCAGAGTCTTCTATTGGAGGGGCTGGCAGGGTGCTACCACTCTCTCCCAACCCGGGTTCAGCTGGCGTGGTTATGTGACATAGATTTCATGAGGAAATGTCCTCCTGTTCACAGCATGTGTCTTGTGGACGTGAGGACAAAGAGCTTATCTAAGGAGGATGAAACAGAATAAAGGAAGAATCTGAGTCCTTAAAAACCTCCTTCAGCTGCAACGAGCCCTAGAGTGTTACTGCTGTTTGAGGAAAAACAGCTCTTTGTTTAAGTCAATGGAATATGTTTTCACAATTTTTCCAACTGATTGTAATTCTACCTGACACATGTCCCTTGGGGCCATGAGGGATGGACCCTTCTGATGCATCTCTGCCTCATGGTCCCTGGCACAGAGCAGATGTGCATTCATATTGCTAAGCCATTGCAAGGTAGGGTGCTGGCAAGGGAGAGATAATGGAACTCCAGAGCACATGGGCAGAAAACGAACAGACAAACCAGGTACGTGAAGGAGAACACTTTCATGTAGGGGACAGATTATGAGAAACAGCCAGGCTCCTGTCTGTGATGTCGTCAACTCCGTAGGCAGAGGCAGGGGAATTTCATGAGCTCAGGAGTTTGAGGCGGCAGTGAGTTGTAATTGCAATACACACTCCAGCCTGGGCGACAGAGGGAGATAAACAAACAAATAAATAAATAAATAAAAAAGGAAGGAAGGGAGGGAGGAAAAGAAAGAAAGAAAAGAAAAAAAATAAATCTTATCAGCCAAACTACTTAAAATCCTTTTCTGGAATTCCAGAACAGGACCTCACTGTCCAGTGGAACAGAACGTTACAGAACAGTGCCCATTCCAGAGGGCACAGAGTAGAAGGCATTTTACTCATTTAAAATTTAAGCACAAGAGCAAATCAATAATTCATTCTTTCTTTCATTCATTCACTCACAATATTTGTAATATTTATTTGACCCTATCTGATTAGCAGCTTGCTAGAGTGGGAGTCAGCAGCCTATGGCCAGGAAGCCAAACTGGGCCTGATGTCCGTAGCAGTAAATAATTAAATTTTATTGGAACATAGGAAGAGCCGTTCATTTCCTTCTTGCCTATTGTTGCTTTGAGATGCAACAGCAGGAGATGATAGCTGGGATGGAGAGCTCTGGTCTCCTGGCCCCTTGCGAATACTGCCGGCTTACTCCCAGGGTGGAGGGTGGGCTTACAAACTCCAGCCCTCGAGGGACTTTGCTGTTGAGGAAAAGGCAAAAATGCCAATGAACAATGTCTGTAAGACTCAGATGAATAGAAGCACAGGAAGAAACTATTGTCTTTATCTGGTATTTAACAACAGATTTCTGGAAGGGAAGTTTCCTGACCTGTGGGGAGAATAAAGCGAGTGTATGATGCCCCATGATCATATCAATGTATACAGTTATGATTTAATAAAAAAAAAAGGGAAAAAAAAAAGGTAGCACTGAGGCACAGCACATGGGAAAGTCAGAAAATAGCAGCACCCAACGAAGCTCCTTGATACTACTGTTTTCTTATGGGCTCTGACCTTGTTTATTTCATAATTCAATTAAATGAATAGTATTCTGCCTCTGTTGTGTGAAACGCAGTGTTGGATGTTTGGGATAGAACAATGAGTAAGAAGCTCGCCCTGCATGCATACATACGGAAAATGGAAAATTATAATAGTTAAATGTACCTTCATGTACAAAATGCATTACAAAATTTAAAAAACCTTATTTATATGTTGATAGATAAATATAAAAATATTTTAAAAATAATATGCATTTGTTCAATTTTTCCTGTGTCTGAAGACCTCTGGGACACCTGCAGTTTGAATTAAGGGGATAGTGGGGAGTGACACACATCAGGGAGAGACACAGAAAGTGCCCTTGCTTCAAAACATTCTTGGTTAACAGTAACTATCAGATTACTTGTAGATGGTGCTTTTCTAATATTCAGAAAAAGTAATGGAATTTTTTATTGATTCCCCTATAAAAGGTTTATTATCCTTCTTATATGTAGGAAGGAATATTAATACATCTTGGGTGAGTTGGTGAGGTTTCCTTTTTGTTTGGTCTGTGTTTTCCCAAAATCGTGTGTTTAGAAATGGAAACTAGGAATGTGAACGCTGCTTTGCCTCTCTGACAGTCTGAATCATGATTCTCACTATTTAGTGAAGCAAATTGGATTGTGAAGAAGAATCAGCTAAAATAATGTCATCTCCGTGGAAGATTTACCTTTGGCATGAGACACGTATAATGAAAATGCAAAGGAAACAAGCAGCTTTTCCATTTGAAAAAATATATGCATTTACTTGGAAATTGTAAATGTATTTCCCCCAATTCCTGATTCCATCCTACTGAGCAAATTACAAATCTACGCTTGAAAACTTGTCAGAAGCCAGGAAAACTGCTTTCAGACAGCGGAGTTTTTCTAAGCCATAGATTTTTCAAATAAATGCAAATTTCTTAAGAACCAGTGATGAAAGAGGAGGTTCCAAGAGGAACGAATATCTTTTGCAATCAGAGGCAACTGATTACCTATAATATGTAGTAGAAAAGAAATTAAGCTATGAAAGAGTGTAAAAAAGAAAGTTACACATGCAAACAAATGTGTCAAGATCTAAGAAAAATGGCTCTATAGAATCACTCTCCATCACACACTAGGAGAAAGATTATTTATTCATACTTCCCAATGACAGTTCCCTAGGCAGAAAGGCACATTGATAACCTATCAATTCTGCTGCCTATTTACCTCTTTTGATCAAAATAGAATATATACTGGTTATCTGTGCTGCTACGTTAATATAGACACTAAGAAGTTCAAAATCACGTTTGGATAGACAAAGGACTGAAAATGTCTGCACAAAGCTTATTTCAGAGTTCCAGATTAATTATCAGTATAGGAAGAAAGTGATTCCCATGACTGACCCTAAGGCACAATGTATCTGGAGTGTGGAATTTCTACAGATGGGTCTCTCCAAGCTTATGATGACTTGTTAGGCTTGATAAAAGTCGTGTGCACCTTGGGTATCAGAAAGAAACCTTTCACGAGGACTGTATCATTTTGCATTTTACTCTTATAAAACAACGTCCCGTGGAGATAATAGCACAAAATTACTTCAGGACACAGAGTCCAGGGAATGGATGTTTCATAAATCTGTTTGTGCCCATCCAGGAAAATACCTGCTTTCTCCCCATAATCTGTTATTTTCTTCATGTTAATTTTCTGTTTGAAGAAGTGACAATTCATTTTATGGGTCTAAGAAAGGCTCATTAAACAGAAGACACTGTTTAAAATAGAAAACAAGCAACCCCCAAAACCGAATCCGTTTTACACTCTGATAAATGAAGAGCGTCACGCAGCCCCCACGAACTGGCCTAGGACCTTTAGACCTCCAAGTTTTTGAGTTGAGAGGACGTTTTTACACTATTTTTTCCTCTCAATTTTGTTTGATTTACCCTATTACTCTTAATGTAGGAATGTCTACACTCATTGTAAAAAAACTAAAAACCTAAAATAAAATGAAAGAGGAAAAAAATGAGAAAATCTAGTCAGGGAAATGGGAAGGAAAAAGTAAGGCAGATTTGCTCCTAGTTTGTGGCTTACCCAGCCTCAGCTGGCATTCCTAACTCTGGACCCTGACTTTGTCTGATCCGATAGCCATCGTTATACTAGGGCCATCGTAATTATTCAAGTAATTATTTTTCAAGTAATTATTTTCCAAAGACCATCTAAATAAATAAAAAGAATACATATTGGAAAATAATCCTTTGAACATTATCTAGAATGGATAGAAGGAAAGAAAAAAGGATGGAAGTGGGAGGTAGAGAAGCCAGTTGCAGGAACGCTGCTGGGGGGAGGGAGATGATGAGGAGGAAGGGAACAATTTTTACTAAGTTTCTGATTCTGGAAAAGTTGAACACTAACATATAGTTGGTGCCATAAGGCAGAAGACTCATGTTTTTAAAAAGAAAAGTAAGAATTTCAAAACCATTTAGTTTTGTGTGAATATTCCCACCATGTTACACACACAGGACTCTAACTTTAGAAATAGTTAAAAATGGCTATTGGCAATCCACACCTGTTGCTGTGAATAATGGTTATGTATGACATGACCATCAATGATTTTTGTATTTCTATTTTCCACAATTTTATGTAATTAATATTCATATGTTGTTACAATAAAAATTAAAATGCAAAAAGAACTTCTTGACACCCGACACTCCCCCAGATGTCAACTTATCTTCCACTCGTTCCCTACCTTTATTATCAGATGCGATTCAGACTGACAGGAACCTGGCAACACACCACGACTGTTTCTTCATCCGCGTGGACTTCCATTTCTCCCACTGACCTTTTCCACTAAACTATGATTTAATCGACTACTACAGCCTTTCTTCATTTCTTTATCCTCTGGTATCTGTAAATAACGATACTAGACACAGAAAATTCAGTAAAGAAATATGGAATCAAATCATGTCACTTAAGATATCCTGAAGTTATTTACACAAACCTTTCCAATGACTTTAGGCTGGAGAATTTCGGTTTGCTTCCAGTCATAGCAAATGTGTAAACACCTAGTAGTCACTTAAATATCTTGTTGACTTTCTATTCTATTTCCTGCCTTTTTTCCTGAGCCGTGAATCACTGGGGTCTCCATTGCATTCAATAGCTCAGATATCAATAATCACCTATTGAAGGGCATAAGGTTGTAATTAATAAAACTGCCATACTCTGTTTTATTCAACTTTTATATTCTTTTTTATGCAAGTCATTTGTTCTTACAATCAGATACAAGAATTAATTTAAGACCAAGATCTTAAATAGATCAGTACTGCAAGCAGGTAATACCCAAGGCAAATTTGTCCTTGGAGAGTCAAAAGTAGTAAAGTTGCTATTTTTAAATCTCATCAAGTCTATACTTTCCAGGCAACCTCTTGTGAATGGGCCTGTTGTCAGGTCATCGTGTCCCAGGTTTGAAGACTACTATTTTAGTTAAATTTCATAGTAACGGGTCTCAGATACTCAAAGGTAAATTTGTCAGAATCTAACTTCTTTACTTTCACCTCTGTCTCACAATAGTCTCATAGAGGTGTCTGAAATTATTTGGTTCATCTATATGCAAATGTATGTGGTTCATCTTCCTAGTCTATTACAACAGAGAAAGCAATTGAAATGATACAAAATGATTTTACACATTCAGAACTTTGCTTTAGAAAAAATAGGCATTGATTTTTTATGTAAAAAAAAACTTAATACCTTTTGAATTTGAGGCTAATGAAGATTTATAAACACCGAGTGTGAGCTAGCAGTTGGCTGGTGCAAAATGAACAGCATCTAAGAGCGTCATGTCCCTCAATAACCAAATGTTATATTTTATCAAGATCAACTGCACTTAATATTAACTAAAAAGTATGTATTATGTCTCTAATGGCTTTGTCCTTGGTCTGCCACTGTAAACCTCACAAAAATGTTATCAGTAAACTACCAGAGACAATTACAGTTATGCATCCGGTCTCTAGTACCACTAGAATTATGTTTGAAAGAGAGATTATTAAGGTGGAAATGAATGTGACGCTAAACCAAGTAGCCTCAGTAATTATAGGGAGTCGCTTTTGCAGAGGGAACTGTTTGTTATCCATGGTCCAACTTCTTCACAGTTGCTCTTGAGACAAAGATGCTGCCCACCCAGGGACTGTGTTTTCCTACCACCCTCCATTCCTGCTTCCCCTGAATGCAGGTAGGACCAAGTACTTGGGAAAGTCTTGAGAATGGGAGTGACATGTACAGCTAAGAGATACTTTTAGTTGAAAGGATTCTGATTCTGTGATTCAATAGATAGAATAAAACTGCCCATTGAACAAAGAAATAATATTGACCTACTGTGAGGGTAAAATATAAGCCTCTTTTATAAAAATTGACCAAAATGCTGTTCTTTTAATACGGCAGGTAGCAACTGTTTTACTGATTAAAAAAAAAAAAAAGTTACACACATCACTGTATTTCAATAACTACAATAAAAGCACAAAATTGATTTGAGAGATTCTCAAGTTATTGAGTAAACTCACGTGCAGTGTACTGGTAAGCCAAAACCTGGTGTGTGCCCTCTAAGAATTGAACAGTGAAACATTAGATATATTCCCATAATCTCCAAGCATCGTAATTATATTGCTTTCATATTATTCTAGAAATAAGGACAATTCAGTAATAAGAACACAGTCATATAGTTTCTAATCATTGTCAGGAGATAACTATATCTTTCTCCCTTGATGATACAGTTGAATAACAACAACAAAAGAAGCTATTAAATTACAAAGATTATAAATGTATTGAGTGTTCAATAAATCCATCAGACACAACAAATATTAAGAACTTTGATAGTTATTAATATTTAAACAATAACAAATAAAATAGAATCCGTATTGTGTTTTATGGAAGACTGTTAATAATGAAAATAACAATGAAATTACACTTGAATTTTAGATGAGTACCCTAAAGTCTCAAATTCACATTGGAAAGACAAGGCTAAAGACACGTGAAGAAAAATGTCAACTATATGGGAACATTTATATGTTTACATTTTTTATTTTAATGTGTGAATTTAATGTATGAAATCATGCCATTCCTTCAAAAATATAATAATTAATATGGTTTTAGATTAAATATTTTGCATCTATATTTGCATGTACAATTTAATTATAGATTTATTTTCAAATTCAGGAATTGGTGACAGGTTTTAGTATCAGCATTAATGTCACATATAAAATAGCGTGTATAATTACATATTTAAAAATTTAAGATTATAGATAATGAAATAATATGTCATTTAAGTTTGAAATAATTCACAAATGTATATGTGGACGTTCTTTGAAATCATTTTTCTTTCTTAAATGTTCTTCTTAAATAACTGCTAGATGACAAGCTAGAATTATTCAGAAAATTTTTCATTTTCATATTTGCAAATATTTTAAAAGCTATGATGTTTCATGTGAGTAGAGTATTCTCTTACATTTTGTTAATGTGGATAGGTATCTCTCTTTATCATCGGTGATTTATTTGGACAAGATTTCACTTGAAATGTATAAGTTCACAGCTGTGATTGTTCAATTGTTTCCTGTTTACCCTTTTTAATTTTGTCCGTTGCCCCAATTCTATTTCATTTACTTTAGATATTACCAATACTGCTTACTTTTTCATTTGATTTTGCATAAAATATTATTTTCTTCTTTTTCTTTGTAACTTGTTCTAATATACTGTTTTGGATTATTCTTTTAGTTTTCATTAGGAATATTGAATGAAAGAGAAAGTCACACAACATACAATTAACCATTTTAAAGCGTTCAATTCAGGGGCACATGTTACGTGCACCAGGTCGTACCACCTCCACCTTTCTCTAGTTTCAAACTTTCTCATCAGACTCAAACGTTCTTTTGTCAATGTCAATTGACCATAGATGTTTGAGTTCACTACTGGAGTCTTCATTCTATTCTTTTCACTTCCATTCTATCCGTACACTATGTATGTTTATAACCATAACACTTTGCTTGATTAATTTAGATTTGTATGCTTTATAATTAGGAAGGATAAGACGTCCACTTTTGTTTTTCATTTCAATACTATTTTAGTTACTCAAGGCCCCTTGTAGTTTCATATGAATGTGGGAATCAGCTTTTCCACATCTGCAAAGAAATCATTAAACTGTTGATAGGGATTCTATTAAATCTGAAGATCAGTTTGGAGAACAGTGCAACCTGAATGTGGTAATCTTAGGTCTTATCCATGAATAGGGGGAGTTTTTTCTATTGAGTTAGGTCTTGTTTAATTTCCTTCAACAAGGTTTAGTGGTTTTCACTGTACAAGTTTTTCACTATTTTGTTAATTTATCCCTAAAATTTTCATTCTTTTGCATCTCATTCTTAGTGGATTTTTAAATTTTCATTACGTTCCTGGATTTTTCACAGAGGGTTGATAGACAACTGACGTTTGTGTATTCTTGTACCCTGCGACTTTGCTGAATCTGCTTATTAGCTCTAATCGTGTGTGTTGTTATGAGATTTTCTATGTATAAATATCATGTCATTTAAAAATAGATTTTGTTTTACTTCTCTTTCAAATGTGAATGACTTTTTTTCTTTTGCTTGCTAACTTTCTCTTCCTAGGACTTCTAATACAATATAGAAAGGTAATGGTAAACATGGTTATCTTTATCGCCTTTCTAATCTTAGAAAGATTTCAGCCTTTCATCACTGAATATTATATGATGTGCAGGTTTTTATAAACATCTGTCATGTTAAGGGAACTCCCTTCTAACCCCAGTTTGTTATGTTCCTACCATAAAAGATAGGAAATTTTGTCAAGTTCCTATTCTGCATTCATTGATGTATTTTCATACGTTGAATCACCGTTGCATTCATGCGTGTAAATCAAATTTGTCCAGGATGCGTAATTCTTTTAATGTGCTGTTGAATTTTCTTTGCTACTATTTTGTGGAGAACTGTTGCATCTATATTAATAAGGAAGGTGGTCAGAGTTTTTAGCTTATTTGTGGAATCTTCGTTTGGTATCAGGGTAATGATGGTTTCATAGACTGTGCCGTCCCTTCCTCTTTTATAGTTTGAAGAAATTTGAATAGGATTGGTATTAATTCTTTACATTTTGGCAGAATTTGCCACTAAATGAAGCCACCTGGTTTACCTCTATTGGAAGATGTTTGATTGTTTATTTAGTCACTTTACGTATTATAGGTCTGCTGGAGATTTCTGTTTCTTCTTGAGACAGATTTGGTAATTTGTGAGTTTCTACCATTTTTCCATTTTTTGTATATGATCTGATTTTCTTATTATAAAATTCGTCATAGTATTGCTTTATGATCCTGTTAGTTTTTATAAGGGCCTCAGTAATGACCTTGGGTTCGTTTCTAATTTTAGTTTCTATTTTCCCTCATTTTACTTATTTAGTTTAAGAACTTCTCAACTTTTTTGTTGTTCAAGGAATCAACTTTTGGTTTTGTTGATTTTTTTCTATTTGTATTTTGTTCACATTTACTCTAGTATATTTTTTCCTTGCGTTTTTGTGGTTTGAGTTTAGTCTCCCCTCCTTCATTTTGGTTCCTTATGTTGTAAAATTTAGGTTACCAATTTGAGTACTTCATTTTGATATAGGTATTTATAGCTATAAATTTCCTTCTGAGCACTACTTTTCCTGTATCCCATGACTCTGATATCTAGTGCTTTTGTTTTTATTCATTTTCTAATTTCAATGGTGATTTCTCCATTGACTTATTGCTTATTTAAATGTATGTTGTTCAATTTCTACATTACTTTTTCTCCTAGTGGTTATTTCTAATTTCAGTCCAATACTGTGATTAGAAAACGTGCTTCATACAACTTTGGCCTTGGAAAATCTACTGAGAATCGTTTTATGGCCTGTTATATAGATGGTCTGCTCTGGAGAATGTTACATGTACACTTGAGATGCATACATATTTGTCTGTGTTGTGGAATGTTCTGTGTCTCTGTGAGCTGTATCTGGATGAAGTCTCCAGTTTCCTTACTGATGTTCTGTTGAGATGTTCTAGCCACTGCTGAAAGTGGGTATTGAAATCTCCACTGTTACTATTTAACTATTTCTGCCTTCAATTATGTCCAAGTTTCCTCTTCTTTCAGGGTTCATGTTAAATTCTTTCCAGAACATAGTTATACCCGGTAGACATATTGTCTGTGGCTGTCTTTGTGATACAACAGCAAACTTATTTAGTTGAGACAGGAACCATATGGCCTTTAAAGCTTAAAATACTCACTATGTGGGCCTTACAGAAAATGTTTGCCAGCCCCTGATCTGAAAAGTGGCAGAACCTCAGAAAGACAAAAATAATCTTCCACATGATTGCCTCTATGGAGTTAGAAAGATATCTACATGTTGGAAAAATACGTAAGAAAATGGTCTATGGCTTAATGAGAGATAAATTTAAATGAAAAGGATATAAAATCATTGTACCCGGTCATGTTATCATCATCATTGAGAAGAGATAACCATTATGATCAAGTAGAATTGATTCCATTATTGTATGAGTATTTGAAAATGAGAAATCTAATTTTTTAAGGTATTATTTTAACAAATTGAAAAACTCAGACAAGAAATAAATTTTGGGAACCCCAAGTACCCTGTTGTGATAAAGTGTTACTAACACACTAAAACCCAAAGAGAACTTATTTAAATAGGTAGTGACTATATTTTTAAAACCTCTCCCAGCACTATACTCAGTGATGAAATAGAGAGAGTTCCTTTATATCATGTAAAAAGACATAAAATTAAATTTGCTAATCTTTCTATTTTACATTTAAATGTAAACCATGGTTAATGAAATAATAAAAGATAAATAAAGGAAATGTGCTTTGAAAGAAAATAACAATTTCATCGTTCATTGATCAAACCACTAAATAAACCCAAATTCAATGAAATTTCAATCTATAACAATGTGAGTCATACAGAGAATTCAATAGTATTACAGATAATAGAAACATGAAGTAACAATGGTAGTAGTTAAAATCCCATATAAAATAGTAATCAAAAGAGCAAGGAGCCTGGGTCCACATGCATCCAAATTTACATAGAAAACTATCAAACTTTGGTAGAAGCTAAAAGATGACATGGATAAATGGAAGCATATACCATATTCATAAGTGGAAAATTCCAGTTAACAGAGAGAGATAGATTATTCCTAAATTAGTCTGTGAATTTTATGCATGATTCATCAAACCTCAGGGTTTTTATGAAACTTGATTTCCAGTAGAATTAATTACCTAAAGTTCATAGACTTGTTGTAAGCTCATAGAATGAAAGGAGAGGAAAAAAGAAAGATCCTGGAATGACAACAAGAAACACACCATCTAAGATCCCAGGATCCAAGATCTAAGAGACAAGAGATAAGAATGAGATAGAAACCTCTGGAAAGCCACAGAAAAAGACTCCCCGGGCCAATAAAAACAGGATTAAACACAATTCCTGAAACCACCAAAACTCCCCTGAGAAAAAAGATTTTTTTGTGGCTGATAAGTATTTGTGAAAATGAACTTCAATTAATACATTCGCAATACAAAACTTACTACGAAAAAGCTAGTGGTATGACCGGGAGTTTGGAATATTCAACAGATGGATACAAAATATCGTTGCTCAACTATACTGAAAATGTATTGGAAATGTCATCCACACACTCCCAAAGCAAAATGGGATCTTTCTAGACTATTTCTTAACAGCTTTGTAAACGGCATTTTAGATTCCTAGAATATTATTAACCCAAAGTTTTCTATATCCTATTTCTTGTTTTAAATACTCCTGCCAAAAAATGGACCAGCTAACACAGACAATCTCTGTCTTTGGTAAGAGATTGTTTCTAACACTTGCAGGCTGACACATATGTATCTCCTAAAGTTTTATCTTCTTATTTTCCAAAACAAGAAAGGCCTCAATTAAGATTATACTTGATATGGCTTGGATGTTTGGTCCCTCTGAATATCACATTGAAATCTGATCCCTAGCACTGGGGTCTGGTGGGAGGTGTTTGGGTCATGGGGGCAAATTCCTCGGGACTGGCTTGGTGCCTTCTCCCAGGCAGCGGAGGAGTTTTTGGTCTTAGTTGATGAGAGAGCTGGTTGTCTAAAGGAGCATGGCACCCACCCTTTTCTCCTTAGCTCCCTCTCACCAGGTGACATACCTGCTCCCCTCTGCCTTCCACCTGGATTAGAAGCTCCCTGAAGTCCTCAGCAGAAGCAGAGGCTGGCACCATGCCTATTGCATAGTCTACCTGACACTGAGTCCAATGAACCTCTTTTTTTTTTCTTTATAAGTTACCCAGCCTCAGGTATTCCTATGCCAAGTGGACTAATATAATATTTAAGTATACTCCATTCTTTTCCTCTTTGGTTCTCATCTGTAGTTCTTGCTATACTGAAACTTATATAAACAACAGAAATCAACTAAGACAGATCCTGTGGGGTATTCATAGTGTTATATACGGGATTAATAGTGTTACATATGGGAACCCCTGCGTGAATACAGGCTGTTAGTTGCAGTTAATACAAGTATTGGTCTGGGGATATTTTTGCCTTGGCTAGTAGGTACTGAGGATTCTTCTGAGATGCCTCTTTCTCAAGAAATTCTCAGCTTTCTCAGTTACGATGGGTGAAAACATTACAAATTCTGCAAACAATTTTTATTTTAACAAAAAAGATGAAGTCAAATTTAGGTTTTGTTTGTAGTCCTTGTTTATCAATTCTTTTCTTTATTACACAATGTAATAAAAGTTCCTATTTAAAAGAAATACATGTGAGAAACACGTTCAATGTGGGTAGTATTTGGAAGCATAAGAATTTCATGCTTCAGTTTCTTCAATTCTTGAACTATGTTCAGTTAGAGAACAGAGAACATAATGCAAAACCTCATTTTCAGACCAAAAGCTAATATTTTGCATTTCACATGTAAACAATCACTGCAAAGGCTGACTGGAAATATTTAAATTGCAATTGAATACACAGATATCTGACATTTGTTACAAAGCATGGTATCAATATATTTAAGAAGAAATTACAATGTAAGCTATAGGTAAAACATGTATTTGAGTGATAGAATCATCTTATCTAATTGTTCAAATATGATAACTCTATCTTTAAATTAGACATCTGCATCAATAATAAGAGCAAAATATAATCCTCCAAGTTATCATTTTATCTAACCATGCTCTTTAAAATCAGATACCGTTCCATAGCTCGGTGTTTAAAGTGCCCCGTCCCTGTACACCCGGGGCAGCAGGTGGTTCGAACCTCGCTCAGGCCCGCTTAACTAAAAAAAAAAAAAAAAAAGCAAACTAAAATAAGGTATCATTCCTTGTAATATATAAGCTAACTTCCATATTTTTTACCTACTTTTATTCTACCTTTAACATGCTAATTACCTGAAATGAAATAAAAGAAATAGTCTGCCTGTTTTTATTTTCATAGTTCCTTGGGATACAGAGATTTCTAAAGCCCAGGGTATACTTTTTGGCTAGCAATTTTTCAGTTTAATTCTTAACTAACTTAAATGTCATAATTGAACATAAAATGTTACTAATGAATTAACTACTCAAATAATTATATTATTTGATAATTTTATCACATATAAGTTATCAAAATTAATTAAATCAAATATCTCTGTATTGTAACACTATTTTGACCTTCTTATGATGTGTCATAATGAGTTTAATAGAAATAATCATGTCTTATCATATTTCTTTCTATACTATAAAAACAAATAAAAATATTTATATATTTCTGATTCACTATGTCAGCAATCTAAGCATAAATTCTTAATCTTCTGATGAAAATAAACTTTAAAATATTGTTAATGAAAAGGAAATACTGTCAACTATGATGCAAAGAAAAGTACATAAAACCACAGCCCCGCGTAGAGATTTCTCAGTAATTGTATTATGGAGGTGGAGGTCCATTATTAAACCTTCTGCCACGGCATGCTCCCTCTGCAGCAAACTATGTCAAAGGAAGGTGTATTTTACACTATATCCATGATCAGTGTTTAACTCTATTGCTCCACTATGGAACTGTCATTTAAGTGAGAAACATCCTTCCTGTCCCTCTCCCTTTAATATTAGTCTTCTCAGAACAGCCCTTCAGAAAGCATGAAGCTCAGCACCGTGCGTGGCAGTGAGGGGAGAGACACACTGAAGCTCTTTAGCTGACAGCACTCGGGGGAAGGGGTAACATTTCAAAGATGATGTGTAGAAAACAGCTTCAAGTCCGTTGGATTCTTTGGGCAAATATATGAAATACTTTCTGGGTACTTGATCTTCAGATGTTGGATGTTATTAATCTATATTTATAAGACTGGATGTAGAAGCCCAGGTTTAGGAGGAATTTGTGAGAGCTCAAATATACCCGTTGTTGACAGAGAGAGTTGAAGAGGCAGTCATAGGGCACTTGGATCCAAACACGCAGTCCTGAGTGTGAGAGGACAGGGCCCCCCCTGGCCACCCCGATACCAGCAAAGCTTCCATGCAGGGTCAATCCTCCCGTTCATGGGGAACTGCAGGAGACTCCAGATAGTCACAATCATATGAGAAAAATCCAAGGAAAACCCAGAGGACTCACACTTGCTGACTCTTTCAAACTTGCTATTTTATAAAGCTATCGTAACCAAAGCAGCAGGGCACTGCTGTAAGCATCACATATGGACTGGGGAAGGCAACGGAAAGTCTAGAAATGAACCCAAATGTGACCAATTGATTTACGTTTTATGTTATGTGTAAATGTGACAAAATAGTCTCTGTTTTATAACTACTTAAAAATGCTAAAGGATTCTGAGTTCACAGCCTATGCAAAAACAAATGGCAGACCAGTGTTTGGCCACCCTAAAAAGCAATCTTTTTCTTTCAAATTTACTTCCTTCTCTGATTTGATAAACTTTAAACAAAACACACACCTTCAGGCATTTTTCTGTTATTCAAATATTACAGTCATCTGAGTTGTGGTAAGCGATCATATCCAGAAAGTAACATTCTCTTTGCCTTTATTAATTATAATAGCATTTCGTTCTGTCCTTTGCTTGCCATTTGTTTACATTTCCTTTCTTTTGTCTTGGCCAGCAATCCAAGCTATATGGTCTATAATTCTTTAATCAGATGTGTTTAATGTCTTTAGGGAGATTCTTATTCCAAAATTTCCTATGCCATTGCTTATAGCATTGTTGGGGCACTAGTTAAACAAGAGTTTAAAATGATTAACACAGATTATTCTTCATTTTTTTTTTGTTTTTGTTTTTTTTTTTAGAGACAGTGTCTCACTTTGTCACCCTTGGTAGAGGCTGTGGTGTCACAACTCACAGCAACCTCCAGCTCTTGGGCTTGGGCCATTCTCTTGCCTCAGCCTCCTGAGTAGCTGGGACTACAGGTGCTCACCACAATGTCAGGCTATTTTTTGTTGCAATTTGGCCGGGGCAGGGTTTGAACCCTCTACCCTCAGTAGATGGGGCTGGCGCCCTGCTCACTGAGCCACCGGGCTGCCCTACTGCAGATTATTCTTCGAGAGCTTTGCTAAAAAAAACCAATTGCATTATGAGTGGATTGTTCTATATTTTAGTTACTGAGGAACAGAGAAAATAGTTGAATATTGAGACAATTAAAAATAAATTCTGTGTTCAAGAATATCCTTTCTGGTAAGGGATGTGATTGCTGGAAAGGCAATTTTTATTTAAGCACATGGGTATCACCTGCACAGAGTATCACCTTGACATAAAGCAAATGACAAACATGTTCAGTGCTTTGATGTTTTTATTGTTGCTAAATCTTTAAAATTTCAGAATGGATGAGCAGCACCACAGTCACAGGATAAAACTTATTACAGACATCTCATGGAGACAGTACTCATTATACTAACTAAGGGTAAGAAGAATTACCTGGAGAACTACCTGGAGAAGTACCTGAAAAATTACCTGGAGAATTACCTGAAGAATTACCTGAAAAATTACCTGGAGAATTACCTGAAGAATTACCTGAAAAATTACCTGGAGAACTACCTGAAAAATTACCTGGAGAATTACCTGAAGAATTACCTGAAAAATTACCTGGAGAATTACCTGAAGAATTACCTGAAAAATTGCCTGGAGAACTACCTGAAAAATTACCTGGAGAATTACCTGAAGAATTACCTGAAAAATTACCTGGAGAATTACCTGAAGAATTACCTGGAGAATTACCTGAAGAATTACCTAAAAATTACCTGGAGAACTACCTGAAGAATTACCTGAAAAATTACCTGGAGAATTACCTGAAGAATTACCTGGAGAATTACCTGAAAAATTACCTGGAGAATTACCTGAAGAATTACCTGAAAAATTACCTGGAGAATTACCTGAAGAATTACCTGAAAAATTGCCTGGAGAACTACCTGAAAAATTACCTGGAGAATTACCTGAAGAATTACCTGAAAAATTACCTGGAGAATTACCTGAAGAATTACCTGGAGAATTACCTGAAGAATTACCTAAAAATTACCTGGAGAACTACCTGAAGAATTACCTGAAAAATTATCTGGAGAATTACCTGAAGAATTACCTGGAGAATTACCTTTAGGAATTGTTTCTTGAAGTTCTAGTGAAAAGAAAACCAAAGATTGAAAGTATAAACTTCAGGTGATCAGGGCATGACTGAGTTTCTGAAACTTAGTTTTCACTTATTATAGAGTCAAATAAGGATTTTCATGAAATAGTCACTCGTTGAAGGAAACAATATCTATGTGAAGGTCCTCAGTAATGCAGGGTTAATATTGAAGAAGTAGACATCTATGTAACAAACAAGAGCCAGAGTCAGTCACAGAGCCCCGCGCATTGTCCCGTGGTGGTGACTCCTGCTGGCAGAGCTTCTTCTTTACAGAAAATGAGTGGTAACAAATTCATTAATCAATCAAGCACAGTATTTTCTCCATTTCTCATCAAAATTCATAGTGCCCAGGGGGAATATTTTTATAGCCGTGCTACCTCCTTAAATGAATAACTTATAAAGTGTCCAAAGCAAGTCTATTATTTAGTGGTACAACAAAGCATTTGAATTGTAAAGCATTATAGTTCTGAATGGTGTATCTTTTTAAAGCATAGCACATTGATAGGAATATTCACACGTAAAGGCGTGATTAACTGAACTGTGCCCACGTCACTGGCGTGGACTCCTCCAGCGACCCGTTTACACATGTACAGAGAGGAGGCGTGTACTGACGTGTGAAGTCAAAGGCTTTCTCTTCACACTGAGTAACCAGCAACATGCGGGTGAATAACTGAAGGCCAGATGGAGACTCCAGATAACTCTCTGTTTGATTCACCTTGGCCCAACCCTAACCAATAACTTTTTCACAGAGTAGAATATCAAAAACACACAAAATTCATGACTCGTGAACGATCAGGATGGGCCCAAAGACACAGGCAGTGGAGATTCAGGGTGTCAGGGCCACTGCCAAATCCGTTCTATATGATTTCATGTCATTTTGAGATTTTACATTACAAAATTCTATATGTGTATATTTGACCTGAAATACAGTAAAAATTCTAGAAACCTCACAGTAGAAAGTAAATGTAAGTCAGGCATAACTAAAAATAAAGTGAGATATTATCACTTGAAGCTATTAATTTTAACAATCACCTGAGTGACCAAAAGTACATTCTGAGACAAAAAAAAAGTTAATAGCATTTTGAAAATGTGTAAATATTGTGAGTATATATGTGTGGTATTATTAGAATGACAAGTAACGAAAATGTAAGTATACAGAGAGTTCAGGCAATATGTATACTGATGTGATTTACCGGAAGAGTAGAGAATAGTCAGTAACAGGATAGGACTTATGAAATAGATACATCAGCTGGGTTAATATTTCTTGAAACAGGATATTGCACCATAGAATTGGAGAATGTAAGAATATAATTTTTTAAAACTATCCAATTGAGCATGAAAGAAGAAATACACGTCAATAAAGAAAACAACATAAATTTTCTAAATATGTCATCAGTTAGAGACAAAGAACGCATTTCCTTTAAGAAATAATGAAGGAAATGTATCAATAAAATAGATGAAGAGTGATAGGGAATCTAACAAGTTGGAAGGAGAAGTCATAATGGAGACCATCTTTCATATAAGTACAAGATAAATTATTAAAGCTCCGGGTTGCAATTGAGATAAGTTCGTGCAAAACGTTTTTACAAAGAAGCGTTCTGAAGAACTAGTTTGTTAAAAGAAGAGCCACAATGTTAAATTGACAGCAGAGAATGCAAAACCAATTATGCCAGAATTGGTTCAGAAAGCAAGTATAAAACAGGTAAAAGATACTAAGATGGGAATTCCTAGACTTTCCTCAGTAATGAGACAGATTCATCAATTAGAAAGACATTTTCAAAGTTTTATGATGAAACTAAAACATGAAATACTATTGGCCAGGATGTGTGTGGACAGTGAAATTTTCCCTCCCCTCCGCGTGCAGGAACAGCTCAGCTGAAAGTCTCCTTGACAGATCTGGGCGGGATGGGTTGGGAAAATTAGTGCCTTGATCACTTTAATAATTCTCTTTGTATTTAAATAGAGAGATTTCCTTTGGGAAAAAAATGTAGACTGTATGTGCTTGTCTATTCTAGGAGGGTATTCAAAAAACTGAGGTGTCAGCTCTAAGTAGTAGTAATAAGCAATAGTCCCATCACCTAGAATAGTCCTTGGTTATTCTAGGAGGGTATTCAAAAAAAGTGAGATATCAGCTCTAAGTAGTAGTAATAAGCATTAGTCCCGTCAGTAAAGTTCCCTTTCATCATATGTAGCCTCACCTTTCTGATGTCATTGTGATCCCACAGTAAAATTTTTTTGGATCAGTTTTTATTTATCACAGTGAATCCATGTCGTAGTAACTATAATGATGATATTTTGTTCACTCTCTAAAAAATTCAGAAGCCCAAAGTAATGAGAGCGTTCCATTAAGGAGAATAGCTGATCGGCCTAATAAAAAGGAGCATCAGTGAGTCTAGAAACGGAATGGGAAGCAGATGGAAGACACGTGTTTTTCTAAAATCCGTGGAACCGTTTTCTTTTCTTCCATTTCTTATAAACCTAGAAAAAACAAAACCAAACAGAAAAAGGGATCCTATGATATGTTATCCCATTTAAATTAGACCAGTTTTATGATCTCCATCCATTTCATATGTGCAGAGACTGGGATGAGGAGAGGCTAAAGTAACTTGTCCAGCATTTGCTGGGAAACAATGAAACTGTAGTTCAGACCCGGTGGTGCTAGTGCTTGAGTACAAGGATGTTACAAGTCCACGGAGCAACGGGAGGCTGGTGGTTAAAAGGACTGACTCTGAAGCAGATCTGCAGGGTGGAGACCCTGATCAGCCGGTTCCCACTTTCAAACTTGACGAGTTTCTAAACTTCCACATGTATCTTTTTTTTTTTTTCAGTTTTTGGCCGGGGCCGGGTTTGAACCTCCCACCTCCGGTACATGGGGACGGCCACCTACTCCTTGAGCCACAGGTGCTGCCTTATTTTCCTTACCTGTCAAGTGGACAAAATAATTGTACCAATTCCTGGAGTTCTTATAGCGATCCCATGCGTTTCTCTTTATTAAATGTTGAGAAGAATGTCTTGCACATTCTATATGGGTGTGTTAAATAACTTTTCCTCTTTTTAGCTGTGAAAGAGATATTTTCATCTGCTGAAAAGTAATTCTGAAACTGTGAAAATGCTTTCCCTAAAAACTGTGCTGAATTCTCCTTGAGTTGTTTTTCTTTTCCTTTTTTTTTTTTTTTTTTTTACCAGTTGGTATAAGGTTTCGAGTACTTATACATGAGAGGTCTTTTGGATTTTTACTTACGAGTTTTAGGTACAAATTAAAGCAGGCACCATTTTTTTTTTTTTTTTCTGGAAGTGTGGGTCAGATATAAATAAGCAATAGTAAATTAAGAAAGGTTCTATAACATGACAGCATTGGTCGTTGTCTTTTGTAGTTGGTGAATTGTGCAGGGATAGTGGAGCGCCACACTGAAAAGCAAGATCCACTGTTCAGGCGACTTTGATGATGCAGTGTCCTTTCAAAGTGCAAACAAACAAACAAAAACAAAACAAAACAGTGAATCATGTTTAAGATACAAACAGTGTTTTATTCATCGGATGTCCTGGGTTTCACATCTTTCAGAGACTTCAGGATTACTCCCCTTTCTTCTTTTATAGAAGATCATCTCCTGTAATATTTCTCTCCTTAGAGTGAAGAGAGCACTTTTGTACACATACACTGTGCTCACTTGAGATAATAAAAGGGAAGACTGAACAAAATTGGTTAAAATCGTATCCAAATTATGCACATACAATTGTTCAGGTACATTCCCGGTTTTAATTATAAATTCTCCCCAATGATAAGGAAGGCCTCAAGGTTTATGAAACCGACTAATTCCCTATAGTATCTTAGTGACATTCCATTCTTTCCCTGTCTCCATGATCTTCTAAACACCTTAAAAAAAAAAAAAAGATGAGTGACTCCAGGTGAGATTTCACCGAGTTCATTATTTAACATCGGATTCCTGTCATAAAGGCACATGTATTTCAGAGGACTGGTTTCCATACAGTATCGAATCTGAGAAACATCCTAGTTCATTAGTTCTGGCCAAGAGAAAGACTTGGTTCATTAGGCAGAGGAATTAACTCATCCATCATACACAGTAACAGGAAAAGTGGACCTCAACTTCCATTCTTTTTTTTTTACAAATGATTATTTCCCCTCTATTCTATATTGATAAAACATTTATTATTCTTTTTACACCATCTCATAAAAAACGTGATTCTTTTTACAATACAATTGCCTTTTAAAAAAAATGACTGTTATATAAATACAAAAACTTGTTGCCTTAATATGTTACATATCATTTTACTGCACTTTTTTACAAGAGGATATATTATTATATACCAAATACTTTTCATTGCGTTGAAACTTCTCCCAACTTTTAAAAGGACAGATAGTACGCCATGTGAATAGCAATATCTTTCTTAAGCCTTGCTTTACTTAGCTGTAAATATGATAAAAAAAATAGTTTATATTTCCCTGAGGTAGTTGTAAAAAAGTACATGTAGGCGGCGCCTCTGGCTCAGTGAGTAGGGTGCCAGCCCCATATGCCGAGGGTGGCAGGTTCAAACCCAGCCCTGGCTAAACTGCAACAAAAAAATAGCCGGGCGTTGTGGCGGGCGCCTGTAGTCCCAGCTGCTCCGGAGGCTGAGGCAAGAGAATCACTTAAGTCCAAGAGTCAGAGGTTGCTGTGAGCTGTGATGTCATAGCACTCTACCTGAGGGCGGTACAGTGAGACTCTGTCTCTACAAAAAAAAAAAAAAAGTACATGTAAGTCCTTTGTAATAGCTATATAGAATAAATGTTTGAAATTAAATATCAACTAAAAAGTTAAAAAATTGATTTTCTAGATAAAAATAGTATCAGTATATACTTCTTACCTGAAAGTAAAAAATACTAGAAACTGCCATGCAGAATAGTTCCTGATTTACAATGGTGGGGCATGATCTTTCAGTTTTACAATGGCAAGATAGGGGAATGAAATCAGTAGAAACTACTTTTTGTATACATACAACTAATGTGTTTTTCACTTTCAGCTTAGTATTTGATGAGATATCAACACCTTGTCATAAAATAGGCTTTGTGTTAGATGATTTTGCCCAACTGTGCTCTAATACAATTGTTCTGAGCATGTTCAAGGTAAGCTAAGCTCAGTTGTGAGGTTCAGGAGGTTAGATGTATCAAAAACATGTGACATTAACAACATTTTCAACTTACTGTGGGTTTATCATGACATAACTCCATTGTGAGCTGAGAAACAATTATTTATGCTTATGATTCCTATATCTATAAATAAGTACAATTGACATTTTTATGTTTCTGTCTTAGATTTATTTTGTAGGGAAGTGTGTTGTGTTTACTTCTATATATTTATACACACAAAAGCCCATGTCTATGTATGCATAAGCCACAGTTATAACTATATATGCATAGAGATGCATGATTGTAAAATGAAGGTCATGTGGTATTGATAAAAATTATAAATTATACATACCTTATAAAACATCTAACGTTAGCATGTTTTGTGTACCTAAACATTATTGACAAACATAATTTAAGTGGCTGCATATTATTCTTATAGAATGGATGTATCAGAATTTATTAATGAAATGTCCTATTACTAGTTATTTTGTTCGTAGTTATTCATTATAATAGTTACTCTGCATAGGAATTATTTTCATTTAAGTTACTCTATACGTGCTTTTTATTCATCAGGTTCTTTTTCTGAGTGTATGTGGTTATTAAAACAGATTTTTAAAATTTATTTTTTTGGGTATTGTTATGTCAATAATAAAAAAAAATTTCAGAGCAAATTTGGAGTTGAGAGGTCTTTGAATGAAAAATTGTAGTTTTACAGTGAGAGCAATCTGATGATCAGCTATCTCAGAGGGCTGCTGGGGATTACGCTAAGAGGGAGTGCATGGATCAGGCAAAAGTCCACCGGCACAAAACTCCCCCAGAGTAATTCAACACTATTTAAGTCCATATGGCCTATTTTTATGAATTTGAGTTTAGATGAAATTATCTTTTATTTTAAAAGTTGTAGTTTAAGTGGATACACATTTCAACTTCTTTAATCCCATGTAAAATCGATATTTTCTTCTTCAAAAGGTAATGCCTTAGAAGTCGATTTCTGTTCCTCTCAAAGCACTTGGTTCCACAAGACTTTTCATCTTTTTCTCCTTTGGAGATTTCCTTCCTTTAAAACAAGGGTCATTATCCAGACCCAAGTGGAAGTTAGATCGTCTGCTCTTCACCATGGATTATGCCAATAGAAGCGTGGTATTCATTGTATACTTGTATAAATGTTATTTAACCTTTCTAATAAGTTTGAGAGTAAATAGGTATCCTATTTCCTTCCCGCTTTCCCTCCTTTCCTCCCTCTCTTCCTTCATGTCTTGCTTTCCTCTCTTTTCTTCTCAGGTCTGGAAGTGTATCTCAAACATTTGAGAAATACAATGTTTGTTAAATGGAATCTAAATGATTTTTAAAAGGGGGATTTTGTTTAAGTATCAAATCCAAAATAAAGTAATACGTAACTTAGCATTTTTATTTTGAAAGTCATTTTGAAATCCGACTAAAACAAAGGAGCAAGCCCAACAGTATTTGAATAGAACCAATTTATGATGCTATGGTTTACGATTTTTGAAACACTACCCCAATTTATTCATAAAACTTTTGCAATGTTTAGAAATCAGAAAGTTAATTGAGGGACATATAATATACTATGTAATATATTATTTATCCCTTGGAATAAATTTGATTTGATGCTTAAGAAGATGACATCTTTTAATTATGAGATTATCCATAAAAGATGCCTCACACACAAAGAAATGATAGGTGTTTGAGGTCACAGACATCCCAGTTTGATACACAATGCATGCCTATACTGAAATATCATGTGTAATCCATATGTATGCACAGTTATTATGTGCCAAGTAAGAATTTATGAAATAAAAGTAAAAGAAAGATGCTTCAGATAACTTCTTAAGCCAAATTTCCAAAAAAGATGTATATATTTATTAGTTAACATCCATACTTCTCTGGTGTTGGTATTAATACGTTCAATCTAGGTTATCTTGGTTTTGCTTTCCCCCAAGTCCCCACCTTCGTGGCCTTAGCTCCCCTCTAACTTCTGACGTATGGACATTGTTTTAACACCAATCCGAATAATTTCACTGATGGACACAATGGAATAAAATTGGAATAGACATTTATATGTAATGTCTTCTGTGGTTTAGTGATTTTACTTCCCTAAAGAGTCAACATGGCTGTTCTTTTTCTTTTTCCTTTTGATTACTAAAACTTTTATTCTCTGGATGACATTTTTAAAGGCAATAGGGGCAAAGATGTATCACAAATTCGTGAACAGTCTTTGGGGAGGTCGTCATTACGTGCCCTAATATCCCACAAAAAGAATGAACTGTCTACCCGGATAGCTATCGTACAAAGTTAAATAACTTTCATTGCATTAGATGTATTTATTTCTCAGTGACTTAGTCCTTTTTAAATAGAATGCATTTATTTCCATTTTTGTGTTTCCTAGGCTTTGAATATATTTGGAATGTTTGAAGGAAACCAAAAGATATTATTTACCTCAGGTTTAAAGGTAATAAAATTTATTCTGAGTTAAAAAATGTATTTTTACTTATTTGATGATAAAAAATGAGAGGTGTATTTACAGAAATATTAGGCATATTTATGCAATTGATTTAGAAAATATCATTGTTAAAACTTAAAATAAACTGTGCTAATCCAAAATGGATTGTAGCTTACAGCCTTGAATTTTGTTACTTCTAAAAATTGATCGAAGGTTATCTAAGGCCATTTAATTTCCCTGGGAATTTAAAATTCTGGATGTGGTATTTGTCAAGAAGCTCAGAGTGTCTGGAGTTTTCTCTCTATCAAATCAAAAGGGCATTACTGCTATTTTGGTTTGAGGAGTGTGCATGCCTTCTTGGATTTTATTGTTCTCAAGGCTATATTGCTGATTCTGTTGTCATAAAGCACTGTGATACATGGGCTCTGCAATCCATAAATTAATAAATAATAATGCTTGTCTAACCACAGGCACCAAGGATTCTCCACAGCATTTATTTCCTAGAGCATGCTCAGCACCCTCTTTCCATTTTTTCAGGTACTGTGTCAATTAAGTGGCAGGTACTAAGAAGTGGATGATTTTCAGGGTGATGGCAAGGCCCCCTATCTATCAGCATTTGATTCTAGGACTCCAAAGTGATTGCCATTTGAACTTGTACATGTATCATAAGAAAGAAAGAACTGATGCAATTCCCTAAAAGGAGATGCTGACTGCCCTCAGCACTGCAACTGTGCAGTAGTAACACAGACTAAGTGCATTCCCTCTCACAGTTTATACCAGGTATACCCTTTTGATTACCCTCTATCAATGAAATAAGAAGTTATCAAGCTCATGTTTAGCTAGAAAATATAGTGACTATCAATTTGAAGTCTTGATTGTCTTGGTTACTTGCATTTTTACTGAAATAATTTCACTAAACTCTTCAACATTAGGCAGAATTTTTTTTTTTTTGGAAGAATTTCTAATAATTTCCTTTCAAAATTCTTGTGGGAGCTGGGAGATCCTTAGGTATTGATCACTGCTAATTTCAGTTCTCATGTACACGCACCTGATTGATGTTGGCAAAAATAACGTCAAAATTACAGTGCCTCAATTCCAATTGAAATAACACAACACACATGTTATGGAGAAAAATGAACGCAAAATACACTATTTTCTGTCTTCAGGTTAAGCCAATATTATATGGGATGCAAAAGATGTGACTAATCTGTTTATAATCACATGTCAATCATAACATAAGAAAATAGTTGTTTTACATAGGTATGCCAAAGGAAAAATAGCTGCATTTCACTAGAGTAAGTGACATGAACAAGACTAAATCTTTCTCAAATAAAAGAGGGTTTATATTCAAAATTTAGGTAAAAGAAATAATAGAAGTACTGTAGTCAATCAAAGAGGTAAAATGCTGCTCTTGGTATTGACTTAAAAGTACATATAGTCTCCTAAATAGTTTTATGTCTAAGGAATGATGGTTGATCAGATTCACTACTGATGCAAAAACAGAGACATAGACCCATGGGTCAGAACATAGAACCTGGAGATGAAACCATCCTCATATTTCTATTTGGTCATTGATAAAGCAAAGAAAAACATATATTGGGAAAAGGAAATCATATTTAATAAATGGTTCTGGGAAAACTGGGAAACTGGATAGTTACATGAAAAGACTGAAATAGGATTCATACCTCTCACCACTCACAACAGTTAATTCACAATGGACAGTAAGTCCAATCTAAGTCATGAAAAGGTGAGAATTCTAGAAGAAAATGTTGGAAACCCTTTTATAGATATCAGTCTAGGCAAAGAATTTATGATGAAGACCCCAAAGCAATCATTGCATACTTATCTTTAATAATTTCCCACCTGTTCTTAGAATGAATTGCCTTTCAGCCCATTGCTAAATTTAATAATTCTGCAATTCTAGTAACATTTGGTTTAATTTGAACAGTAACTTTTTTTTTTTTTTGTAGAGACAGAGTCTCACTTTATGGCCTTCAGTAGAGTGCCCTGGCCTCACACAGCTCACAGCAACCTCCAACTCCTGGGCTTAAGCGATTCTCTTGCCTCAGCCTCCCGAGTAGCTGGGACTACAGGCGCCAGCCACAACGCCCAGCTATTTTTTGGTTGCAGTTTGGCCGGGGCAGGGTTTGAACCCGCCACTTTCGGTATATGGGGCCGGAGCCTTACCGACTGAGCCACAGGCGCCGCCCGGTTTAATTTGAATTAAAAGTAGCAAGTCTGATGGAACAGCATAATCAATTTTTGGATGAATGGTGTGTGAACCATGGATACAATCAACATTTATATATAGCACCAGGTAACAGACAATCTGAGCATTAATTCATTTGTACATATGGCTTAAAATTACTACAACAAGGTGAATACATAAAAGGGAAATGTTATTATAATGTAATTCTTTTATAGCTAACTAATTTAAATAAATCTATGTATTAAAATGAAAACAATGTCCACAAAATCACTAGCCTCTTTATGTTTCAATGACAGCCAAGTTGAGAAGCATATCAAGGACACAATACCCTGCACAGTAGCCTCAAAGAAAATGAAATATTTGGGAATACACCTAACAAAGAAGTTGAGAAATCTTCACAAAGAGAATTGTGAAACCTTAAAAAAAGAAACAGGAGAAAACATTAACAAACGGAAGAACATACCACGCTCTTGTCTGGAAAGAATCAACACTGTGAAAATGTCTATACTACACAAAGCAATCTACAGATTCAATCAAATCCCTGTTAAAATACAGTGTCATTCTTTAAATAACTGGAAAAAAATAGTTCTTTGTTTTGTATCAAACCAGGCAATGTTTAGTAATAAAAACAAAGTCATCACTCTACCAGACCTTAGGTTATATTACAAGCCCACATTGATCAAAACAGCATGGCATTGCCATAACAATAGAGACATAGACATATGGAATCAAGTAGAAGACCAAAACTTGAAATCAGTCTCTTTTAGCCATCTGATCTTCTATAAACCAAACAAAAGCATACCCTGGGGAAAAGAATCCCTATTCAATAAATGGTGCTGGGAGAACTGGATAACCACATCTAAAAGACTAAAACTGGAGCTCTCCTTTCACCACTTACAAAAATTGAGTCAAGACAAATAAAAGATTTAAATCTAAGACATGAAACAATAAAAATCATAGAAGAAAGTGTGGGAAAAACTCTGGAGGATTCAGCCTGGGGAAAGAGTTTATGAAGAAGACTTCAGGGGCAATCACAGCAATAGCAAAAATAAACAAATGGAACTTAATTAAACCTGAAAAACTGCATAGCTAAGGACAAAGCAATTAAAGCAAATAGACAACCTTCAGACTCAGAAAATGTATTTGTATGTTATGAATTAGACAAAGGATTGATAACTAGAATCTACTGAGAACACAAATTAATGAATGAAAAATGAGTAAACTATTCCATCTCTCACTTTGCAAGAGACATGAACAGAATCTTCTCTGAAGATGACACACAAATGGCTAAAAATACAGGAAAAAATGTTCATTGTCCCTAATCATCAGAGAAATGCAAATCAAAATGACTCTGAGATGTCACCTACCCAAGGTGAGAATAACACATTTCAAAAAGTCTCAGAGCTGCAGATGCTGGTGTGGATGTGGAGAGAAGGGAACATTTTCCACTGCTGGTGGAACTGCAAATGAATACAGCTTCTTTAAAAAGAAGAATGGAGAACACTAGAATAACTCAAATTAGACCTTCCATTTGATCACGCAATCCTTTTAATATCATCTACCCAGAAGACAAAAAAAAAATCATCATTTCATTTTAAGGACATTTGCGCTAGATTGTTGATCACACACAGCTTAATTTACAATTACCAAGACGTGGGAACAACCCAAGTGCCCACTGACCCAGGAATGGATTAACTGTGGTATGTGTCTACCATGGAAAACTATTCAGCCATAAAACAGGTGGGGATTTTACATCTTTTGTATTAACCTGGATGTAGTTGAAATGCATTTCTCTTAGTAACATATCGCAAGAAAGGACAAAGCAGGGCGGTGCCTGTGGCTCAGCGGGTAGGGCGCCGGTCCCATATGCCGGAGGTGGCGGGTTCAAACCCAGCCCCGGCCAAATTAAAAAAAAAAAAAAAAAAAAGAAAGGACAAAGCAGGTATCCAATGTACTGAATACTAATAGGTAGCCAGTAGAGAAACTAATACATGCCCGCACAAGAGAAAGACTCAATTCAATTCAAATTAGTGGGGTGGGAGAAGAGGAGAGGAGCCAGAGTTAGGGGAGTCCTCCCACTTGGTGGTCACAATGTGATGGTATACAGCACACCTCCTGGGTGTGGGACACACATACAACAGGGACTTTCCCTGACAAGTGAAAACGTTGTAACCTAATCATTTATACCCTCAATATTACTCTGAAATAAAAAAATGGAAATATTTAAAGTTGAATTATTTTTGTTTATAGTTCATATTGAAATAAAAATATTGTATGTGATTAAAAATAGAAAGTTATAATTATTTCATCACCACCATCATAAATATATTACTAATTTTTAATATACACACCTCATGTTTTCCTGTGGATTGTTCTGGTGCTAGTATTTACAAAGCTACATGGTATTTCATTTTGTAAATGATAAATATTTTATTGAAGCTATCCTCTATTAATGGAAATAATGGAAATGATTAACCCTTGTTTCCAATAGTGTAGAATTATAAATAATATTGTGAGAATATTCTTGAGGGTTACTTTGTAAATTTGCAGATATATATGGGCAATAACTTCCCAGAAGTTTGTTGGTTTAAGTGAACAAATAGATCTATAATTTTGATATATATTTAAAAAATACATTGCACTAACGTTGTAGTATTTTGCATTCACTCTCAAAATTAGGGAGAAAACCTGTACCCCAATAGCCTTGCCAATAAGCAGATTGTCAAAGAATGAATTTCAGCCAAATTTTAATGTATAAAAGGACTTTTCGATGTAGTTTAATTTATATTTTTCTGATTAAGAGTAAATGTGAACATACTTTGAATGTTTTAGAGCCATTTATTTTTTCTCTCTCTGTGTAATATCCACATCCTTTCTCCTTTTTTGCTTTTTCCTATTGAATTTTGAGTGTTTTTCTGATTCATTTCTTGGAGTCCCACGTACATCACATGATTAATTCTTTCATCTGGGATGAGTTTCTGGTTTTCTTTCCCAAGACCATCTTGGGTCATCTTTTCAATTACTTATAGTATTTTTTCTTCTAATTTCTCTATATAGTCAATTTCTTGATCTTCTATATATGATTTCCATTTTGTGAGTTGTATCTCAAAAACAATTATATTTTTCCAAAGATTTGGTTAATTTGATCTTACCACCTCAAAGTATATGACCACGTCTACTCTGTTAGTTTTATCATTGTAATTTTTTAAATTTAAGTTTTGAAATATTTAGAGTTTACCCTGATGTACAATAGAATCAACATAAAACAAAAGTAATCTTTTCCATATTTCAAATACACGTCTAATTACTTTCTTCAAAAGTCTAATTTTGTCTTATAGATTTGAGACAGATCTTTATTACATACTAAGACATCATGTATAATTATGACTGTTTTTGGATTTTCTATTCTGTTCAATTTGTTCAGTTTTTTCAAACTTCAATTATGGAAGGCTAAAATATGTTTAGGCAAAGTTTATTCTGTCTTCCTTGCTCTTTTTTCAGAGCTTTTCTGAATATTGTTACTTATTTCACAGTTTATATAGTAAGAGTTATTAGTCTACTTCCAGGAATAGAACTTATTTATTTTTAGTCACATACATAGCATATTGTTGTGGTTAAGAACGTAAGGTATGTGTTAAAACCCATTTCTATTTTGGCATTGTACTTTCCAGCAAGTGATCTAACTTCTTTGTGCCTTGGTTTGTCTGTCTATAAATAGCAATGGAATTAATACTCCATATCTCTTAGAATTCTTTGGAGAATTACATTAAATGATACATGTTAAAACCTTAGAAGTGTGCATAAAATGTTAACTAAGTATATACTTTTACTTATTATTTCTGGCATCATTATTCACTGTGGTAATACTAGAATATAATTTAATGTAGTTGAAATTAACATCTTAATTATTATGCATGCTTTCATCCAAGAACATGATTTATATTTTCCTTTGTAGAAGTCCATTTTCTACCTTTAAAAGTTTTTTTTAAATGATGTTGCCATATAGATGTGTATATCTAGAATTTCCTTTTTAGATGCTATCGAAATTATATTCATGGGATTAATTCAAATGCTTGTAAGAAGTTTCAGTACATTATTTCTGTAGCAGAGCATCCTTTGAATTGGTAGATGGTAATACTTCATTTATTCAGGCTGGTGTTGACTGATATTTGGGTTGTATCTAGAGTTTTGATACGATTAACTATGGAGATTATTATATCTGTTTTATGATGCCCATATGCAAGAGTAAGATGGGATCGATCAGTATCTACTTTCCCATTTCCCCCAAACCACTGCCCATTTGACTTAGCTCCATTCACTGACGAGATTGTCCCTTCTCCTCTGCATTGCTCTGCTGCTTTTGCCATAGATTGAAAGAACTCATATGCGGGGGCGGCGCCTGTGGCTCAGTCGGTAAGGCGCCGGCCCCATATACCGAGGGTGGTGGGTTCAAACCCGGCCCCGGCCAAACTGCAACCAAAAAATAGCCGGGCGTTGTGGCGGGCGCCTGTAGTCCCAGCTGCTTGGGAGGCTGAGGCAAGAGAATCGCTTAAGCCCAAGAGTTAGAGGTTGCTGTGAGCTGTGTGATGCCATGGCACTCTACCCGAGGGCGGTACAGTGAGACTCTGTCTCTACAAAAAAAAAAAAAAAGAAAAGAAAGAACTCATATGCATGAGTTTATTATGAAGGTGTATTTCTCTCAACCTGTTATCTTAAATAAGAATTGGTAAATCTTTCAGTGGAAATACAGATTATTCACCTCTCCTCTCTTCAATTTCTCTCTTTCTAGAATTTTAGTTTACTTTCCTGTCTGCTGTTGCTCTGAGTTCCATATGCTTCACACACACCCATCGTATATATAAAAATATTTTTAATTATACGTTATATATGTGCATATGTATATATCTCAGGCTATGAAGTAAATTACTTGTCAAACTTTCCAGAATTCCGGGCATCTCTGCAGGGCAATGCTAGCTCCTGAGATCTCTATTTTGGCTGAGGTGTTCGTTATGATTTTAGCTGTCCAACTTTTTCCTTTGTTCAATTACCATTCTGTCACTCTCCTACAGGCATCGTCCTGGATACTGACTGAATCCTGGGGAACATGGCTTGTGAGATAGATAACTCACACACACTCACACACCCCCACACACACATGTACACACAAAAATACACAAAACATTTGCATTTGAACATTATTTGGTTTTTGTTCCTTAGAAGCTCTGTGGTCCCTAGAACTGGATGTCTCTGGACCTTGCATTTAATGGAGTTTAAAAATGATAAGAAGGCACCAAGATAACCAGAAATCCGAACGTTGGCTCCATATTATAGTCCTTAGCTTCTGGAGAAAGTGCTTCAGAAAAGGGCTCAGTGCTTGATAATGGTGTAGTGGTTGTCCTGGTCACCAGGTCCTGTGTGAAGTGTCTTTATTTCCTACCCAACTTACTATGTAAAAGTTAAGATGAAAGCTCTGCCTCTCATGGTTACTGAGATTTAAATATATAACTGCACTAGTGTGATTAACACAGACAAAACCTAGCTTCTTTCACGTTTAGAGTCTCAAACGTTCCTCTGCCCAACAATACCTAAAAAGTCATGGTACCATCTCATCTAAGCTCATGATTCCAGACATAGCTTTAGTTCCGTTCTTCCATGCCAATATTGTAGTGAAGCCTTCACCATTGGCTAAGCCTGGCCCCACCGACCACAGGCTTCCTGCAGCCAGGTGACTGGCGTCCGCCCCTTCCACCATGAATATGCACAGTGGAGGTGCACATGGTCCAAAAGTATACCCTGGCGAACATGCTCTTCAGGGATTTGCTGAGATAAATAGCCTCTTTACTTTTCTCTTTATCGAAGTACTAGATTTTACTTAATGTAATATAATTTTACTTAATGTAACAATGTACTTAACGTTTTTTGTTTTTTAAGTACAACGCTTAGATCTTATGTTTGCAGCTATCTGAAACAACTACTAGACTACAGCCAAGTAAGCCATAAAATCCACTGATTTGCCAACTTGACAATGCTGCTTGGCTGGCGTTTAATGCCTAAAGCCACCTGCCCAAATTCTAACGGTAAAAAGAAATTGCGTAGCCATACACGTTAGCCTCGTGACTACAAAAATATCCCCAATGTCTGCAGTTGAAAGAGGACAGCTGTGTCTTGTTCTCCCCAAGAGAGAAATGTTCATCTTTATATTTTGACTGTCTTTAGGAAAATGTTTTGGCTTTAATATTTATTTTGTCACAAGTAGTAATATATCTACACCATCCTTCATTTTGATAATATTACTCTGCTATCTCCTTTTTCTATTACTTTAATATCTAAGTTTGAGAAGTCTTCGTGTTTAGGTGTGCCTCTAACACACAGCAAAGAATTAGATTTGAAAATAGCTGTCTCTAAATATTTGTATTTTGGCCCCTATTTGATTTTTAAGATGATTGTCATTCTTCACATATTTGAATTTGTTGCTTCCATCTTATTATCTGTTTTTTTTTTTCTGTTTCAGTTATTATTTAATTCCTTTTATATTCTGAGTTGCCTGAACACTTGTTTTCATTCTTGCCTTTACCAGTTGATAAGTCATTATTATACTGTAATTATTTTCTTATAGTGAGTACTTAAACATTTAACATGCATATTACTCACCACAAATCCAAAATTAATAAGTTTTCATACTCAGAACTAAGGTTCTTGGTAAATTGGCTGATCTAGGTTTGTTACAGAAAATGTACAAGATAATCCTGTAATCTCTTGCCAGAATGTAAGACAATTTACAGATGCGTTGAGGAACAAAAGTGGGGTTACACCTTCCTTGAGCAAAGATCATATAATTTGAACATCAATAAGAAAAACAATTGCCCCCATAAAGTATGACACTGATTGCAAAGACATGATTGCAAGAGGGACTTTACCTAACAATTGCAATCAGTGTAACCTGGCTTATTGTACCCTCAATGAATCCCCAACAATAAAAAAACAAACAAACAAAACAATTGCCATTAATTTGAAAACATAAAATAGGTTTAATACATGAGTTTATTATACTAAAAGAAGGTCCATCCTAAGGGGTTGTTAACTATTGAATGTTTTATTTTGAATTTTTATGCTTTTTTTTCTGCTTTCCAATAGAAGAAATACCTCAAGGTAAACAAATATTTGATGAAACCAATTAATTTCTTTTTATAAAAGTAATATTGTATTTGAAAAAAATTATAGAATCAGAATATTTTGCAACTTCTAATTAAATAATGGATCTAAGCAATAATTCTCAGTGATGGTTAAAATTAAAAAACAGAGAGAGAGATTCAATTGAAACATGAATAGCATTGGCAATTCAATATGCCAAATTATCAAAGCCTTAAAGACTATCTGCTAATGTACAAAATGTATAAAAGAGAAACTTGTTAAATATAATAAATGACAGTGTGAGATTATATTAGCAAAATTCAACTGTGGAAAATTCTGCGAGCACCGTGATCCCATTTATTCAGTAAATAAATTATAGCAAATATAGAGAAAGAAAGAGAGGAAGGAGGGGGAAAAAGGAGGGAATAACATACAGCGAGAGAAAAAGAGAGAGAGACTATAATTTAAATCCGAAACTTAATCTTAAAAGTGAAATAAACATATCTTCCAGTTAAAATACTTGACTTCTACGTGGATCTTTAAGCAGATAAACTCTTAAAATGTATGAATTAATTAGGGAAATATTGACTCATCAGTATCTATTGATAATTATTGTTCTGTTTTCATGTAGTACAATGACAGTTTTTATTTAAAAAATTATCTCAAAATATTTCTGAAATAAATGGCGTATGCTAAGATTCATTTCAAATTAATATTATGGGACTATCTATCAAGCAGCATAATAATTAAAGACAATGGACTATGATTTGATACTTATTGATACCAAATAAAACCTTGTAATAATACAAATGTTTTTTTTTTTTAAGATTAATTCTTATGTTTACCATTTTTTTCATTTCTTCACATATTGGAAATTTCTACAGTCAGAATTGATTCACAGTAAATTCTTTCAGTATCTGTTTGTCTAAAAATTTTTTTCAGCCTCAATCGAAAGATAGTTTTACTCATTTTGGAAAGAGTACATGGGAAGGAGAAAAGAATGACTCTTTAATCTCTAATTTCCACTGAATATAATTTATTCCTTAGAGGGGTCTGCCCTTTCACCCATTATGTTTTATCATTTGGAAGCTACTCAGAAAACAAGATCTCTGCCCCAAATTGTAATATTTTGTTTTAGTCAGAAGCAGAGAAGTGTTTGCACCATGAAAGAGACACTTACTAAGAGAAATGGGGTTGACTTTATGAAGCCGGTAAAATCCCAGCTAGATAATCTGGCCTGGCCCCTAGAATAAACCGTCAACTTCTCTGCCTTGCAGGTAAGTGAAGAATGTTACTTTCTCATAGACCCCGGAGCCTCCAGCTTTTGGAGGAGCTTCAGGAGAAAGGCATTCACCCAAGTCTACAGGCTTATAGGCAAAATTGGGGGTTGAGACCTTGGCTTGGATTTCTAGCCTAGAGAGGATTTTAAAATTCTGAACTGATAATTCTTATGGAAAATTCCAGCAACAGCCTTACAAGCAATCTATATGATTAATTACTCTTCTTGATGAATTTATGTAAATGATCAGACCAAGTTTCATAAGACAAAACTATTTTACATATGAATTGGACTCAATATGATTGTATTTGGTAAAATTAGATGGATTGGAGAGAAGAATAATTATATTTCAAAAGAAAATTATAGAATAACTGTTACTAGAGTCTAGCTCATTATTTCTGAAATTCTATAGTTTTATCCAGTTATCTGCCTGTAGGACACAAATGGCTTTTAGTTTTCTCCAATTGTCTAATTCAGAATCACTAAAGTTCAAATTATCTTTTCCCTGAAGTCCTGTAAGCTAAAGGTGGTCAACATGATATAATATATAGAAAAATTTCCACCTACTGGGTCCAACCTAAAGCTATATGGTGCTCCCCATGGGTGACACAGTGAACTACAACGTGGACTTTACCTAACAGACACAAATAATATCACCTATAATAATTTGCCCTTGTATTAATCAGATGTAAACTTTTTTAAAAAATGAACATTTAATCTCTTTAGTGATAGCAATATCATTTTTTTGTTTTTATTTCCTATATAAATAAATAAAAGCAGAGAAGCCTCAAAATCAATTTCTAATTAAATATTACTCTTGGAAGATAGTAATGATTTAACTGATACAACCATTCAAGATTTCCCAGTACTTGGGTTATTTTCTTTAAGAGAAATCAGAACTGTACAGTTATTTTTAAAACTTCAAAATTAGAAAGAGCACTATGATCTCTGCCAGACATTCTGCATGGAATACCAGCCGAAACTCAGGCCTGATTTAGGGAGCAAAGAATGCCATTTTCTCCAGCATCACTATTAGTTCTTAGAACATGGAAAAAGTAACAAAAATAGCTTTGGAGAGGACCACAAAGGAATTTCATCATTATTGTAAGTTTGAAAGAAATATTTAAGTCCCAGACATGTGGTCCTATTTAGGGGGGGAAATCTCATTTAAGATTTTCATGATTTCCATAAGTAGAAATTCTTGGAATATTTTTAAGGAAAATGAATTTCTGCTAATCTCTCAGAGTTTTAAACTCTGGTACCTGAGAATGATTTGCCTTACATTACTTGAAATTCATTTCCTTGAAATTACTATTTTTATAATTTATTTTGGTGCCATTCATAAGGGAGCAGAACAAAAAACGACAGCTTATACTTATCAAGAAAACTGACACAAAGAGCTCCATTCAAAGAGATCAGGGAAATAAGTCCATATTATTTTTAAGAAATAGCAAGCTTGAGACCACACTTAATGTAATTATTCACTATAATCAGTTTTAATAATGAAAACTAATAATTGAAAATGTGATGGATATATTATCAATTGTAAACAACCCTAGAAAAACCATCAGCCACACTGCAGTCAATTAAACCGCTGTTCATAAATGCAGCCAGAATCTTCCCAGCTTCCTTCTCAGACTATTTATGAGGGTAATAGACCGTACTATTTCAGTGCAAAATGCAGTCAGTTCTTTATTATTCTCACTAATGGTGCAGATAATCCAAAGTGTTAGATAATCCCTAAACCATTTCTTGTAGCATAGAAATAGACCTTTTAAGATTAAAAAAAAAAATGCTTTTTAAAATTAGGGTTGATTTATTCACTGAGTGTAGAGACAACTAAGAACTCTCTGCCCCCATAGCCAGCAGACAGTCATGAACCTCCCTTCTCCTAGCCATTGATAAAGATTGCAACTTTTAGTCCACATTTGTATTCAGTGAATCATTATTTTGCAACACTTTCATACATTTATTTATTTTTTATTTTTACTTAGGTTTTCAAATAAAAAGTAGATGCACACTTTTATATAAAGGAATGTGTTCAGGCTGGGGATAGTGGCTCTTCCCTGTAATTCTACAACTTTGGAAGGCCCAGTGGAAGATCACTTGAAGCCAGGATTTCAAGACCAGCCTGAGCAACAGAGCAAGATACTGTCTCTTAAAAAAAAAAAATAGAAAAAATTAGTTGGGCATGGTGGCGTATGCTGTAGTCTCAGCTACTCAAGAGGCTAAGGCAGAATTATTGCTGAGTCCCAGAGTTTGAGGTTGAAGTGAGTTATGATGCTGGCACGCTAGCCAAGGTAACAGAGAGAGACCCTGTCTCCAAATAAAAATAATAGTAATGATAAACTAATGGATTCAAATTTCTAGTAAGACTTGTGCCCCTACTTTTACACTGAATAGCACTCAAGTCTTTGAATTGTAATTTAAGGATAACATGCTACATTTCTCCATTTACCACTATGGTCTCATACTGTTCTTTCCTACGTTTTATGCTAATTACTCTTTACCTAACTGGGACTAAAAAACGTATTAATACATTAGC
The DNA here is from genome assembly GCF_027406575.1 of Nycticebus coucang. NCBI lineage: Eukaryota > Metazoa > Chordata > Mammalia > Primates > Lorisidae > Nycticebus > Nycticebus coucang. The sequence goes on from NC_069796.1 coordinate 6,188,073, forward strand.
TAATTCAAGCATTGATCAGCAGGATATGTCTTCATGGAAAGAATCCCTAGATTACAAACTCTGGTGTGTAAAGTTTGAGGGTGTTCTATAAATTACTTCATCGTGAATATCAATTGAGTAAATGAGGAGATCAAGCAAAACCAATAGCTGACAGTTGTTTGGTTTTCTTTTCTTAGTATATCATCTGAGTTTTCACAAGACTAAGACAATTGTATTAGTGGTATTCTAGAATGTTCTGCATAATGCAAAGTAATCCTATGGAATCTTCTATGTGAGTTTATGTTTAGTTACAGGATTCTCCTTCCCCTAGGTCTTCACCACTAGAAGAACAGCAATTTTGACTGAAAATTTGTTTGGAATTTTTTAATATTAGTTTTGTTTCCTGAACAGAAACTCATGGAATGCAGGCAAAGATAGCACAGAACTGTAATTTGGAGCTGAGCTTTATCAGTTAGGAATTCAAATGTATCATGAATATTAATTTAAAAAAATCATTGACTAGAGATCATTTATTTCTCCTTTTTTCTTCCTTGTAAAAACAGAGAAATATTCATCGAAAATTACATTTTATGTTCGATTATATCTAAAAGTGTCATGCACAGTTGAGTGCTTATTCTGTATTCAGAGAAAACAGTGACAAACTTGCTTCCATAATGACTGTATTTGATATTTCGCTGGGTGCCAATGCTTAAAGTGGGGGAGCTTCATTTGGGGCACCTTTAAAATAGGGCTTAGGATAATTAAAAATGTCTGTGTGCTCAAGAAAATTCACATTGATATTTGGTTAATTTGCTAATATCAACTAATAGTGACAGTTATTCCTGAAAGATGTGTACAAGAAAAAAAAAGCTTACCTTAAATTAAGAGTTTTTATTGATGCTTACTATTATAGGACTCAAATAAAGCCATCTATATTTTTTAAATCATAAAGAAATAATATTTTAAAATAATAATCACTCAACAATCTTTTGGAAATTAGCTACTACCATCACTTCACGAACAATTATCTTTTTCTCTTGTTCTCCTTTGCCAAAGGAATTCTCCCTTCAAATCCCTGCCTTCCTCCACCGACAAGTACATAGCATCATTTATTTTTAGTTTATATTTACTTGAAGCGTGTGAAATCCTCAATTTTTAACCTAAAGAAGCTTGCAGAATAGTTAGGGGGGGAGTGGTAAAGAACTGTTGACATTATAAGATCAGGTTAGAAAACAAGATTAAGACTTTCTAAGTGTTAAAAATTATCAATAATAATGAATAGAATTTGGTTTATCATATAACTGACTTTTATTATATTTTAAATTATTTATGGAAATATTGGTTTAAAAACATCTGCCTCTGCTGCCAGGTTGGTCTTGAACTCTCAGGCCAGGTAATTCTCCCAGCTCAGCCTCTGGAGTAACTGGAATCACAGTCATGGGACACTGTATGTACCAGGTCAATATACCAGACTTTTTGACACCAATTACATCATTTAATTCTTGTCATTATGCTGAGATTATTATTGATTGACCCTATCTTGACTAATAAGATAACCGTCCTTACAGATACTTTAAGTTACTTGACCTGGATTACAAAGCCACGAAAAGCCCAATGCTTCATGCTCCTTTTCTGTTGTGATATAGAAAACTTTTCTGTGTTTTTCCTGTAAAATAAAAACCACGTTTCATAGTGGTGAAACTATGGTTTGTTTGATATCTCAACAGAAAAAAATATCTTCTCTAGGACATGGACGCCCCCAACATTTCCTTCTACCATCCAAAGAGCCAGAACTTCATAAATATTTGCCAGGACAGCCAGCCATTGAGCTGCAGGCTACTCTTCCTTTCATTTAAGGTGCAGGAAGAAACTGGGTGGAATTAGCTGGTATCTAAGACGAGGGTATTTGTACAACGTAAGAAAGGATTGATAAAAGGGCATTTTTTAATTATCTAGAGAGAGTTGGGGAATCGTTAGGAGGGGTGGGTGGCTGAGAACATCAGAAATGAGAGGAGGAGGAATTTTATTTTTTTAATTAAATCATAACTATGTACATTAATGCATTTATGGGTACAATGTGCTAACTTTATATACAATTTGTAAGGAGGAGGGATTTTCTTTCTTTCTTTCTTTTTTTTTTTTTTGCAGTTATTGGCCGGGGCAGGTTTGAACCTGCCACCTCCTGTATATGGAGCCTGCGCCCTACTCCTTGAGCCACAGGCACCGCCCGTAAGGAGGAGGAATTTTAAAGATGAAGGCCCTGAGAAGATAGGATGAGATGCTGGAAGGGAGATGGTGTTCATAAGGGACATCTTTCTTCCCAGGCTTAGAGAGCATTTGGTCACCCCACTACATGCCCAGATAGTAAGAAAATGCCTTTACGTGGTAGAATAGAGCTTGAAATCCAAAGCCGGTCGAAGTTTGAAAGCAGAACCTAATTTTATTTGAATCATTTGTTATTCCAATTCAGTCAGTGGCTGGGTTGATATACTAACATAATATGGTTAATGCTACCTGATTGCAGTTTAGAAGGCGTCTGATGGCATCTGCATTTCAAACTATGTGGAGGCAAAGAGGATCCTCTACTGGTAACATTCCATTGGGGGACGTGTAAGAATAATTCCTCAGATTTCCACCCTGAGAGCACAGGTGGAGGAAAATGAAGTTGAGTAGAAAGGAGGGTTTACATCAACTTTCTCTTCTATCACTAATTCCCTTAAAAGCCGGGCTTGCAAGCAGTACTGTGCTAATTTAAGTACCTTTTTCTTTTCTTTTTTTTTATTAACTCATAGCTGTGTACATTAATGCAATCGTGGGGTACAATGTGCTGGTTTGATATACAATTTGAAATATTTTCATCAAACAGGTTAACATAGCCTTCAGGGCATTTTCTTAGTTATTGTGTTAAGACATTTGTATTCTACATTTAGTAAGTTTCACATGTACCCTTGTCAGATGCACCGCAGGTTAAGTACCTTTTTCTCTCTCTCCCTTCTCTCGCTCACTGAGCAGCCCCTCAGGACTGGCTACCTTGCGTACCCCGACACCTGAATATAATTGCACAGTACACCTTAATAAATGTGCCATTGCTAAATGTAACACAATTTTCAATTGTCATCTTCCCTGAATTCTCAAAAGCAACTGACTACTCTTCTTTTTGAAATATTTCTCTTATCCAGGTTTGAAAAGAACTAATTTTTCCTAGTTCACCTACTATTTCTCCAGTAACTCCTTCTTTCATCCCATCTTTTCTCTCACCCTTTCTTCTTTTCTTTTGATGTAGACTTTCCTTGGCAAGTTTCATGTAAGCTGATGATTCCAGCACATCCTGACTATACATTTCCAGCTAAACAAATTAAGGATTTCCACTTGACTGTCCCTTGATATAACTGTTAGTCTCCACTTGAATTACTTCGACAAATCCTTCCAATGCAATCTTTCTCCATCCTACATAGTTTTCCTCCTAGATAGAGGGATACTTCCACAAGCCTGTATTAGACTGAATTACTTCCTATTTAAACAGCCATGCACTGGCTCTCAATCATGTGCTGATATGAAATTGGGACATGATCTGGCTCCCATTACCTTTCTATTACCACCTCTCACTATTCTTCCCTCTTACATATTTAAGAAATATCAGTTATTCAAACATGCTACTATTTCATCTTTGTTTCGGGTACATGGTATTTTATTTTCTCCCTAGAATATTCATCCTCTTTCTCTGAACCCATTCATCTATTGCTTGTAAAACAGGTTTGCCCTTAGTTACATCCCAAATTTTAGTCTACTTTAGGCTAAGTTCAATCTAAAGTAGAGGCTGCTCCAATGTTACATAATCTTCCCTTGTAACCAGAACACTGTATTTCATCTCCCCCTTTATTTTTTGTCTTTTGTTAGACCCTAAGAAACACATGGAGGTCATGGAACTTTTCCCATTTATTGTCGCTTTAGCTGATATAAAAAAATGTCAAAACAGAATAGGTGTTCAAAAAATACTTGTTGAATGATACATTGACTAATATCAATATTTTCTAAAGATTCAGGGAGCAGTATCAGGTAATTTACTTTCTGGGAAAAAAAAAAAAAAAAACACCAATACTCAGCCTGTTAAGTGTATTATTAGTGAGAAACTGAAATTAGGGCAGGCCCTGTCTCAAGCTTTCATAACATCAAGCCCATTTGTGGGCATAGATCAAGTCAGATAAACAATGGTAAATAAATAAATCATGTAAAGTATATAAATTAAAATGAGGAAATACACTACTTTCTCTGAATGTCTAAAATTGTTTCACTAAGGCTAATATGTTGTAAAGTACATGATTTGCTTTACTGACTAATTTCTAGGGTACTGAATGAAGGAAGCACCAATCATTAGAAGATAAAATTAAGCGTAGGACTTAAAAATGCAAAGCTGTGAAGAAACCTTTGTAAAATTATGGTTAAGATCAGGGGGTCCTCAAACTTTTTAAACAGGGGGCCAGTTCACTGTCCCTCAGACCGTTGGAGGGCCAGACTATGGTTAAAAAAAAAAAAAAAAAAAACAAAAAAACTATGAACCAACTCCTACACACACTGCACGTAGCTTATTTTGAAGTAAAAAAAAGGAAACAGGAACAAATACAATCACATCGCCTTATGTGGCCCATGGGCCATAGTTTGAGGACCCCTGGTTAAGATAATATTGTATAATGGTATCATTGAGTTCTGATTAAGTCTATAAAAAACACTTAGAGAAAATAAATGGCTAATTTATCCAAAATGAATTTTCTGCTGGGTGCATAGACAGAAATGTAGATGAGATTTTCAACAAGGACAACGATAAATTCTGAGTAAGATCAGTAGCAGTTAAAAGTATTTAATGACGTGTACATGTTCCTCCCACGTAGAGCCAGCAAATTCACACATGATGGGGAGTACAGTCGTAGTTCAAACCAGCAAAAGCCAGGAAATTCAAGTCAAAGATAAACCATAATTTACACTATTGAGTTATCACATCTTGCTCCAGCTCTATCTGAAATTCCTCTTGAGACTCTTAAGTCAAATCCCCATCTGGAAGAAGTAGCCTGGGGAATCCTAGGAGCCTCAACCACTGCTTAGGCAACAGATTCCACCAGACGGCAGGAGCGTGGAGTGATACTTCCCAGCAACACAACGTACAGTACTGTGTACTCGGAGGGAAAAAAATCCATTGTATTGTGCAACTACAATATATCTACCCCAAAAGGAAGCTATTTGGCCTGGCTTGCTACTGTAGATGTTATTTCCTCTAGCAATATACTTAGCAATGCATTTGTGGTTATCACAAAGAAGTAAAACTCTGTGTGCAACCACCACAGTAAAATCATTGGGAACAATTACTAAACTATTTTTTAGATCAGAAATCTTCATGGATTTCTTTAATAAAAAGTCGTTATTCCAGGAAGACAAAGGTTTAAGAAATTACGGCTGTCTTTTCCCTCCTTACTTAATCATATTGGCAATCTGAGTAAAACCTCCTAAATGCTCTCTGAAATTATTGATTCCCTTTGCAGAAATCTTTCTGAACTCTATCATAGAGTCATTAGCAGGTAATAGTATGCCTTACAAATTACACACTGACAGAATTTACTGGTGAGGTAAGAGAATCAGGACTTGTTGGCCATTTGCTCAACTAATTGTTGCCACTGTGTGCATTTTCGTTTGCAGTCTCTGCAAAACTGTTTTTAATGAGGCCATTAGTCTTTTTCTTATATTATTCCCCTAATTCCCTTCTATATTCCTGAAAACCCTAATCAGCAAAATCATTCACAAAACCACCTTTTAAATTGAAATAGCAGCAACGTGGTTATCTATGCACTGAAGCATTATACCTTAAATACATGTACACCGTACATCTCAGAGGGAGTCAACTCCCTTTGTTCTGTAAATAATAATAATGGTCTTAATGAGGTACTATGCATATTTGATGAGTTTTTAATGTAAAGCCAATATTTCCTAATATATAAACTATACCAAAGCACTCTTTTTATGCTACTAATTATCTTTCCTAGAATTTGTTAAGCGTGAGAGCTTCCAAGCAAATGCTAATTAATTCTTTCTTGAAAGTCCTAGGCACCCTAAAGAGTTAATATTGAATGTAAGATAGACATGCAAATTAACTGTAGTACAAGCATTAAAAGTTTATAAATGTGACACCCAAAATTAAGCAGCCCAATGAAAGTGAATAACTGCAATTCAACACACTTAAGTTTTAGGCCCAAAGGTATCCACCCAAATAGGATAGTGCTATAACAACTTTTCAGAGGGACCATGGTTTCTGCAGATTGACACTGCACGGTAGCACTTCTACTTATAAATGCCATTGTTAACAAATTCATAAAAATCGAGCGCCAATGTAAAACTCACATCAACCCTTGATATTTTTAATATAGCTTCATTTCAGACTATTACCAGGTACGATGGGTTTGGTGATGTGAAGTGCTTTTGTGCAATTTGAGTTAAAGCTGTAAGTGTGCATTATACCTGTTGGGTGTGAGTGTACCCCTGACTTCCTGGTTGCTTACTGTTGCGTTTTACTGCTAAATGTGCAAATTAATAGTGAATATATGTGGTGTTTGGTTTTCTATTCTTGACACTACTCTAATGCAACTAAGAAGAATGATTTTCAGTCCCGTAAAGGGCGTTAACATAGGTATTAGTTCACCACTTGATTTTTTTTAATGGCCAAGTACTAATCCATAAACGTACATACCAAACTTTATTCATCCACTCATGTATTGATGGGCACTTGGGTGGATTCCACATCTTTGGAATGTGAATTGTGCTGCAGTTTTATTGAGCAATAAAATGTCTTTTTTTCCCTTTGTCTAAACACACAATAGTAGGGTTGCTGTAGCAAACGGTAGGTCTACTTTTAATTCCTTAAGCTATCTCCATGGAAGAGAGAGGTTGTATTAATTTGCAATCCTACTACCAAGGTAGTGGTGGTCCTTTTTCTCTGCATCCATGCCAGATGAAAGCCTTAACACTGGAGTTAGATCATACCTCGTTGTGGTTCTGGATTTGCATTTCCCTGATTATAAGAGATACTGAATGTTTTTCACGTTTACTGGTCAGTGGTCTATCTTCTTTTGAAAAGTTTCTGTTCATATCTTTTGCCCACTATTTTACGGGATTGTTTGATTTCTTTCTTATTGATTTGCTTGAGTTTTTTTTTTTTTATTATTGGGGATTCATTGAGGGTACAAGATACCAGGTTACACTGATTGCATTTGTTAGGTAAAGTCCCTCTTATAATTGTGTCTTGCCCCCCAAAGGTGTGTCACACACGGAGACCCTACCCCCTCCCTCCTTCCCTCTCCCTGCTCTCCCCTCTCCCCACCTCTCCCTCCGTCTCTCTCTGCTCGAGTTCTTTATAGATTCTAGTTGTTCGCCCTTTATTAGTTCTATAGTGTGCAAATATTTTCTCCCATTACGTAAGTTGTCTATTCTTTCTATTAATTGGTTCCTTAGCTTTGCAGAAGCTTTTTAATTTTATAAGGTTGGATTTCTCATTTTTTTGGTCATTTATGTGATTGCCTTTGGGATCTTAGTCAGAAATTATTTGTCTAGGCCAATGTTCATAAGGTTTTTTTTTCCTGAAATTCTTACTGTTTCATGCCTTATGTTTAAGTCTGTTACCCATTCAATATAAATTAATTTTTGTGAGTGGTGAGAGGTACAGATACTGTTTCAATCTTCTAAATATGGCTATCCAATTTCCCCAGAACTATTTTCTTACCTTTTGTATTTCATGTTCTCCATCCAGACGCATCACATGCCTTTAATGTAATATGGAAATGCTCCCCATCTGGACTCATTTTTTTTTATTCCACCATTCTCTCTGTCCCTGACAAAATTCTTCACACAGATGGTAGGATGGATTGCAAATTATTCATATACTCATGGGACACTTTTACCACAACTAATGGAGTAAAACCTCCATACCCTACCTTAGCCTACAAGGCAATATTGGGTTTGTTCATGGAAGCCGTCCTGTATCATTGCTTGTAACTCAGTCATAAACTTGGCTGTGTCTGAATCTTTTTGCAGGTTTTCCTCCTTGTTGCTGGGAGCCCGGCTCCTTCTCTGATACTCCTCCTTTGATAAGTCTGCACTCATTTTACATGGAGGTCACTTTTCTGCAACAACTTGCCAGATACTCCACTCCCAGTTATTGGTCTTTATGTAATATTTATATAAACATTTATATGCTTCACTTTTATTTTTGTATATCAGCTACTCTTTATATAAGGCTGTGAAGAACAACTCCAGATTTCTTTCTTGAATGGAGGACTTGGGTAAGAGGCTGGCTAATAATAGTCAATCACCTTCTGTGTTTTAATGATTATTTTAGATATTAGTAAACCTAAGCTAATCAACACATTACATTTCTGGCCGCAGGATTGGTTTAGAATGATCTTGAGGTAATGCATGTCAAGATGCATAAGATTTGGGGAGATTCTCTCATATTTATTAAAGAACTTCTGCAAATACTCCTGATTTCATCTAGATAATGCCATGTGGGGGTGCTTTTAACCTACCTATTTTATTACCTCTGGGATTATTTCACTTAAGCAAATTATATTTATATTTCAATTATTAGTTTACCCCATTGTAAACTAAAATAAGCTAGAAATTCAGTTGGCTTACTCTATATTATTAAAAACAATTACAAATATATAGGTCTTGCTCAGCAATTTTATAATAAATTCAAAGTTTTATCCTCAGTTATCTATCTCCTTTTTTGTGACATTCTTCCCCTACTTTCACTGTTGAATTTCCCACAAAGTAGCTCTGCCTGGACCTCCTTCTTCTCCATCTTATGTGGTATATTTTGTTTTTATAGGGATGCCATCATTATTAATTATTAATATCACAAGAATAAGTTTAATTTCAAAGTACCTGAGAGCAATGAAAAGCTGTTATCTCAGTTGAATCTTCTATTGCGATTGGTCAAATTCTGAGCATTTCGCAAAACTGCCATAAAATGTTTCAAGATTATCAGCACCCTTCCAAGTCTCTCTGCCTATATTCCAGGCTTGCCTAAATTGGTCAGAATAAAGTATGCATTCTTCATGACAAGCAGTCAAAACTGCTCAAACGTAGGCCTTTATATGTCTACATTTATCATCTATCATCTACCTATCTATGCGCACATACATATACATACATAATTTATATATTTATCATCTATAGATCATCTATCTATCTATGTACACATACATACACATACATAATTTATATATTTAAATATTCCCTGATTTATACATGTCTTACTAGTAATATAAAATGTGTCTTTCTACTTATGGTCTCTCATTATTTGTTTCAGCAAAGAGAAATTCAAAAATTATATTAAATACATAATATCTTTTAAAGATTTTAATCATTCCTTTTTATAGTTGAATACTACTCTATTTTATGGGACTATCCCACTTTGTTTTTTTGCCTGTCAGTGGGCACTGGGTTTGTTTCCACTGCTTTGCTATTCTGAATAACACTTCCATGCATATGTGGGAAAGTTTTTGTGTATGTTTACACCTATGTTCTCTTGAGTATGAACTTGGCACTAGAATTTCCGATAATACAGTCATTGTATGTTTGATTTTCCAATATACTGGTGAGCCATTTTCAGTAATAACCACACCATTTTATATTCCCTTCGAGAATGTATGAAGCATCTAATTTCTCTACATCCTCTCTCACACTTGTTATTTTTCTTATCTTAATTATAGCCATCCTAGTTCATGCTACAACATGGATAAACTTTTAAAACAAGCTAAATGAACAAAACCAGAAAAGGTCTTATGCCGTACGATTCCATTTAAAGGAAATATACAGCATAGATAGATAAATCCATACGGCAGGAAGCAGTTTAGTAGTTTCCAGGGACCACATGGAGAATAGAAGAGAAAGTGATGGGTCTGAGTACAGGGTTTCATTTTACTTTTTTTTGAGGGGTGTTGACATAATAAAAATATTCTACAGTGGGACAAGGTTGACAGTTGCCCAGCCTTGTGACATTACTAAAAACTACTGAGTTGTCACTTTCTTACTGGTAAATTTAGTCATACACAATTTTATAATGTGTGAAATATGAAAGAATCAAGCATACAAGGAAGGGAAAAAAGTACCATTCTCCCTCCCCACTCCCATCCCTTTTCTCTTTAATTTCTGTTTAATGTTACATTATATATCATTAAATTAGTTCTGGCATTTGGCTCCACTTATGTTTGCATTTAAGTTATCTCCATGCTCTGATTTCAATTTCAAGATTCTTTTATTGGGAAGGGCACTGCAGACATGATGTTTTACAGTGGCTGTAACTGGACATTGGGTCAGGGGGGTGTAACATATTTTCATGTCTATTGCATAACCAACATTTTGGTGTTTTATACTTCTATCTTATTTGTTTTGGATTTAGTTCATTAAATTTACATGTAAGTCCAACGTGATTTCCTATATAACATAGTCAACAAAATAATTTTATTATTATTATTATATAATTTTCTAAAATAATAAGAATTAAGGTAGATCCAATTTTACAAAATGTGGTATTACTTAAAACCAGGCATGACTTCTGGTGAAATCTTTGATTAGATACTCAAACTCATTGCACCTTGCTTTCTTCATTCTGAGGTTAGAAGTCATAATGTGTTTATAATTATAAATTACTATTGTATTATCTAATGAAATTCTATTTCCACAGGTTAGTGTTTTAGGTGTTTTCTCTTTATAACAAGATTTTCCATATATAAATAGCATGTAGAGAAAAAAATCTGTGAAGCCTACACTATGGACAGAGAAATTGTAACCAAGTCATTTTTTATATGTATATTCAAAAACATTAGGTTTGATAAGACAAGTGACATTAAGCATATGCCTATGACTGACATAGGTTTTGAAATCACCCTACTCTTTTCACATTTATCTCTTTTTAAAAAATTATTATTTTTGGACTTGGTGGCATCCTTTGAAAATTCAAATTATTAGAAGAGTTTAAAATATTAAAACAGGAAAAGAGATACAAGACAAAAATGGGTCTTCTAAAGGCCAATTAAGTTTGCCAACTCACCCTGGAAAAAGTGTTACACCCTTCACTGCTGAATATCACTAGGGTCACCTTCGAAGAACTCCGTTGGCCATCTGGTGAAACATTAACGTCTCCCTCTGAGGAAAAGGCTGAGTTTGTTTGTAGCCCATAATATATGTAAAAGATTAACATATCCTATGCTTGAAATTCTGCAGGTGTGGCACAAAACCACCATGTGTACAGAGTCTGCCTGAACTTCTTCACATCACCTTTAAGTGATTAGAGGTATAAGAACAGATCTAAATGTGGTGCTCACGTGTCTGACCGTGTCATGGGTAATAACTCCCTGGGTCTCTGACCTAGGAGTCGTACATCTTTTGGCAGCACCCATGACAGTGCAGTAGGTAGACTGGCTGCTTTGTAAGTAAAAAGGGACCCTTCACAGTTGTTTATATAAGACAGAATTCATGCAGCTGGCTACTCTGCAGTTACAAGAAAGAGCAACCCCACTTTCTTAATTGTTACTCTCACTGTTTAAGAAATACTGCCAAAAAATCACATTAGTAAAATGAAGTTGAAATTTCAAATTTAGGAACCATCATAGCTAGTAAACATTCTACACAGTATTCTGATAGTTTGTAGAAAAGGTAGAGAAAAAAATAACACCTATCCTAAATCTGTGCCAGTTCCAAAGTGTTGACAACAGAAAGAAGAATGGGAAAACAATGATTATCTATATAAAATTAGTAAATGGTATAAACTCCATGTCAAGAACAGAAAAACTATCAGCTAAATATAGCATCAATGGAATCGATTTGGAGGAGTGCGTGATGGCTTAAAATGCCCTCTTGTTATGAGCAGTGCCGTGTCATGGAAGGGAAGTCGGTACATCCTGTCAGATCACACGGAGTTAGTTGTCTTGGAAGACGACGGGTGGGAGAGAGACAATGGGAAACGCTGACCTGAGACCTCTCTGCTCCTGCCGACCAATTGGCAGCTGAAGCTGAAGCCTCGTGCTTGAAGCCTAAGTCCCCTCCTACCAGAAAAGAAAGCCTATCACTACTGTTTTTCTTTTCCTGAATAAAACTGAGATTTCCCACTTACATAATTTTCTGCCCAGTCCCATGAGTCTCCCGAACGTTTCCACCTGACTTCTTACCTCTTAGTGATCTCTGCTTCCTGCTCAGCTACTTAGCCTTTGGCCCAAGACATTTATAAATCAGAAAAATGCCTTAGATTAAAAGCAGGAAAATCTCAGAATTCTCTGAACGTGCTTTTCTGTCCCTAGCACTTGGCCCTAAACGTCTGGATGGTTTATCAGCCTCTTCCTCACACTTTGTCATCAAGTTCACCAAGCCCTATTTCAGATCACTAGAAAATAAGAGAAAAGACTCATAAATTATGAAAAGACAAGGAAGGAGGGCTGCACCAGGACGAGTAGTTATTGAAATCTATTCTAAGGTACCAGGAAGAAAAATGGCAGGTGTCTCCACAGAACAGAACAAGGAGATACAGAAATAGACCCATTTGTAATATAATTTATACAAAGTATTTAGTCATTTGAAAAAAAATTTCAAAAGAAAACCAGAAAAATCAATATTACACAGCATTTCAAATAATTATTTTTGGAACTAGAAAAATTTGGAAAACATCTTCTAAACAAAGCCAGAGGAGTAATATGATGACTATAACTGAATTTTATGTGAGTAACAATTAAACAATTGTATAATGAGACGTGACATTTATTCTACTTAGGACCTGATATCTAGAAGCCATTAATATTTTAAATAAATTAAACAAAAGCAAAGACAGATTTCAAATATGAAATAAGTATAAATTGAATATATAAATGACAATCTAGAGAAAATAATTTTAATGCTATTTTGAGACAAAAGACTAATCCCTTCAAACTTCTTATACATGGGACATTTATTCATTAGATAAATGCCTGAAAGGAAAAATGGCAACAGTATATGTAAGAATACATGAAACACAGAAAATATTACATAATGGAAAAAATATATATAAAGTCTCCAAAATAGACAAAAATGATATCTTTCAGGCATAATTAAAAGGTATGAAATAAATGTATTCTACTATCTTTTTATCTATCAGAATAAATTGAATTGAGTAACACTAAGTATTGAATAAGATTTGAGATCATAGGCACTGATAGACTTTTGCTGTCAGCATTGACTGGGGCAAATATTTGCAAGTTCAGCTGACCATGTACATATATACCAGGTGTGCTAGCAATCCGTCAGTCTGGGGAGATGCACTACTTTGCCAAGATAATAAATGGAAGGGGATTGATGGTAACATTGCTTTCAGACTATAAACAAAACAAATCCATCTACATAAGAGTGATTACGTTATTTGCAATACAGTGTTGGATTGGAATAATGAATAGCCTTTAAGTAGATGGTGCACATACACCTATTCTGATATAGAAATATCTGTTTAGCTAAAATACGTTGTTAATTGAAAAGCAGGTATCACAAAAAGGGTCATCTTTTGCTTTCAAATAATACATACACACACATACTTCACTGGAAAGACTGATGGGAAGGTAAGGGATATGTAACTTTATGTTATTTACTTTTTTTAGTTTACATTATTTTATCCCATGCCTTACCATTAGCTCCTATTATTTTTGTATCAAACAAAAAGTAATTTCAAACTATTTAAACACATTGAATTTTACATTGGTAAGTAATTTCAAGGTCAGAGTAAGACTAATTGAACGTCTAAATCCATTTAGTTGTATCAATTCAATGGTTGACTATTGAGGATTTATCCCCTGAGTTCCCCAGAATACAAGAAGCAGAAATGTATCTGGAAAAAAATATTTTTGGAAGAGAAATCACAAAAGGCATGACGTTTGGTGACGATTATGCTCAGATAAAAATAAATGTGCTTGTAGAAGGTTACCGAGCTCTGTCTTTTTTGCTCTTTTCCATGCCACTTTCCTTGGTAAAATGTTAAAAGTAGGTACTGTGACCATTCATCTGATTTTGGTTCTTCTGAAGGTGCTTCCTGGCGTGGATAATTGTTGAATCTGGTGTTTAGGTGGAGGGACACTCCCTGGAGGTTTCCCTTCAACCATCTAACTCCCAAACCACCTCTGTTTTCTTCGTGGTGAATAACAGGTATCTTTTTACTCCCCAGCTCTGTATGGCTCTAATTTCATTTGTCTTCCATGAATATTTTACAGATTTTTACTGTATGTTTCTAATGGAAAATAATCTATTAACTATTATAAGAAAATAAACGGAATCCCAGGTATGGAAGACGGTGGAGAGACAGTCTTGCGAGGCCCCCTCCAGAACCTCTGCTGTCTCCCAGCAGGGTCATGCCGGGGAGTGAACGGCAGCAAACCTGTGAGCCCAGGGGAGGCAAAGTGAGTGGATGGTGGGACATTGCCTTGGAAGTCAGCAGGGCCACCCTGGCACGGGGTCAAAGCCCAGAGCAGCATTCCTCCAGCACTCATGCAGGGAGCATTTAGACCAGCCCACACGAGAGGGACTCCTTTGCCCCAAAACTTCAGTTCCATCTGGCTCTGCCATTAGCTGACAAAAAAGTGGACTGTGTCCTGGAATAAATTCATAAGGCAGTCAGACCCCAAGGCTGCTGTCCTTGGGTGATTCCTGTGGCTGTGCTGGCTCAGAGACAGTGAACTGTGGTGCGTATGACAAAATGAGACACGCTAACCCAGAGCCTGTGCCATTCCTCCCACAACTACAGGCAGTGCGACTCGGGGAGCGTCTTCTTCCACATGGAGAAAGGAAAGGGAAGTGTTCAAAGGACTTTGTTTTGCAACTTGGGTACCAGCTCAGCCACAGTTAAATGAAGTACCAAGAAGAATCCTGAAATCCTTGATTCTAGGATTAGTTCCTATAGGCATTCTAGATCCATCCTGGGCCAAAGAAAATGTGCTGCTTGGGAAAGAAAAACTCAGTCCTGACTGGATTCAGCACCTGCCACCTAAAGAGGCCTTGGGCTTTGAATAAACATTAGAGGTAGCCTGGTGACAGTCATCATGTGCTTCATGTGAGACCGGGAAGGCTTCAGGTGTGACCCAGTACAGTCCTAGCTGCAGTGGCCATGAGGCAGGGCCCACGTCACCCTGCAACCCCCACTGCAGCAGCTCAGCAGATAGAGTGAGAAGAGAGTGAGAGAATTTCCTGGTGATCTAGGGGATTCTTCCATATTTCATCCAAGCCCACCAGTAGCATCAGGAGTCTACAAAAGTCACAGCATTAGGGTGCTTGAGGCACATCCTTTGCTGAGATGTCTGCAATGACAAAGACTTAGATCACATCACTCAATTCCCTCTGTACGTCTGGAAAATTTTCTCAAGAAGGCTGTGGTCAGACAAGTCCAGACTGCAAATATTAAAATAAATATCTAACTCTCCAATGTCCAGGCATTGACAGGCATTCACAAGCACCAGGGGCACCTAGGAAGACATGGCCTCACCAAACGACATTAGTAAGGCACCAGGGACCAATCCAGAGTGAGGAGATAAGGGAGGTTCTAGAGCAAGACTCCAAACAGCTGCCCTGAAAAGGCTCAGTGACCTTCAGAACATCCCCAAGAAGGCACTCAGAGGTCTATTAGAGTGATTTAACAAAGACATTGGAATAACTTACAAAAAAAAAAAAATCAAGAGGTAATTCTTGAGCTGAAAAAATGCACTTAACAAACTGAGAAATGCACCAGGGTCTCTCAACAGCAGAATTGATTACGCGGAAAGAGGTAGTGAGCTCGATAACAGGAATTTGAAAACATAGGGTCAGAAGAGAAAAAAGAAAAAATCATGCCTGCAAGATTTTGAAAATAACCCCAAAAGAACAAATCAAAGAATTTTTGGCTTTATAGACAAGGTCTAGAGAGATATTCAGGCAGAAAGTTTATTCAAAGAAATAATAACAGAGAACTTTCCAAATTTAGAGAAACACACACACACACACACACACACACACATATTTATTTCAGGTACAAGAAAATCACAGAACACCAAACAGATTTAACTCAAATAAGACACTCAATGGCATCTAATAATCAGGCTCCCAAATGTCACAGTTAGGAAAAAGGTACCAAGGGAAACTAAAAAAAATAAAATAGAACAAGTAACATCTAAAGGTGTTCCAGGGCATCTGTCAGTAGACTTCTCACTTCTCAGTGAGAACCCTCGGGGCTAGAACAGTGGCCTGACATATTCAAAATGCTGAAGAAAAAATTGTTAACGCTAGAGCATTATATCCAGCAAACATATCCTTCATAAAACAGAGATAAAAATTTTCCCAGAGAAACAAAAGCTGAATCATTTAAACAACATCAGTCATGTCCTACAGGATATTCTAAAAGTTCTTAATATGAAAGAAAAAGATGTTAATAAACAAAAATAAATCATCTAAAGTTATAAAACTCACTGGTAACAGTAAGTACGCATATGAAAATCTCTATTGCTGTGACTGCATTATAGAAGCCATTTATATCCTGAGTAGGGAGACTAAATGATAAACCTATAAAAATAACTACAACATGTTTTGAGAGAGAAATAGTATAAAAAGATATAGACAGAAACAATGTTAAAAAAGTGGGAGGGTGGAGTTAAAAGAATGGCGGTTAGATTTCTATTTGCTTGTTTATTTGTAATCAGAGTTGTCTTAGATTCAAAATTATTATTTCTAAAATGTTTTTTTCAAGTCTCACGGTGACCTCAAATCAGGAAATGTATAACAGATATACATAACGTAAAAATCAAGGAATTAAAACACATTACCAGAAAAAAAAAATCACTTTTAACAAAGAAAGATACAGAGGAAGAGAAGGAGGACCACAATACAACGAGAAATCAAATAAAATACGGAATACGGCAGCAGCATGTCCTTATCTGTCAAGAATAACATTGACTGTGAACAGACAAAACTCGCCCCTCGAAAGACTTAGGAGTATATAAAAATGTGTACCTCTAATATTCTGAAATTAAAAAAAAATCAGAACAAATATTTTTAAATAAAAAAGACATAGGCAGCTTTAGAGATTTTAAAATAACGACTCAGCTTTACATTATCTATATGAAATACATTTAACCTATATAGACACACAGACTGAAAATAAAGGAAAGGAGAAGGGTATTCCATGCAAACAGGAACCATAAAAGAACTGGAGGACCAGGAGGAGGGGCAGTGTAAATCTGTTAATTTCTTCCCTTTTTATCAATGTTAAAAGATGTTTAATTTCATCAGCCTTCTAACGTTTATAATGTCACAACGTTATAGGTGTTCATTATCCCTTTATCTGCTTTAGAGCAGTGGTTCTCTGCTCTGGCTTCACAATATGATCACATGTCAAACTCTTGATAATCCAACCACACCCTCTCACAACGACTGAATTAGAACCAATGGGAGTGAGACTCTGGCATCAGCCATTATAACCCTCTCTGGTGATCTGTGTGGCCGCAGAGTTCCAGGTGTATGTTTTCTAAATTTAAATGGATTTTATAGTAATTATAGCTCCTGTGGGGAAACAAGATATATGTGAAATTCATTAATTTTTCACTTTTTGGTTTAGCTTCATCTTCTTTGTTTAAATGCAATGAAACTTCAATCATTTTTTTCATAAAAAAATGTGAAAAAAGCAGTATTCTGTCTATATTTCTATAACTTTCTATCATCTCTCTCTCTCGATAGTAAATCTACACAAATCTGTGATAGTAAAGCGTGTTAAGTTCAGTCCAGACATAGTTTCTATAATGTAAAAAAAAATAATGTGGCAAAGCCAATTGTCAGCTGATGGACCTGGGATGTGAGTGTTCAACTTTCTTGTGTGTACCTGTCTCTAAAGCTGGACCTTTATGACACTTGTATTAAGTGTATTCCGTTAGATAATTGATCATAACTAAATTTATACTTACAGTTATTCTTTGGAAGATGAATTATTAACTTATTAGTGATTGAAAGTATCTTTCTATTATATGTATTTTGACATTTTCATTGATGGCTTTTATGTGCATGGAACTGGAACGAGGCCATGGATGTTTGCAGTTTAATTTTAACATTTCACAGTTTGTATTGGTGAAAATATATGTATTTATGATGTGATAGTTAAATGGGTATACATCAGGGCTAAAAGAAGAAAATGAATACCCATAATTAAATTTTTATGTTATAGCTTGCAGTGGTGAAATAAATATCTGTCAATGACATAAATGTTAAACGGCTATATGTCAGCGTCTAGAGTACAGAAATTAATATCCTCAATTAAATGTCCATATGTTACGTAAGATTTTGATGAGGGCATTCCTCACAACTTGAAAATCCTTCATAACTTTTTCTATCTTCAGAAAGATATTTGTTCTTTTCTAAAAAACATGGTAAGGGCGGAGAACTGAATGAAAGAATTTAATTTATAGAACGTCTGCATTTTAACACAGTAAATCACCCACACGTCACTTTACATGTCTTTCATGATTTCAGTTCCTTAGTAAAGTTAAATTTCTTTTTCTCAGTTATTTTTATCCCACTTTATTAATCATCCTCAACCATTTTCATTGCATAAATATTTAATAAGTTAAAAAAACACATAAAATCATAAAATTAAGAACGACTCTACATAACAAAATTACTCCGATTATAATGAGAAAACAGACTTTTGGTATTTCTGTTTATAATTTTTTCTTCATTGTGTCAATGCTGTGAAAATAATACCAAAAAAACTTGAAATATTTTCCTTATATAGAGAAATATTCCGCAAGTGTTTGAGTAACAGTTTAAAATTCTACAGGGTGCCGTGCACTGGCCAGCTCTGACCTGCAGGTAATTGGACACTGTCGTGGGGTGACTACTCCAAAATTCGTTGCAGAAACTCTTTAGTCAATAGTCTTACAATGAGACAGCTTTTGGAATGGTGGGGAATGGGTATGTGGTAAAATCAGCAATCATAGGTCATTTAAGGTGTTTCTAGAAATTCAGTCAGGATAATGTTTACTAATATGAAACGTCAATATTCACTTCACTGTTAAGATGCTAAGACTAACTAGGTAAGACAAAATACTAGTGGACATCATGGAATTGAATTATCTGCTGATTCTATATAGAAAATACAAACTCTTAACTGCATATCAGTTATAAACTGTTATTTCCTGTCTTGTAGCTTTTGCATTAGAAATATATAAATAATGCACACAGCTATACATCAGTATCCTGACGTACAAACACACAAACATATATGTGGGTGGTATCAATTTGCTACAAATTAATTTTGTTAACTTAGTGGAAAATCAGCATTTGTAAACTCTAGTTGCTACTCACCAAATCACTTTTTCCTCAAGGTATCTCCATTTTGATGGCAAATCAAGCTGTTACATTGGACTTTCATCAGGCAAGGTCTGCACGTGTATCCTGGCAACCACACACTGCAGGTGCTTCGACTCCTTGAAGCACATGATAAGAAGGAAATTGCAGAGGACAAGAAACAAGGTGTAATTTTTTCTAAATTACTGTACATAATAAAATATTTCTAGATTGTTTTGAAATAGTAGTATTTCCACCAGCTGAATCAATAAATTCTTAATTTTAAACATGTTTTTCTTTACTACTTAAATAGAATGTCATATTACAAAAAGAAACAGGTTTGCGTTCTATAACAATTTAATACTGACCAAGAAACCAAATATGAACACTTGCATTCGTTAACTGAATATTACTTTTTCTTCAGCTTCAGAAGTTTTCCATTTTCATGATGCCAATATCAAAATATATCTGAACACTATAAAAATATGAAATAGCATATCAGCTACTTAGTATATGCTATGCATTCTAGAAATACTATACCTATTATACTCACAATAACTGTATGATAAATACAATATTGATAATGATGGGCATGTAATTATCTCATGAAATCCACTCTGAATAGACTGACCTCACAATTAGATCAATGATGATTAAAAAAACTATCCAGCCCAAAGGATAAAGGCCACATACCTTCCCTGACTTGCTGGCTACATATTGACAGGAGTCAGCTAAAAGCCTTCAATGGCCCAAATTCTATTTTGAATGTATTTAAAAGACTAAAACAGGTTCCCCCACATCCAACTGCACACATGTTTATGTACTCACTCCAGCCTGTGTCTGTGCATATGAGCAGAGATCAAATGATAGTCAGAGATGTTAATTAACACTTAGGAAACAGCTTTCAAAGTATCAATGAACAAGAAAGAATTAAAAGACTTCAAGAAGTTGGAGAAGAACAAAAAATGAAAGAAATGAGAAAGAAGAGACACAAAGAGGAATCAATATAGTAGAAAACAACAAATCACGAGCAAAGATTAAAATACAAGAAAATAAAGATTGTGCCTGTTTTTTGTGTTGTTTTGAAAAAAACTAACAATGTTTGAGACCAAAAAAGTGGATAAAATGACTTACACAATGATGACACATGTTTAAATTTGATTATGGGAATGGATTCATTTTCGGTAAAATAAATGCCAAAACTGTGGGAAGAAGACTAAAATGGCATGGTCTCTAAGTGATTAAAATCTAATACCTCTCTCCCCTCCATACTATTATCCATCCTCACAGGAATGCATTTTCCCTTTCATTAGACAAATGGCCTTTATGATCAATGTTCTTAACAAACACTTTGAATTTCTAAAATACATGAGATAACCACTTTATCTATTTTAACATTAACAGAGTATAAAATGTGCTTTTATATTTAAAATCTATAATTAGTTATAGATGATAATACATTGCTGTTTCAAGGTTTTTGGAGAGCACTTAAGTAAATGTTGAATGCACATTTTTTTTTTTTTTTTTTTTTGTAGAGACAGAGTCTCACTGTACCGCCCTCGGTAGAGTGCCGTGGCGTCACACGGCTCACAGCAACCTCCAACTCCTGGGCTTACACGATTCTCCTGCCTCAGCCTCCCGAGCAGCTGGGACTACAGGCGCCCACCAAAACGCCCGGTTATTTTTTTGTTGCAGTTTGGCCAGGGCTGGGTTTGAACCCGCCACCCTTGGCATATGGGGCCGGCGCCCTACTCACTGAGCCACAGGCGCCGCCCAAGAAAGGAAGGAAACTGTATTAAAATTGTAACACTCAAGTCACGTTTGACTTCTGCAATTACGAGAGATACAAGATACAGTATACAATAAAATAAATGTTATTGATATACATCGAGTATTGTAATTTGAATACAGCTTTTTATTCTTTCTTAAAATGTGCATACATTATTGGTACCTTCTTTGTGGAATGTGTGTATGTGCATGTGGGTATGTATATAAAATATATATATATACTATAAAGAGAAATCAATATATAGAAACAATTATTATTATTATTATTATTATTATTATTTTTAGAGACAGAGTCTCACTTTGTCACCCTTGGTAGAGTGCTGTGGCGTCACAGCTCACAGCAACCTCCAACTCCTGGGCTTAGGTGATTCTCCTGCCTCAGCTTCCCGAGTAGCCGGGACCACAGGCCCCCGCCACAATGCCCGGCTACATTTTTGTTGCAGTTCATCAGGGGCTGGGTTCGAACCTACCACCCTTGGTCTATGGGATCCTACCCATTGAGCTACAGGTGCCACCCCAACATAGAAACAATTATTTAAAATAAATACAGAAGAGGAAGTACATAAAATAATTTATTAATATAATAAATGATGTTAATAATTTTAAGGTAACGATTTAGACTAATTACGTGGGGCAGCCTTTCTATCTGTACTGAGGAACAGCCCAGCTTCCACACTTTGAAATCCATCCCCCAGTGTCTGCAAGCCCACGTCTGTCATGGGCTGCTCCTGACCAAAGGCCGAGGCAGTGTGTTTGCAGCACGCACGAACATCTCTGATGGCCAGATTGAGTTTGAAAACTCCCTGATGGTCTGCAGAACCTTCCTTAGACTACATGGCCCTCTGGGATGTTTCTGTCCACCTTTAGCACCCCCCTTTCATGCAGGTTCAGACTTGTGCTTCCTCCCCCCTCTGTGTAGCCCCTTTTCGTTCACGAGTCTATTTTCTTGAATAAAATTCTTCTGTATCTAATCATGCCTTGTTCTCAAAGGAACTGAACTAAAACACCGTTTTTATGTACCACTAATTTATGTTAATTATTACCAAATCAGAATTAGAAGTACTTCCAAGAAAATCTATAAAAAAGGAGAAGCAAATGTGTTTTAATACACTTTTGATGTACTTCACAAAAGTTAGTATGAATACACAGAGCATCGTGCACTAAAGGAACTTTCATAATCACCCCCAGGAGGAGTCTACAGTTTGCCTTCATGACTGACTTTTGGGTACCAATTTATGAATTGATTTTATGCACTATCTTTTAATAATTATAATATTTTCTTAATTTTACATAAAGAACATAAAATTCATCAACATCCAACAAGAAGAAATTTGCAATTACTAGTGTTCTCTGATTGGTATTTTATGTGTTTTGGAAACCCACTGAAATATGTAG
Organism: Nycticebus coucang; assembly: GCF_027406575.1. Taxonomy (NCBI): domain Eukaryota; kingdom Metazoa; phylum Chordata; class Mammalia; order Primates; family Lorisidae; genus Nycticebus; species Nycticebus coucang. The sequence continues at coordinate 6,210,585 of NC_069796.1, forward strand.
GCTTTCTCCCCAGAATAACTCACGTCTATGGTATTTCCTCTGGGTAGCTGTGCATTTGTATGATTTTAATGTAGCCCTTTGTTCTAGAAACAGTGGAGCATACTGCTTTCTTCTTTGATTTTATTTTCTCACTAAGTTTATAATAATTTTTAGTGCATTACTCTTCAACAATGTCCTAGCTCAGTGGTCCTCAACCGATGGGTCGCAACCCCTTTGTAACAATGGAAATAACATCGCGGCATTAGGAAGGTTGAGAACCATTGTCCTAGATTGTAAGTACAGTACATAAGAGATTGTATATTATATTAAAATAATCTTCAGTTATATTAAAATAATTATGAATATTATTATAACTAAATATTTTGGCATGGAAATGATTATTTCTATATGTATAGAATAATTTTTGGTAGAATTTCTATAAAAATACTCATTTAAAATTATATATTGACAAATTGCCCTTACAAGGATTAAAATAATGTACATATTTATATGAGCCACACGTATTACTAGTCATAATTGAGTTTAACTTTTAATACTCTGGAGGAAAAATATTATTTTCTTGTTTAAATGTATATTTGTTTGAGTTCCAGAAAGGCCCATTTGTCTCTCACTCTCTCTCTCTCTTTTTTTTTTTTTTACCTTGTATTGTTTGGTATTATTATTCTGTGAATTGAATCTATATTGCTTTTCTTCATTTTATGTTAATAAAATGAGTTTCATTAATAAATAGTACAAATAATCCAGTCTTGCAGTTCTGGGATAAACATATCTGTAGTATAGGACTAAAATATATTTGGGAATACAGACAAACTTGTGTTTCTAAAGCAAAAGGCTACATTAGAAACACACATACAGACAAATGCTGAGAGAAAGTAACAGGTATGGGCATTATGCTGGGAAGAAAGCCTAATTGGAGAGTTTGTAAGTTGGGTTCCAGACCATTGCAATAAAGTAAATTTTGCAATGAAGAGATTCATACATATTTTCTTTTGCATTCTCGGTGCATATAAAAATAATGTTTGTAGTATACAGTGTTTATTGAATATGCAATAACATTATATCTAAAAATATATATACCTTTATTTAAAATATTGCCCCAAATGCTAATGATTGTGTGAGCCTTTCAGCAAATCATGATATTTTTGGTGGAGGGTCTTGCCTCAATGTTAATGGCTTCTAACTAATAGTGGTGGTTGTGAGGGGTGGTCGTGGCAATTTCTTAAAATAAGACAACAATGAACTTACTTGCTGTACCAATTGATTCCTCTTGTCACCAAATGTTTCTCTCTAGTATGGGATGCTATTTGATAGCATTTTACCGCAGTAGAACCTCTTTCAAAATAAGTTGAAATAACTTATTCCTCAGAGCAACCTCAAACGCTTGGGCTCTCTTGCCTCAGCCTCCAAGTAGCTGGGACCACAGCTACAATCCCTGCTGTTGCTTTATCAAGTTTGTGTAATATTCTAAAGCCTTTATTGGTTTTTCTAGTATAATCAGGAGTATAATTCAAGTATGATTTACCAGGAGTAAATTCCATCTCAAGAAACAACTGTCTCATTTATAAACAGTAACCCCCGTCCATTCAGTTTTCATTATGAGACTGCAGCACATTCAGTTTTCATTATGAGACTGCAGCAATTCAGGCACATCTTCAGAGTCTGTTTCTAATTCTGATTTTCTCATTATTTTTTACCACATTTGCACTTACTTCTTTGACTGATTTCTTGAACCCCTCCAAGTCATCCTTTGACTGGTCTCTTGAACCACTCCAAGTTGTCCATGATAATTGGAATACAAATTCCTACTAATGTTAACATTCAACCTCCTCTCTTCAATCGGTTCTTTTTTTTTTTTTTTAAATAGAATCTCACTCTGTGTCCCTGGCTAGAGTGCCGTGGTGTCATAGCTCACAGTGACCTCAAACTCTTAGGGTTAAGTGATCTCTTGCCTCAGCCTCCCAAATAGCCGGGATTACAGACACCACCATAACACCTGGCTAGTTTTTCTACTTCTAGTAGAGACAGGGTCTTGCTCTTGCTCAGGCTAATCTCAAACTCCTGAGCTCAAACAATCCATCTGCATCATCCTCCTAGAGTTCTAGGATTACAGGGGTGAGCCACCACACTTGACCTATTCCTTTTATTATTATTATTATTATTATTATTATTTTGGAGACAGAGTCTCACTATGTTGCCCTCAGTAAAGTGCAATGGTGTCACAGCTCACAGCAACCTCAAACTCTTGGGCTTAAGCAATTCTCTTGCCTCAGCCTCCCAGGTAGCTGAGACTACAGGCGCCCACCACAATGCCTGGCTATTTTTTGTTGCAGTTGTCATCATTGTTTAGTTAGCCCTGGACAGGTTCGAACCCACCAACTTCATTCTATGTGGCTGGTGCCATAACCACTGTGCTATAGGCACCAAGCCAACACCCAGCCTATTCTTAATGGCATCTAGGATACTAAATCTTTCCTAGAAGTTTGTCGATTAAGTTTGCCTAAATGTCTCAGAGGAATCAGATATCTATGGCGGCTATGGCCTTACAAACATATTTCTTAAATAATGAGGCATGAAAGTAAAAATTATTCTTTGATCAATGCGCTACAGAATAAATGTGTGTCAGCAGGCGTGCAAACAACATCTCCATCAAGTCCTTGGGCGATCAGATGTATTGTTACTGAGGAGCAGCATTTTGGAAGAAATCTGTTTTGTTTTGTTTTGTTTTCTCTGAGCAGTATGTTTCAACAATATGCTTAAAATAGTCAGCAAATCATGCTGTAAACAGATGTTCTGTCATCTAGGACTTGCTGTTCCATTTATAGAGCACAGGAAGAGTAGATTTAACAATTTTTAATGGTTTTTGGATTTTTGGCATCATCAATAAGCACTGGCTTCACCAGCTGCTTTAGCCCCTGAGAAGACAAGTCGCCCTGTCCTTTGAAACTTTGAAGCCAAGCACTGATTTACTCCTCTCCTGCTATTCAAGTACTGGATGGCATTTTCTTCTAATAGAAGGTGTTTTGTCTACACCGAAAATCTTTTGTTCAGCGTAGGCACTTTATCAGTCATCTTAGCTGCATCTTCTGGATCCTCACTGCAGCTTCTCCCGCAGCACTTGTGCTTCATCTTACTCTTTTGTGTTATGAAGTAGGCTTCTTCCTTTAAACCTCATGGATCAAATTAGTTTAACTTCAAATGTTTCTTCTGCAGCTTCCTTACCTCTCTCACCCTTCACAGAATTAAAGGAAGCTAGAGCCTTCCTCTGGATTAGGCTTTGACTTATGGGAATGTGGCTGTTTTGGACAGGCAGTTAGTTAGACATGAGCAAGGTGAAGGTGGGTGCAGATAGGTCATTTCAGACTGGTTTGGGTTGGGCTGACCTGAACTATTATGGGAATGCAGCTAGTTGAAACCTTGCAGGTGGATTGCCTTGAGACAAGAGAATGAAGTTAATGGAGACCTTGTGTTAGGTAAGTAGTTAGGAATGGCTCTCCTCAGAAAGAGGACAAGGCCGGGCCTCCAGTCCTACCTCATGGTACCTCCCACTTTAATCTTGTCCTAAGTGATTGCTCACACCTGGGGAGGGGGGATCACCCTACCAATGAACTAATCAGAACTTAGTGTGCCAGCTGAGAAGGCTGTAGAAGACTCGTTAGCCTATCCGCAGGTACAACAGAGTCTTGAAGATGACCTAGAATAGCTGTAAGATCAATTATCATGAACCCCTCCCACCACGGTCTCTCAGAGAGCCTGGTGGGAGGTCTGAACGCACAGTAGGGCTCTGGTTCCAAGGTGACCTCTCAACCAGGGGGTGGGCACGACCAAGGTGGTAAAAAGAGAACCTTGGGCCACCACCTTTGCCTTCTTCTTTTCTTTGTCATGGCAATGGGGCCCCTTCACCGTCTATGGTGAATGTATCTTGTAACATGCTCTTACTCGGTATACATGCCTTTCTCCTTTTAAATAAACTTTGTTTCATGCTTGCCTTACTTTGGGACGTCTGGTTATTTTTGACCAAGAGCACTCCAAGAACCAAGGACCCAGGAAGCTGCCTTGAAATCCAACATTGTATATTTCCAAGAAGCAGCTGGTACCTTAAAGTGTGTAGTTAATAAACCATCCTTTTCTTGCTAAAACTTTACTCACTGTTTTCAATTATTTCGACAGCTACCTTAAGCCACCACTGGGCCACTCTTACTCTTGCAGGTGGGTTGCCTTGAGATAGAGGCTGATTAATGTACTAGGGATTTTGATATGGTCAGACAGGTGCCATGATGCTGACCCAGGCTGTTGGAAACAGTTGATTAATACTCTGGGAGATTTCCGAGAAGCAGCTCATACCCCTCAAAGTTGTGTACAAACATAAAACCAGTTTCCATGGAGCCTGCAGTCACTAGGATGGGAACTGGCTTACCATACATGTTGTTAATAGTTAATAAATCTTTCTTTTCTTGCTAAAAATTTAATCATTCTTTTCAATTATTTTAGTATCTCCAGCCACCACCATGCCAATCTCCGTCTTCTATCCAGACCACTAATACTTTCTCTGTTTCAGCAATAATGCTGTTTTAAAGCTTTTCTGTCATTCATGGGCTCACTCGAGCAGGGTGGAGGTCTGGCAGCTGTCTGGTTCTCGGTTCCTGGTGTGGTCATGGCAGAAAAATGACCAGACCCACCAAAAACAAGGCCAGCATGAGACCTTGTTTTATGTAGTGTGAGGTAGAGGAAGCCAGGCTCACAGAGCAGGATGTGGACGCTCCTGTCACGGCAAAGAAAAGGCTCCAGGAATGGGCTGGGTTCTCTTTTACCTTCTTTGGGTGGGGTTCTCCTCATAGTTCAGATGTTACTGTGAGAGCATTTTGATGGAGAGTTAATGACATGACAATCAGGTTTGAGTCACTTTCTGAGTCTGGTTGTGCCTGGTCTGCCCCACCCTGCATTCCTCCCTCCCCGGGTGTTCCTTACTTTTTCTTTGTACTTACAACTTTGCTGTTCACTGCAGGAGGCCGGGTTTTCATGCTATCTTAGTTTTTAACATGCTTTTCTCACTGAGTATAATCATTTGTAGCTTATGCTTTAAAGTGCGAGATGCAATGCTTCATTTCACTCCAACAGTTAGAGGGCATTGTAGGGTTGTCAACTGACCTAATGTCAATATGGTTGTGTCTCAAGGAATAGGGAAGTCGTGAGAGAGATGTGAGTGGTGGGACCAGTGAGTGGCGCAATCAGGATGCACAGAATATGTTTTCGTTAAGTTTGCTGCCTTGTAGGGTGCAGCATGACACTCAAAGCCATTACACAGAAACATCAAAGATCAGGTACATATCACCATAACAGGCATAGTAATGAGAAAGTGCGAAACATTGTGAAAATTAATAAAATACAACCTAGACAATGTGAACAAATGGCATTAGATAGAAAGTCTAGTAGACTTTCATGAGGTAGGGTTGGCAAAATCCTTTAATTAGTAAACAAAAATATATATAATATCTGGGACAGTTATAAGCCAAAAGCAAAAGGAAGGAAGTTTGCCTGTATTTTTTTAATGATCCATAAATATTTGGTTAAATGTCCAAAAATTAAATTATTCTTTTGATTGCTTAAAGTTTTATAGTCTGATTTTGGCATGGATGATAGACTAATTCTCTAACAATAACCTCTGCCTGGTTGAAAAGATTGAATACTGACTTGACTTCACCTTTGAAATTCTCTCAGCTTGGAATTAGTGAAAAGTTTTATGCTGATTATTCAGTCAATTTTATTTATTCTTTATCTGTTAAAATTTACTTTTTTACAGGTCCTTAAGCTCTAATTTTCTAAAAATATTTTAATTTATATTTCAGGATACATTGCTATAGCTTTTAGATGCTGCCTGTTAAGATTTTTGCTTCCAATCTGTAGTTAGTTTCTGATTGTGGATTGCAGTTGCATTGATCAAAAAACTCTTGCTGTATTGACAAATAGTGCTCAGGACACAGTATAATTGTATAAGTCTTAGATATGATTTTACTGGAGAAGCAAAGAAGCGATTGAAAATTTCAAAAAACTGATGTTAGTTTTGCCTTTGAATATTTGTTACATAAAATATTTATTTTTTGATTTACCAAGATTCCAAGTCAAAACCTAAAACGAGTGGTGTCTGAGAAGCATCGATTTCTATATGGTCCTGCTTCATTCTTGTCACATCACCTAAGTACATTTATTATCATTTACACTCCCATAAAACAAGAGAAGTAAAGAATATGGTCTGTAAGGTATTTTACAGTTCTGTAATTCCCAAGGTCGAATATCTCTCATTTTATCATGAAAAATAAAAGTAGAAGCATGTTCTAGATATAAATCCATGTTATCTAAATTGCTATGGCAGTAGAAGTCTGGATGTAACATAAATCTTTTGAGGAGAGCATACAGGATAGGAAGGAGGTGAACTTTGTATTCAGAAAAGTCGACATTTATAGAAAGGACATATACACGGGACAAGTGGCAAAGATTTGATTTCATGCCGTGTTACTGACGTTGGTAGAGTATAAAGCTCATCTCAAAACAGATTTTTAATAAAGATGAATTATGCTAATAAAGTCAAGAAATCAGGCAGTATAGATAATCACTGCATCTTAATTGTGTAAAAATTGTAATGGAAATCCCACATTATTTCTTAGATTTATTTAATAACCACTTAATCTTTTGCTATGTTTTATAAATTTCAGCCTAAACAAGATTGTAGATTTTAAGAGAAAAGGGAAAGAATGGAGGTCTGTAGGAGTAGATTTCTGCTCTTTACTTCTAAATTATGGACATAATGGAAATAATAATATTTTGGTTTGACAGCGCTTTACTTCCTCAGAGCCTAAAGTTCAGAGATTCAACTAGATGATCTCTCTCTCCCTCTTTCTCTCTCTCTCTTTTACCTATTCTACCAATCTAAACATACAATAAAAACTTAAGGTTCTGACTGCTTCCCTGATAAATTCTAATCATTGTCATACTGTTCCTTTCATTGTATGACAAAGTATATATTTTTTTAAAAAATTGCATATATGTGTTTTAAATGTTTTCTAGTCAGAAAAGTCTGGTATTCTCCTCTGAGATTGGTGCTGAACTGATGTAGCTATACCCCTGTGTGGTTGGGGCAAACGCTATCTGTAAGAAGTGTTTGCACCCCCAGTGTATTATTAGGAGGGATATTTAGCAGAGACCTGAGCATTATTAATGAAAATGGAGTTCTTATCCAAAAACTCTTTGAGAGAAGTTACCAATAAAAATTTTATTGCAACACGAAGTTGTGTCAGACCATTAATATAAAACAAATATAGATAGCACTTACAGATTGAAATTGGAAGGAGATAAATGTCATTATGAGAAAACGGATTGAAAAATGCTGAATCTCACTAATCCATTTCTTCACAAGCTGTAATTTACAACAGTGACTCTACTTACAAGAGTGATCTGCATTAAATTATAGATGGATGAAAAACCATTATTCTAAACATTTTTGAATTGTCATATTTAATTGTCTGTGCTAGCTTATTGCTTTAGCCAAGCACATTCTATCTTGGGGTTTTCTTTTAGTTAAAAACATTTTCTCCATGTAAAGTATTTTCATGAATGTATCTAGCCTCACTGCTTACTGCTTTTTAATTCATCATTGTTTTATTCATTATATTATTAAATCTTATTACATTGCAAGTATTTACTCTACAATTATCATTATCTATCTCCTAATTTTATTTCCAAAAATAAAGATACTGGGGGCTCCAAAAAGCAAAAGCCCAATTCAACTAGCTTCAGTAAAAACATTTTAGTGTGTCTCAAAGAACCTAAGAAAGGTATATGTAGTATAATGTGTAGCAGAATCTAATGGGACTGAGCGTTCAAGTGCCATTATAGCAGATTTCCTTAGAATTGTTCCCTATACATCTAAGTCTCATTCTTCACTCCTGACGCAGAAAATGTCCTCTACTGCTGGAAGAGTTGGCAGAGTAGCCACTGAGGTACATTTTGCTGAACCACAGGCATTAGAGATAGACTTTGCTGTCGTGAACCACGTCTCCATCTCTCCTCCCTCTCTTCCCCCAAGGCTCCTTCCTTCTCTCTCTTCTTCTGTATTTTTCATTTTTTGTTTTCAAGTTCCCAAATCCTTGAGAACAGGAACCAGATTGGCCAAAGTTGTATCATATACTCAACCAGGGGATGCTTCCAGGAGGAAAATATCCATCCACTTTAAATGGCTACTACTTTGGAAAATGTGTGAATGGATGACATTTTCAGAAAAGGTGAGTGATCTCAAGATTAAGAACAATTCTGTAGACAAAGCAACCGGCCCATTACTTCAACAAATGCTATTTTTACCAATTTTTTTTTTCATTTCAGATTAATATGAGAGTACAGACGTTTAGGTTGCACTGTTTCCATTTCTAAAGTTTAAGTTGTAGTCGAGCCCTTTCCCGCCTACCCGCTGTGGGGTGCTGAACATGGTGCACATGAGGTGACAACCTGACAGTCACTGCACTTCTTCTCCCCTCCCTTTCCCTCCTCCACCCTCCCCCTCACTAGAATATACTGTGTTTTCTCTCATGTGGGCATGTAGTTGTTTATGTACTAGTTTCATGTTAATATTGAATACATTGGATGTTTGCTTTTCCATCGTTGCGATGCTTTACTAAGAAGAATGTGTTTCATTTCAGCTCCTAGGTAAACACAAAAGATATAGAGTCTCCATCTTTTCTTATGGCTGAATTCCTATGGTATCTGTATCTGTATCTGTCTATATCTATCTACTTATATCTAATATATTTACTACAGTTTGTTAACCTCAGTTTGTTAACTCATTTACAGATTAATGGACACTTTGATAGCATCAACATCTTGGTAATTGTGAACTGAGCTACAATAAACAATCTGTTGCAAATGTCCTTGTGATGAAATTATTATCACTTTTTGTCTGGATACCTAGTCATGGGATTGCAGGATTGAATGGAAGGCCAACTTTTAGTTCTTTGAGAAGTCTCCCTAGTTCTTTCTATAAAACTTGTATTAGTTTGCAATTTCACCAATAGTGCAAAAATGTCCCCTTCTCTCCACATTCATGCCAACATCTGCAAAACTTATAACTTTTGTAACATTTCCCCTCCATTTCCCACTTCTTTTTGAAATTATATTAATCCCCCCAAAAAAAAAATCTGTGATGGTAAATATTAATTTTTTATTGTTTCAAGGATTTTTTGCCATTTGATTTGTTTTCAAGTTCTCTGTGTGACTTGTCCGTTTTTTTTTTTTCCAGTTTTTTTAGCTTCTTTTGGTATACTTTCTTTTTGCTGCCCGAACCAGTAGTCCAGTGCTTCATTTAAAATCCCAAGCACCTGTCTTCTTCAGAGAAGTTTCTCTTCAAGTCCCTTGCCCAGCCTGCAATGGGATCCCTTGTTCTTTTCTTGCTAATGTGTTTGAGTTCTCTGTGGATTCTGGTTATTAAACCTTTGTTGGAGACATAACCTGTAAATCCTTTTCCCATTCTGAGGGCTGTCTGCTTGCTTTACTTACTGTGTTCTTGGCTGTGCAGAAGCTTTTTAGTTTGATCAAGTCCCAGTAGTGTATTTTTGAAGCAGCTTCAATTGCCCAGGGGGGTCCTTCTCATAAAAAACTCGCCCAACCCAATTTCTTCAAGGGTTTTCCCTGCACTCTCTTCTAGTATTTTTATAGTTTCATGTCTTAGGTTTAAATCTTTAATCCAGTGAGAGTCTATCTTGGTTAATGGTGAAAGGTGTGGGTCCAGTCTAATGTAGGACCTTCACATGAAAGCTATAACCCAGTTACAACCTAAGAATAGGGAGAAGGGGGAAAGGGAGGGGAGGGAGGGAGGAGGTAGGATTAATGGGATTACACCTGTGGTGCATCTTACAAGGGTACATGTGAATCTCAGTAAATGTGGAATGTAAAGGCCTTAGCAAAATAACTAAGAAAATGCCAGGAAAGCTATGTTAACTAGTGTGATGAAAATGTGTCAAACGGTCTATGAACCAAGTGTATGGTGCCCCATGATCATTCTAATGTACACAGCTATGATTTAATAAAAAAATAAAAAATAAATAAAATAAATAAAAAAAATAAAATCCCAAGTACACTTCACAGCATTTTTAATATAAGTCTTTGGGGGTGTTTTTTGTTTTTCTTTAAAGGGAGAAAATAAACAGGGTCATGTATACAAAATTTTGCACATGAAACTAAGTATCCAGTTATGCTTTTCTATAGTCGATTGAGCTGGGCTCCAGATGTATGCACTGAAATAGCTCTTCAGTGTTCTGAAACGCTAAGTACTGGGATTCTAAAACTTCCATTTTCTTCCCATTGGAAAATCAGTTTATCACCTTTGGTTAGAGAATAAACATGTCTGTATCATGACAGAATCTACTAAACCAATCATGTTTATATTTTATTCTGGGAGAAAATCAAGCTTGTGTCATTTTGAAGTTTTAGTCCCATAGGAACTTGCATGGCGCATGAAACTAAATATTTCTTCCAACATAGAAACACACTATAGGAATTTTTTCAGAGCACTGTTTACAAATGTCTTAAACATTTTTTTTTAATATGTCAGACCAGGTTAAAATTAAAATGCCTGGAAGAATACAAATCAAAAACCAATGAAGGCTTTATTCTTCCTAACAAGGTGTTTTAACCTACTATACCTTATCTGGGAGTGTGTATATATACACACATACACACATATACAAGGTGTGACAATTAAGTTTACAAACTTGTCCTAGAAAATGTGAGTATGCTGAGTATGGCTATGGTCACCTTCAAAGTGTTCCCCTTGAACTATGCACCGATTCCAATGGCTAGATCCCCCTTCAAAACATTTTTGGAACTCTTTTTCTTGACTGGCCATCAGAGATGTTTTTGTATTACGCTTGATGTGCAGAATCACAGCAAAATGTCTTCCTTTCAGTATTTCCTTTATTTTCTGGTAAAAAAAAAAAGTCATGTCATTGGGGGCCAAATCATGGGTGCAGGGCAGAGATTTCAATACACTATCTGTTTTCTGGCTAAAACATCCTCACAGACAGTGCTGTGTGAGCTGGGCACTCTCATAATGCGAGAGCCACACCTTCCTCCTGACAAGTTACGATTTTCCTAACTGTTTCCGTATCCATGTTTACTTGGTCTGCTGTGCTTCCACAGCCGGCTGGTGATTTTGACACAAAATCCGATGAATTATTGCACTGTTTTCATCAGCTTGCTTGTTACTAGCTGCCCTGACTTTACCAGTGAGAAGGTGCTGTTGTAAAAAAGGACACATCATCAACGAAGAGGAGACAAGTGGATAAAAATTTAATTGATTACCTAAGCGTCAATTTCTGTATGTAAATTGTTGAGATCTTTTAACCACAAGGATAATAAAAGCAAGTCTTTTTGCCTTCAGAAATCTTTCATTCAAATGTCTCAAAAGTGAAATCTACACAGCTATTCTAAATGAATCTCATAAAATGTTCCATAATATACTTATTATTCAAAACACATAGACATGTGATTTCCATATAATAAAATTCTACCTAGTAACTAATATTTCTCACTTATAATTATAACCATAATTCATATAACATAAAGCTGATCTAACTCACAAAGGGCTAGAATCTTTATCTGAAAATAATTAGAATATGTCAAATTTTTCCTCTAAACTATTTAATTTATTTATTGATGCTGTTACCTGTTTTTACCTAATGTTTAAAGATCCCCTAATGTAACATACAAGATTAAGCACTTTCTTTGAATTTTATCTGCATCCATCTAAAAATTTCACTTACATATTATTTCTGAGTTGAATTCAGAATTCAAGGTCAGCAATATCTTTCTACAAAAACCAGCTAAATGACATTTTATGTTTCATGCTACATGCAGTATCACTTTGATATTCATTTTTAGTTAGATTTTTAAAATGTAAAATGATTCTTCTCTCACAGTCTGTATATACAGAACTACCCTAAGGTCCATTATTATGTTATTATTGTTTAACAAAGACCAAAAAGGAAAAATTATATTGAAAGGGTATTTTCATTATTGGAAATTAATCATTAGATTTGAAAATTACACAATTCAGAATAATATAGTAGAAAAACACAGTTTATAAATTATTAGTCTTCACAGATTACAGAGATGGTGTGTGTTAGTGGAATGTCACAAAATATTGTATTGTTCCTCACCTTTAAATTAAATAAAAAAGTTTTTTTTGAATAATAATACTTTTGAAGGAAGTGTACTTTCCTAACTAGTATAAAGATAAATCAATGAAAACAAATGTTGCCTTCATTAAAAATAAAACACAGAAATAAAAGTTCAGAAGTAGAAACCATAAAATTAATATAAAAAACTACATTATCTTTCATAAAATGGCCAAATGCTTTGAAATTCCACATTATATTCCATGAGTTTCAGATTGAGTATTAAAAAAGGAAGAACTCATTTATAAGTTTTATCTATCTCTGTGTGTGTATAATTAAAAAATTAAAATCCACCTTTAAAAAGCTGCATTAAGAAAATTTAAAAATGAAGAAACTAGGTTTGCCAATAATAGCAGCTGATAAGCTACATTTCATTGGAAAATATTTAAGCATTATTAAGAATGATTATCTTAATGGAATATAATGTACAGGAAAAATAACAAAAACAATAGCAAAAAGAAAAATGTCTAAATATAGAAGGCAAAAAAATTAGGATATTACGAGAAATTGACAGCAATAAGATTGAAGACTTTCACATTCCTTATTGGAGCAAAAATAAATATATAAATACAAGATTGTTCAATAGAAACATATCAAAGAAGTGTGATACAATATTAGAAACTTATTTTCACTTTAATATCTTTGGAACATTTATAATTTTTTTATAACTTAAGTCATAGAAATCACAGTAAATTTAGGGAATTAAATATTTAGGCAATATTCACGGACCACAGTGTAAAAACCCAGAAGTTTATCATAAGTTTATTCATAAAATTGATTAACTTTGAAATTTAATAAGTGAAAGAATTATTTTTGTGAATTTGCTTTGCACAAATCCCGTAATTTTGGATATGTCCCTGTAACGACTGCTCTGTTCACAGGGCTCTGCTGTTTGCAGACTCCACTCTCTCCTTAATGAAGGGAACTTTGGTAATTATGTAAAAGATCCCACACAACATAATATAAAATGAAATTTATATTACTTCAGAAAAATAAAACTTGCCAAATATTCTAGCCCATGAATTTGCAATATAGAATAATGATGTAACCTACAGAAAAATGAGTTCATTTGGTTTGAATCTTTGCTTCCTGACTTCTAGTCATGTGACCTGTGTCAACCTCGAATCCCTCTGAGCAGCAGTGTCTTCTCTTGTCAAAGGGTTAATAATACCTGCTTCTCTTAGGTATTTTAAATTCTAAGTAATATAAAATATGTAAAATGCTTATATTATTCTTTTGCTCATATCATTGCTTTATCTGGTTAACTAATAGCGTATCTAAAATCCTCATTTCTAATTTGTCTCTGAAGCAGATAGATGTACATGTGAACACGCCCAAGGCAACTGCCCTGAAAGTGAGTGAGACACACGTGTTCGTGTCTCAGACACAGAAAGGGTCCATCTTAGACACAGTCTGATTTGGGAACTGAGTTCCAACAGTTAAACAGTCTCAGATATACAAAGAAAGTATATTTCTTTGAAAAAGAAATATTGAAAAAGCTCATTATTCATACCATTAATGAAATTTGGTAAGTTCTTTTATTCACAATATCATATCAAAGATACGTCTTCCCATAAGGACACAATTATTGACACTGACGTGGTCCCCTAACTACAGCAAATGAACTTGATGGAGAACATCCTATGCTATGGCCAAAATGCATTTAGAAAGCCAGGCATAAAATTCGAAGAATTTGTCTTTTTTAAAAGAAAAAGGAAAAAGAGTTCATTGAAGAAAGAAAAATCTTTTCTTCTAATTTTTCTATTCTCACTTCATAGAACTGATTCATTCTTACTGTGTGATTATCTTAGATTTTCAATTAGAGGGCTTCACTGCATTATTGGATATACGTATGCATAAAATCGATTACTTGTCGATTTTAAACTTCACATGAACTTTATGGGTACTCTGTGTATACATGGTAAATGTACTTGTGCGTGTGTTTGTATGTATAATGTGTCCCTTTCTTCAACAAACATTTGTAGAGAAAACACTATTTCCAATCTTCACCGAGGACACAATGATTGACTACATAAACAAAAATACCTGAGTTCACAGATCTTACAATTTAGTAACTATCTTAGTCTGTTTGGCCTACTATAACAAAATACTATAGACCGAGTCTCTTATAAACAGCAGAGATGTATTTTTCAAAGTTCTGAAGGCTGGACAGTGGAAGGGCAAGGAGCTGGCAGATCCCATCTCCAGAAGGCCTGCTTGGGAGAAGCTAGTCTGCTCCTCGCACCCTCACATGTCTGAACAGGGCAATAGAGCTCCTTCGGGGCCACTTTTATAAGGACACTGACGCCATTCACCAGGACAATCTCTCACGTCCTAATCACCTCCCACAGGCCTTACTTGCTCACGCCATCTCCTTGGAGTTAGTTTCCACCTATGAGCTTCAGGGAAACATAAATCTTCAGTCGTAGCAGTAGAATTACAAGTATTCTCCCTGTCTGGACAATCGGAAATTTCTTTGGGAATGCAGTTATCTCATTAATTCAGATGTTGGACAGCACCTTAAATATTGCTTGTAAGTTTCTATTGCCAATGAGTCCTTTCATATCTGAATCGGGATTATTTTTTATCTTGTATCCTCTACATCAATTCTAAAGGCTACTGAACATACTTCTAATAACATGATTTTTAAAGAGCTTTAAATTATTTGAGTAAATTATCAAGAGTCAGATTTTATTGATTGCAATCAAAGAGTCCTAATTAGCACCAAAGTCGGTTCCAGACTGGATGAGCCAAGATAAACTTAGGGAAGGTGCGGCATTCAGAATTGGTTATTGGAAAATAATAGACGCAGAAAGGGAAGCTTTCGGCTGACAACACATGGTAGTAAATAGGTCATTAAATTGTAGAAGCCAATTGAGACTGAAGCACACCAAGGTTAGCAATGTGCTTGGCACCTGTTCAGCACAGATGCTGCTGGTCACACAGACCCTGTGCGTGGGGTCCCACAATCGGCTGCCCCCCAGCCCTGGACAGCTCACTGTGACAAATTCATGTTCTAAAGTTCTTATCTCAAGACATGACTGTGATGCTGACAGAATCATTTAATGGCGGCTACCACGCTAAGATTGAGAACACCGTGGGAAGAGTGGAGGAGGGAGAGGATGGGGCTCCTGGGGTATGGCACAGCTCTTGGCAATAGGACTTTACCTAACAAATGCGATCAGGGGTGACCTAATTCTCTGTGCCCTCGATGAATCCCAAACGATATTAAAAAAAAAAAAGATTGAAAACTCAAACAAATATTCATTCTTATATATATATCATCTCAGGAGGCATAACATGGCTGAAAGGCAGAGAGAGGATGAGAGAGAAAAAGAGCCAAATTTATCCTTTTATTTATTTATTTATTATTATTGTTATTATTTTTTGCAGTTTTTGGCTGGGGCAGTATATGGGGCCGGTGCCCCACTCCTTACAGCCACAGGTGCCCCCCCAAATTTATCCTTTTACAAGGAACGCATTCCCACCATAATGAACCTACTCACAGCAGATTGGCATTAACGAATAACGGCCCCACCACTGTGGCCTGGCCACCTCTTAAACATCCTATCTCTGGATACTGTTACAATTGCAATTACATTTCAACATGAATTTGGAAGGAAACAAACATACAAATGATAGTAGTTTTAAATATTTAACCAGTTTTCATAAATTAGCTCTATTAGTTTAAAGAAGCAGGCTTACTCCTCAGCAAGGAATGTGGCTGCCGTAGAGTCTATCCCGGTAAACGGCCACTGAGTCCTCAGTGCTCTGCTAAACTCACTCCTGCATCACACGTGATTTAATTTCATCCTAACTCTGAGTACGCGCTGGTACAAGCCCAAGATTAAATGTATTATTTCTGTTTCCTCTATCACTCATCTTTGTAGCTATATTAGTTGCTTCTGATTTAGCAGTTCCAGGGGAAAAAAATGTCTGCTGTTACCACCATATTTGAATATTTACTATTGAAGTTTTTCTAACCTCTTATATAAAGACAGAAACCTTTAATTGGGTTTAGTGTAGAGAAATGTATCTGACATACAGGAAAATGGGGAGGGATTCCTTAAGCTAGGGACAAATAAGTAGGCTGTATTTGGGGAAGAAATGTGATAAAGTAAAAAGTCACCTGTTCTTATTTTAAGCTTCTGCACCCATCATTCCTGATTCTATTGGTGTAAACAGCCTCTGATAATAGGAAAGAAGTAATGCTTCCTCTGTAAGCACCTTCTTCCAAATAGTGCCATACATACACATTTTTTAACATACGCTATAAAGTACTTGAGTTATACACAGATTTGTGATAGGATTGATGAACTTTGGGAAACATTGATCAGTCTACTTCACTCCTACAGATCCACGTGAATAGTACTGACTTTGAAGCCCTGAAAAATCTTGATGTTAAAAAGCAAAAAGTTGCCAAGTTATTCCAAATATATTGGACCAGGGTCCCATTTATCATCTAACATTTATTTTCAGAGGAATCCACGCTAGGAAAATTTCACAACTCTGCCATTTTTCTAAACCAAGAATAAGCATAAATCTGAGGATGGTCTTAGCCAAAACTTGTAAAGAGCTGATCAAGGGTAAGGACGATGTTCTTAGATCTCTGCTAATCGTGTTACCTTTTGAAAGACCTGTTGAGTTACAACGAATTTATAGTACGATCATTTTAAGACTTTCCATGCTTGTCATCAGTCTCAGGTCAACCCCCTCCCTGCCCCCCTGCCAAACCTACAAAAACAAAAACAAAAAAACAAACCTGGGAATGACAACACGTTTATTTTATGAGACCGGGGGAAAAGGATTTAATGCATAAATATCAAAGGCAGCCACGTATTCTGCCCCTCTGGAAATATCATGAAATGTGTTCCATAGAACAAGATCCAGCCACAAATGTCTTAACGCAACCCTTTCTTCCTTTCTGCCTCTTTTTTCCTTGGAGTTTTTCATTTGACTTTAATTAAATACACTAAACACTCAAATCTGGCAAAACTAGATAGTGGCTTTCATTTTTTTATGACAAAAGACTGTCGAAACACGTCTCTTCGAATCATCTCAGTTACATGTGCGAATGGTAACGTGTTTCTCCCCCAGTGGTCTCGTGTGGCGCACCAGTAACAATTTCCTCTTTTGTGAAAACCCGGACTTCACTGGCACTAACCTGATTAATCGCACCTTTTCCCTTTCTGTCCCAGACAGGCATTCCGTTGGCATTTTCTTCTGGATGCCTACAGCAGCATACCCACAACAGTAGGGAAAACAAGCCGGGGGGAGAAAGCGAAACAGACCCCAAACAGAAACGAAGACACAATTTCGCACATCTGTTACTGTGGGTGTTCTTTTATTCATTCTCATTTATAATTAATGAAAAATAATGGTGCTGACACAAGTTAATTACTATGAAAAATTACAGTTTATGCTATTCATTAGAATAATGGCAAATTACTTGAGATTTTTCAAACACTGTTCCTAGGCAATTAAAAGCGTTCATAAAGAGTTCACCTGTGAAATTTTTTCATCTGTGTTTGCATTCTGTGAAGTGAAGGAACACCCAATGTGTTTCATTAGCGGCAGAGATAACATAGTAAGAGATATTTATCATGGAGTCTGGTACCTGGGAAAATATTTAAAACAAATTAAGGTTGTGTGGTGGAAGTAGAGGTCAAAACAATACACAAAGATATTCATTACAACCCAACTTTTCTCAACAGGTTTAAAGGGATTATTAAATTTGCTTCACTTAGTAATCATTTGGTGTAACTAATTAGAATTACTATCTCATCCTAGTTTACCAAAAATACTAAATTACTGATTTTAAAATTAGAATTTATGTCTTTCTAATGAGCACAGGAAAATTAGGGGATTGTTTCTTTTCAAATTTGCTTTTCTTATAAATCTATAAATTGTAAAACCACAATAGTCCCCAGTTCATTAAGACTAACTTATGACTAAAAAAATACTAATTAGGTCTCATATGCCCTTGTAAATGAGCTGAGTGAAAAACATCTCTGTGCAATCTTTTTTTTATTATTATTAAATCATAGCTGTGTACATTAATGCGATCATGGGGCACCATACACTGGTTTTATAGACTGTTTGACACATTTTCATCACACTGGTTAACATAGCCTTCCTGGCATTTTCTTAGTTATTGTGTTAAGACATTTACATTCTATATTTACTAAGTTTCACATGTACCCTTGTAAGATGCACTGCAGGTGTAATCTCTGTGCAATCTTTGTTCTGCTGTGAATTTCGTAGTAACCTAAACAGGGAGAAATTCATTTTGTCTTAATTAGCCCAATAACAAAGTTGCTATTCATACACACTTATTTTCTTTCCTTTTTAAAATATGTTCAAGGTAATAGAGAAAAAAATACAAATTTGGAGATGGTGAAAAAACTTGCATATTATTTACAATATTTTCAACTAATTATTCTCTCAGTAATACATCAATACATGAAGAAACCAGTTGCTAAGGGTAAGCAAATGTTTTAATTTCCTTTACCAATATCCACGTTTTCCTTCTCATCTAGAAAAATAACCCTGATTTTATCACAGAGAAGTATGCTGTGTTTTCCAGTTTTCATTGCAGATTAGAATACAAACATAACATAATTTTACCCAAAGTGAAATAGTAAAAATTGTTGATTGAGTCTTTGAATAAAGCTCCTTAAAATGCATTTAGGGATGGAAGGCAGTATGGTGTGTGGCATTTCTCCTCGTCAGAAAAATTGATGTAATGCTAAAGAAATAATGACAACTGCAATAAAAAAAAGGCTGGGCATTGTGGTGGTGCCTATGGACCCAGCTACTTGGGAGGCTGAGATAAGAGAATTGCTTAAGCCCAAGAGTTGGAGGTTGCTGTGAGCTATGATGCATGCTTTCATCCAAAAACATGATTTATATTTTCCTTTGTAGAAGTCCACTTTCTACCTTTAAAAGTTTTTTTTTTAATAATGTTGCCATATAGATGTGTATTTCTAGAATTTTCCTTTTTAGATGCTATCAAAATTATATTCATGGGATTAATTCAAATGGTTGTAAGAAGTGACAGTACATTATTATGGTAGGTTGGTAGGTGTCAGAGGAAAAAGCCACAAAACCCAGCTAACTTGAAAGATAATAATAATTTAAAATAGACATACAAATTGTATGACACCTGGTCTCATGAGTACAGAGCAGCTGACTTTACTGGGGTTCTGCTTGGTGATTTCAGTTATCCACAATCAACCACAATCCAAGAGCACTTAAAACAAACTTTCAGAAATAAATGATTTGATAATTTTTAAATTGAGTGCTGTTCTGAGTAGTATAACAAAATCTTGCATGACCCTGCTCATCCCTCCAGGGCACAAATCATCCCTTTGTCCAGCACGTCCACACTGTGTACCCTGCAGTCAGCCGCCATGTGGATCATGCTATCCTTGCATTGCGGGGCTTGTGTTCAAGGAGCCCTGATTTTACTCCATACGGGGCCCGAAGGAGGACAAAGTGGTAATCCTAGCATGCTGTTGTAGTTGTTCCATATTAATATTCATGGTTATTGTTAATCTCTCACTGTGCCTAATGTATGAATTAGACTTCATCATAAGTAAGTATATAAAGCAAATAGCATTGTGTCTGTGTGTGTTCAATACTGTTCGTGGTTTCACATAACCACGGGGCGTTTTGAACCCATGCCCTGCAGGAGCCTGCCATCCAGAAGACTAATTGATAGGACCATCCATTTGTTGTGTGGAGTTGTAAATCTCTAGGCAAAATATTCATAATGAGGGCGGCGCCTGTGGCTCAAGGAGTAGGGCGCCAGTCCCATATGCCGGAGGTGGTGGGTTCAAACCCAGCCCCGGCCCCCCCCCAAAAAAAATATTCATAATGAAATAATGAATTATAACCACCTCTTTGTTTACTGAGTAAGGGATATTGTTACCAATATACTGCTTGTATACTAGAATTATGATGTAGAAAGTATCTTTCTATTGCCGAAGTGACTGATAAATAGCCATTTCAATAAATTGCCCAGGATCAAACAACTAGCAACTAACCATGAACTCAAACATGATTCAACTTATCAAACTTATCAAATTTATTTCATTATTTTTGACAAAATATCCGTATCATTAAAAGTATTACGTATCCATCTTCAATAAGCTGTATTTAAACAGAATTAATATCAAATGATTTTTACTATATTTAATATTTCACTATTACGATTATACTATTTTTTACTATATTTATTATTTTACTATTTACTATTACATATTACTATATTTATTATTTTTTATTTTTACTTCATTAAGAGATGTTGTTTTCTTACATATATATGTATATACGTGTGTGTGTGTGTATATATATATATGAATGATGATTGGCTTTTTTTGTCTTGCATTGCAGGACTTGACTAGAGATTTAGGGAGTATTTGAGGAAAAAAATCATTTTATATGTAAAAAAAGGGCCAGCGAAGTAAAGGGTATTGACATTCAATAGTTCTGAGACTGAGGTTAATAGTACTATTTTTAATAATGACTCTGTTTTATGTGGCTTTTTGTTTCTGAAGTATTCCAGATTAATAGTTTACTATTTGTGAAACTTCATGGAATTATTAACTAGAAACTAGATGTTGAGACAATTGGCCTGCTTCTTTCTCTGTTATAGAAGGTTATGCCACGACCTCCATAGAGCTTATCTAGACTTCATTCATGTCCTGGGAAGTAAGGTGGGCAGGAAATTTGCTATGCTTTATTTTCTTTAAATGAAATCAAATCTCATTCATAACAACCAAACTACTGAGTTCACACAGCATTTCTTTCAAGTTATTTGGAAAGTTTTTAAAGGATCTAGAGGACAGGGATGTTCATACTAGACTCAGCAGAGAGCTCCAGGTTTCCATAGTGCTCATGCTGACACGGTCCTCGTCGGAGCCCACACGGCCTCTGAAGGTCGTACTACTGATTCTCTGAACAATGTGTGCTGGGTAGTTTTGGGGGAGAATTCTCAGCTCCTGGACAACTGTACAATTGTGTCCAGGAAGAGCTGTTGAATGCTTCCACTTGCCATGTTTCCTTTGCTATAAGCTAGAGGGAAAAGTGCCTTTTCTAACGCAGTTGAAGGTGTCTTAGGTGTGGGCAGGGCCCTTGGCACACCCTCCCTAAAGGTGGGTGATTTCCTTGGAGGCCACATCAAAAGATCTCAAATCAAACAACATGCATTTTAATGCACCTCTACTTACAATGGGGCTACATGCTAATAAATCAATTGTTAAGTCAATAAATCCTAGGTCAAAACATCATAAATCAGGGACTCTCTTTACATATTTACAGTCAGGTGCCCATGATGGTGTCTGAGTCAATGCGGGTCTCATATGTGATGGTCGACCTGTAAGGTTAATGGAGAAGCTGAAAAATTCCTATCAGTTGGTGAAGTCATAGCCTTTGAGACATTGCAGCACACTGCATGGGTGACAAGGGTGTAGAGATGCTGGTGTACAAACAAACAAACGTGGTATTTTTCATCTGTATAAAAGTATCAAACAGACAATTATGGATAGTACATAATATATGATCATGGTAATAAATGACTATGCTGCTGATTTATGCATTCACTATGCTATATATATATTAATTTTTATTTATTTATTTATTTATTGCAGTTTTTGGCTGGTTGGGTTTGAACCCGCCACCTCCGGCATATGGGGCCAGCACCCTACCCCTTTGAGCCACAGGCGCCGTCCTCTAATTGTATTTTTTTTGTAAATTAAAAATAGAGAAAAAGAGAAAAGAGAGAAAGTGAAAATGGAAGACAAGTAGGAAAGGGGAATAAAAAAGAAGAAAGGAACATATGGAAAAGTAGGAAATTTAGATACAGAAAATAAATGTCATCAAGTATGTCTTTAAATATTTGTAAGGATTCCCGCAGAATTAGACTGTTACCTGAATTTTCAATTTTAAGGAATCAACAAGTCATCTTCTTTTACTCACTGGCATCAGTAGCACAGATGACAAAAATGTGTTGTTTTTTCTGGTAATCTCAATTTTAACTTCACAAATACACCAATAATTTTGGCTTTAAAAAACAAAGCCTAAGCAAACACATCAGGTTGTAATCAAGGTCTGTTTTTTGTTGTATACAATAACATCTTGACTAAAACAATTTAACTCACGCTCGGGATCAAACGTGTCTTGTGAACGGTACTGTTTTCACTGCATCCTCCTAGTCCACTAACACGTAGATCTGGTGCAATTAAAAGCAACCAAGGAATTCTAAGGTAAACCATAAAATGATTTCATAATTCTACTTAGTTTTGGAAGTATTGACATCTAAATTGTTCCTCATTCACAAAAGGAAAAAACAACCCTAAAAGCTAAAAATATATCATATACCCCAAACTTTTGCTCTAACTAAATATACACTATTGTAGGAAGACTTGTTCACTTAAGTACTTAATAGCTTTTACCATTAGACTTATTAACTATTCAAACATCTTTCTGTAGTAAGGACCCATGTTTTATTTATTTATCTATTGCTTAAGAAAGTGTAGGGAGGTAGAAACACAAATTATGTAATTAATTCTGTGTCTTAGGAAATGTTAGTTTTAGGAGATATTACATGGTTGCATTCACCCAAGTCTCCCATTGGGAGTGTTGGATGGGACCATCAAGCGATATAACACTACAGTCTCTGAATGTTTCTGGAGATGATTTCAAAAAACAAGATTTAAAAATATAACAATAAATTTACGGTTTGTCGGAATGATAGAAGGGACTCAAGAATTCACCACTATTTGCTTGTAAAAGTTTAGAAAATAGCCTTGATCAAACCCTAAAATTGCCCCCTGGGCTGCTCTACTGTTGGGTTTTTCTGTTTTGAGAGGCCCACAGAAATGAACTTAGAATTCTGGAGTTTATAATCAATCGTGGCTACAAAATGCATGGTTTAATATTCCTTTTAATTTTAATATCTTCCTCAGGACTCCACCTCATACCTTCTTAATGGTTTTATCACTGTAATATAAAGAAATGGAATTAAATATGTAAATCTTAGCAGTTTACAAGTTCTTTTTTTGAGATAAATTAAAATAGTATTTAGTTTGAAACTTTCAAGAATCATGAGATTTAGTCCAAATCTCCACAACTTAATTCCCACAGAATTAAGTGTATTTTTTAAAATACCTCTTTCAAAATTGTAGAACATGATTCATTTTACACTTACATTAATTAAGAATATATCAATTTTGTAGATAGTTCAGACATCTGAAAGAATATAGATAACGTTTTAATAAAAGGAAGAAAGTGAGTGGAGCTTATGTGAATATAAATCAAATCAATAAATCAATATACATGATTACCCACAAAAATGCAATCAAAATTAAAGACCAAATGAAAGACTTCAATAGATAAAGAAAAAGCATTTAATAAAATCATAAACACCCTTAATAAACTAAGCATGAGGAACACAGTCAAAGTAATAAAAGCAGTGCAGGACAAACCCACAGCCAGCATCACACCAGGTAGCGAAGGGTTGAAAGCATTCCCAGGAAAAACTGGAACAAAACCGTCACTGCTTCTAATCAACATAATACTGGGAGTCCCAGCCAGAGCAATCAGGCAAGAGAAAGATATAAATGGTATCCAAATCAGGAACTATCCCTATTTGCCAATGATATCTTGCATGTAGAAAATCATGAAGATTCCACCAAAAAACTCTTGGAATTGATAAATAAATTCAGCAAAGTGTCGCATTACAAAATCAACGTGCACAAATCGTTAGTATCTCCATGTACTAGTAACAGTCAGTCCGAGGGTCAAATTAAGGCTCCAGTACCATTTATAATAGTGACAAAGAAAATAAAATACCTAAGATATACTTAACCAAGGTGGTGGAGATCTCTATAAACAGAACCGTGGAACACTGATAAAAGTTATAGTAGGTGACACAAACAAATAGAAACCCATCCCGTGGTCGGCCTCACATCGATAAAATGTCCATACTGCCTAAAGGGATTTGCAGAGTCAGTGCAAATCTCATCAAAATGCTAATGTCATAGATCTAGAAAAAATAATTTTGTACATCATTTGCATCCAAAAACAGTCTGAATAGCCAATCTTACGTAAAAAGAACAAATCTGTAGGCATCACATTACCTGACCTCAAATTATGCAAGAAGGCTATGCAACCACAGCAGCAGGTACTGGATGAAAGTAGACACAGAGACGGAAGGAACGGAACAGGGAACCCAAACAGAAACATGTGACTCCCATCAGCAACTTTGACAAAGCAGAGAACGGCATCTGCTGGGGAAAGGAAGCCCTACTCAATAAAGAGCACTGTGAAGACTGAATAGACACAGCAGAAGAATGAAACAATCTCTTACCATGTACAAACATTAATTGAGGATGGATTAAAGACTTAAACATAAAGCATGAAACCATAAAAATTATAGAGAAAACATAGGAAAAATTCTTCTATGCATTGGTCCTATGTCAGTGACTTCTTCATGAATAATACATCCCACAGGCTGGGGCGGCGCCTGTGGCTCAGTGAGTAGGGCGCCGGCCCCATATACCGAGGGTGGCGGGTTCAAACCCAGCCCCTGCCAAACTGCAACAACAAAAAAAAATAGCCGGGCGTTGTGGCGGGCGTCTGTAGTCCCAGCTGCTCGGTAGGCTCAGGCAAGAGAATCGCATAAGCCCAAGAGCTGGAGGTTGCTGTGAGCTGTGTGACATCATGGCACTCTACAGTGAGACTCTGTCTCTACAAAAAAAAAAAAAAGGAAAAAAAAATACATCCCACAGGGACTAATATCCAGAATGAGCAAAGAATTCGCACGAATCAGCGAGATGTAACCAAACGATCCCATCAAAAAGTGGGAAGGACACGAACAGAATTCTTTCAAAAGAAGAAAGATAAATGGCTAAAACAAATTTAAAAAAAAGTTCATCAGGGAAATGCAAATGAAAGCCACAATGAGATGCCACCTTACCCTCGTCAGAATCGCTGTTATGAAAAAGTCAAAAAATGAAAGATACTGTTGTGCAGGGGTCCTCAAACTTTTTAAACAGGGGGCCAGTTCACTGTCCCTCAGGTGGTTGGAGGTTTAAAAAAAAAAAAACTAGGCACAAATTCCTATGCACACTGCACATATCTTATTTTGAATTAAAAAAACAAAATGGGAACAAACACAATGTGTAAAATGAAGAACAACTAAAGTTAAATCAACAAACTTACCGGTATTTCAATGGGGACTATGGGCCTGCTTTTGGCTAATGAGATGGTCAGTGTCTGGTTCCATATTTGTCACTGCTAGTCGTAACAAGTGATGCAAGTGTGCACCAGTTAGTCCCAAGACTGAGAAGAGGTGTGAGAGACAGAGAGGAGGGGAGTCGAGTGCCGCACACATTCCACACATGTGCACTGTAGCAGGACAGGCAGCCGTGGGAAACACCCAGAGGGCTGGATCAATGTCCTCGGTAGGCCACATGTGGCCGGTGGGCAGTAGTTTGAGGACCCCTGCTGTTGCGGATACAGAGAACAAGGAATGCTCACACACTGTTGGTGGAACTACAAATTAGTGCGACCTCTGTGGACAGCAGTAGGAAGATTCCTCAAAAAAAAAATGATAGTACATTGGATCCAGCAGCGATCCCAGTACTGGATTATCTACCCAGAAGAAAAGAAGTCGTTTCATAAGAAGGACACTTCCACTTTAATGCAGACCGATTCATGATACCAAAGATAAGGAATGAACCTAAGTGCAGATCAACTGATGACTAGGTAAAGAAAATATGGGGTCTCTCAATCTCTCTTTCTCCCCACACACACTGTGGAGTACTACTCAGAAATAAATGAAATTCCATATTTTTCCCAGAAATGTTGATGGAACTGGGGAACATTATCCTGAATGATAACTCTTGAATAAGATACACATGAGAAATAAACATATATGGAAATGCTCAACATCATTAATCTCTAGAGAAATAAAATTAAAAGAACATTAAACATAGACACATACAGGGGAAATTTAAAAAGACTGACAGTATTGAGCAATGCTAATGAGGTTGTAGAATAACTGGAAATGTCAGGCATTGGAATTAAAAATGAAAATGATAGATCTGCTTTGAAAAACGCTTTGACATTTTCTCGCACGTTTTAATTTATACCTGTGCTAAACCCAGCAATCCTGTTCTTTTATGTTAACCCAAGATAAATGAAAATACTTGTCAACAAAAGGATTTGAATGCAGATATTCATAGAAGCTTTATTCATAAGCCCCCGAAATAATTCAAATGCTATTGAGGAAAGTTTTTTTAAAAGAATCTGGGCTGCCCGTAACATAGAATATTACTTTGCAATAAAAAGACCAAACTGCATAACAATTTGAACAAATTTCAAACTTATGATAGTACTTGAAAGAAACTATTTATAAATACTGCACACTTTTTGATCTTACTGGTAAGGAACTCTAGAAAAGACAAAATTAGAAAGAATAGAGTGTTTTCTAGTGCCAACAGTTGGAGAGGAGGATTGACCCAAATAGGGCTCAAAGGGACTTTTTGGCACAGCAGAAATGATCTGTGGCGTGATCATGGTCTTGGTCATACTACTTCATATATTTGTCACAGCTCATTAAACTGGTAAATTTTATTATAAATAAGTTGTAAATCAAGAAACGTCATTAAAATACATATCCTAACAAAAGTGGAGTAATTAACAATCAAAGAAAGAAAGAAGGCTTAGCCTAGAATTTTAACATTGTTTCATATCAATTTTAAATGGAAATAAATGGTAACAAAATGTAAATAATAAAATGTGAGCTTAAGAAACACTATCACTAAAGTTTAAAGGATAAGAATTAAAGCATTGAGTTTAGTACTGTATATTTCTCCCAAACACTAAAATAGTTCAATCTTTTTATTTTAAAATCCAATCCAAGATCCAGAAAAAATGACTTTTCTATGACCCGCAGTTTCCCCAACACTGTCAACATTGCATGGCATTAGTTGTAAAGTACAGTAGCACGTATTTAATTAGCTGGAATACATTTTGCTAAGTGGTATTTGATTACAATGCTACAGTTCCTATGGAAATGATACAAGTTTTTGAAAAAGCTGCTTTTCTCCACTAAGATTAAAACTGTTGTACAATGCTGTCGTGACAATCTTACTATTCCCTGCAGTAGAATCATCACTGATCTGAGCAAAGTCTCAGAGCATGGTAATAAAGTTTCTTTATTTTCACAGCTCGAGTATGGCCGGAGTCACCAAACAGGACAGTCCCTCCTTGTATTGCAAGCTTTTAAATTCACTCCTAATATTTCCTGATAATATTCCTGGGATTTTTATCAACATTTAAAAGTTGTATCTAGATTTTAGTAAGAGAATCAGATAAGACGAGCATGTTGGGTAACACATTCAAGGAAAAAAAATAATTGAGTAACAGAAGATAGGGGAGGAGTGGTTAGAAGTTCAAGGCTCTATTCCTTACTTAAGAGAAAGGGTAGAATTTGGTTAGAAAATGTAAATTTTTAATTTTGCTGGTGTATTCATTTTCTTTTCACTGCTACACTAGAAAATAATTTTCCCCCCATTGGGGACACAGTGTTCTATCAGGTCAAGATAGATCAAGAGACTTGGGAGTTACACAGGCTTCATGAGGCCTTGGGTTCAAAAATACCATGAGTTAATTACAACTCACATGCAATTAACATGATAATATTGTGAGCAGAAAAATGGGCACCTCCACGTAAAGTAAGAATTCTCAAAAATTTGGTGAGAAACAAGTCAGTATTAAACTAACTGTAGGATTAAAAATTAATAAAATTTGCCAATGACTAGAAGAGATTTTCAACATTTTGAAGTAATGATAAAAGCAAACAAGAATGTGCTGTAGGATGTGGGAGATGCTGATGGTACTGCACAAGGACCAGGGTAACGGTGCTGGGCGGGGGGAGGGCGGGCACCGGCAGGAAAAATTAAAGAAGCTAATAGAGGCTCAGCACCCGTGGCTCAAGCAGCTAAGGCACCAGCCACATACACCTGAGCTGGTGGGTTCGAATCCAGTCTGGGCCTGCCAAACAACAATGACGGCTGCAACCAAAAAATAGCCAGGCATTGTGGTGGGCACTTGTAGTCTCAGCTACTTGGGAGGTAGAGGCAGGAGAATTACTTGAACCCAGGAATTGGAGGTTGCTGTGAGCTGTGATGCTACAGCACTCTACCTGGGGCAACAGCTTGAAGCTCTGTTTCAAAAAAAAAAAAAGAAGTTAATAGACACAGTGCCACTGAACTTGGCCTTACAGAAAACACCACATATATGGGGTGATGAGGAAGAATATCTCCTAGAATTCTGCCTGTGACAGAGATTATACTCCTGGTGTAAACTGAAGAAGTCACAAATTCAGGTTACAGACTCGCCCTGGTTCCCTGGTTCATCTTTTTTTTTTAGAAGTTCTCAGATTCCTAAATAACATTCACTCAAAAATATTTATTAATACATTACACATAGCTCACTTTTATCATTCATAGTTATTAAAAAATATTATAAATCTTTGTTGATGCAAATTTGGAATTTATAAAAAAGATAAAAGGAAAAGCAAATCCCTTATATTCACTCCTCTGACAGCTACTGTTACAGTTATGTATGTCCATGGTGACGGTCTTCTGCACATGTGTTTATACAGGTGTAATTTTTATGCTTTACTATTCTTTGATAGTATAGCACATATATTTTCCCATGAAGAACTCAGGATAACAGGAAATATTTTCTCAACATGAAATGACAATCCTTTCCACTTTCTTTTATCTTCCTAAGTCCAGGAAAAGAGCTTATTTTTCATGGCTCAAAGAAAAAAAGAAGCAACAAAGTTCTTTGGACCTGAATTGATCCATTCTACGCTTTCCAGGCCCCCGCTGTATTTTGCATGTGTGTAGACAGACTTTGACACAAATATATATTTCAAAGAATTATTTTAATACTTTATTAACGAAAGTGTAATTTCACCCACAGGCATATTTTCCTTTTAAGAGAGTGTTGTTGGGAAAAAAAAGCAACTCAGTTTCACCACAAATAGCAGTGGTATAATAATTCATATGATGCATTTTAAATAATTACACAATTATTTCTTTGAATTCTGCTTACAGCTAACCCATAAAAATGTATAAAAGTGCATCAATGTCTTTGCAGGAAGAAATGTGAAGTTCTATTCATAACATCTCCCAGAAACCGTTGCCTTGGCCTTAAGCCTTGGTACCATAGGCCGACTCAGACACTCTCTGGTTGATAAAAATTAAATACAGACTCCCCACTTAAACAAAAGAAGAAGCTGAGCCCTCGAGAGCAGAATTTGTTCTAAGGAGTTCGTTTTCTTCATTCCCTATCCGACAACACTTCTTCTCCCCAGAATGAAATAGTTTGACGTTGTTCACTGTGGAAGTGCCTGTTCCTTGGAGTTTGGTGGGACTGCAGAGGAACCTGGGAAACACAGTCAGGGATAGTTGTTCCAGCTTATTAACTTGCAACAAAAACTGTTCACCTCTCTACGTCTAAGCCCAGTGATCTCCATTATTTGTAGCAGGACTGTCAAATAGGTTTTATTTCATCACAAATATTGAACAGTTAGTATTGGCTGCTTGGAACATGATGTTCAGGAGTTTCTGAAAGATTGCCATAAATGCTCAGCTCAGTTCAGCCAGAGTAGAGGAGGGGGCTATGTGACTGTTTCTATATCTGACTTAGAATTTTAAGAGGATCAAAATAACTCTTTAATATCAGCACATATGATAAATCAATGCTTTCCAGAGGACTAATGTCTTGAGATGTCAACACAGGTGGTGAAGGTGTATATACTGCGGTCAGTCAGGCCCTGAGGTCTGCATCTCCAATGCTCTTCAAGAGGACACCGAGAAAGGTGAGGGAATGAAGCGTTCAGAGACATTAGAGCATTTTTTGACTAATTAATTTGACTGACTTTTCTGTGAGGACGAACAGCTGAAAGCTGGCCACAGATGTAGGACGTTCAACTTAGCTGAGATTCAAGGCACAAAGTAAAGAATAAGAAAGACAGAATGTGCAAATATAATTTTTTAAGATCTCACAAGTCCCTCCAGACGAACTACGTATTTCAAGTTTCTGTCGCTGGTTAGGCAGTGCCTGGGCTAAGGTAAGTGCCGTGGTGAAGAGAGAGACTTGGATGTTATAAATGAGATGTTTAACTTAAAGATGTTCAAAATATGTAGCTAGCTGGCTGTTTAATGAGTACAGGAAACAGCCCTATATATTTTGACATAACATCAAGGTAAAAAGATGCTGAAATGAAATACAGTTTGTGTGACTTGTTTTCTATTTCTGACAATGCATTTGACTTAGATTGGTCATGCTATTTTGATTTGTTTGCTTTTATTTTATATCTATGTTTATGTTTTGATTTGTTTGCTTTTATTTTATATCTAAAATAGAAACATTGTCTTTTAAATCATAATAATGAAGACTCATTACAAAACACAAAATTCTTTCTTTCTTCTTTCTTTTGAGACACAATCTCACTGAATTGCCCTGGGATAAAGTGCTGGAGCCTCACAGCTCTCTGCAGTCTCAAACTCTTGGTCTCAAGTGACCCTTTTATCTCAGCCCCCAAGTAGCTGCGACTACAGGTGCCCACCACATGGCTTGGCTAGTTTTTCTATTTTTAGTAGAGAGGGAGACCTTAATTGTCTCAGACTGATTTCAAACTTCTAAGCTCAGGTGATCCACCCACATTTGCCTCCCAAAGTGTTAGGATTACAAGTGAGAGCCACTGAGCCCAGCATAAAACATAGTTTTGAAAGGAAGAAACAAAAGCCACATTGGGAGCTAAAATAAAGTATTGCAATAAGCTCTTCTTACCCTTCAAACCTATTTGTAGTCATAACCTAGCTATTCCTGTGTCTTTTCAAGTTAAAAATTCAAAGAATCGTTCCTGAGAAGAGTAGAACAAACTGAATCTTCCCACATGGTCAGATTCTTTAGTATGCCCAATTCTATTCAGATTGCAACAAGCTGCTTCCCTTCTCCTGGGTACTACATATAGGTGTTACCACTGCAAGGAGCTGGTAGTTTCAATGGTGTCCCTAATCTTTTCCACATTTCCAAGGATTCCTAAAATGCTTCCCATCTGACTGTGAGGATTAGTATAATATTAGTGCTCTTTGTTCTGCGTCCTCAAGATCAAATGGAAGCTCTATACTTGCAGCTGCTCAGCCCTCTAGATAAATGGCTCTTTCTTGCCAGCCTGTACCTATTCACTAGACCACAGAGCCAATTTAACCTATAAAAAAGGAAAAAAAAGGTGAGTGAAGAAGAAGAAAGAGAAAAGTATGCCTTGGATGGGGACAAAAATGCTATCTTTGGCAAGCAAAAAAAGTAATGGACATCAGCTGCTAGAACAAGAGGCATCATTAAAGTGAAGTGATGAAATCTTAAACCTGGCACTCTTTGAGGAGGACTTTTGCTCCTTAAATTAGGGAAAAGAAAAGCCATGTTAGAAGCAGTTAAGGCTATGCCCAGGCTAACCACTGACAGGCATTTGCATATACTTTATCAGGAGGATTTTTTTTTTTTTTTTTTTTTTTTTTTTGAGACAGAGCCTCAAGCTGTCACCCTGGGTAGAGTGCTATGACGTTACAGCTTACAGCAACCTCAAACTTCTGGGCTCAAGTGATTCTCCTGCCTCTGCCTCCAAATAGCTGGGATACAGGTGCCCGCCACAACGCCCGGCTATTTTTTGGTTGCAGCTATCATTGTTGTTTGGCGGGCCCGGGTTGGAACCTGCCAGCTCAGGTGTATGTGGCTGGTGCCTTAGCCACTTGAGCCACAGGCGCTGAACCAGGAGGAAATGGTCTTTAAAAAATAATAATAAACAGGAGACAATGGGAAATGTACCAATTCCACAAAGAATTTAGATTGGTTTTGCTATTTATTTTGTTAATAAAAATATGCCTCTGGGGCGGCGCCTGTGGCTCAGTCGGGAAGGCACCGGCCCCATATACCGAGGGTGACGGGTTCAAACCCGGCCCCGGCCAAACTGCAACCAAAAAATAGCCGGGCGTTGTGGCGGGTGCCTGTAGTCCCAGCTACTTGGGAGGCTGAGGCAAGAGAATCGCTTAAGCCCAGGAGTTGGAGGTTGCTGTGAGCTGTGTGAGGCCATGGCACTCTACCAAGGGCCATAAAGTGAGACTCTGTCTCTACAAAAAAAAAAAAAAAAAAAAAAATATGCCTCTGATAATCTGAGAGGAAGGAGCAGTCCATGAAAGTTGAAGCTACTGTTTATTTTATTTCATACTGTGTGCTTTTTCACAAGTGTTTGGGAGAACATATGATATGACCAGAGACCCCCCATAGGCCTTGTCAATTTATAAATCACTGATGCATAAGGTATTATTTAGCAGCATATTTTGTAGTGATATATGTTATATTCCAAACTGGCAGACTAAGACAGAGGAAAGAGAGAGAGAAAAAGAAAGACTCATTTAAAGGAAATTCTAAATTTTTAAATTATATATATAGTTATGACTTATTCTTCACTGTGGAATTTGTCGAGTCACTTATCAAGAAATAATAATACAATGAATAACACAAGTCTAAGTCTAATTTCAGTTTAATTTTAAAATTGACGATGGAGAAGAAAAAATAGTGGCAATTTGTGTTTTTCATGTCACGAGTTCTCCTCCTACCTCAGCCACTTTAAATATTTAATAATAAACACTAATTCTCCAGAAATGGTAGACGTCTCAGCAAGTCTCTTCTGAAAGATGGTGTCTGAGACTGGATAGACTATTGCTCTGAAAGGAAGAAGCTGGGCGGATGTCAGTTGTTCTGTTATCTGAATGATGGGCACCTACTACAATCCCTACCCCAGGCCTCCAAGGATGGGAAGAGATTAACCCAAGACCCTATACCTAGTATGCTCAGGCAACCAACATTTGTTTTTGGAGAAAAGTTCTTTCATTGCTACCCTAAGGGACCTCTCTATAAGGCATTTCAAAGTCTGCCGTCTGTCACTGACACTTGATACCTACAGGCAGGGACCGTCAAGAGGAGGCCAAGAGAAAGTGAAAGTTTATTCAGTTTTATCAGGGGAACGGGGAGGAAGAGAAACTAAGGAAAATGAACTGTGAAGTGTGGGTCTTAGGATTTTATTAATTGTTAATAAATTGTTAGTTTAGGATTTTATTAACTCTAACACACAAGTAAATTGCAAGTGACAAAAAAAAACCCAGGAAGGAATAAGGCTGTGACCAACAGAAGGTTCCCGGGGACATACTGACATACTGAGTCATCCACCACACTCCTTCTGGTCTTGGTGAAATTAAAGTGCACTTGAATAAACCCAAAACATAGCAGGGGATGGTGTTGTATGGGGGCTTGCTGGAATCAAGTGGTGGTCATCAGAGAGCAAACCTTTTCAACACATTTCTAAAAGACAGAAAATGAATTGTTAATTTACTGGAGAAAGGAGCAAAGAAGCCGCCACCACCCAGCTGCTATGGAAGAAGAGAAAGTGTGGTCTTAGCAGCAACAGCACCAGCAACAAGAGACTAGGAAGAGAGAGAACAAGGAGGTGACTGACTAGTGTCCACGGCACACCTGCGCCCCGGGACTCGTATCCCTGCTCCTGGCTACGGAAACAACCAGCCCGGTTTTTGGCTTAGGTTTCATAGCAAACAAAGTAAAAAGCAAACAAGCACACTGAAAAAAATCATACTAGAGGTGTCATTCTTCGTAAACCCAAGAGCACTTAATACAGACATTTATCATAAAAGAAGATAAATCCCTCCTAGAGGCATGTGGGAGCCTCCCAGAAAGTGACATCACTTTCTTCCCTTTTGTTCCTAAAAAATGCAACCTAGAATGCAGAGTTAAACACACTTCCATGTTATCATCGGTCAAGACCCTACTCTTATTTACTTCTTTAATCTTCCTTTATTTTATACTCTTTTATCTTTATTTCCAATTCGTATTAGTCTCAACTCACAAGACACTTGTAGAGGTATTTTTGAACCTGTATGCTAACCAAAAATGTATAGTAGAATTTTTGCATGTTTTTCTTCTTCTGGTACATAAATGAAATTGTTTTACATGTCTTTTATGTTTTTGTTGTTGTTGTTGTTGTTTATTTTTGTAGTTTTGGGCTTGGGCAGGGTTTGAACCCACCACCCCCACTATATGGGGTTGGCGCCCTACTCCTTGAGCCACAGGCACCACCCTCTTTTATTTATTTATTTTTTTAAATTTGTTCACAACAATGTGTTTAAGATCTGTGTTACCTTCATCAAACAAATGGATTAATTGTGATACATGTAAGTCCTGGAATACTTCACAGTCATAAAAAGACGGATACTTTGTAGCCTTTGTTACAATCTGGATGGATTTGGAGAACACTCTCCTGAGTGAAGTGTCTCAAGAATGGAGGGCGGCGCCTGTGGCTCAGTCAGTAAGGCGCCGGCCCCATATGCCGAGGGTGGCGGGTTCAAACCCGGCCCCGGCCAAACTGAAACCAAAAAATAGCTGGGTGTTGTGGCGGGCGCCTGTAGTCCCAGCTACTCGGGAGGCTGAGGCAAGAGAATCGCTTAAGCCTAGGAGTTGGAGGTTGCTGTGAGCTGTGTGAGGCCATGGCCCTCTACTGAGGGCCATAAAGTAAGACTCTGTCTCTACAAAAAAAAAAAAAAAAAAAAAGAATGGAAAGACAGGCATCACACGTACTCAATTTGAAACTTGTAAATAAACATCAGCATTGTGCTCATGTGAATGATAAACTCAGTTGAATCCAACAAGTGGGGGAATCAGCACGTTCCTTGCCAGCGGGAGCTATGTGAGGTGTGCAGCACATGTTCTGTGTGAGGGATATAGCTGAAACTTAGACATTGCTTTATTCATGCAAGCAATGTGCCTTAGCTGTTATGTACTCTCTTATTAATCAGCAACTTAAAAAAATCTACCTTAATATACCTCTTCATGTTTACTTAATCCATTTTACTGCTTCTAACAAGCATGGGATTGTACAGCATCGTTAAACCTATCCCCAGTAGTGGTCCCCTAGCTCATCTGCAAAATCTCAACACAAAATGAACACCAAAAAGTGAAACTTTTTACACATCAACTTGAAGTCTTTTTTGACTTTTTCCATGAATTGCTTCCATTTTGGTCATAATGTGAGGAAACCACTAGCCCACAAGGTCAGTCCTTGCTCACTCTAGCCTAGTTTATTTCCCTTGTCTAGGGTACAAGTAACTAGAAACAAAAGTGTTTGAAAAACAGCTAAGAAAATCCACACAAGGCACCCAGAAAAATCAACATTAAGCCTTCATCCTTAACCATACTATATTCTTAATGGTTCATCAAGGATCATCACACATCATATATCACAAAAAAAGAAAGAATGTGCAAAAAAAAAATAGCCCTTTGATGTTCGATGCAACAAGATCTTTAGAAAGAAAAGCTTAAATGAAAATGCGAAAAAACTTCATAGCACATAATATCTGTAATTTTGCGAAGGTGAAAAGGAGACTAGGAGATAAAACTATTTAAGGGATAATAGATACACCTTGGGAATTAAAAGTATTATTTTTGAAATAAATTCTTTAAAAAGTCTATGACACGATGTTAAAGAAACATTCAAGAATACAGATAAAATAGAAAAACAAAAACACATGCAAAAGGAGAAGAGAGACACAGAAATACCGTATCAGTTGTTCTGACTTTCAACTAATAGACGATGTAAAAATAGAAAATGAAAAGGGTATGGAGAAACCTCAAAGCACTCAAGCTAGACCTCCCATTTGATCCTGCAATCCCATTACTGGGCATCTACCCAGAAGGAAAAAAATCCTTTTATCATAAGGACACTTGTACTAGACTGTTTATTGCAGATCAATTTACAATCGCCAAAATGTAGAAACAGCCTAAATGCCCACCAACCCAGGAATGGATTAACAAGCTGTGGTATATGTATACCATGGAATACTATTCAGCCATTAAAAAAAATGGAGACTTTACATCCTTCGTATTAACCTGGATGGAAGTGGAAGACATTATTCTTAGTAAAGCATCACAAGAATGGAGAAGCATGAATCCTATGTACTCAATTTTGATATGAGGACAATTAATGACAATTAAGGTTATGGGGGGGAAGCAGAAAGAGGGACGGAGGGAGGGGGGTGGGGCCTTAGTGTGTGTCACACTTTATGGGGGCAAGACATGATTGCAAGAGGGACTTTGCCTAACAATTGCAATCGGTGTAACCTGGCTTATTGTACCCTCAATGAATCCCCAACAATAAAAAAAAAAAAAAAGTCACATTGCTAAATAGCTGGTTTAACACTCTGAACATCCCAAATGAAGAGAAGATATAACAAGTTTCTAAGAGATGGAAAAGTTAAAAAACAATGAAAAGAAATTTAACAAATCCAACTCTTCTTCAATATGAAGGCAAAGCATGGACACTGCCAGATCCAATTATATCTGAGATTTACTTGAATATAAAAAAGGAGAAAATAATGAGAAGCTCAAGAATATATTGATGAAAATGAGTGACATATGTTCATGGCTAAGACACAGCTTATCCAAGTGCAAGAAGATGTTGGAGATTCTGGTAAAAAGCCTTGGCCAAGTGTTCCTGTGAACCATGAACCCTCTGGCCTGATTTTTATGGAACTCTTTATTTGTCTTAAGATTATTGGTAGACTCTGTAAGAATTGAAAAGGAGTGATGAGTATTTTGAATAAATTATGAGTTAGCAGAAGAAATATCTAAATTTATTCCAGTATTATAAGACAGAGAGAAAGAATTGAAGGAGGGAAATAAAATAGGAAAAACAGAAAAAGGGAGAAATGAATAATATTTCAATAATATTTGAACTAATAGTAAATAGGCAATTAAGAGAATGTGTAATTTATGAAAAAAGGACCTCTAGTGGTATAGGTACTAAAAAAATGGTATATTTGTTATTTTGATTAATATTTGTCAAATATTATATATAATGAATAACTGTCAATGTGGTAAGAGAGATTGCAACTTTTGTTGAATGTATTGTAGATAAAAAAAAATTTCTAAAAATAGTCTGATTTTATACAGCACATAACAACTTTTTACCGCTTTCATTTTTTCCTTTTATAACACTCTATTCCAAGATGAAGAAGAAAACAAGATCTATGATTTCTTTTAGCAGACTTATTATTCATACTGCAGATTATTAAATCTCTGTTACAGAGGTGAGAGAAGTTTCAGTGATAAGCAAAACAGATATGGTTTTTCCATAAGAAAATAAGTATCTAAATGATAAAATGTGATATATGTTAGAAAAAAAAAAGTTAAACTAATGAATAGGGAATCATCCCTTCTTATGATCATTTAAACAAAACCCTATGGATATCACGGAGTCCAAGGGAGAGTATGTTGAGTTATGTGTCGCTGAACATTTGCCTAAATTAATTGTTCAAAATCAAAATTGAAGGAACAAGAACAGAAACAAAGCAGTTGTTCCTTCTCCTTTTGGGCCAAATTATTGTTAGGATTGTAATATTAACAGAGAGGAATGTATGGCTTCCAAAAGAAACATTTAACAACTGCATATGGCTGTGGGTCCATGACTATCTCCAATTAGACTTATAAATGACCCAAAGTGACTATTTTTGAGACCAAAAATTCTTATCAGTTATTCAAGTTCCAACTCCCAAAGGAAGAATAATTCATGTCAATATCACTTATTTCCTTTTTTGAATGATCTAGTTCTAAATTTTGAGAAAACAAAAGAATAAAGAATACCAGGGTTGGACCCTGGTATTCTATGACACTTTTCTCAGTTTTACCCATTTGGGTGGAAATTTTTATTAAATGCTTTTATTTATTTATTTTTTTCTGTGAAAAATGCAAGAGCTGCACAAGCCCAGTGCAGGACACCTCTGTGTCCAGATAAAGATGAGAGAAGATAAGAAAATTTCCAGAGCCCCAGCAGCTCTGCTTGTTATTCTGAGCTAATTCAGTCCATCTGGAGTAAAATTGTATCAATGTGAATTTACACAGTTGATGAGTTTCCTGTTTTATATGTTATGCCAAAGCAAAGTTCAGATGTAGTGGCTTTACATATGAAGAAAAGTCATCTTATCTGTCCACCACGAATGTAACCTCACAGGGTATCTATCAAGTAAGCCAAATGAAGGAGAAATGGAATCTGTTATTTCTTTTGGATTTCAAGTCTCGTTTCATTTGTTTGGAGCTCAGGGAATCCGAGGATGCCTAATGCTCATGAAAAACCAGAGATGACACATTTGTGTTCTTTTTTTATACAAACGATGTTTGGAGCAATGTTGATTTAACTTTTCACCAACCATTTAAAGATGATCCCTTCTACATAGTTTTGCTCTCTCTCATGGGGTTGGCACATAGTTTTGTTTTTGCTGAAATTGCTCTTTATATCGTTAGGAATAATAAACCCGAATACATCATGTGCTTTTCTTAGAGAATGAGAAGTTACATCTGTTTTTAAAGAGTTTGTGATTTTTTATTTTTTTTTTTGAGACGAGGGAGAAACACACAATGAAAACATTATAAGGTAGCAAATTTTGTGGGTAAAATGAGTGCTTGAGGCAGAAAATTATACCTAAGGACAGTAGGTGTGAAGACCTATCCTCCGGAGGATTGCATTTCAAGCAGTCCTTAAAATTGGACCAGGGTAGTACGAATTGTCCAGGAAAAATCTCTAAGATGAAGATTTGCATGGTCTGCTGAGACACGTGACAAGACCACTTAAATCAAAGAGTTTGTGGAGGGTAGCAGGGAAGGAAACCTGAGTGTCAGATGTACTTGGCTGTGATAGAGGCTTGGGAGACTTTGGGAGAAAAAAAAAAAAACACGAAATATAAACATTATCATATTTCAGAATCCTTCCTTTCTCCTACTTCAACAAACATCAAATGGTATATTTCGTTCAGGAAATAAGCAAATATTTTGTGTGCTGCATGCTTAATATTATTGATATTCAATCTCTTGATGTTTATGATGATAAATTTTCTAAGTGATATTATGATTTATTTACCATGCTGAAGCAATAACTAAGTTCCTTAGATAGAACTCTGACTTGGGGGCACAGTGTGCCTTTAGAATGACCTTAATACAGTTTTATCTACAATACAATTACTCTGCAAAATTGCAGCGCAAACTGAGGCAAATGTTTTAATTTCCTTTACCAATATCCACGTTTTCCTTCTCATCTAGAAAAATAACCCTGATTTTATCACAGAGAAGTATGCTGTGTTTTCCAGTTTTCATTGCAGATTAGAATACAAACATAACATACTTTTGCCCAAAGTGAAATAATAAAAATTGTTGATTGAGTCTTTGAATAAAGCTCCTTAAAATGCATTTAGGGATGGAAGGCAGTATGGTTAGTGGCATTTCTCCTCATCAGAAAAATTGATGTAATGCCCAACAGTCTCCAAAGGCTGGGCATGGTGGCTCATGCCTGTAATCCTAGAATTCTGGGAGGCCGAGGCAGGAGTATTGCTTAAGATTAGGAATTCAAAACCTGCCTGAGCAAAGTAAGACCCCATTCCTACTGAAAGTAGAAAAATCAGCCAGAAAGATAGGGGGTGCCTGTAGTGTCAGCTTCTTGGGAGGTTGAGACAAAAGGATTGCTTGAACCCAGGCTGGGTAAGAGAGTGAGACTCTCCCTA
The DNA here is from genome assembly GCF_027406575.1 of Nycticebus coucang. Classification (NCBI taxonomy): domain Eukaryota; kingdom Metazoa; phylum Chordata; class Mammalia; order Primates; family Lorisidae; genus Nycticebus; species Nycticebus coucang. The sequence continues at coordinate 6,250,501 of NC_069796.1, forward strand.
AAAAAGAAGAAAGAAGTTTAGAAACTCTTTTGGAATTATCAATCAATTCTCTAAGTTAGGAGTGTGAATAAAACATCAAAAGAGCTATGTGTCTAACATCAGTGTGGAGTAATTTTACCAGTCTGAGACAGCCCTTTTCCAAATTTTCCGTTACAAGAACAAAAGAAAAAAAAGAATATATTAATTGATAAAGACAATTTTTTCAGATTTTACAATTTATAGCCTAAAATAAAACCCTAAATTGTGTGCCAAGCTACATGAGGAACACATATATCCCAATCATTGTATCTATGTGGTATACAATACTCAGACAAATTTAAAATAAACCTCAATTTTGTTTTCTTCCATTTCCAGAATTTTAATGTTATTAAGATAGATAAAGATAATATTGGTTCTTTATCAATATATTGCTTCATATTTAATGAAACCATGTTAATAAAAAATAAAGGCTATATTTAGGAAGTTTGCTGAAGCAAGTTATAATCATCAGAATATTATAGGGAGTAAAAATGATGTATGAAGCTGTAATGATCTAATTTATTTGATCATTCTATATTGTCTATAAATCATATACATGTGGTCAAGGGAGTGAAATAAAATGTTATGGTATCTTGGCCTTCTGCAATAAATTTTATGGTGAATAAAAGTAAGCATTCTATAATATCCCATTATGCTTATGTTATTGTACAAATAGGGATATTAATATTTTATTGTAAAAGTTATATAGAGGTATCATTAATTCAATATAATGTTTTATATTGTCTATAGAATTTCTCATATACAGCTTCAATTATCATTTACTGATTTTAAAATATAGACTTATTGGGTCATTTTTTGATAAATATACTTACTAGAGTCCTAAAGTTTTGAGGGAACTTTCATTAGACGCTATTTAAATGTAAATTATGCATACAATATATCTTAAATTGTTGTAATTATTGTTCAACTTAAACATCCTTTTAATCCCCAGACCAGATGAATTTACAGCTTTATTTAACCAGATCTACAAAAGAGAGCTAGTACCCATACTACACAAATTATTCCATAATATTAAGAAAGAGCAAATATTCCATGCCTCATTCTTTGAAGTCAGTTTCAATTTGATATCAAAGTCAGAAAGTGATGCTACTAAAAAAGAACCACAGAGCAATATTCATTATGAATATAGAGGCAAATATCCTCAACAAAATACCAGCAAATCAAATTCAATAGCACACGAAAAAAAAAATACACCATGACAAAGTGGGCTTCATCCCCAAATGCAAAAATCATTCAACACACATAAATAAATGTGATTCACCAGAACAGATGCAAAACAAAGATCACATGAATATCTTAATAGATGCAGAAAAACATCCTACAAAATTCAGCACCCTTTCATGACAAAAACCTTCATTAATTAGACATAGGAAGAACATATCTCAAGACTATAAAAGCCATGAATGATATGATAAACCCACAGCCAAGATCATACTGAACGGGGAAACGTTGGGAGCATTTCCACTAAGAACTTGAAAGAGGCAGAGGTGCTTACTGTCACCACTTATATTGAACACAATCCTGTAAGTCCTAGAAGGAGCGATCAGACAAGAGAAAGAAATAACAGGTATCCAAATAAGGAAGGGGAAGGAAGATCTATTGATTTTTGTGACCAAATGATCTTATACCTAGAAAATCCCCCAAACTCCCCAAATCTTCTAGAATTGGTATTCAACAAAGTCTCAGGGAATAAAATCAATTTACACAAGTCAGTAGTATTTCTATACAACATTAATAGTCAAGTTCAGTCAAATCAAAGATTGAATAGCATTCATAATAGCTACAAATGAAATAAAATACCTAGGAATATACTTAACCAAGGAAGTAAAGGATCTTTACAAAGAGATATGAAACATTAAGGAAAGAAATCACAGAAGACTAAATTCAATGGAAAAATGTATCATGTTCATAAATCGGTAGAATCTAAAATGTTAAAATGAGCATACTACCCAAAGTGATTTACAAATTCAAGGCAATCACATCAAAATGCCAATATCATATTTCACAAATCTAAAAAATGAATTCTATAGTTTTTTTGGAACTAGAAAAGAAACTGAATAGCCAAAGCAATATTAAAACAACAGAACCAATCTGAAGGCATCACATTATCAGACTTAAAACTGTGCCGCAGGCTATACTAACAAAAATGCAAATGAAATTTCATTACAAGAATGAGACATAGACCAATAGAACAGAACAGAGAACCCAGATAGAAAACCATCCACATACAGCCAACTAATCATTGACATAGCAGATCACAACATACACTGGGGAAAAGATATACAACGTGGAATGCTTACATCAAACTGGTTAACATAACCTTCACCTCACTTCCTTATTTGTCGTGGTAACATTTGACATGTATCCTTTAGCATTGTGCACTTAGGCGAGGTCCCACCAAATAACCTCCCTCCTCCTGGCCTCAGCCCTTCCTCCCCTCTTTCTCCTCTTTCCTCCTTCTTTCTGGACTATAGTTGTATATTAATTTTTCTAGACAGGGTTTCACTGTGTCACCAAGGCTGAAGTGCAGAGGCACAATGGTAGCTCACAGGTGATACTCTTGTCCCAGCTTCCTAAAGTGCTGGGATTGCAAGCATGAGCCATTGGACAGAGCCACATAACACTTTTTAACTGTATCTTGATGAGAGCAGACTAGAAGCTTCAACTCGTTACCGAGGTAGATTTATTGTCCTTTGCTAAAGTCTGTATGTATCTAAACGCATAGGAACACTCTAAGAGGGAAAGGAAATGGTATGTCAATGAGTGAATGACAGACGTATTCTCACTCTGCTAAGCTAATATATTTACCACCTGGCAGTTCCATTCACCTTTAACTGAACATAGATAAATAGAAGATCATTCAGAGATAGCCATATTGTCATCTTCCATGCCAAATACAATAAAAGGAACCTAAAATGATTTTCTTCAATTCTTGTGTTCTTTTTCTTTAGTAAGTTACAATCGTTTAGCCAGAAGTCATTGATTCCGTATTTATTTTAAACACTATACTTGCATTTCTTCTCTTCTTTATTACTGCTACCTTAAAAACATCCAGATGATTTAAATTAACACTGTACTTAAACAAAGACATAGGAATAAACACGTTTTATTTAATTCACATATAATAAACACTTATGATTTAACATGTGCTTTCTTAAATTTACTTATATAATTTTTGTCTATCTAAGGCAATAGTTCCGTAACATTTTGCACCTTTACAATGGCTATTTTTTAAAATGTTAAGTTAATAAAAAATAAGGAACATATCATTTGATGGAATGTGAAATAATATTAATTTAAAATATTTAAATTTTATTAAAATAACCCTTTCTTCATTTTAGACCCCTAATGAACACATGTCAATAATTATAAAACATAGCAATATTCGACACAGTTGAATAAATTTGGCATCTTGTTCTTTTAAAAGATGCGCATTCTAACAATAGTACAATTAAGTTAATTTAGTGAAACATGATTTATAGAATATTTACTAGGATTCAATTGTCAGAAGATAGTTACCATCATAACCATCTGAAATAGCAGAAAAAAAATCTCTTAACTACATTTTTCAAATGGTGTTTTTTTCTTCGCTACTTAAGGGAGAGGAGATTGGAGGGGAGGCAGGCGCTGTGAATGATTCACAACTGCAGTTATATCACTTGACATAAATAACTCAAATCCTTCTGGAAGAGTAGAAAAATACCTTGGTAAATTCACATTTTGAATTCTGCTTGCTATTATTTTCTCCAGCCATTTGATTAGGCTTGAGAATTTCCAGAGGAATACCGGTTTTCTTTCGGCACTGATGTTTATTATGTTCTTTCTGGACAACAATTCCATAAGTTTGATGTATCATATTAATTTGTTTTGTAGGAGTTGATCAATTAGGTTGAGAAAACTCTATGTAGTGTTGATTCAAACACATAACAAGCATAATTTAATATAAATGGTGCATAAGACATTGATTTTGCCCAACTGCTCTGTAGAATTAGTGTCACTAAACAAGTCAGCCAGGCTGAACTAACAATATTAAGCATTTCTGCAATTTATCTCTTGCTATAATGAACAGTAAATGATATAATGACCAACAAGATTAATGATATAACAAACATGCTAGTTAGATTCATGATATAGAAGACCAATTCACAGTATTACTTGGTAATCAATAATTTGAAGATTAATTTAACCAAGAGGAGTGTAAAATCAAGCAACATGGGAAATATAAACCTTTCCTGGAACATATTAATTGCTCTAGCCTTCTAAAAATATGTTCAAGACTCACTATGCTATAATTTATCTATTTAAACTTTTTGATAAATTTACTTTTCAGAGTTTTAACCTGAATTATATGTTATACCAAGCAACTTATTTATTTACATTTCCCTAAACTGATGAAACCGCAGATCATTACGGATGTGTTCTTCCTGATGCTGCTGTAAATGAAGAGGGAACTTATCAATACTAATCATTCACAACCAATGTATTCTCTTTCCTGTGGCGTTAATGAATGTAATTAATTAAAGGAAGAAAAGTGTGTCTGAGGACAAAAAGATGGGAGTTATACTACAACAGAAACACTTAGTGGAAAATAGTAAAGGTTAAAAAGTGTGTTGTTCTGTCCTTTCTGGGCCTTCTTTCCACTTCACTAATTTTTTTTGACTCCTCATACATTCTTTTAAACCTTCGCATTTAAATTATGGAATATATGGTAACTGTACAATCAACAGTAAATTGGAAACTTTTTTTTTTATTAAATCATAGCTGTGTACATTGATATGATCATGGGACATCATTCTTTCCCTAGAAGGAAGTCATCCAGCGTAGTTCAAAGCCACACAGTTAAGTAGAAATGTTCCATGACGCGAGGGGTGTTGTGGAATGAAATGGTTGAAAGTTAACACTCGGCAGCTCCTTCAACCAGTGTTTCTGTTCTTGAACTGCAGCCAATAGTCACTTCCTCTCCAAAAGACAGTTGAAATATTATTCCCACGTTCAACTCCTTTACAAAAACAAGGAATTTGTGTCTTGTCTCTTTTTGCCAAACCATACAAACTACATATATATACAAATATATGTAGCTATATTATATATAACTGTATATTGTATAATACATATAGTATATAATGTATATGTATATTATTACACATATATTATATATAATACAATTATAATATATTATATTATATATTATACACATATATAACTATTATATGTTTATATATATACACACACATAAAGGTATAATATATTACATATATGTGTGTATGTATTATGTAACTAATTTTATTTGAATAAATTCTTCTAGAATCAAACTTAAGTTTACTGTTACCTGTTCTATTATTATACCAGAGCATCATTTTCTGACACAAACAGACTAGGACAGTGCTTCTGGTCAATTGTACAAATGACAAGCATGGTAATGCACGTGAATCTGGTAACACGATAACACTCACTGATTTCTTTGTTGGACTCAGGAGTCCCCTAATCCCCCCAGATGTAGTAACATTCACTCACCTGTCAGCTCTCTGAGACAGGTTATGAAACTTACTCCCATCTGAAAGATGTGGCTAGAGGTACAAAGAAAGTTAAGGACCCTGTCAAAGATCTACTGTTATTAAGTAGAAGATTTATAATTGGCAGCAAAGTTGCAGTCTTTACCTTACTATAATTTCTGTCTAATTAATTTAAAAGAGGATTTCTCCATTTCACTTCATTTTTCCAAAGACAACCACCTGTTTTTGTTTGTTCACTTGTGTATTTTGTGTTCATCCTATTCTAATATTTATATAATTTGTCACTTTACTTATTTGATCAGATTCATGTGGCTATAAAAAAACAAAATATCATATATTTGTAGGAGAAGCCAAAACACTGGCCCTCAAGAAGGGCAGTCACAGAACTAAACCAGACGTGGCTTTCGCTGATGTCTGATGTCACCGCACCCCTCTGATAACTTGGTGCACACTTGGTAATCTTCCCTGAGCTCCATCTCCCTTCCTTTCCTCCGCTCTGTGAGGCCTGTATTTAATCTTTAGCCTGTGCTCATGCATAGCTGTAGCTTCGTCACAAGTATAACTGCTGTTTTCTGAAGATGTTGGGTTTCTTTTACTACTTATAGCTTTTAGTCTGGGCTCCTACCTGCTCCCACTGTATCCTTAACTTCATTTCTGAGAAAGGATGTCTTTCTCTTGCATCTCTTTCTATGTTTAGGAAGCAAAGTATTATTTGTAACCTGTCTCAGAGCATTTATAGGATGCAGAAATGTCATGACATGTGAAGTGTGGGAGGAGTAGGGGAGACACTGTAATAGCCCGAGGAACATTATTATTATTATTAATATGTATGGGCTTAGCCTGTTTTGACAGACCAGATTACATGGGGCTGGATGATAGACTGATTGGCTGTTCTTTGGTCAATGGTCCCCCTCGGGTTCAGCTGCATGGTTAGAATGAAGTGGTCCTGGACCCTCATTCACCAGGCTCAGTGAGTAGGGAAGGGTCTTTTAGAAAAGGGTGTAGGCTGGCTGACACCAGGCTTGTGTCTCTGGTACAAAACAAATCTTGTCCAGGATTTCTATTTAGTTATGTTTAATCATACACTCATTTAAAATATGAAGTAGAAAGGTATTCTCTGGAAGAACAGCATAGTGAAAATAGAATCCTTTATTTGATCTGTCCAGTTGTATGATTTTAAGTTGTTATTCTACCCATTCATAATATTGTCTCCCTGAAAAAAAAAAAAACGTTTTGTATTTTTGTTTACTGATATTAAATGTGTAAACAGAAAAAATATAAGACATACTATAACATTTAAATTATATTTTGGCATTTTGTAGGTCCTCAAATAACTCAATACATTTTTTCAAAGAGTAAGTGATGATTTTTGGCGGGCTCTTTCTGTGGGATCTGAACATGGAGCGGTAACTCCTATCGAGAGTAATCTTCCCAAATTCCTCCTCTCTTAGGAGTGAAAACTTCCTGGGGGTCTTGGGTAACTTTAAGTAAACAGAGAGGCCTCATAAACTATCCGTTGACCTCCTGATGCCCCCTGACAACTTCCCAGAGAAGGCTGCATCTCAGCCCAATTGCAGGGAGTTCATGCAGAAAACCCATATTTCAGTTATATTGTCTCCACTTTGCCTATTTTTCACAGTCTTCTCAGACTTTGCCTCCTTCCCTATAACTACGATTATCAGCAGAAATGAGAGCTGATGCTGAACTTACAGTTTTGATCATAAATCAGAAACAAGCAATCGTCTTGCTGAGGTGTTCAGACCCAGGGGGTTCATGGAAGGGCATGGTGGATGCATGCTATGTAATTATTGACAAGCATTTGAAAATCCCCACATTAATCAAGGTAATTCTGCCTCCTTGGTGGGAAGAGCCGTCTAAGAATCACAGGTGTTCATCGTAAGGTCTCCATTAGTAGGTAAGACTGGCAAGTAAATTAGGAGAATGCAAATGATTCCAGCTCTAACAACTAGAGCCCAATTACAAGATGATTACACTGAAAAGAATGCTTGGGGAGAGTGCACAGAACCTCTTGTTTAAGAAGGCAGGCTAGACTTCAGTCTGCCGCCTACGCAGGTGCAACGTGACTTTTCTCTCCTGTGAATGTTCCCTCTTTCAGTCTCATTCAAAAAGAGATAGTGCAGAGATTCCTCTAAATAAGTAACAATTAGGCAAAGCCTCAAAAAGCCTTAAATGGCTACATAACTTTCTATCAAAAGTTCGCCTAGATCTTTTTACCTGTATGCTATCTCTAATAATCTACAACATTTCTCTGCCCCTAACTTCTTATTTTCTGATTATTGAGACGAATATATACATATATATTGTATTTGTAAATTTCTATTTGTATATATAAAAATTGTTAACTTTGTATATATAAAAATTGTTAATATATAAAACTGTTAATATATAAATTGTATATATACAAATTGATAACTTTGTATATATAAAAATTGTTAATATATAAATGCATTGTTTATAGATCTCTTAAGAGTTTTTCAAAGTTCTATGACATACTTCTAAATCAATAAATTTCCTGTTTTTTAAAAATGAATTAAACAGAAATAGTACCACATTAAACATAGAAGCTAATAATATTTAATTGGATAAAGAGACTATACAGCCTGCTTCAGGTGTGAGGGGCACAGTTAAAATTCTACATCTTACACAAACTAAATATGAATGAAAATTCTTTCAGTTAAATTGTTTCATATTGACTTTAAGACTTCAAAAATGTACACTTTTAAAGCTGTATTTTTTTTAAATATTTACACATCAAGTTGAAAAGAAAATAGTATTTTTTTTTAAGCAAGGCCACTCAAGATCATGATTATTTTTAAAAAGTTAGTGAAAAAGTTTTCAAGTGTCCATTATAGTTGATAAGAAGGGTATTCACCTGTGGCATTTGGAAACAGGTGTAATCCAGAGGCCAAAAAAGCGTCTAACTTTGGCTCAACTCTCATATTTTAAATTGATCTACGATTTTCAGGACTGATTCTCAGGTGATACTTCTGACTGGGAATCAGCAAATGGATCTGGGATTTATTGAAATTTGATAAGGATAATATATTTATAACAAAGGATAACAGATTTAGATTCCCAACTGACAACCTCTTCAAGAGTAAATTGTATTCTTAAAAGTTTTAAATATATTTTTTAAATATTAAAGGCTAGTCTAGAACATATTCAGAACTCACTAAATATTTATTGAATGAATTCTATAGAGTTTTGCATCTATCTAATCATTACTCAGTTTTTAAAGTAGAGTCATTTTCTTTTCTTTCTTTCTTTCTTTATTTATTTTTATTAAACGATAGCTGTGTACATTAGTATGATCGTGGGGCACCATACGCTTGGTTCATAGATCGTTTAACACATTTTCATCACACTAGTTAACATAGCTTTTGTAGCATTTTCTTAGTTATTTTGCTAAGACCTTTACATTCCGCATTTACTAGGATTCACATATACCCTTGTAAGATGCACCCCAGGTGAAATCCCATTAATCCCCCTCCTTTCCCCTCCCTCCCCTCCCTTTCCCCTTTCTCCCTACTCTTAGGTTATAACTGGGTTATAGCTTCATGTGAAGGTCCTACATTAGTTTCATAATAAGGGTGAGTACATGGGGTACTTTTTCTTCCATTCTTGAGACACTTTACTAAGAAGAATATGTTCCAGCTCCATCCATGTAAACATGAAAGAGGTAAAGTCTCCATCTTTCTTTAAGGCTGCATAATATTCCATGGTGTACATATATATTAATAAATTGTCATTTTATTTTCTTTCTTTGCTTTTTGACGATTAGGAGTGCCAAAGCTTGTTCAATCAAGAGCAGAGGGTCATTCCATGAAATCCCATGCACAGGGTCTGTAAGGAGCACATGTTGAATAAACGCTGGTTTTTCTATAATAAACATCATATTTTAATAAAATATAACCACTTTATGGCATTTAACTCACCCATCTATTATTTTCCGCAACAATTGTCAATATTGAGAAAAATGTGGTGCGTTCTTCAGAAAACTAGTTTCCTTGGAATTTTGTTTGTATTTTTTTTTTTTATTTGTACCTGATGCCATTATTCAAACATCAGTTATATGTAGACAAATAGTAACATGGAAATAATATTAGAAAACAGAGCTACAACTAGTAGGGGATCCAAAACTATTGAAAGCTCAGACGATTAAAAGGAAATATTATTTCAAGAATTTATTAAGAATCTAGAGATGGATCTTATAAATTGAAGAATTATTTATAGGATCAAATATTGTTTAGTATTGCATATTAGCAAAACTCATGACTATTGATGCTTTACATGCCTTTGTAACCACATAAGCTACTCCCTTAAACCTTCTTCCTGAATTTCTAGCTTCTCCTTTAAAATGACACAAAACTGATACCCTGTATTTCTGCTACACCGCTGTAACCACAGGCACAGTGTCTGAGAGGCATTGGAAGGCCCTTAACCTTTCTCCCCCAAATTCCCCAAACTAATTACACAAAATTACATAACACTTAAATCTTCATAGTTCTATCTTTCCTTAGAAATAACTAGTTATTCTTATTAAACTAATAGAAAATGTGCTTACATTAATCCTATTTATTTGTAAAAGCATATCATAGTATGAATAATTGTACATATCTGTTTTTCTTGATTGACTGCAACTGGCATGTTAGGAATACAGCATGTTAATTTGGGTCAACAGACTAATTAAAAACGGATATGTACAAGGAATCATAATACTATATATATATTTTTCTTTTTTTTTGAGACAGAGTCACCTTTTGTCGCTCTCAGGTGGTTTTCTTGCCTCAGCCTCTCCAGTATCTGGTTCTACAGGCACCCACTATAATGCCCAGCAATTTTATTTTGGAAATAGGGGTCTAGCTCTTGCTCAGAAGGGTTTCAAACTCCTGAGCTCCAATAATCCACCTGCCTAAGCATCGAGAGTGCTAGGATTACAGGCATGAGCCACTGCTCCCTGCCTCCATAATTCTATATTAAAAGCTGCCTTCTGGGGCAGGGCCCATAGCTCAGTGAGTAGGGCTCTGGCCACATACACGGAGGCTGGTGTGTTCGAATCTAGCCTGGGCCAGCTAAAGAAACAATAACCACTGCATTGGTCATTGTGGTAGTGCCTGTGGACCCAGCTACTTGAGAGGCTGAGGTAAGAGAATTGCTTAACCCCAAGAGTTGGAAGTTGCTGTGAGCTGTGATGCCATAGCACTCTACTGAGGGTGACATAGTGAAACTCTCAAAAAAAAAAAAAAGCTGCCTTCTGCTGGGAGCAGTAGCTCACACCTTTGGGAGGTTGAGGCAAGACAATCACTGGAAGCCAGCAGTTTCAAAACCAGCCTGTTGTTTTTTTGTTTTGTTTTGGTAGAGATCCTGTCTCTACAAAAAATAAGAAGAATTATGTGTCACGGTACACACCTGTAGTCCTAGCTACCTGGGAGCTCAGGAAATTGAGGCTACAGTGAACTATGATCATGACTGAACCAGCAGGCAAATGAACCAGCTCTGCGATTCATAATAAATTTTATCTGGAAACGTCCGAGCCACATGTTCAAATATCAATAACAGCTGTATTTGAATAATGTGTTATTCTACATCTCTGCCTTATTTGTTTCATTCTATCTGAGTCAGAATTGGAAAGTAGAGGGTTGATTTTTTTTTTATTGGAATCCACAAAACCCAATTTAAATCATCATAGGTAGACAGTGGGGCTTTCAGAAATCAGCCCATACTACAGAGATGCTGCTGAGAAAGCAGGGCTTTGAAAGGGTTGATCCCTTATACAAAGGGTCTTAAACTATGGTCTGTGGACAAAATCCAACCCACCGCCTGTCCTTGGGAAGGAAGTTGTATTAGAACACAGCCGCACTCATTTATTTATCTGCGTATTGTCCCCAGCTGCATTCACGTTACGATGGAAGAGTTGAGCACCTGTTACAGAACGTTCTGTAACACCTAAAATCATCACGATATGGCTCTTTACATAATCCATTTTCTAGAACTTCTGGAATTTTGTAGGAAATCTTTGTCTTAAATTTATCTGACATTTTCAGAAGATTGACTATAGACTTAAAAATTATAGCCTTGACACTGTATTTTTTTGAACATGTCTTTAGTTTGAATGTTGGAGCTTCTTAACATGTTGACATACTTATTATTGTATCATTATTTGTAGGTAGAACACAACCATGTTAATGGACTTATTATTGCCTTAAGAAGTAGTGGTCTCTTATCCATTTGGGGATAAGGCTGGTAGTACCGAGAAAATGAAACTGGATCAAGCAAACTTAACCCAGCTGGAGGAGGTTCTCCCCTCCCTCTTTCTGCTTCAGGCTCTTGGCTTTGTTAGTAGAGTAGCTGTCTGGCTTCAAAATGGAAAGTGCTAAGATGACATCTTTCACCTAGAAGCCACTTAAGACCTTTGATGAAACAATAGCGCTGTTACCTCTTGTAAATTATAATTTTGGTTAGAACTTGGTTACCAAGGTGTCTCTTGTGTTTACATCTTTTTCTGTTATTCACTAGCCCTTATAAATGCTTTGCTGGCATGGGATAGCTTTATCTGATGTATATAATTAGGTATTTGCTGGAGCATATTTGTAGGTATAACAGATAAACCCCATAATTTCAGTGGCTTAACAAATTGTAAGTTTATTTGTAACTGTTAAAACAGTCCAATGTCAGTGTTATAGTGGGCAGGTGGGCTTTCTGTATGTGCTGAGTCAGAGACAAGGCCTTTTCCATTTTACAGCTTTTCTATCTTATGACCCCCACGGATGCCCAGAGACCACAGGAGAAGCAGGGAACATTGGGAAATACATCTCACTGTACTGTGGGAGTGGGTTCAATATTACTAAGTGTTTTGTGCTTATAGCTATCACAAAAATTAAAGGAGTGTGATTTAGTCTCTGGTGACCATCAGATGGGGTAAGACACAGGTGCAGTGTCTTGGTGACAGGGATGCAAAACCAAAGGAGACAGTCCGTGTCAGGGAGCCAAAGGCCCCCTGTGCAGGTCAGTTTTCCATCATCATCCCTCATTGACTTGGCTTCATGTTATAAATTAAAGACGCAGTTTCCTTGATGGTCCCAAGTACAATAAGGTAGAGTGAACGTATACACACACACTAGGGGGAGGGGACTACTGCAGACTGGCCGGTGATGAGCAAAAACACAGTATTTAGAAAAAATGAAACTAATAAAAAAGACAGAGAGTTACAAAGTAAGCCTCATTTATATTCATTGGTGGTAGGTAGAGAATTCCTCAATTGTGCATACATCTGTGAACTTGAAATAATTTTAGAGTTCTTTTATTAATGTCCCTGGGAGTTTGTTATGATTGATACATTTTTTTTTCCCTAATACAGAAAACTGGGGGTCTGGGGGAGTCAGTGTTTTGTTCAAAGTCTCATAATGAGTGAAGGAAATACTGTTTTCTGGTTCTGATTTCCTGGCTCCTGGCTCTGTGTTCTGTCTATTCTATACACAGATCCTCTCCATAGAGTGGGGCAGGGAACTTCCCGGACTGCCCAGGGCAGGGCACAGCACCGAACGTCATGTTTGTTTCTTTGCTGCATGCAAGTGTGTTACAGGAAGAGGCAATTTGCTTTACCTAGTCCAAAAATAGGTAGAAAACCTTTACCTGCACTCCCTGGAAGAACGAGAGCCAAGTCTGATAGATTGATGCCTTTACTCCGTGTGACTGGGTCGGACGGAGTTAATCAAGCGCACTCTGGGCCCCCAAGCTGGAAGCGCTTTTGGATGAAGTTCAGAGAAAAATCCCTGCAGCTAGCACAGAGCTGGCCCCAACTCCCTTGTGTTGGCCAACACAAATATTATTATTGGTCCTATTAATCAGTTACAGTCTTTGACTCTGTGACCTTCTGATGGTAGTATATTTCCACAACGCTGTGCGAAGTATTTCCTTCTCTTTGCTCAAATGTATTTGATATATTTGATATTAATTTCTCCTATGGCTTTCATGCATATTTTCCTAAAAAAGAAAGAAACAATATGGATCAATTCTTAACTATATTTCTTTTATATTCTCAGACTACTTCAACTTCCATTTAAGTTCCTATTTCTAGAAAACAGGAAAACCTAATCTTTCCATTTCTATACTTCCTTTCTCATAAATGTTGCTATGAGTTCTGACCTTCGCAGGATACTTTGGGTCTGTCGACATATTCCTTATGGGAAATCACCAAATTAAAAGCAATATATTGGTGTTCATTTGCTTTTAGATTATGTCCAAGTTATTTTTAGTAATATGCTGAGAAGGATTGATAACTTCTATGGCACATTGTACAAAGCTACTCAAGCATTTTTATTCTTTCAATAGATCATTAAATATCAGAATTGAATTATCAAAAATATCACTAAATTCTTTTACCTACAGATCTCTCTCTATATTTAATTCTGTATTTTTATATTGTGAATCTGGCCCAGGATACCGGCTTTATCTGGGCTTTCATGTAAACTCATCAATAAGTAGTTTTTAGCCAGTTGAAACCACTTAATAGTATCAGCCAACCTCACTCACTCACTGTCCACATCCTCCTTTATACCATTAATTTGTATAAACATCGGAATAATTCTTGAGTAGGTTTTCATGTTTCTTACAGATAACATTTCTAGCCATGGAGAGACAGAAAAAAAAAGAAACCAAACATTTCTACCACACAAGTGGCTAAGTCTCCACGGTAACTGGAATTGAGATATGATCTCTTGGCACTGCGTGAAGTAGTGATCATAAAAATAAAATAAATCACTAATTTGTGCTTGCTTTAACTCAACGTATTTCAACATGAATCTACACATGTGGTTTTAAAATATCTTTATGAATATGGTGCACACTTCAGTAAAAGGCGAAAGATTTATATGATCTGAAGAGAAACCAGAGTATAATATGGTGCACACTTTAATGCTGTGAATCTATATACACTTCAGCACATTTTATAAAGATAATGAAGAGATAATTTTTGAAACCAATTTTATAAAAATGTCTAAGGTTACAAAGTTTTTATAGTAAAGTTATATATTTGCAAGCATTTCAAAAAAATACAATATTTCTATGACTTTTATTTCATGTCTTTTTATTTGCCACTGTCTAAGAAAACAATGTACTAAAAAAATATTTAAAAACCTAAACGCTAATGATTAAGCTGCACTCCTATACATATGCCAAGGGGTCTGGTTTCCTACAGACAGATCAGGTATTTCCCGTGGCAATGCTTACGCTAGTTGCAGACTGTCCCATCTAATGGACACTGGCTATCTTTCATCCTGAGCCACTTTCTTTTTCATGGCAACAAAACTTAAGATGTTTGAATTTTAGATTGAAGTTTGAAATAACTATTTGCATAATAGTTCCAACACTCATACAATGAAGAGTGAAGAATCAAGAAATGCTCACAAATACACTGCACTTTTAAAAATAAAAAACACAATTATTAATATTCACTCCAAAAGAAAAGCTAAAATACAGGAGCAAAATTGACTAGAGTGTGAAGGGTAGACATCAGTTACATAATACATGTAAATCCATTAACTTTAAACATTAAGAGTCAAGGGTGGCGCCTGTGGCTCGGTTGGTAAGGCGCCGGCCCCATATACAGAGGGTGGCAGGTTCAAACCCGGCCCTGGCCGAACTGCAACAAAAAAATAGCGATGGGCGCCTGTAGTCCCAGCTACTTGGGAGGTAGAGGCAAGAGAATTGCCTAAGCCCAGGAGTTGGAGGTTGCTATGAGCTGTGTGATGCCACGGCACTCTACTGAGGGCCATAAAGTGAAACTGTCTCTACCAAAAAAAAAAAATTAAGAGTCAAGAGGTATTTGTAGCAGAAGGCAAAGTGCAGTATTCATTTGTTTATTGGTTAAAAGGGACTTGTCTAAGAAAGTACAAAAAACATTGAAAACATAAATGAACAAAGTTTTATAAATGAATTATAAGCAAAAGCAATCTTGAAAATGTAACAAACTAATTTTCTCTGGGTTATTATCTCCCAATCCTATTATATCCTCAGGTAGTCTTATCTAGATAAGAAATTTATAACTGTAAAGTTATTCCAATAAGCCTGAGCTTAAAGGGAGTGATGAAATGGTAAACTTTCACAATAGTTTAAAAAATAAATTTTACATTACAATGATTTCCTTTCATTATTTTTTTTTTGATACAAATACTTCATTGTGGTGTATTTTTTTCAACTTAAAAATTAATAAATTAATTAACATAGTGTTAAGCTTGCACTTCTTAATACTTTCAATTATCCTACATTATATCAAGAACACATAATTTATTATGATTACTGGTTCAAGTTAGTTTTTAGACTATATTGGGATGGAAATTTTAGTAAAATTATGAGAAATAGGAATTAGATAAAAATAAAGCGTGCTATTTTAAGGCATGGCTATTGACAAATAGTCTGGCTTTCTTGTCATTTGGGATTCATCCTTTCTTACCAAATTAGTGTTAGGTTATTTGACTTCCTATGTCTAATTAAACACACACAAAAGTGATATGCATCCCTTCAAGACCAAAGCTTAAAATATCAGCGCATTTTTGGCCATTCCCCCTTTCTTCTGTCTGGGGGATAATAGTCCCTGTCAGCCTGGGCCCTGAATAAGGACAGATGCAGGAACCTCGTAGCTGACTGGCAACGCCCATTAGCATGAACAAAGATGTAACTTTGGTCTTTGGAGCAACTGAGATGTTGTAGTTCTTACAACGTAGCTCAGTCAATCCTGACCTTTGTGGCAGGTAATATAGTATAGTAATATGTATAAGAAATAAAATTGGTAAATGGATTAACTTTATGGGTTTCTAACATTAATATAGAAATTTGAACTGGCTCCAAACTTTCAAAAGGTTGATCGCCAGCCCTTTAGCTAGCTCGTGTGGGATTATTGTAACTGTCCACCATTGTTATAAGTCATTCCTATTTGTATTCTCAACTTACAGCATTAAAGTATATTTTATTTTATTTTTTTATTCATTCCTTTGTACATAGATCATAAATACATTTATGCCCATTTCAGTGTGTTGATTATTTGTACAAATTGGAGTGCTCTCATCATACTAATCAGCATAGCTTTCATCTCATTTACCCAATCATAGCATTAGGACATTTGTGTTCTACACATGATAGAACCAACTTGTACTTGCACTGTGCTCCATAGCTGTGGTCCCACTACGGCCCCTCCCACCCCCTCCCCATCCCTCGTCCTCCCCTTCCCTTTACTTTATTTATTCCCTATACTTCATATTTATTTTATTCCCTATACTTCCCTGTACTTTATTTTATTAAAAATAAAGTATATTTTTTAATGTCAAAAAGAACTTTCTTCTTTTTTTTAATTGAGACAGAGCCTCATTATGTTGCCCTCGGTAGAGTACTCTGGCATCCTAGCTCACAGCAACCTCAAACTCTTGGGCTCAAGTGATTCTCTTGCCTCAGCCTCCCCAGTAGCTGGGACTACAGGTGCCTGCTACAACGCCCGGCTATATTTTTTTTTTTTTTTGAGACAGGCTCAATTTGTCACCCTTGGTAGTGTGCTCTGGTATCATAGCTCACAGCAACCTCAAACTCTTGGCTTAAGCAATTCTCTTGCCTCAGCCTCCCAGATAGCTAGGAATACAGGCCCCAGCCACAATGCCAAGCTATTTTTAGAGATGAGGTCTTGCTCTGCTCAGGCTGTTCTGGAACCTATGAGCTCAGGCAATCCACCTGCCTCGGCCTCCCAGAGTGCTGGGATTACAGGGTGAGCCAGTGCCCCCCGGCTCTCTATGGACCCTGTTTCCCTGAAAATAAGACAGTGTCTTATTTTAAGGTGTGCTCCCAAAGATGCGCTAGGTCTTATTTTCAGGGGATGTCTTATCTTTCCTGTAAATAGGTCTTATTTTCAGAGGATGTCTTATTTTGGGGGGAAACAGGGTATGTACTTTCTCTAAAACCTAAAACAAGCAAAGACATAAACTGACAATCATAGCATTGAGAATATAATGAAATATCAATATTCTCTCGAACATATATTGTCTCTGTAAAGTTATGTAATATACATAACTCAAGATACACCAAGAGCCACATTATAACTAAAATAACTAAGAGAAATAGGTATACAACAAAATAATATTTATTTATTTATTTATTTAGACAGCACCTCAAGCTACTGCCCTGGGTAGAGTGCTGTGGTGTCACAGTTCACAGCAACCTCAAACTCCTGAGTTTAAGCTGTTATCTTGCCTCAGCCTCCAGAGTAGCCGGGACTACAGGCACCCACCACAACATCCGGCTGTTTTTTGGTTGTAGTTCTAATTGTTTGGCAGGCCCGGGCCAGTTTCAATCCCGCCAGCTCTGGTGTATGTGGCTAGTGCCTTAGCCACTTGAGCTACAGGTGACACCATAATATTTATTTTTGGTTGCGATTTCAGGGAATGCTTTTTTTTTAAGTAAGTGTTCCATATTGTTCATGATACAAGTATATGACTTAAAATAATATTTTAAATTAAATGTATTATTATTTGTGGCTATTATGCATTGTGTTCAGTTAATTTAATTGTTAAAACCAATTAATTTTCTTTTTCTTTTTTTTTTTGCTGGGGAGTCATTGAGGTTGAACCTCAGTGAATCAGTGAACCTGGTTACCCTGATTACATTTGTTAGGTAAAACCCAATTAATCTTTGAAGCTCCTCTCAGACACCCTGTTCTTTCTAACGGAAGGCATGGAAAAACTGAGAGCATTCTTACAGAATCATAAATTAAACTTCTATTGGTCTTGTATTTGGTGGAATAGAGCAGATTGTGATTTCATTTGGAACTAAGCTGCAGATTTGGGTATGAAAACCAGAGTCTTACAATTTAGGAATGGAGAGGGTCTTAAAAGAGCCAGTGATTGAGAGGAACTTTTTTTGCCTGTTTAGGGTATCTGCATGATAACATCTGGGAACTGTGGCTCACCCATGTTATCAAGATACGTAGGGAAAAATATCTTCTAGGAAATTGGCAGCCTTCTCTTTTCCAATAAAGTAATGATAGCCATCTTCTTTGGGGAAAGATGACACAGAAATAGTCTGAACCAACGAATAATCATGAGATGAGATGGATGGAAACAAAATGTTATGTTATTATGTAGCCACTGGGTTTTTGGAAAGAAGCAACTTCTTACAGCAAAAGTGGCTCTTCTAACTTGTTCTGAAGAGTGTGTGCTTTGGTGAAGTCACTCAAACTCTCCATCTGGTTCCTTCATATACACTGTGTTATAAAACCCAGGTGTAGATCTTTTGAGCTTCTTTATTCTGTGAATCTCAGAGACATCCTTGAGAGCATAAATGAAGCTGCACTGATACTGCAGACAACGTCCATCTCAACATAGAAGCCATCTGTGCACATCTGCTTTAGATTTCAATCCCCAGACATCACTAAAGGTTTGTAAAGATTGTCCCTCTAAGTTTATGTCACTTTTGAGAAAGCATTTTAAAAGAGGAGGAGAAGCCTAGATTTGCCACTATGTCCAGCTATTTTAACCATTTTAAGTGGTTTAAACCATTTAACCAAATTAGCCATTTTGTCAGTATACTGAAAAATCATTATCTCGAGCAAAAAGAGTCAATTCTAACACCACCCGCAACCTCTGTAGGGGGTAGCTGCAGTGGGAGCAGAACAAGGTACAAGGCCACAACCGTAACTCAAACAATGTGGGCACTGGATATTACCCTTTGCGTTTCTGATTTACATCTTTTAGTTCTTCTGAAATAATTTTTTTTATTTTTATTTTCCTGCCTCTAGATAAGGCGAAGAGGAACAAGGGTGAGTCTCTTAAGGCTGTAGCCATTTTCCCAAGGTTGTAATCACTTTCCCAAGGTTGTAGAATTAATAAGAGCAAATCATTTTTAATACGATGACTTTTCTTTGCACAATACTGCTCCCTTAAATATCTTTCTCCTTTTCCTTTTTTTACGTGAAGCAAAACTTCCACACACACACTCATAAGTCAATCCAATGCTACTGTTAAAATCGAATTATGTGTGTATATCGAATCATGTGTGTATTTACATTAATCAAAACCATTTGGCCAGCCTTAAATTGTGATCTGTCTCTCAAAAGAGCTAAGTATCTAATAACATAGTCATTCTAAAAGCACAAATATGATTAACAGTTCATAAGACAAGAATTTGTACACTTGCTCTTACACTTTTTACATCTTTTTTTACTATTGGCAGTTTTTGGCCGGGGCCAGGTTTGAACCTGCGTCCGGTCTATGGGGCCGGTGCCCTACTCCTTGAGCCACATGCGCTGCCCCATTTTTACAATTAGTTGTCACATAATTTGACATCTTTTTGTTGTCCTACTACGGACCATGTCTGAGCAGGGCATGTTTCCTGTATTGAGTGAATATTAGTCATTGGCTCTGATGTTTTTTAATAATGCCCCATACTGAGAACTATTTAGTTTGATTTAAAGAAGTGGATCTGTTATAATAACTTTTGTAAAAAGCATTAATTTCCGTTCCCACCCACTTACATTACAGCTTTGAGATATTGCTTTTAATTAAGTTCATACCTCGATAGCCATAACCAGTCTATATAAACTATTACACAGGCAACCTTAGAAACTAATGTTTAGGTTGTAGTTAGGAGGGAAGTGGGTGTTGGTAATTAAATCAAATAACTCTTTGATATAACAGAATATTATAGCCGCTAAATATTAGTGGAGTAATTAAAAACTCAAGTGTTTAGTGTCATTCAAATAGAACCTATCTTGACATTAAAATTATGTCAAAGGATATTGTGAAAAATCAGGACTTTATAGCTTTGGAATAAAATTTAATTTCCTTTATACAAAGGAAGTGTTGACCTAATCAGAATGTTTCTTAAGATTACAGACAGGGTGTGATATTGGCAGTAGGGCGTGCTGATGAAGGAAATACTGTCCAGTAGAATGTTTCCACTCAATCTGAAATAAGACATGTGTACTGAAAGAGGTAACATTGCTATTTTTTTTTTTTTTGGAGGAATGAAACAGTAAAATAAATTAACAAACTTAAAATCATAGTCCTATTTGACATGTGGTGAAAGGTAGGTCTGGAAATCTAAAAAAAAACTAATAGTCCCAACAATATGGTTAAAAAGAGATCTTCCTCCCAAAACACACTTTTGCCATATCAATTTCCATCTGCTCTTAAGAAAAGGATATTTAAAAACAACTTTGTTAACCTTAATTGTGGATCCCTTCATATTTTATTACAAGGTAAAATTCTTTAAATATGACTCAATGTAGAGAATCATGCACTTCCCTTTTTTATATTAAATTTAAAAAATCAATATTATAAACTATTTTAAAATCTAATTCTTTTCTTTTTAAGAAAATGTTTTTCCTCTTGGGGGGTTCAGAGATGAGGAAAATATTAATTTTTTAATTAAGGAAATCCTTAAAAATCAAAGTCTGTCAAAGCAGAGTTTTCTACATGGAAACCCCATGAAAATTTAAAAAAAAAAATGTTTTCTTTTCACTGAAAGCGTTTCCTAAATGGTGTAAAAATATTTTAAGTTCTGGTATCTTTTAAGTATGAGCGTAAGTCATGGAATCTTAGAGAACCTCACATAGTTTGCATTTTTTTTTGGATCAGAAAATATTATTGTTTCCACTAATATTTAATTTCCACCAATTACAGGTAATTGAGCTATAAAAGTAAGTCTTTCAAAAAAATTATCCATCAATTTAAACTTACCTAATACATTAAATCTAAAGGATGGAAACCCACTATTTTTCTTTTGTTTCATCAGCTTAGATTTTACCGAGCCTCTTTGTTTGCGGGAGATCTGGCTAACAACGGGGATACAACCGTGAATACCGACTGTTTAGTGATCCTGACATTTTTGAGTGGAATGGAGATGAAAACATAAAACTTTAGAATTTGGCTAGAATGTGTTATATTGATAATGCTATACTTCACTTTTGCTCTTAACTGTCTAGAAAAAATGCACATAATTCCTTCTTGTTCTCAGTACTGATATTAATGGCCACCATAAATCTATGATTCATACATTTTGACCTCTTAACTTACTATCTTAGTAAGGCATATTCTACCACCACCGTCACTAGGATATAGTCTCCCAAACTGGCTATTTACATTCTCTACCTGGAGGTTAGGTTATTATAAAGCAATATCTAATGAACAGAATTCCAGAATGAAGTCAGGAAGCAAATGCATTTGGTTCTTGTATTGTTTATAAATGCGTTGCTTCCAGGTAGAACTCAGAACTTAGAGTACAAACATACAATGCTGACCTGCTGCTACAAGTTTCTCTGTTCAAATATATAAAAATAATAATTTACCTCTCTGGCTCGTGGATTCTTAAAATGTCATGGACCATCACTTGGTTTATTCAATAGGAATTTAGATCTGTATGCTGTCCTTTCTGCCTACCTACGTGGAGAGCTGGACAGTTTTGTAACTTCAGAGACCAAAAAGAACTATCTACCTGCCTGACTCTTTCTTCCTTGAATTCCAGTGCTGGTGGAATTTCTTTTTGCAGTGGGTCCTGCAAGTAAGTCTCAAATCACACTTCTCGTTGGAAAAAAAAAAAAAAAAGTAAACATTCATACATCTAGTTTATAGACATTGTATTTCCTAACTGCTTTATGATTTTTTTTCTCAGAATTATATATTCTGTCAAATGGGTTATGCTGAAAGAGATGCATGAGGTTTCACTCGCTGCCCAGGACATACACTTTTTTTTTTTTTCTGACACAAAAAAGCAGCTAAGTACAGCCTAAGTCATAACCACACATTCCAAGTGGTTGTTTGTAAGTATGAAGAGTAAGTTGCAAAGTCATGTATATTCATTTTTCTCTTGAATTGTAGCTGATTTCTTGGACTTCATGAGTTGACCTTCATCCTACTTGTACACATGCGTACACACCCACACACAACTACACACCCCCACACCCGTCTATAAATACACACACACATTTATGCGTACCCACACATGTCTGTAAACACCTACACATGTCTATACGTATCCACACATGTTTATGCGTACCCACATATGTCTACACATGTTCACATGCATCTTCACACACTCACAAGCACGTGTCTCTGTGTTCTAAAATTTAAATGATAAATCAGAATAACAGATGCTCTGTGAGTGATGTCTGGTGTCGATAGCTATTCCCACGTTAGCTCATTTTTTCCCCTTAACCATCCACTTCGGTGTACCCATCAACACTTTCACCCCCAAATGATGAATGCAATAAAAAGTTAAATCACGCCTTCCTAATCTTATATCCATACCCACATTTGCTCTCTTTAACAAAACTTTTGGATTAAATAACTGCATGACATTTTTATGGAGTCCTAGTGTCATGTAATTCTTGTTGCTAAATTCCCTTTGTTACAATTTATAACCATTTCACTACATCCAATGTTCCTACTGCAATAATTCAAATTGTTAGTTACTGCCGTTTTTCTTTCTGACTGGCTACTGCAGAAACTATTCAAATATCCCCATGCTTTTTAATTATGTTATACATCTTGGAAGTATATGGAGAAACCAAGCCAAAAAGATGCATGCTACATTTTACACCGCATTGAATGGTTTACCTCTAAACCGGCCCACTTCTCTGTAAAGGCACATAGCGTATTTGTTTCATTTGTATGAAATCTGATGTTTTTCATAATATTAGAGTGAACACATTGCAACTTTTGAGATTGTGTGTCTCTAGAAGCAAGAATAAGTATCTTTATCTTCTAATAAACTCAGTATAACACTATTGAGTATTGAATATTTACAAGTTATGCATTGTTATAAAAATTGCACACACATTTACTTATAACCTGCAGATTGATTTTGTAGGGCATTATATGCTATTTCTCCACTTCTGTACCAGATATCCCCCTTCATGGAGGTTAAGTACTTGTCTGAATTCACACAGCTCTGAGTTCAGCCAAATGAGCCCCCAAAGCCTGTCTGATAATAGAATTGTATGCTCTTAATTGCTTTGTAATTTTAAGGATGTCGTGTTCTTCAATTTGTGTCCCCAATTGAGGGCGCACTCATTTTTGAGTGTTCCTTTTCATGATTAAGAAATGAGCTTAAGGCGGCGCCTGTGGCTCAGTGGATAGGGCGCCGGCTCCATGTGCCGAGGGTGGCGGGTTCAGACCTGGCCCCGGCCAAACTGCAACAAAAAAATAGCCGGGTGCTGTGGCGGGCGCCTGTAGTCCCAGCTACTCGGGAGGCTGAGGCAAGAGAATCGCTTAAGCCCAGGAGCTGGAGGTTGCTGTGAGCTGTGTGATGCTACGGCACTCTACCGAGGGCGATAAGGTGAGACTCTGTCTCTACAAAAAAAAAAAAAAAAAAGAAATGAGCTTAAATTATTTTACCTCTCTTTATTGCTATATTAATATAACATATTGCACCTTTCTTTTAAAAATATTTTATATTTAACCAGCTGTGATAGAACAGATAAACAGCTGCATCAAAGAATAAATGACATTTTTAACACACATCTTTAATTTAATCTGGCATCTTTGATCCTTTATATGTGAGATTTTATTTTTTACACAACTATCTTCAATGCAATTTTACTTTTAAAAAACATATGGCTTTTAATTTGAAGTTTTTATAGACCTTTAGGCTTATAGAATTAGAAATAGAGAAAAACTTTATGTTTTTATTACTTATGGTTTTATAAAAAGGAAAGTGGAGGATTTGAAAAGTTGATAGTCTTAGGTCATACAAGTAATTGGAACCAAGAAATCTGAGAGTAAGACCCTTGTATATGTCACAGTATTCTTTCTTTGACATTTTAAGCTGTATGTTGACATTATAAACATTATCTGAAGGCTAATTATAGAAATATCATGTTCATTTTAAAGGATGCCTCAAATGCTTATTAACATATAGCTTTATAAATATTGAAATGCTTGTTCTCCTTTTATTTCTAGTTTAAAAGCTGTAGGTGATTAAAGAAAATGTGTAATTTACTACACTGTTTGTTTGATTTACTATAATCTCAAGATTTATTTAAAATGAAATGAACATTTTTTTCCCTAAAGTAACTGTCAAGCGACTATATTGTCCAAATAGATATTAACACTATTTATAACATATACCAAGCATTAGTAAAATCTGCCAATGCAGCATTTAAATGGAAAAGAAAGGTCAGAAAATTCAAAATGATCACTATATATCGTTCAGGCAAAATTAGATTTCAAGTGACCAGGTAACCATAGAAACTAGATACATATGTATATATAATACATGGTTTCTTGATTTTATGCATGAAACTACCAAATTACATTATGTTTGTTTAATGTATTCATATTTCTATTATAAGCATAGATCAAATTGTATTCAAAGAGAGTTTAGAATATATGATGCATCCTTAGATAATCAACTGAGAAGAAAACACAGTTTGCATCTTTTGGGGAGTCAATGAATTTTTTTCAAAACCTTGTTTTTATTTAAATTAATGTTCTTGTGTATTCTGTTACGTTACCAATGTGTTACCATAATTTTATTAGACTTAAAAACATATCAGCCATTCTGATTTCACTTTTAAAATATTTGACCAGTTGATAATTCATTCTTAAACAAATACTCTAACTTATCATCACAGTGGATAACCAGCAAAGTAAACACCCACAAACTAAAGGACAAAACCTAGCTTCCACACTGGTGCAAAAGGATAAAACTAAACAAGGAACCTTCACAAATGAGATGATAGAACTCCATCACACTTGTCAATTCTCTTAATAAAATTAAGGGCTTGAGTTCCCCACTGAAGAGGCACAAGTTGGCCAATTGGATAAAACTTCAAAAGCCATCCATATGCTATCTCTAGGAAACAGACCTAATTTTGGAAGATAAAAGAAGACTCAGGGTAAAGTCTTAGAAAATAATATTTCAGGCCAATGGAAACCAGAAGAAAGGAGGGCTTGCAATGTTATTTTCATATACAAGTGGATTTAAGGCAACTAAAGCTAACAAAGACAAAACTGTTACTTCATACTAATCAAGGAAATAGTACATTTAGGGAACATTTCAATTCTAAATATTTATGTTCCCAACTTAAATGCTCCTGTATTTATGAAACAGATATTGACTGGTCTGAGCAATATGATATCCTATAACACCATAATCATAAGGGACTTTAATACTCCTCTGGTTGAACTAAACAGATTAACCAAATAGAAACCAAACAAAGATACAAGAGACTTAAATGCAACCCTAGAACAAATGGGCCTAATAGACATGTATTGAACACATCTTCACCCCAAAGCTAAGGAATATACATTCTTCTTGTCAGCCCAGGGAATATACTCCAATATACATCACACCCTAGGATACAAATCAAAACTCAACAAAATTTAAAAAAAATTAAAATTACATCTCATATATTCTTAGACCACAAGGCAATAATGGTAGCACTCAACTCCAACAAAAATTTTCATCCCCACACAAAGGCATGGAAATTAAACAACCTTAAGCTAAACAAAAGCTGGTTTAAGGAAGAGATAAAGGAGAAAATCATTAAATTTATAAAAAATGACAATAATGCAGCTACAAGTTACCAAAACATGTAGGATTCTGCAGTTTAGTCCTACAAGGAAAATTTATTGCATTAGATGCCTACACCCAAGAAACAGAAAGAAAGCACATCAACAATCGAATGAATGATCTTAAGGAAATGGAAAAGAATGAATAATCTAATCCCAAACAAAACAGACAAGAGAAATAACCAAATTAAATCAGAAATAAATGAAATTGAAAACAAAAGAATCATTCAGAAAATCAATGAAACAAAGAGTTGGTTCTTTGAAAAGAGAAATAAAATCAATAAACCTTTGGCCAGATTAACTAGAAGCAGAAAAATAAAATCTCTAAGAATTTCTATCAGAAATGGAAAAGGGGAAACAACAAAAGATACCACTGAGATACAAGAGATTATCTAAGACTAATACAGAAAACTTTTACCCTGAGAAATTTGATGATGGGGAGGAAATGGACCAATACCTGGAATCACAGCATTCCCCTCCACTTAAGCAGGAAGGAAAAGATCTCTTGAACAGAACAATAACAAGCACTGAGAAGGCAAAAATAATAATAATAAAAAAAGCTTCTAACAAAAATAAAGCTCTGGACCAGATGGCTTCATACCGGAATTCTATCAAATCTTCAAGATGAGCTTGTACCTATACTACATAACCTATTCCAAAACATTGAGAAGGAAGGAACTTTCCATAACACCTTCTATGAAGCAAACATGACCTTGATTCCAAAATCAAGAAAGGACCCACCTGAAAAGGAGAACTATGGACCAAATTCACTCATGAATATTGATGCAAAAATACCAAATCAAATCTTAGCTAGCAAATTATAGCTACACATTAAAAAAATTATATATCACAATCAAGTAGTCTTCATCCCAGGGATGTAAGGCTGGTTTATGGTTTAATATATGAAAATCCATAAATATAATTCACCATATTAGTACAAGCAAAAACAAAGACCATATGATCCTCTCAATAGATACAGAAAAAGCATTTAATAAAAGTTAGCATCTTTTTCTAACATAAACATTTAAGAATATAGGTATAGGTGGCACATTTCTTAGACTGTCTGAAGCCATCTACAACAAACCCACAGCTAATATTATACTGAGTGGAGTAAAACTGAAAACTTTTTCACTTAGAACAGGAACCAGACAAGGATGTCCTCTATCACCACTACTATTCAACACAATGCTACAAGTTGTATCTAATGCAATCATGCAAAAGAATGATCTATAGGTCATCCAAATGGGGGCAGAGGAGGTCAAAATCTTGCTTTTTGCCAACTAAATAATCTTATACTTAGAAAACCACAGAGAATAAAGCACAAGACTCTTGGAAGCAATCAAGAAACACAGTAACATCTCAGGGTATAAAATCAATGTCCACAAATCAGTAGCTTTTGTACATACCACTAATAAGCAAGTTGAGAACATAATAAAAGATATATTTCCCTTCACAGCAGCTTCAACAAAAATGAAATGCCTAGGTATATACCCAACAAAAGAGATGATTTTCATAATTTTAGAAAGATAATTTAGCAATTAATTTAGTAACTAATTTCATAATTTAGTAAGAGAATTATGAAACCTTAAGAACAAGTGGAAGATATCAACAAATGGAAGAACATATCATGCTCTTTACTGGGAAGAATCAAAATTGTTAAAATGTCTATACTACCTAAAGCTATCTACAGATTCAACACAATCCTCATTAAAATACCAACAGCATACTTTGAAGAACTGGGAAAAATAATTCCTTGTTTTGTATGGAACCAACAAAAATCTTGTCCTGCCAAGACAATGTTTAGTAATAAAAACAAAGCTGGAGGCATCACTCTACCAGACTTCAGGTTACAGTACATGTTCACAGTGACCAAAACAGCATATTGGCACAAAAATGGAGACATAGACAAATGGAACCAAAAGAAAAACAAGTGGTGAAACCAGTTTCTAATAGCCATCTGATCTTTGGTAAACCAAACAAAAGCATATACTCTGAAAAAGAACCCCTATTCAATAAATGGCATTGGGAGAACTGGGTAATCACATGTAAAACTAAAACTGGACCCCCATCTTTCACCACTTCCAAAATTAACTGAAGATGGCTAAAAAACTTAGAGTTAAGACATGAAATGGTAAAAATCCTAGAAGAAAGCATGCAGAAAACTCTTGAAGATGTTGGCCTGGAGAAATATTTTATGAAGAAGACTTCAGAGGCAAACACAAAACAACAAATAGGATTTAAGTAAGCTGAAAAGCTTCCGCACAGCTAAGTACACAACAATTAAAACAAAAACTTCAGAGTGGGAAAAGGTATTTACATATTATGAATGTGACAAAGGCTTGATAACTAGGATCTAGAGAGAACTCAAATTAAACAATAAAAAAGAGTGAACAATCCCATCTATCACCGGGCAAGAGACATGAACAGAACCTTCCCTGAGGAAGACAGACTAATGGCTAAAAAACATGAAGTACTCATCATCCCTAATTATCAGAGAAATGCAAATCAAAACCACCCTGATAGATCACTTAACTCCAGAGAGAAAAGCCCACATCACAAAGTCCCAGAGTGGCAGATGCTGGCATGGGTGTGGGGAGAGAGGCACACTTTTACACTGTTGGTGGGAATGCGAACTAATACAGCCTCTTTGGTAAGAAGTATGGAGAATTCTCAATGGACTCAAATTAGACCTCCCAATTGATCCTGCAATCTCTCTACTAGCCATCTACCCAAAAGAAAAAAGTCGTTTAATCATAAGAACATTTATGCTAGATTGTTCATTGCAGCTGAACTTACAAATGCAAAGATGTGGAAATAACCTAAAATGTCCATCAACTCAAGGATGGATTAACAAGCTGTGGTATATGTATACCCTGGAGCACTATTCAGCTATAAGAAAGATATAATCTTTTGTATTAATCTGGTTTGAGATGAAACACATTCTTATAAGTATCACAATATTGGAAAAGCAAGAATCCAGTGTACTCAATTTTATTACAAAGCCACAGGAACATACCGTAAAAGCTTAGTTCTATTCAAGTTTGGGGGGAGGAGAAGGGGATTGGGTGTATGGCAAACCTTTTTGGTGTGGGAGGCAACAGAGGGACTTTACCCAAAAAATTTCAAAAATTGTGACCTGATTGTTTGTACCCACAACAGCTAAAAAAAATAAATAAATAAAAATAGCTGGCTGAGGCAAGAGAATCTTTTAAACCCAAGAGTTTGAGGTTGCTGTGAGCTGTGACCCCATAGCACTCTACCCAGGGTGACATTGTGAAACTGCTTCAAAAAATAAAAATAAAATAAAAAAATGAAAAAAAAAATCGTACTTTGGAAATGACAGTAAATACACTTTTATTTTAATCTAGGGCTTTTTGCTATCAATACTTGCTTCTTTTGAGAGGGAAATATTTAACTCAATAAATTTCTGATTCGGATGTTAGTTCCTTGAATAATCCTGCATTGTAAGATAACACATGAAGGTCAAGGTATGTAAGAAGAAAATAATGTTTCATTTATTTGAAAATGACCTCTCTACCACAGACAAAGCTGTTAAATGGACAGTATCTGACAGACCCTTTGCCCTCCCCGCCCCTCGGTCTCTTCTCTGGCTGCAAACACTGCCCACTCTCCTTTCCCCCAGCACACACACCCTGTCCCTTCACACTGGAGCCTACTTTGTACCCAGAAAAGTCCTTGCTGACTGGAGGAGAGTGTATTTTCTAGGAGTTACTGGTGCTCAGTTCTAGACACACTTAGAGATGTAAAGACAACGCAGTGTAAAAAGGCTGACACGGCAGTATGGGAAGAAAGCTATAAATGCACATGGGGGACACGATTAGTTCTCCAAATGGAAATATAATAGCTTTGGAGAAACTACTTGATAGGAAAAGTGGGAGGGCTTCAAGCAGGAAAATGACTTCTGAAAGGCACTGCCCCATGTAAAGGAGCAGTGATGTGGAACCCAGTGTGCAGATCATGCCGAGCTAAGGACAGGATCGGGGCACCATGGCCGCACTTCAGCAGCTGACGGGGAGACAGGAAATTAAGGAAGGATATAAAATAAATGGGTCCCTAGGTGCAAAGGAAAGTATCAAGTTGCTTGAAACTAAATAGTTATCTATACAATTCTATCCATCATGAGACTCCTTAACAGAATATTATTTAAGAACCTTTTGGAGATATTTAAATGTTATTCATTTGTTAATTTAAAAATAATATGACATGTACAGTCAGGGAGAACTGTGATATTTTCCAAAAATATGTTCTTTAGTGGCCGGGGACAGGAACAAACGTTTCTGGCTTAACAGCCACTTGCCCTGTGTCTTCTCATAGCCATTGTTTGTGAAAAATTTGGCAATCTATAATCCCTAATTCATCATTTCATGTGGGTGCAAGGAGAGATATGACTCTGGACGTAAAAATGGTCACCTCTCAAAATCCTCCAGAGCCAGATCAGATTTTTCAAATCCCTTTGCCCCAGCAAGAATAATTTTCAAACACAAAGATAATTGGATGAATAGATATTAATATTTTTATTCGATATATTGCTAGTACTAAGAGGAACTTACATTTCATTTTATCCTTAGTTCATCTGGTTCTAAATAGGAAGCATGCTACATCCCCATATACGGCATGAAATGTTTTTCTTTTGTGTAGGATTTCCAGGAAAGTCTCTGCAGAAAACTGATCCTAGTTGTGAGGTCTTCACATTTAAACATAGTTGTGGAAGTCTTCCAGTTCAGAAAGGAAGAAGGCAAAGTTTCCGTAACTTAAGTATATTTACTTTATGATTAAAAGTTCAACTCCCCTAAATTTTTATCCAGGAGCATATCATGTACTTCAGTGCAAACAGAGTGTTCATCAAAACACGACACTTCCTTTACTCAGTCACCAGTTCTCCTCAACTCAACTCAAAAAAAAAAAAAAAAAGCCATTTTGGTGCATACCCTCCATACATAAATAACATTTCCACCATTTGCATGGTAATTTGTTAGAGCTATATTTTCACAGCTGCAAGATAGTGAAAATGTATAGGCACATTTGAGCCGTTACAACGTTTACCCTTCACACACACACTTTCTCTCTTACTCTGTCTCTATACACACACACGCACACACACACACACACACACACACCCCTACCTATATATGTATGTATTTTTTCCATTATGTTATTAATTCTGTTTAATTCTGCTTGGTTATATGAGAGAACCACTGGGATAAAATATAAAATATTCCAACCTTGGCAGTGCTTGCCATGGAAATTAAAACTCTTACATGAAACATGAACGCACTAAGGGTAATGTTCTTGTATTACCACTGACCGTCATCTCAAAACAGCTGCTTCAAGGCCAAGGCCATGTGGCAAGCGAGAAGCAGGTGGGGGCATCAGTGAGAAGCAGAGTGAGAGCTTCAGCACAGGCCTGACGAGGGGAAAAGAAAATCTCTCCTCTGTCTCGTTTCTTATCAGGTTCACTTTCTACTTAGCAATACCCAGAAAGCCTGCTTTACAGAGTGATACTTCCTTTTGAGAAGATTTTGTACACAAACTTAGATTCCTCAGAGGAATAGTAGGGGCTAGCAGAAAATATAATGGAGTAAATTTGTGTGCACGTAATATTTTATATTTAGCAAAAGCTATAACAACGATTCCCAGATGTACTTATACCATGTCTATGTGTATTTATTTATATATGCTATATATGTGTGTCTGTACATTTAAATGTCCATATATACCTATATATTTAACTATCTGCTTTCTACACACAAGTCAAATATTCAACAAGTAGAATTTTTTTTTAAATTTTTTCTCAACAGGTAGATTTTTGACTAAGGAGGGAAGACTTGGTTGTGTTGAAGTTATTGAGAAATCGTATGAGTAACTGCATGGTTTGTTGCCATATATAATGGACTTTTTTGATGATTTAGGTAGGCTTTTTTTTTTTTTTTTTGAGACAGAGTTTCACTCTGTCATCCCACATCCCAGTAGAGTTCAATGGTGTTATCATAGCTCTCAGCAACCTCAAATTCCCAGGCTCAAGTGAACCTCTCACCTCAGCCTCCCATGTAGTTGGGACTACAAGCATGTGCCACAACTCTTGGTTAATTTTTTTATTTTTTGGTAAAGACAGGGTCTCCCTCATCTCAGGCTGGTCTCGAATTCCTGAGCTTAAGTGCTTCTCCTACCTCTTCCTACCAGAGCGCTAGGATGATAGGTGTGAATCACTGTGCCCCACTCCAATTTGAAGGAGTTTTTGAGGAGACTTGTGCATCAATTCTATTTATGCCTACCCGGCTGATGTAGAACTAGTCTTCTTGGAAACCTGCTATAATACTCTAGGAGAAAGAGACTGAGGCTTGGAATCAAGCAAACTTATTCAAATTTCCTCTACTCTTTTAATTTGTTTGCAAACTTGGGGAAGATCCTTGTGTTCTACAAATTCCAAAGTCTAAATATGTAAAAAGAAAAAAAATTACAGAATTGTAAAGTAGCACAAGTAAGGTTATATTCCAAGCATGGAACTTCAGAAACTGCAGGGCCTTAGAAAGTAAAAATCCTTTTAATGTTTCGTTTTTAGAGATCTCTAAAAATGATTGCGGGCAGTACCCAAGTTAGGGATGACCTGACTTATAGTGTTCCTTACATATAAAAGGGCTCCCGAAGCTCCCCTTATGGATAATTTATAATTAAATAATTACATTAATTATTCAGGAACTATTTTTTTCTGGTTATGTAAACAAATCTGCATGGTGCAGATTCAAGTCATTCGTTCGTGCAACATCTTTAGGCTATCGGCTGGTCTCATTGTTTATGAAGTTGGTTACCCAAAGCATCACTTTTGTTTTAACTTTTTAAATTCAATTTTATAAGTCTGTGCTTATTCTAATGATCATGCCTCCAAAATTAAAGTCCACTGCCAACCCAAGTGAGCCTCAGTGAAAAGGAAGGTGATTACATTTGAAAGGAAAGTAGAAAAAATTAAGATTTTAGAGAAAGGCCCAGCGCTGTCATTGATTAGGAAAGCATTAGGCTTCACTTGCACAACCATTGGAACAATTATATGGGATAAAGTGAGAATAAAGGAAAAAGTGAAAGGTAGTTCTCCAATAAAAGCATTAATTATTACTAAGCATGGTAATAGATTAATTATTAAAATGGAAAGGTCATTATTGACTTGTTTAGAAGATGAAATAAGTATAACATTCTTATTAGCCTAGTGTTGACACATTAGGTGAATGTTAACCTTAATATTCTATTTTGAAATTTATCCTATTTAAACTTTTTATATGACTTTGTTTTTATGTTATATTTAAGTTAAAAGAAAGAGCACAATAGTTTCTGGAACTAATTATTACAGTACAGAATTTTATTATTATTATTATTATTACAGAATTATACTATACAGATGTCCATATAGTTCGTGTGCAATTTAACTATTTTAAATTGCTAGCCCAATCCTATATTAAACATTAGCTTTCACAATGGCCCAAGCCATAAAACAAAGCAATAGACCTCCACACAACAAGATGAGCAGAATTCCTCCCTACTTACCCATTCATTCAATGAGTGTGAAAGGCTTGAACTCCCCACTGTAGGGGGTGAAGGCTAGCTGACTGGTTAAAAAAGTACAAGCCAAGTATTTTCTGCCTTCAGGAACCACATCCAACCCACATGGACAAATCTGGACTCAGGGTGAAGGGCTGCAAACTCCTGCTTTTATCTTCTTCACAACTTGTACACCCACCCTGTCTTTTCCACCCCGACGAGTTCATGTACTGCCTCATCTTCAAACAAATGCCTCTTTACCTGGACGATCATTTCAGCGTCTTAAGTGGTCTAGGTGCTTCATTTTCCAAAATTTGGCAGGCAAACCTTTCCAAAAATAATAACGACATCAAGAATGAAAATACAGTCTATGCTACGTTACAACTTTATACTGTTCAGTTGCTTCTTTTTGTCAGCTGGACAATGGGAAAATCTATTGCATAGGATGAAGTGCTCACTGTAATTTGTCCCCAGCTAACTCTAGAGTTACCATCTACTCCTTCTCCCATACACCCATGACGTCAGTCAAATGGAACTACTTGCTCATCACAAGTTATTTTTATTTTGCAATTATGCCTAGAATACTGAATTTCTATGTCAAGGTATGCCAAGTCCAGAAAACTATCCTTCAGCTTTTCATGTCAAACAAAATTAGCCACTCATTTCTTTGTGAACTAAACAAATCTCATAAAAATTTTTAAAATGCTTTACTTTACATTTGTATATTCTCTAACAACTCTTGGATGGCATGCTGAGTAAGGCCTGATTTATAGGCCTTTTACATCCGTTTATCTCTATCCCAGCTACCAGCGAATGCTGCTTCTTCAAAGGATAAAAACAAAAATTAATGCTTGGCAAACACTAAATAGAAAAATGGCTGGGAGTAAGGACTCCGTTTTGAATATTTGTTAACCCTCTTATTGGGTCAACTTCTTCCTAAAGCTGCTTAAACTCTCTCTGCTTTAATTCTTTCATTTGTCAAATGGAGGTAAACATAGGGCTTCACTCACAAGAGTGCTGTGATAACTACTGTGATCTAAAGACGGCCATTGGAAGTGGCTGGCGAGGAGCACTGTGTGTGTCTGCTCTTATCCCTAACATACAGTTTGGTTCCTCCAGCACATCTTTTGATTCTCTATATTCTTTTAAAATACGAGATAGCTACACTCCTCAGATAAGTCACTTCTGGATAAAATTTCACGTTTTCTTAGTTACTTGCTATTTTAATTTAAATTTTCAAATGGAACTGGTCTAATTATAAATAGGAAACTTGAGAGTATGACTAAGAACAGGGAGAGCATATTTTGTGACACTAGTTTGACAGCAGAGGCTCTGTCAGGGCAGAGTCTTGTGAACAATACAGATCAGGTTCTCTGTACTGTTTTTCTTGCTGGTAAATAAATGGACCTTGGTATTCAACATGTTTTTGCAGTTTTGTCACAGTATGTCCTCCATGTTCATTTTCCTCTTCTCTGTTGACTGTTCTGATGGTTCGTTCGTGTCAGCAGGAGACCTGGGCTTGATAGCAAATGACAGAGAACCTGTGTTGTGGAGTCTCACTGATGGGCAGCTGGTAGTTACTTACAGAAGTCCTGTGCTTTGCGAGCACTTTCCCAGAGTTTAACCTTCTCCTCAGAGCACACGCGATAACCAGAGGCCTGCTGAGTATCAACATCTCACAAAGGGCGCTGGAGACGCTGGGCTCCCAACTAGCATCAGGGTCACTGTTGCCATGGCCAAGGTTGTGAGCAGATTTCAGTGCTACCTTCATGTATTTACTGCTATAAGACTTTGCATACAGTACTTAATGAAGTCCCAAAGTTCTAAAATGCTTTTTTTTTTTTTTTGGTTTGAAATTATAAAAATTATAAGCTTTTCTCTGTATATTCATGTCACCAAAAATTTTGGAATTCTGTGGCATGCATCAAATTTTTTTTGTATGCATCAGATTTTTAAAACAGATATTCTTCCAGCAACCTACGAAGCTTTCTGATGACAAATCAAACAGTATATAAAGAAAATACAGAAGCCACATATTAAAGCCCATTAAACATCTTACCTGGGACTCTGCAAAATGTAAAAGAATGTTTTCAGAAAATAAAAGTGAAAGAAAAAGAACAACTAGAACAATTTACACGTCATGAGCAAAATGCTCTAAACGGTAACGTCTTTGATTTTCTCATGTGTGGGAATTTGTTATAAATATTAAAACATATCTTAAAATGTAATCTTTACAAGTAAAAAGTGGTAAATTTAGTTTGAAAATTCTGAGTATAACACTACTAATTATGTAGTATCTAATAATATCCTAGCATCCCAAGGAAAGTTATGTGGTTAATGAAAATGCCTATTTTATTTCCAAAAAGTTATTTCTGTTTTAAAGATTTGGACTCTCACTTAGTGTTCCTTTTCTGTTTGAAGATAATTCTAGCAACATAGCCTAACGCAAGCTTACTCCACCTTGGAACTGTGGACTTTTGGGGTGTAACTCCCTGTACTGAGGGGTTCTCTTCTGCCCTTGAGTATGTTGGCAGCATCCCTGCCTTCGGGAAATGTACAGACGGCTCCCCTTCAAATCGTGACAACCTAGGTATATTCAGGCATCGTCCGACGGCATATTCTGAATAGGACAGTGTGTTAGTTTCAAATACTATGAAGCAGATCACCATGAACTCAGTGGCTTAAAACAACCCAAATGCATTATTTGTCATAGTTGGAACATTTTCCCCCTCCAAAACTTGTGTTGAAGTTTAGTTGTCAAAGTAAAGGTATTGAAAGGCAGGGCTGAATGGTCACATGGGGCCTAAATGGGAGATGTGTACTTGATAAGCACTCTGCCCTCAGGAACAGAGTGATGTTGATGATGTTAAAGGGTTTTGTGGGCTGGTTCTTCTCTGGCCTTTCACCTGTAGCCAGAGATGGCTCTGGATTCGGAGAAGGCCCTTTCCAGAGTCTGGTGAGTTGATCCCAGACTTCCCAGCTTCCAGAACTATGAACTGATGAAACTCTGTTATTATAAGTTACCCAGTCTCAGATGCTCTGTTGTAATGGCACAAATGAACTAAATATTATCTCCCAGTCCCCATGATCAGAAATCGAGTGGGGTCAGCAGGGCTTCCTCTCAGGATCGTGCTCGGCTAAGATCCTCACTGCAGGCTCAGGATCTTCTTCCAAGCACACTGGTTTTGCCAGAATCATTTCCTTGTAGATCCATGATTGAAGTCCCTGTATCTAGAAACTATTGTCAGGAACAACTCCCCTCTTCTAGAGGCTGCCTCCAGTGTCTCAGCACATGACCGGTATGGGCCAGTGACAACGTGGATGTTAACATTTTTAGCTAAGTCAAAGGATTATGTCTTTGTGACCCCAAAGCCCCCTTCAGTCTCCATGGTGTATAGAGTAACATAATCACAGGAGTAATTATCTCACCAACATTTGCCATATAATATAACCTCAACAGAGAAGTAACCATCTCATCATCTTCAAAGGTTCTCCTTACACTTAAGGTAAAAGAACTCCACCAAGAGTGTACATGAGGGGCAGCTATCTCACCATGGTCTGGATGCTTGGGACCTCTCAAAACTTATATGTTGAAATTTTAACATCCAAAGTGATGGTTTTGAGAGGTGAGACCTTTCAGAAGTGAGTAGGTCATGAGGGTGAGACCTCCATTAAGGAAATTAGTGCCCTTATAA
This sequence comes from Nycticebus coucang, assembly GCF_027406575.1. Taxonomy (NCBI): domain Eukaryota; kingdom Metazoa; phylum Chordata; class Mammalia; order Primates; family Lorisidae; genus Nycticebus; species Nycticebus coucang. Next base: position 6,287,866 of record NC_069796.1, read on the forward strand.
AAGATAAGCCAGAGGACAATCTCGTCCCTCCACTATTTGCGAAAATAGCAAGAAGTTCCAAGAACCAGGAATGCAGCCTTCATCACAACCTTATCAGTTGGTTCTCTGATCTTGGGATTTGCAGAGTCCAGAATTGTGCAAAATAAATTGCTGTTGTTTATAAGACTTACAGTTTATGGCATTTTGTTATAGAAACCGCAAACTAAATGAGACACTGTTAAATTGAAAGAAAGGAATAAAAGACAGAAAAAAGAAGAAGAGGGAGGAAGGAAGGAAGGAAACAAGGAAGAGGGAGCAGGAGGGACGGAGGGAGGGAAAGAGAGAGTAACTCTGGATTTGTAAAGGACAGCATTCTTAAGCATGCAAGCCATATATTTACAAAGAAGGCATAATGTATGCCATATATTTACATGTAAGGCATCAAGATGTCCACAAATTACTTTCAAATAATTCAGCAATTCTATCTATTCAGCTAGCTGGCTAGCTAGATGGATAATGGAATTAGAGGTTGAATTGTTTGCTCCCAAAATTCACGTTACAGTACTAAAATACCTCAGAATATGTGGAGGTAGAGAATTTAAAGAGTAATTAAATTATAGTGAATTCATTGGAGTGGGCCCAAGAGTAATGTGATTTGTATCCTTATTTGAAGAGGAAGTCTTGACAAAGTATAGACACAGGGAAAAGACACTATTTACAAGCCAAGGAGAATAACCCAGAAGAAAACAACTCTGCCGACAAAACACTCAATCTATGGTTCTTCATTATGGCAGCCCTCGTAAACAAACGCATGTGTAGATAGATAGTAGATAGCTAGATAGATGGTAGATAGCTGGCTAGATGGATGGATGGATAGATGATAGATAGATAGATAGATAGATAGATAGATAGATAGATAGATAGATATAATGAGGGCATGAGGGACAACCATACTATGTTTTAGTTTACAAGTTTTAAACCAGGTGCTACAAGACTATGTAAGTCTGAAAGAACAGGAAATGGAAACATTAGCTTAGCCACTATCACAGTTCAGAGGAACGTTTTCCTAAATCAGTAAAGAAAATTCTGAATGCCTTAGCCAGAAGCAAAAAAGTGCACGGTTTTCATAACTCACTGGAAAGACACTGAAATTTCTAAGAATTTCTAAGGTGTCATGGGCTGAATCGTGTCCATACATAAAATTCTAATCTCCTCCGAATGTGACTGCAGTTTTAAATAGGTCATTCAAATAAGTAACTAAGTTAAAATAAGGAAGTCAGCCTATTAGCATGGGCTCAATCTTGCCAGAGTCCCTGTAACAAGAGGAGATTAGGACATATGAACAGATACCGGGGGTCCATGTGTATGGGGACAGCCATGTAAGCATCAAACCACAAGAAAGTAGCCATCAGCCACTCAAGGAGAGAGGCTTAGAAGAAACCTCTGCTGGCACCTGGCACTTCCAAACTCTAAAACTGTGAGAAAAGGCATTTCTGTTGTCTAAGAAACTCATTTTGTTAAGCACTGTTATGGGAGCCCTAGCAAACTAATGGCGATGGGTGTCCAATCACCTCAATGGCCAGCAGTGCAGATGGTTCTGGAGGAACTGCCGGACACCAAAGTGAATTTCACATCAGGACGCAACTGAGTCTAGAAAATAACAGCTTCTCTTCTACCTTCCACATCCCATGTAATCCTAGATATACACAGGAAAGGACATGATGGGAAACAAATGAATAATTTCCAGTTTCTCTCCTACATCCAGAAGAGACGTGAGGTGTTAGTGATGAACTCAGCTTGACAACAGAAGGCAGGGAGGGTAATATTGATCAGAACAAGTCAATTAGTCCATAAAGTTTGTGCACCATTTAAACAGTATGCGATTTAAAACTGCACGTGAACTTTAAGGCCAGCTTGTGTTACAGGAGTAGGTGAGTCCAGGAGAGACTTGGGGATGTGGAAGCCAAATTTGAGTAACTCATTGTTCCAAAAGGTTTCAGCATTCATTTGATGACAACAACAGACATTCCTGTGTTTGTCAGAATAGGAAGTAAATGAACGTATCCTCATATGAACATATCATTCATTAAATGAACATATCATATCATATTCCAAAGATTATCAAAGTAATGTAAATAACTTTTTGGTAAAAACTGGCAGCTCCTATTAAAAATTAAATTCCTTTAAAACACAAGAGCATAACATGTCCCTAACAAGAACCAATAAATAAGAGACCATGATCCATTGAAGAGGAAAGAGAGGGAGATGGGGGCCAGGGAAGAGGCAGAGACAGACAGCAAACTCTCAAAGAGCTGACATCATAGTATTATCACAGATTATATTATTTTGTTGACCATATTTTCTTTAAAAAACTATCTTGAAGATGCCTGCAGAATATAAGAAACTAGAAAGAAATATAAGAAAAAACAACTTTTCTTTAAATGGCAAACTTACTAAGACTATACTCAGCTGAAAAGAAAAGGAAGACAGCAAGAGTGTTTGTAGGAAGGGAAAGTGTCCAGAACCTTGCTCGGAGTGAAGGGATCTGCAGAACATGAAAGAAAGAAAGATGCCAGGACGACAGCTCGCCACTGTCCGGCATTCTGCAGCAATCCACTGAGGCTGCTCTGGCCATGCCCAGTGTCCCTTTTCATTTGAGCCCAGTGACCTTTTTCATTTGAGTGCCCGCTGGCTCTACTTCCAGTGAATAACTTCTACTTTGGTTTTGTATGAGGTCTTCTTCTGGGTACCAAAGCACACTATTTTGCCAGATGAGCTAGAAAATTAAAAACACACACACACATGTGTGGGCAACACGTACTCACAGGCTCGCATTCTTCCCAGGCACCACCTGCAGACAACGGTCTTGAGGAGACAGTATGTACATGTTACAATCTTTCAACCCTAGGCAGGGTGAGGCCAGGTACAGGTTTCAATGGCATCCTGGGTATGATTCAATTCCAGTCACCACAGGATGACTGTTTCATCAGGAATGAATTCATGGCTGCCTCGCCTTTCTTACCTTGTGTCTCTACTCTTTAGTTGGAAAATAAAGTTATAAATGTAAAAGTGAAACTCTCAAGCTTTCATATAGTATAAGAGAATGCTAAATAACGTTAGAATGAAAAATAGTGTGTTAATAAGATACATTAACTGTGTTAATATTATTTAAAAATGAATTAGTTAATACGTACACTGAGAATATAAGGCATAATGTGAAAGATTATTGTCCATGAAAGATTTCAAATTTATTTATTTATTTATTTTTATTTTTATTTTATTTTTTTGAGACAGTCTCAATCTGTCATCCTGGGTAGAGTGTCGTGGCATCATGGCCCACAGCAACCTCCAACTCTTGGGCTCAAGTGATTCTCTTGCCTCAGTGTTTCTATTTTTAGTAGTGACAGGGTCTCGCTTTTGCTCAGGCTGGTCTTGAACTCGTGAGCTCAAGAAATTTACCCACCCAGGCCTCCCAGAGTGCTAGGATTGATTATAGGCATGAGCCACGGCACCAGGCCCATATATTTAAATTTAAATGTACAAAAAGTTCACAAATCAATTTAAAGAGATCATTCAGAAACTACACTAAAATGTGCAAGAGAGACTTTTAAAATATAAATCCAAATGTCAATACAAATACAAAAAAAGATTTTCAGTTTCATAAGCAATCAGATAAATGCAAATTAACAACAAAAGACCATATTTGCACATATCATAGTGGTAAACACACAAGTCTTAAACTTTTTGCCAAGTATGTGAAGAAATGGGAACTCTGATACAATAATGGTGACAGTGTAAATTAGCACAGCATTTTCAAACAACTTCGTATCACCTAATAAATAGAAGAATCACATACCTTCATCACAGTATTTCTGCCCTAGAGAGATTTTATATATTTGAATAAATAGCATCACTATTCATAATAGTGCCAATCTAAAAATTCTATCATTTTTATATTGTATAAAATAATATGCATAGTGTTTCATTGTCATGTAAATTTCAAAAAAAAATATTATGTTGTTTGCTGAGGCATATTTAAATAATACATTATTTTAAAAGTTAGGTGAAAATGAAAAAATAAGTTTCTATAGTAGTTGATTACAAGGATATTTCAGGAAGTATTTGAATAAATACAGCTTAAATAATGTGTATACTAAATTTCATCATTTGTTCCTGGGAATATAAGAACATCAACTGTCAGATTAGCAAATTAAAGGACGGGTTAATAATGCAACTTCTATAGCTGATATCTGAAATGAAAATAAGGCATTTTCTTTCTTTTAACTTTCTCTTTTAGTCTCAAAACTATATTTAAAATAACAATCTAATTCCAAGTTAAAAAAAAAAAAAGAAAGAAAGCACATTTCTCAGCCTTACCTACAGTTTAGCTAATTTTGTGTATAGAAAACCTAATATTTAGATGGGTAAATCCAGTATCCATATATTTTCCAGTATTTATTTATATTCGTATATCAAGGAGTCATGTCCTTGCATTTGGTTAACTCCCTAATGATTGGTGGACACTATTTTCTTGGTAGTTTGCAGATGTTATTCTGCCGTTACCTAATTTCCTTCACTTTGACAGTCAGATTTGGCCAGATTGTGCCATTTTATCAAACAACTCCCAACCCCAACACCTTGACACAGTGTGTGTCTACTCACTCCAGTATCTATGTAGATAAGGATGTGGGGCCCTGCTCGCCACAGAGATACAGGCTGATGGAAGCTTCACTTCTGTTTATATTTTATTGGACAAACAGTCAAGTTACCATTCTAACAACAAAAGGGGTTAGAACTTTTAAATTTCCCATGTGCCTAGTAAGAGAACTAAAACACACATAAACAGATCTAATAACTACCTCTATAAATAACTAGCTATTTCTATCTGGAAGCCTGTACATTCAGGAATTTAATCATGAAATAAGTAGGTTTATCAGCCCTTCCTAGGACGTAATGAACATTTTCAATCTACAGACTCAAGACTTCTATTATGTAAGAAAAACACGTTCTATCATCTCCTTAATTGTTGCGCTCCATCTGTTTCTTTTTCTTCTCTTGAAAGTTATGTGTATCTAACCTTTTTCTGTCTTATTTTTTATCCCAGTTTTAATTTATTTATACGTGGGTCTGTTTTGAGTTATTTCTTCTAGTTGCTATTCGACGCCATGACTGAAGGATGACTAACCTCTTCTTTGAATGCTGATTTCTTTTTTTGGTTCCCGAGGCTGGGCTTGCTGTTAGCTTTGTATTTGTTTCTTCAGGTCCAGAAGTTTTATTTGTGGTGCACGTGAAGCTTCCTTAGTGCTCCTATTTTTCTTTCAAGTGTACCGTCTCCCCCAGCTGTTCTACCTCGTTAGGAGTTCCTTGATAAATGAGTTTTGCTTCTATTTTCCACTTGGCTAGTGGGTCTTTTTGGATTTCTTATTATTATTAATTTGTTTATTCATGTTTTGGGCCTGCTCACTGCTTTAGTTGTTGGGACAACACAAGAGATTGCAACACTGATTTCTTTCTCTTTTGTTGGGGGTTTATTAGCCATAACTTGTCAGTGCTTGCAGCAGGTGGAGCTGCTCTCCAGGGTCTTCTGTGTGGCAAAGGCTGTGGTTTCTCAGTTCAGGAAACAGAGCACAAAGCATGAGGGACTCTGTGCCAAAACCCCGGCCTTCAGAAGACCCCTGAAACAGGCCCCACTTAGTACTTGCAACATAATTTTTCACTTTCAAAAATTTAAAGTAGCTAAGACCTTTAATCCTCAAAGTGTCTAGTTCTGGAGCAGGAAATAGGTGCATTTCAAAGGTAACCTGTGTACATCATCAGATTATGGCCTTTCTCAGTGATATAAGCATTAAAAAATCACAAAGTCTGACGTTTCATAACAAAAACATAAAGCCGTTCCCTTCCTATAAAATCAAACAGAATTTGACTTTTTTTTTTTTGCAGTTTTTGGCTGGGGCTGGGTGTGAACCCACCACCTCCGGCATATGGGGCCTGCGCCCTAGTCCTTTGAGCCACAGGCGCCGCCCAGAGTTTGACATTTTGAATTTTGAATATTTCCTTTAACTTACAGAGACAGGAATATACGGCAAAAGGATGAAATAGTTTTTAACCTATAAACTATTATTTGGGCTACATTCTCAGCTGGATATTTTATTCTTTTTTTTTCTTTATCTTTGTCATTAATTCTTCTCATCTGAAAGAGGCTAAAAGTTCTTGAAACTAGTTATGAAAAATAGATTTCTTCAGTGTCTAAGAAGATTAAATTTATACAAATAAATGAATGAATGACTAAACCACAACTCCAAAGAAGATGGATGAAAATAGAATGTATCATGGCCTATCTGTCATCTCACTCTGTTTCAAACGGCTCAACCAATGGAAGAAATCCTTCTGGATCGAAGTTTGCTAACTTTTGCACTCGTTGCTTTAATAATAGATAATTATAGCTTGTCTATATACTTTTTAGAGCTTAAATTAGATATAGCTGTCTGCATTTCCTGTTTTAAGTCATTTTTAACATTTGTTGAAAATTTTCAAACATCTGCTTAATTCTGTTGCAGGGGTGGGTGAGGCAGAGTGAGTGAGTGAGGCTGTCTCTGTGTTTACTTTACCTCTCGTGTGTGGCTGTTCAGAGTGATGATTTGATATAAATGAGCCTTTGCATTCAAATCATACATTTGTGAGCCATTTGCTAGAGAAGTTTTCTAAAAAGTTAGAAATTTAAGAACATAATGCTATAATGGCTCAAATGATCAGATGTGAAGAAAGAGTGTTTTTGTTTGATGTAATAGCTCCAATTACTATTTGCAGAATGTAGCCAGGCACCTACTTGTCCTGGGAGACAGAAGCTTTCAGAGCACTTGTTTTCAAGTCAAACATGGGTTTCATTCTCTTGGCAGCTGCTCAAGCTTATTACTACATAATTGGCACCACCAGCTGCCTCTGCTGTGTAAACCATATGAACATCACACAATCCAGGTCTTACCATCTCATTAAGTATTAGCACACTTTTTTGTGCAATGAACTGTGTAGGCACAAATAAACAACCCCAAATCTATTATGGAGAGTCTTACCATCTTGGATTCGGAAATTATATTCCAGCAATATTATTTCCAATATCTGAAAAGGACACACCACCACAGTTTTCTTAAGCAATGTATGTATATATTTATTGTTCTACCTTGCATTGGCTTGCTTGGAAATTAAAGGAGAAACTAGATTTCAAAAATAATTAAATAAACTAACACCATGGTTATAAAAGAACTTAACTTCTGCAGTGGAGACTTAAAAAATTATAAATCTACATTTGCTTTGTAAGCATAATTTACAATGATGAACAGAAGAACCAGAAGGCTTTATCAATATATTACCTTACGGCATACGGGGTTATATCAAGTTCACGGGAAGGTCAACTGAAATTGCTAATTCAGAAGGCTATCTATCTCCTTCCGTCACTATAGCAAAATATTTATCCATCTGCCCTCTCAGTGGTGTGTAGCTCTTTAGCCCATAAAAGAATTCACTTTAAGTATGTTAACAATAACAACAACAAAAAACTAAGCTGTTTTTCTTAATGACACTACATTAAATATTCAGTAAGCTTAAGAAATACATCCTGACAGTCAAAGATACATCTAGAGTAAACAAGACTACCTAGTTTTTGCAGGAAAAAACCCTTCTTGATCATTAATTCCTTCATTCATTCACTCCCGCCTGATTATACACATATCAAGTGTGGTACAATTAAGCCACTGGTTTGCATTAGGGAAAACACAGGGAGTGTAAGTATAACAAAAGGTATTACTGCGTGTGCATTCCGACACAGATATGAGCTAATAAGATGAATGTAAACGTAATTTGTCTAAGTATAAATATGAATAAATTAATACATAAATGAAGGAATACATTCTTTATCATTTTAGTTGATGCTGCTGAATTTAACAATATTAGAAAACAAAATACTATTTTAAATGAAAGTGGTATTCTCTTCTTTCTTGAAAACACATCTTTATAACTTGATTTATGGACATCATAACATTAAAGAAAAACATTTTTTTTACCATTCAATTACATCAAATCTACTCTCATGAAAACACTGATTGTCATGTCTGGAATAAAACTCTACCTGGTTCTGACCCCTTTAACAACCTATTTCAAATATATTAGCTTTCTAAATATATCTTTTAGATTATGGCTTTTGGAGGATAACTAGAAAAATACCCCCCCTGCTTTTTTCTGAACAACCTAAAGCTAAAGCATTCACAAAATCAAATCTTTTATGTAACTCCTACTCTTCCAAATTCACATGTGCAAACACCCATGTCTTCCTAGATTTATCAACCATGGATAGACCTGTTGAATGATCCAACGTATCTTCCTAACAGTTTCTGTGCCTGGACACATGCTTGTGTATCTCTGGTTAAATGTGGCACTGTTAGTGTACATATTTGGAAATCATTTATTTCACAAGCATTTTTTCACCTCTGTGATAGGGAGTAAACTGAACACTGATAAGAATAACTAAGTCATAACATGTGGTCTCTACGAATTCAAATGCTGCTTAGAAAAGTTACTTCTAATCTGATTTGTTGGAAACTGTTTTATAAGTTACTGAATATTGAATTCAATCAAATATTTTTCTCTACATTAACTGAAATTATAAGCTTTTTTGTTGTTTATTTTTAAATGTTAAACTAAGTCAGTATTGAAATAAACTCTACTTGGTTATCATGTACCATCCATTTATTCACTGACAGATTTGATTCACTAAAAGCTTTTCTGAATATTTTGCGACTATATTCATGAGGCTACTCGTAGTTTCCTTTTTGTGTGTAATGTTTATGTTCAATTATGATATCAGAATAATGCTGGACTCATAAGTGGCAAAACATTTTTTTCAATTCTATTTATTGGAAGAGATTGTGTAAAAACGTTGTGATTTCTGTTTTACATGGTTGATAGAATTCACCAACAAAATTATCAAGGCCTGGGGATTTACCTTGTTGAGTGTTTAAAATCCATAGTTTTTATTTCATCTTGAAAAAACTTTGGTAGTTAACATGTTTCAACGATTGATTCATTTATTCAATTTTATTGTTATAAAATTGTATGCCATATTGTCTATCATTTTTTAATATCAGTGGGGCACAGAGTGATCCCATTTCTATTGTGATAAATGATTTTTATAACATTATCAATATTATCATATTGGTAATGTGGTTTTGTTTTCTTTCTTTTCATTAGCCTTTTTAGAAGTTTGCCAATTTTGGGCGGCGCCTGTGGCTCAAGGAGTAGGGCGCCGGTCCCATAAGCTGGAGGTGGCAGGTTCAAACCTAGCCCCAGCCAAAAACCAAAAAAAAAAAAAAAAAAAAAAAAAAAAAAGAAGTTTGCCAATTTTATTGATCTTTTAACAAAAACACTTTTGTTTTTATAGATTTTCCCTATATTTTTATTTTCAATGACATCAATTTTCACTCTAACCATTACTATTACCTTGGTTCAGCTTATTTTAGGTTTATTTTGTGTTTTTTTTCTCTGGTTCTTAAAAGGAAGACTTAGTTTACTAATTTGAGGTCATTCCTCTTTTCAATGCATGCATTTAATGCTGTAAATTTCCTCTAAGCACAGCTTGAGGTACATTCTACAAGTGTTGATATATATTCATTTCCATTTAGTCCAAAATATTTTTTCATATCCCTGAGATATCCTCTTAGAGCAATGTGTCTTTAAGAAGTGAATAATTTAATTTTCAACAATTTGGAACTTTCCATGTATCTTTTCATTGTTTCTAGTTTCGTTCTATTATTATCAGAGAGTGTGCTTTGGATGGTATCTATTTTATTAATTAATTTAGTAATTAAATGATTACTATTTGTTTTGCTCCTTATCCATACCTGAAATTGTAAGATTTTTTTTTTTTTTTCTGGAATCATCTCTGTTTAGCCCAAGGAACTTCCCGTAGTATTTGTAAGGTCAAGTTTGCCAGTGACAGGGCCTCTCAGTTCTCCTTTTTTGTAGGAATGTCTGTCTTTATTTTGTTATAATTATGAAGAATATTATTGCTGTATATAGAATTCTGGGTTGTAAAAATTATTCTGTCTTTTTTTTAGTCTGGTTAGAGGTTATCAACTGTACAATTAATCTGATATCTTCAGTAGTTCTTACATCATAATAATTTTCAAAACCTTGGATGTGCTTCTGCGATTGTCCCAGTAACATTCTATCAGCCCAGACTTAGTTACATCTATGGACAGAATCACAAAGTTCTCTTCTCTAGCTGTCTGGTCTCCTGAATTCCCAACACTCTGGAAGGGCCTCGTACCTCGTTTTCTGGCTGGTAATACTTTGTGCTCATCTGTCCCTTCAGCCATTAACTCTCCTGTGGTGTCATGCAGTTCCATTCTTCTGGAGCCACTTGACGGCCATGTGACATTAAGTGACAGATGGAAAATAATAATGGGGATTCTCCCCAAGTCTATGAGCCATGGAATCTCCTTTCTCCAATTTCTCCGGTCAGGAAAATAGGTTTGACCTTTAACTTACAGGTGTCTGCAATATTCTACACTAGTAATGATTCAGTCCCTTTTAGAGTTCCCTCCTTTCTTAGATTCAAGAACATTTTCCTGTTAAGAATTTTCTCTTGCTTCAATAACTGCTCCTGACTACTTCCCCCTTCAGCATGACTTTGTCAATTCCCTGTCATGCTTTTTATGGTCCCTCCTGTTTCCCCAAATGTAGTAAAGTTCTGTTTGCACAAACCTGACCCTTTCGTTAACTTTTCTCCCATTATTTCTGTTTAAATAAAACATTTCCTGAAAATATTTTCAAAATGTCTGCTTTTCGATGCTGAGCAAATGGTTCTTCTATTTCACAAGTTATCATTGCCTGCATTTGGAGTCAGTCAGCAGAAAGTGAGCGACTGAACCAGAAATTTGAAAGACAGCCAAAGAAAGTAAATGAAGAGATAACTAATGGGTAAGTAAACATAAAACACATCTTTGTATATACTTATCTTTTTAAATGTGTTTGGAAAGTTTTTGTAATTTGATTTAAATTTTATATGCTCTATTTTAAGAAAATAAAAATATTACATATACAGTACATCCTAAATTGCATTATCCAGCATCAGGTTCAAGTGTCTACAAATTCAAAATTATTTACTGTGATTGGTGAGCAGTTTTATGCTCCAGTCTTTATATGATTAAGTGAATTTCTTTCAACGACAATAAAAATCTATATAAAAATTGGAAATTATGAAAATTCAGGTAAATAATTGAAATAGATGTGTAACCATTTAAAAAGTTACCTTCTAATGAAATTGAGAGGGTAAATAAAGGTGATATTTAGCATAATTTAAAATATAGGTCAGAATATTATTTTAAGACACTTTGTCAATGGTGTTATTAAAATGTTGAATGTGGCGATAAAAATAAATTTTATTTATACGTGTTTTTATGCTCTAGAGAAGTATGTTTCTCAAATATGTAATTGATGCTCGCATCCCTCAATTACTGTCAGAAGGTTATTACATGCACTTGGATTTTATTCAAAGCCATTTCTTCTTAAATGTTCTGTAATTCAGACTTCCCTTTTATTTCCCAATTGGGCACAATTAATTGAGATTTTACTGCAGATACTGTAGTGTGAAAGTCAATGCTAATTAGAAGCTTTACAACACAGAAAGGTGGAAAGAGAATTCCTGTGTTGGCCTCACGAGAGAAGAGAATACTAGAACACAGCCTGCAGTGGGAGTGTAGAGAATCGACTGGGCAAGAGGAAGAAATACAGAATGATTAGAATGTTCATTTTATATACAGCTAGCATGTAAAAGGCAATAAATATTTGACACTCAGGAAAAATTGAATTCCTATTGCGGGGAGTAAACCAACCGTTCCAGAATATTTTAATGTTCTGCCCAACAAAATTTGGTTTCACCTATCCTTATAAGACTTGTGTCTTTAATTTTATTTAAATCTTTTAATCTTAGAATATACACAAAGGTAATATTTTATAACTGGACATGCCCAATTTCTTAAAAAAAAAAAAAAAAGTTTGGCTGATGTCATGACTTTGTTTGTAGTTTATAGCACAGTCTTCACCCAGGGTGGGGAATCTGTGGGCTGAAAGACACATGTGGACTCCCAGGTCCTCAAGGGTGGACTTTGAGCTGCAACTAAATTTTACAAACAAATCCTTTTATTTTGATTGATGCATTTTTGTCCATCTTTTATATTTTTATTTTATTTTTAAAATAAACATATTTAAAACACCAAAGAAATAAAATAAGTTTCAATGAAATAATACTTCCAGATTGACTGGCACAATTAGAACAATAGTAAGTTGTAAGTACTAAAATGATGGCTGCTACACTCATCATTTAGTTCTGACTTCTGCCACCCAACTGGTGCCACTACAGCAGAGGGGGCTGATTGGTGCGGGTTAATAGAGTTTATAGGCATTGAGCCTACCAGTGAATGACCAGCTTTTGACAGTGGTGCACCGTGTATCCGTTTCAAGTGGAAATTGTGGATTGTTGAACAGCTCAAGAATATTTTTAATTCTATCACGTAACAACCCATCATTTCACAGAAGACCAAGAAGAATGAAGAAAACAGATTTTTTAATGAGGATTGGGAATTGCAATATTGTCTTGTTCCTGCCAAAGATAAGATGGTTTTATTCTTTTTGCAATATCAACATTAAAGAAATTCAGTGCTCATCAGATTTATAACAGTCATAAGGAGCACAGATAGTTTAAATTAAAGGGAGTGGTAAGAAAGGTTGTATTGCAGAATTTAAAAGATAAACAAAAGCAAACACAAGTATTTCAAGCAGTAATAAGACCTGGAAACAATGCTAATGACATATGTTATAGAGTAGCTTATGTCCTGCAGGAAGAAAGTGTGACAGAAAGCATTGTCGAAGTGGTAGGACGCTTAGACCCCGACAACATTTTAAAGTACAAAGTGACTGCCTCTTTCAAGGAGAACCGTAACTGATAGGTAGTGTGTATTAGCCTTCCACTGAACAGAATGACTTCATGCAATATTTTAACATAAAAATTTATATCATTCAGTCACTTTGGATGAATCAACTGATACTATTATCTTAACAAAGGTCTTTATTCAGTAAGAAGATTTTCTTTGCTAGAAATAGTTGCTCAGATACTCTTGTAAACAGAACATGGAGAATAGATATCTTCAACAACTTTCAAGATAAACACTGTGAAATTGGGCTGAATTTGGGAAATTTAGTGAGTGTACAGGTGTACCTCCCATGTGGAAAAACATTAAGGGTTTATTGCATAGATTAAAATAAAAACTAATAACAGAGCCAGACGCTATCATTTCTCTTTGTTTTATCTTGCCTCAGTGAATTCTCAGTGGTAAAATTATTTTAAGTGACATTTTGCAACAAGTTTAAAATATTATTAGTTATTTTCAGGCAAATGCAACATCACACAGCCAGGTCTGTAATATGCTGAAGTTGAACAATGAGGTCTTCAAGGTGGAGTTACCATGTGATTCTAAAGTGCATTGGCTATTCAGGGAAAAGATACTAGCCAAAATTTTATCTCTGAAAGAGCAAATAGTTAAATATTTTATGAGGAACAGAATCAACAATGTGAATTATTGAAAGATGATTTCTACAGGAATGCCGCATTTCTATGGTATGATTATTATGCAAAATAAAATGACTTGAATATTTCTTTACAAGGTTGCAAGATAAAACTAAGTCTAAAAATGATATGTAGCAAAAAAAAGAAAAAATCCAAGCATTTTGAAAAACAAGTATCTCTTTTCAAAACACCACTTCTGTAAAGGAAATTTTGAATGAAAAATTTTCCAAAATTAGCAAAGGTCATTGATGAGCAGGATGATATATGTGAACCCTTTGAAGGCTACTCAGCTGTTACAGATCTATTAATTGGAGAATACAATGTAAGTTTCTCCAATTTTGAGAATCATGACATCACATTCAAATCAGCATTTCAGCCTCACCTCCTTGATATCACCAAGGTGCCTAAAGACCTATAGATGAATTTACTGAGCTCTCAGTAGATGACATTTTCAAGTCATTGAAGTTAAGAAAGATTCACCTAAAAATGGAAAAATGCAGTAGAATACCCACGCCTTCATCAATATCCCTGAAAAAGGCTTTCTTGGGTTTCAAACACCTACTGCTGCAAATCTGCATTGTCCTTCCTCACCCAAATGAGGAAACCCTTAGGGTCACAAATGACTGCCCCCTCTAGAGGATCGACTGAAACCCGGACCCCATACTGCAACTGAACAGTCGACTGCTTTCCAATTGAAAGGGGACACAAAAAGTCAGTAAAATATTAACTTCAAAATTAACAAATAGTTTCTATTTTTGGAAATTATTAAGTATATGGAAGTTACATTTTTACTAAATAAAAAGCTATAAGTTACGTACGGTTTTAAGTATATTTAATTGAAGTTTCTTTAATGTGGCCTAAGTTGATTACAGGTAATTTAATTCAGATTTCCAACACGGAAAGCTTCCCCACTCCTGTTTTACCACTTGATGATAAATGAATTCTTTAAGAGCAAAGATTTGTGTAATTCACATACATATCATTAAACATTCCTGACATGGTATACGGAGCACAGTGGGGACTAAATGCTCCTTTAACTTTTAGATAGACTGTTGTGTGTATAACATGTCTTCTTCCTAATCCCGGACACTTAAAATGTACCTTTCCTGGGCAGCATTTTTTACTATGTATACTAATCGAGGCCCAAAGAAAAGAGATATTTGGGTATATATATAACATGATGGAGTACTTGAAAGGATATGTGAAGGTTTTCATTAGAGCTTCTTAAGATTGTTTAAATATGTGATATTCAGTATGACGTTTTGGATAAATAACAAAATATTGACCTTCCAATAGTTCATGCCTATCCCTTTTCTCTCAGTGGACTGACAGGGAGGCACCAGATTAGCACCACGTTCCATGAATAGAAACTAAGGAATACATATTTATTCAATCCCTAAATGCTAAAGATAAATATAGCTTGATTGGTAGAGAAAAATGAGCTTGCTGTCTAAAATAGAAAAAAAAATCTAAACTTGGTAGATATGTAGGACAGTCTGATCAAAATTTAGAAAATACAGTAGAAACACATGTTGGTCACCAAACCAGGCTGTGGTCTGGCATGTGACTATGTTAATGCAAATATTTTATGAACTTGTGTATTTTCATCAATGGAAAGATGTGAAAGAAAAAAATGTTAAAACAACAAGCATAACTAGGGGCCCAACACATTGCCAAATTAAGCAATTAATTCTTTAAAATTATTTTTCCTCATTGAATAAGATTAACAGTAAAAAAAATACACTTTAAAAAGAGATTAATTGGGAAAACAGTGATGAAAACGCCTATTCTTCAAGCAAAGGAAGATGATTCTCACACAATATGCATTTTATTATGGCATTTATATCTTTTAAAAGAACCTATAATGCCTAATGAGTTAATTTAATGAAATGGCCTATTTGGTTTAAACTTAATTTCAAATGCATTGAACATTACAAATTCTCAATATTATTTTCTATTTGTTGAGTATCAATTTCAAATGTCTCTGACAGCACTTGTACTTTTTACTTTCCAAAACTAAATACTTCTTTTTCTTTTTTTTCATTTTATAATTTTTTTTATTGTCCTATATTCATAGATCATGAATACATTTATGCCTTTGTGGGATTCAATGTGTTGATTAATTGTACAAATTGGAATGCTTGCATCCTATTAATTAACATAGCTTTCACTTCATTTACTTAATCACAGTGTTAAGACATTTGTGTTCAATACTTGATAGACCTGCCGTTTGATCCTTCAATTCCTCTAGTAGGTGTATATCCAAAAGACCAAAAATCAGTTGGCAATGAAGATATTTATACCAGATTGTTCGTGGCAGCTCAATTCATAATTGCCAAGTCTTGGAAGAAGCTCAGTTGCCCATAGACACATGAATAGATTAATAAATTATGCTATATGTACACCACGAAATACTATGCAGCATTATAAAAAGATGGAGACTTTACCTCTTTTATGTTTACATGGATGGAACTGGAAAATATGCTTCTTAGTAAAGTATCTCAGGAATGGAAAAAAAAAATCCAGTGTTACTCAGTACTACTACAAAACTAAATACTTAAACTTGGGTAATCGTAGTTGAGATGGAAGTTTCTTTCCAGTATGTATAACCAATATGCTTATATATATAACCTATTTTTAGTATATGCCAAAATCTCCACTCACAGCTCAAACACTAAACATAGTAAACAAACATTAAAAAATCAGGGTCCTTCTGAAGGTTCTCAGGTTTATATATTTAAAAGAAAGTCTAACTAGTCTTCAGAATCCGTTATATTGTTACTTTCCATACAATTAACTGATGTTTACATTAACTAAAATTATTAAATATTGACAATATAGTCCAGATAACAGGAAACAAACTGGTATTATGCAGCATCTTTTTCATATTCAACATAAGAGAATTTATGAAGATCATTACGGACCTATGGTTTAATGCTAAAATGTGTTCTCTGTTGCTGACTGCTGTGCTGAGGATCTTCAGTAGCTAAGATCATTTATGGAAATCAATTGCAGAGAGTCAAGGATAAATGGTGGAATGACACCAAGAGTGCATAATGCAAGGGTAGATAGATGTCAGATCTATTAGTATAGAGTATAAATGTCTTAACACAAAAAGTAAACGAGATGGGGTGTATATTAACAAGTGTGATGTAAGCGTTCCTAACTCTATATGAAATCATTGTACCCCACAAATGCATTAATGTATACATGATCTATGTGTTTATGATTTAATAAAAAAAAAAAGGATAAATCAACTGGCCCAACCTTACATGCAGAACGAGGGTGGGGAGAGTCTTAGGAAGAACAGCAACTCATAGAACTTGAAAAAAATATTATCATTAATCTCTGTGAGAAGCTGGACACTTGACAATAGAGTTTGTGGCAATATGACGTCATTAGTCCAATGCTCTTAAAAATGAGCACTGTAAAGTTATCTTATTTGGACATTATGGTACTAGCAGCATAACAAGCTAATTTTTTTGTTGAAGTGTAAAAATCTAGCCGGGCGTTGTGGCGGGCGCCTGTAGTCCCAGCTACTCGGAAGGCTGAGGCAAGAGAATAGCGTAAGCCCAGGAGTTGGAGGTTGCTGTGAGCTGTGTGAGGCCACGGCACTCTACCGAGGGCCATAAAGTGAGACTCTGTCTCTACAAAAAAAAAAAAAAAAGTGTAAAAATCTGCAGTATAAGAAAATGTATTAAACTCTTGAGTCCTTTGAAATTCCATTTAATCTTATTTTTGTTTTATAATTTATTAACTATTTTAGACCAATGAATATTCCATATTTCTAAAATACAAATGACTGAATTGAAGTATGTTGGTAAGATACGTCATTTTGAATTAAAAAGGCATTAAAAATTTAAAAAGACACATGTACTTGAACCATCATCAATGAAAACATTTTTATTAAGTGTCAAAAGGTGTTTGTAAGTAAGTCAGCAATTGCAAAGTCAAATATACAAAAATATTAATTCACATTGTGACTTTTAATAATTTTATACACACACTTTTTCCAGTGTGTAATGACTATTAATATTGACTGTTGCAAAATTTGCTTGAATTTCACAGATATTTTAAAACTGACATAGAAATAGTTCCAATATATTGACATAATCACAGTTATTTTGAAATTGACATAGAAATAGTTTTAACATATTTACATAATCAGTTTACAGTCAAATCTGATATAACATACAGCTTAATTATTTAAAAGACAAACAGAATTTAATAAAAAGCTATGTTACTCATGCTAATTTAGACATTAGGCTCAATTCATTCTCCTTTGGAACCTCTCAAAGTAAGTGGATTATAGTCAAACAAAAGATGTTCATATATTTTAATTTCTTTGGAATGTCTTTCTTGATTTCAGCATTTTAATATTAGCATTTGGAGCTTGTGTATTTTATTTAAAATACCTGTGCGTTTTATAAAGTTTAAAAGTGTCATTTGATATTATGTTCGGCTCATTTTTCTCAGTAGAGAATATGCAATAAATCATAGGTTGAACAGGCAAGCTGACTTGCAGAGTAACAACAAAAAAAAATTAAACAAAATGTCAGGGCGTTGTACTTTTCTTCACGTCGAATTTGTACATATTCCATTGGATTTATAACTAATTTATAACTATTTTCCTTTTAATCATGTGACTGCTATCAAGGTTTTAATTTCACTTCCACTTCTTCATTGCTGGTATATAGAAAAGCTTCTATATTTTGCAGGGACAAATATAGACAAATACTTCTGTATTTTGTCCCTGCAACCTTGCTCTAATCGCAAGGGTTTTTATTAGGTTTTGTTATTTGTCTTTGTCAAATTCTTTTGGATTTTCTACATATAAAGAATGAGAGCTTTCGTATAAAGGTATACATATAAAGGCATTTATTTTATTTTGTGTTTTTTGTTTTTGTTTGGTTTGTTTTTGTCATCACCAAAGCTATGACTCCGGGTGTGATGTTACAAGGCTGTGCTGAGAGGGGACAATTGTGCCTTGTTTTTGACCACCTTACAAGAAATGTTTACAGATTCTCCTCATGAAGTATGATTTTACCAGGGTTATTTTTACCCTTCTTCTTCATCATCAAATTAAGGAAATTTTCCTCTGTTTCTAGTTTTTATCATGAATGGGTGGTAGATTTTGTCAAAATGTTTTTCTGCCTCTATAATTATGTCATTTTCTTTAGTCTACTAATTTGATGGATTACATACAATTAATTAATTTTCAAATGTTGAATCAATCTTCCAAATATGGGATAACTCTAATTTTGTCATGCTAATAATTCTTTTTAAATGTTATTAGATTTGATCAGTTAATATGTTGCTACACAGATTTATATCTATATTCATAAAAGGCACTGTACTGTAGCTTTTTTTTCTTACAATTTCTTTTTCTGGTCTTAATATTAGGTTAAGGCCAACCTCATAAAATGCATTAGAAAGTGTTCCCTCTGTTTCTGGGACATATCATAAAAAATTGATGTAATTTATTCCTTAAATGTTTGGTAGAATTCACTGGTGAAGCGCTCTGGGTCTGGCACATTCTGTTTTAGAAAGTTGTTAATTATTGATTCAGTTTATTTAATAGATATGGCATATTCAGATTACCTGTTTCTTCTTTTGTGAGTTTCAACAGATTGTTTCTTTTAAGAAATTGGTTTATTTTATCTGGGTTATCAAATTTCTGGGCAGAGTTCTTTATAATATTCTTGTATACTATTTTTAATGTCCACAGTGTTCTTCAGTCGTCTCTCCTGTTTCATTTCTGATATTCGTCATTCATGTTCCCTTTGTTTTTCCTAGTTAGCCCAGCTAAAGCCTTCTAACTTTTCTAGATCTTTTCAGAAAAAAACAGCTATTTGTTTTATTTTCTCTATTGATTTCTCATTTTTAATTTTCATTGATTTCTGCTCTAATTTTAACAATTTTTTTTCTTTTGGATGCTTTGTATTTAATTTGCTCTATTTTACACTTTTCTAAAGGGAAGGCTTAGTTTATTGATCTTAGCTATCTCTTCTCTTTTAATATATGCATTCAGTGCTCCAATTTTCTCTTTAAATACAACGTTTACTACATTTCATGTATTTTTATGTTGCATTTGTGTTTTCTGAGAGTTAGTTTTTGACTCATAGGTTATTGAGAAGAATACTGTTTATTTCCCAAGTATTTTCAGCTATTTTTCTGATATTGATTTCTAGTTTAACTTCATTGAGGTCTGAGAACAATGCATATTTTTTCTTTAAAATTTGCTAAAGTCTGTTGTGCGGTACAAGAGTGTGGACTATATTTGTGAATGTGCCCCTTGATAGAATGGATAATCTATTGTTTTTGAATAAACTAATCTGTACATGATGATTGATAGTACTGTTGGGTTCAGCTAGGCCTTACTCATTTTCCTCCACTGAATCTGTCCATTTCTGAGAAAGGAGTGTTACAAAGTCCAGCCATAATAATGAGTTCATCTATTTCTCCCTGACATTCTATTAGTTTTTGCTTTACACACCTTTGTCGTTGTGAGATAACTCTTTCTATCCCTAGTAGCTTTTCTTGCTTTGAATCTTCACTCCGACTTTCTTTTGAGTAGTGTTAGCATCCTATACCTTTTCCCATCCTTTTATGTTTTAGTCTATGTTTTTATATTTTAAGTGGGTATCTTGTAAACAACATATAATGTGGTCACTTTTTTTTTTGTCCATTCTAATAATCTCGTCCATTATGTTATTTGAGGTAAAACAGTAAAGGGGAAACAAAACTGCATATTCTTATGTATAAGTGGGAGTTATTCTCCAGATATTCAGGAGCATGTAGAGTTGTACAACAGACATTGGAGACTTAGAAGAAGGAAGGTAGTAGCTGGGTTAGGGAAGACACACTCCCTATCAGTTGCAATGTACAGTGTTCTGTGATGGCTAAACTAAAAACGCAGACGTCATCACTATGCAATTCATCCATGTGACCACAAAACGCATATCTCTAAATCTACCAAAGTAAAAAAGTCAAAATAAGTAAATAGAACAGTAAAATAATATTAAATAGAATTAAGAGTTTGTAAGACAACTGATAAAGATTATCAAGAGCATATTGGCATTTCCTGCTTTGTGTTTCTCAGCACTTCTTTGTACCCAACCCTAGGACAAAAATCCAGATATTGAGAACCGTATCTGGTAGTTAATCTCAAAGGCCAGTGAAAGATCTGGCATTCAGACTTTCTACCCTCTTGTGACTGACTCAATCATTAAGCGCAGCCAAATAGAACATGATACAAATATGTTACTTGCCATATAAAAGCAACTTTTGATCGCTTTTATCTCAGAATGATTTTATCCTATCTTAGACTAATAATTTTTATCCTATCTTAGACTAATAATTTTTTCTAATTTCTTAAAAATTGAAATACCAATGATTATAATATATGCTAATTACTATAGTTATGAAGAAGGAAAGTATGAATTTCATATGTATAGCATGAAACAAAGCTTGACTATCATGATTTTTAGCAGGTAAGCCTCTTACTACTTATGCTAACTCAACTTAATATTCATTAAAACTGTATGCATATGCTTTAGGAAAAATTTTAATAGTACATAATATTGAGATTTAATTAGACAACTTTTGTAAACATGTTAAGCCTGAAGAGGGTTGCTTATCAAGGAAGTGCCACACTTCTCACTCTGGGCGATTGTATTATTAACATATATTAACAGATAGCATGCATAGTGCTATAAAAGTTCAAAGTGATTTTAAAATGCATTATTTCCATAGCTGGGTGTTGTGGCGGGCACCTGTAGTCTCAGCTACTTGGGAGGCTGAGGCAAGAGAATCGCTTAAGCCCAGGAGTTGGAGGTTGCTGTGAGCTGTGTTAGGCCACGGCACTCTACCGAGGGCCATAAAGTGAGACTCTGTCTCTACAAAAAAAAAAAAAAAAAATGCATTATTTCCATGATTGACCTAATCTAATCTATGAAGAAAGTCAGAAATATATAATCATTGCAAATTTACCACCAGGGAAAATGATATTTAAGAAACTTAAAATTCTTGCTCAATGTTCCTTATCAAAAAAATAAAATAAAATGATGTCTTGGTTTCTCATGGTTTTTCATTCCCCTGCTCTGCTTAACATGAATAATAAATTCTCCTCTAGATTTTAATTTAAGCTGATATAAACAAAAAGGTATTTAAACTTATTTCAAGTATCCATTAACTTTTTCTTCTGATATTCCATCAAGTTATCTCAATAACGTAATATGTTATCTCAGATAACATAATAATAACTTACTCTGGTATGTTAGTTAGCTGGCATTTCAGTGTCACCAAAGAGTAAATTGAAACAGAGAAGTTAAGCAATGTTTCCAATGTCACACAATAAACACAGAACTATTCTAATTTAGGAGATCCAGTCACTCAGCATCTTCACTGTTAAACACTGGATTATAGTATTTTTAAATAACGTAACGATCTCCCCGGTTAAATAAATCCCTTCCTAGACAAATGATTTTAAAATATTTTAATAAGTGAAAAAGTGTGATCTGTCATTCTTTGCACTGAGCACAGTATATGCAGGGGTGATGGAGAGGTGATGTAAGAGCCAACTGAACCAGGCAGCAGAGTTAGCAAACAAAGTGTCCACATGAGAGGATAAGAGACTTCATGCTTACAGTATAATTGTAGGTATCTCTGAGAATATGAACTTCAAATGGATGGGATTTTAAAATACTTTATACACATGACAATGAAATAACAAAGTAAATCTGAGATATAGGTAGCATTGTAATATTAATTTTTTGGTAGCTGAAATTTACATTTTTTTCAAAGATAATTGAGGCTATTGATTATTTTATTTGTTATTTGTTACTTGTTATTTTATAATAACATTCTTATTACTTTAACATAGCATGAACACTTGATACATGTATTTGAAGAGGGCAAAAAGAATTACTTCGAGGGGCGGCGCCTGTGGCTCAGTGAGTAGGGCGCCGGCCCCATATGCCGAGGGTGGCGGGTTCGGACCCAGCCCCGGCCAAACTGCAACAAAAAAATAGCCGGGCGTTGTGGCGGCGCCTGTAGTCCCAGCTGCTCGGGAGGCTGAGGCAGGAGAATCCCGTGAGCCCAAGAGTTAGAGGTTGCTGTGAGCTGTGTGACGCCACGGCACTCTACCCGAGGGCGGTACAGTGAGACTCCGTCTCTACAAAAAAAAAAAAAAAAAGAATTACTTCGAAATGAAAGAAAGAAGGAAAATAGACACATTTCCGAAACGTGCGATTAATCATGCTACACGGTTTCGGATACAATCTCAGGTGAATATGGTTTTTCCTTTATAGATGATTGACTTTCTATTAAAAAAAAATAAAATCCAGAATAAATTAAGCAGATGCAGGTGAGCAACTGGAACTTAATATTTTCAGCGGACTTTGAAGGGCATGTATTTAAGATTATTTAATTTGCACTGATATCACAAATTAACAAGTACATACACTGAGAACTCATTGAAAATGATGTTATTTTCAATAACAGAAGTGCAGCTGGAAAAATAAAAAAAACTTCATTTGCATAAATTCCATGAGAAGCTAACATTAAGACCTTTTAGGAGACCTAAAAGGGAAACCAAAGCCTAGAAGATGTATTTTTTGGAATCATTCTGCATCCATTTGTTGAATGAATTTCAGCAATTCTTCTGAGAATCAAAATAATGAGACATATGAGAGTTGCATTTCCTTCTTTGCCTGATGGAACCATTGTGTTTGGCTTAAATATCTGGCAGGACCTATCTAGCTTCCCTGTGAATAGAAGCCTTGCTAAGCCCCTGATAAGCAAAGCAAATTAAGTAAGCAACAGTGTCTTTCAGAGCAAGGGCTTGTGCTGCATATCCACAAGTGATTTCTATGGAACAATGAGATTTTATGAAAGTCCTTTACATGAGCTCCTCTCCTCCAGGTACCAGGTCCCTTCCAGTGCACACTCAGGTGGGGTGGCATTCCTTTGACGTATGGAACTCTCAGGCTTTCTGTATCCCCTATGGAACAGTCACTTAAGCAAAGGATTGGATCTGTCATGTGGTTTCCTGAACTTTCACCATTTTAATTCTTTCCACTTATGAAAATTTTGCACATCTGCATGAACTTTCATCCACTGTCTCTTTTTCCGACTCCTACCCTTCCGCACCCACATACGCAAGTATAGTCAAGGTCTAATGCAACCTTAAGAGCTATGCAGTAAAACCAGATCCACCTTTGGACAGATCTGTATAAGATATTTGTGCATTACCAGGATATAAATCATATCATCCTAGAATTTTGACTACAAGATCAAGAATGCAAGCATAATAAACAATGGTAAACATATAGAATGCATTTTGGGGGGTTGTAGATAAAAAGTGAGTTATAAATAAAAGTCTGGACACAATGAAGAAAGCCATAAAAGTTAAGTGACTGAGGATTACTTAAAAGAAAAAGGATTGCTTAAAAAATCTGTCTTTATATTTTAGAAATTAGAAATAATTGGAGTTATATTATCCTCCATTATAAATAGCCTGAAGAAAGCCCATATCTCTGTGAATTATATTAACAAGACAAATTGGAAACCACTATAATAAATATTTATGACTATATAAGCAGGATGTTTGAACTAAAATGAAAAAAATCATTAGAAAATTTCTTTGTTAAATAAAACATATTTTAGTGTTCTAATTAGATACCACTTTTCCCTCACTACAATTTTTAGATTTATAATTCAAGTCAAAGTTTGATTTAAAAAGGCAATCATAAGCCGTTTATTTACTAATTTTGAATTACGTTTCTACTTAATTAATTCTAATTTTCATTTTGTTACTGCTATTTCAAAAGTCTTGACTAGGAGCCTTCAGTGTGAAAACACTACTATTAATATCATAGTGCACACATTCAGCTAATGGCTACAATGATAGTGACCATTTCTTCTGTGTTTCAGTCTACAAAATGCATCAGATAAACTTAGTGTCACCGCTGGAGTTAGCATGGAAGCGACTTCTGCCTTATGTTGAGTTTATCTTTTTTTGAAACATCAGAAGATGATTCAGATAAAAGTTTAATATAATTATGTATTTTTTCGTTAAAGTCTAGACTGCTATTTTTTAACTGCATTTTATAATACTTATGAGTAGAAGGTTTATTTAGTTTTGATAAGTTGGCATCACCTATGTCACAGTATGAATCAGTAGCGAGCTTCTTCATTCTTACCGGGTTCACATTCCACTTACAAACACCTGTGAAAAATGTTCAGGGTGATGTCACCCACCATTCTCAACACAAACTCAATTGTTCCGTTTCACCCTATTTAACACGCTCAGTGGTAAGAGATGTTAGGTTTTCATAAATATGTTTAATGCAAACCGCATAATCATGTTGTAAAGAAAATGATTTATAATTTGAAGTATAAAATGCTATAATACCCACTATAATACTTAAATAAAGTCATTCTATTTCCATTTTTGAAATTAGAATTGAGCTACACAGTAGTTTTCAAATAACAATAAAATCATTCTAAATGCCTTGAAAATAAAGTTCTTGAACATAGGTTGGATATCAAGTAACATCTTACCTGAACTGAGAGAAATAGGGTTGTAACGATCCATGTGGTTTTGCACCAAATCAGTGAAGTAAAATAAACTGTTTTTTTAAAAAGTGCCAAAGATAGGGTGGTGCCTGTGGCTCAGTCGGTAAGGTGCCAGCCCCATATACTGAGGGTGGCGTGTTCAAACCCGACCCCGGCCAAACTGCAACCAAAAAATAGCTGGGCGTTGTGGCGGGCGCCTGTAGTCTCAGCTACTCGGGAGGCTGAGGCAAGAGAATCGCTTAAGCCCAGGAGTTGGAGGTTGCTGTGAGCTGTGTGAGGCCACGGCACTCTACCAAGGGCCATAAAGTGAGACTCTGTCTCTACAAAAAAAAAAAAAAAAAAGCACCAAAGATAAATTCAAGCAATACAATTAATGCTTCGATTTACCAACATAAGCTAAAGCAATATAGTCTTCCAGGTCTATATATGCTCACTAAGTCTTACTAATATCTATATTAGTTAAGAAAGATCAAAAAACATGAGTAAGAAAGAGGTGCTTCAAACAGACACAGACACATAAATGGGCAGAATACTCGGATACATACGTGAAAATTATCTACATGAATTAATACAAAATTTAAGATTGTACAATAACCTCCTCTCAATCTTTCCAAGAAAATATTCTGCAGGCAGACATATCCATATTTTGCTTTGTGAGGAAGAGATGCCATTTGATGTGAGGGTGTAATAACTACTCCTTGAATTCATCTTCCAGAGAAAAGAAAGTACAAAATAGCCTGTGGAGAAGGAGACCAGTCTACGGGTTCACAAGCTCAATGCAATAGAAGAGGAGGTGTGAAATTATTTAAAAGCAAAAGTTAGGTGAGAAGCCAAAGACATGGAAGTCGCAGATGACTGATTTTGTCAATCATTTAAACAAATATTAATTGAGCTGCTCTCATGTTCTGGGCCCATGCAGCCACAGGGAAGAGGCTGAGCACATGGGGCAGTTCCCCTCTAACCTTCATACGTGCTGTGTGATGCTGCTGCTGAGTGATAACTCTGTAAAAGATAATTAGAGAACCACCAGAACTATCATTATAGAAGTATGAGAATCTTCTATACGTGTTCAGAGGATGAGAACATGTAGTTTCTCCTGAGTGATTCTTTTTTTTTTTTTTTTTGCAGTTTTTGGCCAGGGCCGGGTATATGGGGCTGGCACTCTACTTCTTTGAACCACAGGCGTCTCCCGACTCTTTTTTCCAGTTGTCATCTCTCTGATCCATCTTCAAGGCATGTTTTCTCGTAGTTAGTTCCGTTTTCTTAATTTTTGTCTTTTTCAATTAGGATAACCATTAAATCAATATATATGAAGAAAAACTATCTTCCTAAAACTTTTTCCCCCTTTACCTTCAAGGTCTGACCACAACAAAAAGATTCCCAGTCTCGTTTGGGAAGCATCAACAAGTTTCATCTAGTGTTTGACTTACTACCTGCTGCAGTCAGAGCTTCTCAAGCTGGGGTCTGCTGCACACATCTAAAGAGCCGTGGTTAAAAGCTGCTCTATCCAAACAAAACTTCATATCAGTGTAGAGAGATATTCTGTGCCTTGCTTACATTTTCTCTTAAGAAGCTGGTTATAATTTTGCTACCTGGCTTTCCCAAGCAGCTGAAGTACATCGAATGCTTTTTATTAGCGAGTCTATGACATTTCCTACCGCATCCCTTTTCTAAGCCTGCCCATCTCCCCATGGGGTTTAGAGGAAAACACAGACACTACTATTGTAAATAGTTCTTGTGCATAATTTCTTCAAAAAGCTTTTGGGCAGTAACACTTAACAAGAAAAGTTATTATTAGTTGTGAGAGATCAAAAGGCCGCCGGAGCTGCTTGGTGTAACGTGTGAGGTTAGAAAAGCCTCAGGTTCAGCAACTAAAACTTTCTTTGCTGACAATGACACGACACACTTACTTTTCTGGCCTTTGCTTCTCACCTTGACAGTCTGCTGATGAAAGCGAGTTATGAATTATGAGTTTGGTTAGGTTCCCATGAAGACTTCTATCCTCTCTAAGCAACAGAGTCCAGCAAAGCAACTGAGTCAACATGACACTCAGACATTTTAGCATTTTAAAAGGCCAAAGCTGGGTTTAAATGCCAGACTAGCAGGAAAAGAATTCTCAGACCTATCTCCAATCGTCTGATGCTGTGAAGTGTAATCTGATATTATTTCAAAGATTTAATTTGACCCGTCCCACCTATCATTCTTACCACTGGAAAGGATCATATTAATATTGATACAATAGGTTTATCTATTAAATAAAATGAATTCATTCCCCTTGACCTGTTCTATGTACTCGAATGTAATTGTATTAGAGCATGTTTATTTTTTCCCCTGCTATATGTATTTTAAAAGGTAGTTTGGAAATTTATTTACCATACTACATAGTAACTATGTAATCAAAATAATAAACTTAGTATGACTTAGAAAAGGCAAAGTGGTATGTTTAGTCTTTAAAAATGTTTACTCTTTGGGTGGCGCCTGTGGCTCAAAAGAGTAGAGCACTGGCCCCATATGCCAGACGTGGCGGGTTCAAACCCAGCCCCCACCAAAAACTGCAAAACAAACAAACAAACAAACAACAACAAAAAAACTGTTTGCCTTTTGATGCATTAACTTTCTCTATTTCTTTGGGCCTTCATTTCCATATGAAGGGTCCCATGTCACAAAACGTTTATATTAAATAAACTCGTATGCTCTTCTCTTGTTAAATTTATTTTTAGTTATGGGGCCTCAGCCATGAAGGTAGTAGTGACGTTCCCTGCAATGCTTATGTGTATGTTGCATCTTAGTGATAGATAAATAAGAAGAAAAATAAAACTTCAGGTGCAGTAGAAGGGGGTCCTGAGCAGCGCGCCAGTCTGGGTCCAGGGCTTATGCACCGCTTTTCTCACCCTGCAGGCAGGGGTGTTTGGGGGAGATAAAATGCATTTCTGGAAAATGTCATAGTCACCCGGAGCCGATAGGAAGAAGTTAATTTTAAAACTTGCCCTATAGAAGAGCATGGTCTTTGAGAATGTGGTCTTGGCTCTGGGAGTGGAAGCTTGGGGGGAGCACTGGTCAGACTGGTGTTTACAAGCCTGCTTTGGTCCAGGGATTGTGGGCTGTGTTCAGGCTGCTCTGTGAACCTGCTTTGGGGTAGAAAATCAGGAACTCTGTCCAGCTCTCAGCAGGAGAACCCTCTATGAAATGGATGTGAGTTGACCACATCCAGTTGAACTCATTCTAGGGTAGGAGTGAGGACAAGCCTTTTGTCATTAGGACGGAGATTGAGCCTTATTGTGTAAGGAGAGAAATTAGTTTAACTATTTCCCCATACACACAGGGATATTTTATTTGTAGAGCAGGATACTATGAGTTAAAAGTATTTCACATTTTTGGAGGTGGTGCCTCTGGTTCAAAGGAGTAGGGCACCAGCCCCATGTGCCAGAAGTGGTGGGTTCAAACCCAGCCCTGGACAAAAACTGCAAAAAAAAAAAATGCATTTCACATTTTTGGTATTTGAGGTGGCCTTGTGAGGGTGCTGAAGAGAATCCCAGCGATCCCGAGGAGAAAGTCTCCACCAAAGGGGGAGCTGTCAGGTGGCACCACAAGCTCGGGGATTATTCAGGTCTCAGAAGCATTCAAGGGTCTTCACTCCACGCCAGAGATTGGATATGAGTAAAAATACTGTGCATTTTTGGAAGAAAAATGAGAGAGCTTTGTGACAAAAGAGTTGTAATATCAGCTGGCTTTAACATGAGGCACTTACAGTTACAGGAACAATGAGGGAAAAGCAAGTCTTCCTTAAAAAGTGACATTAGCAGGTTCATTCAGAATGGAAATCATGCAAAATTGAGACCTCGTTGAGTGCGACACTTCCGGCGATATACCTGAGTCTGTAACCTGGTCTAGTGAGATGCTTCCTGTGTTTACCCTGCTTGAGGGACTGAATCCAGCAGAAAAATTGTGCAATACTGCCATCAGCAAAGCAGATAGGAGTCATGGAGAGGCTGCCCAGACCTTTCACTCCGCTCTCTGTGAATCAGTAGTTATTGTGACATCTTCAATGATGTAACCACAGCTGAGGTTCTTAACCTTGTCTTCAGAGGGGAACTCCACAGACCAGAGATGTGTTGACTGAGACTTAGAATCTTTGTGATTAAAACAATAAGTGACCTTGTTTCTCTCTGTAAATTTTGTGTCTATCTGTGTATGTGTATAGAGGGGTGTGTGTATGTGTGTGTCTCAAATAAAAGGTAGTATTTTTTTTTTCTGGTAATGCATTGAGGACTTTTAACCAAAACGAATGTCACTGTGGATTAGTGAGATTTACTTCACTGAATGTTGTATTTCTGTGTATGATTTCAAATATAAATTTGAAGTTCTGAGCAAATTATTTAGAAAAACTATGTTCACATTTAATGTTTTTCATTTTCATTTGTTTAACTTCAAATTTTTGGAAAATTAGTGATAAGTACTATAGTTTTTATAATTACTTATACACAACATGCACTTGCATAATATATTATGTAGCTTTATTTTTAATTGTCAAATAGCAAATGTTTTAGAAATCATCTCAATTCATATTCTTTCAGTTCTGTCATGAAACTGCTTTATTCTGCAAGGTTCAGTATCTGTAGACAAAAACCAAATGTATGGGCCAGGAACACTGGGGGACTCCCATAATCTTAGCACAATGGGAGGCCTAGGTGGGAAAATTGCTTGAATTCAGGAGTTCAAGATCAGCCAGAGCAAGATCGAAATGTATATCTACAAAAAGTATAAAAATTAACCAGGCATGGTGTCACATAGCTGTAACCCCAGCTCCTTTGGTGGCTGAAGCAGGAAGATTACTTGAGCCCAGCAGTGAGGCTGCACTGAGCTATTATCATGCCACCGTACTCTAGCCCAGACAGCAGAGGAAGACCCTGTCTCAAAAAATGTATAATTAAGTACATAAAATTTTGGATAACAAAGATTGCTTATGAATAATTAGAAACAATACTAGAAGTAAAACCTAATTTTAAATTAATCATAATTACAATTGCTCTTATAAACTATTTTATGTAAGGAATATATTTTATATAAAAATTATAAATAAATTCCTTTCCCAGGCCAATGTTTCAACAGTTTTTTCCACACTTCATTCTAGGACTTTTAGGAATAAAGCCTCCTTGGCAATTGCAGCAACATCAAAATATAAATAAATGAGACATGATTTATTTATTATCAAGCTTAAAAGCTTCTGCATAGCTAAGGACACAACAACTTGTCGGTGTCGCAGGGCCGCTGACCAGCAGGGACGAGGACACCAACGGAAGGATCAAGGGCACTTTATTGTAGAAATGATACAGCTCGGAAAAAAGCAAGCTCTCCTCTTCCTTCCTCTTCTTTCTCCTGAAATGGAATCTGTACTGCCAGGGTTTGAGGCAGGAAGGTTCACACGGGATTCAGACAGACCCGTGGGGCGCCCTGCAGGCAGCTTGCGGAGGACAGGTGAGCAAGCGCCACGCCACTGCGCTGCAGCGTCCCCCCGGGTGGAAAGCCTTAAGTAGTGGCCAGAACAACAGTGGCTCTGAATCGCGCCTAATGACCATTACTTAAGAAAGCACGGACACCTGCCTGACCAATCATCCTTACTCAAAATAATCTGGCTCCTCGTGGCCCTCAGGCGAGAAAGCCTAATTGTCTCATCTTCCCTACAGAGTCTAAAGCCCTCCTGGAGGGACGCCTCTGCACTGAGTCTCACCGGCTGAGGAGGGGGCCCCGGGCTTAGGGAAGGGGCTCCGTTATAGGTTGCCTAATGTAGTACAAGCAGTTAGCGCGTCATCTGTTTCTGGGGAGCAGCTATCTCTACAGGTTAGGTTTTTCCCATCCCTCCGCCATTTTAGGCCAGCGGCCGTCGTCGTCTTACAGGTCTCTCCACACAACTAAAGCAAACACATACCCATTATAATGGGGGGGAAGGAAGATATTTGCGTGCTATTTGTCTGACCAAGGATGGAATCCTAGAATTTACAGAGAGCTCATATTAATCAATGAGAAAAGAGCAACAGTCCCACTTTAAGTGGGCAAGAGACTTGAATAGAAACTTCTCTGAAGACGACCGATGAATAGCCAACAAACTCATGAAAAAATGCTCATCATCCCTCATCATCAGAGAAATGCAACCAAAAACCGCTCTGAGATATTACCCTACCCCAAGGAGAATAGCCCATATCACAAAATCCCAAAACATCAGATGAGGGTGCGGATGTGGATAGAGGGGCACTTTTTGCACAGCTGGTGGTATTGCAAACTAATACAGCATCTTTGAAAAGAAGTGTGGAGAAGCCTCCAAGAGCTAAAAGTGGACGTTCCATTTGATCTCACAATCCCAGTACTAGGCATCTACCCAGAAGAAAAAAAATCATTTTGTCACAAGGACATTTGCACTAGAATGTTTACTGCAGCTCGATGCACAGTTACCAAGATGTGGAAGCAACCTAAATGCCCATCAACCCAGGAATGGATTCATAAACTGTGGTATATGTATATGATGGAATGCTATTGAGCCATAAAAAGATGCAGACTTTTACATCTTTCGTATTTATCTAGATGGAATTGAAGCATATTCTTCTTAGAAAAGTCTCACAAAAGTGCAGAAGCAAGAATCCAACGTACTCAATGCTAATATGAAACCAACAGAGAAACAACTCCATGCCAACCTTAGAGAAAAACATGAATATATTCCTGTGGGGGAAGGGAAGAAAGGAATAGGGAGAGGGAAGGAGGGGGAGGGATGAGTAAGCTCTCACCTAATGGGCACGATGTAAGAGTAGATAGCACACCCCCTCGGTGAGGGGCTCAACTACAACTTGGACTTTATGACTAACAAATGCAAGCAACGTAACAGAATCATTTGTACCCTCATACTAATCTGAAATTTAAAAAGAAAAAAAAGAAATTAAAACATTGGTTTATAAGATAAAATTGTATTTCCCTAACATAATTGTTTATTATTGGTTTGAAAAAAAAAAAAAAAGAATTCACTCATTAAAGCGAG
Source organism: Nycticebus coucang (assembly GCF_027406575.1). Classification (NCBI taxonomy): domain Eukaryota; kingdom Metazoa; phylum Chordata; class Mammalia; order Primates; family Lorisidae; genus Nycticebus; species Nycticebus coucang. Next base: position 6,320,064 of record NC_069796.1, read on the forward strand.
AGTTCAATGAGGCCAAGCTCTAGTATTATTTTAGTATACACCCATATTGAGAGTTTCTTTTAAGTGAAAGTATCAAACAATTTGCAATAATTTTTAATTTAATTTTGTTAATCATTTTTTTCTGATTTTCTTTTTTTTAATTAAGTCATATACACATAGATCATGAACACATGTATACATATGTGAGGCACAATGTGTTTTTTTTTTATATAATCTGAAATGGGTATGTCAAACCAATTGTTAAAATATTAAATATAATTTTACCGAAATATTAAATATTACATATGTGTTCCACATAGCTAACATAAGGGATTGAAGAATACTAATTTAATGCAATTCATTTTGCCATACATTTAAGCTAAATTTTGGAACTCATTACTATCTTTCAAATTATGAAATTGATTTTATATTTTGACTCAGCAACATATTGTTGTACAGTTTTCCTACATGATGTTTACTCTTCTGGTAAAAAAAAAAAAAAAAAAAAAAAACAGCAAAAATATGTTCTGTTTGGTGGATTAAAACAGGATTTATAATACTAATCTATCTTATTTCATTCCAAGATCCAAACTGCAAGGTAGCTTCAAATACAACTTTTAGGCTTCATGATGTACTAAAATAAGGTAGGAACCAATGATCCCTTTGGAAAACGTCTCATAGTCAAATAGATGATTGCTCTTCTTACAAGAGGAAATATACTTTCTCTCATTTGCCACTGAATATTTATACCTGATGTGATGTACTGAGGTTTAATTATTACACCTATTTTTGCTATTCCATAGAGACTTTTACCACAAAGTCTAAGCAGTTAGTGATGGTACATATTTATATTTGTGATGCAAGTCTTTTGAATTAATTCATATTTTGAATTCCAGTACTAAGGGTAGTCTTTTGTTACTAAAATCATTGGAGCACAATTAGCATATTTATTAACACTGATCCCCTCTTAGCTTCTCTAATAATATTTTTTTCTAATACTCTTTGCATTCCTAAAACAAATTTGAAGCTTTTTTAAAATGATAATTTTAATTGTATTACAAAGACTAATATCTCTGAGGTTGGTTTCACTTATTACCAAGTCAGTGTCTAAGTAATTGCAAAAACTTTCTAAAAGGTCATTCACCCTATAAATTCTATGATATTTTCTGTAGTAATTAGCATTAATTTATCCAAATCAGACTACTTTTTGAATGTAATGTCAATAGTAGACAAATTAAGAACAAAATACCCATGAATATGTGTGCATGAATGTACACATATTTTTCTCTCCACAACTCTTAATATAGAGACATAAAATTAAGTATTTTAGTCATATTTACTTTTTTATACAGAGTCAAAAGCAGACTTTTTTTGTCTTGCTAACATCTCTTCATAACCTCTGAAGTACTCAAATTTAATCTGAACTTACATAGCACTATGTTGATTATCATTAAAACATTTGTACAATTCCTAATTTATTCTAAACTCTAGACTTCTGTCTTTAACAGGTAGCTTCAGGATCAATGAGGAGATGCTAGTTATATGGAATAATTTTTTAAATTTCTTTCTTATCAAATGGAATAAAAGACCATGATAATAAAGATTGAGGATTTATATAGATGATCATAAGTTCATTCAATGAATAGTTAATAACTTTTCTTTAATGTGTCATATACTGTGTCCTCACTGTAGAAGAACATAAATTTAAAAACATAGTTTTTGACCTCAAAATGTTTATTGTTCAAAAGGATAATTGGACATATGAACAAGTACAAAATAGAGGGAGAAATTCTATGATAATGCAACATGGGGTCACAGAGGATGAGATGAAGGTCAAGGGAGATTCCTTGGTTGAAGAAACATTTCATACAAACATTAGATGAACATTAGGTATTTTCAGCCTTGAAAAGAGTCACAACAAATACTAGACAAAATAATTCTCATAAATGAAAGAGCAGTAAAAAGGAAAGAGTTAGGCACATGTTGGAACCAAAAAAGTAGATTAGCTTAACTCAGTATGTGTTTGTGCTTGTATGTGTCAGAAAGAAAGAGAGAGAGAGAGAGAGAGAATGGCAGACCTAAAGAAAAGTGTGCCTGAAAATAAAATCTCGATCTGACTTAGGAATGATTTCTTGATCACCATACCAACAATGGTGTTCAAGATATATTAAACAGGAAAATAAAATAATAGTGACTGGCTACAAAAGTAATAACAACAGAGAAAAGTTCCCATTTATTCAGGCTTTGTGTAATTATTCACAATGCACTAATGAAGTGGACGTAGTCTGTGTTTTAGAAATCAATAGTATATAGTCAAGTAATACAGTATCAATGGGAAACTTGGATTCCAATCCTAGCTCCCCCAATTTCTCAGTCTGAAATTACCTAGTATGGTTTTAAAGAACATGGACTCAGGAATCAAAGTGCTTGTTTGAATATCAGATTTATTATTTGCTAGCTGTGTGAACATGAGCAATTACTTAATTGTTCTGTTCCTAAGTTTTCATATTTACTAGTAAACTGCATCTCATGAGGATTTTGTGGTTGACAGACTGAACATACAGCGTTTGTCCCACAGTAGAAACTCAGAAAATAGTATTGATGCTAGCTGCTTTTTGTAATAGTTGCAATAAACTTATGGTTGGTAAATATTTCCATACAAGGAAGGGGAATCTAGAAAAGGTAAAAAATTATCTCACTATTACAAATTGAAGAGGTATTAGAAAAATAATAATTGAAACCCACGCCAATCTTACTCCAGAGTATATAATATTTTGTAGTGTTTAACTCTTGTTACCAAATGTGCCTTGAGAATATTCTCTCATGGAGGATAGGCTTAAGCAAGCAAAAGTATGAATGACTAAAAGTATTACTAAAAGTATGAATACCGGTGATGGGATTTCAATCACCAAATAATGAGACAGACTGAACTATCATGACAGCATTAGGGAGGTGTCAGTCTAAACAGGCTTAGAAACTGATTTTGTAATGTAGATCACAAAAAAAGCATATTTAATACTCTCATGCATCATGTTAAATATCTATCTTCACCCTCTCCTTTCTACCCCAGGCAGTACTTTGATGAATAATTACATACAAGCCCTTACGGTCTTCATTGTGTTGCTTGTATAGGAGCTGGACCCTGATCCAAAATTACACATGTACATCCTTGAAATGTGGAGAAATTAACAATCCTCCCATGCCCATGCTCAGCGAATAGGAACAAAAGGGAAAGTGCGTGTTTCACTCTTCCTACTCCAGGGCACAGGGTTCTGACATACACGATACCAAGACCCTGAAATACTCCTGTGGAGAGACTATAAGTGGCCAACCAAGAGCTCCCCTTTGTCCTCAGTTCCCCCTGGTTCCTTACTTCATCCCCCCATCCTTATCCTCCTCCCCCCTGGAATCGTGCTAACAATATTTATTCCAGCAGACACAGAACCTGTGACTCAGATGCTGCTTTCAGGGAAACTCAGACTAACACAGAGGGGGAGTCCAGACAGCCTCACCGATTTCTGGACGGATGATTGCTGGAGTTATGTTGCTGTACCTCAAGGGTTAAAAATTTAAAAAAAGACATGGTAAAATATTTTTTTTTGGATAGCAAATTGGTGAATAGAATTTTGAGATGCCTACAGGAACTCGTTTACCTGGGTTTTGAATAACGCAGGTGTTTAGGAACATCCAAACTAATTAACCATGCTGGCGACTATTATTTCCTGATTCTCCATTATAAAGCTGGAGGCCAAGTGGTCCATCAATTCAGGAAATTTTCTCTAATGAATATAAATCATTTAGCATAGCTTTTGTAAGTCATATTCTAAAGTCAACAAATTCAACTACTATCTTTTTTCTAATAGTGAGATAGTCTGATCCTTTTAATACGTAAGCAAAGGGAATAGTGGTGACAATTTTTCCTGTCCAAACCACGAAGAGCTATCAAATGACTCTGTAAATAAGGTTGCATTTATTTATTTATTTATTTATTCAGCTGTTATTAACTTAATGCCTAATAATAAGGCATTAAATAAATAAATTTATTTATTTATTCAGCTGTTAATGCCTAATAATAATAAGAAAATGTTCCTGATACAGGAATAAGAAAAATCAATGGAAATACATATAAATTTCACTAAAATAGGCAAGAACTCTCCCTCCATGGAAGTCAAAATCTATTAAAAATAATAAAACCTTTTTCTTCCTAATGAAAGTGATAAAACTCTTGCAAAATCTATCAAAAGAGGAAAGAGATAATTACCAATATTAGGAATAAAGGAAGGCCTACAGAGCCCACAGATGTTAGATTTATAATGGAAAATACCATGAACAACTATGGTCATAAATTCTATAACTTAGATAAAAAGACCCCATTCCTCAAAACCCACACAGCCCCCCAGCTCACCAAAGATGAAATAGACAATATGAAAAAATCTCATAACTACTAAAAATTTGGTCTTTAATTTAAAAACTTTATGAAAAAATAGAAACCGACAAATTCTACAAATTAGCTTACAAAAGAATAGCATAATTCCTACTAAATTTAATTATTTTCTTTCAATACAGTAGAAGAAAAGGAAACATTTTCCAATTCATTTTGTGATGCCACATAACCATAAAAAAATTACCAAAAGAAAAACCACAGATATAATTTATAAATATCAACTCAAAAAATAGTCAACAAAATATTAGCAAACTGGACATAACATTGTATTAAAAGAGCAATATAGCCAACTGAGATTCTACTTAGGAATTTAAGTCTAGTTCAATTAAAAATATAAATCAATGAAATCGATCATATTAATAGTTAAAGAGGAAAAAGGACATGGTAATAATATCTGCTACAAAAAAATCATTTAACATAGTCAATATCCATTCATAAAAAAAAACAAAACTGAGGCATCACAGGGCATCTAAAAACAAAACTTCAATCAATATTATATTTAATGGCAAAAAACCTCAAAACTTTCTTAATAATACTGGGAGCAAGTCAAGAAGTCCACTCTTAGAACTCCTGCTGAACTTTGAAAGTCCTAGCCATTGCAATCAGGCAAGAAAAGGAAATTAAAAAGTTATTGTTTAGAAAGAGAGAACAGAAACTAGTCTTATTTATAGTCAGCATTATTTTCAGTGTATACAATATAAAACACAAATATAAAAAAATAAAATTCTTAGAACTAATAAGTGGGTATAGTAAAATAGGAGAATGGAAATTTAACACAAATAATTATATTTTTATACTAGCAATGTATAATTGGAAACCGAAATGAAAAAGCAACCTCATCTCTTACACATGATAATTTAACTCACTTTGGAAATGAACAGAGTCCGTGAAACTAAAGGCCAAAGAAACTGTATGTAAATAATTTTGTCTAGATGACAAAGCACTGGCCTTTGGGATTGCATTTCACCCTTTCCAAAACCACTTGTACATATACCAACATGCACAATTGACTAATGGGGGACAAGTTGAAGTGGGAGATAAAAACATGTAAAGGTGAGAGCCACCTGCTAATAATGGAGTAGAGTTATAAACATCAGGATGAATGCATTTAACTTAATATAAACAGAGATTATTTATAGAGATATGTATATACATAGTCTAATATATACACATGTTTCAATATACATGAGTCCACACCGATACAAATAATTCTATGAATACATAAATATATAAATAAGAATAGATGAATAGTCCACCAAAAAAAAAAAAAACCTCCAAATAACTTCTGTATATATTTTGTCTTCAAAGAGATGAGGCAAAACTATTCACTCCTTAAAGTATGGATACATATAGCGACATTTCCTAAAAATAAAAAATAAAATAAAGTATGAGAATGGAAAGAAAGTTACCTTACATGACAAGTGAGACCAACACTCCCTCAGCCGGATGATCCAGGTTAACACCAACAGTCATAAATCACATTGATAACATGTACTTTTACAAAGTGCTGAAATGACACTTTACTTCCATAAACTTCCTCCCTAAAGCCCATAACACCAGTCCAACCATGAGAAAAACATCAAAGAAAGTCCAGTTGAAGGGCATTCTACAAAATCCCTGACCATTACTTCTCAAAACTTCTAAGGTCATCAAAAATAATGAAAGTCTTAAAAACCGTCACAGGCAAGAGGCAGTTAGGGAGACACGACGACTAAATGAAACGTGGTGTCCTCGTTGGCACCATGCAAGAGAAAACAAATGCCAGGTAGTAGCCAATGGCACCCGAGTAAAATGGGACTTCAGTCAATGTGCCAGTACCGCTTCACTAATTTAATCAATGTCCTATATTCACATAAGACAGTAATCCCAGTGCAAACTGGGTGGTGAGCAGATGGCCACCTTCTGTATTATTTTTACATTTTTAAAAACTAAAACAGCCATTTCAAAGTAAAAAGTTGATGGAGAATGTTCAAAAAGTTCACTCCATCAAAGACATTGCTAAAAGAATGAAAAAGCTGCAGAGTCAGAAAAATATTTGTAAATCACATATCCAGCAAAGGATCTGTATTCAGAATTATTAAAGAACCCCAGAACCTTAACGGTAAGAACATTAACAATCCAATTCAAAAGGAAAAACCTTTAACAGATATTTTATCAAATGGAAGCTAATGTCAAATAAACACATAAAAAAGATGTTTGATATCAAGAATCATCTGTGAAATGCAGAGCAAAGCTCCAATAATGTACCACTGGACACCTATCCTAGTGGAATGGTCAAAATATAAAAATTCTGACAGTACCAAGGGGTTGAAAAGTGTGCTACAACCCTCCCATGTAATATGACTGAGCAATTAAAATAGAGTAACTATTGATAAATGCAGTAACAGAGATGAATCTCATGGGCACTTCTCAGTGACAGCCAACCTCCATAGTCTATATACTAGAGGATTCCATTTAGACGGCATTCTTAAATAGTAAAAACTGTATCGGCGAAAAAGAGAACCGTCTTTCTTGTAGCTTGGGAGTTTATTGAGGGTGATTATAAAGCTATAGAAACAAGTTCTTTGGATTGAGAGAATTATTTAGTATTTTAATTGTGGCGATGGTTTTGAAATCTATACATATGTATAGTTCAGAGAACTGTATAGCAAAATAAATTCAATAAAATCATCCAGGGACATGGCAAGACATTGAGTTAATAATTAAAAGTGTGTTCAGTGTTGCCAGGCAGAGCGAAAGGCAAACCGGAAGTAAGATTGTGTTGAGATTTTGAAAAACTCAGGAAAAACTACCGTATCCGTCATATAGAGCGGAAATGAAAGAGGGAGTTGATGGGGCTGAAAAGGTGGGAGGCAGCCAGATCCTAGAAGATACTATAAACCATGGAAAAGCACATGAAACTATTGGTGGGTAAATTTATTTCCTTAAAGGTTAACAAACTTGGACTACAATATATCTTACTGCATGGAGACATTGCTTAAAGCAGAAATGCCCATTGGGCTTAATTTATAAAGCAGTGAAGTGCTGCCAAGCAGTTTTATACGAGTTTATATGAGAAGAAATAGATATATTTTTATTACCAGAGACCGTTATAGTGGCAACCATGCTCAGACCTAAAAATTAATCACCAATATCACATATGCCATACGTAATTATGCTCATAAATATGAAACTATGAATACATAAAATGTACAAATAAAAATGCACATATAAAGAAAAATCTGGGAGACCATGAAATCCCATGGCTGGAAAGAAGCTAATTGGTTATGTTTTCCAAACTAGAGCACTGTTTCTCGGTGGAGGGGGAGTACGTGAGATGATATAAGAAGGACACCAGTAGATATTTAAACTTTTGATAGCTATCAGTTTATATTAAAATGCACTAGAAAATAAGATAATATTAACATATCAATGCTCCAATTTCAAAGCCCAAATTTCAATGCTCTAGTATTTTTTAATTTCAGATTATTAGGGTGTACATATTTTGTGTACAGACTTCATGTATAGATGGAGCCAACATTATTCTGGGCCCTTCACCCTGATCCTGTGCACTGAGCCTGACAGGTGATTCACTCATGCTGTCCTCCTTCCAATCACAGCTTGATTTTCACTGAGATTTACTTAGGTGTTGATTGATTAGTTCCAATTTGGGATTGAGTAGACGCATCTGTTTCTCCATTCTTTTGATGTTTCATTTAGAAGAATGGTCTCCATTCCATCCAGATTGTCAAAAAAGATACAAAATCACCCTTTTTATGACTGAGTAGTCCTCCGAGGGTATGCATAGACCACATTTTATTAACATCTTCATGTATTGGTGAGCACTGGAATTGTTTCCACATCTTTGTGATTATGATTGTGCTGCTGTAAACATTTCAGTGCAAATGTCGTTTTTAGAAAATGGCCTTTTTTTTCCTATGGGCATATACCCAGCAGTGGTTTGCTGGGTCAAATGATTGGTCTACCTTAAATTATTCTATTTTCTGTGAGGAAATGGCCTCTCTGCATCTGCGCTTTGCATCGCTCACTCTTTCTCTAGTAACCTCTGTTTCTTGGAACTCTTATTTTCTGCCCATTGCTGTGGAGTTGTAGAGAACAGGGTGGAAGGGGATGATAGGTGTATTACGCATCCCTGTCTCATTTTAATGAGAAGGGGGACTTCTACATTGAGTCCCAATTGACGTCTATTTCCCTATTAGTCAGATTTAGGCACACGGTGATAAAAACACCCCCTCAATGGTCTTCACCAGCATAAGTCATCACATTGCAATCCACTCATGTTCACACTTCCATAAAGAACAGAAAAAAATATTCAATTCATTTAGTTTTTTTTTTTTCTAAATATGCCACAGATTTCACTTCCAGATATCACTCAGTCATCCAAGGAAGATTCCTAATGACATGTCTTCTACTCATGAACAATGGCAAATATCTGTCATTTCTATCTTGTAAATATCTCCTGTCTCAGTTCAAACTATAATTTCTATTTTCACCTTATTGGAATTGGACCTCTTGTCTTCAGTCTTCTTGTTTATTAATACATATGGTCATAGAAAAAAAAAAGTTACCTTCCAACGCTCACCAAAATCCAAACTTATTTGGCTGCTTGTGAAAAAATTATCCTGCTCCTTTCCATTTAATCCGCCCTCTTCTCTCTCCTCTGTGGAGTTTGGAGGGTCAGAAGCAGCTAGAAAGGGGCATGCAGAGCACAGCCAAGGCAGGAGGTGCTGAGCATGCCTTCCCCACCTGGCTGCGTGTTTCTAGTCTCAAGTAAGCCAAAAAGGAGATGCCTGGGGAGGGAAACAATATTATCATTAAATAAAACTCTGAGTATTCACTCACATTGGGTGAGGCATTCTAATAACTAAAACTATATTACTTTGGGTCAAATATTGACAAATTGTCTTACAATCATATAGATCCCCGAACAAGCGTGATCCCCTGTGGGCTCCACATTAAAAAATCTCAAATTACAAAATATAGACTACAGTAAATTCCTTTCATTTCCCACATCCACCATCCTGCACATCTCATTCTAGTGATGGAGATTTGTATTCATCTCCATGGTTACTGATTATGGAAGGCATCCTGTCAATGGTCAGTCAATTGCAACAATAAAACTTCATTCTCAGCATGGCCATAAATCTGGTTTCATACCCATCTGGCTTGAAGATTCAGACATATGTCAGATGTGGAGGATGACGCCAGCAACCTGTCACATGTTTGACTTTCTCTACTATATTACCCCTCTTATATTAATAATAGGCACATTTATAGCAGATGAGAACCTGTTTATTTTGTTTCTAAAAAGTAAGTCATGCCAATTGAATAACATTTGTTTATATTTACCTCAAGGTTTTCATCGATTCAGCTCACATTTTAGGAAAAAAAGTCTCATTATTATCTCTAACTAAATTTCACAATTTTTAATTCCACATGTCAATAAGTATGAACTTTTACTTACCGAAATAATATTTGTTCCACAGATTAATCCAAATTTGAACATTTACAGCAGGGGTTCTCAAACTGCGGCCCGCTGGCCACTTGAGGCGGTCTGATTGTATTTGTTTCCGTTTTTTTTTTTTTTTTTACTTCAAAATAAGATATGTGCAGTGTGCATAGGAATTTGTTCATAGTTTTTTTTTTTTTTAACTATAGTCCGGCCCTCCAACGGTCTGAGGGACAGTGAATTGGCCCCCTGTTTAATAAGTTTGAGGACACCTGATTTACAGTTTCCATGTTTTTATAAAACAGAAAAGGTAAGCTATCCAAAGTCTTAATATTTCCTCCAGGATTTACTAATTAAACCTTGGAGAGGAGTGAATAAGAAGTTCTGCCCTTGATTACCCCCATAGTCTTGGAAAAGCTATGTCTCTTTGTCTTAGTTTTCCCCCTTTTAAAGCAAGGGACTTCAACGAGATTATTTTTATGTTACCATAACTAGGGCTGGGTGTGGTGGTTCACACCTGTAATCCCAGCACTTGGAAGGCCAAGGCAGGTGGAGGCAGGTGGATTGCCTGAGCTCACAGGTCCGAGACCAGCCTGAGCCAGAGCAAGACCTCATCTCTAAAAATTGCTGGATGCATTGTGGCAGGTGCCTGTAGTCTCAGCTACTTGGTAGGCGGAGGCAAGAGAATCACTTAAGCCCAAGAGTTTGAGGTTGCCGTGAGCTGTGACACCATGGCACTCTACCAAGGGTGACAAAGTGAGACTCTGTTTTAAAAAAAAGAAAGAAAGAAAAGAAATAAAGCTCTCTCTCTCTCTCCCCCCCCTCCTCTCTCCTCCTCTCTCTCTCTCTGTTTCTCTCGGTCTTTCCTTTCTCCCCCTCTCCCTTTCCTCTCTCTCTCTTTTCTCCTCTCTCTCTCCTTTTCTCTCCTTCTTGGTACTACTCTGCAACATCCCTTCCTCACCAATAAAAACCTTTCATACGAAAAAAAAGAGAAAGAAAAAGAAAAGAAATATATGTGTATGTGTGTGTGGGAGGGGGCTGTGTGTGTGTATACCTAACTATTTTTTAGCTTGGAGACAATAACTTGGGGTTCCTATTTCAAAATACCGTGTGTGTAGAATACAATTTAACTTCTTCTTTTAAACTATGCTGCTGACAACAAGAGGGAACAAAGCCCAGCTACTGAGCAGAAACAGAACCTGCGTGAAGATGCTTTACATGTTCAGAACTCCCTATCCAGGCAACAAGACCCTTTTCCATCTCATTTTCGCCTAATGACACTGCCTCTTTAAACATCAACACAGCATTAATCAGAGTGGGATGCCGGTTCTAAGGAGGGTCTGCTAGTCCTCTCTTGTGAATTCATATAAAGGATGTTCCTCTCATCCAAGTAATTCCAAAGGTGACAAATATTACGGATGCTGAATTTATGGGAGTGCTTGCTCCCTGTTTATTAACTCATCCGTCTTGTGAGAAATAAAAGGACCAAACAGCGAGACGAGTGGGCTTTTCTTATCCTGTCAGCTCAATGATGTTTAAAAGTAATCAATATCTATAATTACCAAATCCTGCCAAGGCAATTTAACTCTTCACTGCCTTGTCGTTGCCTGCCAATTCCTAACAATACAAACAAGAGCAAGTTCAAAGTTAATTAGAAAGAATTCATCTTTCCTTATAATATTTCTTTCTTTTATCAAACTTGTGTTCATTTACCAATATCATATGCTGTCTTTCTAACTATATGTTAGTGTAGCAGGTATTCTTAATTTGGGATCTATGGCCAAAGAAGGTCCCTCTGGTTTAAGTGTCTGGTCTTGATATATAGCATGTTAGAGCTCTAGACATCAGCGGATATCACAGTTTCTAGCAGACTCATAACACTGAGGTCTAACCAACTTAAAGTCTTAAGAGGGAGAGGATTAAAATCCTGTATAAGGCGTTAAAAATTAGAGGTGAATTCTATTCAAGCAAATCTTTAACTAAATCCCAACCTTCATAAAAGAGCCTATTAAATCCATAATAAGTATAAGGCAAAGAATGAGATAGCAAATCAATAACAGAAAAAGAAAACAAATAAGAAAAGATCAACAAAAATACAAGTTGTTTCTTCGATCTTTTAAATATTGATAACTCATAGAAAAAACTCATCGGGATAAAAGGAAATATAATTTGCCAAATCAAGAATGAAAATGGGGACAAAAAGATTCTACAGACATTAAAATGAGATATTGTGGACAATTTCTCTTATAAGACAACAAAGATGAATAAGTCTTGAAAAATGAAATTGAAAAAAACAAGACTGAGATAAAAAAATGAAAATCTAAATAATCCATTAGCTAACGAAATTGAATGTATAATTTAGAAAGCTTTCCACTGAGAAACTTCAAGTCTATTCTGAAGAAAAATCTCATTTTTTGAGGCCATAAATTAAAATATGAAAATGTTAAATTAGAAAAATATTATTATAGATCAAGGTCACTTATAAACATACAGATGTGCTTAGTATTATGCAAAGGAGTCCAACAATTTTTAAACGAGTAAGATATCATGATCAAGCCAGAGTTCATTGCAGGGTTGCAAGGTAAATATTTGAGAATCAGGCAATACAGTAAGCCATATTGAAAGAATATGAAAGAAAGGAAAAACCGTATAATCAACTACATCGATGCAGAGAAGTATTTGATTAAAGTCAAGCCCAATTCATAACATTAAAAACAACCCTGTCAACTTGAAAGGAAAAGGAAGATTTTTAAATCTGATTTTTAGAAAGATATGAAAATGAAGTTGTAATTAAACATTAAATCTCATTTCCCTGATATTGCAAGCAAGGCAAGAGACACACCCTCTTACTAGTTGTAGTCAGCTTTATATGGACTTTTTAGCCAGTCGAATAAGGCAGGAAAAAAGAATAAAAAATAAAGGCAGGAATACAATTGTTATTAACAATCAATACGATTGTTAAACACCAAAAGGAATCTATAGTCACCTTCACATAACATGTACATTATTAGAACCAATATGTAGATTTAAGCAAAGATGCATAACCTTTCTCATGCCAAGATTTTCAGTTAAGATTTTCCTAATGGAGCTCGGTGCCTATAGCTCACTGAGTAGGATGCGGCCACATACATTGAAGTTGGCAGGTTCCAGTCCAGCCCAGGCCTGCTAAACAACAACAATCAATGACATCTGCAACCAAAAAGGAGCTGGGCATTGTGGTAGGCACCTATAGTCCCAGCTACTTGGGGGGCTGAGGCAAGGGAATAGCTTAAGCCAGTGTTTTTCAACCTTCCTAATTGCCAAGTTGTTACAAATGGAATAAAGGGGTCATGACCCACAGGTTGAGAACCTCTGGCTTAAGCCCAAGAGTTGGAGGTTGCTGTGAGCTGTGATGCCATAGTACTCTACTGAGGGAAACATAGTAAAACTCTGTCTCAAAACAACAACAAAAAAGCAGATTTTCCTAACGGTGTCTCTATTGATGATTACTTGGTTTGCTATGCCTCTCACAATGACCTGGCAATTTTGCCACACAATTCAACAAATCTTTGCAATGTTTTCATCACTTCATCAGTGAATCTTTCTCTCTCTTCAGAAAAACATTTAATTCACTTGTCCATTGCCAATTTCCCCATGACATTATCCACATAAACTTGGACCAGCATGACCCTGAGTTCATGTCCATTCTTGCCAAGTTTAACAAGAAATTTAATGTTTGTTTATTGCTCTGATTTAAGTTCTGTCATTCTCACGATGGCACACAAAACACACAATAATAATGAACACAACTCTGTAAGACACCGCTAGATGTTTAAATAAACACAGCTGTGAACCACAGATAGATCAGCTTATGTAACTTTACCGAATTGTTTGTACAGTGTTGGCAAATTGATGAATTTAACTGTGGCAAATTGATGAACTTAACTGTCAGATCTCCATGCAGAAGAATGAGACCCATGGACAAATTGTCCACCAACAGAGCAAAATCTTTACAATAAAACCTGGCGAGGTTAAAAAAAAATTGCTTAAATCTACAAACATATCAGGTTCATGGATTGGCAGCCTTAATATTTTTAAGTCTGATTAATGCCCAGGAAGAGGGAAAAAAAGTGAGAAACCGGAAATACTCAGCACCATGAATAAAAAAAGACATCAGTTACATGATATTAAAAGTATAAAAAAGAAAGAATAGAATGAGCTAGTTGATGCTATAGATTCAACAACTTCGGTAAAATTAACAAAATCTTTCAAAATTACAAGTTATCAAAACTGACACCAAAATAAATACAACATTGTAAATAGCCCAATATCTATTAAAAATATTGAAGCTCTTCTTAAAGGGATATATAGAATCTATTGAAATGTATAATACATCTGGAAGGCTATTTGGGAAAATATATGCGAGACGATTCTAAAATATATATGGATTTGCAAATGACTCAGAATAATTTCCTATTGCTATTGTAACAAATTACAAAAAACTTAATAGCTTACAACATGAATTTATGATCGGTCAGTTCAGGTCAGAAATACAAAATGAGTCTTATGCAGCTAAAATCAAGAGGACAGGAGAGCTGTGAGATTTTATTTCTGGAGGCACTTGCATTTTTGAACTTTGAAAAGTTGTCTGAACTCTGTGGCTGGTGGTGATGTGGACATAACTTCACTTGCTATTTCCATCACATTTTCTTGGACTTTCTTGACTTCTCCAAGATTGTGATTGCTTTGGTCTTACCAAAGCTTTGTGATTGCTTTGGTCTTACCCTGACAATGGAGAATATTCTCCCCAGCTCATATCTCTTAAGTTAATCAAATCTACAATTTTCCTTTTGCCACCTGTGGTAACATATTAATAGGTTCTGGACATTAGAATGTGGATGTCTTTATGAGGTCATTAGTCTGTGCATAACAGTCAATACTGTAGCCCCCAAATTCACTTCCACTCTGCATGCAAAATGCATTCACTTCATCCAGAATTCTCACAAACTCATAGTGTAAAGGCAAAATCCAAAAACTGTATCTAAATCTCATCAGGCCAAGATACTCAACACTTCCTTTAAACCACCCAAATCAGTTACAGGTCAGATCATGTGTCTAATCCATCTTAGGGCACAATTACTCTCCATTTGCAACTTGTGAAACTTAAGACACAAATTATCTGCTCTCAAAATACAAAGGCGATATTTGTACAGGATGATAATACTTGACAATCTCATTTAGAGGGGAGAATGCAGAAGGGAGAAAGGAGTCATTAATCTCAAACAGCTAAACACTTACAAGAGACTAGTTGTAAATTTTGTATCTTATGATTTTGGTAGATATTATGTTAGCATCATTTGAAGATCCACAGGAAATTTTTATCACATATTCTTTATAAGAGGTAAATATTCCAGCATTTCCCCCACAAAGGCATTAGGTTTTTTCTTTGTTGTTTGTTTGTTTTTTATCTAGTAATAAGTACAGACTATACTCATACTGGTTATATTGTTATTGTTATTTGATTCATGTTATTTAAAACCAGGAGTCTCAGTTAATAGATAGCATTTGGCGATATGGACAGAATATGAGCTTACTTATCAGAAATTGTGGTTTACTGATATATTGTTAAGTAGCATTTTGCTTAGATAATACTGTTCCAGAATGTTTTCAGCAGTGCAGCCAAGAGGGTAATGAAGCAATGTATGCCTCAGGGTTAATGACAGGGCCACTGGTTTCATGAACGTATCCATTTTACATCTGTCTAGGTCTAGAACATCTACCTTTATTTATACAACATACTTTCACTGTTAATTTTGCATTAGAAATAAAGAATTTGATCTTTAAAAAAGGTGATAAGAGTACCAACGGATGTCTATTTTTGTTAATAGATGCTACATTTAAGCACCTACGGATGATAAAACTATAAGGTCCGCAAGATACGTTTATTCTACTCATTCTTTTTTCTCTTCTAGACATTGAGCAATGCCTTCGACTAAATATAGGCCTGCACATGCATGTTAAGAAGTGAAAACGTTGAGATATTTTTATTGTGATGAATCCCAGAATCTGTGGTGAGCAGATTACTCTGTCTACCTTTGAAGTTAATGCCATGAGAGGAAGAAACACAGGTGGTTCTTGACTTGCTCTGGGTTTACACCCCCTAAACCCACTGTAAGTTGAGAATTCATTGAATAAAAATGAAATGAATACCCCAATAAACCCATTATAAAGTCAGAATTGTCTGTTGAACTATCGTAAGTCAGGGACTCTCTGCATTTACTGAGTAACAGTAAGAACAGCTTCATTTGCACTCTCCTTTAACATGTACAAGGTAACTTTCACACACAGCATTTCATGTTAGTCATATAAATTACAGGTGATATATCAACTGTGTGGTATCATTCTTATTTCACAGAGGAGACACAGAAACATACACAGCACAGATCAGGGCCTGTCACTCTGGCCTTCTGACCCCACTCACGCTCCAGATTCTCTGCAGCCCCTGTTTTCTGTACATTTTCCATCCTCATTGGTTCTCGCCTCTGTCAGACACAATGACACTGTTTTAAGCACAATGTATCAAAAGTCATCTTTATTGTCCTGAAAGAAAACTCATAAACAAAATAAGACATCTACTTGCATAAATTCAAAATAATTGATATTATGCACGCGAGTATACAGAAGAATATACAATAACTTTTTTGAAATAATGTGTATTTCTTTCATTTTTGTCACCTTTTTATTTATTTATCCACTATAGCATGAAGTGAAGGAATCAGACACATGTATTTGGCCCATATACAGAAAATAACTGCTAAAAATTTAGGCTGAAACTAATTATACTGAAAGTTTCAATCTTTCTCAGTGGTGAATATTATTAGCAATATTACAAAACATAATCAAATATATTTTCTAAGATGAATACAATATTTGCAATTGGGAAGATATAATATATATTCATATCCATTTAACATTATTTTGTACTTATACCTAGAGTTTTCTTCTTGAACATCATGGGTATGACTGTTCCTCACAGTATATTGAACATCCCCGGCTGGACATTACTACAAGCCATGAAAGTGCCCAAATCCTGTGACAAACAATACTGTCCCCCCCCACCTCCCCACCCCCAACCACTGCCGAATGTCACAGTGTTCCCTAGGGTGATGACATCTCTGCTGAACACAGCACGGGACGACGGAAAGAGTGACTGCAGGCTACTTCACATTTCTGCCAATCAAGTGGCAGTCACTGTGAGGTCTCCATATTTCAATACATGTTCAGGCTCAGAGCCACTTTTGAAATAGCTTAGAGCACTCTGCGCGCCTTCCACTCCTTCAGCCTGCTTCCTCAGGAGGATAATAAAGGAGAAATAGATGCATATTTTTCTATTCTAAATTATGTATACCTTCCCAAGTAAATAAAGAATTTGCTACCTTATCATTAATAAGCTTTTGGTAAATACCTCAAATGTCAATTAGTCAAATACCTGAAATGATTAAGTAGTGAAAAATAATTCATAATTCAAACCATCAAAAATTCCACAAAGGTCAAGCTAGAACCTTTGCTATTAAGCTCTCCAGAAGCTAATTCATGTCCTCTGGCCAGAGTGATGGTAATAGGCCAAGATATCACTTGCAGAGCCTGCCAACCACAGCTTTTGTTATTGCACTTGTCAAAATGACCCAGTGGGATGGAAGATTTATTAGAATTTTCTTTCCAGATAAATCCCTGTTGTGAATCAAATTATACACGTTGGATTGGATAATATGTTCAGCAACAATTCTGAAGTTGTTTAAAAGTTATTGTGAAAGCACATGTCATATATTTTGAAGATAAAATTGGAATGTTCACAGAAAAATGAAGGGAAAATGCATTTCATAAGTTGACTCTTCATTGTGAAACATTATTTGACTTTCAGTATAATCCTATACTTAATTTATTTCAAGAGCTATAAGACTTGCTCATTGTTTGCTAATAAGTTACCTGTTCTTCTGATCCACTTAAAATTCTTCAAGTTTGCAATAAAAGATTTGGTTCAGTGGTTATGAATGATGCTAAGGATTGTGAGATTTATTTCTGTATTTCGTATGTGTATCTAAAGTCTACAGACAAGCAGACCAAAAAAAGCTTAAGCGATGTTAGGAATCCCGTTTTGTCACCGGGCCCCAGAGTGTTTTCCAAAATGTGATGAATGAGAGGGATACAAAAGAGAACCTTGGGTTCTCTAAGGGCGCATCCATCTACTCTGTAGGTAAGTGATGGTCCAGATCGCCTCCTGGGTCTTCTCTGCAAGTGAGGGTTGGAGCCTCTGTAACTTTTCATTAGAAACTAAGAAAGTGTCCTGAGGCACGTGATCTTCTAATGAAGCAAAACCCTGGTGATTGTCACATTTTCCTGTTTAGATGTCAGTGGACTACAATTGTTTCTGTGTGCTCGTGTGTATACATTTATACATTCATTACGCTTGAATGCTTGTGAAACTGAAATAGTCATATTTATAACTGATGAACTTCCAGAAATGGATTGAAGAAGGTTTTAAAAGGCATATTTACTAATACTAAAAGAAAGGAACGTTTGTAACATGGCGAATCTGTATCTGTGTTTCAGTAAAGAACCTGTGAAAAATCAAATCCCAAGGCTGCTTATATAACCTACCAATGAAAACAGACTTAAGAAATAAGTCTGGAAGTTCTACTGCCCTCACACTTCTTCAAAAGTGACCCTAAAACAAACATGTGTTTCCCACCTCCTAACTGAATCTTTCCAACACGCCATTTACTTTACTAACCCGAGAAACATACCTTACGAATTTACAGTTCATTAGATCCGTGATTGCTGCTATGGAGGGAGGACATCTGGGAACAGGTCCACTAACATCTGGATGTGTCACATCATTAGTAAAAAGAGAATGCTGATGAGTCCCCCAGCGTCCAGCAAGGTTGGACTCCACAGGCCCACGTGTCATTGCAAGGCTGATTTTATACGTGTATGCACACAAATACACGTGTACACATTTATCAAAACTTGAAAGGAAAAGGAAATAGAATTTTACCTTGTTATACTTCTCAACCTAGAATATAGTAGGCACTCTAAATAAAAACAGCCTAACAGATATGTATAAAGTGACTACATATTTTTCTTGGTTTTATGGTCCTCTTTAGTGGTGATTCCTTGCTCCGTTGTATATTCCCACAAATGTGATCTGTTTAGACTCAACAATGTTCAGTCAGAGCTTAGGGAAATTATTTTTAAAGATAGACTGATGAATCTATCAGTTCAATAAGATAGTGTGACAAAGGATTAATAGCTCTTCAAAGTCTGCATTAAATTTGTCACACACTTCTGTGTACCCTGACCTTAAATGATGTTGCTGGGGGGACTTCTGGTTTTACTGCCAAGGCATTGGTGAAAGGGATTGCTTCCTTGAGGCAAAAAGGGACAGATAATAGGAGAAAGGACTTCAGGGCTTTTGCCTTATATTTTAGTATTAGAGAAAGAAAAAAAAAGTGATAGTCTTTTGAATTGGCCATCATATTTTAAAAAAAGATTTTGAATGAGACTTTCTTCTTTAAATAACAGATATTAAATTTTTTACTAAAAATAGAAACAAAAAGGACCAACATAATTACCTTGTGATATTCTAGCTGGCAAAACATGGCCTCAGAATGTCTCGAACATAAGAAAGTAAATATTTTGTAAAATCAAAATGAAACATAGCAACAGAGCTCCAGCAGCACAATTTAGTGAAACAACAGGAGCGCCCTTGAGCCACGCTGGTTGTCATTTTCTTTCCCTCCGTCAGGGACATCTGTCCTTCTTACTTTTTTGAGAGGCACAGCTGAGCCTCAGAAAAAACACATGATGTATTTCGAACCTGGCCTAGTTCTGATAAGGCCACCTGAGACTTTCAGGTACATATTTACCCTTCAAGATTAATCTCATTTTGAGCAGTTACACAGATATGTAGATGTCAGTATATTAAACCAAACAAGTTCAATAAGTGTAATTGCACTTTAAGTTCCTAGACAAGAGTAAATTTACACATCACGCTCTTGATAATTTGTTCTTCTACTTATCACATTTAAAAATAAATAAACTTGTATATTTGGAAACTTACATTTTACATTCTAGACAGTAAGATTAGGCTTTTCCCTTGTTCCTTCCTTCCTTTCTTATTTTTAATTTCTTAACTCTGCTGCTTGTCATAGTGCTAAATACTCATACAATAATAGGGTATTTATTGCTATTTACCCTGAGTCTAGATTAGGTAAGAAAGTTCCATAATAATACCTTTTGGAAGTATATTTTATTATGGAGAAAAGAAATTGCATTTGTGTCCTCTTAAACTTTCATTTCAAATAAATATATCATTATACAAGTTATGATAACAGATCCATGAATAAATTAACCCGTCAATGTTAATAATTCTGGAAAACATATACAACCCTATAGTCATGGACATAAAAAATTGAAAATACATACATGGCCTTGTGCTGACTCCAATAGAAATGGGTACTGCTGAGCCAGAGGTCTGATCAATCAATTAGTCAATTGATCAATTATTGATGAAAACTGGATATGGAACAGAATGGAAACTCAATGTGGGGAAACTGCCAAATTCTCTCTTTATAATAGAAGTTAACAATTATTTCAGAAAATAGTTGTAAACTAAATTTTAAAATGTATTTAAAACTTGGAATAAGCAATCTTAGTATGATTTTGTTTATAAGAATCAAGAAAAGAAACAAATATGTCCACTGCCCTAATGTTATTAAATATAACAATATTTAATTGAATATAACAATATTTAATCAATATTTGATTTTGAATGGTATAAGAAAGTAGATTAGTCTGGAGCACGATACTGATTTCTACTTACATGGTTTTATTCATTTAATATTCATCCTCAAGTCTTTACCTCTCACCACCAACACTGGAAAAATATCTCCTCTTATTCTTAATTTTAGCTCTTTCATCTTATCCTTTTTTTTCTTGCAGTTTTTTTTTTTGGTCAGAGCCGGGTTTGAACCTACCACCTCCAGTATATGAGGCCGGCGCCCTACTCCTTTGAGCCACAGTCACTGCCTCCTTTCATCTTTATCTTTATATGAATATGTACTTGGATTTTGTAATGATTCAGAGATTTATTTAACAAGTTCTGGCTTACAATCACTCTTTAACTGGAGGCATAGTGATGAAAGAGAGATAATGTAATTTATGTTATAATTAGGAGAGGTAATTTTTTTAATAAAAGAGAATCAAGTAAAAAATGGATATTAAAAAGAAACAAAGAAAGAAGGAAGGAAAGAAAAAAGAATTGAAAGGTATGGGTGGTTCCTGTGACTCAAAGGAGTAGGGCACTGGCCCCCATATACTGGAGGTAGCGTGTTCAAACCAAAAACTGAAAAAAAACAAAAAAAATTGAAAGGCACAAAGTAATATTAACACCACCTGCCAACGTGCCATAGAGAGAATAAATAAAATAAGAATCTGAGGGCGGTACAGTGAGACTCTGTCTCTAAAAAATAAATAAATAAATAAATAAATAAATAAATAAAATATCCGAGTATGATTCCCCATGGAGGCTGGACTAGTTTGCACTCCTGCCAACAGCCCTGCCCCTTTCCCTCTGCACCCACCTTGTCATTACAGCTATGCTGGTAACATTTACATTCTTAGCTTTGACCTGGAACTCTACTTTTATATTTCTAGCTCTTTGTTTGCATTTGAAAGTCTCATAGTAACTTAAAAATAAGAGCATCAAAACCACGATATTTTTGGTGTCATAAGATCTCCTGTATGATTTCTAAATCTCTTCCTGATAACATGATCTCTACATTCCAGAACTGAAAATATATCTTTGAGTTCACACTGGAAGTACACTATTATCCATTAAACACTATTGCTTCTTAATGCTTCATGTGAAATATTTCTTGAAATATTGCTGCCTTTCATTCCTTCAGTTCCCTGAAATGCAATTTTATTAACCCCAAACCTAATTAATGCAGGTGCTTCAAATACAGTCAAATACCTGGGTCACTTCTTTTCTAACCCACTTGGTGTATTTCTACCAAATTTATCTCCTGTGAACTGTTTTACCTCATTTCCTTCCTGTTAACAAATATATAATTTATCTTTAAATTAACTACTTGTGTAATTACCTTTTTTCCTGAAAAAAAATCACAGTATAATGGACAATGATGTTTATACTAACATCAGCTTAATAAATTTGTATTTAATCTTGAAACTCCCACAGACTCACTATTACATTCTTGACCCAGATAATAAAATAATTGGATGGGATTTTAGTGAAGCACTCCATAAACAGTACAGAAATTATACTGAAGAAGAGAACACTGCACTTATCAGAAAACAAACGTAGGATTTCCTCCTTCACTGTTGACCTTGGCCTGCATGATGACTGCATGTCTTGGTTTTCTCCTTCATGTTGACCTTGGCCTGCATGATGACTGCATGTCTTGGTTCCTCCTTCACGTTGACCTTGGCCTACCTGATGACTGCATGTCTTGGTTTCCTCCGTCACTGTTGACCTTGGCCTGCATGATGACTGCATGCCTTGGTTTCTTCCTTCACTGTTGACCTTGGCCTGCATGATGACTGCATGTCTTGGTTTCTTCCTTCACTGTTAACCTTGGCCTGCATGATGACTGCAGGTCTTGGTTTCCTCCTTCACTGTTGACCTTGGCCTGCATGATGACTGTGTGTCTTGGTTTCTTCCTTCACTGTTGACCTTGGCCTGCATGATGACTGTGTGTCTTGGTTTCCTCCTTCACGTTGACCTTGGCCCGCATAATGATTGTGTGTCTTGGTGATTTCCTCTTTGCAGTGAATCCCCCAGGAGTGTCTGTGGCTTCTCGTATCTAGATGTCCAAATCTCTAATAAGACCAGGGATGTTCTCCTCAATTATTCCTGCAGATAGGTTTTCCAAACCTTGTGTTTTTATTTCTTCATCCTCGAGGATGCCTATGATTCTTATGTTTGGTCGTTTTGCATAATCCCATATTTCTTATAGATTTTGTTCATTCCTTTTGATTTTTTCTTTAATCTTTATTTTTGGCTGACTGGGTAAACTTGAAAGAGTTGTTGTATTCAAACTCTGAAATCCTTTCGTCTGCCTTGTCTAGGCTATTCTTAAAGATTTCTACTTTTTTTTATTTACTTAAATGAGTTTTTCATTTTCAGAAGTTCTGTTTTTTTTAAAAAATATGTCTATCTCTTTAGTAAAATTTTCATTCATTCCTTGAATTGTTTTTCTGGTCCATTTGAGTTAATTTTATGTTTTCTCTTGATTTCGTTGAACCTCCTTACAAGCCATATATATTCCTGATACGAACAAAAAAACGTATATCTGTAAGACCAAATGTTTTATTAATCTTCAATATTAAGTATTCTTTTATATTTAACAAACTTACTGATCTATATTTCTGTATATTCCTCTGATCAATCTATTATTGTTGTTTAATCCTTTTTTTCTGTTCCTTCTTAAACATATACTCAGAGAATGCAGTCTCTAATTTGCATCTAATGTTATAAGATGGCACTTGCCTACCGTAAGTTTTCTAGGGTGTGTAGAATAAATGTAGCTAGTGAGAATCCCATTGTCATTTCTTTAAGCAAACTTTACTTCATCCATGGCACAGACATGTTGTACTTCCAAATGGTATGAGCGATCCATTTAAACATAATTATTAAATGAAGCATCAAATTTTATTTTCTCATATTTCCATCTAGTGAAAAAATTTTCCATCTCCAAATCTGCTAACTTTTTAATGCTACCTTACATAGTATAATGCAGAAAATACCAAATTCAGTTCTAAATAAAAACTAAAATAGTTATCTCTTGGCATAGTGAGCT
This sequence comes from Nycticebus coucang, assembly GCF_027406575.1. NCBI lineage: Eukaryota > Metazoa > Chordata > Mammalia > Primates > Lorisidae > Nycticebus > Nycticebus coucang. The sequence goes on from NC_069796.1 coordinate 6,343,795, forward strand.
AAATTGAATCTTAAGTAAGGTTTTTGTACAGCAAAATGTATAAACAGAAATAATGTAGGTATAATTATATCATAATGGAATAGAATTGAATGTAATTCTTTATAGCTAGTTCGTACTTGTTAATTTTTCAATGATGAATGTAGAACACATTAACATTTAATGAATTTAAAAAGCTGAAAGAAATTAATTCCAACATAGCTATGTTATATTATTTTCATACAATATAACTATTTTCTTCTTTATTTTTGTATTAGGCTTAAACATTAACCTTATACATAAAACATTCTGGATGAAAAGTGTTGTTTCAGCTGTTTAGTAACATACATACACACAAACACACACACACACACATATACATCTAGTTCCTATATTTTCACTTTGGAAGCAGTGACATCTGACAATAACCACTGAACACCTAAGCTGGCATTTTGATCTAATTTTCATCCATTTGCACACTGTTATCTTAATAACTGTATTTTATTGCTTGTGTATAAATCAATAAGTAATAGGGCCAAAAGTACTAATAACAGAGGTCATGTTAATAAACTCCTCCACACACATATCACATAAATAATAAAATAAAATGTTACTTTTAAAGGTTAAGTGGATTTCTTTGAGCCATACAAAAACAAGAGGTATAATCTCTTTTTTGTAGGTGTATAGTTCGAGCAGATACCCAAATGCTGAATTAGGAAAATAAATAATCACAGGAGTCAGGAGATCACTTCTTAAGAGGTATTGAAAACTAAAAACTTATTTAAGATTTGAAACTGATTCTCCCTCCTCTGAATTTGATCTTGTCCTAATGACCTACTCACTTTGCTCCTTCAGGTTCACTTTGCATCCTTCCCACCAGTTCCCACCATGCTCTGTTGGCCAGAATGCTGAGGAGGTGGCTGGGCTCTCCACATCCTATGGACAGGGTGAGGAGAGGCACCAACGGGAGAAATGAAGGTTGGAGAAGCAGGAAATCGAGGTATATTGTCCCTAATCCTCCCCTACTTGGCCTAACATGGATAGCAGTGGCTGCGCTCCTCTATTTAAAGCCATAGGTCCTTTCCTAAAAGCTAACAGCTTCCGCGAGTTCTGATAACTGCTGATTCTTAGTTTCTTCATGAACAGACACAGTCACTGTTTTCTCCCTATAATTTCACCCAGAATGCTCTACAATTACATCTTGGTGTCCATGAACTGCCCACCACACCTTCGTAATCAGTTACCTTATTAAATGTTGTCATTTATTTCATTTTATTATTGTGCCAGCCCCTTATCTCCTGGGATACTGACTAATAAAAATAACTAACTTGCACTAATTGGGTATTCAAAATGAATTAACTGTGACAATATGGAATGAGGAACATGAAATCAAATGATAAATCATAATAAACCCGTCATTTACATTAAAAACATAAATATCTCTACCTCCTGTATTTAGCTTTTACATTTTCCTCTAGTCTTATTTAATTGATAAGCAAATATTTGTGAAATACCATGCCTAGGATTGAGCACACAAAAATGTAGTAAGAGTTATAATTTTATTACTTTAATGAATTATAATCTGGTTGCAAACATCATCACTGATGACGTGATATTTAGGGTGAAACCTAATAATTTAATAGAAACTGGATAGGAGAAGACTTTTAGGTAGAAGCCACAACATAGTAAGTATAGAATTCATTCATTAAGGAATGAATAAGTGTAAAGGAATATATTTTTATTTATTTTTTATATTTATTATTTATTTATTTTGAGACAGAGTCTCACTTTGCTGCCCTCGGTAGAGTGCCCTGGCATCATAACTTACAGCTACCTAAAACTATTAGGCTTAAGCAATTTTCTTGTCTCCCAAGTAGCTGGGACTACAGGTGCCCACCACAATGCCTGGCTGTTTTTAGACATGAGATCTTGCTCTGTCTCAGGTTATTCTCGAACCTGTAAGCTCAAGCAATCCACCTGCTTCAGCCTTCTAGAGTGCTAGGATTACAGGTGTGAGCCACAGTGCCTGGCCAGTGTAAAGGCTTCTAAAATAAGTCCGCTTGGAGGCAGAGTCTATCACTAGATAAGTTTGAGACATGAGACTGAGAGATTTAGTAGCAACCAAATCATAAAGACCCTGGATACCAAACTAAAACTTGGTATTTTTTTCTAAATGCCACAGGAAGGTATTAGAATGCTTTCCATGGAGGAGTATGATGATCCTATTTGCACTTGAGATTATTAATATTTTGTGTGTCATGTATCTCTGTGAGAATCTGATAAAAACAGTGCTCTTTGGTTCATAATGATTCATTAATGCTCATTCACAAAAATTTCATACAGATTTAAAAGATGTTAAAACAACTAAAATATGTATTTCACCTCATAGGAATACCTAAACCACATGGGTATAATTAGGTAAAAGAGCTAATTAAATAAGTGTAACATGGGTAAAGTACTGTTTTAGTGCTCATTGGTAGTCTGACAATTAAATTAGTGAACTTGCCACTATGTCTTACATCAGCTGTACAAACAACTCTAAGGTTTCTTAACCTTGGTTTATCAGTGCCTCACGGCTGTGTGTATGTCAACGTGTGACATAACGCCATCTTGCTGAGCAGTGTTCATTGTCATTACATGTTTTTGTGTGCCATGAGAATGTCGGAGCTTGAATTGGAGCAATGAACACACATTAAATTTCTCGTTAAATGTGGCACAAGTGGAAGTGAAATCAGGGCCATGTTAGTCCCAGTTTATGGAGATAATGCCATGAAGAAAATGGCAGTGGACAAATGTATTAAATGTTTTTCTGTGGGGAGAGAAAGTGATGAAGAGAAGTCAGGGCAAATAGACAGTGATGAAAACATTGCAAAAATTTGTTGAATTGTGCATCAAAATCATGGACTGACTATGAGCAGCATACCAGACCGAGTAAACATCGACAAAGAAACAGAAAAATCTTAACAGAAAATGTCAGCCTGAGAAAGGTGTGCATCACAGCAATGCACCAGCTCACACAGCACTGTCTGTGAGGGGTTTTTAGCCAGTTAAAAATTACTCTATCAGAACCTCCTCCCTGTCATCAGATCTGGCCCCCAATGACTCTTTCTTTACCCAAAGATAAAGGAAATATTGAAAGGAAGACCTTTTGATGACCCTCAGGACATCAAAGGTAATGCAACAGCAGCAATGAAAAAGAATACCAAAATTGCTTTGAAGGGTGGACTAGGTGTTGTCATCAGTCTGAAGCTTCCCAATGTGGGCACTTTGAAAGTGACTGTAGTGATACTCAGCAATGAAGTATGTAGCAGGGGGGAAACAAACTTAATTGTTACACCTCATATAATAAAATAATCAGAATGTAAGTAAAGAATGGAGTTAAAAGGTGAAATATAAGTAATAATTTGAAAATATTAATAGATACTTTTCTGTAGTTTTTGTCTAGATAACCTGAGGAATCTGATTACCTGAGGGTGTTTTTGTATATTCATGTGTTTATTTTAGTAGAAAGAAAAATATTTAAATCCTGATGCAAAATAGAATTTTCAATATGTTTAATATGGGTATTTTATTTGAAGAGACAGGTCTCACTTTGTCACCAATGCTAGAGTATAGTCATATAATCATAGCTCACTGTAGCCTTGAACTCCTGGGTTCAGGCCATCCTTCTACCTCAGCCTCCTGAATAATTCAGACTATATGTTTGCAACACCTCTCCTGGATTGTTTTGTAATTGCTTTGTAGAGATGGGATCTAGCTAGTTCCAGATTGGTCTGGAACTTCCAACCTGAAGAGGTCCTCCTCCCTTTGCTGTTAATATTTTTAAATGGAAATTCTGATAGCTAAAATCCTGTTTCACATCACCACACAAAACTCATGCTTTTATAGGGATAAATGACTTCTGCACTCCATTATTATATAAATTATCAACACTGAGTTACTCAGGTTAGGTTTCAATATTAATGTACAAAAGATAACATTTGTACCCATGGTGCAAGGTTATGACCTGACGAAGAGGGTATAAAATAGAATAATTTCAATTAACTATGGAAGAGGAATAGATGTGACTCCCACCTGTGATCTAGCATTTTTGGAGGCTGAGGCAGGAGGGTCACTTGAGCCTAGGAGTGTGAGGTTGTAGTGAGTTACAATGATGCCACTGCTCTCCAGCACAGGCAAAAAATGAAAATCTGTCTCAAAACAAAAGAAAGAAGAAGAAGAAGAAGGAGGGAAGATAAACAGTTATTTCTTCTTTTTAGCAGGAGGTTATTAAATAAGTGGGACACAAGGTGAGTACAGACATGAGAAACAGGTATCTTTGGTCTTTGATGTGATGTAATGAAGATAGGTTCAATTATTTCAAGAAAATTGTGAAATATAATGTGTTTTGCTTCAATTCAGATGATGTTTAAGAGTCTTGAAAGAGATTAGATCACTGTCATCCTCAGATAAGCACTCGCTGGGCATCAATGTAAAACAGTTGGTATACCATGCCAAGGGACAGGCAGTCCTGATGACTCCTGCTATTACCAATCAACAAGATTTGTACAAATGATTAGGACAATTTTACTTGTCCATCAGGAGGTGAGGGAATGTGGAATTAGGTGAGGTGTGGGGAATGGTCTGTGAGGTGGCAGGGCTCCCAGACCCTGGGGAGAAGTTGAGGGAATGACCCAACACCCCACCCAAACTGCTTCTCCTCTTTTAACATCCAACATTCTTTTCACCTGTCAGAAGTCACAAAGCCCATACATACTTTCTTTTTATCAGCAAGCACACAGCTTTACCTCCTTAACGTTAATCTTTACCCCAGGTGTTAAAATTTACCTTGTTAAAGATACTTTATAAATAAAGATGTTTCCCCGGTTTGGTGTTTGCTGCAGTCATCAGCTGCATCAGACCTACCAATACCATCCTATCTTTTGTCTCTTGTCTTCCTTTCTCATTTCCCACCATTTCCATTCAGGGTATTTCTCCTTTTCCACTCTGGTTCACAAAAATGAGGGTCCACCCAGATGACTCGGTGGTATTTGCTGTGTGTACACAAAGGTGACTTGGTGGTATTTGCTGTGTTTACACAAAGATGACTTGGTGGTATTAGCTGTGTCCACCCAAATGACTTCTAGATGGGAATTCATACTGTGATGTAGCACTGGTGTCATGTCAGTACAATGAAGGCTACAGAGCAGACAAGCACAGCTGAGCACACATGTGCATTCAAGTCAAGACTTCAGTCCACAGTAACAGCAGAAGTGAAAGTGAAGTTGGAGAATATAGAACCAGATATAGCAAAGAGTCCAGGCAATGTATTCCACCTATCCAAGCTTCAGCAGATGATTTTAATCTAATTCTCGGAAAAGAGACTTTGCATATTTTGTATTAACCTGGATGGAGTTGAAGCACATTGTTCTTAGTAAAGTATAACATGAGTGGCAAAGCAAATATCCAATATACTCAATACTAATATGAAGCCAGTAGATAATATAATACAGGCCCACATATGAGAAAAACTCAATTCAATTCAAGTTGGGGGGAAGGTAGGAGGGAGAGCAGAGAAGGGGAGGGTGTATGTGCTCCCACTTAATGGGCACAATGTTAGGATATATGGCACATCTCCTGGGAGCAGGATACAGCTACAAGAGGGACTTACCTAACAAGGCAAACATTGTGACCTAGATGTTTGTGCCCTCACATTAATCTGAAAGTTAAAAAAAGAAACAATAAATAAAAGACAGTAGTCACAATGGAAAATAGGACTGAGGACACTTAATATTGAGCTCAAATGAGAAGCATTTTATTTCTGTTCACTAATTGGGCCATGGTAGTAGAAACTTGGGGAAGTGGAGATAATGAGAGGTGTTAAGAATAGACAATAATTCAAAGGAAAAAGAGTTACTTAAAAGATGGCAGAAATTGTAGGATCAAACGAAAATTATTGGAGTGAACCAAAATTCAGATTCTCTTCTACAGAGGAAAATTAAAATTGTTTCAGAAAAAAATGAAGAAATATTATTTTGATACAAATTTGTGGATAATATGAATACACTTTTGAAACAACTTAAATGTTTTATAACTCATCAAAATATTGTACTTTTTTATGTTGAGTGGATAATACTGATTATGGAAGAACTCATCCATACACATGCCACCTCTATGCCATGGGAATTGGAAGTCTATCTTAGACAGGTTTACAATTGGAAAAAATATAAAATATAATTAAATAATAATTGGAGACACAAGATAGTTTAGTTGCCTGTATCATGGTTAAAAAAAAAAAATGGGAAGGAATGTGGATGGAGCTTGTGCTACAGAAACAATGTGAAGAAATTAGGGACACAATTTGAAATATGAGTATGACAAGAGAGGAGGAGGCTCAGTATTCTATTCCACTATAGGATGACTATATGTAGTTAACTGTAATGTAGTATATAGCTTCAAATAGCTAAAGGATGATATCAAATGTTTCCAACAGAAGAAATAAAAATGTTTTATATGGTAGATATGTCAATTTTTCTGTTCTGATCACGAGGCATTATACATATCAAAACATCACTCTGTACCACATAACTATGTACAGTTATTACATGTCCATTAAAAATAAAATGTTAAAAATCAAATTATTCAGACAAAGATTAATAATCACCCTCATGATTAAAGATGTCTAAGTAAGTCACGTATCTATTGTTTATTATTGTTTCCATTGTTTTGTTTTAGTTTGTTTGCACTGATAATGCATTGAAATCAGATAAGAATACAGTGTATGTGAAGTTGAATATATATTTTGTTTCACTTGATTTACCATTATGCCTACCACTGCCTCAAAACACAAATGGATTGAGAAATTATGAAAGATCATTTTCCCTTTCTTGCTAAAAACACTTCCCCAATCCATCTGCTACTTACGTCTTCTTTCATCTCCCTAATATTCTAAGTGTTTGGGTCTGCTAGGGATGGTTTAATTAAAACACTTTCTAATTTTCACAGAAATTTCAGTTTGGCATTTGAAAATAAAATGTGAGCCTCTTCTATGTGTATATGAGGTCAGGTAAATTCCTGAACTCATTCCAGGAAAGTGCTACAAAGAGCTCCAAAATAGCTTTGAAGGGTGGACCAGGCACTGGCCTTAGTGAATAGCTTCCCCAGGGGAGGACCTCAAAGCTGACCATAGTGATTTTCAGCAATGAGAGTATGTAGCAGTTTTTCTAGGATGAGTTCATGAACTTAATCGTCAGAGGATGTACGCAATTCATGCTACATCACTGCTTTATATAATGTGCTTATGCTAAAACATGGCTTAAACCTAAAGGTTATCAATGAAAAACAGAATTGGCTCTAGAAAATACGGACATGAAGTGACTAGAAAGGGAGGTTTGGAAAAGAACATATTGGCACGTTCTATTTTCATACTGTCCACTCAGTTTCCACTACCTCACCATTATTTTACCTACTTTTATTTAAGAAGCCAGAAAAACCTGAAACTTAGGGTTAGAGCTCCATCCTCCAGAGCCACTGATTTTCCAGGTCACCGTCCAGGAGAATTTGCATTAATTTCAAAGTTTTGAAGATGGGAAAGTTTTGAAGATTCCCCCTTTTGAAGGGGGAATAAGACCTAAAACAAAACCATCTCCGAACAACTACACTTCAATGCTATGATATCAAATTCATTCACAGCATCAACTTCTCAATGGCTCATCAATCCCTTCTGCATAGTAGACTATTATTTGACCCAAGCATTTGCCAGTTTTCCTTCTTCTTAATCATAAGCAATTATTTTCCACTCACATGTCCATGCGTGTCGCCTCCCACGCTATTGTTAGAGCACACTGCACTTCCTTTGTCTGACGTGTTCTTTCTTTATCTCTCCGATCCAGGTCTACCTGTGATGCTCTACAAGCTTTTGATTCATGTCACAGTGACTTCCAGGGGGCTTTCTGTGTTGGCCTGTGTAGACAAAACACCTGTGTCCATTTATTGTACTATGACAATGATAGACTCTGTGTCAACTGAGTTGTTGACATGTTTCTCTCCTACACTGCAGAAGGGCAGTTTTAAGAGCAGGGATAATATCTTTTCAATTTTATACTAGCAGTATTTAGCAAAGTGCCTATGCACTCAATAAATATTTCTTGAATTAGGGGATGAACCCAATTTTCACTATTTTGATGAAAAACATGCATTAAACTGATTTATGAGCTTTTAAGTACTCAACCCCTTTGAGAGTTGCTTCTTCTTATCCTGTTCTTTGACATTTTCAATTAAATAATAAAAATTCAGTTTAGAACACGCTAATTGAAAACTCTGTGCGTGACAATCACGATCCATGATTGCCAAAAACCACCCTTGCCCCTCGCGTTCACAATCTCATTTATAAGCCAAAAAAGAGATATCAGGACATGTACTTATGAATATAAGGACACACTGGCTCACAACAGTTTAATTCTTATCCAGGTTTCTTTAATCTATATTGTCCATAATGCAGCCAATTAGTTTAGCTGTTTTCTGTTTTGACATCATATGATTTCTGGTACCAGTCGTTAATAATTCTTTGATTCTGTGATCTCCATGAAATGTGAAATGAGAAAAGCACAAAATAAAAACACAAGAACAGTAAACATCAAGGTAATTCAGTTTTGTTACTGCAGCAATTACTTCAAAATAACTTTGAAATGAGAGACCTCAAAATTATTTTGAATGATGGGAATGAAAATCCTCCCGACAGCAGAGACGCACATATGCTTTTCGGTCATCAGCCCAAGAAGAAGAAATACGTGCAGGCAGCATCTGTCTGTGTCATTTATTCTCTGTTCCCTTGGAGGAGGAGGGAGAGTTTAGCCTGTCAGTGACATCTGTGATGTGGTTGTAATAGAAAGAAATCTGCACGCCATTGCTCATAACTTCTGAAATTTTTTTTCAATATCAATTATAAAATTAAATTGCACGCCATTGCTCATAACTTCTGAATTTTTTTTTCAATATCAATTATAAAATTAAATCTTTACTTTTTTTGTGTGTATATGTGTGTATGTGTGTGTGTGTGTGTGTGTGTTTGTCCTGTTGTGCCCAAGTCACAGGATCCCCCACATAAATCACCTGGAGACCAAGTGTGATGCAAAAGCAAGAGGTTGTTTATTTACAAGTTGGAGCCTGGCCTCCCTGGTCCTGGCGCAGCAGGAGAGCAGAGAAGCCCCGATCTCGAAAAGGAGGGAGGTTTTTAAGGGTACAGAAAGGAAAGAAAAGGGAGGCGGTGTGAGGTGAGCCGCTGGGCCAGCTGATAGGGGTCTAGGGGACTGGGCAGTACTTGTTCGTGGGTGTCTGGGAGAGTGTTGCTATCGCTCAGAGCAGACGTTGTGCAAGGGAGCGGATCATGGGGCAAGGACCAAGGACGGGGGGTGCAGGAGGAAGCAGGTTGCCTACCACCTTTGGTATGCAGCTGCAAAATGAAGACTGAGGGGCAAGATGAAGTTAGTTTTAACAAAATGGAGTTAACTTGGTCCTTACAGTCCAAGTGGCAGAATGTGCTTGTGATATTTCTGGAAAAAATACAACAAACTTAGTTTTTGTTCCTTCCTTGTGTGCCGTGCACACACATGCTCATAAACTGTGCATAGGCTTGTTTTCTGATAATGGAGGGTGTAATCTGTGCGTGCACTTGTTTTCTGGTGATGCAGGGCCTCTTTCCTTTCTTCCTGTCTGATTCTGTTCTCCTGCAGTCTCCAGTAGGTCTCTGGTTGGTCTTTGATAACACAGAGCCTTACTTCCCTGGAACAGCTCTTTGTTGTCTACTTTGTGTTTAGAACCCATGGCTGTAAGAAATCATGAGGTCAGAGAAGGGTGGGCTGGATCACAGACCCAAACAATGGCCCCAGAACAGACACGTGATATTTCATCACGCCATTCTGATTTAAACCTTCAAATTCACTCCAGATACATTAACTGCCATGCTTTTTCTTTTTTTTTTTTTTTTTTTTGTAGAGACAGAGTCTCACTTTTATGGCCCTTGGTAGAGTGCCGTGGCCTCACACAGCTCACAGCAACCTCCATCTCCTGGGCTTAAGTGATTCTCTTGCCTCAGCCTCCCGAGTAGCTGGGACTACAGGCGCCCGCCACAATGCCCAGCTATTTTTTGGTTGCAGTTTGGCCGGGGCTGGGTTTGAACCCACCACCCTCGGTATATGGGGCCAGCGCCTTACCGACTGAGCCACAGGCACTGCCCGCCATGCTTTTTCATAGTAAGCTTTTGTGTTAGTGACTCTGTTTGTGTTGTTTGGATGTTAATGTTACTTTTTTTGTTTATGATTAGCATTAAGGTTTTTACCTATTATCACCACTATATAATTAACTCCCTTTAACACAAGAATCATTTGGTTAATCTTTATATTCTGCACCCTATAGAAGATGCTCCAGGTAAGTGAATGGCTGAATAAGTGCCTTGAGTGGAACATGACCTTGCTGTTAGGTTATATCTAACTACGTGATACAAAAATGTTGATTTAGGTCCCAATTAGTGTTGTATAAAGCATATGAAGTGAATTAAAATAACAAAATATTCTGCAATTTGGGATATTTGTTCAAAGACCAACTTTTAAAACTCAGTGTGTCTGAATTTCTGAGCAAAGTTTTACTACTTAAGAAAATATGACAGATTTGAGAAAAGAAAAATATTGTTTAAGCTATAATGTTATCTTCCTGATTTATCATCCAATTCCTTTCCTTATGCTTAAAACACTATATTTTTGAAATTCTAAATATGAGTCACTTAAAGACCCAATATAAAAACTCTATTTCAAGCTTGGCATCTGGGGCTCAAGTAGCTACGGTGCCAGCCACATATACCTGAGCTGGCAGGTTCAAATCCAGCCCCGGCCCGCCAAACAACAATGACGGCTGCAACAAAAAAATAGCTGGGCATTGCAGTGGGCACCTGTAGTCCCAGCTTCTTGGGAAGTGGAAGCAGGAGAATCGCTTGAGCCCAGGAGTTGGAGGTTGCTGTGAGCTGTGATGCCACAGCACTCTACCCAGGGCAACAGCTTGAGGCTCTGTCTCAAAAAAAAAACCTCTATTTCTGCAAAAACTTTCCTGTGGTTATATCATTATACCTGTTAGTGCAATTCTCATTCCTCGGCTGTGCTGGCATGGCCGCCATCCCTGCTTCCTCTTCTGTCTTGACTGACATCTACGTCTCTGCAAATCCCATTTTATTTTCAGCCCATTTAATGTGCAGCATTCAAAACTCATCGATAATACTCAGCAAATGCATCTCTTTCCTGACTTCGCTCCTCCATCTGCCTCTGGCATTCTAACCTCTCTCAGGGTCCAGTGACTTTCATCTCTTTCTATTCTCCACGTTTCATCTACATTCTCTTCTTTATTTCAGATTAGTATGAAAGTACAAACAATTAGTTTACCGTGTTTCCACTTGTTAGATCAGGTCTCTGTTGTAGTGTGCCTGTCACTCGGGGATCTGCCTTGTACCCTCACACTGTGGGCACTCACTTTTTTTATTTTTTATTTATTTATTTTTGAGACAGAGACTCGACCTATGGCCCTGGGTAGAGTGCTGTGGCATCACAGCTCACAGCAACCTCTAGCTTCTGGGTTTAAGCGATTCTCTTGCCTCAGCCTCCCAAGTAGCTGGGACTACAGGTGCCCGCCACAACGCCTGGCTATTTTTTTGTTGCAGTTCAGCCGGGGCTGGGTTTGAACCCACCACCCTCAGTATATGGGGTCAGCACCCTACTCACTGAGCCACAGGCACTGCCCAGTGGGCACTCACTTTTTATTCCACAGAGTTCCACTTTACAGTCCAAGGCAGTCACTTAAAACCATTGCTTCACTCGCCCTTCCATCTTTTCTTTACTGTCTGTATAGTTTTTATGTATCCCCCAAAGTTCAAGTTTTAGAAACGTAATCCCCAGTGCAACAGTGTTTACAGGTGGGGACTAATGAGAGGTGATGAGGGCAGACTGAACTTGTAAATGCTTGATCCTGGGAGTGGCTCCTCCCTCTCTCCCTTGCTGTCTATTTACCCTTGTGCTGTGGGATGAGGCAGAAGGAAGGCCTTGGCCAGATGCAGCCCTTACTCACAGCCTTCCCAGCCAATCAATACAGGCCAATCAATTTCTGCTCATCACGAATGTCTGGTCTCAGATATTCTGTGCACCAGGACAAAACGAGCTAAGGCACCTGTGAACGCCACTCAGTATACCAAGGCGTTTAGGTCTGTTGGTAACATTTATATTTGAAAGCATTATTGAGTATCTCTGGTCTCTAAGGAAAATGACTTCTTCAGCCTGTTGTGCAAGGCGCTCAACACCCTTCTCCCTACCCTGAAACCCCAGGGTATTTCATTTTGCTTCTCTCCCACAGCACTCAGGGGCAGCGTGCCAGCTGGGCTGATCTCATCTCAGACGCTTCACATTCCTGCTCCCACACACGCAGACTGTATCATTTCATCCTCATAGTTTAAAGCCCTCCCATGCCTTTTCATCCAAGTTCTACAATTCCTTGAACCTGTTGTTAATTCCCGTTTTCTTGAACCCTTCATTGGAAACTCTTAATTTTAAGTTATTTCTTCTTCCTGTGTAAAAATGTTGTGCTTATTGTTTACTTGCTTCATCTGAAATAATTTTAATAAATGTGTTGATTCTGACTTACTTTCTATATTGTATTGTCATATATTTGATGAAAATTCCTTCCTATACACACGCAGCTGCATACCCAGATACTAACTAGACAAAAATGTCACGTTCCTGAAGTGAGTAACAGAGATTAGATCAGGGCTTCTTTCAAATGCTTTGGTCTTCCTCCAGGATAAGGAACGCATTGAGACAGTATATCCCAGCCACAGTCTCAGAGGGAAGTGCAGCAACAGAGCTTCTAATTGTAGAAAGCTTTATCTGAGATTGTGACAAACTAGGAGTAACATCACATATTTATGTAAAAAGAAAAGAAAACATTCTATAGCATAATTAGCTATTTACATAAAATATTTTATCAAGTTAGATAAGGTTATACATTATAATTTGGGTGTTTTTCCATGTTTGTTTTAGCTTTTCTGATACATTTGTACTTTTTGTTTTGCATTCTTGTAAAATTTTAACACAGTAGAACAGCTACAGCAATGTGCTTGGTAGTTTAGATTTTTCTAGATTGAAAGAAAGTTCTGATATCTTAGTCAGACATTGTGATTAAGTCTGTTTGCCTTGGATTAAAAAAAAAACCATTTAGGAAATTTGGGGAGTAAAAATTATAGAAGATACAAAATAAGCTATGCCATGCTTTTAAATTTTTTTTGCAGTTTTTGGCCGGGGCTGGGTTTGAACCGCCACTTCCGGTGTATGGGGCCTGTGCCCTATTCCTTTGAGCCACAGGCGCCACCCGCCATGCTTTTAATTTAAAAGAAAACTATCCTGGGAGTGGCTGCTTCCTCTCTCTTGCTGTTTACCCTTCTGCTGTGAGGTGAGGCAGCAGGAAGACCCAGGGAGACCCAGCCCTCGGCCATGGCCTTCCCAGCCCAGACATTTCTGCTCATGATAAATGTCCCAGTCTCCGTTAGTCTGTATAGCAGCATGTTAAATAGTTTGAAAACTAACTACTGGCACTTAAAAGCATTCAAATATGAGTTCTAATGGACTGATAAAGTCTATGTGTCTAAGGAAGGAAGAATTATGTATATTATTCAAAGTGACGAGTGGCCGGATTCGCTTTACCAGGTTCTGTATTGATTTATTAGGGTCATTTTCCACGTTCTGTAGTCAAGGGCCCTTGGGGACATGACAGCTCCATCTCTGATGCTTTGTCCTTTTGCTCTGTGCAGCCATGAGCCAATGACACATCGATGTCCCCCTGTCTCAGGGCCACTCCAACCCCATCGCAGTTCATGTTTCCAGCCTCCTTGCGTGATCAGACGGGGCCCTTCTCCAGCTGACAGAGCTGGCTTTGCCTTTCTCTTCTCTCTGTTTCCCTCAGTCTCCTGCCGAGAATCCTCTCTCAGGCATCAGTTGACCAAGAATCTCCACTTCAGCCTCTGGTTCCAGGAATCCTTACGCACACGAGGTCTTTCATTATGGGCTATTTACAGGTGAAGAATCTTGTGATTGATATTAATGATAAAATGTTGTTAATCAAAATACTTGAATGTTTAGAAGACAAAGAAACATTACCATTAATATTAAGAGAATAAGAAATCCACAGCTGTAGCTGGGACGGAAAGCATCACAGTTTCACCCACCTAGTGAAGGACCAAAGCCGTTCATATCAGGGAGATTTCGTTTTGGTCCTTTTTTTTTCTTTTCTTTTTTTCTTTTTTTTTCTTCTAGTTCAATACGATGTCAACAGTCTTTAAAAACTAAGCAAATTTCTGCCATCCATTTGAACTTCCAGTTCAGAAAGCAACAAGATAACAAAAATTTTACTTCACAAGAATTGCTATAAAGGCTTTATTAAAGTCTCTTTACATTTTACTTTATATATATTACATTTTCTTATTCTCTACAAAGACTCGTTTTACTGACACATGAATAAGTCAGTCCTTAGATATTTAAAAATACATTTTTCTTTAAATATCACTAAAATAAAGCATGTAGCACTAGCAAATGCTATTTTCTAAATTAAGTAATCCCAAATTAAATTGTAGAATATTCCTTTCCTTTACTAATTAAGGCATTTGTTCAACTTGTATAATTTTAAGGTAACAAGGAGAACCTAATGGAGTTCTATTGAATTTTTTCCATTAAGTTAACATTATAGACTTTTAATGAATGTCTTAATTAGCTACTATTATTAACAGGGTTGATGCACAAATGAAATTCAGTCTCAGGGTACGCAATGCGCCTCGTTAGCATTCACGGCAGGACGCTGACCACAATCTTAATTAAAAATAGGTCCGGTCTTCCCATGTATAAATGTCCATTCAAGAAAGTGCCTGCATCTAGAAATGCACTAGCAAGTCAACATCAAAGTAGCATTTGAACTTAAACTTCGTAAATTTGCACGTTTTGATGCCTGGTTCTTGTTGCGTCCCCTCATCTTTGTGGCTCATTCTATTTAGCAAAGAACAGATCATTTTATATATTCCTTTGCTGTAACTCCTAACATTTTGTCTTCAATTAAAACCCAGTAACTTTAACATTTTTCATTTGCTTCTTCCCTCCTCAACGTTCCTTGATCTAACTTCTGTCGAACTATGCAAATTTATTCTCAATCTGGTCATCTCTGGTCTTGGTACTGACGACAGGGTCAGCAGCTGCTTTTTCTTTGTCTCCCTGTGCGATCTCTCTGTGGCCACTGAGGTCATTCTCACGTCTTTAGCCGCGTCTCCCAGATTGCTTCGTTTAAGAGTTTAGGCGGCACCTGTGGCTCAAGGAGTAGGGTGCCAGCCCCGTATACCAGAGGTGGTGGGTTCAAACCCAGACCCAGCCAAAAACTGTGAAAAAAAAAAGTTTCCATATGTCTCAGTGGCTGATCTCCCTCAACTTAAATGATATGGAATGGATCTTATGAAACATAATTTTTGTTCATGGCTCTGTGCTTCATTCTCCTTTTATTCTATTTAAACTAGTTGGGACATTTCATCAACATCTACAACTAAATGTCAAACAGAAGCTGATAATTTCACTCAATAATGTTTATCAAGGTCCTAATCGGGAGAGATATTTTTCTAGGTGGTATAAATACAGCAGTAAACAAAATACTTACATTCTTTGCTTCTCTTGAGGTTTACATACCAATTTTTAGAAAGCAATGAAAATTTTACCAACTATGGGCATTTTTGGTGGGCTTAAAATGTGTGAATACACCTGCCTGCTTTAAAAAAACTCCTAAAATGCTCCATAGCTTCTCAGGATCAGCATATTTGAATCCATAATTGAATGTTTGAATCCATAATTACACCATTCTGTTCCTCTTTGTATATCTCTAACCTGAGTTATTTTCATTAATACACATGAATTTTTCAAAAAGGGAAATTTAGGAAGCATCCCCAGTCCCTTCACCTTTCTCATAACAGTATGAAATCAAGTGTCAATCTTAAAAGTATTTTGTCCTCCTCTCCATTTTCATTGCCATTATTTTAAACTCATATTATTTCTTGCATGGATTTAAATAATTAATTTTCCTGCTTCTTCCTAGAATTATCCCATTCCTACTAATAGTACTAGCTGTGAAAGATGAAAGATCTTATAAAACCCATCTAATCCATTTACTTATCTGAAACACTTATGAAATTTTACCTTCCTATTAATTTTAAAAACACAATAAACTTCCTTCCAAGGCACACAGAGAACTCTCGATAACCCACAACTTGCTAGTGCCATCGCATTAGAACAGAACCCAAATTTTGGTATGCTCTTTGTGGTCAAATAACTACTTAAACAGATCAAGAATAAATTCAGACATTAATGAAGGAAATTTACATGGCATGGTTTGTTGCAAATATTTGGAAGAGCAGCTGATGGATTGATGGACGCAAAAGAAAGTGCAATGGGGAAAATGTGGGCATTTAAACCACAAAGAGCATATCAAAAATTGGGAAAAAGCAAAAGAATATGTCAAAGAAAAAACTTTACCAAAAATAAAACATCTAAATTCTGTCTTAAATTTAAATCAGGGGACTACAACTTTTTATGTAAAGAGTCAAATCACAAATATCTTGAGCTTTAGGGAACATAAGTTCTCTGTCTCAGCTACTCAGTGTTATTGTTCTAGCACTAGAACAATGATAAATAATATTTAAAACAAATAAGTGTGACTGTGTTCCAATAAAATCTTATTTATGGGCACTAAATTTGAATTTTATATCATTTTACATGACACACAATCTTGTTCTTTTGATTTTTTCAACCATATAAAAATGTAAAAAGTATTCTGAGCTTGCGGGTTATATAATAACAGAATGTGGGAGGATTTGGCTCACAAAATATAGCTTACCAACCCTTGGAATAACTTGATTAGATTACATAATATCGATTGAATAGTTTACATTAATCAAAGAGGTACTGCACATAAAACAATTAACTTTCCAAGCGCACTAAATAAATACACACATTATGAGACCTGGAGTTAGTGAGTAAAATAGAAATCTCTTTTAAAGTAGTAACTAAATCCCTGATTTAATTTCCTTCTTCTTTGCACACAGCAGTGTTTTCTTCCTGAAAACTGTTTTACGTAAATAATTCTCAGAATTTTCAAAATGTTAAAATGTAATCTTAATCTAATGTTAATTAGTGTAATCGAATGCCTCTTAAATATCCCTCATGCTCTGACTTTTGTAGCATTTCAAAAAAGTCACTGACTACTGTGGCACAGGGCACAGGGGGCGTCCCATGGGCTCTGTACCATGACTATTCTGTTTTCCGCTGCTGAAGTTAACTGTGAAGTTTCTGCACTGAACCATCCTAAGTCCCCTACTGAAGGTCAGAGTGCTGTTGCTGCTGACTTGCTGCGTGCATCTGAGCTCCTTTAGATCCACAGTACTTGGTTCTTTTAGGAGGATGCAACCAGCACATTTTTAGTTCAGTTGCTTCATAAATTGAGCATCCCAAAGCACGGTGAGTTTACAAGGGCAAAATTACCACAGACAATTTGGTAATGTAAATCAAAAACTCAAAACTGTAAAACATCTTTGGACCACTTTTAATTTTGAGAATTCATCTTTAAATTAACCATCCTGGCAAGAACAATTACTTATTTAGCTGAATATTTTTGTAAATGTTTAATATTTTCAACTACAAAACTTTTCAGCAATAATTATAGTGGAAGTTGAATACATATATTGAAATATACTTATGCATATTCAAAGTGATGACAAATCCAAGGAAGATTAAGTAAATGGAAGAAGACAAATCCTCAACCTCAAAGCGCACTACACTTAAATAATTCTACATGTACATACACCAGACACCTATGAATAGATGCTATCTATAACAGACAGGTGGGTCCGTATAATATAACAAGAGAGGACTCCGCCCGTTCATTTTATCAGATGAAGAAGACCTTGACTATATAACTATACAGAGATACTAAAAAATGAAATCCATGTTAATCCAAAATACTAACATAAATATCACACAAACAGAACAAAAAGACACGTGAGAACCCATCAAAAGGTCCAGTAGAGTTTACCCCATGAACGTAAAAATAGTTCAGTAATAAAAAATTTGACAACACATGTCTACGTCAACTAGCAAGTGGTTTTCCTTCTCACTTATTGATATACTTAATGTTTTAAAAAGTGTATTTTGATAAAAATACAATACCCATACCTAAATAAAATGAGTAAATGAGCAAGAAATTTTAATATTGGAAAAGAAATGTGTATTTCCTCCATGTGGCAAAAGCCATGTACTGAAAACTTAGAACAAAGATCATCCTAGACCAGCAGTTCTCACCTGCGGGTTACGACAACAGAAACTGGGACATTAGGAAGGTTGAGAACCACGGTCTTATACAGTGAAACTTTAGAAATACAAAATTAAATTAAGTAATCAGGCAAATTGTCCGTCATCAACACTATACAAGAGTGTTTCAAAGAGCACAACAAATCCCTGTAAGTGTCCATTGAAAGAAATGATTTTTTATTAACATAATTATTTCCTTGAGAAAAGGAGTGTGTATGTGTGTATGTATCTACTCTTAAATAATCTTTATGGCCAAAAAAAAAAAAGTCTGATTAAAATTTCCTGAACATTTTAGGTACATTCAAATCATATGTGTATATATATGTTTTTTTTTGGGGGGAGAAGGAATTTTAATGGTCTCTTCCATAGAACAGCAAAGTCTAACACACACTAAGTTCTGTTGTGAATTAAAATATTAAAACTACATGCAGTGTGTGCAGCAATTGTAGTAATAATAAAATAGATCAATATAACAAAATAACAAGCCTAGAAACTGATATGCAGACATGAGTACTTATATTTTAATTGTGTTAGCACACCAAATCAATGCATTAAGAATAAGAAATTCAGTAAGAGGTGAGAATTTCAACCATAGGTGAGTTTGCAGGAAGAATGAAATTAGCGTGAAATGTTAACGATGGTGTAAATTGATCAGCTCACTATGGAAGAGAAAGATTGATTGGAACAGAAGGAATAAGAAGTTCCCAAATGCAAGCAGTAAGATGTGCCTGTGAAGTCTGAAAGGGCACACTTCATCCCAGACACAAACTTAAGAAAGAGCCTTCTACAAATGCCATGTAAGGTGACTGCCAATTAAAGTACCTTTGCTGGGGAAATTTTAGACTCCCTGCCTCACTCAGTCTCCCTTCTGAAAGGTTTCTTTCACAACATCCACTATGCTTTCCATCACATGTTCTTTTCACCTGTGCAAGTGTAATTGAAGGTAAAAGAACACCGATCCGTCAATAGGGTAATGGGATGCTGATGTTTTGATCAATGGGGTCATTCTGTACTCAGTGATGACAAGCTGAACCGGTACAATCTACTCTGTTGGACATTTACATTAAAATTGTCAGCCAGTGAAATCAGAATATTGGAAACAATGACAAAGAACAGCTAAATTCCCAACGTCAAGGACACCTAAAGCATCAAGCCGTAAACAGCTGAGAGGGAAACCTTGTAGTTGGGTCATTTCAGACTTCTGAATCGTGCCCCACCTAGGTGGGATGAACTCATGAGTGTTAAGGATTTAAAAAATAGACTCTTCTGTTTTTTAAAGATTAATTTTAAAAAGAAAATAAAGTGAGTGAAATCTTAAGCAAAGATCAATGAACAAAGATGAGAAATAGATCTTTCACGGAATCAGCAACCTCCTTCCGCAAGCATCATTGAACAGTTACTAAGAAGAGGTGATTAATGGAACCACATGTAAATATGTGGAAAACAGGAAATAATAAACTGACAGATGAAAGAATATCAAGGCCACTATTATCCAAATAACTGAATTTTTTAAAAATTATAATTGTATTGGATTAGTAAAAATTAGAAATAAAATACTATTTTTAACAATCAGTAACTTTGTGTGTAAGTTATGAAGTGCAGCTCAACCTCTGTTAAGAGCAATACAAATTTAAAGAATCCAGTAACCTTGAAATCTATAGAAATAAATCTCTTTAGACATAATTGGAACTATGATCTTGAATTAATCACTCAGAGCCACTTTCTGCTCCACATTTGTAAATATCAGTTGTTCAAATGGGGAGAGGGATAGCTACCAAGGTCTTCTGGGCATTTCATAATGTCCAATGAAAATATAGATTTTCCTGATGACTCTGACATTAACAGCATTGAAGGGGTCTTATTGGTCTTATTGATCAACAATGTCCTGATCATTTATCCCAGGTGGAAAAAGATTTTCTTTTAAATATATATATTTAATATATTAATATATTAATTAATATTTATATATATTAAATATTTAAATATGTATATTTAAAGGAATGTATGTATTCTTTTACCGGATCGGGTATATATATATATATGCTGAAATCACAAGAACATTAAATGTCTGCTATGTTACCCGTAATCTGATGATCTTACACATTGCAACTGGTACTATAAAATAGTGCAATCTTTTTAGAGATCTATCTGGGATAGATAGAAATTTCCCTTCATATGTCAATAGGCATTTGAGTATAGAGAGTCATCTTAATCTGTTAGAGCCGCCATAACAAATATACCCTGGGTTAGTTTAGGTGATTTAAACAGTTCTGGATGGGTGGGAAATTCAAAATCAAGCCAGCCCCATATATCTATATATACTGTCTGGCAAAAGCACAGCTCCTGGCTGGTGGACAGCCAGCTTCTTATAGCCTCACTTGGGCAGAATGAGGGAAGGCAAAACACAGAGAGGTGTGGACAGAAAAAAGAGAGAGAGAGGGCAAAAGAAGATGAAATTATTTCCCAAAGTGTTATGTGCAAATATCGGTACATTTTCACATAGAAGTCAGGGAGACACAAATACGCAGTCAATAGCAGTATCAAGAACATAAGAACGTTTTCATAAACATGGATCCAGAAATGTTCATAAAGAAAATAATAAGAAGTAAGGATGCTGCTTATTAGAGCATAACATGATACATTCAATAATTTTGATGTATAAGATAACCTTGTTAGAAGCCTCATTTAATGTAAAAAAAAAAAATTGCTTTGCATGATGTATAGAGGAGCCACAAATATAATTACGACAAAAAGGCTCTCACTGGGGCTAGTACAGAAGTTCTGCATCTTGCAAATCTCTGATAGTCTTCAGAACATTTATGGGAAACTATCCATGAGGAAAACCACACAAACAAATAGCATATACTTTTGAAATTTTTTTTTGTTTGTTTTGTTTTTGGCCAGGGCTAGGTTTGAACCCGCCTCCTCCGGCATATGAGACTGGAGTCCTACTCCTTGAGCCACAGGCACCACCCTCCTTTTGAAATTTTTGACATCAATTATATCTTTTTGTTTTATTTATTTAACTTTATTCTTTGACACAGAGTCTCACTCTGTTGCCTGGGGCAGATAGCCGTGGCATCAACATAGCTCACGGCAACTTCAAACGCTTGGGCTCAAGTGATCCTCTTGCACCAGCGTGCTGAATAGCTGTAACTACAGGGGCCTGCCACAATGCCCCCACCCATTTTTCTCTTTTCAGTAGAGACGAGATCTCCTTCTTGCTTGGGATGGTCTGAAACTCCTGAGCTTAAGCAACGCACCTGCGTTGGTCATGTGGCGTGCTAGGGCTTGCCTGTTAGGTTCACGATTACTGCACCGTCTCTGATATATCTCAACAGAATGGAATATATCTCAACAGAGAGCATCTGGCGTGAGATGCCACCCGGCCACACTGGTCATGGAGAAGTAGAAATACACAGATTTGAATCAATTTTTCTGTGTTACACTACCTATCTCCCCACTCACCATTTAATTCTTCCGATTTCCAGGGAAACATCACGACAAAATGTCAACTCTTGGCAGTTTCAGCATCGCACCCAAATGGTGGCATTATCTTTGAGTGACCTTTTCTAGTGTTCAATTTTTCCTACAGAAAATATTACTTTATCTAAATTTACTCCTTCAGCATTAATTCTCATCCATTTGAATAAACTAGCCCTATTTTTACATGATCTTGTACTAACATATTCAGAATGCAGGTTCCTCAGTCTGACCTTTCTCACCTGAAAAATGTAAAACAGAATGAAACATCTCTTGGGTAACTTTCACAATGATATTCAGTAATTTTTCATGCTATATGAGCAGATGCAAACTTATGGAATTCTGAGTCATTCAAAAATGTGCACTTTTTGCAACAATTCTATTCTCTTAAATGTTCAATGTGGCCCTTCGCAAAGTTGCTTTACATCACACCTTTAAAACTAATATTTAGTTTAAAATGACGACTCTACCTATTAACGTGAAAATACAACAATAGTGATTGATACAACAGTACAGACAAAATTGACTTGCTATTTCTGAAAATGCTTATGCTGCTGGCTGGAATTCATCATTCACATTCCTGACAAGGGGTGGAGATAAAGTTTGTGTGCAATTTAAATAGTAAACTAATTTAAACAAACTTTATGTCCACACTGTATATATGTTCGTTTATCTTTTCTTATGCCATACTAAAGAATGAAATCATAATTCCTTGAATATATGAGCAATTATATAGTCAGTTTTATCAGTGAAATTTTTTATAATTTTATGCTATTAATGGGGTGCAAAAGTATTCGTTACATGGGTGGCTTGTATAATGCTTAAGTCAGAGTAGCGAGTCTGCCCATCATCCCAACAGCATTCATGGCACCTGTTAGGGGGGATTTTACTCTTTTCCTCCTCCTCACCTCTTGATTTTCAATGATTTTTACTTCTCCCTGTGCCCTCGTGCCCCCATCAGTTAGTTCCAAAGTATTAGAGAGTACATGTGCTGTTTCTTTTTCTGTGGAGATATATCAGTTAGGACACAGTCACAGTCAACTGCAGAGTCAAAGATGCAATACCATTCACTATAGCTACAAGAAAACAAAAAACTTCAAATATAATTAACTAAGGAGTTGAAAGTTCTCCACAAGGAGAACTAGGAAACATTGAGGGAAGAAATTGCAGATGACACAAACGGAAAATCCTACCATGCTACTGGATTGATAGAATGGAATTGTTAAAATGTCCACACTGCCCAAAGCGTGATACACATTCCTATTTTTGTTATGTTATTGAAGTTTCAGTAATTGCATACGGTTGTAATTTGTATCCTATTAAATATGGGGTTTATTAACAGGATACTTTAAGGGTACAGAGTTTGTATGTAGGTATGTATGTGATTATAGTCTCAGGTCATATAATTATAGCAACTCAAATTCATTGGTATAAGCAAAGAATTAATTCCTTCTACTTGAAGATCATAGAAGTAAATTACTACTTTTGACACTTTGCATTTATGTATATATTTCCATGGATTTCTGAAAACCTGTTTTCAAAATTTGAAGTTATATATTTTGTTTGGTTTTTATAATTTTACAGACCTCGATGACATTTTCTGGAGAGTATCCTCATTCAATATAAAGTATAGTTTCCTCTGGAAGTCATGTATCTGATTTTGATTTTCTTCCTGTAATGTCTATAGTTTTTATTTTTCCCATTTTTAGTTTGAAACTAAATATCACAGACACATTTTGTTTTAGATATATCTCTTCTTAAGTGCATAGAGTGAGGTTTGGGGTTTTTTATGATACTTCTAAGAAAATACTTTTAATAGATTAGTTTATATTGATTAAAGTTGCTGGGAGAAAATGATTATATTAAACGTGTTTTTCTATTTTAGCTGTTAAAATATATCTTTACTATAATATGTCGTTAGGTACAAGGCCTTGGCCCCTGTATTTTTCTTACTATATCCACAAATGTATGTTCTAGTTCTTTGCCAGTTATCATAAAATCTCCCTGGTACATTGCAAATGATGATCTTGTACCAGCGCCCCGCTATGAGAGTTACAAAAGATAACGCAGGTATCCATCATTTCTGTTTACCCTACCTCACTTCTATCTCAAGTTTCTTATTACGTGTTCTGGGATCTTTTCTTCGGTGCATTAGTTATATTTATATTGCTATAATCCTTACATACACTTTTAAAATGTGGACTGTTTCCACTCCATCTGATTTTATAAGTGGGTTCAAAGTTTAAGAACATTCCCCCATCCCAAATTTTCCTATTTTCATTTAATTCATAGCTTAGATGGCTGAATTTATTTAGGTATTTTATTTAATTTCAAAATAGGTTCATTTTTCTGTATTTTATGAGTTCACAATGTTAAAAAATCTTATAACTATAATACTAAAATGACAACAGGGCATTAACATTTTTAATTTATACATATTCTTTCTTTCATCACACAACTTTAGCTAGTATTTCATAATAAGTGAATATTGCATATTGTTGAAATAGAGTGTGAGACTAATAATTTATCCTCCTGGTAAATTCAGTACATTTTTTTATCCTAAATGCCAAAAAGATTCCTTTATAATGCTCAAATTTCAATGACTTTTCAGGACATGATTTGGTGTTGAACATTAAGCATTAATTTTTCTTGTTCTAAGATTGAGGGACTGTCCTCAATGATCTGGAATATGTATTGTTTTGTGTTCTCAACTTCATGGTCAATAGTTGAATTTTCTAGCTAATTGCTTTGATTTCAGCCAATTTCACTCTGTGAATAATGAACATTTTATGTCTGCTGATTTTTTAAGTTGTCTCTCCTCATTGAAGAGAGAACATATCTAAATTTACTTTATGGCAATATTTACTTTCATTAGTTTTTAGTTCCCAGGGTTTTATTTGTTCTATTTTTATTTCCTATGGTCATAGCTTAATTTCATGAGATTTGGTATAAAATTGGATTTTATAAAGTGGCATGATTACTAGTCTGTTTTAGAAAACACAATGTATCTGTGTATGCATCTGTGTGGAAAAGTTAAGCAAATAAAATGCTAAAAATTGGAATTATATTATATTATATTAGCATCATTTTACTTGAGTGGGACACATCACTTTTGCTCACATGTCTTCCTCCAATACCAGCCTCATGCCACTGACAAAGAGGGGTATAATTGCCCAAAAAGCAAACAACAAGTATGTTGAACAATGATATGATAGATCATGTAGGTAGTATCAATGCCCACTACATCATCTAATGTACTGTTTCTGAAATAATAAAGTGAATACTAATTAAGTGATTACTAATAATCAGACTAATTACTCATAATACTAATACTAAATAAGTGAATACTAATGAATTAGAAGTGTGTCAGATACAATAGATCAAATGCTCAGATTCTCTATGCGACATTAAAAGAAATCACACCCATAAATCAAAGGTTTTTTTAATGAAAGTGATTCACAAATTAACATGTTTTTAAATATGTCAAAATATAGAAGGCCTTCAAGATGCCTGATGAAAGTCATCTGACAGGCACTTCCTCCACAAAGAACCAAAATAGGAAGTAGCTAATCCTACATTGAATAGAACACTAGAATTCAGCAGAGAAATTGCAGGAAACTCCTAAGGCAGGGGAGGAGATGGGAGCCAGACTGCTCAGCCCTCAGAGTCTCTACCGTGCAAGGGACGTGTGACTGTGAGACCCCCCCCAGGAATGCACGTTCCCACCAGAGATCCTTGCAATTCTAGTCACACCTGTGTCCATCAGCCCTCACAGGCCTAGAGACTAAAATAGGAAGCTATCTTGGGACTACACAATTGCACTCCCACAGAGAGGAAGCTCATACTGTGTCACACACATGTTGAATCATATGCAGCTATAGCATAACACTGTATTGAGAGCCCACCCCCAACCACACTCATCCTCTCCCAGAGGCCAATGACCCTGCATCTCCACATCCCCAGAACCCTGCTGACATCCCTGGTCTTCAGCCACTGCAGCTACTGGCTGAAGCCACAAGTACCAAAGCATGAGTCACCTCCCGCAGCAGAGCCCCCACATTTTTCAAGTCCTGAAGGTACACAGGACCTCACACAACTGCTATTCCTATTGGCTGTCACTACAGAGGTTGAAGTGTAAACAACTAGCTATAATCACACCATTCTCCACAGCAAGCCTATTGCACATTTACAAGCCACCTGAGGAGGAATTGCCATACTTACAGCCTCCGCCTGACGTGCATGTCCCCAGCTGCCTTCCTATGGCTATTGAAACTACAAATGATTCTGCCATCCCCAGTAGCAGGACCACGGTGCAACAGCCCAGATAATCATTTCACTGGGAGACTAGGAATTATCCTACTCCTACTTACCACAGCCAATGCCTGCATGTATCAGTTGGAGGATGTAGGACAGGCCTGGTCAGCCTTGCTTTGTTGCCCCAAGCATGCTATTTGGAGACCTGGAGATTACCCAGACCAATCCACTGCCACTGATGTCTAAGCATTCATCCCGGGGACCTCAGATTTGGCCTACCACCAAAACTGAAAACAGTTTACTCAAGCCACCTGAAGGGCTAGGAAGGTCAGCTGCAGGTCCACAGGAAGTCACTCACCCCATGCCTGTGGACCTAAGGATTTTCCTGGCCCATTTCTGGCACTGCTGATACTGGGGTAAGCTACCTGGAAGCCCAAGAATTGGCCCACGTGGGCTAATGCTGGCACCAGCATATACTATGTTAAGGCCCAGAACAAGTATGCCCACCTTACTGCTGCACCACGGATAGCCTACATCTGCTCCACTGGGCATCCCCAGTCCCAACAAAACTTGACCACAGCCTCCACTAATAACCATACCCCAAGCTACTGAGGAAATCATAGACACTAATGCTGTTTATCACCAAAGAAATTATACAGAGCGTACACTACTGCTTCCATCGAGAATCAAAGCTAAAGTACTCTATGCAACTAACACCGTAGGTGTATCTTTAGGGAAAAGACCTTTCTTACAAATCCAAATTCAAAGAAATGGAAATTACTATTACACTAGATGTATGGATATCAATGTAAGGACATAAGAAACATGCAAAACAAAGGGAAATTACATCTGCAAAAGAAGACAGTTCGAGTGAAAAATTTATGAAATTCTAGAAAAGGAATTTAAAATAATTATATTAAGGAAATGCAGGAAATTTTAAGAAAACAGACAAAAAATACAAATAAATCAGATAAGCAACTCAGAATAATGAAAGAAAAATTCACCAATTAAATAGGATATTTAAGAACCAAATAGAAATCGTAGAACTAAAGAATTTAATGAAATAAAAGATACAATTAAACCTTCAGCAATAGACTATATTGAACATAAAAATTAATTTCAAACTTGCAGTCAGATCTTTCAAAATAATAAAAAGTAAAAAATTTTTAAAAATAAATGAAAAGAACCTCTGTGCCACATGAACTACCAAAAACAACCAAATACGCAAATATTTGATATTCCAGAAGACAAAGAGAAGACCAAAGGATTTAAATCTAGCAAGGGGAAGAGGAGAGGAGAAGGAGGGGAAGGGAAAGGAGAGACGGTGATTGGAGGGAGGAGGGACGGCGAATGGCAGGAACTCACCTAATGTGAGGATGTTCATCAGTTCCCCTGGGCAAAGGACTCAACCACAACTTGAGTTTTACGTTACAATGAAAATACTGTCACCCCAAAATTTGTACCCTCATATTAATTTGAAAAAGAAAAGAAAAGCTATTTAATGTATAAAAGGTGAAAACTTCCACTACAAGGGACTCTCTATCAGGCTAACAGTGGATTTCTCAGAACAAAGCTAATGGGCCAGAAGAGAATGGGGGGATATATTCAAGTGCTGAAAGAAAAAAAAAAAAAAAGCCTACCAGCCCAGCATACTACTCTCACAATAGTTACATTTCACAAGTAATGGCAGAATAAAATCCCAGGAGAGAAAAAGCTGAAGGAATTCTATCCCCACTAGATTGATCCTACAGAAATACTTAATGGTGTCCTATACCTGGAAGCGAAGGACAATGTCTGCCATCATGAAAACCCATGAAACCGTGACACTCACTAGTAGAGCAACACACAAATAGGGAATGGCTCAAACATATTACTACAGAAAAAGCCAAAACCACATTAATAAATTATAAGAGAGACAGAAAAGGCAGGAGGTTATCAAAACAATCAGAAATTAATTAATCCTATAATAGAAATAAGCTCTCACATAAGAATAACATCAAATGTGAACAGATTTAATTTTCCACTTAAAATACATACCGATTAAACTAAAAATGACACAACTAGATATTATCTATAAGCATTTTATCTCTCCTGCAAAGACACATATAGACTGTAAGGGAAGAAAAAAGATACTCTATATGAATGGAAATGCTAAACAAGCAGGCATAGCTATATTTACAGCACAGTAAACACATTTTAGGTTGAAAACAGTAAAAGAAAGGCAAAAGGGCTTATTAGGTACTGATAAAGGGATAAATTCAGGAAGTTATCAAAATATATATGTGGGTTCAACCCCAGAGCATCTAGGTATATAAAGGAAATGTTATTATATTTTAAAGGAAAGACAGATTCTGATATAGTAAAATTTTGAAACTTCAACATCCATTCTTGGCATCAAGCAGATCACATGGACAGAAAATTAACAAGGAAGCACCAGATTTAAACAGTATTTTAGACCAAGGAACCTACTGGGCCCTTGAAAAGCATTTCATCCAACAGCTGCAGATCATCTGTACATGGAGCGATCTCCATAACAGACTACATGTTAGAACAAAAACAAGTCTCGACCAATTTTAATAATAAAATATCTCCTCACATCACTATGGAATAAAACTAGATGTTAATAACAAGAACTTTGGAAACTGTATGAATACATGAAAAAAAAAAATGCTCTCCTGAATGAACACTGGGGTCGAAAAAGAAATTAAGGAGGAAACTCAAAGTTTCTGAAACAAATTTAAAATGAACACAACACACCAGAACCTCTGGGGTATAGCCAAGACACTGTTTAGAAGAAATTTTATAGCAGTAAATGCTTAATATGAAATATAGAGACATACCTGGCTGGACGCTTTCTGGATGGCCCTTGTATATGAAAAAATGTAGAAATATTTGAAATAAATGATCAAAGCATCTTTAGGAACTAGGAAAGCCTAAACAAATAACCCCCAAAATTAGTAGAAAGAAAGAAATAATAAGACCAGCACAGAACTAAATGAAATGCAGACTGAAAACTACAGAGGATCAGCAAGATGGGAAGTTGGTTTGTGCTCAAAGATAAAGAAATCAGTGAGCAGCTAGCTGTAAGGAAACAGAGAAGAAACAAAGAAAATCAGACATGGGAAGGGAGACTTCATGGATAATCAATCCCACACATCAAAGAAATGTAGATCATCAGAGACCCTGACGCAGCTTAAACTAACGGACAGGAAAACTTAAAGGAAATAGTAAAAAGTTTAGAAATAGAAAACCTGAGGAGATGGATAACAAGTGACGAAATTGACCTGGTAATGACGACTCTCCCAACAACAAAAAGCCCAAGGACAAATGGCCTCACCGAGAATTCTACCAAATTCATGAAGAATATTACCAATTGTCCTCAAACTACTTCCAAAAAAAATCAAATAAAAGGGAATTCTCCCCTATTCATTTTATGAGGCCAGCAATACCCAGATACCCAAACCAGGCAAGGGCACAACAAAAAGGGAAAACCACAGGCCAATATCCCTGAAGGACATGGATGCAAAATCCTCAAAAACTCCTAGCAGGCAGAAGCCACTAGAACATAAAAATATAAATACCTCATGATCAAATGGGTTTGATGCCAGTGATGTAAAACTATACCACATCAACAAAATGAAAAACAAAAAAACGTGATCATGTTGATATAAGGATAAAAACATTAGATAAAATTCAGTGTCAGTTCATGATGAAAGCTCTTAACAAAGTAGACATAAAAGGAACATACCTTCCATGTTTGAGATACTTTACTAAGAAGAATGTGCTTCAAATCCATCTGGAATATAAAACCAATATATAAACAATTACATGCCGATATGAATGATAAAACTCAAATATAGTCGAGCAAAGGGAGGGGAAAGAAGGGAGAACGGAGGGAAGGTCCATTAGCAGGAGGAGGGAGGGCAACTGGCCAGAATTCACCTACCGGGCACAACGTGAGGGTGTCCAGCAGCCTTTGGGTGAAGGGCGTCTCTACAACTTGAGATTTACCTTGGATGTGAGAACAATGTTACCTAAAAATGTGTGCTCTCGTATAAATTTAAAATAAAAAAGGAACATACCTTGACATAATAAAGGTTATCTATGACAAACTCACCATTATCATCATGTTTTCTAAGGTGTTTTCTAAGGTGACAAGAATGCTCAGTTTCACTACTGTGCCCCAGAGATGTGTAAAGATATTGTGATTAATTAAAAAATAAAACAAAAAAGGAGAGTTTAGTATCTGTATTGAATAAGATTAGAAAGATAGAGAGGAAATATATGGTTTCTGATTTATAACTTCACCCATGCTCTCTCCTTCCAGGCTGTCGGCCCTTTGTATATCATCAAGACTCTGATTTATAAAAATCTGTTCCTATGTACCAATAATACTTCTAAGCATAAAATTGAAATAGCTCATTTAATGATCACAATAATACTAAGTTGTTTTTCAGGTTGGATGTTTAAAACCTATATCGCTATTTTATAGAAGAAAACGAAGCACAGAATATTAATATGAAAGTTTCAGTTGAGATGATTAATAGTAAACACCAAATGAAATGTAAAACATCATATGATACCAAAATGTCAAAATAGAGCCAAGAGCCAGAGCGATTTCCATTAAGAAGAAAAACAGTAGAAATTTGACTCCAGTATGTTTAGTTGTTGAGAGTTGTATTGGCAGAAGCTACTGAGGGGCTGTGAGTCCCACTTCACCTCATTCCCCACACCTCAGCCAGGGAATCATCATCTCACCTGAAGTGGAATTCAGAAGGCTTTATGAGTATTATTTCAGGGACTTGGTATGTTTCCTGCAGTAGGTTAAAAAATTAAAATATGGGGGCAGTGCCTGTGGCTCAAAGGACTAGGGCACCGGCCCCATATGTCAGAGGTGGTGGGTTCAAACCAAACCCTGGCCAAAACTGCAAAAAAAAAAAAAAAATATATATATATATATATATAATAATTAAACTATGGTCTTATTTCTGGAAGAATGAATCTAAAGGCTAAGAGTGGCCTTTAATGGCAAGGCAAAAGAGAATTGTGGCTGACTTGGGAATCAGCCTGTGTTGTACAGGGGAAGGTCAAGGACCAGTTGAATAGCCAGTAGCCATTACAGACTGAAGGCTCAAGACAATTATTTTACTTGGTTTCTAGACTCTATCCTTCCCCAGATTCCCATAAAGTCTCATCCAATAGGAAAAGAACACTTACACTATTTCTAAGATTCAATTTTGCAGCCAACTTCATAGGAGCCAAATGTTTTTATTTTAAGAAAATAAATGACAAAATTTAGATATAGTCAATTTGAATATTTGTCTTATAAAAACAAAAATAAGTATCATAAAATCATAAACACAATCGTCAAGTTTTATATTTTTTAAGTTTGTTATTATTGTAGACCTTTTAAACGAACAAACAGATCGCGTAAATTTATCTAAATGCTAATAGAATTATACTAGGTAATGAAAATCTTCATAAAATAGATAATAATAAAATCAAAGACAACATTAAGTTACCTTAAAAGCCTCATAAAGCAAAGGAAAAATAAAATTATTGTGTAAAATGCAATTTTTTTTTAGATTACTGAATAGTGAATAGTATTTTACTACCAGTTGAAACATAAATGATAAATATAACATAGTTTCTGGAAATGTGGATAACCTAGAAGAGTTATCTAATACCCACATTTGAAAGTATAAAGAAGGAACTAAGTTCAACTAAACAAATAAATTAATTCTAAGTGGTAAGATATACATTTCTAAAGTGTTAATCTTTATTTATTATTTTCTTATAGAATTTATAAATTATTATCTGGAGTTATTATTGTAAGTCATCAACTCATCAGTTTAGTTTGGACAATGACAGAAATCAGCACGATAACCCAAAGGGGACACCAGATTTGTGAGGCCATGTTTTATTTGAGGGGCTGAAGATAAATAAGGCAGGAAATTGTCTTGTTTTCTTCATGTTTATCCATAAGACCATTTGGTATATGAGATGTTTATTGCTCTGTCTGCACAGCACAGCATGAAGTGGATATTTGGCAACTTTCCATCCTTAACTTGGCCAAGGTATCAAACCAAACCAAATAATTCAGCTTAAAAAACCACTTTTGAATGATCAGATCTGGTTATCTGCATCAGGGACTAATTGAAAGCAGAGAAGGACTGCTTGTCAAACACAGTCACTTAAAATTATTACAACTGATTAAACAGATCCTTCATAGCCTAAATTACAAGATAAGTTAAATTTTAATAACTACAAGGGAACCTAAGGCAGGATCTTTATAATAAAATGGATTGGCTATTTAATGTCAAATATGAAGTACTCAATCTTATTATAATCAGCTGATTCAAATAAGTAGTTCTAATGTTTAATGACTAAAAATAACACTACCATTATCGTGGAGAAGAAGATAAAATAGGATCAAATTACACCTTTACAGACTTAGGTACTGAACTACTTTCATAGGGTAGCATACTTTGTTTTTTTATTAGAAAAAAATAGTATATAGTTACCGAATGATGTTTAATAGATTATTGGATCTCATTGTGATTTGCATTTTGTCTTTATAAAAATATTTTATGGTGATAAGAACACTTAACATGAGATTTACCTTCAAAGTAATTTTTAATACAGATTTTCCTAGAATTATTTCATAAATTCATTCTGAATTTGTTACAATTAATGTTGTGAAAAGCAAATGCAACTTTATAATCATTAAGACTTTTTTGATTTTTTTTTAATACAGGAATTCTGTTGAATAGGCTATCAAAATTTTATTTAGATTGATGCACATTTCTCTAGATCCCTATTTATTCTTCAAAACATGAAAATTTATAAAGTTTAGAAAGTTAACTTAGGTAATGCTACAAATAATACACAATGAAACATAATTCTCCCAGATATTTGAGACAATCTATCATTGAAAAATCATGAATTCAGAGATTTTATGTTTTTTCAAGAACCAGTTATATCTGATTTCATAGCTTTTGTTTTATAGATGCAAAAGGATAAATGTTTATTTACCTAATGATAGTACATTTTGAATAATATCATGGTCTTTGTAATTTATTTATATCTACACTTTACTCTCTGTAATTAACAATAGAACAAGTTTTTCCTTATTTACACTGATACTAATTAATAGTGGACTAAATTAGATGTAGGTCTACTAAAACTCAATTTCTTATTTTTTTCTTAAATTTATACATGAGATTTCCTTCTCTTTTGACTAACACTGTTTAAAGGGTCCTGTCAAGCTTTTGTCTGATTCAAAATACGCAAATATCTTTTCCCATTCTGAAGGTTGTCTGTTTGCTTTGCTTGTTTCCTTTGCTGTACAGAAGCTTTTCAGTATAATTAAAGTGCCATTTTTAAATTTTTATGGTTGTTGCAATTGCCACGAAAGTCTTCTTCATAAAATCTTTCCAAGGCCGATATCTTCAAGTGTTTTCCTCACAGTTAATCAACAAAAAAAGCCCCTACAATGCCATATATTTCTGGGTAAAAGAGATGAATAGAGCCTTTTCTAACAAAGGCAGAAGAATGGCTAACAAATATATGAAAAAATGCTCATCGTCCCTAATCATCAGAGAAATGCAAATAAAAACTCCCTAAGATATCACCTAAGCCCAGTGAGAAGAGCCCACATCACAGTCTCAAAGCTCAAGATGCTGGCGTGGATGTGGAGAGAAGGGAACACTTTTACAATGCTGATGGTAATGCAAACTAGTACAACCTTTTTGGAAGGAAGTATGGAGAACCCTCAAGTTTACTCAACAACGGAAAATCCAGATAACAAAAGGCAATGCAGACTTAAATATCCCATTGAAATGAAAATCTTCTTAAATACTTTGAAATTTAAAATTTTAGATTACGTTTAGTTAATTTTTAGAATCAAATAGATTACTTTTTGGTGTTATTTCATCCTTAAATTTCCTTTGGGGGGTTAGTCAAATTTGAACATAAAATTAAGAATGCTTTTACTAATTTCTAAAAGGAGTTTGAACAAACTCAGGATTCATCCAAATTCTTGAAATAACCTACTGTGTGTAGATCCCGTGCTTGTTGCCGAGGGTGTATAATCATGTTTTCTAATAGCTTCCATGGATAGTGACTTTTGAATTTGTGTGTGTGATTTCTGCTACTATAGCTTTACAACAAGAAAACTTAAGTAAATGTCAAATTTATGAGATCATGGAATAAAAAAATAATAAGGTGGTTAAATATACTGTCCTGTTTTGAATAAATATTCATGGACTTGAAAGAAAATATTTCTATTAAATTTACCCAATTTGCCTGAGAACACATTCGTTCAGTTTATTTCCCTATTCATATCATTAGAGGTACCACTCACACCTACCCCAACAACAAATAAAGAACCAAATTTATGTGAACAGGTGGGGAACCTGCAGCCTCAAGGCCATATATGGCCCTCCAGATCCCCAAGTGTGGGCCTGCGACTGAATCCAAATTTTACATAACAAATTCTATGAATAAATTGATATGTTCTGAGAAGTTCAGATTCCATCAAAAGGCTGCACTCAAGGATCTAGATGTCCACATGTGCCCCAGGGCTACGGGTTCCCCACCCTGAACTGAAAAGCTGGGATTTATGTATTTAAGCAAGGGCATCATAATATAGCTGCATGTCTTGAAAAGAAAAAACAAAGAGTTAATGATAAAAATTGATAAAAACTTCATTCCTATTAAATAAATGTTACTTTTTATAACATTCTTCAGCACAAAAATACAGACTATCAACCTCACTAACTTCCTGACACCACTGCAGATAAAAACAGTCCCATTAGCCACATTTTACTTTATGACGGTGAAGTGCAATGCTCTGTTGTTACAACACGAATCATAGTAATATACAATTTTTAAAAAAACAAAATCACATGGAAGTGACAACAAGCTGTGGTCTATATGAATCAGCCAGCTAGAAATCAATTTTATCTTATAGTTTGAACATTAGGAAATTCTCTAGTCTAGTGCACACAAGTTGTTATTAAGTCACACACTTGACTGGTCTATGTCTCTTTTGGGTGTTCTCAGAACATACAGGTTATGTATAGTTATTTGAAGTTGTATAGCAATCAGTAATGAAATACATGAAATTTATAACCTAACTGCATTTTTTGGCTCTTTTATGTACCTTCTTTGGGGTTTAATTAACTTATCACATTGTACAAGTCTGAGACTTCCTATAATATTTTTCCAGAAGAAGTGAATTATAGTATGCAGCTATAATTTGGACAGAAGTGAAAGAATTGTCTTTAAATAATGAATGGCAATCTTTTTCCCCTTTCTTTAACTGAAAATATTGCCCAAATCATGTTCCCTGAAGGTTTTGCTGTCACATGGAGACAAAGTTGACAGATGATGGCTCGATGTTATTAATTAGGAGAGACCCCAAAGTAAGGCCTTTTCCAGAAGGAGTAGCAGTTAGCCCCAGTAAACAATATTTGACACCTGCTTTGTTAAATTAGAATGAACACCTGCCATTTGCCGCTCAGAATTCTTACTGCTCACTAGTTTGAAGTAAAAACTAAAAAAGTAAATCTAAAGCTTTTATAGTGGTTGAGAATTCACAACGAACTAAACTACAACCTTAATTACATTTGTTTTAATTTTTATTACATAAGTAACATATGTATCTATTACTTTGCCACAGAAATTAATATTTTATACTAAAGCTCAGATCCCATTTGACCACCACGTTCAATCTCATTTCCAATACTAACTCATAAGGCAGGAGACCTAAAATTTGTCATGTGGTTAAAATAACATTTTCCGTAGGGAAAAGTTATGAATAATTTATCTTGTATCTCCCCAGACCTTTGTTCCTGGATAGTAATTGATTCATTCTCTCAACTATTTATGGGACAAGCAAATAATAAGCACATTAATTAAATAAAACACATAGTAAGTTAGATGGTGATAAGTACCATCGAATTTCTGAGGAAAAAAAAAGGATCAAGAATACTCTTACTCAGAGAGATTGTGCTTAATAATGTAGTCAGAGAAAAATTTGATGAGAAGTGTTATTGGATAAATAATGTGAGGGAAGTTACAAAGCCTGGGATAGGGTCGTCTGGAAAAGGTCCTGTCGGAGAGAGGCAGGAACAGCAGGAAAGGTCTGGAAATGGAAGGAATCCTGGGGAAAACGGGGAGCACATCACGTTCAAGTGAAAACAAGGAAGAAAGTGTGCCTGGAGAAAAGGCAGGGAGTGGAAAGGAGTAGTCAGGGCTGGCGCTGGCGACATAATTTGTAGGGGGGGTTCAGTGAAAAATGAAAATGTCGGGGCCTTGTTCAACAGGAGAAGCGTAAGGCTGCTAAGGAAACTTCAGTGTAAAGATTTTCCCTTTCCTTTGACTTGTCAGAGTGTTTAATTTACTTTCTACTCTCCTAAATAAAGGGAAACTAAATCTCTAACTTGTTGGCATTAACTTAACTGTTTATATATCGCACAAGGGTACTTTAAATGTAAGAGCATTTAACTCGCGTCAAAATCACAAATTGATGGTCAGCATATTATATCTAATGCATGCTTACGTATTTTCTTATCAGTGAAAACAGGACAAAACCAAACTCCTTGCTCGTATATCACTAACTTGATGCTTACATTCTCCAAATCCTCTAAAAAATTACGGATAAGCAAAGATGAATTGTCCTCCCTTTCCAATTCCTTCTATATGATTATTTTCAGCCTAAGTGGTTGGCTAACAGAATAGTGTTTACGTGTCAACAGAAGGAAGAAATGTGGAAGATTTTGTGTTTCTCAGAACACCATTGCCTTCTTTCTTCTGTCGAAGTACATTTTATTCGAATGTAGAGTAGTTTCTTAGGGTTATCAGCACCCTATTGATAACTCAGTCCTAGAGAGGACACACTTGCCCTCTCACCTCTTTGAATCTCGCCTGCGATCTATGCACCAAGCATCCACCAATGTCCCAAGTTCATGGGTCATCACAGATGCTACATGAGATTGGTCTGGAACAGCTACCCTCTTGTGTGAATCTCCCCTGAATTTCACTGACAAACCCCATGTTGAAGGACAAAGTTACTAAGAGTTTGACGAGGCAGCAGAGCTTTATGCCAAATCACAAGCTGTGTGGCTGAACAGGCCACATGCCTGTGAAGCTGGGAGAAGGAGATGAGAATAGAAAGTTGATGAAGGGACCCACGGACAAAGGGCTTTGTAGACCAGTGTCAAAATTTTGAATTTATCCTAATTAAGATTGGGAGCCGCTGTAGGGGTTTGTGGGCACAGTGGTCACTGTGGCATTTTATATGCTTTTCATTTGATGACAGTCTAGCACTTCAGACCTCTGTAAAATATTGTAATTATCTGGGGATCTCCCCAGGGTGCTCCCCATATTCTGTGCTAATAAATTTGGGGTGCTGCACAAGGACATTTCTGTGATTCTAATTTTTCTCTGGGTGTAACAATTCTTAAATAGCATTTCAAAAACTTCAAGCCATACTGTGGTCTACTACTAAAGATCTCCCGTCGAGAACTGACTATGCCCCAATATACCTCAAAGTTTAATAAAATCACTTTTGCTTCTAAACACGTATGTACTAGCAGGGTTCAGTGTAATCCTAACACTCTGGGAAGCTGAGGCAGGTGGGTCCCTAAGCTCAGGAGTTTGCAATCAGCCCAAGAAAGAAGAAGACCCCGACCCCATCTCTAACAAAAATAGAAAAATTGGCTAGACTTTGTGTCTGGCACCTGTAATCCCATCTACTAGGGAGGGAGAGTCAAGAGGCTTGCTGGAGTCCAAGAGTTTGAGGATGCTGTGGGCTATGATGCCGGGGCACTCTAGCCTGGGGCAACATAGTGAGATTCTGTCTCAAAATAAATAAATAAATACAAATAAATAAAAATGTATGTTCTGTCTCTCAATGGGAACAAAACCTATATCCACAGTCAGAAGAAGGTGTAGACTTTCGTAAACCCTGCTGCCCCAAGTGCAGAATCATGTTCTTTCATTTCATACAACGCCTGCTCTCTACACGGGGTATAGAGGCAAATTTGGACAGGAATTTTTGTCATTTTTCCAAGGAATGATGACTTCTATTAACATTTGCTCAATTATTTTTTACTTTTTTTCCCTCACTCAGCTTTAAGGAAAAAAAATGCCTACCTAGTCTTCTCTCAATTTCTAGGTTTCTGATGCCCAGTCAAAAAAAATGTTATTGATCCATCCTTAAAATGATTGCATTCGACTGAATTCCAAAAGCTTGTTTCTCTTCATCCCTGCAGGTACATTTAAAATCAGAATGTTCTTAAATTGGGGTTTTGAAGATACAATTAAGATTAGTAATGGTACTAAAACTGTTTCTTCCCATTGATATAAAATGAATTCCTGACAGAGAATTTTACACGTAGTCCACACTCTAGAAGTATCAGTTAATATTTATTACCTGAGGGCAGTGCCTGTGGCTCAAGGAGTAGGGTGCCAGTCCCATATGCCAGAGGTGGCAGGTTCAATCCTAGCCCCGGCCAAAAAAAACCCACAAAAAAATAAATAAATATATATATATATATATATTTATTACCTGATTGTCAGATAAGAAAAGGCAAATGAGTTTAAATGTGTGGTTCTAGGGACCGCATGGTTTATACATAATTGTCTCATGATAATAACTAAGAAAGCTCTACTTCTGACAGGTGGCCAAGAACAATTACTATCATTGTCCTATTTTCTGTGACCTTCTTCATTATAATGGCCTCTTTTTTAAAAATTCATTCCATTTTCACATCAACTTTTCCTTGTTTACTGATCACAATGAAAACAAGTGGCATTTCATCCTAACACTTCTGACGGCTCTTATCACTAACAGAACATAACGCCTGCTTCTGACTCTGGTTTGTGAGAGAGCTCTGTGGGGACAGCCCCACTCTGTGCCAGCTTTATTTCCCATTATGATTAATCACGGTTTTCAGATGGTCAGCACTGTCCAAGTCTACTCACGTTCA
Source organism: Nycticebus coucang (assembly GCF_027406575.1). Lineage (NCBI taxonomy): Eukaryota > Metazoa > Chordata > Mammalia > Primates > Lorisidae > Nycticebus > Nycticebus coucang. The sequence continues at coordinate 6,382,901 of NC_069796.1, forward strand.
CACTGAAGTCTGTGGATTGAAATTGTAATTTCACAAAGGCTCAACCCAGATTAAAGTTGTTGATATGGCCTTTCTCAAATTGCTCATCATTCCATTATACACTGAACCTCCTAGGAATGGTGACTACGTGCAATGATTGTAAGCTTACCCCTTATATAAACCTTATGTCACATATATTGCTATGTCATCTCCCATTTTATACATAAAGAAATTGAGGTACAGAAAGATAAAATTGCTCTCTATAGCAATATTTTCAAACTTTGTTATCTTGTGGCACACTAGACCCTGTAGTTAAATTTCCACAGGACACTTAAATCATGTTGATCAAACAATAAAAAAAATGAATATACTTACTGTGCTTTGAAATTCTTTCGAAAATAATCTAATTAATGATCTTTGAAAATTTTCTTGCTACACTGGTTGAAAATAACTTTTCTAGAGGTTTCTTACTCCAATTCTAGGTTCTTAAAATCTGTCTTACATTGTCCCTCAAGAAAACGTTCCCTAACTTTACTTCTTTATTATTTCTGTCCTTGAGAATATTTACTTCATGGCCCTCGAATTACAGAAAATGATAAAACCCCATCCCGATGTTATTGTATGCATTGAAAAGTCAGAAATTTCATTTTATACTTAGTAGTATTTTTCATAATATTTAAAATATTTCTGCTGATTCAAAACAAGTAAGCAAATCAAAGGCACATTTTAAGTCTTACACATTTATTATTTGCTATGGTGCACAGAAATCTTGCTAGTATAATGATGCATTAGGTTAGGTTTTGTTTTGTTTTATGTTGTCCGTTGTGTTTGCTTGCTAAGAAAAGGGTGATCCTATTAATACAGCATCAAGCATTGTACAAAGATATACTCAAGTTACTATTATGACATAATAATACTATTATTATTGTTTTATGTATCAGGAAACCGACATTAGAGAAGTTATTTGCTCATGATATATGCACATGTGAACATATATGATTAAACATTTTTATTTATTAATAGAAGTTGGTATAGAGTTTTATATGAATAAGAAGTACTGTACCCTAGTATAAGAAAATTTATAAATAATAAATGATAATTAAAAATGACAGATTTATTATTATTGTTATCATTACTGTGCAATTAACATGCCCCTTTACATATGAATAGGTTTTAATTCTTTGGAAGACACTTTTACCTCCAGTATCTTGTCTGGTGAATGAGATGATATTAAGCTTAGTTTTGAGATGTGTTTTCTGACTGCCTGGAGCAGGATTGGAGTCACTCACCATGTTAACACTACAGAAAATGAAGAATTTTGATTGCTAGTCTCCACATCTTTCCAAGAAATTCTCCCATCCACAAAAATATAATTTACACAAATTTCTAGGGAAATAATTTATTTCCCCTTTATTCTGAAGAAAGCAATATTCATGCTGGGTGGCTGACAGCAGGTGTTAATTCTGCACGTACTAATTTAACATAGCAGATGTCAAGTACACTGGGTATTAACCGCATGGTTGCTACAAAGTGATGACAATCTCTAAATGAGCTCTGATCAGGTGGTCACTGGCACTCCCAGGCCTTCTGCTCAATGTTATTACTCACCGGAGCTTCATCCTCTGGGACAACATCCCTTAGAACCCGGCCGCTCTAGGGTTTATTACGAGCGTCTACTCCTGGGATGTAGGTATGGTCCCCATTGCTACCATCATTTCCTTTTGTCAGTCACATATGATATGACACATCAGGGTAATTACAATCATTTTAATTTTTTTAAATGATGAATAATACTGTAGGAAAATTGTTAGCAGCTGCTTCAAAATTAACTACTTTCCCAAAATATTGCCAACCACCTGCTCCCACCCCACTTCTCTCCTTACCACTTGTAAGTAATCTGGAAAATATGCACCACACACACACACACACACACACACACGCACACACGCATGCTTCCATCTTGCCATAATTTGTGTAAAATGTGACTTCAGGAAAGAAGCGTTCAAATCTATACCTGTCTTTTAATCTACATTTTGGGAGTTGGAAAAATATTTCATTCTAACGTGCTGTCTTATTTTTAATATACATATGACATCTTCAAGATGTTTTTCACAATTGATGGCATTTTTATTTATTTATTTATTTATTTATTTTTTAATTTTTTTTGTAGAGACAGAGTGTCACTTTATGGCCCTCAGTAGAGTGCCGTGGCCTCACACAGCTCACAGCAACCTCCAACTCCTGGGCTTAAGCGATTCTCTTGCCTCAGCCTCCCGAGTAGCTGGGAGTACAGGCGCCCGCCACAACGCCCGGCTATTTTTTGGTTGCAGTTCAGCCGAGGCCGGGTTTGAACCCACCACCCTCCGTATATGGGGCTGGCACCTTACCGACTGAGCCACAGGAGCCGCCCTTGATGGCATTTTTATATACAGGTCATGATATCAACATTTCCCAGCACTTTATTTAATTTTTATCTGTGTTTTAAAGAGCATTTGATTTTTACCCTTCGTCTTCAAGCTTTGGTTCGTTTTTCTCAATACTGTCTTTGCTTTTAACAGGTTCCCCTCCTTTATTTTTTAGAAACCACACCCGCATGTCTCCTAATTTTATACCCTGTCCTTGCTCAGTGACTTACTTTTACTTTCCTCTGTCCTTTTCTTTAAAAAATGGCTAGACTCTGAGGAGGTGAGGATGGCTGCTGTTTGTGAAAGGTGTGTCTGATGCTGCTAAGGTCTGGAGGAAGTCAACAAAACATCTGAGATCGATGTTTTTGTAGACCCTCCTTTGAATATTAAGAAATTTTTTTCAGGCTTTTGACCCAGTGCTAAATGTCCCCACGTTGACTCCTAAGCTGCAACTGATGACTAACAATTTAGGAAATAAACTGAGTTTTCATCAAAGTCATCAGGCTCAAATTCTTTGAAATTATCTACTTGCAGATAAAATCTATGCGAAGTCTATAAGCCCAGTTTTCTCTCTTCTTGTTGAGCTGGTTAATACTGTGTTCAGAGTGAGGGAAAGCAGAATTTGTCAGCCTTTTGTGAAACAAAGGACTCAAATTCACAAGCTTTAGCAAGGGAGAGAAGTTACAGGAGTGTTTTGTAACAGATTGATCTAAAAGAAATTAGGTTGGGTGCTGGGAGAGGTGCTGCACACGGGGAAGGGTAAGAGTTGGTGGTGAGAATGCCAGCCTCCAGGGAGTGGGTCCTGAGGTTGCCTTTTATTCTGCTCTAATCAAGTGACACGTGGTTATGACCCAGCACATGACAGCCCATCGGTGATGCACTTTAGAGAGGTCTGACTTCAGGAGAGGAAAGTAGGCATGCTGTCTTTGAAATGGAGATCTAAAAACGTAATGTACTCTTTAGATCACAAATGTATTTTATGTCAGATCATCTTTCATCATACTGTGTGAACTAAAAGACTGTTATAAAGGACTTCTAAACACAGCCACTCTGCCCCCATCCCAAACTGTGAAGCGAGATGAATTAAACAGTGAAGGCTTCGTTAACAGTGGTAATGGCATTTATGCAATCATAACATTCTGACAGGCTTTCTACATCATAGAAAGGGACACAGAGCCTTGATCATGGTGGTGGAAAATAGAAAACGTGGGCTAATAAAAGCCTGTAGCTAAATTAGCAAAATTAGAAATGGTGAGAAACTCTGCTTCCTTTTTTATGTTAAATATAGTAATCATAAAAAGTGTTCGACACAAATCTGTATTACCTTATTCTGAAAAAAAGAGGTTGCCATACTGCTGATGGTCCACTATGTCAGGCTTGGATTATGATTATGACTATGATTTTATCAACATCTACCTGTTATCTGTGCTAAAAAGAGAGTTTCATGTAAATAATACGGTGCTCAGAAAACTATGTTTTATGAAATGTACTAAAATTAAATGAGATACTGAACAAATGATAATTCTGTGAAAAACACATACATCCTCTACATGTACCAAAAGAATGAATTTTACGTGTGCAAATCACCAAAATTCTATCTTCCATATATAGGATGTGAAGATAGCTGTACCCTGAGAAGCCACATAGTGACTTCCACTGCCTCTAAAATATTTGATTAATACCACAGCCTTATGTTCAAAGCATGTTTTTATGTTGCTTTTGTGATGCTGCTGATTTTACTGATATCACAGTAATAATTCAAACCTCACTTAATGCCAGTAAATCTTGGCCTAAATTCCAGATCCTAGTCAATGTAAATATCCCTCCTACACGGACACAGGTGTCAGACCAACAGAAGCACACACAGCCACATGGGGACATGCACTGGCCCCCGCACCACACCCCGACCTCGGCAATGCCGTACAGATGGAGGTGCAGGCCGTGTTTGCTTATCTTGCTCCAACATGGAAATCAATAGCATAAAAAGACACGTATGACAAAAGTTGACCCAGTAATCTACCTGGTTCATTTCTCTGCTTCAGAAAAATGAATAATTAGGGTAACCATGAAGTTCATGTGCAATTTACAATTTTACAGCCACCCTATTTCATCCAAGGCAGATTGTTATTTTGCTCTTTCTAGGACATCTTTATTACATCTTTTATAAAAAATGTTATCATTCTTAGATAACATAAATAGTTTTTTTTTCTTTTTGCATCCAATTTAGAGCCAATTCTAAAATTATATAGGTGATTATGAGGATGTGTGATGGCAAATCTGATAAGGGTTTATTGATTGTTACTTCATAGCTATCTTCAACTCTCTTTTATAGATAGGTAGTCACGTGAAGTGGTTTCATTAATAAGTTCCAGTAGAAAAAAAAAGTATTAAGTAAAGGTTCTCTTGATCAACTTCCCCAGACTTAATTCCTTCCTTATTTTTGAGAAGAATTTACTTTTCTGAACTTGCTTTATATTTTTTTCTGGCTTTTTATAATGCATGAGAACATTGAAAAGTGCCCAAATCATAAATATTGCACTTTATGGGGGTGGGATCTTATTATTCTTTTAATATAAAAGTATCATGTGGCCATCTACTCACATGATGTAATATGTTGGAGAGATTCCCGCAGACCTACTTCCCTCTATAAGTGGCTTTCTTTTAGTAATATATGTGACTATGATTTATTTAATCATCTCCTTTCATGGGCTTCCTGGTTTGATCTTTATATGTACATTTTAGAGATGAAATAAACATTATTGGGTAGGACTCTTGGGGCCTGTTGGAGGTCATTCTCTTTCCCTCCTCATAAAACACAGGAAACATTTTGTACCCTAATGATTGAAATGTTTGGACTAAGTGAAAATTGCCAATCTAGACTTCTACGGATTGAATCCTGAGCAAAACCAGCAGGGAGGATTCACACAATCAGATAATAACAAGAGGCTGTCTGTCGAAGTGTTAGAGAAAAGAGTGTGTCCACCGCAGAGTGACTTCAGCTGACACATGGAGTTTCAGGCACCAGACAAAGGCCCTTCCTGAATGCCACAGTCCCTGAGGACATGTTAACAGGGTTTTTTTTTTTTATTTTTATTGTTGGGGATTCATTGAGGGTACAATAAGCCAGTTACACTGATTGCAATTGTTAGGTAAAGTCCCTCTTGCAATCATGTCTTGCCCCCATAAAGTGTGACACACACTAAGGCCCCACCCTCCTCCCTCCGTCCCTCTTTCTGCTTCCCCCCCCATAACCTTAATTGTCATTAATTGTCCTCATATCAAGATTGAGTGCATAGGATTCATGCTTCTCCATTTTTGTGATGCTTTACTAAGAATAATGTCTTCCACTTCCATCCAGGTTAATACGAAGGATGTAAAGTCTCCATTTTTTTAATGGCTGAATAGTATTCCATGGTATACATATACCACAGCTTGTTAATCCATTCCTGGGTTGGTGGGCATTTAGGCTGTTTCCACATTTTGGCAATGGTAAATTGAGCTGCAACAGGGTTTAATTGGTGCCAGGGAAGCTAGTGAGTGTGTGTGTGTGTGGGAGTCAGTCCACTACAGAGACAGTATAAAATGGAAAAGGTCATCTAAAGATGATAAACCCAGGGACATATGTGATATACATTATTCTAGGAAAATTAAGATGTTGAGGAAATGTTTTAGTAGTCAAAACACTAAACCCAGAAAGGTCAGAACTCCCAATAAGTCACTAAAGTTCTTAGATTGTTTTTTCACTTGCAAAACTAAAGGTTCCACTGGAATTACAGTACCCTTCTAATCCACACTTTCTAAACACATTATTTTGGAATCTTATGTGATTTTAAATAATAGTGGAACTTCCCATGTAAATTGGTATTTAATAACTTTATACCCCTTTTGTGGGGACAAGCGGTTAAGAAAATCAAATGAAGTTTGGTGATTTATCACAGGCTCTCTGGAAATGCCTCCTGGGCTTCCCGCAGGGGAGGGGACTTGCCGGCCTTTAACGTGAACGCTCCCTGAGAGTGTCAGGCAGACAGCGTTTCCTTGCAGTCTGTTCAAAACTGGCCATGAGGCTCAGCTTGAGGCTAGTGGACTCCCACGTGTGTATTCTCTGAAGACAATCCTGCTCTCAGGGTTCACCCGCAGAAGTCAGAGCACATACAGAGGGCGAGTCTCACTGCCAGGACACAACTGTGGCCTGTGTCCGTCTCTGCACCGGACAGCGAATGCCCCTCACAATCCAGCCCAACAGAACCTCCTACAGGGCCGTTCCCGCCTGTGCCAATGTTTATAGCAACATGTAACCCAGCTCTCAGAAAGAAGTATGGAAGCGAGCCTTCTATTTACTTTCTTTTTTTTTTTTTATTAAATCATAGCTGTGTATTTACTTTCTACATTTAGGAAATATCATCACCCTTTACTTTCTTACCAATGTCACATTCTAACACATAGCAACGGTAAGCTATATCTATAATGCTTTTTTTATAAGTAGTTTTTCTTTCACATTTTATATTCATCAGCTGATCCATAAATTTCTTCATTCTGTGCTCCACCACAAGAAACGTGGGACTTAACTTTTATCGGAATATGCTTATAGCCAATAGCGCAAGGAAATTGCCACACACTTTATGTATCTGTGTGTGTGTGTGTGTGTGTGTGTGTGTGTAGTAGTGATACATCAGTCCGTCTGGGAAGGGTAAAGCTGTGGTATACATGAACCACTACGAAGAAAAGTTTGGACTTTTCAAATAGTTAAAACGTCACTGTATCTCTCAGCTCCGTGCTGATTGCTGCATTATGTAAAAGCATTGTCTTCCTGAAAATGAGGAGCCTTTGAGCCAATTTATGAATTGAATACATTCAAGCCAACACCAATTACAAAGAAAACAGACTCACCTGTCTTTCTCCCTGCACTGCTTTTACTTAAACAGTCATTTAGGTGGAAAGATGCCAGCCTCCCTGCTCTGGGGCTTGCTCCCTGCACTCACAGATGTCTGGCTCAGATTACAAAGATACACAATGGCATTGATGCCAGGCTCAGCCTGGGAATTTCATTGACATCACAGTGAAGCACAGTGTTGGAATAATGGACGGAAACAGGTCAAGAATGGCCTGTGCTAATTTTAACATACATCTCCTTGCTACCCACATTCCTAAAAGAAACCTTCCTTACACAATATATTCATCATTGTAGCATATTGTGGTAAGAGAAAAATGCCCAGGGGTAGCAGAAGAATGATTGGTAGTGACAATGGGCAGATCATTCTATTAATCTGACATTGATGGGGAATGATCTGTACACATATGTTAACTTTACAGATAACTGAAGCTTAACTTTTCAAGTACTAAAGCTAACCATTTTAATATAAATATTTCTAAAACATATTACACAGTCTATACCTTCTAAAGCAGAATGGATTTAATGTCATTCTACCTTTCCATATAAGTCAAAACTCTATTTATATGAATGGCCATCTATTCTGCATTATGACGACTTTGTGTGAAATGTGTAGCCTGGAGGGCTGCAGCAAGGACCACATTCAAATACATTCCAGTTTCCCTGGATTCTTTGTCAGTCAACTGTAACTTTTGCCTAGCCCTAACTTGAATTCCATTTGCCAATTTTGTTGAAACTAGATTCCTACTCTTATTAGAACAGATTAAGAGTTGAGATATCTTACCAAAAGGCCAATGCACCTCCGAAAGACTACTGTGGATTAGATACTCATCCACATGATCACAAAACACGTTCATTATGTTTCAATACCTTCCAGCTGCTGAAAATACAAAGAATAAGATTACATGTGTCCTTAAGAAAATGGAATATGGACTAAATTTTTTTTAATTAGAAAATAGTTTTTTATATTTTTTATTTCAAAATCTTAGCATACAGTATTCTGGTTCTATGGATGAATTGCACAATGCTGAAGTCAGGGCTTTTACAGTGCCTGTCACCAGAACAGCCTACATTGTACCCGATACTTAGTTTCCAATATTTTTATACCTCTTTATGACCAGGTGACTCCATCATGTATTCCCCCCTTATTAGTGAGAACATGAGATGTTTGTTTTTCCATTCCTGAGATACTTCTGAGATAATGTTCTCCAGTTTCATCCAAATTGCTGCAAAAGATATTATTTCATTCATTTTTATGGTGGGAGTGTGTGTGTGTGTTTACCTACTCATTAATTTATGAGGACTTAGATTGATGTCACAACTTTGCAATTGTGAATTGTGCCACAATAAACATCTGGGTATATCTTTTTGATATAATTACCTCTTTTCCCTTGGGTAGATAACCAATAGTGGTATTCTTGGATCAAATGTTAAGTCTACTTTTAATTCATAGAGGAAGGGTCTCATGCTATTTTTCATAGATGTTGTGCTAATCTATAGCCCCATCGACACAGTGTAAGTACTCCTTTTTTATACTATCCACACGGACATCTACTGCTTATTAACTTTTTAGTAATGGCCATCCTGACAGGGGTAAGATGGTGTCTCATTGTGGTTTCAGTTTGCATTTCCCTGATGATTAATGATGGTGAGCATTTTTGGAAATATCTGTTAGCCATTTTCCTATATTCTTTTGAAAAAATTCTGTACATGTCTTCTGCTTACTTTTCAATGGGACTTTTAGGTTTTATCTTGCTGATTTATTTGAGGTCTTTGAAGATCCTGGACATTAGCCCTTTGTCAGGTATACTATGTGTAGCTTATGAAAATATTTCCTCCCATTCCATAGGTTTTCTATTTTCTCACTTGATTATTTCACATGTTGTATAAAAACCTTTTACTTTAATCAATCCCCATTTATTTAATTTTGTTGTTACATTTGCCTTTGGGGTCTTATTCATTATTTGCCTGGGTCAATAGTCTAAAAGAGATTTCCATATGGTTTCTTTCATATTTTTATATTTTTAGGTATTACATGTAGGTGTTTAATCCAACTTTAGTTAATTTTTGTATATTCAAAGATAGGTTTCCTTTTTCATTCCTCACCATGTGGCTATCACTCAGCTAGTGTTGGCTGTCTTCTCCACATGCAGGAGACTTATTCCTTCTAAGAACTGAAATAAACAAGGATGACCAATGTCACCTTTATATTTAAAATAATACTGGTTATGGTCTGAGCAATCAGTCAAGAGAAAGAAAGAGTATCCAAATTTGGAAAGCAGAGTTCAAACCATCTGTTTGCCAACAATATGAGCTTATATCTAGAAAACCCTAAAGATGCCACTAAATGGCGTCCTAAAACTGATAATTTTCTTATATCTAGAAAACCCTAAATCCTAAAACTGATAAATAAATTCAGCTAAGTCTCAGGTTACAAAATCAATGCACACAAATCAGTAGTATTGCATATACTAATAACAATTAAGCTAAGAAACATCAGAAATGCAGTAGTTGATTTTAAAATAGCTGGAATGAGAATAAAATAACTGTGAATATGCTCAGTGAAGGAGCAGAAAAATCTCTACCAGAAGAACTGTGAATCTCTGAGGAATGAAATCATAGATCACACAAACAAATTTTCTTTCCACTCCCGTGGCTCGCTGAGATGTCTATACTGCCTAATGTGATTTATAGGTTCAACATAATTCCAACAAAAATACCAATGCTATTTTTCAATGTAATAGGAAAAAAATGATCCTACACATAAGAGCCTAAATAACTAAAGCAATCTTAAGCAAAATGACATTAAATCTGGAGGCATTACATAACCTGACTTAAAATTATACTACAAAGCTATAGTAACAAGAACAGGATGGTACTAGTATACAGGTAGATCCATAGACCAATACAGTGGGATAGAAAATTCAGAAATAAAACCACACGACTACAACCACTGATTTTTGACATAACAGATAAAAACAAGCACTGGATATCCTATTCAGAAACTTCAATTATTGGCATTCTAATATGTTCTGTAAACTTTACACGATTCCCCCAAAACTTAAAAAAATAAAGCAAGTACGTTTTTTTCTCATTTAATAGATTAAAAAAATAAAATGCTTTTAATAACTTGCCCAGTGTTATAAGTGGCAGAGTCAACATTTGAAACTTTCCCTGAGTTTAAAACCTATGAACATTCCATCACACTATGGTCTGTCCCCAAGTGTCATCTCCCTTCCTACCTCTCCCCACTTCTATTCTAATATGTACAAGGAGTGGACAATGGGTGCCAAAGAGACGAGGCAATTTTAACAAAGCCCCCACACTTGTGAGAACCCGGCTGTGCGTCTTTCTCTTATACTGCTCTGCTGACTTGCCATTGATTGTAAAACTAAGCTTCTGTTTAATAGATTTTTTCCCCCATATTTGGGGCTGTTTGTAACTAGTAGCTACATCTTACAGAATTAAGACAGCTAAGACTTTGAGACGAGGGGGAGGAAGATGGCAATGACGTCTATGAAGCAATCAACCCATCCAATTAATTAATTATTAGCTTGGGGAAGACCAAAAATAAATAAATGAGCATGCAATGGCAACGCAGTGGATAGAACATAAAGGCAGCAGGGTCCATAACCAACCAGTATAACGCGTATTCAGTCGAGCTTCTGAAGGAGCTGGCTTCCTCCCACGGATGGGAGGAGCTACTTCAAAGTGTTCTGTGCAGTTCCCTGTGGTGGGGCAGAACCTCAGTGTCAGGGACAACTATCTGGATATTAACAAAAAAGAAAAAATATGCTTATTTGCTAATTCCAAGGACTATATACACAAAAACACAGGAACCAAGAGTAGAGAATTCTGAACATGAAACACACTTCTGTATACACAATGTCCATTTTTCTTGAGGTTTAGTTTACTTACCCCTTTTTACAGTAAATGTTGTTTTTCTTTTTAAAACATTAAGTGACAGTAATCTTTAGTCATGTACAAATGCCACAACACCTAACTTCCCAATCTAGGTTTTTCCCAAATCAATTTAAAACATGCTCCAGCATTCATGCTCCAGAAAGAAAAGCAAATGACCCATTTGCATGTAACCCATTAAGACCTGCCTGACGTTTTTGCTTCACGATTAGAGCAGTTAGTATATGCAATGCCTTCATACTTGGATAACCGAGAGTATTCTAAAATTCCCTCATCAGTCCTTATGTTTAGCAAAGTGGAGAAGAAAGCAGTTCTTGATCTGACATTCAGCGCCAATCAATAGGTTTAAAATATTAAGGCTACTGGGGGAGAGAACAGTGAAGTAGCTGGGAATCACTCACGAGTGGCTAAGACTCATCTTGAGTCGGGTGATTTTCAGAGACTGTGCCTCTCATCACAGGTTGAGATGAGGCAGACACCGCGTATCACCCACACAGGCTGAAAGAGGAATAATGACCACGGTTATTAGGAGACATTCTGTAATCACGATCAAATCGAGTTTTGATAATACCGTATTGTTCTTCTCACATTTACGTGAAAGAAAACAAAGTTTTGTAGCTCAGAGCCAGTGAACATTGCTCCCAAGAACAATAAAAGTAAGATATTAATCACAGATATTCTACTGCCTCTAGTGAAAGAATGAAATGAATAATAAACTGATTAATAGGAGACAGCGAACCTTGGAATCCCTGTCAGCATTTGTATTCAGCATGCTTGAATAATTTAATGAATTAATATGTCCTCCATGAAAGCCTGGAAGCCAGAATTATCTTCAGCAGGGTCACACCTTATTTTCAAGAGTTTTCGAGCTCTGTGCTAATTTCCTGACTTGATGTGCGGGCTAGCATTGTTGATTCAACGTTCATGGTGGCACAGAAACCTCACCATTAAAACATAACACAGCCTAGGGGGCTTTTAGTGAAACACTAGATAGACAATGTCAGCTTTGATTGAGTTTTTCTTCTATCAGAGGCAATTTAGCACATGCCAAGTTGCTTAAACAACAACAACAAAATCCTTGTCACCACGACTGTAATGAAATCTCAGAAGAAAAGCTCTACAAAGAAAACGGGAGATAATACAAAACAAGTTTATCAGAGAAATGTCAGGGAGGCAACCAGGATTGTGAAAGGACATTTTTCTTCTTCCACGTAATCTTGGAGCCAGGCAGAACTTACTGCCAAAAAAGATAACTTAATAATAATGAATCAGGTTGCTTCCTCGCACGAGATAATGCCAGTATTAAAATAGTGCCTGGCAAGCAAGTACCGAAAACTGGCAGAACATGAAAACCTGCCATAAAAACAGTGAACAGTCTTGGAGAGACGTTTAAGGAGACAAGCCACAGCTTCTAAATTGCCATATGTTAAAATAAGTATTTGACTGGGCATAGCAAGGGAATCTAATTGTCTCTGGTGAAGGCAACTGGCTTTCAATAGAGCCTGGGGGAAGGGACTAGAAACCAAGGAAGAAAGGGATTTGATCATTCAGCTTCTCTTTGCATCTTCAGCAGTTCTTGTTTTAAAACTTTTTATGACTCTCTTCTATTCTCCTGGTACGTTTCTGTAACTCTGGCTGTTCCAAAAAGTATGAGAACCAAATGCTGAATTCTGTTCTAATCCCTTTCTATTGTCACTGTCCCCTCACAAGAATAACTGTCTCTCCAATCACAGTTTACTTGCTACGATTGCATAGGGATACAGAACAATGCTCTGTGTAGATAATTACCAAGAAAGGAAAGTGAGACAAAGTTGGGTGGGGGAGACCCATTTTTCCCCATAGATCTCACATATAGACCTTTCCTGAGATGTTTCAAACAATCTAACTGCTTCAGAAGTTGAAGTACAGGGCCAGCCAGCCTGATAGTCAATGCCAATTTTGCCAACATCATTTCTTGGAGGAAAGTAGTGGTAACTGGGAGGGCACCTGTATTTCTCCCGCCCTCTGTGCAGTAACAGACAGGCCTCCTCTCATCCTTCTCCCTGTGCACGCGTAGGACCTTCTGCAGCTCTCTGAGAACCAGCCTCTTCCTCTGCTCATGAGGCCTCATATTTCCTGGACGCAGTCCCCGCTTAACCACTGTCCATCCTAATCAGTAACCTCCCACTCTCTCCCAGCAAACAAGAAGCCAAACTCTCTTCCTCCACTGAATGTCATACAATTTGACGGATGTATCTACACCCCCAATTCATGACAATGACTAATTTTTAAGCGATAGACTCCTATTTATTAAGGACATTTATACCTGATTCATAATTTCCTCTTTAAATACCATTTCGGTCCCATCTGAGATGATGCTATACCTTGTGGAGGGAGCCTGATTTCACAGTGCTGGCCCACCCTTCAATTCACTCCAGCCGTCCTTTCAGGATTTCAACCCGGACTTTTCACACTGTAGATTCAATCTCTGAATGTCTGACAAAACGTGGCAATTCCCCACACACTCTTCCTCTTTCTACCCTCATTCTGCATTTCTTTAACATCATCCATCTGTGACTCCTGACCTTTTCACACTCTGTTCTGACCTGACTCTTCCACACAGCAAATACTTGGTTAATCCCTGAATCCGCTCCTTTTAAATTTCACACGATCACATCACCCCTACCCTGCAGATCCTTTCTTTGCTTTGATCCCATCTTCCGTATGTGGCTTCTCCACTCCTGCACTGGGAAAGTTGCACGTTCGTGCTTAATAGGCCCTCCAAATTAAGAACATCAGGAAATAATTATTTTAATTCAAGTCCCTTAAATTTAATTGCATGTGTTTTTTTTCACTGCTCTTGTTAATGCCCAGAAGTAAGGGTATTCTGCTTGGGTTCTCCATCCCATTTTACAATCTTCCCAGCCGTACTACCGTCGGTGTATTCAAATTAAAAATAATATAATCAGCTTATTTTTCTCTGCTAAGATTTCCATCTTAATCCGCAACTAGCTTATGATTTTTCCATCATAATTATCAAATTAAAAAATTAAAAAGCATATTTCTTTCCCAATAATGTCTCCCAATGGTCTTTGCAAATATTGCTCTTCATATGACCTGTTGACCACACCCCCTGCCCCCTTCGTTATGTTAGTTTATCACTCTCTATTTCTATGACTCTTCCTCAGGCTTCCTCTTTCAGCTTTTCCTGGAAGTTCTCCTTTACTAGTTGATATCAGAACTTGAATAATGCTTTTCCCATAAAGTGGTAGGCTCTGTCTCACACAATGATGGTGACTTTTTTCCCTGACCTCTGCTATTTTCTCTCTATACACTATATAGTCCTTGAAGTAATGTCCCAGTCATACTTGTAACCCATTGCGAATCACAGCAGCTGCCTTAGAATCTAGGGAAAAAAAAGGTACCCGGTGAACATTTCCTTAGCTTCCAATTAATTTGAACCCCATTACTTGCACATATTTCTAGACATTTTACTCAAACATTAATAAAACTGCATGACTGTATTTGTGTAATAGAAGTTAGCTATAGCTGGGCACAGTTGCTCAGGCCTGCAATCCCAGCCACCCTAGAGGCTGAAGTGGTCAGATCACTTGAGACTAGAAGTTTAAGCCAGCGTGGGCAACATACTAAGACTCTATGTCTATAAAAGTGAAAAATGGATGTAGTGGCTTATATCTGCAGTTCCAGCTATTTGTGAGGCAGAGGTAGGAGGATCCCTTGAGCCTAGAAGTTCAAAGCTACAGTGAGGTGTGTTCATGCCACAGGGTTCTAGTATAGACAACAGAGTTAAATCCTGTTTCAAAAACAAAAACAAACAAACAAACAAACAAAATCATAAAAAGGAGGTAGAGAAGTAGTTAGTAACCAACCTTGTAGAGAAAAATTATTTTGTTTTCAGGGCCCACACATGTGGCCTCTACTCTCAAGCATCAAAAAAGTTTGCTTATTCATAAATCAAATTAATTTCCTACTAGCAGAAAACTGAGTACACTTTAAAAGAATGTGACAAAAATCAAACACTGAATAATATATCACCCACACTTGTCAGTATATAGTAAAAATAATAATCTTGAGAATAAACAAACTTTTCATAACTACGGGGGGAAACAGACATTATCACACAGCATCAAGATGACCAAGGTGTTAGAATTAAAGCAAGAACTTTACAGAAGTTATTATGAAAATATTTAAGAACTTAATGGTAAATATGGTGATAATGGATAAACTGGTAATTTTAGCAGAGAAGTTAAAATTATAAAAAGGAAACAAGGTAAAATTATAAAACAATGATGCACAAAATAAAATAATTTGCAAGACAGACATATAAACAGACTTGAAGAAAATAAAAGGCAGGGTCAATGAGGTTTGATACAAAAAACAAAAATTATGCAAACTGTAAAACTGAAATTAATAAAAGTAACTTCAAATGATGATATCAAGTTGTCTAATCTATCTGTAACTGGTTCATTATAAAGAAACAAAATCACAAATGGAGACTGCAGCACAGGTCTGCACATATAAAAATAGAGATAATTACAATCATTTTAAAATTTCAAAGTTAGCAAAAAAAATTTTCTTCATCCTCAAGGAGTTTAGTCATTTCAAGCAATATAAATACAGCAAACCACATACAACATGACCATAGTCAAACTATCACAAATGAAAAGAAATAGAAAACACAGTAAAAATGCCACACTACGAATGCATGTTTTATGTAAAGGAAGTAAAAGCGAAGTGAAAATCTTGGCGTGAGAAAGGTGTGTGCAAAAATGGCCCAAGGAGCTCACAGATCACCCAATGCAAAGAGCTCACAGGTCTGTGAGGGAGATTTTACCCATTAAACAAATAACCGTCTTGGAACTCCCACCCTACTCACCTGTCCTGGCCCCCAATGACTTTTTTCTTTACCTCTTCAGGTAAAGGATATATTGAAAGGAAGACCTTGTGCTGACATTAGGACGCTGAGGGTAACTCTACCAACAGCTCAGGTGGCCATTTCAGAGAAAGAGTTCCAAAATTGCTTTGATGGCTCTACTAGGCGCTGGCTTCCCAAGGAGGGTACTTTGAAGGTGACCGTAGTGATATTCAGCAATGAGGGATGTGGCACTTTTTCTAGGAAGAGTTCTCCATCTTAACTATCAAAGCTTGTCTACACACACGCGCGTACACACATGGATCCAAGTGGGAGTGTACATACACGTGTGGAGGAGAGAGACAGAGGAAGGAGAAAAGAATTACAAAGCAAACAAGGCAAAATGTATATAAAAAAATGGCGAATCTGGGTAAAGGGCATATGGAAGTTTCGGATACTATTCTTTTCTAATTTTAATATTTATTACCTATTTTACTAATTTTTTTCTGTGTGAATATTTTATTTTATCTATGTATTTAAGGTGTACAAAAGATGTTTTGATGTGCTTACGCATATGACTGATTGCTAATGTTTTAATATACATATGTGCATAACCTATTATTTTAGTCAAGGAAATTAACATATTAATTACCTCTTCTTGTTAACTTTGTTTTATCTGATAAGAGCACATACGATCTTTGATCTTTGGCTTTAGCCAATTTTCAGTACAGTTGACCTTTGAACAACATAGTTTCAACCTGTGAGAGAGAAAAACCAGTCCCTGCTGTCTCCTGTCAGCCCACCAACCTGAAGACAGGGTGAAGACCTTCCCAATAGTTCACTTTTTTTGCAGTTGTTTAACTGGGCCGGGTCAACTTCGAACCCACCACCCTCGGTGTATGTGACTGGTGCTGTAACCCCTGTGCTACGGGCGCCAATCCCGATAGTTCACTTTCACTTAATCAACAGTAAAAATATCTTCCTTAAGATCTTCTTAATAACATTTTTCTCTTTTCAAGCTTATTGTAAAAATATAATATCTACTGTATGCAGCATACAAAATACTAGTGAACCATTTATTTATGTTTTAGTAAGGCTTCTAGTGAACAGGATGGTAATAGGTGGTGGGGAGTGAAAAGTTATATGTGGGTGGTTCACTGAGGTTGGATCCTCTGACCCTGTGTGGGTCAAGGTCAGCTCTACAGCACACGACCTTATTAGCCACAGTCCTCACACTGTGTCTTCCGACTCTTGAATTATTCCTTCTGCATACCGCTTCTACTTAACATTTCCCTGATTCATTTCCCCCGCCTCCCTGGTTTCCTGAGATAAGCACCATCCTACTCTCCATTTCTATGTTTTTGACGTGCAATCACTTCGTATCTGTCTGTGTCTAGCTTATTTCAGCATAATGACCTCTGCACTCATCCATGTTGTTGCAAATGGTACTTTTCTCCTTTTTTAAGTTCTTCTTGTGGTTTTCATTTGCGTTTCCCTAATGATTAGCGAGGTCAAGCACCTTTTTATGTATCTGTGGGCTATTTTTATGTAAGGTTTTTTGACCATTTTTAAACTGTTGTTATTAGTTATTGTTTAAATTTTACTATTGAATTCTGTGAGTTCCTTTATATTTTGGATATTAACCCTTTATCAGATGTGCAGTTTGCAGATATTTTTCTTAATAGGTAAACTTTTCTTTCTGGTTTTTGCCTGAGTTTTTGGGGTGATGTCCAAAAATTTATTACTGAAGCCAACATCAATATTTTCCCCTATGTTTTCATCTATAATTTTTACATTTTTAGGTCTTACACTTAGATCTTTCATTAATTTTGATTTCGTTTTTGTGTATAGTGTAACATAAGGGTCATCATCATTCTTTGCATGTGGATATCCAGTTTTCCCACCTGCATTTATCAAAATAGTATTCTTTCTCTATTTTGTCTTCTTTTCGAACATTAGTTCACCAGGGTGGCGCCTGTAGCTCAAAGGAGTAGGGCGCCGGCCTCATATACTGGAGGTGGTGGGTTCAAACCCAGTCCTGGCCAAAAACTGCAAAAAAAAGAAAAAAAAATTTAGTTCACAATACATGTGTGGGTTTACTTTGTTCCATTGGTTTATCTACCTGTTTTGTTTCAGTACTGTGCTGTTTTAATTACTATATGTTTCTAATGTAGTTTAAAATTAGAAAGTGTGATGGTTCTGTGTTTTACTTTTTTTGGCTTTGCTTTGGCTAAGGTCTTTTGTGCTTCCATTCAAGTTTTAGAATGGTTTTCTAGCTTTGTGAACAATGCCATTGCAATTTTAGTAGAAATTATATTGAATCTGGACATCACTTTGTGTAGTGTGGACATTTTAACAACATCAATTCTTCCGAGTCACAAACATGGATTATCTTTCCATCGATTTGTGTCTTCAATGCCCTGCATTTATGTTTTATGGTGTTTAATGTACAAATTTTACTTTGTAGGTTAAAACTGCTCTTAAATATTTTATTCTTTGTGATGTAATTGTAAGATTATTTTCTTTACTTCTTTCTCAGATAGATCATAAAGAAAGACAACTGATTTTCATATACTGAATTTGTATGTTGCTATCGTAATGAATTCATTACTTCTAACAGTTTTTGGTGCACTCTTGTAGGGTTTTGTATACACCAAACATTGCACCTGAAAAAAGGGATAATTTTACTTCTTTGTTTCTGATTATACTTTTTTTTTTTTTTTTTTCTGTTTTTGGCCAAGGTTGGGTTTGAACCCACCACCTCCGGCACATGGGGCAGGCGCCCTACTCCTTTGAGCCACAGGCACCGCCCTTCTCTTTTTTTTTTTTTTTTTTTTTTTTGCCAGATTGCACTTGCTAGCACTTCCATCACTATAAATTTGTTGAATAAATGTTACTTTGTACCAGACCTTAAAGAAAAGAAAAGTTTTCCTGTTATGGTGGCTGGGTCTTTCATAAACAGCCTTTATTATGTTGAAAAATTTTCCTTTCATATGTATTTTGCTTAGAGTTTTTGTTTTTATCATGAAAGAATACTTTTGTGTGTGTGTCATACTTTTTTTGTGACACTCTCAAGCTGTCACCCTGCATAGAGTGTCATAGCATCTTCAGAGCTCACAACAACTGCCAATTCTTGGGCTCAACCCATCCTCTTACCTCAGTTTTTCTATTTTTAGTAGAGACAGGGGTTTCGCTTTTTTGTCGGGCTGTGAGTTCAAGGCATCCACCCGCCTAGGCCTCCCAGAGTGCTGGGATTCCAGGTGTGAGCCCCTGGCCCAGCCAACTGTGTGGTACTATTGCTTCAATTATTGAGATTGTCATGTGATTTTAATCTTTCACTCTGTTAATGTGGTATGTCATATTCATTGGCCTACATTAAAGGAAACTTTCTCCCAGGGATAAATTCTACTTGGTCATACTGTTAAATCATTTCAATATGTTATTAAATGTGGTTCACTAGTGTTTATGGAGGAATTTTACATCTCTATTCACAAGAGATTTTGGCCTGTGGTGTTCTTTTGTCACAGTGTCTTTGTCTGGCTCTGGTATCAGGTAGCCTCATGAATTGAGTTTGAAAGTATTCCCTCCACTTCTGGATTTTTGGAAAAGTTTAAGATTTGATGTGAATTCTTTGAATGGCTGATAGAATTCAGTGGTAAAGCCATCTGGGCTTTCCTTTGTGGATGTGTTTTGAATTCTGTGTCAATCTCTTTATTATTTGTCTATTTAGGTTTCCTACTTTGTTTGTATTCATTTATGGGAGGTTGTATGTTTTTAGCAATTTATCCATTTTCCAAGCTATCTATTTTGCCAGCAGCTAAGTATTTATAATACTCCATTAACATTCTTGTTATTTCTGAGTTCTCCATGAGGATGTCTTCTCCTCTAGCATTTTATATGTTCAAAATTATGGTCAAATTAAAGTTAAAAGTAACAGACTATATACAGTAGAACCTCTGTAAGTCGAGCACCTAAGAACCTGTAACAAACTGGTCAATATATGAACGTGGTCAACATAAGAAACTAGGCCAACGGTCTGATGTGTACATGTGGTGCATGTCCAGTCTGTGAAAATTAGGTCAGCTTGAGGAGGTGGTCAAGTTAGAGAGGTGGTCACTATGGAGGTCTACCACATTTATATTCCTGGCATTGCCAATGTAATTGGTGACATTATAAAATCTTATTAAACTGTGGCCAATAAGGCAAGGGACTATATACATAAATCCTGGAAATAATTGTAGAACTGATAACATGCGTACTGGACTGACATATATTTGTTTAAACAGAAGATAACAGAGAACATTTCAAATCCTGAAATCTCTGGCCAGAATGTAGCAGGCTAAAGAAATCATGTTGTTCTAAGAAAAGTGTCATCTGGCAATGGTTCATACATTGTAGGAGATAAAGGGAAATAAAGAACACTTCAAGAAGTGCCAAGTCATGAGGCTTCCCTGGGGCTGCAGCTCCACAATTGGCAATCTGGAGCCTCAACTTAAGTATCCAGGTGAGTTACATATATTTGACAGCAGGAAAAGGAGAGAAGAAGAAAGTCTGGAAAGAGATTTGGCAGCATTTAGTGACTGGCTAAAAATGATGCAAAGAAGGAAAACATAAAAAGAAAACTCAAGTCTTGGTTACTATGTTCAAAGTTTTGCAATTTCAAATGTTATATTTCTAGAAAAACATTAATCATTTTATTAAAACAAATTAAATGTATAATCATTCAACAAACTTTTAGTAAAAAGACGTCATGTTTTTCCCTTTATATTTTACTATCTTGAAATTTTCTTCAAAACTATGTAATCTCTAGAGCTAAAACACAATGTACTGAATTTAAGCTCTAACAGCATTTACAATGTACACTGTTCTTTTTTTATAAATTGATTTTGGTAATTCACAGATATTTTATGTTTGCTATTTATTCTAATGTGGATTTTATAATACTTGCCATAATTATTTCACGCCGATAATATTTGTTATCTCGAAGAGAAGATCTGAAAAAAATTAGATTTTGGGTCTCTCTGCCTTTTTCCCCTCTGTGGGCAGGACCCACTTCCAACTCTCTGTGGAAGTGTTCTCAAATTTTTATTTGTTCTTCTTAAATAAAATCTGTCTTTGTTACGCTGAAACTGTTGCAGGTTACTTGGGCTTTCTACCCACACTGCCTGTCCCACTCCACCTTTGTTTTCAGTTTCCACTCACTTCTGCTTTCTATTAGAAAGAGATGATAATTAATGGCCAATAGAAAAGGGTAATCATGCCTTGAGGGGGAGAGAAGCCAATTAAAGGCAGCCAGTTTCAAAGGGTGAAAGGTCTTTATAACCCCGAGGGCCTGTGCACCTCCATCTTTCTCACCTTCATGGGCAACTCCTCCACGAGCGGGACCCACTTCCAACTCTCTTTGGAAGTGTCTAAACTTTCTCTTTTTCTTCCTAAATAAAATCTCTCTTTCCTACCCCGAACAAGAAAGTAAGATTCTGTCTGCAAAATTTTTAGAACTTTGAAAGGAATTTAGAACCAAAAACAAACAAGCAAACCTTAACTCAAAATCTTTGATATAAATCAATTTCTATCCTCTTTATAGTAAACATCAAATTATTGCATTTTTTGAAAATTTTAAAATAGCCTGAATCGATAGTCCAATAGGAACCTATTGGGGTTTATTCAGCATTACCTGGCTAATACTTCTTATTTTTTAACTTTTGTTAGACTGATTTATGAGATTTTAAAATTTACTATTACTATTATGTCAACCACAGAAAATCTAGAATCATATTTATCCATAGAGCATTCACTTCATTATATACACACTACATACTGAGTGTATGCTGCGTTTTATGAAAAATTGTGTCAGGCAGAGCTCATTTCTTGTACTTTTTTTTTTTAAACCATATTTTTGAGGAAAAATCTAAAAACAGATATTTTTACTTTATAACATTCAATGTCATTCTTTCAAGACAACCTTTTCAATGGTACATATTTATAATTGCTCTGCAGAAATTGGTACTAATATTGAACTTTTTAAGCAATAAAGGTAAAAATCTAAAATAAATCCTAGGGGATATATCTCTGTTTTATCTATAATTTTTTTCATAAAAGTAAATAAACATTTCAAAATTTCAATGGCACAATATATAATTTCATGAAAACAACCTGGAAAGGATTATCTGAATGTCATTTCCATATTTTTTAGCAGAAAATTATCAATTATATTGAAGTAATAGTGAAAAAATTATAAAATGAGTTTCATTTTTATAACTGAAAGTTCTCTGTCTTAATATAGGGTGTATATAGGTTATATATTATATATATAATATATATATATACATAATAAAACCTATATACATAATAATATATATATTATATAGGGTGTATATATCACTCCTATAAGTCACTCCTAAACTTGTCATACAGGGGGAGAATTGGAAACTATAGCGAAGTGTACCTTTATTTACAAAATATTCATTACAAAATGTTGCAAAATATTTACAAATATTCTCTACATCTTAGCCATCTCTTTGTAAAATTATGCAATGAATATTCTAATGTGTTTAGTTATTATTTTACATTCTCCTTATAGATGATGATTTGGGGGACAACATTGGGAACACCTGTTTCATTCATTGTAAACATAATTTTTCTTAAGGCAATTATTATAAAAGTACTCTTTATACTCTGAATTTAGTGTTAACTTTTGAAATGTAAAATTATTAGAAATACACAAAAACTGCAAAAATACAGTGGTATATGTTACAGGAGTTACTAGTGAAGACTAAATGTAATTATGGAAACGTAGTGAAAATGGGATCTACATTATGTATCTTTATTTTCAATTGGATACAATGGAAGAATCTGAGATACTTCACCTAAGCCCTGTAATTAATTTTTTGATATTAATAGGTTGTAAGCATACAATTAAAATGACTAGAAAACAAGTAATTTTCGGAAATCCTAAAAAAGTGACTGAAGTATCTATTTTTGGTATTTACGTATTCGTAAGGTTTTTAAATAATTTAGTCATAGATGTAGGTTTTATTTGAGTTTATTTTTAATTATTTTTCCCCTTTTTTCATTCCTCATTAATATGACGGTACAAATTTTCAGGTTACATTGTTTCAATTATAAGTTTCAAGCTGTAGTGGAGCCCTTGTGTTTATAGATGTTAACAGCATATACTCTCCATTAAATCCAGTGTGTTCAAGAGCAAGTGAGGAAAGAGGAATTTTTTATACTAAATGCACATGATTAGTACTCATTAGGGGATACACTGAATCATAATTAAAGAAGACTTGTGTTACAAATAACATTCTGAGCTGTGCAAGAAAGGCAGTGAGACGTTTGTTACATACTTTGAATCAGTAGCTGCTTTTAATACTAAATGTATTCTTACTTTTTGGTTTCCGGATATTCTTTTCATTTTTGTAAATGAAATTTATTTTGACATAATTTTAGGTTCACATTCGGTTATAAGAAACGAAAGTTATGGGCACTTTACCCGATTTCACTTCATGGTTTTCCCAATTTTACACAATTATAGTATAGTATCAAAACCTGGGATATTTGCATTGATACAGTTCACTCCTGTTATTCAGATTTCCCCAGTTTTACTTGTAATCAATTTTGCATGCGTTATTTAGTTCTATCCTAAAGTTACGCTGTCAAGACACTGAACCAGCCCAAAATCCCCAAAGGTCCCTCCCACCCCCTGTCTTTAATCATAGGGAATCCCCTCTGCCTCTCCCTGTACACTGGTAAGCACGAACCTACCCACCTCTGAAGGTTTTTGACTTCAAAGTGTTATACAGGTGGAATCTCCTTCTGAGTTTGGTGTACTGCGTGCAAAACAATTTCCTGAAGACTCATGTAAGTTGCTATCTAGTTATTCTTTTGGAAACTGAGTTGTATGGCATGTTATATGCATCCAGTTTGTTTATTCACCGACCAAAGAATATATGAGGTTGCACATTTGTCTGTCAAGTTTTTGTGTGAACATAAATTTTGTTTCCCTGTGATAAAGAATTAAGAGTATAAAAGCTGGATAGTATGGTACTTGCATATTCAGTTTTATAAGAAAATGTCAAATGCTTGACAAATTGGCTGTACCATTTACATTTCTACCAGCAATCTAGGGTGACCCAATTTTTCTGTATTCTCACAAGCATTTATTGTTCAGTTATTCTGGGGTATACTGATTTCATGCCGTGGTTTTAACTTTTCTTTCCCTCATGGCTAATAATGTTCATTTTTTTCCGTGTGAAATGTCTATTCATGTCCTAGTTTCCAAATTGAATCTTTGCTCATTTAATTTTCAGTACTGAATTTTGGGAGTTCTTTTTGTATCCTAGATATTAATCTTATGGCAGATACATAGTTCACAACTATTTCTCCCCAGGATGAAGTTTGTCTTTTGATTTTTTTCATGCAGGTTTTAATAGCCAAAGAATAAGATCCAACTCATGTATTTGTCTTTTATTAAATGTGTTTTCATATCAAGACTAAAGACTCTGTTTAACCTAGGCCTTGATCTTTTCTTTTGATTTCTAAAATTTGTATAGGATTATATTTTACATTTATATCCATAATACATTTTGAGTGAATTTTTTCAAGATGTGCAATTTTAGTTGAAGTTCATTTTTTGGCCTAAGGGTGACCAATTGCTCTGGTCCTACTTAGGAGCAGGCTGTCCCCTCTATTGGAGGAATGGGTGTTCCTTTCCTTAGGTCTAAGTGGCTTGAGAATTGCTTCCTTCCCTTCTCTGTCTTTCCCTTTTTCTTTCTTCTTCCCCTTCTTTTTTCCATTTCTCTTTTCTCTTTCTTATCTTTTCTTCCTTTCCTTTCATCTCTTTTTAGTGAGTCTTTTTTTTTTTTTTTCTTGACACAAAAATAAAGCCTGTTCTTACTCCAAGTATTTTTCTTCGAGGTAGGCAGGACAGAGATGACTGCTGGGTGGAAGTAGCCTTCCCGCGGTGGCCGCATCTACAGCAGGCTGAGTCTCTGACAAGCACCATGTGTGTGTGACAGGGTTGGCGCTTAGCCACTGTGGCCCCCTGGGTGGTGGAGGCAGGGAAGGCGAACTTCTGCCATTAATTCTAAAAGGGAAAAGAGCGACAAGAGCATTGTTGTTTATCTTCATTCCTCCTTCTTGTTTCGTACATACTTGCAAATCATTAAAAATGGTAAATTTCTTCACAGACAGAAGTGTCTTGTACCATACTTGACAAGCAGTCTCCCGAGTATAAACTACATCTTTTGGAGTGCTTCCATGCTAAACAAAACTTTCTGTCAATGTCAGCTGTTTAAATGTATATAAATCTTCCCAGAAAGCAAAAGATGATAAAGTAAAATCATGTGAGTGCTCAGGGATCTCCCATACTTATAAATCATAACTGAAAAATAAAGAAAGCCCTGGGCAAAATGACAAAATAGAAGAAAACGTGTCTTTAGTGCTCCTTCCACCTTCTCAGCATTTCTCTTTTTGTATTGGGGTTTCTGTGTAAAGTTGAATAATCTCATTGTGCGTTTTTATAGGTGAGGGGACCCAACCCTCGGTCTGCATGAGTACAAATGTGGCTCTTTACCAACAGGCCCTTCTCTTTATAGAAGAATGGTAATTTTCCTATCTGTACTTATTTTTCTTCAGGAAATATCCAGATAAAATGAAATGAGCACTCAGACACAACGATCACTAATTAAGAATTATAAATCTGGACATATGAAAGTGTTTCTCATAACTTCTGATAAACTAAACTCCGGCAACATAAAGCCTGGCTGAATATTCCAAACTGATCCTTTGCAAATTCAGCACATCTATGAAGCCTTTATGAAGTGTTCAGCTGTGCAAGGCAAAGGATTTGATTTTAAATCTAAGTATTACTATGGCCTAAAACTTATCTTTCTCACTTGAATTCATTTTTTTTTAAACTCAAGATTTGCTTCACAAATCTGACTTTCCAAGTGCAGAAAGGAAATTACTTATTAGAAGGCAAGAAACATTAATGAAGAACACAACTTCATTAAAAAAAATTTCAAATATTACCCATGACAAATATTAATGGAATATTATAGTAATGATCAAAGAAACTATGAGACATAAATTATACTTTCTGAGATGTGTAACAAAGAGAGACAAAAATTGTTGAAGAAAGAGAAAAATAAATGGAAGTGTTATGAACATGAAACCCCATGGGGCTCCTCAAGTACAAGCATATAATGCAAATAATCAACCACACATAATGGATTTGAAAGAATGCCACTTATAAGACCCAAAGTATTAATGTTCTCATATCTTTAATACAAACCTGACTTTCTATTTTATCTGGAACAAATACGCTTTTCATGTTAAAAGAAAGCTTTCTTCAAATATGAGATTTTTCAGTAACCATCTTTACACCACCAATGCAGATTTTTGAAAGAATCTGATTTAACCTTTCTAAACACTGACTTCTTTATAGACAGCTGTAGGGTCTCCCCTGCTTCTTTAAAAGAAAAACTTCAGACAAAATAAATTTAACAAAGTTTATTTGAGTAAAGAAAGACTCATGAAGTGGCACTCAGAACCCGCAAGGTTCCAAGAGCTCTGCTCTGTGGTGTGGACAGAGAGTGCATATATGGCCATGGAAGTGAGTGTGGGTAAGCTTTGGTCTGGTTAGCGGCTGCTTGTTATTAGCTGAAGCTTTTGATTGGCAGACATTGGGCTGCCCTACACAAAAAAGACGTACTCTTAGGTTAGGCTTTGTTTATGCACTAAGAGACTACAATTCAATGCATACAACTCAAATTATAGAGACAGCTTCAGGCCGAATTTAATTTAATTATTTCCCCTTTTTGGTCAGTTTCTCACTCTTGACCAATACCTTGGCTGTTGGCTCCGTTCTCTGTCACCATTACAACAGACTTGTTTGGTCTCAACACAGAATTCACAAGTCACGATATCAGGTCAGATGAACGACTCTCTACATTCTTGCTGTTCTATTCAAAGTGAGACCGTTTTATGTGTGGTAGATGGCTGCCTACAAATACTTAAGATCTGCAAATTTCTGTTGTCCATTGTCCTGGCGTCTGATTATGGGAGGTGGTATTATAAAGATCTTCAAGGGAACTATTCAGAAGGTGTGAGTGAGCTGATCCAAACAGCAAGATCCAAATCAGGGGAAGGTAGAACAGAGCCAGAAAATCCTCCCCAGATCCCATAGAGGCTCTCAGGTGTGGGGAGGGGACCAGCTAATGGCATCTGAGCACGGATTAGATAAATCCGTCCACTCATAGCTCAGCACTGCTCAAGAACAAGGTTCAGCAGGAAACTGCCTTTCTGTCTTTTTTTCCATGGTATGCTGTAAGGAGGTACAATCACATTTAGTGCAAAAGGACCTTTTGGAGTAAATCCAGTGAAATTATACAAGTGATTTCTTTGACCTAATAAGTAGGCCCCAGGGCTAGACCACTTGATGTTGGAAACACAGCTCATGTTCTGCAGGCTTCCCATGAATAGATTTTCCATATTTGGTAGTGGCCAGGTTATTGGTAGGAAAGGTGAGAGCATTGGTTTCAGGGAGGGTAGGAGGACAAGTAGGAGCCTCGGGGCCTGCTGGCCACTCTCCCTCCACAGCGCCAGGGTGACACGGGGCCGGCTGGCCACTCTCCCTCCACAGCGCCAGGGTGACTCGGGGCCGGCTGGCCACTCTCCCTCCACAGCGCCAGGGTGACTCGGGGCCGGCTGGCCACTCTCCCTCCACAGCGCCAGGGTGACTCGGGGCCGGCTGGCCACTCTCCCTCCACAGCGCCAGGGTGACACGGGGCTGGCTGGCCACTCTCCCTCCACAGCGCCAGGGTGACTCTCAGGATCCCTCATGTTCTCACTAGGAACATGGACCACGTGGACAGGCTTTGGCATTAGTGGGATGGCTTCCCATTTTTTTGGCATTAACTCTCAAACCCAGTAATTGACATCAATGAATTTGGGTTTTTTTTTCTTTTCTTCTTCTTCTTCTTCTTCTTTTTTTTTTTTTTTTTGTTGTTATTTTTGTTTCTTGGCATTAACCCACAAACACAGTAATTGGCATCAATGAAGTTGTTCTCTGGTTTTTTCTTTCTTTTTTGTTGTTGTTATTTTTGTTTTTTGGCATCAAAAAACAAATCCTTTAGATGTTTTCGTTTTTTTTCTAGAGCATAACCTTTGCTAAACTTGTGCACAGATTAGGTACTATTGGTTTTCCAGTAGGGAAAGGGAAATAATTAGACGGGAAGCAGTAGGAATAAAATGGAGATATAAATCTGTGGAACAGAACAGAGAACATCGAGATGAACCCAGTCATGGTCACCATCAGATCTTTGGTAAAGCATACACTGGGGAAAAGAATCCCTATTTAAAAAACGGTGCTGGGATCCACACTTAGAAATCTTAAACTGGGCCCACACCTCTTATCACTGACAAAAATTAACTCTCATTGGATAAAAGGTTTAAATTTAAGAAAGAAAAACAATTAAAATCTTAGAAGAAAGTGTGGGAAAAACTCTTGCCGCTATCAGAGTAGGAAAAGAATTTATGAAGATCCCCTTAGTAATTGCAGCAACCATAAAAATAAATAAACCGGACAGAATCAAGCTAAAAAGCTTGTGCACCGTCGAGGGTACAACAACTAAAGCAGACAACCTTCCTAATTGGAGAATATATTTGAATGACATGAATCTGTTAATTAGTCCAATAAGTTTAATGTTTTTCTTTTTATAAAGACAGAGAATAATTCTATTATGAAGATATTCAAGAGGCCCTCTAGAAAGTACCACAGATAGTCTAAGTTAAAAGGATTTAATTTAGAATCGAATTTTAGAAAGTTTGTCCGAAATATCAAAGATTTAAAACACTTGATTAGATATGATTATAGGTTACTATGGAATCCGTCTTTTATTTAACCAGAATGATAATTGTCTCTTCTCTTTTAATAAAGAAGATGAAATGTTCTTCAGTGATTAAAGACCTAATAAGGAAATTGCAGACCAAAATGCTTCAAAAAACTTTTGTAGCATGTACTCTTGACACTAACATTCATCATTTTAAACCATCTTAGTTTGTGTTGAGCTACGATAGCAGAATACCTAAGACAGGGAACATGTGAAGAACACAAGTGTGTTTGCTCCCAGTTCTGGTGGCCGGGAAGTTCGAGATGAAGTCATCATCATGTGTGGTGATGCTGAGTGCAAAATGGTGCTTTAAGTGATGGATCCTTCAAAAGAGAAGAAAGCTTTGTAACTCACAATGAAAAGCCAGAGAACAAAGAAACCCAAAAGAGACATCCAGCCCATTTATAATGACATTAATTTCATCCATGGGGGAAGAACTCTAGTATCACTATAATGACCTAATACCATTATAAGGACAATTGAATTACATGTGAGTTGGAAGTGGCAAACACTCACAACAGAGCATTAACTTATAAATAAATCCATTCAGATCTTAGCCAGCTTGCCTACCCATAAAATTCCTTTTCTAAAATTTCTCCTCCATAAATATCTGTAACGTTCTTTTATTCATTCAGGTTTGTCCTGTACACTTCCTCTGTTCCACTGTAGAACAATCACGCATTCCGTTTTATAACAAAAATAGTTTTATTTTTTAACAAAATAAATATTCCTCATACATCATGGCTTCCCTTAAGAATGCATGTCTTCCTTTCTACAAATGCAGAATTGTGTCCTTTATTATTTCCACTTTTAACTTCCTGTCAAATTAGCATGCTGTAGATTGGAAAATCTGTGAATGATAATTTTTAGAAGTATTTACTTCCTTATATTACAATTTTTCATTGCAGTACCAGACATGTTTGTTAATAGATGCAAATATCTTTAGTTCCTCTTGAATACAAGCCTAAAGTTGAAAAAGAAATATGTTTAGCAGCTAATGTTCAGTATTTTGACTCATTGAAAAATTATCTAGGTATTTGATGAATATCCACCATTATGTTTAATTTGGCAAAACTTGAAGGGTGTTTAAGTTACCAAAAAGATTCAGGAGGTTCTTTTTAAGTAGGTTAATAACAACATAAAGCAAAGCAAGCCATCATCAAGTTATTTCCCTGGTAGCCGTTTTTAAGTCGTCACAGAGCAAGAATCTCAAAGAGCTAAATACAGGGGCTTGTTCAGCTGTGCTGGATTCATAAGAAGTAATGGGTTTTGCACTTTCACTTGCAAACCCCTTCTTACGTTAAATTCGTAATTCTGTAACGTGATACATGTAGAAAACATTTATGCTAGTTCGAAACTGTCTAAGAGTTTAAGAAATACTTAATAGTAAGGACAAGACCATGAATTCTTGCAAAAGAGACGAGTTTATTTTCAGAGGGAGAGCAGTCCATGGACCAGGAGTGCAGTTTCCAGAGAAAACGGGGAGCGTGAGCTCAGTCCTGGGCCTGGGAGATCCGGCTTGTGTGCCTTACAGTCAGCCTCACATACATGTTGAGCAGGCCTGGGGAAGTCTGTAAGTATTCACTAGGTAAGTGAGATGTGTGACTTAACATATATGTAACATACACTCTATTTTCACCTTGGATGGAGTGTGTAGCATTAAAATCAGGTAGAATTTGGTTCTTTATATCAAAAGGTGAGTAAAGGGTGCAAAGACAAATTATGCAGTCTCTGTAAGCTGGCTGAAACCGACTTAAGGTCTGTAGTTATTTATTAATAAAGAATGTTTATAAAACCAGACTTCTCCTAACTCTTGAAAGTATCAAGGCCTTCAAAAAGGGCAAAATCCACGAAAAGTGACTCCTTTCACAACACCCTACCAAAGGCAATAAAGTGAGACTCTTGTCTCTACCAAAAATATATAAATAAATAAATGACACATTCTGTACTCACAGTGATGTTACTGAAAGTTTGGCCCTTGTCCCCTGAAGCCATATCAGGAAAAGTTGGACAAACAGTTTGAGAAGGAAGGAGAAGTTTATTACTTTGCTGACAAAGGAGGAGAAAGGCAGACAATGGTCTCAAAATCTGAAGTCCTGCATCTGAGCAGAGGCCTAGAACTTTTAAAGGTTCTGATCCTATAATCCCATTTTGGGCCAAGACGATCTCATGGTCTCTGCCTGGATTCATCCCGTCTTGGGCTAGACAGTCTCGTGACCTCTGTGGATCACATCCATTTTTGACTAAGAGGCTTTCATGATCTCTGCTGAGACAATTTCGTTGAGTTGGCACAAAGAACAGGAGGCGTTCTCTGCCCTTCCTGACTGCTGGCCTGAGGCAGGGATGCAGTTTTCAGCTCCCAAAGAGTTGGGGAAACAAAAAATAGTTTTGCCGGGGCGGCGCCTGTGGCTCAGTCAGTAGGGCACCGGCCCCATATACCAAGGGTGGCGGGTTCAAACCCTGCCCCGGCTGAACTGCAAACCAAAAAATGGCCCGACGTTGTGGCGGGCGCCTGTAGTCCCAGCTACTCGGGAGGCTGAGGCAGGAGAATCGCTTCAGCCCAGGAGTTGGAGGTTGCTGTGAGCTGTGTGATGCCATGGCACCCTACCCAGGGCGATAGAGTGAGACTCTGTCTCTATAAAAAAAAAAAAAAGTTTTGCCATTTTTTTCCAGCCCATTTCGTCTGCACCAGTACCCAGTAAACACGGCACACACATGTGGTTAAGTGCCCTTTTGCTTCTTTATAATTTTTCTGATGACTAAATGTGACTGTACATTTTGGGAAGTACAGACACAGAAAATGAGGAAAGAAAATAACCATATAAATGCAAGGAAAAAAAAAACCAATACAATATATGAAAATGTGTCACTTTCCTCTGTGTGACTAATCCACTAATTGTGTAAGATCCCTGAGATCTTTAGGACCAAAAAGAGTCGATTTTCTGATTTTTGAGGACTTATTTAACAACGCTGATTTGCTATCTCTCATAAAGTGTACCTCATTATCTCTGAAATTTGCATAATCACAGAATGCTTGATTAAGGCATGGAAGCTTTGCGCATAATGGATATGCATGCATGATTAGCTGTAGGAGGGGATCTGTAATTATGTGGTGTATAAATATACATCCATATACTTTAAACCTTCACAATAAACACAACAAAAGTCTTGACATTTATTTTAAAATTCTTCCCATCATAACTTCTAAAAGGAAAAAAACCCAGCAGTACATGTGGAAAAACTGGAAAATATCTTGATTTCGATCTTTCAGAGGATAAATTCACATTATAATGTAAAATTAATACTCAGAATTAAGACTATCAGTGATTTTTCAGAAAGGGAGATGGAGCCTTTTGTTCACAGGTATGGTTGTGCTATGAGCCCTGAAAATCCCAGTTTATCTCTAAAAGTTCAGAGAGAAAACTGATGGATGTTTGTCTTAAATCTCTGTAGTTCACACCCGTCTAACCACATTCAAAACTGCTATATTCTTTAGACTTTCCCCTTTCATTACTCCACAACCTGTTATACAAAGGCCCATAAATACACACCACTTCATCCTGCTTCCAAACATAAATGTGAGCTTCAACTCTCCAATTGTATAAAAAAAAGACCAAGTGCTATTAAATCCATTTCCACAATAGACTTAAAGAGCCAATTAACCAAATTCAGATTTCAGCCTAACTCTAAATACCTTAGTAATCATTACAAAAATAAGAAATTTCTTTTTATGAGTCAGTTTTCCAGGTCCTAGAGTACTAGAGGGAACCTGCGTATTTGCAATTTCGTCCATATATGTGTTATCTCCATAGATATTGTTTCAGAAAACGTGTACCACAGTGTTTATATTTGTATATCTCTGTCGTGTGTTCTGAGAGAGGAGATTGACAAGAACTGACCACAAAACCCCTGCTTCCCAAAATTACACTGACGGATCTCACATGTGACAATTTAGAAATGCTTTTCTAGGGCGGCGCCTGTGGCTCAGTCGGTAGGGCGCCGGCCCCATATACCGAGGGTGGCGGGTTCAAACCCAGCCCCAGCCAAACTGTAACCAAAAAATAGCCGGGCGTTGTGGTGGGTCCCTGTAGTCCCAGCTACTCGGGAGGCTGAGGCAAGAGAATCGCCTAAGCCCAGGAGTTGGAGGTTGCTGTGAGCTGTGTGAGGCCATGGCACTCTACCGAGGGCCATAAAGTGAGACTCTGTCTCTACCAAAAAAAAAAAAAAAAATGCTTTTCTAGACAAACTCATTATTCTAACAACAATACAAAAGTACATTTTAAAAATTATTTCCTTTTTAATATAGGTCTCTTTTTGAAGAAAGAAAATTTACTTTACACATTTAATTATACATTTAATTAACTCACTTGCCTTCCTTTCTATTATCACGAACCACTTTTAACGTCATTCTCAGCAGTCCTGTATTTTACCGACGAAAACTTAAAACCGTACGTGTCATCCTGTTTTCCCACCTCATCCAAGGTTTCTTGTCATTTGAAAAGGTAATAGTGAATTTCGTGCCAGGTCATTAATGTGATTCTCTGGAGCGAGTTAACGCTGGTGGTTTATGAAAAGCCTTGTGTGCAAAATTAACAACCCATAGGAGGAAGGCTGAGAAGAAAACACCTCAAGACACCAACCGTGACGTGAATCAGACCTGCGATCTTATACACGTACTGGGATGCTTATCTAGTTCAAGGGGAAATACCATAAAATAATGAGCAATGATTCAACGTAGTTTTTATTCCCTGTGAACTAACCACATCTCTATAAAGGTAATATTAATACTATGGAGAAAAAGATGGAAGAATAAATTAAAAGTGAATGAGAGGGTTAAGCCTAATAATTACAAAAGCAAAAATAAAACACCAACACTTCAAGTTACATAGTGTATATTTTTTCTTTTTTGTTGGGGTAACTTTTCTTCGGGCACCATGCAAAGTGTGTTTTGTGAGTAAAGTCGCCGAATTTTCACCTCGTCTTTGCACGTAGCCTTTGTTCTCCCTGCATTACAGGCAGGAAAACTATAGGTTCCGCAGTTACCTATCTTATTTTATTTTAGAGCTTGAATTAACATCTATCTCTGTCAGACTCTAAAGTTTGTGCTCTTTAGCTGCACTTCTTTGGTACATTTTTTGGATGGTGTCAATCCACTCCAATTTATTCTAATAAAATAAATCATAACTGTGCTTTTTTTCCACTTCACCTTCAGATGAAACTTAAGATCATTTCATGAACTCAACTAAATTTTTCTTCCTCAGTTGTCAATCACGTGTAAAGACAATTTGAAAACTTCAAAAGTGAATAAAAAATTATAAGAAATTATTACTACCGTATAAATGTGTTTTGTCAAATATTACTTTTGTGTGATATTTTAAAGTACGCATCAGCATTAACGTTTCTTATAGTGTTTTTACTGATAAACCCTCAGATGCCTTAAAGAGTAGTTAAGTGTGGAAAATGGAAAAATTATAATTAAAAGCCTTTTCTATGGCTTGAGAGTTAAAATAATTCTTCAAAATTAAAATTGTTGCCTATTAAGACCATATGCTACACAAGATATTCTCGTTGATGTCAACAGGAGTTCCAATGACGATATGTGCAACATATGGGCCTGGCATTTTGTTAATTAAAAATAGTGTTTTGCTACATTGATGTGTGTTGCAAAGGGGGATTCCTAGAGCATAACACTGAGTTGCTGAGTTCAGTGTTTTAGGAGGTTGGCGCTTACACAGTGCAATGTTAGATTTGAAACACAGAGGTGTAATTGAATGTTGTATACACACATTCTATTGTTAACAATGATAGAAGACCTTGGAATTTTTCTTTGTGATACCCAGACTTAATTACAAATAATTTCTTAGCCCACTGAAAGTTGAATGCTGAGCTGTATAAAGATTAGAATTGAAGACTGGGTATTTATATGACACGTTTTTATAACTTTTAAGTATATTAGGTTATTTGTGTTAGATTTATAGGAAAAATGCTCCCAATTCTTCGTGTGTCTTAACACCCACAGTCGCACTGTAACTCGGCGACTTCGACCTACATAGGGTCTGCTTCTCTGCACAGGGAACCTGAGACCGACTTTGGACTCGTTTCAGCTAAGAGAGGATGGTGAAAGCCTTGGCATTCCAATATCGAACCTGGCTCTGAAAAGAATTCATTACTTTCTTCTCTTTCTTTTTGTCGGATTCCTGCCTGATCTAATCTCCTACGGTGAACATGTGTCATAGATCCAAATCAGTCTTAACCCTCAGAAACCACAAGAGCCTCCCAGAGACCAGTAAAGCTTCTTTTCTAACCTGAAGATACACAGGCAAGAACCCATTGGCAGCACGGCTCAAGCTGTAAATGTGTGAGCCATAATAAATGGGTATCGTTGAAACCACAACTGACTTTGGAGCGGTCTTGTTACACAGCACTGTTGTGTCAATATGTTTCTACAAAATACTTTTTCTCTCTTAAGTAAATGGAACATGAATTTTTGAGTTATCAACAGTTTAAAAAATGGTAAGTATGATGTACCAGGAAGACTAGTTCTGCAGAATTCCGAACTGGGAAATGAGCTCTGCGGTCACTGCAGGCTTCTGTTACCACGAGAGAGACTGGAAGGGCCAGAGTGTACGTGGCTCAGCACACGTTTTGGATTCAGATATCTCTCTTCTAATTATTGCTTTCATGTAAGCAATAAACAAATAGACAAGCAGGGGCCACCATAGAACTTGTTTTATGATTTTTGCCAGGTTTGCCAGGATCACAGCGGTGGGGACGTGGAGGATCATAGAACCAAAGAGTTTATTCCCAACTGTTTTACACCACTGCCCCCACAAAGTGTTTACAATAACCTTAGCCCTGTAAAAAGGAAATTCAATTTCAAATAAATAAACCTTTACTATTTTGGTAGCTGAGCCCAAGTTCTCTTGGTCTTGATTTAAATAGAAGCCTTTCTATATTGTAGGGATCATGTTCATTGAACACTTTAAAAATTCTGCCCAGCCATTTACCAAGCCTCATATACAACGTGCTCCCTCATGTTCTTCATTCCACACTTAAAAAAAACAAAACAAACAAACAAACAAACAAAAAACGACTGGCTTTACTTATTAAAATGAGTCTTATGTTCCAACTTACTGATATACCCTAAAGTAAACACAAGGACAGAAATTCAATATCTTCATGGATAAAGGAAAAAATGTTTGATATATATAATAAAATAATAAAATAATAATAAAATATAGCATGTTTTATTATTCAAATACTCCCCAAACAAGGGGAATTATAAGTTCCAGTCTTAGCGTCACCATTGATAGAATGCCTCTGTCTGTCTAAGGGGCCATGGCCCAGCTGCTCCCTCCCGAGGTGGACACTGCTTACTGCTGCTGTTGACTAAATAGAAATACATTGCTTCATGCACATTTCTCAAAGGGAAATTTATGTTTAAATAATTTTATTAGGTCTTGGCTTTTGCCAATATAAAGTATTGATCTTTAAGCCAGAAGACATCTCTCCTCTTTGTGTTCACTGTTGTTTATCTTTAGAAAGGAAAAGTACAGGGGTGAAAGAGGCAAGGCTTGAGTTGCATTTGATAAAGCCTATTTCAGAGAATATGTTTTTAAAACACTTTGTATCATATATGAATGTGGACCCTAGGAAGTTTGCCTCCTTGGGGAGAGAAAAATTTATTACATCAGGAAAAATAGAAAAGACACAACACATATACCAAAAGAAACTTTTGCTGTTATAATAACCCAAGACTATATTGGGATTATACGTCCAACCACCAGTAATAATACTTTACATTTTGCATAGATACGTGTCATTTTTTTTTTAATAGCAGCAGATACCTTGGAAACCACTTGAGATAAATATACTATGTTGTTAGATACTATGAATGACGGATACATGGAATTTACTCTGTGTTCCGCAGAATCACGTCAGTGTGACAAGCAGCTTTTACTGGAATTCACTGATACCTGGATAGGTGATCTGTGCAAGAGTGTGAACATGTGGCCCAGTGTGGAGAAGAAATGTGGATTATTTTTGTCACTTCAAACTTCTGATTGTTCAGGGCAAGATTCTCAATGAGCCAACACTTAGAAATAATACAAATCTGAGACAAAATATGTCCCTGCAGCATGAAAAGTGAGCAGGAAAAGAGAATGAGGTGAGGGGACCAAAGGGACCAATAATACAGATACGGAGTAAGAAAAATTAACTGACGACAAGATTGACTGGAGCTCTGC
The DNA here is from genome assembly GCF_027406575.1 of Nycticebus coucang. Lineage (NCBI taxonomy): Eukaryota > Metazoa > Chordata > Mammalia > Primates > Lorisidae > Nycticebus > Nycticebus coucang. The sequence continues at coordinate 6,420,088 of NC_069796.1, forward strand.
TGAAAGCCTTTGTCTCTCTCTCTCTTGACAGATAACATTAGTAAGATAGTTCATGTACCTGTTATCTGGTGTTTAAATAGGAGGAAACCACTTTCATTCATAGTATTGATTGGTTCCCCCAAATGTTCCTTGGATCAGAAAGGTCAAAGAATCAAAAACAACAAACAAACAAACAAAAACAAAAGAAAAACAAACAAAAAAAAAAAAACAAGAAAAAGAAAAGCACACATTCTTCTAAGACATTTGCCAAGATTTATCATCTGTAACTGACCCTCAGTCTTCAGCGGACTATAACAGTTTAGCTGCATAATGAGTTCCTGGCCCCAGGCCCTTGTCATGACTTAGTACCCAGGAAAGATCTGCACATCTTTCCAGCAAGCATCCAACACACGCAAAAAAACAGGTTTTATGAGGGCACCCAAATATAGTCCCAGAAAAGAGCTAATTCATATTAGCAATTTCACAAATTAAAATATCTCTTTTTAATTTCTTGTTTGTTATGACTTTATAGAGTTCCTAGATGTCATCATTTTCTAGATGGCTACTGATGGTTGCCTTTTTTTTTGAGACAGAGCCTCAAGCTGTGGCCCTGGGTAGAGTGCTGTGGCATCACAGCTCATAGCAACCTCCAAATCCTGGGCTCAAGCAATTCTCTTGCCTCAGCCTCCTGGGACTACAGGTGCCTGCCACAACGCCTGGCTATTTTTAGGTTGCAGCCATCATCATTGTTTGGCGGGCCTGAGCTGGATTCAAACCCACAACTCAGGTGTATGTGGCTGGCGCCTTAGCCACTTGAGCCACAGGCGCCAGGCTGATGGTTACCTTTTTTTGAGTAAAGTATTTTTATTCAAGAAAGTGTGTTGAATTTATTACTTTCTATTTGTTAATATGTGAAACAGGCATTGGCGTATCTAACCAATTTGGTGTCCATCTCATAATAATGTTGATTATTTGTGCCTTTAATAACTTAATTAGAAGAGAATTGTGAAATGTTGCACTACACAGGGTGTCCACAAAGTTTGTGTGCCATTCCAAATTTACGACTATTTTAGATTGCACATGAACTCTGTGAACACCCTTATATTGATGTCAATGTCTATCTCTCCTAGGTGAAGACTTTAATTCTCATGTAGGAGAGGATAATGCCTGCTGAAAGATAAAAAAAATTCAGTAAGCTGCTCATGTTATGTGTTACAAATTAGTTAAGGGGCTCATTTGGCTTTGGAAGAAAAAAAATAAATGTATATGCTTAAGGATTGAAAAGCTCCGTCAGACAAAATTGCTGTGGAATTAAGTCTCTAATTTACTTTCATAGAATTAATAAGTCAGGTATCGACTCCTTCATACCTCTACATTCATCTTCAAACAGGTATAAACTTTGACTTTGTTAAATTGCAAGGGTTTCAAACTATCAAAGTCAGTCCAACACTATCAAGCAAATGTCTGTGTCAAACCTTTTATTCAGTGAGGTGAAATTTAGTTCCATGTATTAGCACGTTAGTGTTTACTTGAAACAGGTGATGCATAGTTTAGAATGAACACAACACCTACTATTGAAAGTCTAACTTCAATTCTCTGAGCTCTGAGATCTTCAACAAGATTTTCAATTACACCAAGCCTCCATTACTTAGGGGAAATTCTCGATCTTGAATTCTAAACTTATGAGTATGTGCTAGCTTATTTGAATAATTATTTATTTGCTTTAATAATCCAAACAAGTTAACTGTCACTCTACAAATAATCAATAAGTGTCATCTTCCCTTTCTCCCTTATAGGTAAATATTGTAAGAAAGCCATCAAAACAATACCATTATCCAGACATGCGTGGAAAGACTAAAAGTCTAGATGTGAGCTTAATTATAAAAGAATTAGTGAAATAAAATGCAGACAAATATGACGATTTCATACCTCGTTTAGTACACCAAGTGATTATAATTCAGAGGAAGAATGAGAAAAAGAGTGTTTCTTCAAAAGCAAAGTATTTTGGAATTAACAAAACTTTTGCTCTTCCTTTCCTTGACGTTGTTTTGGTAGACACATGTCCATATATCTAATTTCAGATCTCTATCTTATGAAACAAATAGTATCTGTATTTTTTTCAACAAGCCACTCACATATCCACAACAATAGAGGACTTAACTAATTCCTTAGATTCTAGATATCATAGTTAATTTAAAATATTTTTGCCTGGTTTTCATTTTTAACATTACGTTTTCTTTCAATCTTGAACGTTTAAATTTATGAGTTTTCAGTTTACACTCAAATATGTCCTTTATTCTCTTTCTGACATTGATCGTGTTTTTAGATGATTTTTAAACATCTAGAAATATGTTAAGATACAAGATGATAACTAAAACCATGTGTAAAATGAATTGCTTTGTATGTTATCATGGATCAGAGTAGATAAAATCATCTAGCGAGATATAGACGTATGATAGCAGCGTATATAATGAATTTTTGTAATTTACTCAAATACCACGTATAACGAATATCGAAAGTCATAGTTCACTGCAGAGATTGCTTACACCATTTCTTAAAGGAACCTTATTTTAAATTACAGTGAATAAAAAAAAGTACCATAATATGTAAAATATCAATAAAGAACATAAAGACATTCCTTTATAAAGAAGAACTATGGTTTGAAAACTATGATTTTAATTAACGTTTTAAACTCAGAACACATTGTGTGTTATGTGCTGTAGGTTTGTCTCCTTGGTTCATGAAAATCAATTTAACTGTCCATTTTCTTTTTTTTGTAGAGACAGAGTCTCACTTTATGGCCCTCGGTAGAGTGCTGTGGCGTCACACAGCTCACAGCAACCTCCAACTCCTGGGCTTAAGCGATTCTCTTGCCTCAGCCTCCCGAGTAGCTGAGACTACAGGCGCCCGCCACAAGGCCCGGCTATTAACTGTCCATTTTCTTATTGAAACTTGGAGATGGCATTGCCTTGATCTAGGAATTTGGGCTGAAAGAAAGAATTACATTGAGTTAGCATATCACAGAAGAGAAATCTGTAAGTGTTGCTTCTCACAGGGGTAAAACCTCTAACATCCAGAATAGATTAGAACCAGGACTGAGATGGGGCCAGAATTCAGGGCTCTGTCCCCATCTGTCCTGAATCCTGGGTGTGTTTTGGTTTTTTTTTATTCTAATTTTTGTTTTTTCTTCTGTTCTGTCACTGAAGAACAAAGGTTTGTGGTTCTCACTCTCCACGGGATGACTTCGCGGCATTGGGATCCCTTCATTTCATACATCTTTGTTCTTCTATTTCCCAGGGAAGGGAATCGGCTTGGTCCTTGATTATGTTAGTCAGTTAGATCCATAAGAGGCGTATGCCTGGTCCTTCACGTGCTTTGAGATTCCAGAGTTGCTGTTGGTATAATGAGAAGGGATCGAATCAGAATGATTTCCTGATACCTGGCTAAGCAAACCATCTGGAGACCACTTGGGCAGCAATGATGAGAAAGATAGCCAGCCAGGCATTTCACAGCATGGTCCAGTCAAGAAAAGGAAAATTCAGGACAGTAGAGGGAAAATTCAGACAGTAGAGGACAGGATTGCAAGAGGGACTTTACCTAACAATTGCAATCAGTGTAACCTGGCTTATTGTACCCTCAATGAATCCCCAACAATAAAAATAATAATAATAATAATAAGGAGAAAGGATTACAGAATGGCAGCCTCTCACTTGTGCATTTCAGTTCATGCATTTTTGGTGCACTAAATGAAACCAGTGTTGTAAGTACCACACCTCAGTAAACACCAGGCCAAAATATGTCATTCTCATTTTTGAAAAGCCAAATGATTTTTTTTTCATAGATTTTCATAATAGCATACAGGTTTCCCCATCATAAGCCTGCTAAAAATAGGTGGAGAAAAATTAATTTCTTGTTATGTTACAAATCCCAAATTAGGGATGTAAGAGATTGGATAAAAATTGGCTACATAGAATTCGTTCGAAAATGTTTTAGATGCAAATCTCAAATGGTGGCAGAATAGAATCCTCAGCATACCATTAGCATAACTTTAATTCCCCTGTGGGCTTCCAACTGAAAATAAACTCCAGTTAGTTCCCTTATCTCTGTTTCCAATAGGAGAGAAAAGATAGCTAGTCTTTCTGTGCAATTAGGTATGAAAAAAGATCAAGCCTTTTGCTAAAAGCACCAGATATCTCTTATCAGAAAATTTATCTTTAAGGGTTATCAAGAGTTATTGTAAAGCTTTTCCCTAAATATGAACATTAGAGAACTCTCTGGAATGCCTTTGGGAAGCCATAACTGGAGTGGCCAGTCCATAGAATAAGTCGTGAAAAACAAAACTGGAGTTACCATCATTTTCTCAAATTAACAAAAGGTAAAATACAATGTGTAAATCCCAGTTAAGTAGTATATGCTTCACTTTCTCATGGAAGATCAATCAGCCTTAATATAGAAAACATCCTAATTCATTGGCAGATGATAACAGTTCTTTAGTTCAATTTTCTCAGAGTAACGTCTCCCATACTTTTTCATGCTTCCCAGTTACCATGAAGGCTTCAAAAGTCCTTGCAGATTTTCAGAGTCAACAAGTTCTGAGGTGACGAGGATGCCACTGGTTGGTGGCCCAAACATTGAGAACCAAGATGCTGTTGAATGAGTTCTAGTCTTCCTATAATTAATTTTCAAGATTTATAGTGTATGCTATTTTCCTCACCTGGGCAAAACCAAATGAAAACTCTAAGAATGGAATTAATATTAACAACGAAGTAACGATATTCCTTAAGGCTAGAGATCAAGGTTATAGCATGTTGCTTTTGCATTAAGGGTAAAAAAGCCCTATAATTTTAGTAGGTACAACATTTTTTTTAAACAAAAAAAGAACTCTTACAGCATAGCTGTAAGCTTTCTATTAATAAAAAAATACAAAGGACATATAGAACTACTATTTTGCTTAATATATTACTCCTTAGTAATTATATCACGAATAACAATTCACACTTTTTCTGGGGAATTTGTTAACTATCAGGTCCTGGAATTCACCCCTAAATGTTAATTTTATGGTTCGCCGCTGGTCCCCAGAATTGATTTGTTTAATATGCAGTCAAGTTACTCCTGTGAAGGTAGATAGCAGAAAATACACTGGGATATATTGTCTCTAAATAACACTGTGGGTTAGATGGAACAAGTCAGGTTATTCTTCCATTTTACTGATGGAGAAATATTAGGACAGATGATGCTTGCCTGGCGTCCTAGTGATGATATATGTCAGTTTCAGAACGTAAAATGTCTTTTGACTTTGAGTTCTTTACCTTTGATTCATCATATCACATTATCTTAAAAATATGGGTGAAAAGAAGATATGTAATATTCAAGGGATATAAATGAATCCAAATGATATTGATATGATACTATTTATTTGTTGAGACTCTTGACAATACCATAAACTATGTTGGATTCTGAGATACAAATGGTCTTTCCAAAGAGCTCATAGTCGAAGGAAGGAAGAATTTCTTAAGCTCATACGTAGTGTAACGGATACTGTCCGTGCATGCTGAGTCCCTGTCTGTATCCCTCTCAGGGAAAGACAGGGTTAAAGAAAATCTTAAGAACAAAGGAAGACCCTCCTAACATGACATAAAATGTAAACTGTTTTTTGTCTGCTCTGCTTAGACAGTTTTTCTTTTCAGTTTTATGAAATAGATTTGGTACAATGCCAGCAAGGAGTCCTGAGTTTACTTAATAAATCTGTATCACTTCCATCAAACTATTTTTAAAAACCCTTGTAATATTTCTAGAGTTTTCATCAGTTTGGTATTTATAGTTTGAGATATGTTTCATTATATAAAAAAGTTTGAAAAATATAAACATTTTATTCTAAAATGACATATCGAGTTTCAGATGGAATTCATCTCAAAGTTTCATCCACTTGATCTCTTGAGTCTTAGGAACGAAGTTGGTCTCCATTTAACCTCAGATATAAACTTTCTATTTTTTTCCCAGCAGCTCAGAGTTCAATTTCATACATATTCTGATACATTAGGACCTTTGCTAACAATTGCAAACTATGCGTGCAACAGAAATATTTTCCAGCCCTCACCAAGGATATGGAGTGGATCAAAAAGAGCTGTTAAATGATGATTAAACTCTTACATCCCTGTAAGCTCCCTCTGACTGGCTAATGGGAAAAATATGGTGAAAAAAATTTTTTCTCTGTTGTCAGGCCAGCATTATATATGGTGAACACTGTTTCAATTGGACTTCTTAGCAGTTCATAAAAGAAGGCCATTAGGAATTTTTCTATATGCTTTAGTTTATATGCTGTTTAATTGTAATGGAAAATTAGGCGTTTCCTTCTAGCTTGCCCAGTGATCTCCCTTTTCTTGAATTTCCATTTCCCATATGTATTTAATATGTCATAAAGTCATAGGTAAAGACCAAAAACCATATTCACCACATGCAAAAATGAGGATTATGTGCTGTCTGTCTCCAATCAATACCCAAAGCTTGCACACTGTGTGAGCATTTTGTGTTTCAGACTCTGAGTAGGCAAACTGGATATGCTTTAATCAATTTTGTTTTCATAGGCTTTAGATTCCCTTTTTTAATTAGCATAATGAACAAATAATTTCTTCCATCTCTTACTTGTCTCCTAGAAGCCTTCATTAAACTGATTGCATTTATCTTGTTAAAGAACTTCCATTCCACCCTAACCCTGATTTAGTGTCACAAAGTTTAGCACTTAAGACAATGCAAACACTTTTAAAATGTCCAGTTTTTGAACTTTCATTCTAAATCCTTTCGTGAGCTAAAAGAACTTGCTTTACTAAGCGCTGTAGTGCATTTGTCTATGAATAGAAACCTCTATGGAATAGAATGTTAGTCTTTAACTCCTTCGGACTTCTCATTTATGTAAAATCTCTTTATATTTCCACACAGCAATAAAACTGTTACTCCTTGAAGATAAAGGGGGTAAATAAATATGCTATTCTATTTATTTGAATAGAATCAATTACTAGAAAACATTTTCTAGAATAAAGCTATGATTTGGTTACTGTCGTTGTTAGTCGGAGGACTATTAATGCCGTCCATCCCTGCTCTTCATTAGTGTTACTTGGCATGAATTCTCTTACTTTTTACTTGTAACTTCCAACACCTATAAGACCCGGTGAATGCACATTCTGGGTTATATTATATGCTGTAGTCATATAATTCCTAGACTCTAGCCTTGATAAAACTACCCACTAAAAATTTTTACTTAGCAAATGGCCTAACAATCACTCTTTCAGCAACTTGTACTTTTAATTAGGCAACATAGTCTTTCTAGCTACTCAGGCAAAGTGGCCCAATTCAACTTCTTAATATGATATAATTATCAAAGATGTTATACACACCATGACAATTAATATATTGTCTGTGTCCTCTACTGGTAGGAACTAAGGGTTAATAATTAACCTAACATTTTTAATTTCAATAAAGAAAACTCTAAATTTTAAGGCATATCCCTACTTTTTTCAAAAATTAATTTATATAAGATGTTTTTTAAACGTGACAAAGTATACAAATTATCTACCTAGAAACTTGATTAACTAAGGTAAATTTAAGACAGAATTGTTTGATGTCCACATGATTTTTTTGTTAGAAAGCTCATCTTTTTTACTTAGTCATTATATGTTTTTTAAAATAGTTTTGCAGGCTTCTAAGAGACTTACGAGGATCCGTGATAGCATGAGAAATAGCTTGTCTCTTAGTTAAATAAATATAATTTCCTTCGGGTTTGAAAATAAAATCATATTACCCCTGTTAGTAGACCTGCAACTTAGGCACTCAATTCAATTTAATAAACATTTAAGTTTAACTCATGATACTTAATGACATAGAAAATCTCAAGATGTAAAAGAAGTGATCTCTGATTTAGAGGAGTTTATAATCCTGAAAATAATTGGAAATACCTCAGTCTAGGGATAGCGATGATGAGCAGCAGTGAGAGAGTGTTAGTTTGAACAACTTCACAATCACTTGATAGAGAATCACCCACATCGTAGCCAATATTCAGAACCTCATCCTGAAAAGGACCTTTGTTGAGTTCCATGTGAAGACTCCAGGCTGACAGACTTCATTTACTTTGTAAGCTGACATGGACACAGGAATTTCTTTTTCCCCCTATATTGAGAATATACCCACATTACTTACTTTATTTCCCCACTTAAAGTCTCTTACAATGATTTATAAACCTGTGTACCTTTTGAAGAATTGTTGTATCTTCTTACACTGAATTGTGGCAATTTTGAAAATCAACATGTTTTTCCTTATGTGGCATCCAGTGAGGATGAATATTAGGATTAAAATTATGTTAAAATAACTTTCTAATTATCAGCCTGAGGCAGTGGTTCTAAAATAGGACTCACAGTCGCTGAGCCCCTTGCAGAAGTTCTATAAGGTCAAACAACTTTAATAATGTCATGAAGATAATATTTGCCTTTTTTATTGTTTTGATATCTTCCATGATGTTACAGAAACAGTCAATTTTATAGGGTAGGGATTAGGGTAGATAGAATGAGGCATTTATTAAGTGGTTAATTTAAGGGCTCACAAAAAATCTCAGCAGTCAACAACAACATTATTTTACTGCAATATTTTAAAAATCAAAATTAACTTGAAAAACCATGATGAAAAAATAAGAAAATTGTATATAAAGACAAATGCCATTTGAAGACACAGGGCAAAATAATGACAAAAAATGTTTCAGTGCTACAATAATTTTGAATGATAGTAATATTCTGAAAAAATAGGCATTAAAGTGTATAGAAAACATACATATGTGTCTATATGTATGTGTTCTGTGTGTATATCCTATATAATATATAATGATACCCTGTGATACGTATGATATATCGTAGATGTATGATACACACACACACACACATTTGTCTTATTGCCTAAGCGTCCAGGGTGGCTTGTCAAGTTGTCAATCACTGGCGATTTAAACTGCTAACTGCCTTAACGTGAATCAGGGCAGTGACACAAAATTCTATTATTGGCTTTTATATCCTTCAGTTCCAGGCATTTGTAGAAAAAAGAGAAAAACCTTTAAAAATGATTATCTTCAATGAGGCAAATTAAACCTTGATCCTTGAGTATACACATTTTAATATTCTGTGTGACAGAGAGAGTGAGGAGTATTTATAAAGCAATGCATACCAAAGTATGATTGTTTGCAGGAGAAAAACAAACAAACAAAAAATACCTCGCATAATTAGATTGTAGGCTCAACTAGTCACTTTTATGATTGACTATGATTTTTACTTGAAAGAGTAGCTGACAGCTGGGTAGGGCGCCGGTCCCATATGCCGGAGGTGGTGGGTTCAAACCCAGCCCTGGCCGAAAACCAAAAAAAGAAAGAGTAGCTGACAGAAACTTAAAAACATTTTTCCTTATTGATTTTGTTTCTTGCATTCTTCTTATACCTGTGTCCTTTTTTCTTCAACGCTAAGGGCACATGAACTTTGCCTGTAGTTGATGTGAACAATTCCAATCACGAGCCTGTTTATATACATTTTTCTATTCTGAATCTACTGAGTTCTTTGTTTTTTTTTTATTTTTTATTTTTTATTTATTGTTGGGGATTCATTGAGGGTACAATAAGCCAGTTACACTGATTGCAATTGTTAGATAAAGTCCCTCTTGCAATCATGTCTTGCCCCCATAAAGTGTGACACACACTAAGGCCCCACCCTCATCCCTCCATCCCTCTTTCTGCTTCCCCCCCCCATAACCTTGTCATTAATTGTCCTCATATCAAGATTGAGTACATAGAATTCATGCTTCTCCATTTTTGTGATGCTTTACTAAGAATAATGTCTTCCACGTCCATCCAGGTTAATACGAAAGATGTAAAGTCTCCATTTTTTTTAATGGCTGAATAGTATTCCATGGTATACATATACCACAGCTTGTTAATCCATTCCTGGGTTGGTGGGCATTTAGGCTGTTTCCACATTTTGGCAACGGTAAATTGAGCTGCAATAAACAGTCTAGTACAAGTGTCCTTATGATAAAAGGATTTTTTTCCTTCTGGGTAGATGCCCAGTAATGGGATTGCAGGATCGAATGGGAGGTCTAGGTTGAGTGCTTTGAGGTTTCTCCATACTTCCTTCCAGAAAGGTTGTACTAGTTTGCAGTCCCACCAACAGTGTAAAAGTGTTCCCTTCTCTCCACATCCACGCCAGCATCTACAGTTTTGAGATTTTGTGATGTGGGCCATTCTCACTGGGGTTAGATGATATCTCAGGGTTGTTTTGATTTGCATTTCTCTAATATATAGAGATGATGAACATTTTTTCATGTGTTTGTTAGCCATTCATCTGTCGTCTTTAGAGAAAGTTCTATTCATGTCTCTTGCCCATTGATATAAGGGAATGTTGGCTTTTTTCATGTGGATTAATTTGAGTTCTCTATAGATCCTGGTTATCAAGCTTTTGTCTGATTGAAAATATGCAAATATCCTTTCCCATTGTGTAGGTTGTCTCTTTGCTTTGGTTATTGTGTCCTTAGCTGTACAGAAGCTTTTCAGTTTAATGAAGTCCCATTTGTTTATTTTTGTTGTTGTTGCAATTGCCATGGCAGTCTTCTTCATGAAGTCTTCCCCCAGGCCAATATCTTCCAGTGTTTTTCCTATGCTTTCTTGGAGGATTTTTATTGTTTCATGCCTTAAGTTTAAGTCCTTTATCCATCTTGAATCAATTTTTGTGAGTGGGGAAAGGTGTGGGTCCAGTTTCAGTCTTTTACATGTAGACATCCAATTCTCCCAACACCATTTATTGAATAGGGAGTCTTTCCCCCAAGGTAAGTTCTTGTTTGGTTTATCAAAGATTAGGTGGTTGTAAGATGTTAGTTTCATTTCTTGGTGTTCAATTCGATTCCAAGTGTCTATGTCTCTGTTTTTGTGCTGTACCATGCTGTCTTGAGCACTATGGCTTTGTAGTAAAGACTAAAATCTGGTATGCTGATGCCCCCAACTTTATTTTTGTTACTAAGAACTGCCTTAGCTATACGGGGTTTTTTCCGGTTCCATACAAAACGCAGAATCATTTTTTCCAAATCTTGAAAGTACGATGTAGGTACTTTGATAGGAATGGCATTGAATAGGTAGATTGCTTTGGGAAGTATAGACATTTTAACAATGTTAATTCTTCCCATCCATGAGCATGGTATGTTCTTCCATTTGTTAATATCCTCTGCTATTTCCTTTCTGAGGATTTCATAGTTTTCTTTATAGAGGTCCTTCACCTCCTTCGTTAGGTATATTCCTAGGTATTTCATTTTCTTTGAAACTATGGTGAAGGGAGTTGTGTCCTTAATTAGCTTCTCATCTTGACTGTTATTGGTGTATACAAAGGCTACTGACTTGTGGACATTGATTTTATATCCTGAAACATTACTGTATTTTTTGATGACTTCTAGGAGTCTTGTGATTGAGTCTTTGGGTTTCTCTAAGTATAAGATCATGTCGTCAGCAAAGAGGGAGAGTTTGACCTCCTCTGCTCCCATTTGGATTCCCTTTATTTCCTTGTCTTGCCTAATTGTATTGGCTAGAACTTCCAGCACTATGTTGAATAGTAAAGGTGACAGAGGACAACCTTGTCTGGTTCCAGTTCTAAGAGGAAAAGCTTTCAGTTTTACTCCATTCAGTAAAATATTGGCTGTGGGTTTGTCATAGACAGCTTCAATCAGTTTTAGAAATGTGCCACCTATGCCTATACTCTTCAGTGTTCTAATTAGAAAAGGATGCTGGATTTTATCAAATGCTTTTTCTGCATCTATTGAGAGGATCATATGATCTTTATTTTTGCCTCTGTTAATATGGTGGATAACGTTTATGGACCTGCGTATGTTAAACCAGCCTTGCATCCCTGGGATGATGAGTTCTTTGTTAATACATAGATTTCCTCAGCCCTGTCACTAAATGAATGTGTTACATGTTCTCAACATGGTTTTAATAAAGGTCCAGAACTATTTCACCAAATGGTCACTGCTGTGCTTTTATCCACCTAGATCTATTTGCCTATTAATACTAACTTATTAAATATGAAATGTCTGATTTCCTTAAGTGCTAAATTTGACAGCTTATATCTCTCACATTTCACTTTGACTCTTCTTGATTTATTTTTATTGTGAATGTACATCTTCATTCTTTCAAATGCACATTTGGCTTGTGATTTAATTTTTTTAAAGCAATTTTTGTGAAACCATGGAAAAATTAAAAATGTGTGTTATTTCCAATATGAGTTATGTTATGGAATCAATGCAGCCCAGATAGCTGGAAATATCAGTGGAGTGTTTGGGAAGGATGTGGCTAATAAATGCACAGAACATGGATAGTGTGAGAAGTTCTATTCTGGTGAATTTAATCTTAAAAATGAGCCATGTGGGCGGCCTGAGACCAAGGTGGATAATGAAGAGCTGAAACCTCCCCCAGCAGCAAATCCATCCCAACCTATGCATGAATTAGCAGCAGCCACCACGAAGACAATCTGATGTGACTATTCCCACAATATTGGACTGATTGAAGAAAGTCGGCAAGGTAAAGAAGAGCATAGCTGGGTTCAGCATGGATTAAATATGCAAGTATCAGGACAGAAATCACCTCAAAGCTTGCCTTTCCTCACTGTCATGATATAAAGGTGATCCATTTCTATGATGCATTCTTACGTGTAATGAAAATGAATTGTATGTTCTGCACAATGGTTGAATAAAGAGGAAGTACTGAAACACACTTGAATATTCATTTAAAAAAAGAAGATAATTGTGTCTGTTTGGTGGTCCAGCGTCGATATTATCCACTACAGCTTCATGAAACCTGGCCAATAGATTATAGTGGAAGTCTACTGCAACCAAATGGATTAAATGATGAGGATGCTTGAGTCCTTTTTTCTTGAACACTAGTAAGAGGTAAGAAGCTGAGATTTGTCAGTACAGATAGGTGAATTCTCTTGTAAGACAACACTCGACCTCATAAGGCATAACAACACTGCTCACCCTGCAATTTCCTGTACTTGGAAATCTGTTGTTTACCATATCCACCAGATCAAGCACCAGCTGACTACCACTTTTTCCAGGCTTTGGACCCCTTCTTGCAAGAAAAAATATTCAATCCTCAACAAGCTGTGGAAAACGCCATTTATAATTTCTTTGCCACTTACTCTCCAGGCTTCTTTGCTGCTGGCAGAAACAAGCTACCATTAATTTGACAATACTGTGACCATAAATTAGGTGCATACTTTGATAAAGTATACTGGGTTTTTTGTTTGTTTGTTTGTTTGTGATAGAATAAAACACTTCATGAGTAGCCTGGGTATACTACTGGCAAGGAAAAAATAAAATAGATTTGGGGAGGGGGAGAAGTTGAAATTCAGTGTAGTCACAAAAAGGACATCAGCCTGTCTCATGAGAACTAAGGGGCATGGGGGGACTTGCAAAGTTGCCCCAAATTGAACCGATGGCACAGGTTGTTTATACCTCCATGCCACTAGTAATTGAATTTGGAATCCCTCCCTTTCAAAGAGAGTTTACCCATGAGTGGAGCAGCCATCCTCAGCACAGGCCAGTTCCTAGGGAGGTCACGAGTTCTTACAATAGCAAAACACCATGGCAGCTGTTAAAGATGAACACCTCATGCCTAAAAGTAGAGGCTGAATGAAGAAGTACATGATCCAGGCTCAATGCCTATACCTAAGTGGTTAGGGTGCCAGCCACAAACACTGGGGCTGGCAGGTTCAAACCCTGCCCAGGCCTGCTAAAAAACAACAATGGCAACTGAAAAAAAAAAAAATAGCTGGGCATTGTCATGGGCACCTGTGTTCCCAGCTACTTGGCAGGCTGAGGCAAGAAAATCGCTTAACCCCAAGAGTTTGAGGTTGCTGTAAGCTGTGACACTACAGCACTCTACCAAGGGTGACATAATGAAACTCTATCTCAAAAAAAAAAAAAAAAAGAAAAGAACTACAGTACAGAAATCAATAAGAAAAGTTACCCTGTAAATTGTTCCTCTACATAGGTGTCCTTGCTCATTGTTTTTATGAAGGCATTGGTCAAAAAAATTTCTTCCTAAAATTCTGGTCAATAGAAAAAAAATTAAAGATGAAGGAGGGAAGAGTTTATGGGAGAAAGGCCAATGAAAGTTATAAAACTTTCGGCTCTTCCTTGATTCATCTTCAAGGTAGAGTAGATTTATTTTTGACAGTGAAGGTGCTTAATATTTCTTAGAATGTATAATGATTTCTGATACAAGATGGATGAATCAAAATACTGCACATGATAATTTTCAGTAAAAACAGATGTTGCCAAATCTGCTTTTATTCAATTTAAATATTATGAAATTAACATAATCAACAGTAAAAGTTGCTTGTAAATGTAAAGGATGCTTTTTTATGAGTGCTGTGTTTCTGATTTGTTGCTTTTCATGACTAGACATGTCTGCTTCATCTAAGCATCGATTACCAAACTTATGTGAGATTTGGTATATATAGACGAGCTCATTAATATTTTTGTTTAATAAATCTAAAACTATATTATAAATACTATGAGAAAAGTTCTTACTGATTCTGGTAACGTAATATTATAGTAACCAGAAAGTCCCTGCCTCAGTGTGTGACTCCCCAATATCACTGACTGATTCTTTTGTAAAACGGAAATACAATGAATTGACAAAAAGACAAATAGTAATACACAATCAAATTCTTATTATTGGAAGCAGTCTCCGTAAGATGATTCTGTCGAATTGTAAACATACTTTCTAAATACTTTCCACATCTTTACTGACTGCGTCTCAGATTGGTAACAAATTTTGGATCCACGGATCACATTTACAGTAAGGCTGTTCCAGGAAACACACCTCAGCTGAGCAGAGGTGAGAATCCTGCCCAATACGCTGAGAAGCAAAATGTGATGTGTTCAAGTTCAACAAATAGATGTAGATTTCAGGGGGTGCACCTGGAGGAAGCATAATTAAAATGAATGCTAAGAATTATTATTATTATTATTATTTGAGACAGAGTCTCACTTTGTCACCCTGGGTAGAGTGCTGTGGCGTCACAGTTCACAGCAACCTCAAACTCTTAGGCTCAAGCGATTCTCTTGCTTCAGCCTCCTGAGTAGCTGGGATTGCAGGTGTCCGCCACAGCACCCAGCTACTTTTAGAGACGGGATCTCTCTCTTGCTCAGGATGGTCTCAAATAGGTGAGCTCAGGAGATACACCCAGCTCAGCCTCCCAGAGTGCTAGGATTATGAATGCTAAGAATTGAAAAGAATTAGGAAGAAGAATGACTTCTGTGGGATATAGAAGGAATTCCAGGTTTTAAAAAGAGACAACTTGTGTATATTTCTAAAGAAGAAAGTTGAAGAAATAAGCAAGATCGAATTTATAATGGCTCTCGCTAGTTCTGTTTTGGAGTTTGGATTTGTCATTATGCTACAGGAGAACTTTAAGAACGGGTGACATATTTGGGCAATTCATTGTAAATGTGTGTGATAGTATGTGGCATTTTTAGGAAAGATCTATGTTTTTGCCTTGATCATCAAGATAAATGATAGCACCAGTGGCTGTGATAGAAAATCAAGAATGGACAGTTCATAGATAGAAGCAAGATGATGACTTCAGTTCTGGACAGGTTAAATTAGAGTCTCTCTGAAACATCCAAGTTGAGGTGTATAAGGGGCCTTGGTGTGTGTCACACTTTATGGGGGCAAGACATGATTGCAAGAGGGACTTTACCTAACAATTGCAATCAGTGTAACCTGGCTTATTGTACCCTCAATGAATCCCCAACAATAAAAAAAAAAAAAAATTGTATGTCTAATGCTCAGGAGATTCTTGAACTAGAGTTACAGCTCTGTACCTTGTCAACGAAAGGGGTAGATGAGATTCTCAAGGAAGAATATGTACAGTGAAAAGAGAAAAGGGCCTGAGAGGATGGGAAGACAAAGTCATTCGAAATAACACTGTATTCCACCTGAGAGAAACACGGTCAGCAGTGAGACACGGGATTGCCAGCATGCAGGGAAGAAGCCCTGAAACACTTCATTCAAAAACACACACTTGGTTATCTTGGGACAGTCTATAGAGTGGAGGTGCACTGACTGTCCAGAATAAGAGAGATTTGTACAAGTTAAAAAAGGAATTTAAGGAACTTCTATTTCTATTACGTCTTCCAATATGAACCCAAAATAAAGCCTCCACTCATAAATGACTCGTGCTCAAAGAGGGAAGAAAAACATAGCTCAGTGGGGATTTTCCAAAATCAGTTGGGTCCTTTCAAACATTGAGTATCTACTGCCACTAACTTCACAGCCCTCCCTCCAGCACAGTTATAATGCTTAACTGATAGATTTAAATGCATTTTACTGTAGCAATGCACTCAGATGCGTTCTGTAGCATTAGCTCTGAAATAGCAATTTAATTCATTGTGAAAACCCATTTATGTATTCAACATTCATCGTCCTTATTAGCAGGAACATAAGAAGTCTACCAAGCACTCCTTATCTTGGAGCACTTCTATTTTTCTGTGAGATGTACTTGTTTTATTAATACTATAGAAATATGCTTGCAATGGAAGATAATATAAATACCAATCTTAAGAGAAATACAATGATAAAAAATTGTTATTGGGGTGGTAGAATGAGATTATGAACTGTTTCAAGTTGTTGTTTCTTAAATAGTTTCATGAACTTAATCAAATCACTTAAAGTCTGGGGGGGGGGGCTTCCAGGTTTCTTATGCGTTAAGGAGATGTGGAACCACTTATGATTTTCTAGAAGGACTTGACAGGAGTGGTATATTATATATGTACAGTAAGTATGTATACCCTAATATCTAAAAAAGATTGCTGCCTCTGCTGCCAATCTTGTAGCAGTCTACTGACCATCTTCTGGAACATGTGGAATAACTGACCAGCACCATCGTGTCCACTTAGGAATCAATGCCTATATTCACAATCAGGGAGGGAATGGAGCAAATGTGACTTCCTGGATTCTGAAAGAGGTTATATGCTTATATAAAAACCAGTCTATTTTTTAAAATTATGTTTTTAAATTGTCTATATTGTTTTGAAAAGATTTTGTGATTTTCTTGCGAAATCTACATGAAGTGAATAAACTAAATGGCCAATGTGAGTTGGAGACAAATAAAATATGTCTAAATAAAATCACTTCCTGTTCTAACAATAAAGGGATATTTGGGGCAATAACCTTTAATTGTAAAGTTTAATAATGTATATTCTTTCTATTGAGAAAACTTGTTTATGTTTTTTTGTCTTTTGGAGGAAAAGTAGTCTCCTAAAGTTTTTTTTTTTTTTTTTTCTTTTTTAAACAGAGTCTCACTATGTTGCCCTGGGTAAAGTGCTATGGCGTCACAGCTCACAGCAATCTCCAACTCTTGGGCTTAAACGATTCTCTTCCCTCAGCCTTCCAAGTAGCTGGGACAACAAGCACATGCCATGATGCCTGGCTATTTTTTGGTTGCAGTTGTCATTGTTGTTTGGCTGACCCAGGCAGGCCAGGTTCGAACCCACCATCCCCGGTGTACGTGGATGGCACCCGACCCGCTGAGCTATAGGCGCTGAGCTGTCTCCTAGGTTTTTATACTTATTCTTTCAGTCATCCAAATCACTCAGGTCCTCATTGATTTATTTAGAATACATTATACACACAGAGTAAAGCTGCTTATTTTATTGCTTCTTGTTCTCATCTTAGGAAAAGAATCCCCACAAATACAAGACTTTTTTCAAACTAAGTGTTAACAATGAATTTGAAAAGTTGTTACTCAGGGACCCACAGGGAAATATGTGCAAGCGAATACATTGCCTGGGCAGGACATGGCACTTTAATCTGCCCCAAAATTCTAAGCATTTAATTTGTGATAGAAATGTTGATTCATTCATTCTATGAGAAATTATGTCATTTGAGAAAAAAATATTATCATGGAATTGGATTTCCTTACTTTTGTTTCCTGAGCTTAATATAGAATATTCCAAGACATGTGTGAGTGAATAAGGATAAAACGTTACCGTGAATTTAAATCTGGCTGGCATGAGGGTTCTTTAAATCCTATTCATAGCTCATCTGGAACCACTAGAAATGCTTTTAGGATATTCAACAATTCTGCAAGTGGCTAGCATCTCTTTCTTATCAAGAAACATGATAACATATTTTTTATACCTCTATTTCAAAAAAAGCACAGTCCAATCAGTTTATAAAATCTATACATTCTATAATGTGGCAATGATATTTAAACAAAGAGATCTTGGAGTGAGCAGGAAAATGCCTTCAATATGGTGGAATCTTTACACAGCTTTTCTACGCCATTTGTCATGCGATGGTAGAGAATAATTACATATGTCTACAATAAAACAGTGAAAAATGCTGTGTCCTTAACATGTGTCACAGTTAATCCACATAAAATAGTATGATGTGTTATTCCATTTAAACCTCCATTTTAGGAAATGGAGAACACTGTTATATTCAAAAGATGAGGGAATTAAAGTTTATATAAAGTTCTAGTCAGTAATTCGAGGAGGTGACATTTGAAGCAAAACAATCCAAAATATTTCATCATTATGCTAAATAACTCCTACCTACTGAAATGTATATTTATTGCAAATGAACATCCAGGGTATTCTAATGTCTACACTTTTCTAATGAAAATTACAAATCAGTGACATCTTGTAAAGATAGGCATCCTACAGTCATAGTGTTCTCTTTAGGAAAAGAAATAATCAATTGCATCAATATAGAGGAGGAATAGAAAGTGCCAGGGTCTCACAGGGTTTGAAGGATGTTATTTCCTTTTGCTGGGTTCTTTCGTCCTTTAGAGATGATTTTTATGGTACCATCCTTAGCACGGAATTTGCAAGTTCTCTACCAGTGGAGGTTTTGAGCTTACCATTCAAGATCTATTTTCACTTATCCTGGAAAACATCACATTTAATTTTGTTTTATGTAAAACCTACTAGTAAACTGCTAAGTGCATGATTAAGACCTTCCAAAATGTAGAAAGCATTTAATATGAGCACATTGACATGTTTTAATTTGGATTAAACTAAGACATCTTCCGTGGCTCCCGCATTCCATAGAAATTTTGTCTTGAGTTGGCTAGGGTTTTCAGTTACTGCTATTCTTGATTATAATTATAGATTAGTGTTATTTTGCCTTCACAATCAGCACCTTAATTTGTTGTAGGTTTGGTTAATTATAAAGTGATGCATATTTCCATTAACAACCTTTTTAAAAGCATAAATTTTTTAAACAGGCTTCTAAGAAGTGTATGCATTGTGGTTGAAGTATGAATGATTTGAACCTTCATTCCTAAAAGAAATGCAATTATAATTCCAAACCAGTGTGTTTATACAGTGATACTTCATTGGAAAGTGGCACCAGCTATAACAAAAGATCCGTTTAAAAATCTGTCATTAATAATTACTTGAGAATAACCCCAAAGCTAAAACTGTCTTGACCACTTAATTGTTCTTAAATAATTAACAACAGAATATTTCGAACTTTGTTCTAATTTGATGTGTTTAAATGTATATCACAATTCTCTCCAAAGAGGATTTGAGATAACAGAACATACTTGTATAATGAAGGTGCTATAACATAATTTAAATATAAAATTAGAATCAAGGGGGAAAGTTAATCATACCTAATATAATTATTGCAATTAGCATCAAATTTGCTTGAGAATGCACCTTGATTTTGAACAGGATCGTATTCTGCCTTGTCCAGAAATAGACATCTTTCAATTAGTTCCCTTGTACTGTCTGTTGCTCTCATACCCAGTAACAGTCTAAATAATGGTTTATATTATAGTATATGGTGACAGCATTAACTGGTATAACAACTACTTCAGGAAAATTGGAAAAACATAAAACCTGCTACTAAGTAAATGGTAACTGTTATTATTTTCATTATAAACATCACCTTCCCTTAATTAGGATTAGGGCTTAGGTAAACCCTTAAATTTCAGTGTGGGCAGAAGGATGACCTGCTGAAGGTAGATCATAATTTTCAGAGGAATGTTATTATTGTACCCAGGAGCAGCTTAATTTCCACAGAGCTCTACTGCAAATGTCTGTAATAAAATGATAGACACGGGGGGAGAGCTCTCGGAAGCTTTACAGAAATCAATGAACTTTGGGATATTGGTTGTTTCAAATTTACAGGTACTTTTCCATTATTCCCTTTGCAAAGAGAGCTTGGACACAGGATGAATGGCTTCTCTAAAAACTGGCATATATTTGCGCATGTCTTCATCATGAATATATTTAAGACCTACACGGTCAGGGTCAGATAGTTAAGCTCACATACTCATGCTAGAAAAAGTTCTACAATCCTCATGGTTGAATATCACTATAATCACCTTCGAAGTCATCCCCTTGGAAAGCGAGGCACTGACTCCAGCATCTAATCCACCCTTCAAAGTGATTTTGGAACTCTTTTTCTGGAAAGTGACCATAGTGACAGTCAGCAGTGAGGTATGTAGCACTTTTTCTAGATGACTTCTGGAACTTAATTGTCTGACCTTATATTTCCGGAATTGAGAACTCCCAGTATGGCAGTCACGATGCTGGCAGCTGCAGCATGTGAAAATACCTGCTCGCAATATCATCACAACAAAAAGTCCAGGTTTACAGCTATCTGCTTATATGTGTATATTTAAACAGGTACTAAAATTATTAAATGTATTGTTATCTATGTTCTGCACACCTTGAAAAATTTCTCAGAATTAGGTCTTATTTCTCTTTTCTTCAGAGCCTATATCGTAGCATTTCCTTTCCTCTGTGACCCTGAGGCTTCCATATCTAACTCCACGCATCCTCTGGAGGAGATTCTCATACCTGAGGCCAGGCCTGTGGGGCCCATCCATCCCCGGATCCCAACGTGACTGAGTGTGATGGGAGATCCTACAGGTGCCCAGGCTGTGTCAACACAAAACCAACGCACCAAATGAACACTATTTATCTTCAGAGAAGATTATCAATAATTAGTTTTCAATATATTACTAGAGATTTTCCCAAATTGCTTTTTTTAAAAAAATTTCACAGTAATATGGGCATAGAAATGTTTAGCTCACATTATTTTCAATTCTCAGGTAAAGTTCAAGGTGTAGCTGAGCCCTTCACCCAGCTGGTGTGCTGAACACCTTCATACTGTGCCCATCGGGTGAGATCCCACCAATGGCCCTCCCACCTCTCACTAATCACCCTCTCTCCTTCCTCTCCCCCTTGCTAGACCGTGTTGTGTTTCTTTTTTAGTGTAGGCATGTAGCTGTTTATATATTGGTTCATACTAGCACAGGAGAACGTTGGATACTCTCTTTTCCCATTCTTTTGATGCTTTACTAAGCCAAATGTGTTTCAGCCCCATCCAGGTAAACACAAAAGGATGTAAAGTCTCCATCTTTTCTTGTGGCTGAATAGGACTCCCCTGGTGTACATAGACCACAGTTGGTTAATCCATTGATGAGTTGATGGACACTTGAGTTGCTTCCATGACTTGGCAATTGTGAATTGAGCTGCAATAAACATTCTAGAGCACATATTCCTGTGGTAAAATGAATTTTATTCTTCTGGGTAGATACCTAAGTAATGGGATTGCAGGCCAAATCACTGTTTATTAAGTAAGTTGCTGATATTTGCTCTTATATTCAAACTGTATGTCTAGGTTTGCCTATTTTAATTATAGCCAATTATCTTTGTCTAAACTAATTACATTAAAAAAACGACTTCTCTTTTAAATGTTTATGTTTGGGGTAAATTTTTCAAAAACAATTTTGCTTTGAATTTCCTGAGCCATAAATTCTTCCTTCGTTCCTGCCTTCCTTACTGATGATTTGCTGAGGATTCTCCCAAATTTATATAAGTTAATGCAATTGATACAGGACAGGTGGTGCCCCAGCCAGCTGAGCTGAGCTGGAAGATCTGCTGCCTTAGTTCTGGTGGTGTTGGTGCAGCAGCAGCTGTCAGCGGAATCAGGAACCAGCAAGCCGGAGGATGGGTTGGATGGGGTGGGCGCAGGAGGTTCCAGGTACCAGAGGGGCCAGACCACTGCTGGGGAGACACCAGCACCTTAGGTCTCCCTCCCTTTGCACTGTTGATTGGGGAACCTGCCTTTTTCTAGGCCTGGTCAATTTCATGGCCTGGTCAATTTCACATAAGTTTCCTAGGCCTGAATGAAAGGGATTATAGCCATTCATTAACCGAGGTCCAGCTGAATGTAACTTTAGAGGACCCACACCCGCTAAATGTAACCCTTGAGTTCCAGCTAAATAACCCCAAGCCACTACATATCCCCCTGGACAAAGAGCCAGTGAGAGAGAGAAGAGAGAAAAAGAGAGAGAGAGAACTTTTCTTCTCCTACTTGGGTTTTCTCTCTGCCAGGAGCTTTGTTGTTTCATATTCTTTTCTTTTCTGTAAATAAATCCCATCTTATCACTGATCTGTGGTCCATGGATTCATTCTTTGAATCACCGAGACCAGGAACCTATGGAAGATGAAATTCCGGTATCACTATTATCATATATAAAGATCATTTGAAACTTGTGATTAACCTTATTGTCATTTTAAAAATTCTGATTATTACAAAGGGGACGATATAATACCTTGTATATGCTGTAATGAACGCTACGTAAGATGAAGAAGTCAGAGGAATGTCATACTAGCTGATAATTACCGACATTACTGGTGGATGGTGGATATAAGGTTCATTAGGCTCTTCTGTGTGTGTTTGAACACTTCCATCATGACAAAAAAAGCAAAGAAAAAAATGAAACAAAATGGGTTTACAACACAATATTTAAGCATACGTTAAAGAAAATGAATATGAAAAATACCAACATAAATGAAAATATTTGTAAACAAGAACTGCATTACAGAATCCTGCCCGCTGTGTCCACAACTGTGCTGTGTTTGACGTAGGTTCACAGATGGTTTCAAACATCACAGAGACTGTTGTTAAAAAAAAAAAAAAAAAGCTGAAAAATTTAACACATGTAATTTGCACAATCCATTATTATATCAGTCCTTTGGCAAATACATATGCTGTAAAATATAGTCAATCTGTACATTTGTGTATGTCCTGGAGAAGGGGTCGGAGAGGGGAGGAGAAGATTCGGAGTTGAAATAAGAACAATGGTGACCCACAAAGAAAATCCTAAAAATGACGAAGACGTTAGGAAGGAAGTGTGACACATGGGCATAGAGATTACTTTAGCTCAGGGTCTCAGGATTATCTCAACATTCAGTAAAATCAGTGTAAATCTGAGCTCCCTAAATATGCTCCGAGTGCCTAGGCTTTTATGAATAGCAAGTATAAATTATGTGTCATATTAAAGACGTGTTGCCTTGTGCAGCTAAGCGATTTTCCTCTACAGCCCACCCCGCATGCATTAAAGGACAAGGAGCCTTATTCTCATTCAATTTTGTTCCGACCTAAAGACCAACACAATTGCATTTTTTCTGCCAAGCATAGATAGTGTGTGTCTCTTACTAAATGAATAAACTATTTTGGCAGGAACATTATATGAGGTGCTTTTAGTTAACTGTGCTAATTATTTTAGTGTCTAACTTGTGTGTTCTTGTCTTAATTGAATACTTAGAGCAATCTCTAGATCTGCTGATCAGAGATCTCTTTAAAGAGATCCGATTTGTTTCAGAAGTTTGTTGTTCAATTCTCAACCTGTGGGTTGTGACCTATGAAAATACATCCTGCATATCAGATATTTACATTATGATTCAGACATTAATAAAATTATAGTTATGAAGTAGCAACGAAAATAATTTTATGGTTGGGGATCTCCACAACATGAGGAACGGTATTAAAGGGTCGTGGCATTAGGAAGGTTGAGAAGCACTGTGACCTAACAAAACCTTAAGGCTTCATAAACCAGAGTATTTCAAACATTTTAAATAGCCATAAGAAAAAATAAAATCAAAGGTTATGAAGGAAGCTCCGGCTGCTCTTCTCTGGAAGTCCTAATGATCATTGATTATTGTCTGTGTCAGGGCTGTCCCTCTGCTTCAAGGCAGAGGACTCAACACAACCAGATGACTTTTCAAGGTTCGCACTAGTCTTGTGATTGTGAAAATACAGAAAAGAGCTTTAAGCCTTGGACGGACAGTTTCTCCACCAGCCCCCAAATGAAATGTACTAGATTCACGCATGAAATATAACGATCTTTGATTTCCTGCATTTGTACTTTCCGTGGTGTAAGTGGTGGTGGATATCAGTACTTTTTAAAACACAGGGTCCATAGGTCTTAAAGAAGCACTAAAACATTTCCTGCAAAACAAAAAAGCGCATGTGTGTGATGCTGCAACACTGCTCCGAACTATATTCAGTGTTAAAGGTCACTGTTCCAAAAGTTTACGAATTATGAAGATAAACTGAATCTCAGATTCCACCCTCGCTTTGAAGGGAGAAAAAAATAATTTGAAATTCTTATGAATTCAACATGAATCTCAAAGTTCATTCAACCAACACTCTATTCTTTCAAGCTAGTCAACAATTGTTTTACCTCATTTTCTTTCTTTTTTACTTTACTGGGAAAGAAAATGAGCTTGCCCACTGAATTATCTTCACAAATAGGCATTATTAAGGTGCTTATTTCTGAATTCACTTTGAGCCTCTCCAATTCATGCAAACTTTCACCCCCAAATTCTTGCACGTCAGCTGGTATGCATCTTTTATTTGTAATGGTCAGAGGAGTACTTTGTCTAGACGTATTTTTTTAAAAGTTAATGTGCTACATGGCCTCCCAATTACGAAGGCAACAGCAACAGGAAGAGGATTGAGTGTTTTGTAATAAGACACAAGATAATGGTGAAGTGGATGGGTCATCAGCTCAATGGAGAAGTGAAATTGAAGACAAAATGTAAATTTGTAGGCAACCTCCTCCTTTACATCTCACTGCTGTGGTCACTGGCCATGTTGGCTGTATCTTGTTGCCTGTGTGTTGGGTTAAGCAGCAGTACCTTTCAGGAAAGAGCTCAGAAACTCCACTTGGATGACCAAATTCCAGTAGTACTCTGCCACTTGCTAGTTGATGCCCTTAACCAACTTGGTTTATTATACTTAGAAACTCATTCGTAAACACATTTCATGTGCCATACGCCAGGCTAACCTCCATCAAAGACAGCCAACCCTTTGAGAAATGCACCCTGGGCCAGTTTTAGCTGCTCAAACGATTCTGTCCTAGTATGGTCTAAATAATACAACTCATTAGATTCCAAGGTGGATGAGGGATTCAATTATGTTGTTTCTTTCATTGAAAATACAATCACAGCTGTCCTGAGGAAAAAAAGTCCTAGAATTTTTACGATAATAGAAATGTAAATGTAAAAGTCCATTGTTAACTAAAAAGCACTGTCCATGCACTGTCCATGATTTATTACTGACTTTTTTAGATTGTGGGTTATTTTCTTAAGATAAAAGAATGAATTTGCATCACCTGGTGTGATCTTTGCATGTGCTTTAATATTATCATAAAAGACTGAATGGAGGGGAAATCAAAGTAACAAATGTTGATGGTTCTGACCAAAAATCTGATATTATCCAGCAAAGAAAGATACAAGGAACAACATGGGAAAGGGAATATATGACAGGAGACTAATGCTTCAGAGGGAGAAGACGCGTGAAAGAATGATAAGGATGTCTGAAGAATTTCTTCTTTCTCAATCTGAGCCTCTTCATAATAATTTCAGAAAATGCCACCTCTTCTTCTAGCCTTGGGCCAGACTAGCTATTAGGTTTTCTTTGGTGTGCTGAACTGAGTTGTAAGACTGACTGTGCCTTGCTCCAGAATATCATTTGCTTTGTGTGTCTGGTTGGCAGAAATTGCTTCAGATTGAGGGAGTAATGAAAATCAAGGCAGTGTCCTTGTTACATCTGCTGTGGTCTCTGGCTGACGGTTACAGGAGCCTTAGGGAGGCAGGGCAAGAGGGCATAGCACCTCTAGAGACGAGCCCAATAATGTTAGCTTTCCCACTGACATAGAAAAGGGTGAAATCTTAAAGCAGAATAAAATAAAAATAATTAGGAAGAAAAAAAGAAAATACACCTTCTAGGGTCTTCTACAATTAAAACAATGACATATTATAGCTAACTGTTCACAATGTCCAAATGCTTCTGAGGCAGAGTTTATTTTACAGGCTGCAAGTCTTTTTTCAACAGGTCGCATTGTTCAGCTTCTAAATCTCCAGTAGAAATGAGCCACACTGAGGGGACGGTGGGGACAGAAGTAATAAAGGTCTATGACTGCTGTCATTCTGATTTTCTCAGCCATTTAGGCACTTGTGTAGATATGTTAACCTCTCCAGCCACCTGGTTGTCATCAGAAACAAGGCCAAAGAGCATTATGAGTGTTCAAGTCCAAAGACATCTAGAAAAAGAGCAACTCCCCCAAAGCCAGCTGGGCCAGTCGGGAAGGATGGACACAGTTTCATGTGGATCTGGTGGGAAAGACGAGCAGGGCCGCCTCTGGGGTCTGACTTACGGAACAGGGATACAAACAGTTCCTCTCGGGAACTAATGTGTTTTTTTTCTCTTGGGTGTTACTATAGATGAGAATTTTACTTCATGTATTAATAAAAATTCAGAATGTTGTAGAACATAAAAAAGAAAAAATATATAAATAGAGATGTAATAGGATGTTTATGAACTTTGATGTTCTTTTTCTGTATAATTAGACTGTTTTCTGAAAAATTTAAATAATAAGCAATTCAAAGCTTACTTAGATATTTTCAGGATAACTAGACCATGAAACGGTGTCAGAAATTATTTGTGAGAAGTTAGGCAATACTTTCGAAGGGATTTCCCGAGCTCAGCACTTGTTTCACAACAATGCACATTTCCCACTGTGAAGGGGAAAAGAACAGCGAAAGGAGGCCTTTTAAAACTGATGGTCTGATCTAGAAAAGGCCTGTAAGTATTATAATTTCACGTCTGCCATTCTTAATTGATAATTTTTAATTTACTTTGCATATGGGAGCCTATTTCCATTCGCTTATCTATAAAAAAAAGAAGACAACCCTTAACTTCAGTACAAAACATAATCTTACGGGTAAAGTTATTTGTTTAGAAGATTTTTTCTTCAATTTTGAAATCCCATATCTGGATTTAACTTTTTGCCTGTATCACTGTGGTATTTGGTGGACTTGAATAAATAACACAATAGCCACACTGAAGAGAAAAATAACAAGAGGCAGCAATGACAAAAATTAGATTTTAAATCTATCTCACGTTGTAAAGGAAATAGGGATCGGCTTAAGATATATAAATACACTGATAAAATGTTACTAAAGTGAATCTATGTATAATGAAGTACGTGTAAGTATAAGTCTTGATGAACCTTTGCAAATCAAATTTACCAATTGTAACCAGATACAGATTAAAAACCGACTTCAAATTCCTATCTCATCTCTGTCTCCACTAGTTAGATTTCTAATGCCACAAATTGGTTTCACTTGCGTCTGTCTTGTGTTTCATGCAGTACTATGCATTTTCGTCTGGTTTCTTTGGTAGAAATTACACTTGTGAAATGCTTTCATATAGTTGTTTTTAGGTCCTTTAGTCTCATAGCTGGATAGTATTCCCTTACACCCTAGATTATTTATTTTGGTGGTTTTCAGAATTTTGCTATTTAGCGTAATGCTACTATGAAGATTCTGGTCAAAATCTTTTTGAGAATATTTAGGTACACATCTGCTAGAAATATAAACAGAAGTTTCACTACCATAGAGTAATATGGTAGGGGTACTTTTAAATCTAGAAGAAACTTCCTAAAGGTTCTCCTGAGTAACTGTATTTAGTTCCAATTCAATAGTGTAACTTGTTTCATATCCTCACCAAACAACTGATACTTTGTATCTTTTGTAATTTTAGCAATTATGGCATGGAGCTGCATTTTATTTTTCATCTGCACTTCTACAACTAATGAATTTGAGTATCCTTTCTCAAATTCATTGGCAACTTTTTTAAATTTTATTTCTGGTTAATGTGAGGATACGATTAGGTTACAATATTGCATTTGTTGGGGAGAGTTCCCCTGTGGGTGTGTCTTTCATCCAGGAGGTGTGCCTTCTACCTTCACATTGCGCCCACTAAGTGGGAGCACACCATTCCCTCTTGTTCCTTTTCTCCCCAACTTGAATTGAATAGAGTTCTTAACTTTTGTGGCTGTGCTTTAGATCATCCACTGGCTGCATATTTGTACTGAATACATGGGATACTTACCTTTCCATTCGATCATACTTTTCTAAGAAGAATGTGTTTCAACTCCATCCAGGTTAATACAGAAGGTGTAACGTCTCCACCTTTTTTATCACTGAATAATTTATTGTCTATTTTGATTTTTCTTTTGTAAAGTGACTGATCACAATTTATTTTTCATTTTTCTATTCAGTTGTCTTTTTCTTAATGACTCCCATGATGTCCTTATGTAATTTAGAGTTATATCCTTTATCAGTTATATATATCATGAAACACTCTCATTCCTGAGTTTACTTTTTATCCATGTGATGGAATATGTTGATTTACAGAAGTCTTTATATTTTCATAGTGTCTGGTGTATATAATTTTTCTTTTAGGGCTACTTTTGTAGCCACAAAATATGCTTATTCCAAGAACATAAGGTTGATGTTCTCTAAATGTTTTATTATTTTAATTTTCACATTTAGATCTGAAATAACATTGAAACACTTTTTTTAAAGAAAGGAATATTCTATTTTTATTATTTGGTACCTCAAGTTTATGAACACACACACACACACCTCAATTCTCTTAACAAAATGTTTTGCAGCTTATAATTTAATTTGTTCTTTAATAGCATGCACCTCTTTGTTAAGCATGAGTACCGTATAAGAAAGAAAAATGAGTCTACCCTACACCAGGTCTTTTGTAAGAAGCATCGATGCAATCTGTCTCCCTAAGAATTCCGATTAAATATCACCTAACATGAAAAACAATACAATACTGCCATAATGTCTTGAAGTTGTTCATTTAATTTAAAATTAGTTAAAATTACTTGTTTTAACTAACCTGCCATATTTTTACATATTGAAATGTCCATAAAATGCTTAACAAAAAGGTAAGGTTTTAATTTCTTTATATCAGCTAATATTTTCCTATTATAAAAATGAAAGTATTTCGATCTTACCCTTACTATTGTAAGAAAATTTATAAAATTTAAAATATAACCTAGTATTTTATATTGATTCATACTTTGTGGAGTACATATAAAGAGTGAAAATAGGGCTGGCGCCTGTGGCTCAGTGAGTAGGGTGCTGGCCCCATATGCCGAGGGTGGCGGGTTCAAACCCAGCCCCGGCCAAACTGCAACAACAAAAAAAAATAGCCGGGCGTTGTGGCGGGCGCCTGTAGTCCCAGCTACTTGGGAGGCTGAGGCAAGAGAATCACGTAAGCCCAAGAGTTAGAGGTTGCTGTGAGCCGTGTGATGCCACCTCACTCTACTGAGGGCGGTACAGTGAGACTCTGTCTCTACAAAAAAAAAAAAAAAAGGGGTGTTGGGGGTAATATAACAACAGTTCTTCCCTTAAGGGAGAAATATTTTCTGTATTAATTGCATACACACATGTGTATGAACATCTGTGTATATGATGTATATACATATACACAAACACATGTACATTTTTATAAAAGAGAAGGCCAACACCTAGAGGACATTTTGTAAATATTTTGTGAAATACTGCATGACTATTTTGTAATTAAATGTACATTTAGCTCCAACTTCCCATTTTCCCTGAGTATGAGGAACATGCTGGATATCTATGCTTGCATACGTACATAGCCATAAACTTTCTTAAAGTTATTATTTCTTAAATAATCAAATCACATTTGTGATATTACTACTCCTAGGAAGATAAACAGCAGATAAAGCAATCGTGGTGGATCTTATGTGAGCTTGCTTATTAGTGCACTTCCAATAAAGAGAAATTAAGAACTAATTTGAGAAACATTATTCTCTTTTAGTGTCATTAGCTTTAATGTGTTTCCTTTCTTTTTAGCTAAGCAAATGTCAAGTGGCCCTAATTACAGGATAAAATAGTAATTCTAAACAGTGACCATTCAAAAGTGTGCCATTGTTCATAACTCTGGCTGTCTCTTGCCTATAATAAAATCTTTCCTTTTTGCCTACCGTGGTCCATGAATTCATTCTTTGATTCCTGAGACTAGGGACTGGCACAGAAATTCCAGTAAAAATCCCTTGGAGAATTTCAAGTGAGGCAAAATTGAAGAAAACCTCTAGAGCTGGTTCTTCATAAAGCCACATACATGTTCAAATATCCACAATTATTTGAGGATAAGATCCCCTGTGCTCATTTCAGTATTAAAAAGTACACTGGTAAGATGGAAGCTTTAACATCATGCAGTAAAAATAATTTCAATTTACAATGAAATACTCTGCGTGATAAAAGCAAATGAATAAAAATCTAACATTTAAGCATTTGATTTAGGATCGAACGTTCTAATACCTTTAGGAAGATTTATCTTTCCTATGCCCTCATTTTATAATGCTACATAAAACAAAAAAAAAACTCACACAGTTATAAAATACTATGGGAGAAAATTAATGTGGATAAATTCATAGGAAAACAAATTTTGGGCAGATGAATAGAGTATGGTTTGTGAAGATTTACAAAAGACCCAAAGGCTCAATTTTTCCTTTGTCCCTTTTATGAATTAGCAGGGTGGCAAGCCAAAGTGTCTCTGTGCGTTCCTAGCTCTTTTTCTCTTTCTTCCTTTTAAATCATGCAAGTCCCATTTGCTTTGTTCTAACAGCACACAGATACCTTACCACTAATTTACATTTCAGTCTTTCAAATACAGAAAAAGTGAAAAACAGTTGCATGAAATAACATTTTATTAGCTGAGTTAAGTATAATTTAGAAATAATATATGAAACTTTTGTTCCTTCACTCCATTTCCTGATAAAGTAGGGTGAATAGTATGTTAACATAATGAATCTGTGAAGTGCTTAACAATGTTTGTTTAATATATATCCTATTACGTATACAATTTTAATGATTTGGGATGGTAAAATTAGAAATTGACATTTATTTGAATACATGATCATTTAGATATGTGTAATGTGTAGTAAAATACACACTTAGTCATTTTGATATAATCTCCACCAATCCTTCTCAGAAGTGTGAGACTCAATGTTATCTATATTTAGATAGAACCACGTAATATTTCTTGAATAGTATAGTTAATGAACATTTATTACCAACAAATAAATGCTGAGGCTTAAAGCTCTGTTATTTTTAGGCTTTCTGTTAACAAAGAATAAAAGTGTGATCATGCATTTCAATTTTTTTTCATATTTTTACACCTGTAATCCTAGCACTTTGGGAGGCGAAGGTGGTAAGATCATGGGAGGCCAAGAGTTCCAGCCCAGTCTGAGCAAGAATGAGAACTTGTCTGGTTTGTAACTATCATTTTTCTCTAATATTAGGGTATTTATATTATAATGAACTTTTCCTCAAGACATGAAAAGATGACTTCTAAATTATGGTTCTTTCTTTGTGTTGTATTAAGAAAATTGTCTTTGTTGTGACTACAAATAATTTATTGAAACGTAAGTCTGTTAAGCCAGTCTAGATTAAGAATAGTAGAACTGTGATATATATTCGGACCTTAAAGTTTTAAACTAAAGTCTTGTGTAATGTGGATATTTACAGGAAGAAGATGTTTACTTTGTGTTAAGAGTTGAATTTTATCATAAGCAATTTAAAGTCCTCATGCTCTGGCTCATTTTTGTGGAAACTGCTCTTGAATATATCACGGCAGTCCACTGACCTGCAAAAACAAGTAGATGACTTCTATTTAGCAACATTAATTTAATTATGATAATATGACTGAATGATTTACATGTTCTAATAATCTTATATAATTTGAACCCATAACCTATGAATTCAATTTGTTCTTTTAAGAACTCGTATCATAAAAAAAAAAAAAGGGCGGCGCCTGTGGCTCAGTCGGTAAGGCGCCGGCCCCATATACCGAGGGTGGCGGGTTCAAACCCGGCCTCGGCTGAACTGCAACCAAAAAATAGCTGGGTGCTGTGGCGGGCGCCTGTAGTCCCAGCTACTCGGGAGGCTGAGGCAAGAGAATCGCTTAAGCCCAGGAGTTGGAGGTTGCTGTGAGCTGTGTGAGGCCACGGCACTCTACCAAGGGCCATAAAGTGAGACTCTGTCTCTACAAAAAAAAAAAAAAAAAATTGTCTGCTGTGGTCTCTGTCACTTGTAATCCAGCACATTGGGAGGCTGAGGTAGGAGGATAATTTGAGCTCAGGTGTTCAAGTCTAGCTCAAGCAAGAGCAAGACCCTGTCCCCACAAAACATGGAAAAATTAGGCGAATACAATGGTACACATCTGTAGTCTTACTTGGGAGGCTGAGGCAGGAGTTTACTTAAGCTGAAGAGGAGTTTGAGGTTACAAGTGAGCTATTAAGATAGCTCTGCACTCTGCTCAAGGTGAAAGAACAAGACTCTGTTTCCAATACAAAAACTATGGATCTTTTATGATCTTTTATCGATCATTTGCCACACCATCTTGAGTGCATGTTTTAGAGTGTTTCCCTGGGTAAGAAGCCCTATCTAGCAAAATGATAAATATTGTCAATTAATTATGAAAAGGCCTACCTTGATTACTTTAAATTATTGTTTTCTTTAATCGACAAAAATACATTAATTTATAGTTTTGAATTTTGTATTTACAAAAGCATCAAAACTTTATCCACCAATGACCACAAAATTAAGTATGGTCCTTTAAAATATTCTTTTTTTTTGCAGTTTTTGGCCAGGGCCAGGTTTGAACCCGCCACCTCTGGTATATGGGGCTGGTACCCTACTCCTTTGAGCCACAGTCGCTGCCCCTTTTAAATATTCTTTAATCACTTGACAAAATTTTCCACTGAAACCTTGGCATACTGAAAGGAAAACTTATAAGGCTATAAGTGTCGGTGTTAGCAGAAGCATTCAGAATAAACACTGAAATGTGTTCAAAAGAGGGATGGAGGGAGGGGGGTGGGGCCTTGGTGTGTGTCACACTTTATGGGGGCAAGACATGATTGCAAGAGGGACTTTGCCTAAGAATTGCAATCAGTGTAACCTGACTTATTGTACCCTCTATGAATCCCCAGCAATAAAAAAAAAGAATACAGAGAATCTACAAAAATATTTATTATATCCATATATATGAACATTTGTATGAAAATTTCAAAATTTACAATTATTTTGATGTTTAGAATCTCTTCTTTATGGAGTGAATTAACTTTGTTTAAAGTTTAAGGTAAATTAGTTTATCTCAAGCGAGAGAATTACAGAGAAACAGAAATAAAACTCAACATCTTTCTAATATGTTTGCTTTTATGTTTTAGATATTTTCATAAGATGTTGATAATGTCCATTGCTCTTATTAAATTAAGTGCTCATATATAAAGTAAACATGAGAAAAGTATTTCTGATGTTTTGTTTTTATTGTTATTTTAAAAATATTACATTTTTATATTCTATTGCATTTCAAAGGTAATTTTCTAATACCCGAAACAAGAAAAGTCTAAGTTGGAGCCTAATTCTTATTTTTCAAATAATTTATACTAATCCTATTCTAATAAAGAAATGCCTTTTTATGGACTGACATAATGTATTTAATACATCAAATCACCAAGAATACATCAATGCAGTATAGTACAAACCATAAAAGAGAAAGTTAATGAATTACAATAAAAAGCAAAAAGCACCCTCACTAATCACATTAACCAAAATGCAATCTTTTAACAATTCTATTTGAGAACATTTATAAAAGTTGAAATTTTAAATAAAATAGTAATGTTTAGCATCCCTAGCTTCCTGTGTGGGGGAATCCAAGCATCCAGGGCAAAATAGGAACTCAGTGTATCTAGAGATTATTAGCTTGGATTACTATCCAAGAAAAAAAATAGTATTTCTCAACTTCAATTCTAAAAAGAAACTGTAATATATATACCTACTTACATATACACATATTGTTATATACACACATACAATAATATTTAAAACATAGACGTGATATGTAATTACTTGTATCCTGGCATATACGTCTTCATATATATTGCATATATAATAGTGTATAAGTTCAACTTAAACAACAATAAATACAGTTATTAATAGTGTTCTAAGCCCCTTTTCTAAGAAAAAGAAATAGGCTTTCCTTTTAATCTTGAATTTCAAAAAGATCCTATTGGCATCTCCGTCATGTAACACCTGCAGCAAGAAATAATTATTACTGCTGACTAGATCTGTTCATCTAACTTCCTCCAATAGATCTGGTATAAATCTTATGTGCAGGTACTTTGGTGAATATTTTGATAATGGAACATTAATTTCCATGATTGTGAGTCTCAACTTTCCAATAAGATTGAGTTTTCTGCTTATTCCCATAAGAACATTTTTATATTTCAGGGTATTCCACAAACCATTCTTTAAAGGAATATATTCTTTCCATTTATCTATCCTGATTTGTCAAAGGCAGTTAATCTAAATTTTTGGATGTAATTTGAGAGATGAAATAATTTGCTAGTGTAAGACCTGACCTTCAATTCGAAACAAGTCAAATATCATCTACCCTGCAAATGAGAACATAAATTTAATTATGTGGAATATTTTCCTTTAAGTTCATATTTAGTACACATGGTGATGACCTCAAAACATTTTTAGGAATTGCTTCTCTGTGTCACAAATAATTGATACATACACACATACGCATACAGTACACACAGGCACACACGTACACACACAGTATTGTACCATTTTGTTTTAGTGCAATATATACATTTATTTTGAAACAACTTCTTTGATTAGAAAAAAAATCTATTATTTCCACCATATTATTTTATTAATACAGACTAATATATATATTTTTTATTTTTGGCAGGTTTATCTTTCTTTTAGTTTAAATGTAACACATCCTGACTTGGGGGATCCGGTAGATTGCACCTTAAGCACCCCCAGGATCAACCCATAGAGGTGATCTTCAAGGCCCAAGGTCAAATCCACCTGCCAGAAAGACAGTCTGAATGATTAGCAGTGTCTTCTCACCCACATATGTCAAGACATTAAATATGTCTGAGCCAAAGATAGAAAAACCCTTTATGTACTTTGGAAACAGTAGTCACACATTTTTAGGGTGGAGACTTTGGATAACATCAGTGTAATTTTGCAAATATTGATAGATAAGTTATGATGTACAATTTACTAGGAATGGACCGAAAAGATGCCCACAAAAAGGTTAGAGATAATTTATTGTACAACGATCATTTTTCCATTTCCATATATGAGAAGATCCCTTAAGAGTGACAATCATCAGCTATTAACATCAAACGCTCAGCTGTTTCTGTTGCTGTTCACGTGGTTGTTTGTGTGGGTCCACTTCCAGAGGCAAGTTTTAGCTTAGCAGATTCATTACTGCATCCAAAAACAGTTACCCAGAACATGAAAATCATTTCCCATCTCAAGTGAAAACAAAAGCTATCTCTCAAATGCAACCAGAACGTTAGGAAAGATTGTAAATTTTTTGTAATGTTAAATTGAAACAGAAACCCAGAGCAACTTAACTGAAAAATACTCTCATCCAATGTATGTTGATGGGAGTTTTGCATCAAATAGGTCACCTGACGAGATGGAATAGTTGTAAACTTGATATTTTAAATTTAATAGCGTGTCCTTATATACAAGAAGCTATGGTGAATAAAATAGAGGAACTGGTGCTATGCCTCAATGGTGAATGCTAGAATGATCATTTTCAAATGTCAAATGTAAGTTACTGAAAACAAATTTCTTACAGAGAAATTTACAGGGCATTTTTCAACCATGAAGCAAGGTAAAATGTACAAATCTGGTAGTAAACAGTAAAAGTAAAGATTATGTAATATGGTTGAAGATTTTGGAACAGTTATATAATCTTGTCATTAAATATTCTTTTTCTTCTACCTTTTTAAAGCTGTCAGTTATCTAAGAAAATTTTTTCAGCAAAGAAATGTTTGGGTTTCATGCTTCAATGGCGTTTAACATTCTTGTTAAAAATGAAAATGGCAGCTTGCTAAATTCCAAGAAGAAAATTCTCCTCTTTTAAAAGCCATAAGATATTTTAAAGAAGGAAGATCGATTTAAATTACTTCCACTCTGAAAATGGTTTTCATATTTGTGGCGTACTCGGCTTTTTATATTAAGGGGATTGAGAAGACATAATCACCCAGCAAGTTCAGGGAACGCAGGGCCTGAGTTCTAGTTGATAACGTCAATTACGTTGTTTTTTCTTGTTTAGGGAAGAGCGCCGGTTTTTAAGCTGATTGTGAGGAGAGAAACACAAGTCTTCATTTTGCAGGAAAAAAAAAACAACAACAACAATAATATTAAATGTTTCTAGTGTATTTCTTCCTCACATTAGTTCCTATACCATGTATTGCAGAAATAAGAAACTACTTTTATCTTCTTTTATCCAGATTAATATGAGGGTACAAAGGTTATATAATTTACAGGTGGAAGGTTAAAGTCAGGGTTGTACTGGTGCCCCAGGGAGCGTGCCATGGAACCATGCGTAGTACCCATTGGGTGGGAAGCTGCTGCCCCACTTCTCTCTCCCAATTTCTTGAATTTAATTGAGATTTCCTCTCACAGGGGTCTGTGAGTCTTAATCTTCTAGTTTCAAATTGGTATTCAGTATACTTGATGGTTGTTTTTCCAATCAGGTGGTACTTTACTTAGGAGAATGTTTGCCAAATCCATTCAGCTTACATAATCTCCATCATTTTATGGCTGAATAGTCTTCCAGAGTATAATGCACCCATTTATTAGTGCACTCATGTGTTGATGGGCATTTGGACCATTCTATACCATGTGATGGTGAAATGAGCTGCTTTGAACATATAAGTACAAGTGTCCCTATGGTAAAAAAATGTCTTCTTCTTTTTTTGTATTTCAGCAAATTTCTGGGAGCAGATTGTAGGGTAAATGGTAGGTCTACTTTTAGTTGTGTGAGGACTCTCCACACTTCTTTATAGAGGCTGCACTAGTTTACAGCCCCATCAACAGTGTGTGAGGGTACCTTCTCTGTGCACCCACACCAGCATCTACTGCTTTGGTACCTTGTGACGTGGGCCATTCCTACTAAGGTTAGGTGATAGATACCTCAAAGTCATTTTGATTTGCATTTCTCTGATAATTAGGAATGATGAGCATTTTTTAAATGTGTTTATTGGCCATTCTTCTGTTCTCATGAGAACAGTTCCTATTTATGTCTTTTGCCTAGTTTTTAAAAGGTTGTTCACTCTTTTCTTGTTGATACGCTTAAGTTCATTGCAGATTCTGGTGAAGAGTCCTTTGCCAGGTTCACAGCATGCAAATATCTTCTCCCATTCTAAAGGTTGTATTTTTGGCTTTGAGGAATAGGACTTTTTGAATTTCAGATGCCTTTGAGTCATCCAAAGGCCTTTTGGACAGAAGTGTAGAGCTAAGTGAGATCTAGACTGATTTTATTTTATTTTACTTTATTCCATTTTATTTTACTTTATTCCATTTGTTTGTTTCTTTGGTCATTTATTTATTAGACTTTCTTTCTTCCCCACGCTGATCTTGAATTCCTGGACTCAAGAGGTCATCCTGCTCAGCCTCCTGAGCAGCTGGGATTATAGACTCAAGACACCATATCCTTCCTAGACTAAAAATTAAAACTCTTAAGTGTATAGGTAAAATTAGTGTTGAGTATACCAGAAATAGACTTAGAATGAAGCCTAAAAGTGTAGTGAAAAGAACTCCAATTTGTTTGTTGTTGGTCAGGTAGAGGAAGATGAGCTGGATACAGAAGAGTTGCAGATACCACAATTGTGTTGTGCTATTGAAGATGTAAGTGCTTCATGGGAGGAGTGGTCAGTAGCCAGAGCTACTAAGAAGTCGTGTGAAATAAGTCTGAAAAATATATAGTCGGTTTAGGGAAGTCATGGTCATCAGTTACCTTAACAAGATATGTGTTTTTTGGAGGAACAGGGCCAGATGCCAGACTGGAGTAGGGTAGAATGTGTTACATGATAAAGACATACAATGAGTGAGTCTACATTTCTCTTTCGAAGAGTGTGACTTTGAGTTGGGAGGGACTATGCTTTGTTGGGGGTGTTGTTTGTTTGTTTAGGTGAAAGACTTGAGGTGTTTCAAAGATAATGGGAAATATTTTTTGACAGAGAGGTTGACTATGTGAGAGGACAATTAAGTATAAGAATCAGCTTTTTCATTTCCAATTGAGCTTATTAGAGATCTATTTCTAGTTGCCATGGCCAAGGGTTTATCAATTTTATTTTTCTTTTAAAGAACCAACTTGTTGTTTTGTTAATCTTCTGAATGATTTCTCATTTCATGTAGTTCTGTTTTGATTTTGGCTATTTCTTTTCTTCTACTGGGTCTGGAATTGGCTTGCTCTTCACTGTCCAGTTCTTTGAGATGGATAATTACATTTGTTGACTTGTGTTCTTGATGATTTCCAGATATGTGCATTTAATGCAATAAATTTCCCTCCAGTGACTGTCTTTGCAGTAGCCAAGAGGTTGTGATAGCCTGTGGTTTCACTGTCTAGTTGTTCTGGGAATCTAATGACTTTCTGAATTATGTCCTCTTTGACCGAGCTACTGGTTAGCAATAGGCTCTCAGGGGAGGGGGGTTGAGTGAGGATGACTGTCTCTGTTGCCTTTGAGTTCTTTCATTCCACTGTGGTCCATACAAATACAAGGTATAATTTCTATTCTTTTGAAATTGTTGAAGCTTGATTTGTGTCCTAGAATGTGACTGATCTTAAAGAATGATTTATGAGCTGATGAGAAGAACACATATTCATTAGTAGTGGTATAAATTGTTCTGTATATGCCTGCTAAACCCATTTGTTCTAGAGTTGTGTTTAAGTCCATCATTTCTTCATTCAATTTGTAATTGGAAGATCAGTTTTGTAATTGTCAGTGGGGTGTTGAAGTCCCCGGGTACCTTGGTGCTGTTGGTTATCATATTGTAGAGAAGCTAAGCTTTGTCCTTTACTTTCAGGGCATCCTTGCTGGTGGTCCATTGTGTGGGTCTGTGTAGGGCTCCTATAGGAGTACTTCCTGCTGGGATGATCTTGTAGTAGCAAATATCTTCAATGTTTAGTTGTTGGGGGAAGATCTAATTTCTCCATCAAAGATGAAACTTAGTTTTGCAGGGTACTGAATCCTAGATTGGCAGTTGTTCTGTGTGAGAAGACGGAGGATGGAAGTCCACCCTCTTCTGACACGTGAAATTTCAGCTGAAAAGTCAGCTGACATGCTGAAGGGTTTGCCCTTACAGGTGTGAGCTGCTTCCTGGCTGCTTGCAGAATTTTACTTTCATTTTTACTTTGGCCAAGCAGAAAATTATAATATGTCTAGGAGAGGCTTTGTTTGAATTGAGTTGGCCAAGGGTTTGATATCCCTCTAGTGAATGTCTGAATCTGGGCTGATATTAGAGAGATTTGCAGCTATAATTTCCTTGATTAGGGCTCCCATGCTTTTCTGACTCTCTTCTCCATTGGAGAGAGCTATGATTTGCATGTTGGTGTGCTCCAGGTAGCCACATAATTCTCTAAGAGATTTCTGTCTCTTTAAATGGAGTAGTTCAAGAGCCTTGTCCTCAAGCTCTAAGAGTCTTTCTTCTCCATGGTTTAATCAGTTACCGAAACTTTCTATTACGTTTTGAAACTTTCTGAAGGACTCCTTCTATTCTTTTATTTCTTTTATATCGTTTCTCAATGTGCCTAGATCCTTGGGGATTTTGTTCTGTTTTTCACTGAATTGTTAGGTCAATTTTTGAAATTCCTTTTGTGGGTTTTCCACTCTTCCTTCCGTTGCCTTCATTGTTTTTGCATTTATAATCTGAATTCCCTTTCTGTCCTTTCCATAATTTCTTGGTAGTCAGGATCTTCTGAGATAGGTACATTGCCATCTCTTATGGGTGAAGATCTGGTCTTGTTCTACAAGAAAGCAATGATTTTTTGTGGGTTCTTCCTCATGTGTGGTTTCTTCTTCTTTGACTCTGGGTTTGAAGTTAAAATAGCCCTATAGGGGCATCCCCTGTGTCTACTCTGATGAAGCTTTCTTCAACTTTTTGTTCTTTTTCTCTGTCACTTTGGGAACTTTTATCTTTTGTTTTATCATCCTGTGGCCACCTCCACCACCTACAGGAGCCCAGCTACGCCATGAACCTACTTTTATTTTATTGTTAATAAACAGTACTACTATTGTTATGTTAGCCTCATGTTAAACTCTTATTTACTAACACTACCACTTAAAGCCCTCAGGAAAATTAATAAATGCTCACCTGTGGAAAATTTGTGATGGCCTCTAAAATTTACAAGGGAATTGAATACCTTTTGAATATTTATGACTCAGATCAACATTTGTTAGGAAAATTAACTACATAATTATCTTGCATCAATTGGGAATTTATGATTTATATATAAATATATTATAAAGATCAGCTATATAATTATCTTGTATTAACTGGTGGCTACATTTTTGATACATTTTGCTGGATTACTATAATTGAAACTGCAAAGGGGTTTTGGCCCCGGTCCAGATGCTCACCACACAAAGATCCAATTATTGACTCAATGAGCATTAACAAGCAAGATAGACAGTGTTTGGGGTTCTTTTTTATACAAAAGATGATTTGTTAGAGAATTAGAAAAAGTGACTCAAATCTGTCTAATAAATGGAGGGCCTACGCTTTTTTAAAGAGAAAAAATTAACAGAGGGACTACATTTATTTTGGCAGGTTGTGTTGATATTAATAAAGGTCTAGCTCCCGGGGCAGGACTAAGGGATGGTGAGTTTTGGAATTAGGAAATCTGGCTGGGGCCCTTGGAATCTCACCTTCTATATCTTGCAGAAAATCCACCATTTCTGGGAAATAACTTAAAAGTTGAAGTAGTTTGTTACAGGAGAAGATTTTTACACAGAGAAAAAAATATAAAAGTCATTGAAATTTGTTTGTGTAACTGGTTATCATTCCCTCCTTTTTAGTTCATTCCTTGATCTTGGGGAACAAGGACATCAGTATACTGGCTGTGTTCTGCTAAACTGTGACATATTTGGCTTATGAGGAAGAACTTAAATGTGGGGCCTACCATTGAAATTTCTTAGTGTTTGCTATTGAGCTGCTCTTGTTTCCTCTCCAACAATACAGTAAAGTATATTCGAAAAGTACCAATTTCTGTCTGAGATCCCTCCCAAGAAACACTGGCCCAACATACCCTGGTCGGAATGTCCATCCTCAAATTTTTCTAGTCAGCCTGAGAAATCAGTGTTTATTTTATTCTCAAAATTGAATAGTTTTTATTAGTCATAAGATACACAGTATTTCAAATATTCTGTTGTTTGTCCAAAAAGAAATGTCTCATTATTTTCTTCAGTATTGAAACAAGATTTATCTTCAACCACCATGTGAAAAACTGTCACAGAACTATTTAGGAGACTCAAAATATTGTATACTAATGTCAAATGGATGTTGTTGCTGAGAAACTCTTGTCTGAAATCTTCCTTTGCTGGTTACATTTTATTCTCAATTCTCCAGGTTATTTTAGGGTTGTCTTCCTAGGATAAATGGCTTTTAGAGTTAGTGACAGATTGTTGCAGATGGAAAGGCAAATTACTGCCACAGCGTTATCTCTTAATTGACCAGTATTAGGGGATGTAGCATCCTGTTTCTAGACACATGGCTTCTCCTGTGACCAGAATACAGTTATTTTGGCAGCACTGCTCTTACATAGAAAGTATCCAATTAACTTTCCATTCAATATTGCCATAAATCCTCTCTTCTGAGCAGATACTTTTGTTCCAGTATATCTTGGCGATATACTGGAGGTATATCCAGTATAGGGGGTGGTGGGCAGGTAGTTGGTGTAAGAGAATGGAAAAAATAACCGAGGAGCCACCGTCCCTGCAGAGATTGGCTAGGCGCTTCAAGGCACCTGTGCTGAATGGTAATATTTGCCTTCACTCTGCACAGAGGCTCAGGTTTCTTTCTAGTTTTATAAAGCAAATAAAAGTAATGTTAGTTCTCCAATGCAGTTGTGAGGCTAAACTTGTGAAACGATAGGCTTACTAAGGCTTCCTCTTTTCTCTTGCCTTGAGGCAGCGTCTCTTATCCATTTCTGAGACTTTATTCCTCAGGTCCATAAAAAGGACCATTTTTATTAAATTAGTTAAAAGGATCTTTACAGAGAGCTCTAGGAATATGGTTTTAAATTGCACATTCACGAAACTTTAATCTATTTTTCCAAAGCAGGACTGCAGTGGTAGAATACTTATGTAGAACTCGCCATATTCCTCCACGGGAGTAGCTGTTCGAAACTTGGTTTGCCAAAATGTTCACTTATGATTAACACAACCAATAATACACTATTTAAATTGACAATTACAAGCTATTAATGAGTTTTCTGTGTATACAATGTAATTTATCTGGGAAGGGGCAAGAATTCATCCACGCATTGATGAAGCTCAAAGCTAGTTTTCCTCTGGAAGACACAATTAGATAAGCCAAAATAATCTTCCACTTTCCCTAAGTCTTTAGATCAACTCATGAGATAAAATTACAGGTGATGAATCAGTTTCAGTCTGAAACATGGAAAGCTATTTTTTTTTTTTTTTTTGCAGTTTTTGGCCGGGGATGGGTTTGAACCCACCACCTCTGGCATATGGCACCGGCACCCTACTCCTTTGAGCCACAGGCGCTGCCACATGGAAAGCTATTTTTATGTACGTTTGGGGTTTTGATAGAAACGGTGACACAATTTTAATGAAATGAAGAACAAAATGGATTTATTTTATACATGTGGTAACCAAGCACCCATGAAAAGTAATTATTTCCAGTAAATCCTCTGTACATTTACCACCTAAAGGACTGTAATGAAGTGGTCAACATACAGAGGTTTATTATGTTCCTAGTTACATAAGGAAATAGCCCTACTTTGACATTAAGATCACAGTACCAAAGTGATATTACAACTTTATCTGCCTAACTAAATAAACCTAAGAATAAAACTATGGAAGATTAAATTCAGTAAGACATAAGCTTTATAAGAAATGAATGATTGTATTAATCCAACCTACTTTTTGAGTTGAGTTTTCAGCCAAGATGGTTTGTGATCTGAGTGATACGTTGTTCCAGTGGTGTCTGACAATTTTTTTTCCTCTGCCACACATTGGAAGCATAAAAGTCATCTTGAGCTGTGAATTAAGTACACACACTGAAAGCTGATTAGCAAAAAAAAAAAAAAAAAAAAAAAGTCCCTGCATACTGGTTGTGATATTTGACACCACATATAAGCAAAAAACGTTATCACAAAATCAGCCAGTGCCCCATCTGTGTCCCCTGGGCTGCAGATTGTACACCCTTGAAAAAGACCTTTTTTCTACAAGTAATTTGGACTCTAATAAAAAAAAAAGAAATTTATGCAGAACTTTAGTTAAAGGCACATTATGGTCACTATGTGAAGAAAGCTTAATGAATGGAGGTGATAAGCAGAGAATGAATATTTAAGTCCCTTATTCAAGGTCTGTTGTAATAAAAATTTGCTCTCTTCACAACCCTCATTCCTTAATCAAATAAAGATATGAAAAAGTTAAAAATTGTGGTACTATATGAAGTGCTAATATAGTTGTCAAATTCTAAGATATACAGTGCAAATGTACACAGCACGAGTACATATTAATATAATAAAGAATTGTTTTCACGGAAAATAAAGAACAAGTCTGATGATTTGTGCCCAGTAGGGAAGAAAAGTGAGATAACTAAGAGTTAAATAAAAAGATTGATTTATAGTTATTTCCCTTCCATTTCAGAATCTAATACAGAAATAATACATGGGAATACAATTTTTATTTTCAAATGTGTTTAATGATTAACTTAAAAAATGTCTTCCAAATCCAGTTTTTGACCTAATTTGCCCATGGAATATTAAAAAAAAAGTCTACACAAGTAACAAGTAACCCAAACTAGCTATTTTACTACAGAATATAAAAATCCTCAATGAGTCCAGCAAATTTTAAGACTATGCTATTCTCAAAGTAACATGGACTTGTGGCTAGGAAAAAGTCAACCTATTGAACACCAGTTTGAATTTTTGAAAGTGTTTTTTGTGGTCAGTTTACTTTTTCAAATACAAACAACTGTAATGAATTAACATTCCTAGAATACAGTGGGTGGTAAGAAATAAGAATTTGTCTCTCTACGATTGGAAGAAAGCAAACTTTTTTTCATATTTTTTCTTATTTTTCATGTGTAATAT
The DNA here is from genome assembly GCF_027406575.1 of Nycticebus coucang. Lineage (NCBI taxonomy): Eukaryota > Metazoa > Chordata > Mammalia > Primates > Lorisidae > Nycticebus > Nycticebus coucang. Next base: position 6,464,450 of record NC_069796.1, read on the forward strand.
GCTGTTTACAGTAAATAAAAGTAACTCCCCAAATACGTGGCAGGTCTGGCTGTCACAATCGAATGATTCTGTATGTATAAGACCTAAAACAGAAAGAAAATATTTTGAAGTACAGCTGATGACCTTTAGAGGTTTGTTTGTACACTGGTCTCTACTCTCTGTTGCAGTTTTTGTAAAGCTTGCAGGAATATTTTGTTGCAGGTACTCTGTTAACATTCTCTTCTATAAATAATAATACCAGCAATTTCAGTCTATTGTTAGCAAGAAAATCTACTGAAGACTAGATGTTGTTTTGGAGGAAATTGGAATTTTCCAACTCTTATTAATGAGCAGAGGCCACTGAAAAAGATGGTGGTGAACATGAAATATGGGATACTTCAAATAGATCAGCAGAATAAACTGTATTATTGATTTTTAGGCATTTTTTTATTATCATTTTGGTCAGTTTATATGGTATTTTGAAACTCTGTTTTTGCTAATGCTATAAAAATTCACTTCAAGAGCATGATAGAAAGTCAGTAATACTTTAAGACTTTTATGACATTAGTAACTTTCGTATATTAGAAATTCAATAAAGGACAAAAGAGTCCCTGATCCTACAGCAAAATTGCTAACAGAATGCAGCACGTACCACTATGGCATGAAATATGCATTTTACTCTGATGCTTTAAAGCTTTCAATTTTTCTTTTCTAGTCCTTCGAGGGACCTTTCTTTCAGTGTCTTTTTTAACAATAAATATACAATAATGTGTAAAAGTTCACAGATAGTAAAACAGCAGGACATTGATTCTTATAAAGGGAAGAAAAAGGTCATCGAAGAACTGATCATGCCTCTGGGCTTATATTGCAGATGATTCACGCAGCCCTAGAACACTTAAAAAAAAAAAAAAAGAAACCAGTGAAAGTTGGTAAACTGAAGTTGTAATAAGATCACATTTTAATGTTAGTATTAACTAATTGAAGCTCAGATGGAGGGTTGAAAAATAATTTAAAGTATCAGCATCACATAGTTAATGCTCTAAAAACAGGACTGTCTGTAGTACTCATGGGCTTTGTATATTAGAAAAGTGAGTACCTAGTACAGAAATCCTGTAGGGGTGAAAATTGAAATTATGTCCATTTCTATTAAATTAACAACATTACGTGCCTTATCCACACTAAGATACACACAAGTAATGTGACCTGAGACAAGAAGCTAAACTTTCATTACATGTTTTTAGTGACCGAACCCTCAGTATACAAGATGTCATATTCGTTCTTTAATTCCTTCCTTCCTCAAACTTCTTTGGCCCATTTATTTTGTGCCTTCAACCAGGTACATGCCACATGCGTGGGATATAGTGTTGAATAAGACATGTCAAGAAATTAAACATGTCAAATATAATAAATTACTGGAGATAAGTTCTGGGAAATTGGTCAAAAAGCAGGTATAAAACATAAATAAAAGCAGGTATAAAATATAAATATAGCAGGTCATGAGTTGGGTGCTATGGTCAGGGAAGACTTCTCTGATGAGGTAACATTTGAGTGGAGGCTTGAAAAAGGAGGAAGAACCATTTTTATATTAGAGGAAAACGATTAAACACCTGAACAAGAAACCTAAAACTGAAATTATGGTTCCTGCTGGGAAAATACAATATATAATGATGTTCAAATATATGTCTAGTTTTAGGATAGGTTAAATCCCTTATTCATCAGAGCTCAACACAAAAGGGAAGGAATGAGAGCCTGGAACAGGGGACAGTTGGTGAGAAGCAAACTGATTTATGCAACAAATCCAGGCACGAAAAGCCACGGGTGCTGCTGAGCTCAGAGCACAAAGTGAGACTGAGAGAGGAGACTCAGTTTTTGAAGCTCAATGACCCCAGGCTTTTGCCTTTACCTGTGAACACCAGGTAAACCTCTGGTTTCTTCAGTACTGTCTCCAGATTGCTCTCTGGAGAGCGTGAACCAAAACCAACAAGGAGTTTGTGCACCAAGCATGGCTGAGGAAGGAGTGATGAATTGCAGTGAAAAGCATGACACCAAAAGAAATATTTACATGAGGAAAAGCGAAAAGACACATTAAAAAGAAACAAAGCTTTGAAAAAACATAGGAAAAACTATTGTTCAATCTGACCACTCTCCATAAAAAACTTTCCAAGAGCAGAGGAATTTTTTTCATATTTTGAATATATATTAAAAAAAAAACACTCCCATGCACATTCCCTCAAAGACTAATGGATTCTACCCTGCTTAAAAATAAGGCAGTAACAAACTAGCCATGGCAATGACAAACCAGCATCAGTGGCAAGGATACCAAGAACGACAAAATTAAAATATCAGATGCAGACTATTTGACATCTAACACAAACAGTTGGACAAAAAAATTAACAGAACAAGTAAAATGTAGAATAATGGGGTAAAGTACATATGAAGCTCTAATAAAGAATGTCATTTCTCGGTAAAAAGGAAAAATATCGGAAATTGTAAGTTGCCATATTTTAAATATTATGTAATTATATATCTTTACTAATAAATGAGAATTAAGTCTTTTTTTTTGTAGAGACAGAGTCTCACTTTATGGCCCTTGGTAGAGTGCCGTGGCCTCACACGGCTCACAGCAACCTCCAACTCCTGGGCTTACGCGATTCTCTTGCCTCAGCCTCCCGAGTAGCTGGGACTACAGGCGCCCGCCACAACGCCCGGCTATTTTTTGGTTGCAGTTTGGCCGGGGCTGGGTTTGAACCCGCCACCCTTGGCATATGGGGCCGGCGCCCTACTCACTGAGCCACAGGCGCCGCCCGAGAATTAAGTCTTATATGTCAGAAAATACAATAAAATTTATTTTTTTCTGAGGAGAATATACTAAGATTGTTCAAACAGGAAATAATTGTGAAATCAACACAGTAAGAAGACCATGTAAGATGAGAAATCTTTTGAAAAGACAACTACTCCGCATAGAAGGACTAACATTTTAAGCTTTACATTTAGTATGATGGCAATTAATTAAAACAAATCAATTGCCTGGGTAGAAAACAAATCAATGCAAGAATGAAAACAAGTAAAAAATGATAAGCACATGAAGAAGTTTGTTTATGACATAAATAACTTAGGAAGTGTTTCTTTAAGGCATGACAAGATGAATATGCATAAGTAAATAAAATAAAGCAAAATGGAATAATTGATCTATCTTCTGGAAAAATTCCTCATAAAATTTTTGAATTCAAATAATTTAAAATGGTTCATTCTAAACAAAACCAATAAAAGTCAAAAAGCAATTGAATAATGTATCAAATGTGTTGAAAATGATAAATAGATGCAAATTATTTCTAAGAAATAAAGTAAAAAAGACATTTTAGGCTAACAAAAATATGATGTTTCACAACTGGCAAAATAAAAATTAAAATACTTTAGACTACAGAAAAATTATAAAAGAAAATGAAGCTCATTTATGTATAAAAATGGTAAATGTGTGGGTATTTATGACTAAGGATTATATGGATAAAACTTTTAAAATCATGTATTGTGAAAATGTAAATAAAAAACAAAATATACAATAATGTTGAAGATAAGTCAGGACTGGGGTAAATGTATAAGCGTACTACATATAATGTGCCCTTCCTCCTTATTTTATTATTATTTTTGTTTGTTTGTTTTCCTGGCTGGGGCCAGGTTTGAACCCACCACCTCCAATGTATGAGGCCGCCACCTACTCCTTGAGCCACAGGTGCTGCCCATGTGCCCTTTTTTCAATTAGGCTTTGATGAATCAAAGAAGATTTTTTTTTTAATTTTTGGATTGTATTAAGCAAATAGAGGAAAATATTTAAAAAACATTATCAAATCAAAGAAGTAACAAAAAAAACTGGCATAACAAACATAAACAGTAAGGCATAAATTTAAAATTATATATAATTAATAATGAAGTTATAGGTATATTGATTATATTTTTCATTAAAAGGAAAAAAATGTGCTTTGGAACAAAAAAATGAAACTTCATGATATATCCTTTGGAAGGGTGTAGCTAAAACATAAAAATTTAGAAATGCTGACATGACAGAGGAAAAAAATAAAAGGTTTTGCTGTCTTTAAGCAAAAGAATTTGAAAGTCATATTACACAAATAGATTTTAAGATAATAAGCATTGGTTACGGTAGCTGCATGTCAAAACAATAATAATTAACTGAAGGGTAAAAAAATTATAAGGAAGTGTCTAACTTATCGGACATCCTTAAAGTATATGAAGCGAAAATTTAAAGATTTTTTTCATTTGTGGAAAAATAAAATGCCCTGAATCTACAATGGCTGATATTATGTAATTCTCAGTTTCTGAAAAGAATATGGATTTTAGTAAGGATACAAATGCTTTAAACAGCACAGAAGACCACACTGACATACATGAAATACCATAAGAAAATCTATAGGATATATGCTATTTTCAAATATATAGCAAATATTTACCAAAAATTGACATTGTGCTGGGCCATAAAATAATTCTGCATTCTAGGAACACATAGAAATTAAATTAATATTTCAAAAGTATCTTTTTTAAAAACCTGAATTTTCCTTCCCATTTGGACATAACAAAATCATCACTCTCAATCTCAAACCAAGAACAGAACTAAAGAAATCAACATCTTTTCTGAAATACATTAGAGGAGGGAGGTGATGGGACAAGCTGCTGGTCCCCAAACCGGAGAGACAAGAGAGGCAATCCAACTGGGACAGAAGCTGCCGGAGCCAGTCACTGGTGAAAATGCTTAAGTTCTAATTACTAAATTTCTGGAGACTTAGTGTTATTTAGCGTCAGAGTTAAAGCGCTGGAGAAGTCAGGGAAGACTTAGTGGGCCCCCTCACTTTTGTGAGTTTCACCTCCAAGAGCTTCAGCAAGTTGTCTCAATATATTAAAAAATAAATAAAATAAAACAGATAAAACTGTCACTGACGTTTAAGAGGAAAAAGAGAAAAAGCAATGATTCTGAAATATATCTAGAGCATTTCATTGTTCATAATGAAGACCTGCCCTGAAGTGAGATAATTTATCACAGCCTGATGTGATCCGAGGAAAGGATAGTTAGCTCCAGTCATCTTTAGCCTTTTTATCTCATAAAAAGGGAAGGAAATAGACTAAAAAAATGCTCTTGAAGTTTATAGTCTGGGAACAATGGCCCACTAAAAGAAGAAAAATATGTTAATCATGAGATTACAGTAGGCCTGCCTTCTCCAGTACCTTAAGATCATGGAAGAGACATCTGCAAGGCTCCAGATTTATAATAGTAAGAAAACTATGAAACCCAGAGTCTATTTGAAAGGACATTTCTAGAAAAAACAAAGATGACAGGGGAGACAAAAATGAGACCATTCAAGGAAACAGAAATTTCTGACACCAACAGCTACAGCAAACATCAAACGCAGCATAACAACAGGCCAGGTAAGGAAACACCCACTCTCATTTTACTACCCATTATATCATATCTGGATTTCAATAAAAAATTTACCAGACATGCTAAAAGTGGAGAGAAAAACACAGTCCAAAGAGACAAAGCAAGAATCCAGAATCAAATGTGGCAGAGAGTTGGGAATTACCATTGAACAGGGAATTTCAAGTAAGTGGGATTAATATTTCAAGGGCTTTCATGGAAAAAGTCAACAACATGCAAGAACAGATAAGTAGTGTAAACAGAGGTGAGAAATCTAAAAAAAGAAGCAAAAGAAAGTGTTAGAAATAAAGACAGGGCAGCAGAAATGAAGAATGGTTTTAATAGGCTCATCAGTGGACTGGACACAGATGGGGAAAGAAGTCATATTCAAAGGAATAAAGAACATTTGATAAAAAGGACACCGGCACTCAACTGTTTATGGCAGCACAATTCACAATCACAAAGACAGAACGAACGGGACCCACCAAGACATGAATGGATTAATAAAATGCGGTATATGGATATCACGGAGTACTACTTCATGTGACACATGGACATAACTGGAAAACATTCTTCTAAGTGAAACATTGCAAAAATGGAGAAACGGGGCAGCACCTGTGGCCCAAAGGAGTAGGGTGCTGGCCCCATATACCGGAGGTGGTAGGTTCAAACCCAACCCCAGCCAAAAAAAAACTGCCAAAAAAAAAAAAAAAAAGGAATGGAGAAACAAACTCATATACCTGATATTATATTGGAATTAATCAATGATGAATGCTTAAGTGTCCAGTGAAAATCAAGCTGGGGGAGGGAGTGAAGAATTGGTAAATTTACTCCTATTGGGTACAGTGACACTGTCAGGTATAGGACACAATTTTAACTTTGACTTTGTACAGAAACAAAGTATATAAACAAAACATGTGTTTCCCCTAATATTCTGAAATGTAAATAAGAATTAAGTGACTTGAAGATATATACGTATCCATAATTATATATATACGCATATATATTACTAGAAACTTCTCAAGCTGAAATGTAAAGAGAAAAATAAATGAAAAAATAGGACATAATATCCAAGAACTGTCAGACTACTATGAAAGACCTATATATGTACACTGGGAATAGCAGAAAGGGATTAAAAGACAGAAAGGAATAGAATTATTATTTTTTCTTAATTAAATCTTATATCTTATATTTAAATCTTGTATTTTTAATTTTTATGTATTTTTTTATTTTAGACTATTAGGGGATACAACTTTTGTTTAATACTTTGTTTTTGCACAGTTTGAATCAAAGTTATGTGTGCCCATTACCTGGATAGTGTGCACCGTATCCAGTAGGTGTGAATTTACCAACCCTTTCTTTCCCCCAGCTTAATGTTCATTGAGAGTTATTTCATATGTGTACATAATGTTGATTGATTAGTTGCAATTTGGTATTGAATGCACTGTATGTTCCTCCATTCCTGCCATATTACACTTAGAATGATCTGCCAGTCTATCTAGGTTATCCAAAAGATACTAGCTTACTGGGTCTTTATTTGTTTGTTTGTTTTATTGCTAAGAAGTACGCTATAGCATTCAGATGCCACGTTTTATTAATCCATTCATGTATTAGTGGGCACTTGGGTTGTTTCCCTGTCTTTGCAATCTTGAATTGTGCTGCTAGAATTATTTTAAGTAGTAATGGCTAGTAAAAACAACTATGATAATAGACACCATAGCAGACCAAGAAGCTCAAAGATCAGGTAAGTAAGTTTCCCCAAATAGTCCATATCTAAGCAGATCATATCCAAATTTAACAAATCCAAAGATCATATCCAAACTTAACAAATCCAAATCCAGAGAAAAATAACTTTACCTATAGAGAAATGATGATAAAAATAATATTTCTCTTCTCTTAGAACTATGCCCCTAAGAAAGTGTAGCAAAAGATTTAAAATGTGTAAAGGGAAAAAAATTGTAATATGACCTAACACTGGTAGAGTGAAACCTCTGGCATTATTTTTATTACTAAAAATTGCCATGGCTATAAGAGTTTATTTTTCTGTTTCCATACAAATTGAAGAAATACTTTTTCCAGTCCTTAAAATTATGATGTTGGCGGTTTAATGGAAATTATGTTGAATCTGTACATTGCTTTGGGTAGTATAAACATTTTGACAATGTTGATTCTTCCCAGCAAAGATCATGGTATGTTCTTCCATTTGTTGATGTCTTCTGCTATTTCTATTCTTAGAGTTTCTCTTTGTAGAGCTCCTTCACCTCATGTGTTAGGTATACTACTAGATTTTTCATTCTTTCTTTCTTTTTTGTTTTTTGAAGCTACTGTGAAGAGAAATGTATCTTTGATTAGCTTCTCAACTTGATCGTTATTGGTATATACAAAGTCTACTGATTTGTGGACATTGATTTTATACCCTGAGATGTTACTGTATTTCTTGACCACTTTTAGGAGTCTTATGGTTGAGTATTTGGGGTTATTTATTTATTTATTTTTTATTGTTAAATCATAGCTGTGTACATTTGTGAAATGTGCTGGTTTCATATACAATCTGAAATATTCTCATCAAACTGTTCAACGTAGCCTTCATGGCATTTTCTTAGTTATTGTATGAAGACATTTGTATTCTGCATTTAGTAGGTTTCACCTGTACCCATTCTAAGATGCACCATAGGTGTGGCCCCACCCATTAACCTCCCTCCACCCTGACTGACTCCCTCCCTTCCCTCCCTTTCCCCATATTCTTGTGCTATATTTGGGTTATACCCTTCATATGAAAGCTATAAATTAGCTTCATAGTAGGGCTGAGTACATTGGATACTTTTTCTTCCATTCTTGAGATACTTTGCTAAGAAGAATATGTTCCAGCTCCATCCATGTAAGCATGCAAGAGGTAAAGTCTCCATCTTTCTTTAAGGCTGCATAATATTCCATGGTGTACATGTACCACAATTTGCTAGTCCATTCGTGGGTCGATGGGCACTTGGGCTTCTTCAATGACTTAATAATTATGAATTGGGCTGCAATAAACATTCTGGTACAGATGTCTTTGTTATATTGTGATTTTTGGTCTTCTGGGTATATACCTAGTAAAGGAATTATACGATCGAAAGGCAAGTCAATTTTTGGATCTCTAAGTATTCTCCAAACATCCTTCCAAATGGAACATTTTAGTGAGCATTCCCACCAGCACTGTAGAAGTGTGCCCTTTTCTCCACATCCACGCCAATATCTCTGGTTTTGGAATTTTGTTATGTGGGCTACTCTTACTGGGGTTAGGTGATATCTCAAAGTAGTTTTGATTCACATTTCTCTGATGATTAAAGATTATGAGCTTTTTTTCATGTGTCTGTAGATCGTACGTCTGTCTTCTATAGAGAAGTTTCTCTTCAAGTCCTTTGCCCACCCTGAGATGGAATCACTTGTTCCTTTCTTGCTAATACATTTGAGTTCTCTGTGGATTCTGGTTATTAAACCTTTATCGGAGGTATAACCTACAAATATTTTCTCCCATTCTGAGGGCTGTCTGCTTGCTTTACTTACTATGTTCTTGGCTGTGCAGAAGTTTTTAGTGTGATCAGGTCCCAGTAATGTATTATTGATACTGCTTCAATTGCCTGGGGAGTCCTCCTCATAAAATATTCACCCAGCCCGATTCCTTCAAGAGTTTTCCCTGAACTTTCTTCAAGTATTTTTATAGTTTTATGTCTTAAGTTTAAATCTTTTATCCAGTGAGAGTCTATCTTAGTTAATGGTGAAAGGGGTGGGTCCAGTTTTAGTCTTTTACAGATCGCCAGCCAGTTCACCCAGCACCATTTGTTAAATAGGGAATCTTTTCCCCACTGAATGTTTTTAATTCGCTTGTCAAAGATCAAATAACGGTAAGTAGCTGGATCCATCTCTTGGTTCTCTATTCTGTTCCAGACATCTACTTCTCTGCTTTTGTGCCAGCACCATGCTGTTTTGATCACTATGGATTTATAGTACAGTCTCAGTTCTGGTAGTGTGATTCCTCCTGCTTTGTTTTTATTGCTGAGTAATGTTTTGGCTATTCGAGGTTTTTTTCTGATTCCATATAAAATGAAGTATTATTTTTTCAAGATCTTTAAAATATGACAATGGATCTTTGATAGGAATTGCATTAAAATTATATATTGCTTTGAGTAGTATAGACATTTTAACAATGTTGAGTCTTCTCCACCATGAGCATGGTATGTTTTTCCATTTGTTACCATCTTCAGCTATTTCTTTTCTTAAAGTTTCATAGTTCTTTCATAGTTTCACATCCTTTGTTAGATAGACTCACAAATATTTCATCTTCTTTGGCACTGCTGTGAAAGGAATAGCGTCCTTGACTGTTTTTTCGGTTTGGCTATTGTTGGTATATATAAAGGCTACAGATTTATGGGTGTTGATTTTGTAGACACTGCTGTATTCTTTGATCACTTCTAAAAGTTTTGTAGTAGAATCCATAGTGTTTTCCAGATATACGATCATGTCATCTGTGAAGAGTGTAAGTTTGATCTCTTCTGACCCTATGTGGATATCCTCGATCGCCTTTTCTTCCCTAATTGCAATGGCTAAAACTGCCATTACAATTTTAAAGAGCAATGGACACAACGGGCAACCTTGCCTGGTTCCTGATCTAAGGGGTAATGATTTCAATTTAACTCCATTCAATACGATATTGGCTGTGGGTTTGCTGTAGTTTAAGAAATGTCCCTTCTTCAGGGCGGTGCCTGTGGCTCAGTGAGTAGGGCGCCGGCCCCATATGCCGAGGGTGGCGGGTTCAAACCCAGCCCTGGCCAAACTGCAACCAAAAAATAGCCGGGCATTGTGGCGGGCGCCTGTTGTCCCAGCTGCTCGGGAGGCTGAGGCAAGAGAATCGCCTAAGCCCAAGAGTTAGAGGTTGCTGTGAGCTGTGTGACGCCACGGCACTCTACTCGAGGGCGGTACAGTGAGACTCTGTCTCTACAAAAAAAAAAAAAAAAGAAATGTCCCTTCTATACCAATTTTCTTAAGTGTTCTGATCATGAAGGGATGCTGGATATTGTCAAAAGCTTTTTCTGCATCAATCGAGAGAATCATATGGTCTTTAGTTTTTAGTTTGTTTATGTGCTGAATTACATTTATAGATTTACGCATATTGAACCAGCCTTGAGACCCTGGGATAAATTCCACTTTGTCATGGTGTATAATTTTTTTTGATGTGTTGTTGGATTCTGTTTGTTAGGATCTTATTGAGTATTTTTGCATCAATATTCATTAGTGATATTGATCTATAATTTTCTTTTCTTGTTGGGTCTTTCCCTGGTTTAGGGATCAAGGTGATGTTTACATCATAGAACGTGTTAGGTAGTATTCCTTCTTTTTCTATATTTTGGAAGAGGTTTAGTAATATAGGTACTAGTTCTTCTTTAAAGGTTTGATAGAATTCTGACGTAAAGTCATCTGGTCCCGGGCTTTTCTTTTTAGGGAGATTTTGTATAGTTGATGCTGTTTCAGAACTTGATATAGGCCTGTTCAACATTTCCACTTCATTCTGGCCCAGTCTTGGTAGGTGATGTACTTCCAAGTATTGGTAGATTTCTTTCAGATTTTCATAATTCTGAGAGTAAAGTTTCTTGTAATAGTCATTAAGAATTTTTTGAATTTTTAAGGGGTCTGTTGTTATTTCATCTTTACAATTTCTGATTGATGAAATTAGAGATTTTACTCTTTTTTTGCTTGTTAGATTGGCCAAAGGTTTATCTATTTTATTGACCTTTTCAAAAAACCAACTTTTGGATTTATTGATCTGTTGTATAATTCTTTTGTTTTCAATTTCACTTAATTCTGCTCTGATTTTGGTTATTTCTTTTCTTCTGCTGGGTTTGGGGTTGGAATGTGCTTCCTTCTCTAGTTGCTTGAGATGCCCCATTAAGTTATTAACTTCCTCTCTTTCTGTTTTCTCGAGGAAGGCTTGCAGTGCTATAAATTTCCCTCTTAGGACTGCCTTTGCAGTATCCCAGAGCAATATCCCAGATAATTCATGTCTTCATTGTTGTTTTGTTCCAAAAATTTGGTGATTTCCTTCTTAATCTCATTATAACCCATCTATCCTTCAACATAAGGTTATTTACCTTCTTTGTTCTTGTATGGGTATGCAGATTCCTGTTGTTATTGAGTTCAAATGTTATTCCATGATGGCCTGAGAAGATGCAAGGGATAATTTCTATTTTTTTTTAAATTTGCTGAGGTTAGATTTGTGCCCAGGATGTGGTCGATTTTGGAGTATGTTCCATGGGCTGATGAGAAGAATGTGTATTCAGTTCTGTTGGGATGAAATGTTCTGTAGATGTCTGTTAAGAACAAATGTTGAATGGCTAAGTTTAAATTTAAGATTTCTGTGCTTAGCTTCTTTTTGGAGGATCTATCCAGCACTGCTAAAGGGGTGTTAAAATCTCCAACTACTATGGAACTGGAGGGAATCAAGTTGCTCATGTCTGTTAGAGTTTCTCTTATAAATTGAGGTGCGTTCTGATTGGGTGCATAAATATTAATAATTGAAATCTCATCATATTGAGTATTACCTTTAACAAATATGATGTGTCCATCCTTATCCTTCCTTGTTTTGTTGGTTTAAAGCCTATTGCATCTGCGAATAGGATTGCAACACCTGTTTTTTTCTGCTTTCCATTTGCCTGGAGTATAGATGGCCATCCCTTTACCTTGAGTGTATATTTGTCTTTTAATGTGAAATGAGATTCTTGTATGCAGCAGATATCTGGCTTGAGTTTTTGTATCCAGTCAGCCAACCTGTGCCTCTTTAGAGAACAATTTAAACCATTCACATTATTGAGAATATTGATAAGCCTTTTGAGAGTCCGGTGGACATTTTTAATCTTTCAGTGACTGTGGAAGTTGATATTTGATCAAAATTTCCTGGGTGGGTTTACATTTGTGGTGGAGGATTATGCTGGTCTTTATGGAGGATAGGTCTGAGAATATCCTGGAGAGCTGCTTTAGTTGTGGCAAATTTCTTTAACATGTGAATTTCTTTAAAGTATTTAATTTCTCCATCATAAATGAAACTCAGTTTAGCTGGGTACGGGATCCGGAGTTGACAGTTATTTTGTTTTAGGAGACCATCCTCTTCTAGCTTGAAAGGTTTCAGCAGAGACATCTGCAGTTATTCTAATATTCTTCCCCTTGTAGGTGATGGTTTTCTTTCATGTGGTTGCTTTCAGAATTTTCTCCTTCATATTAACATTAGTGAAATTGATTATGATGCATCTGGGAGATGTCTTATTCGGGTTGAGTCATGCTGGAGTTCTGAAACTGTCTGCTATCTGAATTTCAGAATCTCTTGGCATGTTCTCATTCGTAATTTCATGGTGAAGAGACTCTGTGCCTTGTGAAGCCACTTCATCGCTTTTGGGGATCCCAATAAGATGAATATTAGTTTTCTTCAGATTATCCCAGAGCTCTCTGAGAGAGTGATCTATTTTTGCCCTCCATTTATCTTCCTCTCTGAGAGTTTGGGAGCATTCAAATGCTTTTTCTTCAATGTCAGAAATCCTTTCTTCTGCTTGTTTCATTCTGTTACTGAGGGATTGTACTGTGTTTCTCAGATCTTTGAGGGCTGCATCTTCTTGTCTCAATGTGTCAAAATCTTTGGTCATTTTGTCTTTGAATTCGTTGAATTCTTGAGACATCTTTGGGGTTACCTCTTGGAATTCTAATTTGATCTTATTTGCTATCCATATTCTGAATTCGATTTCTGACATCTCAGCTGTTTGTTTTTGCATGGGATCTTGTGTTGTGTCTGCCCCATTTTTCCTTGGGGGAGTTGATCCACCCTGATTATTTATATTGCCAGATTATTTCCTTTGATTTCATCTCATGAGTGTTTTTCACCATTACCTCTGGCCATCCTCAGAGTTGGAGTGGTATCTCTCGAGATTAGACCTGGGGAGATCACTCTATTCTTGCTGGATCATTGTAGGGAGTGACCCTGTGTGGCTCTTCTGGGGCTGCCCCAGCCAGTGAGTTTTGGTTGTGGGAGCAGCTCCAGAATGTGACACCCCCAATCCAGCAACAGGGTGGGGGGTGGTGCACACAGTTCTGGGAGTGCCTGGAGCCCAGTGACTTTGGCACAGAGGGCCCAAGGATCCAGCAGTCTCTGGCCAGGAGAAGGGCTCCATGCAGAGGCAGGGAGGGCTCCAGAGTGAACGCTGCTACCAGAGTTCCTGGCCAGGTGAGTGGATGGTGTGGAGGTAGGGAGGGTACAGGAGGGAGGACGTGGGGTTGCACAGCTCTCGGAGTTCCTGGTCAGGGTGTGGGGAGGCCTGGTGAGTGGGGTAGCGTGTCCCTGTGCAGCCCTTACCGGGGTCTGGGATGACACAGCTCTTCCGGAGGTCTGGGAGGTTCCCGGCACAGCTCTTATCAGGGTCTGGGAGGGTGCCGATCGTGGGTCCCGGCGCAGCTCTTCTGGAGGTCCTCGAGGGTGCCCATCATGTCCTGAGGCAGCTCTTCCGGAGGTGGGAGAGTCCTGGGGGGGGGGTTAAGTATAAGAGTATATCATTGGGGGGCAACAAGTGAGAGTTCGACCTTCTCTCATTTGTATGCCCTTTATATTCTTCTAGTGGCTGATTGCATTGGCTAGAACTTCTACCACGACTATGTTAAGTAGTAGTGGTGATAGCAGATATGCTTGTCTGGTTCCAGTTCTAAGAGGAAAAGCTTTCACTTTTGTCCACTCAAAATGATATTAGCTGTAGATTTGTCATAGATGGCTTCAATCAATTTAAGAAATGTCCCACCTATACTTATTTTCTTAATTGTTCTTATTAGAAAATGATGCTGAATTTTATTAAATGCTCTTTCTGCACCTATTGAGAGTATCATGGTTTTTTTTTTTTTTTTGCTTCTATTAAAATGGTGAGTTACATTTATGGATTTGAGTATGTTAAACCAGCCTTGTATCCCTGGGTGAAACCTACTTGATTGTGATGAATAATTTTTTTTTTGGGGGGGGGCTGGGCCTGGGTTTGAACCCACCACCTCCAGTATATTGATGAATAATTTTTAATGTGTAGTTGTAATCTATTAACTAAGATTGTTGAGCATTTTTGCACCAATATTCATTAATGAAATTGGTCTGCAATTTTCCTTTTTAGGTAGGTCCTTATCTGGTTTTGGTATCAGGGTGATGTTTCCTTCATAGAATATATTAGGGAAGATTCTTTCCTTCTCAATATTTTGGAATAGTTTTTGCAGCATAGGTAAAGCTCATCTTTAAGGTTTGATATAATTGTAGTGTGAAGCCATCAGATCCAGGGCTTTTTTTGGTTGGAAACATTTTTTATTGTTTCTTCAATCTCAGTGCTGGATATTAAGATACTGTTCAATTCACCTATTTTTTCCTGTTTAACTCTAGAAGATGGTATGATTCCAGGTATTGATCCATTTCCTCCACATTGTCAAATTTTTGGGTGTGGAGTTTCTTGTACTAAACAGATATAATGTTGGGTGACCACTAATTGGGAGGGCCATTTTGTTGTCAGAGGACACTGTTGGATTGACTTTCTGGGAAGGCTGGAGAGAGCTTTGAGACCACAGTCCCATCGGGACTGACTACTGGCTCTTTAAAATGCCTTATTTACTCTTTTTAGTCCTTAAGCTCAGCCATATCCTTTCTATATTCTTCATAGCTTTGTCAATTTTTTTGTTCTGTTTTTCCACTTTTTCATCAATTTCCTTTATTGTTTTTGCTTTTCGTATTTTAGATTCCCTCAATGTCATGATTGCTTACCATCCTTGGCAAAAGTAAGACCCCACCTTGACAAATATAGAAAAAAATCAGCAATATATCTCCCTGGGTACCTACCAATACCCTCCTTCCTAAGTCTAATGCTAGAGGACACCCCAAATCATGAGTTCATAGACTCCTTGAGCCAGATCAATGCCTTGATCCCCCATCCAGACTAATGTTGTGATACTGCAGCCCTTAGAGAAGAGAAAAATGTGGGGGGGGGGAAATGAAAAGGAGATAAAAATAAAAAATATGGCATAAGGTAAAGAAGAAAGGACAAAAGGGATATGTTAACGGTTGTATGGGAAATTTATGTGGGAAAGATGATAAAAGTAGAAAAATCTCTACCAAAGAGAAAAAAGGGGAGAAATAAAAAATAAATTTATAAAAGAAAAAAGACAAACTGTAACAAAAACGGAGGATCCCTTGATATTGAAATAATTAAAAATGAAAAAATAAAAATACAACAAACCAAAAACCTAAACAAAAAATAACAATAGCAGAGGAAGGAAAAAAACAAACAAAAAAAAACTAAGGAAAATATTAAGAAAAGAAGCAGCAAATGTAAAACAATATATACGTGTGTGTGTGTGTGTGTGTGTGTATGCCCACACATTATATAATCCCATACAGTATATCGCCTGGACACAGGTGATGCTATGATGTTAGGAGATGGAGAACACAGGCTGAATTTTCTGTATGTGATTGGAGTCAGAAGCCACTTTCCAGTTGCAAAGGTGATCAAATCTTGTTCTCCTGACTTCTTTGCCCTCATTCTCATATTTTTATTGCCTGGTCATTTTGTCAGCATTCAGTGGTTCAAATCACTGAATCAATATTCATTCATCTTTCTCTATCTCCCAGCTCTGTTTTGGTTTTACTCCTAAGCAAGTTAACTCTTTTTGGTGACTCCATGTGCCCCAAGTTTTTATCATTACTTTAGTAACTTTGGTGCAAAAGAATGTCTGCTTCTCACTAGTCACCGTAGGAGAGACAAATTTTATTTCCCCCCCGCTATTGATCCCCTGTCCACAAGCCTAAGTATTAAGTTGATATAAGACAGTCAGGAGAAAAGCATACGTATTTGTTTAGTACAAAATTTGCATAACACAAGAACTTTCATAAGGAAATGAAGATTCAAAAATGCAGTTTGAGTTCAACATTTATACACTGAATTGGACAAACAGTAGTAAATTGTGAAAATGGAACAAAGAAAAGGGGCTTTGGCTAGAGAAGTTAATTGGATCGCAAAGTGACTAGGAATATAAAAATTTCTTGAAAAAAATTGTTTGTATGGATTTAACTTGGCTTAAACTTTCATCCTGTTGATAAGAATGGAACTTTCCTTGTGGTATCAGGAGGACATCTTTCACATGAGAAACTCCTCCCTTTCTTTTAATAAACAATATCAGAATAATATTCCTGTATGTTCTGTTTTTCAACTGACTTTAACTCAAAATAGTTGATATGCCACAGTGGCTTGTTTTGGGGTGGCATGCCTGTAACTCCTTCAAGTAATTAGCACAAACCAACTGTGTGAATAATGTCAACCATCCCTGTGTCAACATACTCTGAGAACTATGTGTGTTGTTCTTGTTCCCAGGTTCTGTATCACACGACTACTACTGGATCCCAAATTGTAGTGATTTTACCTAAATCACGTGGGCTAACTGGGGTGAGTAGTTATCCCTAAGAAAATTGCTCTACTGTTGAATAAAAAGAGAATGGATGCTTGCAAGGTAACAGAAAATGCCCACTAAACAAAATAAATAAATAAATATATATATACCTTATGCTTCCGATTCTTACACACACAATTCTATAAACACAGATTGTTTATTGTGTGCAAAAGACCATAAGAGGCATTTATCAGAGGCACAGAAAGGCAATGATTCATATGCATGCATAAGAGTGATGTAAATCTTTACAGGCTTTGCATTAGGAACCTAAATTCAGAGAATTATACCTAGGCTTTGCATTTTTTTAGGAAAATCGTATTTTGATATTTTTTTAAAAACCATGAAAATAATGAAAAAGTATTCCCCCAGGTCATGTTCTGCCATCTATGATTCATACTGTTTTTTACTCTCAAGCCTAGCTTTTGATGGCTGTCTGAAATCTTAACTAACTACTTTTCTAGACATGAAAAGAAATATTTGTAAGTGACTAAGAAATCAAAATCCACATGACATCTGTTGCTCACAGCCAGAACATTACTCATTCACTTGTATTATTCAAAATCATTTACATTTGACGTAAGGACAATTAACCACACGCATAATGAAAAAAACAATCACATAATTAAATATTCTTCACTGCACCAAAACACTTTAAAAATATTACTGCAGGAAGCTGGTATCCTATTGTGAGGACAATTTTGACAAAGTAGTATAAAAGGTGATTTTAATATTTTATATGCTTTTTCAGGTGTGAGAATATGTTTAAAGTTAGAAAAAATGCTTCTTTAAATTCTAACTTTGGTATTTTAAAAAAATTTCATGCCGGGAGGCGCCTGTGGCTCAGTGAGTAGGGCGCCGGCCCCATATGCAGAGGGTGGTGGGTTCAAATCCAGCCCTGGCCAAACTGGAACAAAAAAATAGCCGGGCATTGTGGCAGGTGCCTGTAGTCCCAGCTGCTTGGGAGGCTGAGGCAAGAGAATCATGTAAGCCCAAGAGTTAGATGTTGCTGTGAGCTGTGTGACACCATGGCACTCCACCAGAGGGCGGTACAGTGAGACTCTGTCTCTACAAAAAAAAAAAAAAAAAATTTCATGCCTTATTTTTATAGAATATATTTAAAAGAAAAACATTTTCTTGTTAGAATCCTAGTGTTTCAGAGGCGAAGGAAATCCATAGCCATGGATGACATTAATGTAAGTTGTATACTTTGGGTTGGGAAGCTTGGTGTTCTTTTGGGAAATCTAGTTGACAGCCACTCAGGATAGGCGATCTGGAGGAAAAGTGGGAGCCTCTTCCTGAGGTAACTGCAGGTAGGCATGGGGAGAGAATGTCAGAGGTAGTCATGGCTGAGGAGCCCAGCCACTGGGGAGAGAATGTCAGAGGTAGTCATGGCTGAGGAGCCCAGCCACTGTGGAATCATCAATGCTGGAAGAATCGATAGCCCCTGGTTTAGTTTCTTGCTTGCACTCAGAATTGTTCAGTTTTTGTAAAAATCTTACAGATAGTGACCCCATAACACATATATATTGACAACAGAACTCTTAACTTCTTTCTATGTTTTAGCCATTTCCAACCTAGCTTTGAATATGACTAACAATATGACTCTTAACCTGTTCACTTTGGTCTCCAGGGGGAAAGTGCAGAAGTTCATTGTGTTTCATTCATGTCTCTTAGGAAGTTTGGAGGTGACAGTTAAGTCATTGTTTCTTCTCTGGTGCTTATTCTTTTCCTAAGAGGGCTTATATCTTGGACTTTTAGTTATACCAAGATAATTTTATTTGTGATACTTATATCATAATTCAGATATGGTTGATTAAACAAATAGCACATAATAACATAAGCCCAAGAACACCCAAATATAGTTTGCAAAAATTATTAATGCCACTAAATTTTTCATTCATAAGGGAAAAAAACATGGTATTTTAAATTGTCCTTCCCAAACTAAAATATAATAAAATACAGAAGAATGATACAAACATGAAATAAAACATGATTCTAAATTATTTATGATTACAAAAATACTTATTCAATTCCATGCAAATATGTTAATAATAGTAATAGAGTCTTAGTGAAAAATCACATTATTTGGAAAACACTGGTTTTTATGTCTTTGCTTCAATGTTTTATGGTTCTAATCTTAATTTTACATCCCTATTGTAATAATGGTCATAAGTAAAAAAATAATGACAAAAAATATGTTGGTCATAACATAAAGTGATAATCATGCATTTTTTGCTCACTAATTAATTATGAACATTTTTCAAATTCACACAACAGGTGTAGAGTTTTTGTTTATGTGTTTCTATCTTTATACCGACTAGTAAATCAATTTTCCTGAAAAGTACAAATTGCTCTAAGAAACTTTTAAAAATTATTCTTTTAAAAATATATAATTATTGGATTCACAAACCATTGAAAGTCTTCCGTTGGAAAGTTGCTAAGTAGTGTAGGTGTGAGCTTCCAATTTGGGGTGCCTGTAGATGAAGGAGGGTTTACCTGTGAGGCACTCACATTCTTATGTACACGACCGCAGAGCGTCAGCATCACTCTTTATGGCAGTGGGCATGCAGAACAGTACAATGATTTTGGAAAACTTGGTAGTTTTATTTATAAAACTTAAACATACTCTTACCACATGATCTAGCAATCAAGCTTTTTAATATTTACTCAAATGTTGAAAAATTATGTCTACACCAGCAGTTCTCAACCTATGGGTCACAACCCACTGGAATTGTATTAAAGGGTCACAGCATTAGGAAGGTTGAGACCCCTTGGTCTACACAACAATTTACACATGAATTATTTTAGCAACTTTATTCATAATTGACAAAACTTGGCAGCAATCAAGATGGCAGCTCTGTTTCTGAGCTGGGACCCAAACAACCTTTGGCTGGAACTGTATACAGGTTGCTCTACCAGTCTAGAGTCTCAGGGGTAGACTCTACTAGGCCTTTAGAGGCTCTCTTTGATGGCTCTGGCCCCATGGCAGTTTCCTGATTGTGCCTGAAAGCTCTCTAGGGCATCCTTTGAAATACAGGTGAAGATCATAGTGCACTCATGATTCATGCACTTTGTGCTTTGCTGGAGAGGATACCACATGGTCACCACTAAGATTTGCCACCTGTGCCCTTTGGAGAAGGACTACTATGGCCTGAACTGGACCTGTGCCCACTGGAGCTTCCCTGGTGGCAGCCAAGGAGCACAACAGATGACAAAAAGCAGGGAGCAAAGCCTTATAATCCTTCTGTTTCCCCAGTCCTCAGACTCTGGGTCTGTGTTGGTAAGGACAGCTCTGATGACATTCAAGTTTTCACAAGAATGGACAAGCAAGTATCCAGTGTACTCAGTACTAATGTGAAATGACAGAAAAACAACTAAATGCATGTCTACATGATAAAAACACAATTAAATTTAAGTAGGGGTGGGGGGAGAAGAAGGGAGAAAGGAAGAGGGAGGGATTGGTGAATGCTCACCTAATGGGCACCATGGAGCGGTATGCAGTGCACGCCTTGGGTGAAGGGCTCAGCTACAACTTGGACTTTGCCTGAAAAATGTAAACATGTAACCTAATCATGTGTACCTTTATAGTAAATGGAAATGAAATAAGATTCACACCTAAAAAATGTAACCAGTGCATTCAGAATCATTCTTTCATTTTCCTGTACAATAGGTACTGGCTTCCTTCAATGGCTGTCTGAGATCCTCATTCTCTTAATAAACAGTTCTTGGTTTCTGTTGAAACAGCTGATTCAAACTAATCTCTTTATTAAATCTGGCCACGCCATTCATTTTCTCTCCTGAAGAAATTTTCTCATTTTTTTTCCCATTATGTATGGGTTAAGGATTTTCCAAATTTTTAAGTTCTGCTTTCCTTCAGGTTAATAATTTCTTCTCACATTTTACCAGAGACAGTCTTAAGAAGCCAAGCTATACCTTTGTTACTTTGCTCAGAAATACCTTCAGCTAAATATCCAATTTTGTTTCCCACAAGCTCTACCTTTCACAAACAGAAGTATAAACACTACTCAGCCAAGCTGTGTGTCACTCTGTAACAGGGGCCACAGAGCCCCAGTTTACAAGGACCTGTCCCTCATTTCCCTCTGAGGCCTCATACAGAATGGCTTTTACTGTCCATATTTCTACCAGAATGACCATTTAAGTATTCCCCAAGAAGCTGAGGCTCTCTACATTTTTCTTCTTTCCCCCCGCCTCTGAGCCTTCATTACAATTTGCCCTTACTGGTCTATTAACAGTAATCTAAGGTTTTTCTAACAGGCACCTCAAAACTCATTCACTTCTACCCCTTACCCAGTTCCATAGCTGCTTCCACATTTTTAAGTATTCATTACAGGAGCATTGCCCTCTTTGTACCAATTTCCTATTTTAATCCATTTGGAATGCCATTATAAAACACTGTAAACAAGGTAACTAACAGAGACTTATTTCTCAGGGTCTGGAGGCTGAGACGTCCAAGATCAAGGTGCTGGAAGGCATCGTATCCAGGGAAGTTCTGCTTTCTTAATCATAAACTAAGCCTCTTGCTGTGTCTTCACATGAGGAGGCTCTCTGGGGTTTCTTTTATACAAGCAGTAGACAACTTCCCATAATAATCTTGAGGAACTGTTGAGCATTGCTTCACTAATCCATGTAATTTCTGGGTCACTGTATGAACCATGGTTTTGCTGAGGCAGTGGAACTTTGTCTTTAGATGAGTTTTAGATAAGGATCAATAAGCATGTAGACAATTTAATTCAGACTCTTTGGCTATAAACTGCCTCAGTAGACACATATTTCCTTAATGTGTTCACTTTAATGTAGTAAATGTAATTGTATTTGTATTCATACGCATTAGTCTTAGTTTTTATTTGGCAACAAATTTTAAGGATTGGGAACACTTTTCTTTTGCCCTTGTTTTCCTCCCTTCCCTGAACTTGTATCTACTTATTCATAAAGGTGCAGAGAGGACAGCAGGTGGACAATAATCTACCCTCAAATGAGCATTATATTTTTACATTGAGGATAAAGAGGGTCCAGGAAAATTAATCCTTTGCCCTAGGAAAAGTGCTTTATTAAAAGTGCTAAATCAGGAGCTGATGGCAGCTTAAATAGCTTGAACCAACACTCCAGGGGAAATCTTCTAAAATCTTGTCTGTTGAGTTAGATTTGATTCAAGAAGAGACAAAGAGAAAAAAAAGCATAGTTTTAAAACACTACCAACCTTACATATAAAAGTTAAGAAACTAAAGAAAGTTTTTACCCAACAGACAATATATGTCAATAAACATTTTGTTTAGTACTGAGAGCTTAAGTCACTTATTTAACTTAAGAAAATATTGAAAACAAAGTATCTAAAACTTCCTCTTAACAAGAAATAACTATAAAGATTGAAAAATTGGAGCTCAAGTGAATCATATATATTCATGCTTCATTGGTACTTGCCTCCAACAAATATCTTCACTAAAATTTATAAAGATTGAAATGCTTCTATGAATAAGACATACTCTCAGCTTTAAGACTATTTCATCAAGAAATAGAAAGGTGAAGACAAAGCCCCTCTCCTGTTGTACATATAGTAATTCATCCAGGTGTGTGTTAAGATGTATAATGTTTGACATAGGCAAATATATGTCTTACTCTGTACCATATACATATGATAAGCACTTCAAGACTAGTATAAACATTAGGTATTAAAATCTCTAGGAGACACTGCCAGTTTCTCTTCTTATGTGTTAACTTCTTGGAAGTCATAACATATAATAAGAAAATGGCTGAAAAACTGAGCAACTTCTGTTAAATTCATCAGCGTATTGCAGTCACATAGCAAACCATCACCCTGAAAACTGGAGGCAAAGGAAAACACAAGGAATCACAGCTCACAGGGAATAGGGAAGTCACAGGAGCCAGTAAAAGTAACAATTCAACAATAACTAACAATCATTGTACGTTCAATGTGGACTGCTTTGAGCGTTAAAAACTTTGGGGGACCTAGTTTTAGGACATAGTCTCATGCTTTCCTGAGTTTTACCTCTAAAAGCTGCAGCAAATTCTCCTGGTGAAGGTTGGAGAAACCAATTCCTACTCCTCCAGTGAAGAGGGCTGGAATAGGATGGAGCCATTTTCAAGTATGCTCTGGTCATTATGTTCTCCATAACAAATTACCCTCAAGGGAAAAAATCTTACTACATCCTTATGTAATCTAACAGAAAATGATTAAGACAATTTCAGCATCCTGTTGCCTTCAGATTTCATGTGGAGAAATAAAAGTGAAGAAATGCTTCTGAGGATCATAGGCCAGAGAGTGAAGCACACACACCAAAATGATACCTCAATCATAAAATAAGACAATGTTTTCTTTCATTCCCTAACACCTTACAACCACATTGACAAGGCTCCAGTGTAGGAAAAGTGCTTTATAACTAAAAGAGCTGTGATATACAGATTCTATATAAGAAGGAATTTCTAGGGAAATCCAATGACAACTTGACGAAGGAAAGCAAGACAACTATGGGAAATTGAAGCCTCTGATCCCTCAGGTAGAACAAACATTAAACACAACATAAATTCCTGGATAGCTAACATAAAACATCACAATAAAAAGCCTACTTTCCTTAGTTCTTATTACCTAATGCATCGTGTTCAGCTTTACACAAAACAATTACCATACGTGCAAAAAAAAAACAAGAATAAATCATCCTACAGAGATAAAGCAAATATTCAGAATCAAATTTGACAGAGATTTTTGAATTCATGGATAGAGAATTTTAAATGATTGTAATGAATGGGATAGAGCCTTTATTTAAAAAATCAGAAGCATGCTAATTCCTTTGTATAATGTAAGCAGAGAAATGGAAATCCTAAGACAGGAAGGAGAGAAAATGGAAGAAATCAAAAACACAGTAAAATAATTAAAGAATGCTTTTGATGAGCTCATTTGTAGACTGGGTACAGCTAAGGGAACTGAATCACTGAGATTAAAGATCTGTGAATAGAAACGTACCAAACTGAAAAACAAAGAGAAAAACAACAGCCAAAAAAATTAAAATGAAACAAAAACAGACTAAGAATAGTTGGACCATTACTAAAGGTGTAATGGAAATACCAGAAGCAAAAGAAAGGGACAAAGGGGAAAGATAAATATTTGAACTAATAGTTGCTGATATTTTTTTCAAAATCGATGACAGATGGTATACCACAGATTCAGGAAGCTCAAAAAACACTAAAAATAGTAAGTGGTAAAAAAGTTAAAATCTAGGTACATCACAGTCAAACTGTAGAAAATCAATGACACAGAGTTAACTTTCCAAAGAAGCCAGATATGGTAAAAATTACTTTATTTATAAACACACAAGGATAAGAATTATATCAGGCTACTTTTTAAAAATCATGCAAGCAAGAAGAAAGTGGAATAAAATAGTTAAAATATTTTTTAAAAAAGCTAAAACAACAATGGCCTAGAATTCTGAATTCAGTAAAACTACCTTCAGAAGTGTAGGGAAAATAAATCTTTTTCCCCAACAAATAAAAAATAAAAAAATGTTGATATTCATAGAACTGCCTTGCAAGAAATTATGAAATGAAATATATTATTTTTCTTATTCTAATTGATTTATGATTATTGTTTGTTTCAAGTAATAGTGGTAACAATGTATTGAGGGGTCACATAAGAGAAGTGAATGATAGCACAGTTATAAGTATCAGAGGGAGGAACTGGGAACAGTCACTTATAATGAGAAGGATAAATCATATATATATACAATAATATTATTTTTTGACATCTAAGTGATTTTAAAATTCACAGAAATGTACACAAAGAGTTAAATTTTACTCTGTAATTTACAAATATAAAATAAAAACTTTTCATAAATAAAAAAATTAAAACTCTGGGAAAAAATTTTGAACACTAAACATATCAGAAAATGCTTTATGGATACAAAAGCCTAAAATATGAAGTTTGAAAAATTGAAAATTTTAACAGAGTGAGAAATATCTTTCCACTAAAAGAAAAATACGATACGCTCAAATATTCCAATATGCTCAAGTCAAGGCATACAAAGAGAAATATGTATTGTCCAATAATAAAAGAGAATAGGTCATCATAGAAATGATTCTAAGTCCATTTACTGAAAAGACTGGAGCTTTAATTAGAAACATGATAAAATATATATGTAATAACAGATTAAAAAATACCAAACATATAAACGAAGAAGAAGTTGAAAATAGTAATTAAGTGGAGTAGAAGAGGCGTTTGCATTTCTGTTTTTTTTTTTTTTTTTTTCCAAACTAGAAATATAGTCCCCTCAAGTATGACGGGCTATTCTAATTGTTCCAGTGTCAACTCAAATGCCACTTACATACTCAGATTGATCTTTATCTTGACCATGTTAGTTTCATATAGACTCATGGTCCCTTTCCCCAGTGTTATGTCTTAATTGTTTTAATATTATCTAAAATTAAATTTCTTTATTTTTCTCTAAGTCTACATACACTTCACGAGAAGAAATTCTGGTCAATAGCTGAATCCCATCATTTTGAAAAAAACATTCTGTCAAATAAATATTACTGAAAAATCATGTGAAGAATGTGAGGGAAGAATAAAAAATAATCTAGCATTTTATAATCACATAACTAGTGAGCTATTCCAGTAAACTCACAAGGATCAAAGAATTATTTTCATAGGGAAAAGAGTGATGAACAAAAAAATTTGTGAATGTTAATGCAGTTTAAAAATATTGAAAGGGTGATATCTAGTGAGGAGTTGAAAATGAAAGATTAGCATATAGGAGAGTATTTTGGGCTGCAAATACAGGTCAAGGAATCATTTCATTAAAAAAAGTGCTGAAGAAATAGCAGGAATTAGATCCTTCAAAGAAAGGGGCTTCACAGCAGGAGAAAGATAAAAAAAAAAGAAGAAGAAAATAAAAGGGATTAGTCAGTGTTATAGAGAGGAAAATTGGTGTTAAAATCAGAAATACGAAAATATAAAAAATTTAATATTGCCATAAGCAGGAAAGAAGCCTGAATAGTAGACAATCTGAAAGTAAAATGAACGGGTGAGGAGCAAGTCTTACACAAGTATCTAACCCACATGAAAAAAATAAAAAATACTAAAAATCAGAGTAGGGAAAAATGCTTTCACAGAAATTGAACCACAGAAAAGACCAGTATAAAGTCTAAGAAATAGGAATCAGAAAAGAACTACATATGAGCAACTAACCAGTTTAGAAAGGTTGGAATGTGTGAGGGCCAAAGGGAGAAAATTGAGTTTGGAAAGGAATAATTTGTTTTTGAATCAGAAGAACTGGAAGCAATGATAAGAGACTGAACACAAAGATAAATTATATTTGAAGAGGAGAAAATTGGAAAAAAATCATGCCAATTGACCTCTATCCTCCTTAAATTAGGTAGGATATCTATTGCAAAAAGAAATGTGAAACATGACATTGAAATAAACTGTGGACTAAAAATAGACAAATTGAAAATATTTCTACAAGAAAAGAATCAATATGAAATAAGTAAAACGATTGCTGATTAGAGGTTAAGAGCTAGTATAGATTCAGTAACATGTTAGTATACCGGCTGTCTGTCTGTTTTCATAAATATTTCAAGTAATATCAGGGTAAACAGAGCAAGAAAAATGTGAAGACGCGGGTAAGGGACTGACTTAAGAAACACTGTATTTTATCGTTTTTGTCTACTTGTTTAAATTTTACTTCTCTGGATTGATGCTGTCTCTATTGGCATTTTCCATGGTTACAGTGAAATGCACACTCCTGTCTCTCTAGTTTTCTCCGATGGAAAATGGAAAAACAAAAGAAAAATGTCAACGTATCTTGTGACACTTGTGACATGCCTCTACATTTTAAGCTTTTTATTCCGCTTAGCAGGTAAACACTGAAAGAAAGTATTGCTTTCACCTTAAAAGTTTTAAAGGCTGAATAATCTACAAAATTATAACTTCTTGAATCCATTAGATTAGGAAGTAACAAGGCAACAAAAAAACGGAATTAGAAGGAGTGACAAGTCATTAACAGAAGAGAGAAAAAACATTTCACTTTTAGAAGATCATGGAAAACAAGCTTGTTTCCATACAAAATGGTAAAGAAAAAGAAGATAGCTAAAATGTTCACCAGTTGTTAAAGGCCAGGTGTGAGAGAGTACGATAATTTGAAAAATCCAGACCGTCAAACCACAGGTGAATTTACAGCGCTCCAAAGGATGCTGGCTCCCAAATAGGGTAGGAGGCGAGCCAGGAAACCCAGCGCAGCCCTTCGGGAGATACAGGACGCAGGAGGTGATTGGCTACTGCGGGAGGAAAGAAGCGAAGCCACGCCCACTTCCAGCAGGGCCTGTCACACTAGATCACAAACCTCAGGCTTCTGGTGAGGGTCTGCCAATCTCCCTCTGGCAGGGCCTGGACAAAAACCCATTGCTCCTGGAGTTTAGGAGTAGGGAGAAGGAAAATATATCTGTATTTGGGGAAAGTTAAGTAAACTCTTACCAATAGGATGTAAGGACAGAAGTAAGGTAAATTTAGCAACTAAAAATAGAGGTTGGTCAATTAAATTTGAATGTCAAATTCAAAACAAACAACTTTTTAGCATAGGCATGTTTTTATATTTCATGGGACACATCTACAAGGACAATATATTCCATGGGACTGACATATATTAAAAACAATTCATCTTTCAACATAAATTCAAACTTAACCGGGAATCCTGTATATTACCTGGCAACCCAAGTCAGAAACAGAAGACCTTTGGCTGTGCAGAAGTGTGGGAGATCCTCTTGTGCCCAGATTCTGCTTGCTCTACAGTCAAAATAAATCTAGCATCTGACTAGTTTTCAGCAGCTAATCTGCCAGTGTCATTTTGGATTATTGGGAAAATCCTATAACTGGTGTAACTGCTATTTTCCTTGCTAGCATAGTTAATTCTCAACACAGATCCCAGAATGTTACTATTAAAACCTAAGTCATACCACAACATCCTCAACTCAAGTCTTCCCATATCTCCCAGAGAAAAGCCAACGTGATTTGGTCTACAGGCCCAGAAAAGTCTAGCCCCTTCTCTGCATTCTTTCTGACTCCGTACCAGGCCCTCTTGATGTTTGTTGAATTTCCTAATCATACACAAATTTCAGCTTTTGCACTTATTTATTTCTCTGCCAGAAAGACTTTTCTCCCAGCTAGAAACATGTGGCTGTATATGCTCAGCCTCTGGATCTTTGTTCAAATAGCACCAGTTAACTGAGGCCTTCAGGAACCAGGCTAAAATTTCATTTCACCAATCCCACCCACCACATTCCATCCCATTGTTGACCCTTCATATACATATTATGTATTTTTGTTTTTATCTTCTGTCTTCCCCCACTAAACAAAGATTGGAAATTCTTGCTTATTTTTTTCAAGGCTGTATGCTAGAACTTAGAAGAGTTCCTGGAAATATAATCGATGCCCAATAAATGTGATGAGCAAATGAACACAAACATGAATAAATGAATTACGAATGATGGCATAAAGTAGAGCAAATGTTGCTATTTAAATAAAAGTAAATTATTTTACAATAATTATAATGATCTTTTGCTGATGTTGATAAAAATGCCGTACATTTATATATTATTCCTTCCAAATATGCATACTTTAGACTATGACTTTTCCTGATTCCTTGGGGTGCTGCAGTAAACCTCAATCTCACATTAAGTTTCCACATTGCTATAAAGTGCTGCCTCAGATGAGACACACCGTAGCCTTTTAATACCAACATTCATCATGCTAAAATATATGCATGGCCTATAACTTCTGTGGAATAGCTTACAATGTGGAATAGGAGTGATCCCGAGGCAGAGCTTAAAATAAGCAAATAGGTCAGATGTTCAACTTACCTGCAATATTTTTAATTACTTGGCATATCTTTTTAAATGAATGTTAAGGCCCTATCAAACCATCGTGACACTAAACTTAAATGAGAGAAATACCAGGAGCCCCATGTGTTTCATCTTTCTTAATGCTCCAAGTAAAATGAATCTTTTGATTTTTTTTTTTATCCTGAAAATGTCTCTAAAGAGCCAATGGTTTAAATGCAAAGTTCTTCCCTTAAGGAAAAGGTTAGAAGTTTTCATTTCTCCAAGAGTAAAATATTACTTTCTCACATGAAAGTTTTGTCTATTTTATTGCTAGAGTTGAAAAAAGAAAAAGTCTTGGAACTTCTTTAATATAGCCCAATTCATCAAACTGATTCTTTCTTGCTCTAGGTTATTTCTCATTGATATTCCTGTTGGTTGCTAGAAATTTCTAAATTAGTGTTTCATACAAGTATGTGGCACACATTATTTAGCTAACTATTACCTTTCATTTGTATTCATTATGTGTAAATGTGACTTTATCATTGCTCAGCATTATAATAACCATAAAGGAGTGATTTATATTGCCATAGATACACAGATAAAAGTATTTCATTTAAAAGTCAGCATCTTTTCTTATTATAATCTGTGAAAGAGAGAAACTTTATTAAATATAAAACACCACTATTTATTTTAGTTTTATGAGTGTGTATTATAAGTGAACAATAGCATTCAGCATCCTTTTGCTTATATTTTTAATTATATATTTAAAATCTAGGTGTTTTCAATTTTTTTCAACTTTTGGATATTTTTATTCTTCTTTTATTGTTGTTCAAAATCCCCTTTTAATGTAGAATTACTGAGGTGATGAGGTACCGTGCCCCATGGCAGTACCAACTTTCTGTTCATGGAGGTATATTAGAAAAATCAAGAAGGAGCTGGGAACTACATCACCAGAGAGATGACTGCACCTCCGGTGGACAAAGCACCCACCTTGGCGGGTGCTTTAGTTGTCCAACTTGGTGCCCAAGGGCAGCTTTGGTCTAGAAACTGACCTGGAGGAAACTGAGGCAATTGTGCACTAGAGGGCAGGAACGATTCATCTGGTCACGATCGAATCAGTGGCCATTGCTGAGCACCACTGTCAGCTAGACCAGCCAGTAAGCCACCATCTTGATCCCTAAGAAGGGGGCTGTGAGTAGGGAAAGACGGAAGGGATAAATACGGCAGCAATCTGGGTGACCGGGGACACCCAGCTTCTAGGAATAGTGATACTGATTAACAGAGATTATATTGGGATATGGAAAGGTCAGGTCACAACAAAGTCGGCCTGCCACAGCAGATGGCAGTCATCTTAGCTGTCCTAAAATCAGCACAGAGCACAAAGGAGAGAGATCCTGGGAAATGCCAACAAATACTTGGAAAGTCTTCCCAGTCCGCCTCTCTCCTCTCACAGTCAGTAAGTCCTGCTTCCTCCTGAAACAGGAGGTTCTTCCTGCCCCCTGCTCCAGGAGTGAGCACCGTCCATCCCCCACCATCCCCAGGACTAAGCCAATCCTCCCGACCCGCATCCCCAGGAGCTCCAGCCAGACCATTTCCTAAATCATTTCCTATTTCAGAAGTGTTGCTTCCTTTCTTACATGGCTCCTGTCACTTCCCAGGCCATTCTGTCCAGGCCATTCTGTCCAGGCTTGGTCACATCTTCTCTGGAACAAGTCACTTCCTGGCCCAGGTGGCACATTCCGTGTTGGACTAAGTCTCCACATGTCCTGACGAGTTCGTATCTTTCTATTGGCCCCTGGAAAAGACAGACACCACTTCTCTCCATAGCTGTCAGGACCCCATCACCCTCAAGCACAGGTGGAGAGGCCTGGGGCAGGGCAGAGAAGGAGGCTCTGCTGCTCATGCCCTCAGCTAAAGGAGTTCCAGAACCTTCCCTGAAAGACCCCCATTTGGGGCAGACTGAGGGGAGTGGTTGAGAGGAGAGGCCTCAGGGGGGCTGAGAAATGCTCATGCTCTGTTGGCCATGTGAGAGGCACAGGATAGGAAGGGAGAGGGGAAAGGAGGTGGAGGGAGGGGTGGTAGGGAAGAGGAAGACAAAGAAAAGAAAAGAAAAGAAAAGAAGAGAGAAAACCAGGGAGAGGCCAGAAGAAAAGAGCTGCAGCCCAGACAGACCGTTCCCCCCCCATTCCGGATGGGAGAGGACGACAAGGATACCTGGGTGATGGTCAGAGAAGAAACTGAGCTGGCCCCTCCCCAAGGGGGTAGGACCCGGGAGCAAAGGGACAGAGCGGGAGGCCAAATAGGAGGCGGGGCCGGTGTCGAGCGGAATGTTAAGGAACCCTAAAAGCCGCAAAACCAGCAACAGCCAAGAGAGGCCAAGGAGCTGGTGGGGCAAAGTGAGCAAAGGAGATGTTCGAGGTGCCCCTCAAACCAGGAATGCAACTGGAGGGGCAGCCAGAAAGAGCTGGACACACGAGAGCCGGGTGGGAGCCGTCAAGCCTTGTCTAGATGTTTGGAGGTCTTGGGGGAAGCATCGTGCACTATACTGGGGGTCGTAA
Organism: Nycticebus coucang; assembly: GCF_027406575.1. Classification (NCBI taxonomy): domain Eukaryota; kingdom Metazoa; phylum Chordata; class Mammalia; order Primates; family Lorisidae; genus Nycticebus; species Nycticebus coucang. The sequence goes on from NC_069796.1 coordinate 6,495,725, forward strand.
AGTTCGTGTGCAGACGCACACTCGGTGCGCGAGTGTGCACACACGCGACACCCAGAGTCGCCACTGACCTTCTCCTAGTGGGGACAGATGGGGAAAGTACGGCCCACCACCCCGCAGACCTGGCCCGGCCTCCCCAGGTCCCATCCCGCCTCTGCCCCTGGCCCAGAGACCCCGCTCCCAAGAAGCTGGACCAGGTGGGGATTCTCCCACCACGTGGCTCCAGTCTCCGCCAACAAAGGGCACCTGTGCCTGCCACGCCTAGAAAAAAGCAGCACAGACCCCCTCCCCGCCCCGCCCCCGCCCCCCCAGCCCCTGTGGGCATATTGGGAGGGGGCAGGGGCCCTCAGCACCCGGGAGGCGGCCTTGCTGGTGGGGTCACCTGGTGCGTTCTCCTTCCCAGACCCGAGGCTGTGCGCTGTCCTTCCGTCTCTCTCCATGGGCGTTTGGACGAGATTTACCGGAGGGGCGCAACCCGTCCTAAGGCCTTTGGCCCCCTCAGAGAAGCACCTTCACACCCACACCTTGCAAGCTCTCTGGGGCTTGCAGAGTCCCCTCTGATGTGGCAACTATGCAGTTGAGAAGGGAGAACAATTCAAGACCCCGAGGTCAGGGCTGGTGAAGGGAGGTGCGGGTCTGGCCAGTCGCAAGCGAGAAGGCGGTTTGGAGCAGGCGGGGCCTCGGGGCCAGCTCAGGGCGCCCCAACCAGGTACCACCGTAGAACTCATATTTGGGAGTAGGAAGCCGAGCTGGCCCCGCAGCGGAGCAGGTGCGGGAGAGCTTAGGGGAGAGCGCACCGGGGTAAGCCTAGGGGAGAACGCACCGGGGAGAGCCTAGGGGAGAGCGCACCGGGGAGAGCCTAGGGGAGAGCCTAGGTGGGAGCCTAGGGGAAAGCGCACCAGGGGGAGCCTAGGGGAGAGCGCACCGGGGATAGCCTAGGGGAGAGCGCACCAGGGGGAGCCTAGGAGAGAGCGCACCGGGGATAGCCTAGGGGAGAGCGCACGAGGGGGAGCCTAGGGAAGAGCGCACCGGGGAGAGCCTAGGTGGGAGCCTAGGGGAAAGCACACCGGGGAGAGCCTAGGGGAGAGCGCACCAGGGGGAGCCTAGGGGAGAGCGCACCGGGGGGAGCCTAGGGGAGAGCGCACCGGGGGGAGCCTAGGGGAGAGCGCACCGGGGACAGCCTAGGGGAGAGCGCACCGGGGAGAGCCGAGGCGAGAGCCTAGGGATAGCCTAGGGGAGAGCGCACCGGGGAGAGTCCAGGGGAGAGCGCACCGGGGAGAGCCCAGGGGAGAGCGCACCGGGGGGAGCCGAGGCGAGAGCCTAGGGGAAAGCCTAGGGGAGAGCGCACCAGGACCAGTAACCTCCCGCCCAGCGTTGTCTCTCAAGACCCTTTTGTCCATCAAGAGTCTGTCTCTGGCTGAGTCTCTGCCCATCTTTCCTCCTGCGCTGGGATCGCCTCAGAGTTTGGAATCCTCACTCTCCAATCCTGGAAGGCTCTCGCCCTCTCCCCGCTGAAGAACTTTCACTCCAGATATTTTTAAAATCTCAAACTATTGCCCTTTATTGCTGAAAGGGAAAAATGTAATGATAACAGCAGTATCTGTATACACTAGGCAAAGAAAGGATATGTTCTGTATTCATTAAGTACGCTGCCAAATTAATTATAGTAGGAATTTGGACCTCACATATAAACATTTTTTCATATATATATGAAATGGGGGGGTGGGGGTGGAGGAAATGTACATAACTGCTTTGAATTCTATCCACTTACAAAATTTGTTCTATTGTAATATCCATCTCTTTGCGTGAAATAACTGCAAAATTCACTTTAAGGGATACTAAAAACTTCTAATTGTTACATGAATACAAATTCCAAATGCATTCACGTGTCTGTCCTTAACAGCCAGGACACTTTCTGAGAAATGCGACCTTAGGTGTTTTCCTCATGGTGGCAACGTCATGGCATCTACTTCCACAGACCTACAGAGCATAGCACGTTGCGCTCTCGGGTTGCTCCTAGGCTGAAATAAACCTTTACAACATTTTACTGAACTGAATACTGTAGTCGTCTGAAACTACCATGATGAGCATGTGTAGCTAAACATATCCAAACCCAGAAAAGGTACAGTAAAAATACGGTATTACAACCCCATGGGCCACCACCCTCATATATGTGGTGTGCTATTGACTAAAACATTATTATGTGGCCCATGACTGATTATATGTACACGCACACACACCCTGCCTGGTTTTCTTTCTTTGGAGAATGCTAATAGACCATCTTAGGATGGTCTCTATTGCAAATATCCTTGGGTTATTGACTGATGCCAATTCTTCTATAGTTTTTTTTTTTTTTCCTGGACGTTGTTCCTTATGATCCTTCCCAAGCCCCCGAATTCACCAGCATGGCTACAGAAGCACTTGTGGGAGAGAAATGAGATTTGGGATTTGATGTCATTCTCAATGAAGCGTAGGAAGAAGGAAAGAAACTGAAATAAAAATAAAACTAATGAGACCCAAAATAACCCAGCAAATAATTAGCCTTAGTGTAGATAAATTCAGGAGTTAATTCCAAGGAAGAGCTGCCTGTATATACAATCACGGTACATATTTTTAAAATATCCTTTATAAAAATAAGTCTGTGAGTATTTCAGGGAGCGATGGCAATGATCATTTACTAGTCTGAAATAGTTCAATCATCTTACATTTTTTCAAAACTAAATTAAGTCAGAAGCTCTTAATTAATAAGAGTTTTGATCATGGAGAAGAGCAATGGCTTTGGAGCATAAATACTTGAAGGCAGATGGGTGGAGTGAGTTGGTTAGAGGATCCGGAGTGGGCGGATGGCCGTAGGGAAGAACAAGTCTCTAAGTGTCTTAAAGGAAGGAAATTGGGTAAGAAAAGGATATTTACTGATGGGAAGAACAGCAGATGCCAATAAAAGTAATAACAACGGCAATGAATAATTCTATAACTTCGTTTCATGTTTAATGTGTCTTCAGAAAAATAAGGAATGCCTGTTTCTCCCTTTTGATCTTTTATTGTCTTTTTTCATAGGATAAAGAAACCAGGCCAAGAGCATTAACATTTTATTCTCACTATATCAGAGTTGAGAGTTCGTAGGCATTTAAGGTCTAAGTTGAGAATTGAAGCTATTTGATATTATTTCCAGTGAAGTATATGTTCTAAGTTATAAATAATCAATCTAAATTTAACTCTGAGAACACAATATAGTTGTAATTTTAAGGCCGCCAGTATTATTACATGTATCATCAGTCATTTTTCAAACAGTGCAAAGTTTAAAATATTTTTCTATCATTTTTGTTTATCTCTTACAGATCTGTATTCATGAAGACTTTCCAAGATGATTTAATTATTCCAAACCATAAAAAGCTCCGCCAATATTTACCAATGGGGTTTTAAAATGAAACAGTATTGTTTCTGCTTTGTGACTTTGAAAGTTTAATTGATTGCTATGGGGACACATTTTCAGTTGATTGATAGGGGAACTTTTGAAATATTATAACGTGTCATTTAGACCATGAATTATATTAAATTGCTCCTTTATAAAACCAATAAAATTAGATATTTTTCAAAACAAGAAAACATCTTGAAAAAATTTAAAAATTTTTGGATACACATAATCAGATAAAATAAACTACTATTTACTGAGTATCTATTTTGGAGATGGACAGGAGTGCTGATAAGGTAAAGTATAAGGAGAGTAAAACAGTGCATTCGCTTAGAAACTAAGCTATAGTATAAAAGAAGAAAGATTTAATAGTTAGCAAGGCCTCAAGAAATCTTAGAATTCAGCATGTTTCATAAATATAGTACACTTAACTGCCACTTTTCCATATTTTAAGTAGCCCTAGGAATTTCATTATTACTAAATTAATAGTCCATTTAACTCTAGTGAGGCTTAAAATCACTACTTATTTTAGTTAATCTGAGAAAATATCATCCTTAAAATCATATTTAACAAATTAATTGTAATTATAAGTAATTATTGGCTTGAATGCTTTTAGGTATACCTCGAGTCATCATGTACACATGCTGTGCTCTACACAACACAAATTGGGAAACACTGTTTCTCAGAAATCTACCTGAAAGGGCTCAAGGAGATGACACCAAGTTTCTAGTACGTAGAATTTCACGCTTCAGCACGGGTATGTGTTCTATATGACAGCCCTGTGTTTCAAATTTCTCTGTCAATAATGCCACATAAAAACTGTAGATGAAAACTGAACTTATCTATACTTAACTGGAAATTATACTGAGAGTATAGTAACCATGAATTCCTATGGAATAAGGTGATGTCTATATCAGAAAATGTTTATTATTACTTAGGAAATGGATGATAATTTTTAATAAATTCAGATTTATTTATAGTCATCAATGTATTTGTTAGCTCTCTCAAATTATATGCTTAGTCATCTAGTCTAGAATATTCTTTTTTTTTTTTTTTTTTGCAGTTTTGGCTGGGTCTGGGTTTGAACCCACCACCTCTGGCATATGGGGCCAGCACCCTACTCCTTGAGCCACAGGCAACACCCTAGTCTAGAATAGTCTTTAAATGTGTGTTCAAATTTTCCAATTCTGCTCTCTCTCTCTCTCTCTTTTTTTTAGACAGAGTCTCAGTTTGTTGCTCCTCTGTTGAGTACTATGGCATCATAGCTCACAGCAACCTCCAACTCTTGGGCTCAAGCAATTCTCTTGCCTCACTATCCCAAGTATCTGGGACTACAGGCACCCATTTTATCACTTTTTATAAAGAATGTTCATATCTGCAATTTTGTGGGTTGGCCTCTGTTAAAATTCTCTACAATTTCATTAAACATTCAGTTTTATCTTTTACGGATTCTACAATTTCACCTTTAAGTACTCTTGATATTTTCAGATATTAGATGAGGAAACATTTTCACTTAATTTCACAGAAATGTTCTTTTCACACCATAATCTGACACTCAGGTTTTGAATCAAGGAGGTTATTAGAAAATAGTCGCATCCCTAGAAGAAAAGTAAATAACAACAAAAAAATCTAGAGAAAAGTAAAATTGAAAACTTGCATCTGTTTAGAATGTCCCGACAGAGAACATTCACAGTTCTCAGTAATATTCTCTACTCTCATTGCTTGCAGACTTGTAAACCAGTCATTTTTATACCGTTACCCATAGACTTTAAGACATAATTAACCTCAACACGTCAATATATGCACACGATGTAAATTTCATGGATACGCAAATTGCATACGTGTGTGTTTATTTTCATTCTTGGAAAATTAAAACTCTTTCCAATCACAATTTCTTAGGTCAATCATTATCCATTTGTCCAATTAGCAAATGTGGAAATTGATTTAAGATGACGCATGTCAAGGGCAATGTTTTGACCAAACCTCCTCATTACAACTCAAAGTTACTTTTGTAAAGAAAAATTGTATTCATTTACCTTAGTAAAATCTCTGAATTTATCAGTTATAATTCTCATTGATGATGATTAAGAGGACTTTCAGATAAAAGCTTTAGGATTCACACATCTCAAAAACATTATTTAGTAGTTAGTAGCCTAGCATTATGAGAGAATTTTAATAGCTCAGTATATATGTCAAATAAACATAGGGCAGTCTTTTCCTTGATTAGTTATATTATTGATGAGTACAACATATCTACCAATGACTCACTTAGAAAGCCCTGATTTGTGCATTTGGCCATCCATATAAGAAAAGAAAAACATCTGTGTGTTGTTGGATGTACGCATGTGCGTCTGTAGGTGGATGTGCATACCTATGAAGTGTTGTCAGCACAAAGCCTCACCTATACTAGGCAATTTTGTATCATTTTACCCAAGACCATTCTTCTTTTGGTTAAAAGCGAAATTCACCAGTATCATTATTCATATCTGTCCTGTTTCTTGCCACAGTTGAGGGTAGAAAAGTATAAGTTAATTTATAATATGTATTAGGATATCCATGAGAATTAGAGGAAAAAAAATCACTCTCCTGGTTGAGATGAAATTGTTCATATAAAAAAAATATTGGAGACACTATATGGATTATATTTAAAAATTTACACAATTTAGAAAGATACCATAATCCAAATGTATTTCATGCTTGTTTCTTTTACAAATGTATCAACATAAAATTAAATGATACAGAAATAAGATATTTACTTTGAAGAGTTTTAATAATCGAAAACAGCTATATAACTACCACTTCAATCAAGATACAGAAATTTCCACCCAAATTCACAGGTGCTTTTTGCAAGAACAGAGTCTTTGTTATTAGAGAAAGGAAGGAAGGAAGGAAAAATGAAAAATTTTCATTACCCAATGAGTTCCCCCATGTACTTTTATAACCAAATTCTTTCCTTGCCCCAAAATTAAATTCTTCTTTCTTTCTTTTTTTTTTTTTCTTTTCTGGCCAGGGCTGGGTTTGAACCCACGACCTCTGTCATATGGGGCCGGCGCCTTACTCCTTTGAGCTAATGCTACAGGTGAGTTTTTGCTGCTCTTGTACTTGACATAAATACAATTATATAATTTTTTTTTTTTTTGGTAACTGGCTACAATGTAATATATTTGAAATTCCATCATCTTGATAGTACGTTTCAGTAGTCATTTTTTATTACTGAATTATAACCCACTGTATACACATATACCACAGTATTTTAAATAATTTTCATGTTAATAGACATGTGAGCTGTTTTTGGTTTTGGCTATCATGAGAAGGGTTGCTATTATGATTCTTATATGAATCTTTTTGTGGACATTTTTGCTGTTGTTGATGGCAGTATAAATATCTAGTAATACAATTTTTTAGACATAGATATATTTACCTGATAAAGAAATATGCAAATACTAGTCCCAAAAAGTTATACTAATTTGTGTGTTAATCAGCATGTATGAGAGTGCCAGCTGCTTTACATCTGCACCAATACTTGATACTGAAGTTTACCCACTCTGCTACATGTAAGCTAAAATATTTTTAGTATTTTAAATTACATTTCTCTAAAGAGTAGTAATGCTGTACCTTTTCATATGAAGGATCTATTAAAGATTTTGGCTGTGTCTAATAGGCTTGTTTTTCTTTCTATTGTTCATTTGTAAGAATTCTGTATATTCTGCATATATATTCTAGAAACACATTCTCGTGCATATACAATTTCTCTAACTTGTAGCCTGTCAATTAATTGTCTTAATGGTATTTTTAAGGAAACATACATTTTTGATTATGATGAAGTCCAATTTATCTACTTTTCTTCCTTTTATAGTATACGCATTTTGGTTCTTATTCAAGAATCTTTTTCCTGGTATAAGTTCCCATAGATACGTATTTTTAAATCTACTTTTTTAAGTCTATGATTATGGGTGTTATATTTCAGTCTGTATTCTACCTCAAATTAATTTTGTGGATGAAGTGAGAAAGGAGTTGAAATTTTTTTTTTCCTAGCAATTTTTTTAAGATGATTTTCTTTTCCAATTGCAATGACTTTTCACATTGATTGCATATCAGTTGTTCATGAAAACGTGCAGGCATTTTTAGAATCTATTTTGTTCAATTGATTGTATGGCTATAATCATACTCCACATGATGCTTTGTTACTTGCAACTTCATTGTTAGTACCAAATCAGGTGGATTATACCCTTTATATTAGTTATCTGACTTCTAAGAAATTCTTCTTTTGCAAGATCATTTTAGCTCATCTGTTTTATTTAAATTTTTACGTAAATTTTAGGATCAGCTATTTGTTCAATAAAGGCTGCTGGAATTTTGGTAGAAATTGTATGGGATTTATAATCAATTTACTGAAACTGACATATTAATAATATTGAATCTTCCATTCACAAATATCATGTATTTCTCCATATATTTATTTTTTGCTTATCCTAGCAATGGTTATAAAAATTATAAAGTTATTTGATACTGCTGTGAATTATATTTCTTTATTTTCCAAATTTTAACCATTTTATTTATTGTAAAAGCGTATTTTCTTTCAGCAATTTAAAATGGAATTTTATTATCTTGTTTCTCACTTTATTTCTGATAAAAAATTTACAATAATGTCTTTATTCTCTAATACAATTTTTTTCTTTGGTTATTTTTAAGATCTCCTTTTCTTTAGTTTTCACTATTTTCACTGCAATATATTTACGTATATTTTTCTCTTTCATTTGCTGGTTGAGAATTCATTGACTATTAGATCTGTTTTTGTCCTTCATCAATTTTGAAAACTTCTCGGCCCCATAATTTTGGAAATTTATTTTTCCTCTGATTTTTTCTGCCTACTTTTTTGAACTTAACTTATAGTATATTAAATTGGCTGATATTCCCCAACATTTTATTCAGTTAGATGTAGGCTGAATTTAAGCCTATCTTATGATTTCTTCCTTTCTGATATTGTATTTTTCATTACTATCATTCAATTCAGTTAACTTTTTTACCATCTGTATTTCGGCTGAACGATTCCATATTCACACGTTTTTCACCTTTTTAAGCACTTGCTGTCATTATTCATACAAAATTATTCTGGAGTGCCCATCTGATAAATATAACACTTGGATCATTCCTGGGACCACTTCGGTCTATACATCATTTCCTCTCTTGAACTGGGGGTCACAGTTTATTGATACTGTGTGCTTGGAATATTTAATTTTGTACTGAAAGTTTCATACAAAATTAATAGTGGAGTCTTAAGTAAAATATATATACACATATATGTATATAAAAATATATATGTGTGTGTATATATATATATATATATATATTTTTTTTTTTTTTTAAGAAAGGGGCAGGTGTCGTTTGTGATAAGCCAAAACAATAAAACTAAAGTACACTTAAACTGGGTAGAGGTAAATTTTTCAGAGCCTTTGTATAGTTCAGATCAGAATTATCTTTAAATATTTTGTAGATAGAACTCGGTCCAGACATCTAAACACCTAGGAGATTCCAGAGATCTCCTTTGTGTCCCAGTTACACCCCTGGCTTTCAACTGTGTAGCTTTTTCGCAGCTTCACTGCCAGTTTTCTTTTAGGCTTTGTAAGAGTTCTGGGTCAGCAGGTCTGCATTTGCTTTCTGGAACCTTCAAGTCCCATTTCCAGGCTTCTGTGGGACTACAGCTCTGTGCCATGTGGAGGTCTGGGAGTTCTCTAGAAGTTCATCTCTTAGTTCTCCTGACCTCCCCTCAGGATCTTGTAGGTGACAGTCCAGTGTGCCCAGGGGGCTTCCCTTCACTTTCTTATCTGACTAAAGCCTTTCTGTAGCTGATGACAGGCAGTTCCCATAATTCTGGCCACACTCCTGCTTCCATCTCCACCACACAAACGTATAGACTCAGTTTGCTGTTTAGCGGGGTGTTCTACATTTATTTGATTACGACAGCCCACGTGCCACTGTTAAATGTGACTAAAATTCTCCCACTTGCTGTGGGCTGAGCTCCATCTGTTTGTCTACCAGAGGTAGGAACAGTTGTGACTTTGTTCTCATAGGAATAGAACTGAAACTTTCTGGAATTTAGTTGTTGTTATTTTTGTGTGTGCGTGTGAGATTAATTTTGGGGTGAGTTTTTCAAAATCTTATTGCTGTACTTTATCCAGGGGAATGGGATGTGGGAATGACCATATCATGTGACATCTTGATGTTTCTCAATGTTTATTAATGAAAAAAAAAAAAAAAATCCCACATTGGGGCAGTACCTGTGGCTCAAAGGAGTAGCGCGCCAGCCCCCATGCCAGAGGTGGTGGGTTCAAATCCAGCCCCAGACAAAAACTGCAAAAAAAAAAAAAAAAAAATTACCACATAAGTATTATAAAATATAATGAAATAATGCATATATGAGAATTACATATGGCTTTGTCTTTATTTACGTAGCTACATATACAAATTCTTTCTACATATATAGAAAGAATGGGAAATGATGAATGAGATATATTAAATTTGACATATTCTAATTATCCTCTGGAAGATATCAATATTTTATTAATATACTAATAGCTGTTAAAATACCGATCTTTTAAAGTTTAAAACATAATTCCAAAAGTACTGAATTGATATTGGCTAAATATGGAATATCCTCAAATGTGGCTAGATATGGAATAAACCCAAGTGCCCATAAGTAGTTATTTGTTATTTGCATCCATTATCATTTTTAACGTTACTAAACTATGTTGAGATGGGTAGAACCATTATTTTTATTTTGTAACTGAAAAAACTGACGCAGTTGGAAAGGCAAGATTTCAACATATCTGATTTTACTATGAAGGTTTTTGTTAAGTAGAATGCAGTGTTGCCTCCAACATTATAAAGTAATTTTTTTAAATCACAATAAAGAAATCAGATAGATACGTCTTATAGAATAATAAATCCATTTGTTTGAATATAATGTAGATGTGAACAAAATTGCTTATGGGACTTTTTTCCTGTAAAATCCTACATCATGTTTAGGCAAATAAGCATGCCAACATTATATGACATAATTTAGTACATTTATTCTATTGAATGATAGTACATTTTTGTATAATCTGTCCCACTTTTGCAAAGGTTTATTTGCTGCATCAAAGAATTATATTGAACTACCAAAGTATATTTCTCCTATCAGAACTCTGACACTATAGTGAATGAATTAGATCAGTTAAAGTCCTTTTATATTGTAAAAAAAATTGTATTTTTTTAAAGAGACAGGCTGATATTATAATTTCTTGGAAACGTGGTGTGATAGAGTGCGAGTTAAAATTCTAGCTGGAACGATCAATTGCCTTTTTTTTTCAATTGCCTCTTTTCTTTTTTTTTTTTTTTGGTAGAGAAAGAGTCTTACTTTGTCGCCCTCGATAAAGTGCTGTGACATCACACTGCTCACAGCAACCTCCAACTCCCCCCAGCCTGAGGCGATTCTCTTTCCTCAGCCTCCTGAGTAGCTGGGACTACAGGTGCCCAGATGTTGTGGCACCTATATTTTTTTGTTGCAGTTGGGCTGGGGCTGGGTTTGAATCAGCCACCTTCAGTATATGGGGTCAGTGCCCTATCCACTGAGCAACAGGTACCGCCCAATAATGTTCCCTTGTATCTGTATGTGTGGGGTGTGAGAGTGTGTGTGGGGGGCAAATAATATACAAAGTAACAGCTAGCATTGAAGCAAAATAAGAAGAGTAATGATAGTCTAATACAGTGACTATGGGAGAGAAAATATATTAATTGCAAATGCTCAGTTTCTAATGATATACTAACTATGGTATACACTAAAATTTTCTCTTCTCTCATTCCCCCCCCCATAAGCACATTTAGATCAAATTTTAGCAACTGAGGACAATTATAGTGTTTTCAGCATGGAATTGGAACTCAGCACCATTTTAGGCAAATATTAGTGATATAAGACGAGTTTTTAAGCAAAATAGAGGTAAATCATTTGTTTGAATACAATAATAATAAATACAGCTTAATGATACCATCTCTGTGGGAAGGAACATGTAATTCTCTTGATGAACTCTAAGGGATGTCTTTGAGTTTCCATGATTGTCAGATCACACTTCAGTTCAGATTCTACATCCAGCTGGTGCCCTTTATTATGTTATTTATAATGATTTAAAATCCCTCCCTAGCAGCTCCCTGCTGAGGATGGCAGCGGGTGCAAAGAGAGAGATTTATACCTGACTACCTCATATGCTACACAAACAGCATGTGCCTATCAGACCCCAAATTTTGAATAATGAATACTTAATGAAACTTTAATCAATCTTTTATGTTTATTTAAACAGTGAGAACAGGTTCCTCTTTTCTGTGGCATATGTACGTAGTTTTTTACTAACACTCCCAAAAGTAATGGATAGTCTAATTTTCCAAATATTTATATCATAGTTTCAATATTTTAAAACATCTGTCGATTTCATCCTCAACACTAAAAATAGTGGTTTCGTCTGGTACATTATTGTTCTAACCACACAAATGCTCCCTGACCACACAATATCCTAGGTCACACAAAATAACTCACATGGACTATTTTTTTTTTTTTTTTATCATTATATGTGCCAGAAATAAGTGCTGTCATGTCATCCGTTAGCACCAAAATGCGTGTGAGACCTTTCCCTCAGCAGTCTGGGTGCCTTTGTGCTGTTGATTTAATTCTGTTATTAGATAAATAATTTTATCCACTCTCTCATTTTTTCTTCTCCTAGGAAATTATGCCATTATTAGTAGGCTGAGTGATGCTTATTTAGTTTTACACTCTTGCCTGCTATTAATGACATAAATTTGTCAATTTTAGACTGGAAAACATTTTCTGATTATTTTATACAACACCCAAAACTCAATAATTTTAACAGTAGTCCTCACACTTTGTTTTGAAATGATGTGAAATCATAATGAGTATTTGTAATGTTGTGCAATAGGTAGATACACAGGAAAAAACTGTGAATGCTGTTGTAATACATATATTAATAATTCTTAAGATATTAATGGTTTTCTTCCTCTTACAACTTTTGGGCTGCCTACAAGAATATTAGTTTTATACCCTGCCCATCTCACCATATACATATTCATATCATGTATTTTCTGACTTCAGCTTACTATTTTCACCTGTATTTATTCTCATAAATTTTTTCATAAATATGATTATTTTATTAATATCATTATTTCTCCACATTATATGCTTTATTTAACAAGTTTAAAGTGATCTTTTAGTTTGGTGGTTTGGAATAATAAAATAATTTTTTTTTTTTTCTTTTGCAGTTTTTGGCAGGAACTGGGTTTGAACCCACCACCTCTGGCATATGGGGCTGGCGCCTTACTCCTTTGAGCCACAGGCACCGCCCAACATAATTTTTTTTTTTTTTTTTTTTGAGACAGAGTCCCACTTTGTTGCTGTGGTGTTACAGCTCACAGCAACGTCCAACTCTTGGGCTTAAGCAATTCTCTTGCCTCAGCCTCCCAAGTAGCAGGGACCAACTATCTGTTTCTTTTTCTTTCGATACAGGTTCTCGCTCTTGCTCAGGCTGCTCTCCAACTTGTGCACTCAGACAATCCACCCACCTAGGCCTCCCAGAGTGCTAGGATTATAGGCATGAGCCATGGGGTCCAGCCTAACATAATATTTTTAAAAACCCACAAATTTAAAAAGTGTGAATAATAGCAAATGATAAAAATACCAGCTGAAATAGTCTTTTAGTTGAATGCTATCCAGGACAAAATGATCAATACATACTTTATAGAGTCATATAAAATTTCTAAACATGAATGAAAAAATATGTAGTAGACTTTGTATAGAAATTAATCTTTAATTAACTGCTAAAGATGTGTTGTTATTTGAAGAGCAAATTGTGTGAGTTGCCCACAAATTAATAATTTCTTTAAGTGGTTGAATTTTCTCTTGTTGAGCAAAGTTACTAACTCATTTGCAACAATTTTATTTCCATTTTTGTATAGCATTTACTTTTAGCAATTCTGTTTAATATTTTCCAAGTTCACTTCATAATTTTATACCATATTACTCTCAGTCATGGCTTTCTTGAATTAAATGCAGGGAGTCTATTAAACCATGATGCCTGTAGTGGAAATTCACATCATATACAAGTCGATGGCACCAGGTTAAAAAGTGTACTTCAGTACAATAAAATCATACATTTATACAGATTATAAAATTTAATATGGTTTACATTTTAGAAAAAAAAAGTTTGTAATGTGGAATGACCTGGATAGCCTAGAAAAGTATACCCTAAAATACATAAACTTGGCCAAACATAGAAAGCACTGAACTAACATGTCTAAAGCCATATGCCCAGGATATAATAATGCTTAATTTTCAACTCTGAAAAACGAGCGAGTGACTAGACAATTCACATTATGCTTCCTTAGGAATTTTCAATATTATAAACATGTAAATAAGCTTGAATCATGATAGTGATTCAAGATTATTCATCTCAAAATTATGTTATACATAAGTATGTCACGCATTAGGTATAAATTCTCCAGTGCCACTATGTAGGAAAGTAAAGATAAAAATATTGATGAGAAAAAAAACTAAACATGGTATACTATTTTCAATCAAGTATCACTGGCTATCTGTGCAAGTGAATGCTCATTTTTTTATTTTGTTTATTCAAAACACTTCATTTGAGGTGTGGTTTCTAATCTTACCTATTTCCAATGTTTCCCCAAAGAAATAGCCTTCCAAAAGAGCTCTCTCACATACATTTTGCCCAAAGTTTATAGTTTAGTTTTGTTTTTCGCTATTACTCTTTCATGGGAAACAGTGGGCAATGACATTTATGTAACAGGAGGCAATAAGTGGTGAACCTCTCAAGCAAAAACTTCTAGTTTTCTTAAAATTCGGTTGAGTAAATTTTATTGAGAAATTAACATGAACAAGGTGCACTGTGAGGATGTCCCCTGTTCTCAGGGCCTGAGTGGCCTGGAGTTCCCACTGTGGCTCTCCTCCTGCCTGAACACAGAGAACCTGTCTACAGGGCTCATTCCCAGCAAAAGTTACTTAATACGTCATGCAGAGTTTGGCTTCCATACGGAAATTGGCCCAAGAAGAGTAAAACAAAGTTCTTTTCATAATCATGCTTCATAAATGAAGTATCCTAAGACCAATTAAAGTTTCAATGTCTTAGAACTTTTCAATCTACCATGAAAGATAGAATGTGGGCTGAAAGTCACCTATTCACCTAAAATTCTTTTGTAAAGTTAGTAAAGGAATATATCCCTAGAAATTAAAACAAATCCTACCAATTTCTGTAATTAGGTACATGCAAACTAATGTATAGTTACATTTAATAATTAATTGTGAATTAACAATCCAATTGACGCTAAACATCACAGAAAAGCAGACTTTTTTATATCTAGTCTAGAAATATATAATTTAATGTATAGATTAAATTCTTTGCACACCATGTATCGATTTAAACCAAGACAAACATACAAGTGAGTATCCCTTATCCAAAATACTTGAGAGCAGAATTATTTCATACTTTAGATATTTTTCAGATTTGAGAGTATTTGCATCTACTTAATGATATCTTGGGTACTGAACCTAAATATAAATATGAACTTTAATTATGTATTCTGTACACATTATACACATAGTCTGAAGGTAATTTTATATAATATTTTAAATAATTCTGTGCATGAAATAAAGTTTTGATTGTATTTGACAAGTATCCATAACATGAAATCAGCTTTGGAAATTTCCACTTGTGGCATCATGTATGGTTTTTGAATTTTGGGGCATTTCAAATTTTGGACTTTTTCAGTACAGGTGCTCAGCCTACAGTGGATAAGATATACTCAAGACATACCTTTTGAAGCAGTTGACTGAAAAACATCAGGATTGCCTTTTTAACTTGGTTGAGTGAGAGCCTTTGACTACGTCTGTGGTACTGTACTTGCCTAGATTGCAAAGAGAATACGTAGTAAAAATAATCTTATCTGTAATTATGAAAGGGACATCATCATTAGGTCAACTCTCTCTAATATAAAAAGGAACAGAGGAATGATTCATTCCCTCTTTACTTTTTTTTTTTATTAAATCATAGCTGTGTACATCAATATGATCATGGGGCACCATACACTTGGTTCATAGACCATTTGACACATTTTCATCGCATTAGTTGACATAGCCCTCCTGGCATTTTCTTAGTTACTTTGCTAAGACATTTACATTCCACATTTACCAAGCCTCATATATACCCTTGTAAGATGCACCACGGGTGTGATCCTTTCAATGCCCCTCCCTCTACCCACCTCCCCCCTCCCGCCGCACCCTTTCCCCCTTCCCCCTATTCTTAGGTTGTAACTGGGTTATAGCTTTCACGTGGAGGTCCTAAATTAGTTTCATCGTAGGGGTGAGTACATTGGATACTTTTTCTTCCATTCTCGAGATACTTTACTGAGAATAATATGTTCCAGCTCCATCCATGTAAACATGAAAGAGGTAAAGTCTCCATCTTTCTTCAAGGCTGCATAGTATTCCATGGTGTACATATACCACAATTTATTAATCCATTTGTGGATCGATGGGCATTTGGATTTTTTCCATGACTTAGCAATTATGAATAGGGCTGCAATAAACATTCTGGTACAAATATCTTTGTTATGATGTGATTTTTGGTCTTCTGGATATATGCCCAACAGAGGAATTACAGGATTGAATGGCAGATCTATTTTTAGATCTCTAAGTGTTCTCCATATATCTTTCCAAAAGGAATGTATTAATTTGCATTCCCACCAGCAGTGCAAAAGTGTTCCCTTTTCTCCACATCCACACCAACATCTCTGGTCTTGGGATTTGGTGATATAGGCTAGTCTCACTGGAGTTAGATGATATCTCAAAGTAGTTTTGATTTGCATTTCTCTGATGATTAAAGATGATGAGCATTTTTTCATATGTCTGAAGGCCACGTGCCTGTCTTCTTCAGAGAACTTTCTCTTCAAGTCCCTTGCCCAGCCTGTGATGGGATCACTTGTTCTTTTCTTGCTAATGCGTTTGAGTTCTCTGTGGATTCTTGTTATTAAACCTTTGTCAAAAGAATAATACAATAGATCAATAAATCAAAAAGCTGGTTTTTTGAAAAGGTCAACAAAATAGATAAACCATTGGCCAACCTAATCAGGAAAAAAAGAATAAAATCTCTAATATCATCAATCAGAAATGACAAAGACGAAATAACAACAGACTCCTCAGAAATCAAAAAAATCCCTAATGAATATTACAAGAAACTTTACTCTCAGAAATATGAAAATCTGAAGGAAAGGGACCGATACTTGGAAGCTCGTCACCTTCCAAGACTTAACCAGAATCAGGTGGAAATGTTGAACAGGCCCATATCAAGTTCGGAAATAACATCAACCATACAAAACCTCCCCAAAAAGAAAAGCCCGGGACCAGATGGTTTCACATCAGAATTCTACCTAACCTTTAAAGAGGAATTAGTACCTATACTACTCAACCTGTTCCAAAAGGTAGAAAAAGAAGGAAGACTACCCAACACGTTTTATGAAGCAAACATCACCCTGATCCCCAAACCAGGAAAAGACCCAACAAGAAAAGAAAACTACAGACAGATATCACTAATGAATATAGATGCAAAAATATTCAACAAGATCCTAACAAACAGAATCCAGCAACACATCAAACAAATTATACATCATGATCAAGTTGGCTTTATCCCAGGGTCTCAAGGCTGGTTCAATATACCTAAATATACCTAAATCTATAAATGTAATTCAGCACATAAACATAGTAAAAAACAAAGACCATATGATTCTCTCAATCTATGCAGAAAAAGCTTTTGATAACGCCCTCCTTACTTTTGAATCTAACCTGATTCTCTTTAGCATGATTTACATTACTAGATCCTTGTTTTTATAGATATCATCATTTGGTTTTAAAATTCAAATGCTTCCTGGCTCCTGTTTTTAATTTAGTTCATCACTTTCTTTGACATATTTTAATATCTTATTAAGAGGTTGCCGTTGGCCTTTTGTTGTTGTTGTTTTTATGTTCAATTAGCTAAAAGCCATCCAATTCCCATTCTTCTCATGTAAGTGACTCAGTGGATATTACTGGATTAAGAACATTCAAGCCTTGGCGGCACCTGGGGCTCAAAGGAGTAGGGCACTGGCCCCATATGCCGGAGGTGGCGGGTTCAAACCTAGCCCCAGACAAAAAAAAAAAGAACATTCAAGTATTTCACAGGGGCACTTTCTCCCCCTGTATAGGATCAGTGTAACTGCATGAGTGTTGTTATCCACTTAAAGATTATCAAGTAAGTCCCTTTGAAAGATTGGTTTCTATTCCAATGGATGTTTTCAGACAGTATATTGCATGGAATTTTATAGGAATTAGGACACTGAAGTGGGAACGGCTTTTCTTGTCACAAAAGGGATGATCCAGCATTGCCTATATAAAATGCTCAAGGATTAAATTTTTGCGCAATTTCTACTATGCTTTTTACATTTTTACTGTACAAGAGACTCTCGTTATTTGTACCAGAGAAGGGCAGAAATAGGACACGATGTGCCACGCCGACACAACAGCCTCAGCATTCAGTTTTTAAGTTGGCTGCATCAGAGCAGGATTGCACCAGGGAAGGCAGAAGGGCTGACCCTGTGACAGAATTAAAGAACATGTTGTTGCTTGAAGCACTGTGATGTTAATTTACTACTCAGTAAACACAACAAGCTTGTCTGAGGCTCACAGGCCTAGAGAGACAGGAACCGTGAAGGTACCTGTGTGAATAGCTGCTTAGCTAATTATGAACAGTGGATGATTAGCGATGTGCAAGGTGATTCTCCTACCCAACGTTTTATTCCCTACACCTGTACCTCTGAGTCCACATGTTGTCAGAGGTATAAAAACCCAATGATTTACAAGATAACCTCTGAATGTATAATACTTTCAAAATAGGATTAGTGCCCATTAAAATTATAAATGTATTAGAATTTGACAGATGGGACTTTAATAAGCTGGGCTCTCATAGGATTTCTGATATTCTGCTGTTCCTGGCTACGAACAGGAAACGTTGCATGGCCGGTGGTTCTTCATAGAATTCTCCTATGGTTTCCTGTTGCAACCAGAATAAATAGATCCATTTAGCTATGTTTTGCAAGAAATGTCATGTCCTCACTTATACCTACCTCTCTGATCTCTTTTCCTGCTTCTTTTCTACTCAATCATTACACTTTATTCCCAAAAGCCTCTTTAATGTCCCTTAACCGTGCCCTGGGCTTTTTTACCTTGCGATTTTTTTATCCTGGATTATCCTTCCACTAGGTCTTCGTGATGCTAATTTCTTATCTTCCAAGTCTCTGGGGAGACTTTTCCTGACTGCAATGGCTGAAGAAGCTTTTTTGCACACCTGTTTCCCCTTGTTACTTTTTACTACTTTGCACAGTTCCATGATATCTCAGCACATATCAGGATCTAAAATTTTATTTGTTAAAATTTTTATTTTCGGTATTTCTCCTACCAGGATCTAAGTCCTAAGTCTTAGGGCTCCATCCATCTCTGTAAGAACACAAAAATCGAATAAGATTTGATGGGAAATAATGCTATTGCTAGTTAGTGTACTAATTTATAAACTTAGAAAAAGTCTCATATATATTTATTTGAAAATTTAATTTTGATTAAAATAATTATTAGGGTGGAAGGAAGGCGTGAATAAGAATAATGCCATAATAAATTTATGTAAGATTGTTATTTGTAAAAGTATATATAATCTTTAACTTATCCCAGTATATATTTTAAGAACTAGTATAATTATAATGTTAATTCTTATGTGCACTTTTTTTTATTAAGTCATTTGTACATAGATCATGAATACATTTATGCCATTATGGGATTCAATGTGTTGATTATTTGTACAAATTGGAGTGCTTACATCCTACTAATCAACATAGCCTTCACCTCATTTACCCAATTACAGCGTTAAGACATTTGTGTTCTATGCCTGATAGATCCAACTTGTACTTGCAATATGTTCCATAGGTGTGGTCCCTTTTTTGTATTTTGTTCTGCTCTTCTTTTTTTATTAATTATGTTCTAAGTAGCAAAAAGGAAATATCATTTTATTTGGCCATTCTTCTGAGCTACAAGTTTTATTACCCAAAATGTAAGTATGTCTAAATTTGAAATAAATTCTTTTGAGGGCATTTAGAAATAACAACAATAACAACAATAATAAAACGCCACCTGGAATCTGTGTCACTGGGATCAAAAATGCCCACTTGCTGAGCAGTGAGCAGGAGTCACTGGCTGACACTCTTTGCTGACACTAATGCAGTTAGTCATCCCAGCAACATGAGGGCAGCATTCTGTGTTCTGTGTCACAGTTCAAGAAACCGAGATGTGCAATGCTAAGTAAGACGCTCATGTTTAAAAGGTAGTGAGTGTGAGAACCAAAACTACCCTCTCTGGCTTCAGAGGGTGAAGAGCTGATTTGAGAAAAGGGAAACAAACTAAAGCATCCTTCATTTCCTTCAGTTGCTAAAATCTCAGAACAAAGAAATAAACACTCAAAAAGCTATGGTTTACGGGAGTTTACATCTTAAAGTCTCTGTCTGGCATCTTTTTTATTCAGAATGTTTTCAATTAATTCATTTTCAAAACTCAGCTTCCTTTTGAAAAGCAGAAAGTAGACCCCAGCCTCCAGTTAAAGAGATGACCCAAGGCATGTGTTCACTGTAGTTATTTGTCCCAAAATGTTAAATAGATTTGTGGGGATATTTTATTTATTTCTATGATATATTTTAGATATTAAGCTCCAGTATGGCAAAAATGTGACTGCTTTTTGGCTCATCCCTGGGTTTCTAGTGAGTTACAATCCAGATTTATATGTAAACCTGGATTACATTTTACATTTATTATACTTATAATTTTACATTTATTATATGTAATATATATTACATAAAACATATATGTAATATGTAATAAATATAAAATTATTATTAAAAATATAAACATTTTAAATATTAAAAATATGATAAATATAAGAGTATTACAAACACACACAAAAAAATTCAGATAAAATTTTGACACCATGTATTTAAAATATATTTACCTGACATTTCTCACATGCACACAATATACCAATGAATGTGTTCATACTAAGATATCACCTCGTACACTACATCTTTTGTAGCCTGAAGTTTTGGAAGTTGATACAGGTTGGAACACATTTTCCAGAAAACTGTTTCTATAAGAAGACAGAGAGCAATGACTCTATACGGAAGTGACAACGTATTACTTAAACTTATGCTTTAGTTGGATTGCAAAATAACACTGACAATTATAGTGTCACCAATCAGAAGACGTATGGTGGACAGGAAATCAGAGTGAAAACAAAATAGCAGTCTTTACTGAGTGCAAATCAATGAAAAACAATATAGCAGTCTGATCTCAGCTAATTTTATAAAAATGGTGTGACCAAGTGAGCCCCTAGCTAAGCCACTACCAGGGCCTTGTGTAGCCTCATGGACAGGCATGGGTCCCCAAACAACAAGCTTAGCAACTTAAATTTCCACATAATTCCAGGAAATCTCTCATTATGTGTGTCTTACAAAGTGGTCTCTTCATAGTAGGTTCTTAATAAATATTTGCTAATTAAAAGTCAGATGACAGCAATGTCTTCTTGCACCATTCCTTTCCTAATGAGCCTGCTAAATAAATAATACACACACCAGTTAGACACCAAAATTAACTTCAGAACAATTACTCTTTTCTATGCTATGGTATTTGTTAGTAGGGGATTTATATTTCCCAGCAGGAACTATTGTGGTTTAATGATTCATGCAAATACAGAGGCAGGTTGAAATAGTTTGTACTTCTTGAATCACTGCTTCATGTAGACATTTTAAAAAGAATATAAATGATAAGTCAAAAACAATATGTTTAAGTGTTACAGTTTACTACCCAATTGTATATACTGTAATTCTACATGACCAGTAACATGTACAAACAAAAACTATTTTATATATTTTAAAGAGTTATGCTGGAATATATTTAACAAAAGAGCTGAAAGACCTTTCTCTATACAAGTATGAGACACGGAGTGAAGGAATTCCTGAAGATGTGAAAAGATGGAAAAAGACACCATGCTCAGGATCAGCAGAATCAACATTGTTAGAATGGCTGTACTAGCCAGATCGATGTACAGATTCAATGCAGTTCCCATTAAAACAACTAAGCCATTTTTGGCACATCCAGAAAAAAATAGTTCTATGCTTCCTATGGAACCAGAAAAGACTCCAAATAGCCAAGGCAACTTTACAAAAGAAGAGCAAAGTGGGAGGCATCACTTTAGCAGACTTTAACCCATACTGGGAGGTTATAGTAACCAAAACAGCATGGTACTGGCACAAGAACAGACACAGAACAGGGTCAGAACAGAAAACCCAGGTGTCAAACCATCCTAACGTCGCCATCTGATCTTTGACAAAGCAGAGAACAGCGTACACTGGGCAGAAGAATCCCTACGGACTAAATGATGACGGGCAAGTTGCATAGCCAAGCGTGGAAGATTGAAACAGGATCCGTACCTCTTGTCACTCACAACAATTAACTCGTGATGCATAAAAGACCTACACCTGAGAAAGAAAACCATGAGAATCCTAGAAGAAAAAGTTGGAAAAACTTTATAGATAATGGCCTAGGCAAATAATTCATGAAGAAGACCCCCAAAGCAATGACAGCAACGACAAAAATAAATGGGATCTGATCAAATTAACAATCCGCACCACCAAGGGGACAACCAAAGAGGCCAATAGATGGGGCGGGGGGTCTAGCATGGGGTGTGCGCGGGAGGGGGCGTGGCGTTGGGCCTGGCGGGGGCGTGGCGCTGGTCGGGGCGTGGCATGGGCGTGGCCAGGCGGGGCAGTGGCGCGGGACTAGAAGCCTCACTCGCCACATCTGCCCTCCAGGCGGGTCTGGGAGCCTCTGGGGTGCCCAGCGCGGTGCCAGGAGGGGCGGCTCTGGCGGAGCCACGGATCTAGTTGCTTTTAGGAACCAGGCATGCTGAGCACACCCCGGCTGCGCTCCGTGGTGTCTGTGGAAGCCACCGAGGAAGGTACCACCAGACACTCTCCAGGGCTTTCCTGGAACTTGCTGAACAGGCCTCCAGGTGGCCGCGAGTCCAGGTCACTTGAGGTCGACTGTGCGAACGGGAGGGCTCCCTGGTGCTGGAGACCGAGCCGCGTGTGGCGCAGGCACTGTCACTGCAGCTGGTCAGCGATGGGACCCAGGAGAAGCTCAGTCAAGGGTGGGGGGTGACTTCGTGAAGAGCCACCAGCAGCCTCCGCAGGGAATGGGCGCGGTGTCCAGGGAAAGACGCTGTTCCTCTGGCGGAGACCCAGACAGACTGCTGTCCACCACCGGGAGGCTGACCGCCACGTTCGCCGCTGGGGGAGACGGGACAGCAGTGCCATCAGCACCTGCCTGAAGGGGCTGCTGTTGGGGCCTAGAGAAGGATTAATACCAGGATTGTGTAAAGGGCGTGTGAACAGGGAGTTCAGCGCCTTATCCTGAAGATCTGAGAAGGGGCGGGTCTGCTCCTGCTCCACGTGGCCGAGGGGTGGACGTCGGAGTTGACTCTGAATCCAACGGACACGGCCCCGTACTGTTCAGAACAACTGCTGAAACGAAGGAGGAACAAGTAGCAGAAGAATTAGAAGACAAAAAAAGAAAACCTGCGGAGATACTTGACAACTTTATTGACCTGTTTAGGCGGCTGGCGATGCCGTTTCCCACTAGCTGGTGGTTGAGGCGACCTCGGCTCTGAAGGGCTGGACAGTCCGCAGTGGGGCGCGCCCTGCACAGGCCTCCCGCACAGACAGCTGAAAGTTGGGGTGCAGACAGGAGAGTGATCGGCACACTGAGGCCGAGAGACGAGCAACTGCGCCCCCCACCTTCACCGTGGACGGCCTGTCCCCCGCGTCTGTCCAGCCCTCTGGGCAGGAGGTGTGAGGTGGGCCCCGAGAGTGCACACAGCCCCGCACGGGCAGTGAGCTTGGCAGTATTTGAGCTGGCTGGAGGAAGCGGAGAAAGCCCCCAGCCATGTTTCTGAAGATATTTTCGTATTCCTGGGAAACTGGATTAAAATTTTTTTTAATAAAACTATCAGTAATGATGGCAATACTGCGACATTTATAATCATAATGTTTACAATGTACCTTGCTTTTTTTTTAATCTAATTGCTTTTCTTAAATACTACCAGAATAGTTCTTTACACATCCATAAGCTTTATTATACTTGTTAAAGAAACGTACCTCTAATTTCTGTGTCGCTAATGTAAAATGCTGGACGTAAGCAGACGGTTCAATTATCACCTTCATAGCAGGAAGCGGGGAAAACCTGCGCAGGCTGCTGGAGATCACACCTGTTTCACCAGCGCCTGTGAAGTCTGCACCAGCACTGTCGTCTGAGCAAGATGCCGTGCTGCAGTGTTCACCGTGGCTGCCACAGTGGAGAGGGTGAAGGGGGCTTGAGACACCCAGGGAGAATGGCCAAATTAAACAATCTCAAAACAACAGATGCTGGTATGGATGCAGAGACAAAAGAACATTCATTCACTGTTGGTGGGACTGAAACTAGTACAGCCTCTATGGAAATCTGTATGGACATACCTCAAATAATGTAAAATAGAATTACCATTTGATTCAGCAGCCCTACTGCTGAAAAAGGCCATTTTATGAAATGGACACCTGCACTTGAATGCTTACAGCAGTACAATTCACCATTGCAAACACACAGAAACAACCCAACTGCCTGCCAATGTGGAATGGAATGCAGACTATGGAGTCTTACTCAACCATAAAAAGGGCAATATGGTATCTTTTGTGACAACCTGGATGGAAGTGGAAGCCATTCTTCTAAGTGAAACATCAGAACGAAGAACAAACACATTTAGTCAATACAAAGTTGGAAGTAATTGATCAACACTTAAGTGACAGAGGGAAGTAAATCTCTGGAAGAATGAAGTGGGGGTGGAGCAAGGGAGCATGGGTAAATTCACACCAATTAGGTACAGTGCACACTATCTGAGTGAAGGGCACACTTATAATTTTGACTCAATCTGTACAAAAACAAAGTATGAAAACATGGGTATCTCCTAATACGATGAAGTAAAAAAGTAAACAAATATAAAAGAAATAATTATGCTATAGATTTGCCTAGAAAGAAATTTTCCTGATGTTACTGTTTAGAATGCAGAGGACCAAAATCCTCCTTACTCCTGGTAACTTTCGAGTTCTAAGTATTTAAGTCACTTGACATAGTGATGGATTTGAAGGACATCCATTTAGTTAAAGACTGAAAATGGATTCACAAGCTGGTGATTATTTCTAAATCCAAAGCCCTCTTCACATCAAGTTCTTCTTATTAAACCAAAAACACGGAGGAAATCCATTGAAATTAATGACCAAGGCTGAGTATCTGTTTAAAGCCCAAGTTAGCTTTAAAAAGAATGGATAAACATTTTTGGTAAGTAAGACAGAAGTTTTGCAGTCAATATTTTAGGAAAATAATTCTAGACTGTCTGCTAAGTACTAACTCTGAATAAAAAAGAGAGAACATTCTTTTCTTCCACAAGAGTATTCAAATATTCCAAAAAATTGATGCTCTTTTTGAAAAATAAAAGCATGATGTAATTATTTTTATGGACAGGGTCTTTTGCCTCAGAGAGACCTTATATTATAAGGCTTTCAGAATGCCTTACTCTGATATATTTCATGTTTTTACACCTTCTATATGTCAACAACCTGAAAATTACTCCAAAATTCAGTTATCTGTCTCACTGATAAAATTACAAAGTCAGCATTCAAACAAGACATTTTCAGTCCTATTCAGGAACTTTTAACTTAGGCTCTATTTTAAGACTCTCCAAATAACTAAATCAAGCTAAATAACTATTCTCACTAAATCAAGCTCTATTTTTTTTTGATGAGGGAAATAAAGTAAATGTTGGAAAATAATTCTGACATATCTCTCATGATTCCTGCATGTATTGAAAATGAGGCATGCACTGCATAGAAAATGTCCTTACAAAATAGAGGGTATCTCTCTCTAAAGCAAAGGCCATTCTTACTGTCAATTATAAAGACTCAGCCTCCCTGAGAGACAGCTTCTTCTATGGTGACCTAATCCACTCAGTAGTATTCCCCAGCCGTTCATATTACCCTGTGGGAATGAAGGTTTTGGCCTAGGATTCCCCCATCCTCTACTAACATCCATGACACTGTGCAGGCTAAATTGTTGAGAAAATTCATAATTCTTAACAGTAAATCGAAACCAAATTTCATTCAAAAAGATGGGGGAAAATATGCATAAGCTTCAACAAATTATGTCTTATGGAATTTGATTATCATTGAGTATAAAGATTGGGTGCAAATGGCAGATAATTCTGAGCAAGCATATTATGAGATTTCGAGGATCTGAATTCAATATTTCTGGAATGTCAGGGATCAACATGAACTAGATTCCAGCTCATGACATTTGTTAAACCACCAAGAGGGCAAACAATTAAAAAAAAAAAAAAACATTCCATTTGAAAAATTTTATGAGGAAAACTGCATTGATGCATTGAAGAGTTTAGATATGAAAAAATAGTATTTTTCCCCCATTTAGTATATTCTCTACATGATCAGAGAAATCTCTGCTACTTCATCATAATTGTGTATTGTTATGAGCTCAAAGAAAGGGAAAGATTTTAGCAGACATTTTACTTGTGAGATTTTACGAGGTCTATCTCAAAAATTCAATACATGACAATGCAAAGAATTATGAGCCTGTGTGTACACGGACATACGCATACCTGGACGAGCAAATGTACACAGAGAAAACACGAGCCTGTGTGTACACGGACATACGCACACATAGATGAACAAATGTACACAGAGGAGACACAAGCCTGTGCGCACACAGACATGTGCACTCCTGGACAAGCAAATGTAGAAAGAGAAAACACGAGCCTGTGTGTGCACGGACATACCCACACCTGGACCAGCAAATGTACACAGAAAAACACGAGCCTGTGTGTGCACGGAAATACGCACACGTGGACGAGCAAATGTACACAGAGAAAACACAAGCCTGTGTGTGCACGGACATACGCACACTTGGACGAGCAAATGTACACAGAGAAAACAGGAGCCTGTGTGTGCACGGATATACCCACACCTAGATGAGCAAATGTACACAGAGAAAACACAAGCCTGTGTGTGCACGGAAATACGCACACGTGGACGAGCAAATGTACACAGAGAAAACACGAGCCTGTGTGTGCATGGACATATGCACACATGGACGAGCAAATGTACACAGAGAAAACACGAGCCTGTGTGTGCACGGACATATGCACACGTGGACGAACAAATGTACACAGAGAAAACACAATCCTGTGTGTACACGGACATACCCACACCTGGATGAGCAAATGTACACAGAGAAAACACAAGCCTGTGTGTGCACAGACATATGCACACATGGACGAGCAAATGTACACAGAGAAAACACAAGCCTGTGTGTGCACGGACATACCCACACCTGGACGAGCAAATGTACACAGAGAAAACATGAGCCTGTGTGTGCACGGACATATGCACACGTGGACGAACAAATGTACACAGAGAAAACACAATCCTGTGTGTACACGGACATACCCACACCTGGACGAGCAAATGTACACAGAGAAAACACGAGCCTATTTGTGCACGGACATATGCACACGTGGACGAGCAAATGTACACAGAGAAAACACAAGCCTGTGTGTGCACGGACATATGCACACGTGGACGAGCAAATGTACACAGAGAAAACACAAGCCTGTGTGTGCACGGACATACGCACACCTGGACGAGCAAATGTACACAGAGAAAACACAAGCCTGTGTGTACACGGACATATGCACACAGGGACGAGAAAATGTACAGAGAGGTGGAATTACTCGTTTTAAACTTCCAGGTAACCCACCTATCCTCTGTTGATAAATAAAGAAATGCTCTCAATTTTCAAGCAGGGGGTAATAAATAAACATCAATTTCCCAAAAGCCCATGAGTGCATTTTTTCAATTTTAATTTTCTTTTTTAGACTATTTCCTCCAGTGCTAAGGCTTATCAGCTGGTGGCCCATAGTTCCGAACCTTCTGAGGAGCTAGCCCTGCACCCAGATACTCAACAGCCAGGGTGGTAGCAGTTTCAGGGAAGGGTTGGCAGCCACCTGTGTAAGTAGACGCTTCTAGTGAATGGATTAACGATGTAGATCATGGAATACTATTCAGCCATAAGAAGATGGAGACTTTATATCTTTTATGTTTACCTGGATGGAGCTGGAACCCATTCTTCTTAGTAAAGTATCTCAAGAATGGGGGAAAAATATCCAATGTACTTAATATTATTATGAAACCAATATATAAATACATACTCGTATGGATAGAACACAAATATAGTCTAGTGTAAGAGACCAAATCACTCAAGGGAAGGAGAAGCAAGAGTGAAGCTTTGAACAATCTGTAATTATAAGAAACACCTGTGATATAACATCTGGGTAACACCTTGGTGATAAGGGCATGGGGTAATGATTCAGCTCTCTTTAACAGGTGAGCTCGTCAGATGAGAACCCCAGTGCTTGGCAGTCTCTGCACCTGTGGTGTACATAGCCACGGGATCACCTCTAGAAGTAGCTGCAGGAGAGGTTAGTCTGGGGTCGTTCATTCTTCCATGGACTTGCTCACTCTGACTCTTTTTCTCCTCTTGTTTTAAGACTGCTAAGATTTGTTCTCCTACTAGGACTGTTTCTCTCCCTCAGAAGACTGTGCCTCTCTCTCTCCTGCTAAGACCAATTGCCCTCCAGCAACTAGGGGAGTCGATCTGTAGCAAGGTAGCACAGCAGTCCGCATCCAGACAGTTGGTCCACCCCCAGACCTGACCAGTCCTGGGTCAAGAGTCTAGCAAGGGGAAGGAGTGAGGAAGAAGAGGGAATGGGAAGGGAGGAGGTGATTATTGGGAAGGTGGAGGGCACTTGGTGGGGTTGCGCCTAACATGCACACTGCGAGTTATGTTTCAAAATAACTGAGAGTAATTTTAAATGTCTTTCCACAAAAATCAAGTACGTGAGGTGGCGGCTACATTAATAAGTTTACTTTAAGCATTCCATGTTGTGTATCAAGTCATCACATTATACCCCATAAACACATACAGTTATGATTTTAAAGATTAATTTAAAAAGACGCTATTAGTTTTAATTTTTAATTCCACCTTTCTACCTACCACTCCCATTGGTGATGATAAACAATATTTAAATAAACCAATACCCTCCTGCACCCACAGTACGGGTGTCAGCTGATAATAGACGTGATCCTTGCTCCTTGACTGCTGCAGTAACAGTATTATATGCTTCAGTTTAACAAATATGTGTGCCCGTTTTTTATGTAAGCCTTTAGTTTAACAAAAATTATTATACCATCTTAGGGAGTTATTTTGGACTAGGAGCTTTTTGTAGGCAGGCTTATCTGACCAACAAATCCCCAGCCACTCACTCCGTGTGTCATTCCAGCAAAGATCCACCAACTAACCAAAGAGGAGCCCTGGGCAGGAAGAGTGGAGAGCAAGGGATGCCCTGAGGGTCCACTGGTGTGACCGGATGCTGGGGCCCAGCTTGGATCACAAGCTGAGAACTATTCTTTTGTTTAAAGCAATCAGTGTCCTACTTTTTAAGTGGTAGCTATGTGGGATCATTACTCTTGTATTAAAGGGAAAGGGAGCCTCGCTGGCAAGAGGGAAGGAAGCACATGAAATATTGAGATTCAGGCCCATTCAATTGTGGTATATGTACACCATGGAATACTATGCAGCCTTAAAAAAGATGGAGACTTTACCTCTTTCATGTTTAGATGGATGGAGCTGGAACATATTCTTCTTAGTAAAGTGTCTCAAGAATGGAAGAAAAAGTACCCAATGTACTCACCCTTATTGTGAAACTAATGTAGGACCTTCACATGAAAGCTATAACCCAGTTACAACCTAAGAATAGGGAGAAAGGGGAAAGGGAGGGCAGGCAGGGGGGAGGTAGGCGGAGGGAGGGGGATTAATGGGATTACACCTGCGGTGCATCTTACAAGGGTATATGTGAATCCTAGTAATTGTGGAATGTAAAGGTCTTAGCAAAATAACTAAGAAAATGCCACGAAAGCTATGTTAACTAGTGTGATGAAAATGTGTCAAACAGTCTATGAACCAAGTGTATGGTGCCCCATGATCATACTAATGTACACAGCTTTTTTTTTTTTTTTTAAAAAAAAGTAGAACAAGACAGCCATTGTATGACAAAAGCTACCGTCCCTTTATAAAACCTCTATCTCAGTGAGTGACTCCATGGAGGAATTTCTTTTTAAATCCCATAATCATAAAAATGGCATGTTTGCCTGACCTTGACTTTCGAGCATATATATCTCCTCAGGAACACGTGGAGGTAATCACCATCTGCCCCCTGATTCATTATCTGTTTCCTGGACATTCTGTTCTTAATCTCCTCCCCTGCACTGTACTACAGAAAATCATCACAGGTGAGAAACTCACCAGGTAATTCTTCTTACTGTCTTGATTTTCTGGTGGTTCCTTTCAAAGACCAAACAAATGTTAGATTGAATATCTCTCCTCCCTCCCACTTTATTTTTAGACATGACATCCATGGCCATCTCACATAAGAAATGGCAGAGGCCTTTAGTCTATTGAATGTAAGCAAGCCTGTATATTCAATACCAACAAAGTAATAAAAATCTTTCTTCTTTTAAGTGGGACGTTTGCAACTTTAAGATGCAAGGGACTAAATAGTTCCCAGTGAAACTTTCAATTTGGTAAGAATTAATTCCACCAGGACATTTACTCACAATTTGTCAATTGAATCAGAAAGGACATAAACATCTTTTTAAATCCTGAAAATGAATGACTTATATATACACCTTTTAAGAAATAGCGAATGGGCAAAATTCAGCAATCAGTATTTCTCAAGTAAATTCCTCAAAACCTGTACATTTAAATTACCCTTGTTGCTTATTGAAAATGCGGGCTCCTGGGCAATATACCAGAATTTTCTTACACATTCTCTGGGATTAAGGATCAGGAACTTTTTTATTTAAATACACTACCCAACTGATTCTTAAATGTGCTACATTTTGACGACCTAGATACCTGTTCCCATGATGCAAAATCATCATGTAATTCTAAAAACTACAATGTATCATTGTTATTCCAACAGTTACTAAATTCTAAATATGTTTTCACTAAATTCATTAATTTATTTATGCATTTTTTCTTTGAAAAATCATTCATTGAGTGTCTACTGTGCTTTAGATACTGTGTTAATTCTCAGGCAAAGTTGTTGTCTTCCTGGAGTTCACCTTTTCTTCTCAAAATAGAGATATTGAATAATTACTGTAATATTACAACCTGAATAGTTTTTACAAAGACAGTTACGTTGTACCAGAAGGATATGGAATGAACAGTAGGATTTGACTTTGTCCGAGAGGTCAGTGCAATCTTACCTGCAGAAGTGAAGATTGAACCGAAACGTGAAAATGCATAACGGCTAAATAGATAGTGTATGAGGGGGTATCACTATAGCTAAAAATGTATAAACAAATACAATCAGATTGCACAGAGGCTGTGGGCAAGTAAAGAGCATAGAATTGTTACCAGAACTGCAAGGGAGTTGCTGGAAGCCTAGATACAGTTGCTCACTGCACAGAAAACCAGTTACTGAGACCATGAAGATTTGCAAGGAAGAAAGAAATTGTTCCTACAAACTAGGTCAGCTGGGAAAATGAGACAGGTGTTGTCAAATCCATCTCCCAAACTAAGAGAGCATTGTTACAAGGCTTGAAAGAATGCACAATGTGAATCTGAGCAGGTTATGTCAAAATAAATGAGAGGTACACGAAGTGACGAAGGCTGAATCCAGTTACAAGCTAGTGAGGGGTGATGAGCCTTGGTGTCAGGAAGCCTGTGGTGTGGGCTTTAGAATTTCCCCTCCTTTATCTTTCAGAAAGTCTTCCTTTCCTGGATAAAACACTCAGAAAGTAGGTATTTAGTTAAAAATTACAGAGTTGTGGTTATCAAGACCCACTGACTGAGAATTAAAATTATAAGAAAGCTTCAGGAAGACTATGTACAGGTATTCATTGTGTGTTTGTTCATGAGGCTGGTTACAGAACTTTCATGGAAAAAGAAGCCTACGTGGGTTTGTACAGACAGTAAGGAAGATCATGATAAAAGGTTGAATTGGAAATGATGTTAGAAGCCAGAATATGTTGGCTCATTTGATTCCATGTTATGTAGTAGAGTTATTATTCTAAATGCAGAAATCTTAGAAGGGACACATCATTTAGCTTTTAAAACAACAAAGCATCCCTAAACTTAATGGCTTAAAACAACTGTTATTTATTTTGCTCATTATTCTGGGATTGGCAATTTGCACTGGACCCAGTGAGACTTGCTTCTAGCCCGTCCGATGGCTCTAACCGGAGAGCTGGTGGTCTGCTGGCTGGCCCAGCAGGAGGGACTAGAGCACGTACCACCCATCATCTTCATCACACGGTGCCAGCAACAGGGAGGTCAGGAATCAAAAGTGAAGACAGGCTTCACCATGTAGTGTTTTTCAGTCCATTTTTGTGAGATATTTAGTAACATCCCAGGAATCAAATACAATCACGTGCAACAGCCCAGAGTTAAAATAGAAAAGTGCTTAAAATTACATGGGGAGGGCTGTGAATATGAACATCACCTGTAGACATGCTGCCAATCAACCACAGTGTGATGTGATGTCGTAGATGAGAGTTTGGAGGTGGTTCCTATAGTCCAGTTAAGTGATTTATGTTGGCCATTACTTACTGTCTTTGAGAGATATTTAGGATAAAAAAAAAAAAGTATAACAGATAGAACTTGATAATGGGCTGGATTCAGGGAGTGAGAATGAATGATGATTGAGAAAAAAGCCTATGTTTATTTTTGGCACAACTAGAGACAAGATTCTATCATTCAGTGAAATAGAAAATTTTAGACTATGTTTGTGAATGTAGATACATATTGATATGAATTGCCTTTGAGACATGAATTTGGTTTTAAGACAGCATATTAAATAGGCCTCTAGCTTTCATTACCTATGGGTCTGCAGTTCATATTAAAAGTCAATCTAGTCAATAAAATTCTGAGATCCACCAGTAGATGTGGTGAAATTGAAGCTGCGGATATGTTTGCCATCACCTAAATCAATAAAGTCGATTAATAAGTCAAGAGGTTATGTTTCCATCTTAAGGAAATTCAATGACAAGTGGGAAAATCAGTTCATCAGAAGACCAAGATGCAGACAGACAGAAAGGAGGGAATACAGCCAACTGCTAGGTCATGGAACCTTCCAGAATAGTGTATTTCAGTAGAGAAGTAACTGGAAGGCCGAAAGTTGCTGAAGAAATCGAGATCAGGAATGAAATTTTCCTATTGGATTTTAGACTTGAAATTCTTTGATGATTTCAGCAAAAAGTTCTTAGTTTCCAGGGCCAGAAGTGAGATTAGAGAGGATGGAAGGAGGGAGAGAAGCCAGCACAGTGACTCCAGGTAAGTTCAGTATATGCTGAACTTTGCCGTGTACAGTGTGTACCCGTGGAGAAAGCACACCCTTGTTTTGGGCCCAAACATTGAGGAAAAGGCCCTTCCAGAACATGGCCAGCTCTCAGCTGGGAGAGACATGTGTCTGGGGAGGATGGACTCTACCCTAATAAACACTGTCCTTTCTCCTGGGAGCTGCCTCTCCCTGCCACATTAGGGGCTGAGGCCGAGAGGGCACGTTGTGCGGCTGATGGGGCAGGAGCTTCTGAGGACACTTGGCCCTTGGGCAGCCCAGCAGGTCCCCTCCGTGCGGCTGGGCCTCAGGCCTCCTCCCTTGCCCTGTATGATCTCCATCTGCCTCCCAACCCTACCCGAGTGCTGCCACTGGTCCCCGTGCTGGGTGGAGGCAGCTCCACCCTGCTGCAACCAGGTACTGATCCTCTGGACAGAACAGGTGCACCCAGCAGGTCCATGGGGGTGGGTGTGGTGCCCTGGGAATCCTGCTGGGCTCCCCTGCCTGGAGAGTTCACTACACATGTATAAGGAGCAGCCTTGGTTTCCCCTCAGAATTTAGGGCAAAAATATAAACATTATATGTGGCAAAATATGACACCTGTACACACGTACACACAAGACCCCTTCCCACAGTGTAGGCTTTGGAGGGTTTATAGCAATGCCAAAGGTTAAAAAGTACAATGGATTGATGAAGAGGAGAATGAAAATAATAATATATTAATAGAACATTTAACATGTACAATGAAATTTTGCTAGACTTAATTTAATTAACTAAATTTAATTCAGTTTGATATCTTGTTCCTCCCAAACCTGTAAGATGTTGGGCAGGTAATAATCCACTTTTCTTTACATATAAATGAGGGGAATATGCCCAATATGACAAAGTTGATTAGTTTCAGAAATGTTCAGTCATCCTTAGTCATTATTCTGACTAATAATTCAGATTTTTAAAAAAATTATGCAGTGTGTTCTCCTGTATAAATGTGACAAAGACTGCCTACCCAGAAATCCCGGCTCTGCCGCATACCTGCTGTGTGATGTTGGGGAAGATACTCCTCTCGGCTTCTGAGTTCCCTTGTTTGTAGGTGGGGTTAATAGTTGTGTTCTCGTGAGATGAACTCATGAATTACAAAGCATGATATGTTTTCTTCTTCCCATCCCATGAGAAATTTGTATGCAATTCAGTGGAGAAAAACACAGAAATAACAAATTGTTTTAATAAATGAAAGAAAAATTCATTAATATTTTTCCATTGTTGGAGAGTTTTAAACAAATGTGATTTTTCTTAATTTATTAGTTAATTGATAGATAAATTAGAGAATATCCAACCTGCTCTTGATTGAAAAAGGGATACTTTAAAACTTATAGAAAATAAATAAAAAGGAAAGTTGGATAAATGCTTTTAAAATTTATGAAAAAACAAGACAGGACAAAAAGGCAACATCATTCCCTGTCTGCTGTTTAACCACAGCAAACAAAATGCAAAGAGAGCAGCCATTGGTGGTAAAGCCCCCTTTCAACTCCACAGAGATGAGCCAGCTAGTTTTAACTCTAGAAATATACTAGTTTTAAAATACTAGAAATATACAAACAAAGATAGTTAGGTAAAAGTAAAGTCATACCTAACTTTCACTAAAACATGGACAAATTTACCCTGGTTTCTTGGGGTTGAGCATCTTTTGAAGTATTTGTTTCTTAATTCCGAATCAGTTTGATTTCTAATCCATTCTTAAGTCAGGATACTATAAAAAGTTATCATAAGATTCTATTCAGAATTCTGAATTTAAAGGTAATATTTTTGCAAAAAAAATGACCAACTACTGAAAAGAAGTGTCTTGAAATCTTCTATAAAACTATTCTGCATTACTTAGACATAACAATTTTACGTCCTAATTAGTATGGTGCTTAAAAAATTTTATAATTATAAACGTGTGGACCACACAGAATGACTTTCCGATGGGAAATTCCACACTCCACCAGACTATGACTGATACAAAGAAGAACCAGAATTGTAAGAGAATGCCATAGGAATGTCGTCTCCCCAATGTTGTTTTTGTTTTTTTCTCACACTGTTGTATAACTATGTTCTGATATGGGTGTGTGTGTTTTGTTTGTTCTCTTCTTATAATGTAGGATCTATCTTGCTTTCATCAATTCTTTTCCGTTTGGACCAAAATAGTAGCTTAAGCTAGGTGAGTCTTATTTTAAATTACAACGTTAAAAATCCCCAGTTCCAGGCAGCACCTGTGGCTCAGTCGGTAAGGTGCCAGCCCCATATACCGAGGGTGGCGGGTTCAAACCCAGCCCCGGCCGAACTGCAACAAAAAAATAGCCGGGTGTTGTGGCGGGCACCTGTAGTCCCAGCTACTTGGGAGGCTAAGGCAAGAGAATCGCTTAAGCCTAAGAGTTGAAGGTTGCTGTGAGCTATGTGATGCCATGGCACTCTACCTAGGGCCATAAAGTGAAACTCTGTCTCTACAAAAAAAAAAAAAAAAAAATCCCCAGTTCTCTCAATATTACTTGCTAAAGATATTACTACTTTTATTATAGTGATTATGAACGTGTTATCTGTTCATAGACAATTTCCCAGGCCCAGAGAAACATTCATACCCACAGGGACTGTTGTAAAACACCAGGGGATCTAAGCAGGAACTTGGGCCCCCGAAGAGAACTCAGGCCTCCGACCTGGGATTTCTGGGTCAGCCTTTTCCTTTCTCAAAAGTACACATGATGGAAAGAAGAGGACATCTCTAAGACATCCACAATCCTTATCCCACTCTTGATTTCAACTCTGGGCTCTTCATATCATCTGGCCTCATCCCCACCTAGCCATGTCCCTCCTGTATAAGAATCACCTTCACACTGGTACCTTATGCAAGGAAGGAGCAGGTGAAAGGGAGGAAATCACTGCATTATCCGGGTATTAATAAGAGAGCAGCAGAACTGAGATAAGGCGCTATAATTTACAGAGTCTGGAGAGCAGCAACTGTTCTTTGTTTGCAGGGCTCCCCAAGAAACCAAATCAAGTAACTGTAGGAAAAATGTCCCTGCTCAGCTTCCTTTCCCCAAAACAGAAAGATACAAAAGGTTCTATTTCAGGATTTATTGGTCTCTAAACTTTTCTTTTTCTTTCTTCTTTTTTCCCCTCTGCTGTCTGTGTGTTTCCCTCCCTCTCTCAAATCATAACTCAGTTTATTTGAAGATAGAAAAGTTCTTTGAATTTTGCAGAAATGATGTACCATGTAAATAGGGAAAACAGGGATCAATGTGTTTCTCCTCAGGAGCCCCACATAGGCTGCAGGTTTCCATTATACAATGAGCTACAAAAGTCTCGGAAATAACATTAAGTAGTTCATGGGAAACCACAGAAGCTTTGGAACATGCAGGATTTCAGCTGATTGTAAGTAATACATTATACCTATACATAGAAGGAAAAGAGATAGAAATGAAAAAAAAATTCAGAAAACAAGCCCTTAATTGTGTTTAGTTTAGATATTCTAGTTCAAAAGGTTAAAAAAAACCCATTATATATTCGTAAGTTTCTTTCGTTTTGCTTTTTATAACTTAGCTATATCATCTGAGTAAAATCAGTAACTTATGATATACATCCAAAGAGGAAGGGCCTGGGATAAAATCCTGAGTTTCAATGAATATTTTCTCAAGTATCATATAGTCAACATTGGTAGCTGATGAGCTGATGTCTGTAGTCACCATAATTTACTTCCTATAAGGGCTATCAATTAGGAAGAAAAACAGTTATTCTAGAGCTAATTTTTATAATTGACCCACAAGAAAAGAAAATTTGGATTCTTTAAAAAGTGGTAGAGGAACAAGAAGATGGCTGTAAACAGTGTTTGTTTCATGATGTGGTGACTGTATCTAGAGCCATAGCTTATCAACCTGAGCAATATTTACGAACTGTTAAAGATTTATTTGATTGTCCCAGTAGGAGACAAGCGTTACCTACAACTAGTAGGGCAGCCAGTGATTCTCAACATACTAACATGCAAAGGCTGTCCTCCATCGGAGCTGAAATGTTCACAGAACCAAGGCTCAGAAATCTGGCTAAGGGATTTTATTAAAAAGGTTCTAGTAAGCTAAATGCAACACAGTTTTTAAAGCTTCTTTAGAGTTGAAAGATTACTAGAGTAATAGAAAGACGGATATATGATTATAAAATAAGATACTAACAAGTTAACCATTACACAGCCCGCCACACCTGAAATTTTTGTTGGGGCTTAGCAATGACAATTTGAGAAAAGCGTACATCAGAGGGCATGGAGACCACGGGGGACGGAACAGTTATATCTTTACATTGTATGGGTAAGAAAAATGAGGGTTAAAAGTTAAGGCAATGCCATGGACTTAAACAGTAAGGTTTGTGTAAATTGAATGACTCCTATTTTTCCGGCACTCTTTTTAATAGTCTAAGAATTACAACCATATTTTTGTCTACAAAGGTGCACTAAATTATTCTAAAAATAAAGAATATTAAGGTAGGATATATACTAAATAAGAAAAATATAGAAACACGCTATTTGGACAAACTGTGACTCTGTGCTTTTGGATGAGGCACTCCATGTTCTCTACACTTAATATTCACCTTAATATTCACAGTTTATACTCACCTAATAATGAGTATGAAAATATTTTGTTGAGAGAATAAAAAAATACAGTTGTCATACAAGGTTTGGACTATAGGGAGCAGAATATAATTCAATTAGGCCCTTTACAGGTCTATGTAACATCAACATTTCCTTGTGAATCTCAAAAGGCTCATGTACACACATACTCTGTGTTTGGACCCCGGTATCCACATCTGCCTGGTTGTGACTCCAGGCCTGTTGATTAACCTCTGACATGCCAATAAAAAAAATCAAGTGTCCAATATTGACAAGAATATTGAATAGTATGTAGAATAAATTGGAACCATAAACACTGCATGTTGGCATTATAATCAGAGGATTTAGGAATTAGAAATCATATTTGAGAGAGATCAACATAAATATAAATGTTGTAATAATTCTAAAGGTAATAAATTACTCTCAGAAGAGAAACAGCATTAAATTCAGTAAAGAGTTGGTACAAAAATATAAATAAAAAATTGCCCAAAACCTATATGTACATATAAATCAAATACCTGAAGAGAAACTAAATCAATATTTTTGAAAATGTTTATAATCAGACAAAAAAAAAATCTGATTTTATAATTTGCGTTCTTTAACCATAAGAAACAGTTTAGTGAGGTAGGAGAGATGGCATTTCCACCATCTAATAATTGAGACGCAGATTGATTCATGGTATCTGTAGGACTCAGTTAAGGATCAAAAAAAGCCAAGCTTATCAGAAATCCAACACAGTCACACAATGACAAGTATCACCACAAATAACTCACATTAGTTTTGGACAAAAACATATCTAAATGAATATTCCAAAGACAACAAACCATCCGCATTTCTACAGCAAGAACATAATCATTATATATTCACCACATTTAATACACCTGACATTTGATGAGAAACTAGCATATGGTGCTTATCCACATCTTTATATATTCAAATTTCTAAAAGAGTATGTATTTTAGGCTTTTTTAAAAGGAAAGATGGAAAACTAGATTTTGGGGGCAGGAAACTTTCTACTTTATTTTCTTCTAGAAAAAATTTAAAAAAATAAAAACTCCATAAAGTCACATTATATTTTAGATTGTGGAGCAGATTTTTAAGTGTGTTATTAGCTTTTAAAACTATTTCTTAACTGATAACTGGTCTAAGAATTTTAACCTTTACATAGGTTGAAACAAAAACAAATAAAAATAAAAATAAAAAACAACAAAAAAGAAAAATAAAACAAAACAAAAACACCTCTATGTACCCTTAGTTTAATTCACAGGAATGTTTATATCACGTATGCTGATAATACCAGAAGCACTTAGGACGGGTCATGATTCTAAACATTATTTTTCTTCATTCATTGTTGTGCAACTGTCATTGCTTAAATTCTACGGTGCTTTTTGTGTTTTCTGTGGTTTAAACATGAGTATATTAAATCTTAACATATAAGAAAATTTGACTTTTGTCACAGTAAACATTTTAAATTTGAAAAAGATAGAATTGATTAAGATTTTTTAAAATTAGTTAGATGAATATAGAACATTTAGGTAATTTCTAATGTTAGGAAGGTAAGTTCATATGTAGTGATTAATATTCCAGGCACTGTGCTCATCTATTGATTTGATGAAATAGCTTATTTAGTCCTCCTTGAGGGGAAGAGTATTATCATCCTCTGTTTTCAGAAGTGAAAATTGAAGCCCAGAGAGGGTGAGTAAATTATTTGAGATCACGAGCTTTGTAAGAAGTAGTTATCAGATCTAGATTATATCACCTTGAAGGCTCAACCATACGTTTTTATAAATGTTATGAAAAAATCCTCTGTGACATTTTTGTTGAACCTTTGTCCTTAAGATGGAAGTCAGACTAAAAGTGATTTTGCTCTTATCATTCCATAGTTTCAGTCTCTATTCATATAGAAATTACTATTCCAGGGAATCATCATAATTTAGCAATTTCAGTGTGAAGTGGAAGAGACAGCCTTTGTTAGACATACAAAAGTTAACTAGGAGGTTATCAGAATGTGAGTTCAAAAGTACAAAATAAAACCACATTTATTACCTTACCTCGGAAAATTGTGATTTCAGAAAATAAAAGATGAATATATTTTCTTATCATTTCAAGCTATTAAGCCACCTTTCAATTTCATTAGTCAATCTTGAAGAGGTTTTGTATTCCCCATCTTATATGTTAATCTGTAGTATGTAATTTTGTCAAAGCAAATGATAAAACTAAAAGAGGACACATAATAAGCATGTTTTATTCAATTCAATAAATTCCTTCCTTGGTAAAATTTCAGCATTGCTGTGAGTCTACGCACTGCTACCCTCAAGTCCTGGGGTATAGTAGACGAAAGTTGGGAACATGTCAGTAATCTGAACTGGCCTTCACTGAAATAATAGCAAAAAAGACGTATTTTTATTACTAGAGGATAAGTAACTATTTGGATATATAGAATAAATATCATGATTCTTATATAGGCACAGCAGCAACTTGGCCCATCCATCAGACCTCTACCCTCATTTAATAGCATTCATCACTGCCTGGGAATTGGACTGCTGTAGGCTCAGAGTGCAACAAATCCCATGGAAAGGCAAATAACACTGCTGAAAAATATAACATGTGCAAGAGTTAGAAGGAGGAAGAAGGGCTCTATGTATGTATATGTGTGTGCACAATATAATAGAATATAATATTATGTAATATAAACAAATGTGTAGCATGTGAAATTACGAAATGTATATAATGATGTAATATGATAGATAATACAAAATATATTTCAAATACATAAGTATTAGATTATATATAATCTAATATATGTGTTTAATTTATATAAATTATATTTATATATATATATATAATCCCAGAGGGTGAATCTCCAAATGCAAATGAGTCCACTGTGGGCTGTGCTGTGAGATTCACAAATTTACGGTCATGGCCAACTCATGTGAACAAGGGGCATTAGGACCAAGATTTACCACATTCTACTGCAGATGTACCTGAAATCAGCATATCTCACAAGATCTTTTTCCCCTTCACATTTCTTTTGGTTCTGAGTAACCCACTTTCTTATAATAAAGCTTCTCCAGCCTCTTTATTAAATTGTTTCTTGCGTCTGGAATTGCCCTGATTTAGTAATCTAGTCTGAGAGTATGTCATGAAGGCGGTGGCGTCTGAACTGAGCACTCCAGCGAGTAGCATTCAAGACACAAACCATCCGTCAGTTTGCTTTTTATTTTAATACATAAAAGGGAATGAAATCCTTTCTTTGATAATCAGTTAATTGTAGTTCCAACAGTTTACAGGATTGAGAAGGAGAAAACTATCATTTTGTAGTAGCAGAGTTTATCTTCAAATCCTTAATTTGCATTTTATTCATTTCATCTTTATCACTATATCCAGGTTACACCCTGCATGGCTTTTCTTTCTCATGATTGCCGACTCGCGAATCGATCTTTACATTCTTGGTTGTATAACTTGCTTGTCTCTGTCCCGCGTGTCGCTCTTGTTGCTTGTACCTGGTATTCACTAGTTACAAGGCTGTATACTGTGTCCTGTGTCTCAAATACAAAATAGCAAATGAACAAAATAAGGAAAGACGTTCTTTTGTGTTTAGAGAGCAGCATTCACACAGCCTCTGGATTAGCTTTGAAGCTGCAGGATAAGCAAAAGGGGTTTCTTACCAAGTCAGTCATTAGCGTCCCTTTGTGACTTGCAAAAACTTGCAAAAAATAATTTGCACAGTCCAGAGTTTAATGTTAACCTTAAGCCGTGTTGTTGAGTGATAGCTTTCTAGCCACAATAAATTCATTTGCTTTTTTTTTTTTTTTTTTAGGGAAGTGGTAGAGCAATAGTGTATTACAAGATAGGCAAGCTTCTAATACAACGGAAGGGGTCCCAAACAGGTTGCCCCATTTCCTTTTCTTTTGACTGAGATACTAGATGCAAAAATGATACCTATTTCCTCCTTTTCTTCCGTTTCTTCTTATGAGACAGCAAAAATAAGATATAATAACTTGATTGGTTCACCTTTTTTTTATATATATATAAAAGATTGTTATATAGGGTGGCGCCTGTGGCTCAGCGAGTAGGGCGCTGGCCCCATATACCGAGGGTGGCGAGTTCAAACCCAGCCCCGGCCAAAATGCAACAAAAAAATAGCCGGGTGTTGTGGCGGGCACCTGTGGTCCCAGCTGCTCGGGAGGCTGAGGCAAGAGAATCACATAAGCCCAAGAGTTAGAGGTTGCTGTGAGCCGTGTGATGCCACGGCACTCTACCAAGGGCAGTAAAGTGAGACTCTGTCTCTACAAAAAAAAAAAAAAAAAAAAGATCATTATATAAATAAAATGTTGTAAGTATATAAAAGATTGTTTTTATAAACCAATCTGAGTTGTTTTGAAATTGAAGATAAGATTATCTTTTCTTTTATATGCACTTCATGGGATTTTATAAGATGAGATTATCTTGCAATGGAGATGTGAAACAGCAGCCTTTGTTGGGCTAGCCCTCATACTGTAGGGCGTTTCCTAAGATCATCCCCGGATCTTAGCACAATTCCCGTTTTCCTCTCCATGCTCCATTTTTCTTTTTTATTCTCAGGTAAAATGATATAGACCTACGCGTCTCCAATTTCCTTCTCCTTCCTTAGTATGAATTAATGACTTTTTTTTGAAACAGAGTCTCAATTTATCGCCCTCAGTAGAGTGCTGAGGCATCACAGCTCCCAGCAACCTCAAGCTCCTGGGCTCAGCAATTCTCTTGCCTCAGCCTCCCTAGTAGCTGGGAGTACAGGCTCCCGCCACACGCACGGCTATATTTTGTTGCAGTTGTCATTGTTTAGTAGGCCCAGGCCGGGTTTGAACCCACCAGCCATGGAGCATGTGGCTGGTGCCCCCGTGGAAAATCACAAAGGGACAACAAACATCTCATCAGATAAAAGGATAGAAAATAGTAATAATTGTTCGATGGTAACATCACTATGCAAAGATCAGTGACTTTTTTCATAAACAATTAACAAATATGCAAGAATACCAAACATCAATAATGACTTCAATAAACCTACCAGGTGCAGAAACCAGATTATATTTTGAGATAGGACCCTGGGCTCAGAGTGATCACAATGATGGCTTGTGTAGGAGAGTCTCACTTTATACTTCTTGACACAGAGTCCGTATTTTTAAAATTTAAAACAATGTGTATGATAATAGCATTAAAATTGGGTGAAATAAATTTAGAAGAATGTGTCTTTTATTACTGTGGTCTAGAAATGTACGTATTTTGTAATTGAATCTAAGCAAGCTGTAATAGTCTACTAATCAAAATAAAATTTGAGAGAGTTTATATATTGGCAGTTTATACATACTTATCAATACTATATAAATATATGGAACAGAGAAAATAGATTATACACCTCTTAGTTCATAACTATGTGGTAGAATGGGTATTAACTATATTCTTTATATACAGTTTGAGTAATTAACAAGTTTTTATGACAAAACTGAAGCTGAGTAAAAATTTTGATTTGACAACATGCACTTTCTTTACTGCCAGAAATCTAATCTTATAAATGTTTGAGCTTTTAAAGAATGGTGTTCTAAGAGTTAAAAATGGAATAAACCTACATTGTTGAGAATAGGAAATTGGAAACCCCATAACCTAGATATTTTACAAGATTTCTGGGAGACAGGAAGTGAGAATAGGTATGTCAATAAAAACCTTCAGAGAAATTGTCGGGCACATATACAAAGATGAGGAGCAGCAGGTAATAAAGGAAAATTGTTAACTTGAGTGGCCATCCATGGAAAAGTTACCCTGTCCATCACAATTTTAGCCCTTGGGTCCAGGCAGAGAACTTGCTAGTCAAAAACCTGCACTAAGGCTTTAACCTGAGAAATTGTCTCTAACAGAATTAAGTAAACTTCCTGAGGGGACCCCCATGGTCTAATGTGGCTCTGACATCCATGTTGCACCCTCTATTGTATCAATGCATCTCATCTCAGAGTGACATCTACAAAGAGAACACTATGTCCACATAAGTTGTGGACAGAGGAAAAGAAACCTCCACCAACCATTCATAATAATTAACCTACGCTTTCATTATTAAAAAAATACAGTTGGAAAACCAAGATTGATGAATCATTGTTAGGACTCTAGGACCAAAGGGAAAGGTCATGATGAAAAGATCAACTGATCTGGAGAAATCTAATTTATGGACAAAAGAACAGTAATCTAGGCTATAAATAGATATCATCAGGATTGCTCTTTTCATTTCTAGAGCACAGGCAAAATAGACATAGCATAGCTGTGAAAGGTCCTAGGAGTTTTGCAGTTGTAGATGAACACTGGCTTCAACTTAAGTCACCAGGTGCATCAGCCTCTCACAAGAGGACCAGCCTGTCCTCCAAAACTCTGAAGCCGGATATTGACTTCTCCTCTCTAACTATGAAGATCCTAGACAGCATCTTCTTCCAGTGGAGGGCAGTTCAGTCTACACTGAAAATGTGTTGTCTACAGGAGCACCTTCCTTAGCTGACTGAGGTGGACCATGTGGACAGCTTGCCACGGCTTCTACATCAGCTGCTTAAGCTTCATTGTGCACGTTTACATTTGCTATGAAAACGCTTCTTTCCTTAAACATCAAGAACCAATTTCTGTTAGCTTCAAACTTGGCTTCCGCAGCTCCCTCACCTCTCTCCTCCTTCATAGAATTGAAGACAATTAAAGCTTTGCTCTGGATTAGGCTTTGGCCCAAGGGAATGTTGTGGTTGGTTAGATCTTGACCTTCTACCCCCACCATTTGTGAAACTTCCTCCTTATCAGCACTAAGGCTGTTTTCCTTTCTTCTCATTCATGTGCTCACTGGAGCAGCTCTCTTAATTTCCTTCATGAACATCTTATTTGCCTTCACAACTTGACTCACTGGTTCCAGAGGAATGGCTTTTGGCTCAGCTCAGCTTTCAACAAGCCTTTCTTACTAAGCTTAATAATTTTTAGTCCTTGATTTAAAGTGTGAGACGTGCAACTCTTCCTTTCAATTGACTATATAGATACCATTCTGAGGTTTTTAAGGGGCCGTATTTCATTACCACTGTGTGTAAGCAAATAAGGAATGTCATGGAGCAGGAGAGAGACAGGTGAGTGGCCGGGTGGAGCAGTTAGAACACGCACACAGTAGTCGGTCATTGATTCCTGACATGAGTGAGATGCCAGGTTCTCCAAAACAATTACCGAAGT
This sequence comes from Nycticebus coucang, assembly GCF_027406575.1. NCBI lineage: Eukaryota > Metazoa > Chordata > Mammalia > Primates > Lorisidae > Nycticebus > Nycticebus coucang. The sequence goes on from NC_069796.1 coordinate 6,540,651, forward strand.
TGCATCAAAGATCACAGATCATCACAGTGGATGTAGTAACAATGAATGCTTGAAATATTGTTAAAAGTACTGAAATGTGACCTGAAGACCCAAAGTGAGCACATGCTATTGGAAAAATGGTGTTAATGGACTTGCTCTACATAGGGTCACCAGGAACCTTCAATTTGTAAAATCTCATCGTATCCACAAAGCGCAATGGAGCAAAGTGAAATAAAATGAGTCCTGCCTGCGCTGTTCTCTAACTTGAAATTTCAAATAATTTTTGGAAATAATTTTTTTGGAAGTTCTGTATGATTAGATTAGTCTTTAATCAAGATTCTTAATTACATTAGTTAAAACCATGGGGAAGCACAAAATTATGTCTGAAAAAGATTACAAACTCATTGTAACTGGTGCAAATTTATACACATATCAAATATGTATCATACATTTAAAAACAAAATTTATAAATTTTGTATTCGTGAACCAAATTAAAAAAAAATGTTGAGGGCGGTGCCTGTGGCTCAAGGAGTAGGGTGCCGGTCCCATATGCCGGAGGTGGCGGGTTCAAACCCAGCCCTGGCCAAAAAACCAAAAAAAAAAAAAAAATGTTGAAATCATTTTTGAAAGCTCCTCTTTTATCTTGAATGAAAACCTTTTCTCCTTATCTTGTAATGATAATAACAAAAACTATTAGGTAAACTTACTGTTCACATTTCTTAAAGAAAAAGAATCACAGTTAATTAACTTTTTCTTTATTTTCTTTGGGCATTTTTAGCTGTTTACCTGAACTAGATAATTCCTAGAGTGTTCATGTAATGACAAAATGATTGCTTTCTCCCAATCAATTTACCTTTTAAACTTCCTAAGTGAGGTGAAAAAAGAGAAAGAGAGAAACATAAAAAAATGGCTTTAAATAAATGTTATATAAACTGAGGTTGCATGGGGCTTTGCAGGTGTCTTTGAAAGAGGAAAGGGGAGACATCTCTGGGACTGGCACTAACTCTGGGAGCAGGGAGAGAAGGAAGGAGCTAAAAACAGCCAGGGAGAGACAGAAAGGGAAGGAGGGATCCCCAAGAGAAGTTGCCACACTTTTTCACACTCTTCTTTTACCTTTCATATTTGTTTCCTGCAGAATCCATACAAATTACAAAAACTGCAAACTAAAATAACAGAAATTTCTTAAAATTCTGCAGACTAGAATTCTGAAATCAAGTGTCTGCAGAGTCACTCACCACGCTCACGGAGGTGGGGAACTTTCTCTGCCTTTCCCAGCTTCTAGTAGTTGCTGACAGCCCTTAGCATTCCTTGGCTCCCAGCTGCATTTCATGGAGTAATCTGCATGACTCTGGTTTCGGCCTGTGTCTTCCCCCAAGTACATTCCCACTGTGCGTCTTCTCTGTGTCTCTGTATTAAAATGCTGCTCTCCTTTTGTTTTAATCAGGTGAGTCATGGACATAGAGCACCAAATGTAGATTTAGCATGACCCCATCTTAACATGATTACCTCTGCAAAGACCCTGTTTACACATCAGTTCACATTTAAGGGAGTTTGGGGTTGAGATTTAAACATATCTTTTAAGAGGCCACAATTCAACTCATATCCTCTTCAAAAGAAATCACTTAGAGAACCACTGTTAATGTCCAAATTGCTTTTAGAAGCTCTATCATTACTATTAAGAAACATAGAGAAGTGTTTAATTATAGTTTTGCTTTCTTTCTACTCTAAGGCACCAAATAAATGAACGGTCTTGCCCTATGTCAAAAATTCATCATAATTCCAAATTATTCTTGGTTGTATTGCATCATTTAGAAAGACCAGCAAATGAGTTGGTGTAGCTTTATTTCTATGTAATGCAAGTGGGTTTCAAACTCAGTGGGTCGGGACGAGTTCCATGGGTGAGAGTGAGAGGACTGGGGAGAAATGAACAGTAGTGAAAGTGATTCTTGTCCAACTGTCTGTCTGGAGAATCTAGTTTTGTTTTTTTTTTTTGGCCAGGGCTGGGTTTGAACCCGCCACCTCCGGCATATGGGACTGGCGCCCTACTCCTTGAGCCACAGGCACCGCCCCAGCACCTAGTTTTTAAACGTCACCACTAGAAAGGCTCTGAGAAGACAGTGAGCTAAACAAAGAGGCTTTGCGTACAGGAGAGTCCTAACATAGTCATGAAAGGTGACCTGGAGCAGACTTCGCACAGCTTGCCTGACTGAGGAGACCCTCAGCACCTTCAGCACCAAAGCCTGGTAAATGAAGGCTCAGCACCTCTCCATATAGACTCCTTCAAGTAGGCACTGTGCAACACATAGAATGAAGGACAAACATAGAGAATTAGAAGCCAAAATTCACAAGCAGAGGCCCGACTGTGATGGAAATATCATGTCCTGAGAAGCAAATCCTAAATCTGACATTAAAAGGTTTAATGAGACCCTCTGCACTCAGTTCTGTGTGAAATTTGATCACATCAGAGGACCCGCTTTAATCTTGGTGATACAAAGGGTCCCAGACGCATCATGCATGTTACCTGATCAAGGGCCCTGGTCCACAGCAATAAAAGTCTCAGACAAATCTTGATGGAATCTCCAAATTATTAAAACCCAAGCATCTAAAGATCATCAGGCATCAGAGAGCATGATCAGATGAAAAAAATCAAAATAAAAAAGGAGGGAAACCTGGCACATGAGGCGCACTGCTCAACTAATCAAGTTTTTGCAGAGCTAACATTCCAGTGATAGATTTTGAAAAAGTAAAAAAGAGGATTCAATCTGAATCAATGCTGTTCCAAAAACACAATTAGAAGTAGGAATTAACAAAAATTAGTTGCTGTCATTAGGTGAGGGGAGTCTAGCCATTGGGTATCCATGGAAATAGAAGAAGATATTTGCAGGTTATGTCTCCGACAAGGGTTTAATAACCAGACTCCACAGAGAACTCAAATGTATTAGCCAGAAAAGAACAAGTGATCCCATCGCAGGATGGGCCAGGGACTTGAAGAGAAACTTCTCTGAAGAAGACAGGCGCATGGCCTACAGACATATGAAAAAATGCTCATCATCTTTAATCATCAGAGAAATGCAAATCAAAACTACTTTGAGATATCATCTAACTCCAGTAAGATTAGCTCATATCACAAAATCCCTAAACCAGAGATGTTGGTGTGGATGTGGAGAAAAGAGAACACTTCTATACTGCTGGTGGGAATGCAAATTAATACCTTCCTTTTGGAAAGATGTTTGGAGAACACTTAGAGATCTAAAAATAGACCTGCCATTCAATCCTACAATTCCTCTACTAGGTATATATCCAGAAGACCAAAAATCATATTATAACAAAGATATTTGTACCAGAATGTTTATTGCATCTGAATTCATAATTGCTAAGTCATGGAAGAAACCCAAGTGCTCATCAACCCACGAATGGATTAATAAATTGTGGTATGTGTACACCATGGAATATTATGCAGCCTTAAAGAAAGATGGAGACTTTAACTCTTTCATGTTTACATGGATGGAGCTGGAACATATTCTTCTTAGCGAAGTATCTCAAGAATGGAAGAAAAAGTGTCAAATGTACTCAGCCCTACTATGAAACCAATTTATAGCTTTCTTATAAAAGCTATAACCCAACTATAGCCCAGGAAGAAGGGGAAAGGTAGAGGGAAGGGGGCAGGATGGGTGGAGGGTGGGTAATTGGTGGGACCGCACCTACAATACATCTTACAAGGGTACATGTGAAATTTACTATGTGTAGAATATAAATGTCTTAACACAATAACCAAGAAAATGCGGGGAAGGCTATGTTAACCAGTTTGATGAAAATATTTCAAATTGTATATAAAACCAGCACATTGTACCCCATGATTGCATTAATGTACACAGCTATGATTTAATAAAAAAAAGTAGATGTGTCAACTATAATATTATTCCAGCATGAATTAGCTTGTTAAGTAGGTCTACTTTTTAAAGTATCTTATTATCTGATAAATAAGTTTAGAAATAAAATGAGAATAAATTATAAAAAAAATAGAAGGCAGTCTGGAAATCACTGGTGAGAAATCAGTAGTCACTGAATGAAGGATTGCTAAGGAATTTCACTACTGTTGCTTGAACTTGGGAGAAACGATGCTGTCTCATGGCTCTGAAGTTGATTTTATCTCTGTCTGTTCACCCATCTCTGTCTGTTACACCCATGTATAAACCTAATATAAAGTGTCATTGGATTGCCGTGAAGGAGGCAGATGAGGGAGGAAGCAAAGAAATGTTAATTTCTTCATTTAGAGACAAGAAATAAAGTTTAAATTATATTATTAAAAGTTATTGAGTTAATAAGAACTGATATAAACATAATATGAATAGGAAAGGAGATTTTAATTTTGTATTTTACTTAACATAATCCATAACCTTTCATATCTGGAAGAAAAAGTGATAGACATTTTCTAAAGGATAACTTAAGAAATACAGACGTATTATGCAGATAACAACCAGAAAATTGACAAAAGAGACACTTGGAGGTACTTGTGTTTGCCTTTGGAGTATGAAACCATTGGTGAGTCCGTATGGCAACAGACACCTGTCTTCCTAAAGTTAACAGTTTGTTGTTTTGGTGATGGTTGCTTTCTATTTTCTTAACCCAGTGTATTTAGAATTTTGACAATTTAAAAAATAATGCAAGGAATTATATTAAATTATTAATTACTTTACTAAGGTATCTAAATAAAGATTTGCTTAAGGGGAAATCTATGACTGTTTTTTGATTTATAACACCAATATCAGAGAGCTGTCTATTATATAAAAGATTCAATTTTTGTTTGTAAAAATGTACATATAACTTATAAAAATAAATCTCTGTAAAGGAAAACAGATGTATAAGTTCTGTCAGGAGAAATTATAAAGAAAATATTAATAAGTAATTTTTAAAAATTCATACTAACATACATTAATTGAAATGACTACTTCACTCATAGAGGTAGGAAAATAGCTAGCAATATTAATAGAAAACAAGGGATATTAAACTCCTAGTTGATATGTGTGAGTTCATCTTGAATTTTAAAGCATTGCAGAAAAATGTATGTTGTTTTCTAAATGGTGTCATGATAACTTTCTCGCTTTAATTAAACAGATGAAATTGGATCATTCTTTTACCTGTTATTAATAAGTTCAAATGAATCAATATTCTTGTAAGATGCATCTTAATAAATGTGGAATGTAAAGGTCTTAGCAAAATAACTAAGAAAATCCCAGGAAAGCTATGTTAACTAGTGTGATGAAAATGTGTCAAACGGTCTATGAACCAAGTGTATGGTGCCCCATGATCATACTAATGTACACAGCTATGATTTAATAAAAAAAAGAATCAATATTCTTAATTTAACAAAATGAAAACATAAAGCATTTAAGAAAAATAATTGATCTTTCTCTTTCTCTCTCACACACACACACAAATTTTAGAAGAGGAAAACCTTTCTAAACCTGAAATAAAACTTGAGAAAATCATTTAGTTTATAAAAATGATTACCAAATTTTATATTTAAAAGTCAGCATGAAAAAATTAAAAAAAATAAAATCCTAGGAAAATAATTATAACAATGATAACAGTAATGTTTCCTGTCAATCACTCATTTTTCATCAAAATGAGGAAGTTAATGAGAGAGACTTTATAGGAAAATATTCAAAGCACATGAAATACATACATAAACATATCTTGAAAATAATTTATTTTTAAAATAGAAATCCAGACAACAACCCATTTAGAATTTGGGCAAAGGTAAAATCTTATTCTTATTTATTTATTTATTTTTTTGAGGCAGAACCTCAAGCTGTTGCCCAGGTAGAGTGCCATGGCATCACAGCTCACAGCAACCTCCAACTCCTGGACTCAAGAGATTCTCCTGCCTCCACCTCCCAAGTAGCTGGGACTACAGGTGCCTGCCACAACGCCCAGCTATTCTTTGGTTTCAGCCATCATTGTTGTTTGGTGGGCCCGGGTTGGATTTGAACCCCCTAGCTCAGGTGTATGTGGCTGGTGCCTTAGCTGCTTGAGCCACAGCCACAGAGCCAAGATAAAATCTTATATCTGTCTGAACATTATGAAATAGCTCATTACGAAATCGCTCCAATATTTAAAAATATATTAATCTGCAATTCTATAGGGTTCAACCTAAATGTCATTAATTTGAGAATAACATGGAAATGAAATAGACAGTTAAAAAAAAAAAACTTGGAAAATATCTATCAAATTTAAAATTTATGCAATTCATCACCGAGCAATAAAAGTTCTGGGGATAGATCCAATGATTTATATATCCATTGATACCAATTGTAGCATTTTTATAGCAAAATAAGAACACTTTTTTTTGAAAACTTAGTAATTCTCTTTAATAGAATTATCTTGTTTGAAAATAAGAAGCTGAATGAGTCGATGATTTCTGTCTCTGGAGTGTGGAGCTGATGTGTTATCACGGAATATTTCTTTCCAATTGAAATTATTTTATACTGTTTAATATTTTAAGTGTTTATACATTAGTCTTACATGTTTGAAGTTAAAATTTTTAAATTATTACCTGATTAAAAGAAATTATTTGCCATGCCTAGAACTTCCATGCTTCTCTTACATTTGTGCTCTTGGCAATCCCACATGCCCCGTCTCTGGTGTTTTTACTTGCAGGCAGTTCTTCTCTATTTTATCTTTCAAGTCTCAATATCCATGTTACTTACTGTAAGAAGCTTTCCATGACCCCTAGGACTAACTCAGACGCTCCCTACATCAAAGCACTACATGTTCATTGACTTCATGGTTCTCACATTCTATTGTTATTTTCTATTTTTTGCTTTTCTTCAACATTACTAAGCATTCATTGTAGAAAACTACATTGACACCTTCAGAATTATAACTGTAGCAGTTAAAATATATTTTATACTCAATAAAATATGTAGTTGTTTTAAAGGAAGTCTGAACAAAAATGTAGATAAGAAACATGAACTGTAATTAGGGAGAGGGAAAAAAAGAAAATAACAGAAGAAAGAAAAAATTTAATTTGTCAGATCATAATTCTGGCTAGGACTTAATTTTGTTTTTGATTGCTAACATATGGTTTAGCAGCTCTCAGAGTCATCATCATCATCAACATCAGTGTGAAATGGTTTTCAAAGATCTGCCCAAAGAAATATGCCATCAACTGGTGCAAAATAACATATCAATTTCCTGCGACAATCTTCGTGTAAGAATGTGGCACAGTGTTAATATGGAAAGTAAGCAGCCTGCTTTGGTAAAAATCGAGGTTATTTTAAGAAGTGATCCAGATCATATCGGAAAGAAATACACTCTGTAAAAGACTGTGAAGTAGCCTTTAGTAACTTTGATATCGACAACTATAATTTATGTCACTTTGGGAAAGCCATTACTCCATAATAAAAAATTCTTCCCTTTTGTTTTACAGGAAGATTGAAATTGAAATTAATACCTTAATGTAAAAGCATGATGAACTGCCTGTCAGTGAGGCCCATGCTTGGACTTTTACAAAGTTCAGCGTCTAGTTCTTCCTGAGTATTATGACTCATCCTCATGGAAATCATTTGTGGCATTATAGAAAGAAAAGGGATGAGATGCTCTTAGTAGTGTGCGAAACTTCAAGGTTCACCTAATATCTGGTGCAACTTGACAGCCTAGGACAATTTTATGTTCCTATTTATGTCATTTATTACCAATAATAAGGCTAAATGGAAAAGAATGGATACAATAAGCAGGTAAAAGAACAGTTTTGAGACCAGAGAAGTTCATTATCAACCCTGGAGATAAATACTTTCATACTACAATGTATATCTCACTTAGAATTATAAGAGTTGATATTGCCTATTTCCTTACCATTTACTTTTTCAAGTTATTGTAGTTGTTCATAGACTTAAAGATGAACACTTTATGGTTCCTCAATTTAGTTGGCTATGAGAAGCTAAATAACCTCTCCTCTTGGAATATTTACTTTCCAGATGCTGCATCTCAGTCTTCTGGTCAATTAAATGTGAGGACACTAACTTTGTAGTGCCTTAGATGTGGTATTCTTAATATGGGGTACGACTCCTGTTACTTTTCTTTATTAACTTCTAGCTAGTGAAAAAAAAAATGTGAGCTGTTTTGTGACTGCAAAGAAAAGCAAGGAAAATAATTTAATTTTCTATATTTTCTTTAAAAGTTGGCGATTCCTGCCAAAACTACCTCATAAAGATTTTGTGAAGATAAAATGAGAGGAAGTATGTGAAAATTCAGTATAAATATATGTACATGTGTATATATACGCCATGTACACGTATGTGCTGTGCATAAACTTGGAAGTTTTCAAAAGTTGCTATTAATCATTTAAGGTTATGGGTCGCAAAAGGTTATGATTCTGATATCTTATTTATTTTTTTCTTTTCTTTATCTTTCTCCTGCTTTATTCCTTCTCATTTCTATTTTCCTTCTTTACCTTCCTCTTGAACTAAAGAGAGAATTTAAGCAAGTCTGCGTTTATCCTGTCCTTATGTCCTTAGAGTAGTAACACTGCTTAGTCTTTCATTAATCCTTTTGGGCAGCTATAGATTTGGGGGGAGATGAGTTTGAAGAGGAACTTTGACTCCCGTTACTACTCTGTACAAATTATAGACTAAATTTCTCAAAGCCTGGCTAATATCAATCTCTACCCATGTGCTTTTAACATGATCCCCGACAGAGGGTCTAGTGCAGCCAATGAGATAAAAATGAAACTAGACCTGCCTTCTGTGAGAGGAATGGGCACACGCCTCTGCTGGAAGCATCTCTTTCTTACCTGCTTCCTGGTCAGTTATCTTTAATTTCCCACCGAACTGGTTCATGCATTTATGTCTCAGAATTTAAAAATACAAGGAGTAAAAAACAAAACTCCATGACTTATTCCAACCCATCTTAGGAACGGTCACCCCTAGCCTGCATCGGAATCCACATTGGGGAGCCTCAGAAACAGGAATGTGGAAGAGGGGCGTGAAGTCAGGGTGTGATCAAACTACTATAAGGGATGTAAGTGGCACCAGGGAGCCGCTAGAAATGTGTCCCTGGTTCCACTCCACAGATTTTTTTGCCATGAAATGTTTAGAATGATGATGAAGACAATGAAACTATGTTGTTGATTATGGTAACAATAGTGATGCTTTCAAATATTACATTTCGTTGTTAAAGGTGAAAATACAACAAGCATTTTCGAGTAGTGTTACATTGGTGATATTAAATTTGAAACTTATATTTTCTAACCATGACTCTTTGCTATCAAAATTGTGGAAGAGCTGCTATTTCCCAGACTGATTGGCAGAACAAGTGTCCACACCTGATAGTTGGGACTTTACCAATTGCTAACAGAGGCGTGGCCTTGCCTTTTTAACTAATTGAGCTATAATTAAGTGTATAGAGGTGTAATATCAGTAAATTTCTCAAAAAAAAAAGGGTTATTTATGATCATAAACCACGTCCCAAGTTGAACTTTACTCTTTTTACAGCGGTTCTTCTGAAATGAGATGTAGTCTATACCAGTCTTCTCACTGGCTTATCAAAAAAGAAGAAAACATTTCCACCAGAAAAAAAAAAAAAAGAGTAAGAGTTTGCAGATTGTAAATATGAAAAAAGAAATGCTCTCTCGTTATCTGGCCTACCTCACCACAAGCCAAGCAATTAAACAACGTTTGCAGAGATTCATCTCTGAGGTAATGATATTTTAAAATAACAGAATACTTAGCTTCTGTGCATTTGGATGAACAGATCTTTCAGAGTTTTGCCCAGTGATTATTGGTGGGCTTGACATTTGTAAATTTCACACATCTGATTTTCTCAAAGCCAGGGAAACAATGATTGTTTCTGTTTCCACTGACTGATCTCTGTTTCCTTTCTGATTTTCTACCTATTTCCCTATTTTTCGGCTTACGTAATTTAGCTCTAGCATCATTTACAGGTAAAATATATAGCAAGCGATCAATAGATTAAAAAAACAGAAATTATAATAAAAAGAGTAAGATGCAGACTTTAAGTAATTATCAAAAGTTACATGCGGCAGAAAAAAGGACAACTCCCCCTTTTTTTAAATTCCAGGAGCTCTGAGATATGTTGTATAATAGACACATTAATAGCTGACATCACAAGGCACTGTCCTAACTATAAATTAGTACAGTGATATTAATGTGTGCCACATGAAGAAAACGTGACCTGGGAGACTCTATCTGTGGAATGATGTTTTAAGATACCATTATGCCTCCCTAACTGTAGCTCAAGGTGTTGCAGATCCGTCTTAAGCATCTCAGTGTTTGCCTGAAAACAGAAATGCTTCAATTAAAATAAAAGCCTGTATATGACAACTCATAAAATTATACTTCTGTTTTTATGTGCATATTTTATGCCTCTAGTGTTTTTCAGTCTTACTAAACTTCTTGCCTTGATAGTTAATTATAAATTATTAACATTCAAGAGCATCTAATATGGGAGACTCATGGGATATATCCTAAAATAAATCCAAGAAGAAAACTGCCTCTTTTTTTGGATAATGATATGAGTGCTGTGAGACCCATCAGCAGTGAAACTTTTAATTGAATATCTACACTTATAGATGAGCATAAAATTGGAAAGATCAAAGGCTACATGTGCTCAGTGTACCATAGTATTTGAACTTTTAATTTTTCTAACAAATAAGAAGAGTTAATATAAATACTCAGTTCATTTCTATCTTCAATAAAATAAAAGTATATCCAAATGATGACACAAAAACTGTCTACATTTTTCTATTGCCTTTAAATAAATGCATCATTTCAGGACCATGGGTACTTTGAAAAGACTCTGTAAAACCAAACATAGCCAAAGGGAAAAGATCCAATATTAGACTATGTTATGTAAAGGGATGCATTATTAATAATATATAGTGTGAGCATATTATATACCCTAACAAATTTATGTAAAATAGTAGTATAATTTTCTTATATTACATAATTAAAAATTATTCCCTCTGATACCATTTATTTATGAATTCCCCGTGCTTTCTAATAACCAATTTTAAGATTAATTTTTCACCTAGAATCTGCAAATTAAAATTTTCATAGAAAGAGACCACAAATAAGCATTTTAAAACATTATTCAAACAGAATTTCCCCAAATATTGCTAACTTGTTCTAGAGCTCAAAGGAAATTTTCTCCATTTTTCTCATATTATGGATACATGATCTATTTTCTGGTGATGGATTAAACTTAATTGAGTGTTAAATAATAATTTCATCTGTATGCAATTTTCTTCTAATTGTTGAGACTTCTGAAATTTGACTATGGGTTCTAATCATAAAATATAGTGATTAAACCCCAGAAATGACAGAAATGGAGAAACTACATCAATGACACGGAGCTACGTTACACAGAGAATATTGATCTAGAAGGAAACAGTCTGCCTACCCATTATTCAGCAATAACTCAACTATTCCCTTTCTCTCTCCTTAATAAAATTATAATGTTAACAAATTGGCATCATATATTATCATTTTTGTCAAAAGTCCATGCCTTCTTAGCATATCAACCTTAATTTCTTTACTTAAGGAAGGTGCAAATTCAGCCTGACTATTAGGAGGCAAAAGACATTTGTTTTAATGAATGATCTAGTAAGATTAGTTCCCATATGAACATTTTTTTTAAGGCAAAGTCTCATTCTGTCAGTCTGGGTAGAGTGCTGTGGCTTCATACCTCACAGCAACCTCAATTTTTTTGGCTTGAGCAATCCTCTTGCCTCAGCCTTCCAGGTAGCTGGGAATACAGACACCCACCACCATTCCCAGATAATTTTTATATTTTATGTAGAGATAGGGTCTGGTGTCTTGCTCAGGCTGGTCTCAAACTCCTGAGCTCAAGCAGTCCAGTCACCTTGGCCTCCCAGAGAGCTGGGATTACAGATGTGAGCCCCCCGCCCCCACCGCAATGTGGAATTTGAACAAGCTAAAAAGGATTCCGACCCATTAAATCCTCCAGAAGGATATTCTGCTAGACAAAATCATCTTCCAAGAACAGTTTACTGCCCTGCATAGATCTAAGGCATCAACTCTGGCTCCAAGACCCATGGGTGCATTTCATTGACATTTTGGACCAACGTGAAACTCCGAGGGGTTCTGGTTATTGCTTTCCTGTCTGTTACACCACAACGTTACAGAAATCGTGTCCAGGTTGATCCAGTGATGATGGAGATGAGGATTAATCTTGTATTGAAAAGTATCTCATGCAGTTGGACTGTGGTGTTACTCTGAGAGGAAAGTTAAGACGATGAATGTTAAAGCGTGTAAATAGCAGGGAGTCATGAGTACAGTGCCTGTGAAGAGACCCGAATTAAAGAAATAAAAGTAGACATTGGCCTCTGCTTTTTAGTCAGATTCCTGGAGCAAACCCTCTGGAGGAGTGATAAATCCGTGACCATTTGACAGCACACTAGGATGGATCCCTGCATTCGATCAGGTGAATGTTTACAGCAACTGAAGTGCAGATCATTAAGTGTACACCTTTAACCCTGGAAAACGAATCAGGATATTAGAAAGTGTATCTAATTCCTTAGGTAGCACATATTTACCAGCGCAAAGTAGAAGAATGGTGACTTGCAGGAAAAATAACCAGTATGACATTATTTCATGGTTTAGATGGAGTTATTTACATTCTACACATATATGGTAATATTTTTGTGTCTTATGCAAAGCAAAATTTAAAAAGTCAGAGTACTAATTAAAACTGCCTTTTAAGGCTGCACAGCGAGCCGTCATTTCACACAGAGCATTGAGCACACAGTTGAAAGTGCATAGCAAGAGCCCTGGGAGAGGGTTCAGGTTAGAAGCCCTGACCTGAATATCCCTCTTTGTAATTTCTCTAGGATAAAAGAAAGTATACATTCTCTATTTAGCATAAAAGATATACACGGGATCTTCCTTCAATTAATAAAAAATCTTCCTTCAGAATTATTTTTTAGAGGTTCTATATTTTCTGTCGTATTTGTGATCTTTAATCTAACATGTTTCTCCTCTGGTGTGAAATGTCTTTAATATGCAGTGTTAATATGAAAATTATAGTTTGAATTAGATTCTGTTAGAAAAGTAAGTGATCAGATAATTCATTGAATTGTCTAACAAATCCATCATTTATTTAAAACACATGTGAGTTTCTCATAAACAAATAGAGAGAGGAAAATGATTAATAAAGTATAAAGAATAAAAACCTCACAGTAGTTGCTTTGTAATCTCTTCCTACAGAGCAAATTATGTAGCCTGTGTTGGCAAAGCACGGCGAGGAGTCCACAAAGTACACGGAATATACTTTTATTGCTTTTATTGGAGAAAGTATTAGCTTGACCTTTGGTACATTGTCCAGGTGATAACGCCCTACAAAACTGAGCAATGCGTGAAAATCTCACCATAACCTACATACGTACTTTAGTGCTTGGAAGGAACAGGTTCAGTTAGAGCCATTTATTTATATTTATATTTTCATGTTTCAACCAGAAACTAGGCAATTCTTGATTTATATGAAAGATTTGAAAAGTAGATGGGAATAGAGATGCAAACATATTTTTTTCCTGTTTGTCATTTAACTTATTTGTACATATGGTTGAAGATAAGTGAAGAAATTTTTGACATTAACTATTAAACTAAATTGTCATCTATTCTTGAATGTGGAAAAATATATTAAATGATTAGATGGCTGGCAAGTGTTGCTTGCCAATTTGAGATCATAATTGAACACAGTCAATGGTAGCTGTGTTGTTACCAACACCACAGGCTGGAAATTTAAGTTTAATGAAAGTTCTCCTTTCCACCCTCTATTTAAGCAGTTCTCCATTTTATGAAACCAGTATGTGTCATTTTCTTTGTCATATTTTCTAACTGATTCGTGAGGTTGCTGAATGCGGAGAGCAAAGATCTATTCCCTAGAAACGTCGCAAAAGTTCCTGTACTAAAGATTTAATCCCTTTGATATGAAACTGTATTAGATTTTGAAAGCCACTTAATATTTTATCAAATTATCAAACACAAATATAATTATTGTTTCTCATTTATGTATTAACAAATTTATTTCAAATATATATCTGATCTTCTGAAATAGATGGTGAGCTATTTTAATTACATCATATATCAGAGTAATGAGAGAAGGGCCCGGTATATAATAATAGCCCACTCCATGAGCACTAAATAAAGAAGAGAAATTTATCTCAGCCTTTTAGGTCATCCCCTTTTCTGTGGGTTTTCATACAATGAGCACTTTGCAATCTTTATCCGTAACACGTGAACACTCTCCATCTTCACTTGTCTTTGAGTGTTCTAAGAATCGTTTCATCTCAGGAACATTTCCAGATCGATGTCTTCTTTCTACCTTTCTTCAGGTGGTTTATCTTCACTTATCCTCCGGATCTTAGATCATCAATATACCTCGAGGGAATTCGGCACACTCTGAGCTCTAGGCCACTTCTTTTGCTTTATACCCTTACCTGTCCTTTGGATCATCTCTCTTTCAATTAAATATTTATTGCTGTCATTATCTCAAAAGTATGCCCCCACTAGATGCCTTTATTCATCATCATATCTCTGTTAGGTAGATAATATGTCTATAAGATCCAACACATAATTGTTGAATAGGACAGATTAATATAAGCGTGGTACCATACATGCCTGGAACATTTTCCAATCTACCTTTAGATTGCCCACAAAGACTGCAGTGCACCTATTGCACACCTCATCCTAAACCTCTCCATATCATAATACTTATTTGATGTATTCACTTCCTTTGGAAGTATTTTTTCTTTTTTTGTGATTTGGTTGGGGAATATGTTCCTCTCTTGAAAAAGAAAATGTCATTTAGAGCAGTGTTTCCAAATCTAGCCATGGCTCAGAATTACATAAGAAGTTAGAAAAGTTTTCTGACAATAACTCTATACTGGCTAATACGAAATTTCCTGACTAAAAGCCAAGGAGTGTGTGTGTATAAATAAGAATATATGGACATATAAATTATATACATATTATATTTCTTTACAGATATATGTGCATATATATAGTATTTATGATGCCATTGATAGAGTGCTATGAACCATAATTATAGAATTATAGCATTAGATGCCACATTAAATGTCCTTCCAATTGGAAAACCATTGTTCTTTTTTTTATTTTTTCTGATTAGTATAAGGGTACCTGTGAAAAGGTTATGTTGTTTGTGTAGCATCCAAGTTGTAGTTGAGTCTTTCACCCAGGAGGCGTGCCATATACCCGTACATTGGGTGAGACCTCAGATTGTCTATCTGTTAGTTTCAAATTAGTATTGAGTAGACAGGGTGCTTGCTATTCTATTCTTGAGATACTTTACTCAGGGGGTTGTTCTTCAACTCCATCAGGTAAATACAAAAAATGTAAAGTCTCCACCTTTTTATGGTTGAATAGTATTCCATGGTATACGTACATATACCACAGTTATTAATCCATCCATGGGTAGATGGGTACTTGGATTATTTCACATATTTTATGATTGTTAATAGAGCTACTAGAAATATTTAAATGCAAATTTCCATATGATAAAATGATTATTTTTTTTCTTCTGGGGGTAGAGATGTAGTAATGAGATTGCAGGATCAAAGGGAAGGTCTACTTTGAGCTCTTTGAAGATTCTCCATACATCTTTTCTAAGCAGCTGTATTCATTTGCCATCTCACCAACAGTATATAAGTGTTCCCTGTCTCCACACCTGCAGCAGCAGCTATAGTTTTGGAACCTTGTAAGGTGGGCTCCTCTTACTGGGTTAGTTCATATCTCAAGGTGGTTTTGATTTACGTTTTCTGATGAACAAGGATGACGAGTATTTCTTCATGTATTTGTTGTCTCATTTGTCTTCTTCCTAACTCTAAAATGTAGAAATTGTGAAGCACTGATTAGAATCCTTCAAAGAAATTTATATATCTGAGACTTGGCGAGGCAATTTAAATGTATTTAAAAACTGATCTGTTCTCTCTCTTTGATGGACTTGTTTAATTCAAAGATACTGTCTTCTAACTCTAAAATTATTCTCTCTGCCTAGTCTCGCCTAGTCTTATGACTTTCCACTGTGTTTTGTATTTCCTTAAAAGAATTTTTCATTTTCGGGAACTCTGCTTGACTTTTTAAAAATAATTTAATTCTGGGCAGCACCTATGGCTCAAAGGGTAGGGCGCCAGCCCCGTATGCTGGAGGTGGTGGGTTCAAATCCAGCCCCTGCCAAAAACTGCAAAAATAATAATAATAATAATAATTCAATTCCTTTATTATTTTTCTGCATTGCCTTTGTGGTTTCTTTGTGTTGGGTTTCTATTCTCTCTTGTATTTCAAGGAGCTTCCTTAGTGTCCATATTCGAAATTTGTATCAGTTATTTCAATATTCTCATGTTGGTTAGTTTCCATTGGTATGAAGTTATTGTTTTCTTTTGGGAATGAATTTTCACTCTGATTATTCATGTATTTGGAGATCTTTCACTTATTTCTTGTCATTTAAAGCAGATTTTGCTTTTTATGTTTGGATTACTTTTTCATTGGGTAATGACAGAACCAGTATAATCTTTGAGGCAAGGAGTGGTACTTGAGGGTGAGACTCAACTACACCCTATAAAACTATTATATGGTTGGCCCTCGAACAACACAGGTTTGCACTACCTGGGTGCACCTACAGGTGGGTTTTCTTCTGCCTTTGCCACCACTGAGACAGCAAGACCAGCCCTCCTGTATCTCTTCCCCTCAGCCTACCAAACGTTCAGACAATGAGGATGAAGCCCATTATGATGGTCCGCTAATTAACTGGAACTATATTTTCTCTTCCTTATGATTTTCTAAATAACATTTTACCTAGCTTACTTTGTTGTGAGAATAAAGTATGTATTTATTACATAAAATACGTGTTAATCAACTATTTATATTATCAGCAAGGCTTTTAGATGTGGTATGCTACTAGAAGTTATGTTCAGGGAGAAGCAAAAGTTATACACAAATTTTTAGCTGCACAGGGAACATTGATCCTAACACCTGTGCTATTTAAAGGTCAACTGTATAGCTTATGGCCAACCCTAAGCCAACAAATAATTCTTTTGATGATGTTTGTTATTTGAAAAAGCATATATGGTGACAGTGAATGACCACATTCCATTTTTCCATACAAATACAGGCATATATTTGCTGTCACTTGGAAGGTCTAGCTGTATTAGTAATTTCTTCAAAGAGCAGTGTTAGCCACGATGATACAACTTTTATATAATATTCCAAGGCTTGAACATGTGTTATAATATCAAACAAACATCACAATTATTTATAGCAAAATAATTTATTCAAACTAGAATACAAGTCAAATATATCTGTCACATATTAATACCCAAGACTAGATATCAGTTACAATTACTAGCTCCCCAGAAGGAAAGGCACTGACTCGTGTGACTTTTCCACCCGTCTGCAGTCATTAAACACAAGCAATAAACATGAATATGCACCAAAGCACACAGCAGAATTAGCAGCCAAATTAGAGCCACTTGCATTTATAGCAGATTTTTAAATGTCTTAGATCTTATTAGAAACATAAAAAAGAACATTTCACACTGTCATGAATGCCACTTCAGGATGTATAAAGCTGTGATGTAGCAGACCAGAATTGGCTGGATCTGCATCAGTGGTATAAACCATTCTGAAATGGGGTCAGCCTAACAGTCCCTCTCCCTCAAATGCCTCTACCGAGAAAGTGCAAATTCTAAGATTGGTTGGTGATGCACTTTTGACATCAGAGGTTTTATTTATTTATTTTTTGTTGTTGCAGTTTTTGGCTGGGGCTGGGTTTGAACCTGCCACCTCTGGTGTATGGGGCTGGTGCCCTACTCCTTGAGCCATAGGCACCACCGACATCAGAGGTTTTAAGGTCAAAGGAAAAAGAACAAAGATGTGAAAAAGAATTCTGAGGTTTCACACTTGAAGAGCCAAAATGTATTCATTTTTTCGAGTCATGTTTTATGAGTATAACATTTTACTTTATTGGCTAAAGTTCTATTTCCTAAAGTTGGCACTGTCAAGGAATTATTTATCTTTAGAAATAAATTCTCTTCAAATAAGTTAAACAGGATCTATGTCAGTGTTTTCAAAAGAATGATGTGGCAAGTGAAGACGCACGGCCAACTCTTACAAGAAATTGGAGAAATGTGAGTCAGGTGGTGGAGCAAAGCTGTGTTATTTTGATGGAGGTACAGTGGGCCCAAATTCAAAACAAGAGAAAAAGAAGTTTCCTTCTGCCAAGAATGTGCAGATCTAAGATTTCACCTACTAACAAGCTAACAAGTTCATCTAGGGCAGTTGAATAAACAGGGAACAGAAACAGGAGGCACCTCAGAGACAAAGAATGATTATTATTCACAATAATCATAATCATAATCATAATTGATTATTATTATTATTCATAGTAATAGCAGTAATCAGAGGGTCAGCATTTCCTGGCCTAATTACATCATCCCTCAATTCCCCAGGGGAATGAAAAAGAATATCAAATGATTTTTGTACATGTAGTGGGTGGTTGTGAATTGAAAACATGTATGTCTTTTGCTCTAGGGAGTACCAGAACTAACTATCCAGAGAGTGAACTACGTCTGTCTTTCAAGGTCATAAGCATACCTGCCCTTTGCATCAAAGAGTGACAATATCTCTGTCTTCCAGAGCTGTTCACTGCACACATACTCTAAGAGAGCTGTTTCAGAAAAGAACACACTCAGAGTCTCTCTGCTCACAAGTACATTCAGAAGTATGCAGACCCTTGGAAGTGTGTCTCTCAACACCTGTAAACCTACGTCTCATATTCTGTAAGGTAGGGCCAAGGAAGGTCAAAATACAGCCCCGATCACTTAGACAAGGGCAAAAACACCGGCGCTCTGAGAGGGAGGGGCAGAAATATCTATCCACAGCTCTCCACATGCCCTTCAGAAATGAGATGATTACAGTGTCTCTTCATGGTTCCTATGACATGGACACACAGCCTGTGAAGCAGGCTCTACCAGGGCAGTAATGTAGGGCGTAGTGACATGCTGACTTGCCTATTCCCCTGCAAGTTTGAGGGTATAAGCATGTTCTAAAAGAAAAACAAAAATAACACCTTTCAGATCACTCTTATTTTCAATCCCTCACAGTTTATCAGCCTATTTGAATTAAATATTTAATATCACACATTTAGTTTTTATTCTGCATAAAAACTAATAAACTATTGTTCTTTCTAGAGCATAGAAAGCTGATAAAGAAACAAAAACTGACAACCCAAATACGACTCAATGCGTTTAATATATTTAATATTACTTAACCATTCTAAGTAGTGTTAGAGCCATTTTTTCCTACCCCTAACTTGAATAGCCTGCTCATATGAGACTCTTAGTTGAATATTCAAATAGAAACTTCTAAGAAAAGTGTTTAATACCAAGAGTAATTGTCATGATGATGGAATAATAACTGAAAAACGTTTCCCACTGGACATGTCATGAAAACCTTCTTCTGAGTCACAGGCTTTTCACGCTGATTGAAGTTCCGCTGGGAGCACACACAGAAAATTTAACATAGAGAGGCTATGACTTAATACAATACAGAGCCTAAGACTTAATACAAGACTATTCAGAATTTTTGTTTTGAAATAAAGAAGCATTATTCTATGTCCTTTTTACAGATTCCTATGTTTCTCATGAGCAGAAGTCAAGGAGAGAAAGTCTCAGTTTTCTTTGTCACTTTAGGTTACAGGTTATTATTATTATTATTTTGTCTACTGGTCTAATGACATGTTCATTGTGATATCAAAACCCATGAATATTTATTAACTTCAAAGTATTTCTGTTCCTCAGACATCTACAATGTCTCATAATAGCAACATGTTCAGTAAATCGTTAAAGTCAAGATTTCAATTGTACAGGTGCAGTTTATTAGTTTAAAAACATATAGCTTGTATGTTAAAGGGAAGTTGCTAAACTCTGATTTATTAGATGTAGAAAATGCACTTACTCAACATCTGTCTATTTGGTACAAATATCACCAGGCATATTATTTGTTTTTACCATAAATGTATGTCATTAAATATTTCGTGTGTTTTTAAAAGAATAATTTTATTTCAAAAAGAAAATCAGTAAATATATTGTTTGATTAATGTACACTTTAGGAGAGGCTAGGTTCTGTGAATGTTACACACAGCTAGTTCACATATTGTCTCTTTCTATCATCATGAAGTGTGAACGCACAGAGAGATTGCAGCCGTGCCTGGGGAATGTGGCAAGGCCTCTTCATAGACCTTACAATGTGAAACACACAGATATTAAATTTATTTTTAGTTCCTGAAATCTCCCCGAAACAACAGTGAATCAAATGAAATGTTGTAGAACCACGAAGACAGTGAAAACAGAATATTAGAAAACTGTTGCCTGGAAGTTGGACAAAAAAAAGGGGCGTGTGGCAGCCTCCATTTCAGATGGAAGAACGTTTAAATCCAACAGGCTGTGGCAGGGAAAAAGCAGAATTCTAACACCAAACAGGACAATTATTGCAACAGAAGCCCAGAAAGCCTCAGGATCCGGATGTCACGGTGTTGGTGGAGGCCAGAATGGTAAAAGTGGGCGGCACATAGCCCAGTGACTGAGTCGGTGCCCTCTCCCAATCTAGGCAGGCAGAAAACTGGCCTCTCTTGTCCCATCAGAGATGCAAGGCAGAGAGTGAGGATGGGGAGCATTCTGCAAAGATCTGGTGAAAATAGACCAACTGAGGGATGGGAGCCCCAGCCCATTTCCTTCCTTCTATTTCCATAAATTCTGAGAGCTGGAAACTTCCCACATCCCTCCCCTCACAAGAGCACAAGAATGCAGGATTTTTCTCTGGTTTTAAACTGGCCTAAGAGAAAATAGGAGAAGCGAATGACTTTGGTTGTCCCACCCCACCCCCTCCCCTAAAAAAGCAGTTTGGGCTCCTGTGACACCACCTTACTAACTTCTACCAGTCCTGTAAGCTGACCACAAACGCACACTCTTCTGGTGATTTTCATGTGGCTCTAAGTGCCTCGGCATCCAATGTGGACTAACAGTGTCAGAGTTCCAGGCAGTTGAATAGTGTCCAAAATTAAAGAAAGAGACCAAAAGAAATAAACAGAAAGAAAAACCAAATTCATGAAAAGAAAAACATCTGACAATGTAAGGAGTGAAAAAAATGTATTCATATGTGTGTGCTTACCGTATACACACTCCATATAGTATATTTTTCCAAAAATAATGAAGAGATTCTTTCTTATAATAAGAACTACACAATGTTTTTTTAAAAAAATAGAAAATAACACTGTTCTCCTGGAAATTACAAAAAAAAAAAAAAATATGTTTCCATAAAGAAAATGTTCAATCAAAGGTTAATATCCAGTAGGGAATTTTTCCTAAAAATAAAAAGACAATATGCAGAGTAGGAAAAAAAAAAGGAAGAAAAATATTCAATATTTGATTTTAGCACATAAATAGGTGAAATGAAGTGGAAATATAAAAGAAAAAATTAGTTATATCAAAACAAAAAATTATAAATATAAAATCTAAGGGGGTCTCCAAGTAACCAAATCAAACAAAGGAAAAAGACCCTGCCAAAGTGAAATCACATGAGTATGCTCTGGTATATGATACACCTTAGGGAAATTGTAGTTAACGATAATTTATTGTATATTTCCAAACAGCTAGAGGAGCATTATTTTCCCAACACAAAAGACAAATGTTTCGGGGGAAGACACATTTTTATAGTTCTGCTCATACGTTTTGAGCCCTCGCTTGACCAAAAACACAACATCCAATGTGTCAGGATGAATTTTGTAGTTTGGGCAGTCAGAGAACTGAATTCAGCTGAACTCACCCATGACAGTCACATGTTCAAATAAAGGCCATTATTTACTCCAGGCCTATATGGGAATAAACCAGAAGGTTCCGCTGTGAAAATAATTGTGTAACTATAACAGTGGTAAAAATATTAATATTAAATATAACTGGAAAATACGATGCGGTAAAAGGGAGGAATGTGGGAAGGAAAAGTGTACTGTGTGTGTTTGGGGGTGAGGGGGTAACAAATTGGGAGGTAGTGACATAAAAGGAAAAAAAATCTTTCTTTCCATAGTACTCAGTACTAATCCTAAATCTGACAATAAGTAACGGTACTATTTACTTAATAATGTAACGTATAGTTGAAAAAACTGCTACAATTTGAAAACGATGGCATGAACTTTCTATGGTCATCTGACAAAGGTGGTGGGGATTGAGATGGACACAAGTGGCTTTTTTTTTTTTTCCTGAGTGAAACTTGTTAACAGTATGAAGTGTTGTGTTGCTGTTACTGTGGTAGTTTTTGTTTTTGTTTTTTTAACTTAGTAAGATAGCCAGACTTTCAATCCAAAACAAATCATACAGGTCTTTAACTAAAAGATACCAAATATTACAAACATTATACCGACAGTGGGATGAAGCAGTATTTTACATGATTTTATATTACACACACACAGAACCGAAGCTGTATTTTACATGATTTTATATTACACACACACACACACACACACACACACACACACACACGGAGGGTGCCAAAAAACATTGGAAAAGATAGCCACGTGACTGGGGCCCTTTGTTAAGAACTCCACAAAATCAAGATGGCACTTTGTCACGTTTCCGTCTGGACTAAACAGCTTCTGGTAAGTTTAAGGAGGTGGCACCCGGAAGTTGCTAACTCTAAGGTAATGGTAAGGAGACATTTCAAAAATAATTGTGGCTTTTGCTTTGGGCTATGGGGTGGAATATAAATCAGAAACACAGAAACACCAAAAAGTTTTACAGGAAATCAATTGTTAAAAGCATAGTCATCCTGGGTGATGACTTAAACGTTTCAAATCATAAACGGCTTGGGACCCCAATTTTTTTTACAGGTAGAAAGTAAGCTATGAACATTTTTCAAAAAGATGATTTTTCAAAGCCTTCTTCAGAAGTTTTCAAGGAGGGATGAAATCTGAAGGCAACAATGCATTGGGAAGCCACGCCTGGAGAAAAACTGATAGCTAATCAATCAGGAGTGCGCATCCCCAGGTAGGTGACTTATAGCTAGTACCTTCCTCGGATTCCTTTCTATTTCCATGGTTGTGCTATTACAATTATGCAGTCTGTGTTAAGTGCATTCATGAGTGTGTGTGTGTGTGTGTGTGTGTGTTGTATGACTTATCTTTTGAGTTTGTGTGTCTAGAATATCAAGAACCCTATCAAAATGGGACTATTATGAGATCCTAGATTGAAAGCTCGATGCTTGGAAATACTGGATAATACTTTGTGGAGGTTTTGGTGGAAAATGAGAGTATTTTGCATATGGAAGGGTTGTGAATAACTGTGTTGGGGAGGGATATGGGAGGTCTCTGCCAGACTCCTTGTATTAATGGTTATATTCTTTATTCTTTTTTTTTTTTTTTTTTTTTGCATTTTTTGGCCTGGGCCAGGTTTGAACCCGCCACCTCTGGTATATGGAGCCAGCGCCCTACTCCTTGAGCCATAGGCGCCGCCCTATTCTTTATTCACACTTTTGACAGAAAGTTTGTAGTTGCTTCCACTAAAAATATATTTTCTATTTCTACACTTTGATCTGAGTTTGACTAAGTGACATGCCTTGGCTTTATTTTGCTAATTCCTTTCTCTATTCATTGAAAAAGTGAACGTTTTGGCATTTTCCACTTCTACTGAGTGCTCTCTGGGTCGATTTCCTAGCTTGAAGCTTAGTGGTGGCTCAATAACCATTTGTGCTTGTTATTTTATATTTTCAACTCTAATGAGAAATCTTTCAGGAGCTTACTCTCTTTCTCACTTGAGAGGCTGGAGATGAGAAATAGTTTTTTATTCAAAACCAGAAATTCCTGACTCGTTTATATTCCCTCTGAATTCTGCTTGCTAATTTCCTGAGTCTTTTCTAATTTTATTGTTTCCTGGAAGTACTTTATTTTCAGCTAATAAGAACTCTTGACACTTTATCATTACACATGGAAATCTCCTCACTAGGATTCAGAAGTTCATCAGGAACATTTATTTCTAGTTTCTAAAGTTATTGCAGGCAACAGTCTTACCATTTCACCACTATATGACACAGACGTCATTTTCCCAGTCTTTGTTAGTAGTGTAAACATATTTTTCCCAGTCCCTAGCTAATGCCATATACAGGTATTTTAGATTTTTGCTAATGCAGCACTTGCGCAATAAAATATAACTCTTATGCAGCAACGATAGTATATACAAGACTGAGATTTAAGTTCTATGCTATTCAGATTAACATGCGAAATTAATAACATAATTTTACAAATTGAAAATATGAAAATGGCCACCATGTTGCTATGGAACAAAATTCATAGGGAAGAAAACCTACTGGACATATGTTTGTTTCATATACCCGTAAAAAAATAGCCTCCCAGGAAAAAGAAAATTACAATGAGATTCCATCAAAAGCCAAGTTGTTACAGGTAAAAAGTCTGATAAATCCTCAAGGGAAAGTTCAGAAATTACTCACATGTTAGTGATGAAAGAGATAAATCATTTTGTGATATTTAGAGGAATTGTCAATATGAGACATAAAATTAGACCTAGCCTTTCTACTTATTCCATTTAGAGCCATTCTGACAAAATGCTTAGGAGAACACGTGGAATATTTTTATGGAAATATTGTTGGTAAAAGGGAAAGAATAAAATCGTGTCACTAAATATCTAACAACAGTAAAATAATTGTTTGAAATCTGAAATACAGAATACGTAGTTATACATTAATGAACCACATTACTGTATCTCAATTAATTGGATACTTTTCAAAAATATACTACAAAGAGGACATTATGAAATTGTGTGTGCAATAGGTTATGATTTAAAATATGTAAAAGTAATATTATGCATCCCCCATATGCCTGAATCTGCATTTAGTAATTTTACTTAACTTGCTTTTGATACGTGAAGTCTGACAATTAAGTTCATGAACTGGACCTACAAAAAGTGCTACATATCTCATAGCTAATTATCACTGGGTCCCTTGAAAGTACTCCCCTTAGTCATCTGGTGACGGTAGAGATCACCCATGAGGCTTGTAGCACTTTTTTCTAGCGTGAGTTTGTGAACTTAATTGTCAGACCTCGTACAGTGTTAATTTTTAAAAACACTCCCTTCCCTGTTCCTGTTCCACTGACTTCAGGTTTGTCATGAGCCTCTCTGATAAGAAGAGAATATATCCCTACCCAGAGTATTTTAGGAATGCTGTAAGTTTTTTTTGTTGTTGTTTGTTTGTTTTTTGTTTTTTGTTTTTTTTTTGTAGAGACAGAGTCTCACTTTACCGCCCTCGGTAGAGTGCCATGATGTCACAGGACTCACAGCAACCTCCAGCTCTTGGGCTTCCCTGATTCTCCTGCCTCAGCCTCCCGAGCAGCTGGGACTACAGGCGCCTGCCACAGCGCCCTGCTATTTTTTGGTTGCAGTTCAAATCTGATGCGAACATCATGACTGAGGCTGAGATTTTAAGAGCTAGTTTGTTATTCTGTATTCTTTTTCATTCGGTCAAAGGACAAGTGTTGTCTCAAATAGGAATAGCTATTGCAACCAGAGACTCAGAGGAAACAGGACAGAGAGGGTGCCACTGTGGTTCACCTATAAATAATTTTCAGTGTGAAGAAATAAACCTTTGATTTACAAGCCACTTACACCAGCCATTAGTTATCACTGCATAACTTAGCCTAAACTGACTTGTATGATTTAAGAGAATGATAAAGGGAAAATTCAAAATGACGGTGACCTCAGTAAAGGAGATGAGAAGTCGACATCAGGAGATGGCACAGAGGGCTTCAGCCTCACCTGGGCTATGTTGTTAATGTAAACAAAACTGGAACTCAATCCCTCCACATGGTATCTGATAAAATCATCTGGTGGGTATCTGAGTAGGTTACTGTCTGTATTTCTAAGTGTTTGAATTATTCCATAATGAAACATTTTTTTTTAAGAAATCAGAAAAAAACAGAAGACCCCTGAAACCTTAGTGGCCACATACTTTTGTCTATTTTTTATTATCAGTCATTTACTGGACTGTTGTACAATACTGAAAATTAGGCAATTCCCTTCTTTGCTCTACCTGAGTGGATGATATTACATTTTGTACATTAACCAATTAGAATATTGAATTAAGTCAAATTCTTTATTATCTAAATAGCACATTAAAAATTAAATCCATACATATAGGTGAGATATATAATATGATCCCAACTTAAATGAAATGCCAAAGGTTGAACATATCCATCTCCTACTAACTTATAAAAAATATATATAGTTAAATGAAAATGTGCAGAAGCTGGGCAAATTAAAGCAGGTAGAATTCAGAGAAACATCAATTAGGTCTGAGGCCTTTAAAAAAGTTAAGTTAAAAGGTTGTTTTGATTGTTATTGTTGCTGTTTCCTTAATTTTAATATGTATCTTATATCCATAGCAATAAAATACAGACCACCTTATATTCTATTTTCACAAAAATACTGAACAGGTAACATTCAGATCTTAGCATTATGCAAGAGAAAATGAGTGCTTATTTATTTTTATTTATTCTTATTTATTTAAGAATGACCTCTCAGGTAATTATTATATGTGTGTAAATTCTCCTAATGTGGAAAAAAAGTCAAAAGTGAACAATTGGGTAAGAAAACATCCTGTTCCACAGATAGAGATTTCCATCTGTCTGTGGAATTAATTATATTGATGAGAAATATTTTCAGTAGTTGACAAAGAATGGTCTATGTACGTTATTAGTATTTGAGAACAGAGTTGGAATGAACGCTTTCTAGAAGCCACATCTATTTGCATTCCACACTAATAATGCCTTCCATCGACTGAAACCAGCAGAGAAATACAAATCCACAATTAAGTGTCATTAGTTGTATTCACTCAAACTGAATCTTTGAAGAATCTCTACCAAAATATTAGGTTTCACTGTATGTACTATAATATTATGGTATTTAATGTTCAAGTCTGAGATTACCTTGTCATTTGAAATGCAATGGACTTGGTAGTTGGCAAATTACGCGTTTTGCCACAATTTCCAAATAAATAAAAGTATATATAAGTTAGGGCGATGTTGGCCACAAGTAACAGAAATGGCTAGCTTAGGTTAACATAAAAGTACAGAAATGCATAGTTTTACAAAAGGGATGTGTAATTCAGTCTAGCTGTCCTCTGTTGAACAATGATTGCAATAACTCCAGACATTTCCCCGAGGCACTCCCGTAGCCATTGCAGGCAAAGGGATTATCTGTCCCCGTGATCTTAGGAGAGTATGAACATTTCCCTATGTATGAACACACACAAAGACACACACAGAACATATTTATATGTTTATTTCAAAGAGCTGGCTTCTGTGATTGTGGGGCTGGCGGCCCTGAGAGACGCAGGGCAGAGTGGAGCCCACACGCTCCCAGTGCACGTGGACGCTGAGGTGTTAACACAGAACCTCCTTGTCCGCAGGGAAACCTCAGTGTTGCTCTTGAGGCCTGTCGGTTAATTGGATGAGGCCGACCCACTTCACGGGGAAATCTCCTTCCCTCAACGCTCCCTGACTGCAGGTGTTAAGCACACTCAGTAAATGCCTCCCCAGAAGCCCCTCAGTTATTGACTGAGTAACTGGGCCATATCAGCTGGCAGAGTTGAACACCAAACTCACCGTCACAGCTACGTTGACCTGATATTCAGTTGTCGACAGATGACAGTTTGGTAACACATAAAGAAATACTATTCCATACGCAATATTAGTCTGGTATGCTATGCCTAATTTCTGTCGTGAAATCAGTACCACTGTGTTTTACAGCTCTTTTAATTACGAAATGTGTCATAGAAAATATACTGGGTACCTGTGTATGTACAGACTAGATTTTTTTTTTTTTTTTTTTTAGAGACAGAGTCTTACTTTATTACCCTCGGTAGAGTGCTGTGGCATCACAGCTCACAGCAACCTCCAGCTCCTCGGTTTAGGTGATTCTTTTGCCTCAGCCTCTCGAATACCTGGGACTACAGGTGCCTGCCACTATTTTTTTGTTTCAGTTTGGCCGGGGCTGGGTTTGAACCCACTACCCTTGGTATATGGGGCTGGTGCCCTACTCACTGAGCCACAGGCTAATACTTTGTTATAATTGAAATACATTTTTTTATTATCAAATACATGAAAATTATAAGTAAAACCTACCTCATTTACCCCACTTCGCTATTCCTTTCTCCCATAAAACCATTGCATTGACATTTAGGTTTGTATATTGCATTTACTATATACTTTGTAGATTATTATATAGACATAACTATACATATGCATACAGAATGATAATATGTGTCTTAGTTCAACATGCTTTGTATTATAGTATAAAGATTTTCTTACAATAGTATAAAATCTATTTTCCAAAATATAGTCAGGTTTTTCAAGTTTGGTTTATTCATTTTAAGAGACAAACGGTATTTCAAACGGTTTATACTTCTGTCATATGCGGATCTAGTTGCCACATGATTTTCATTTTCATTTTCAGCTTCTTCTAAGCTGTTAGTTATATTCAGTTCTTGAACACATCTACAAATATCATTTGATTTCAGTTACTACCACTCTATACCAAGTCTAATATCTGACAGGCCAAGTAAGCCTTTCTCCTTGCCATGCAAATGCAATTTTCTTCTTCAAAATCATTTGTTTTTATAGGATCATCTTTTTATCCTTAATTATCCTTCAAAAAGGTTATATCTGATGTTAAATGTTTATGTATATTTATATGTAGTTTTTTGAAATAGTTTTTCCTTATCCTCCACACTTCCATTATTTCTGTGATATATTTTAAACTCACTGTTATAAATATGTTGAATTTATTTTTACCTACACTGAATTTTCTTGAAGATGACCATAATTTAGGCTGCGACAAATATATTAGAAATAAAACATTTTTACTTTTTCTACTATTACGTTTCTCTATGTGTTATGCTCCTACTTTATTTTTCCCTGTCCATTCATTGCTTTTTCTTGGAAAAACTGTGGATTTATCATGTCATTTTTTATTCTCCTTTGTTGTATTTTAGCCTTTTTTTTTTTTTTTACTAAAAAGACAAGCATTATTTTTCTAACACGCATCTCTACAGCATGGAAAATTCTGAACTTGATCAAAGTTCTATTATGCTGCCAAAATTATTCTCTAGAACATTTCAAATTGCCTTCCTGGCACCATACATATCATGTCAGGGCATTATTTGGGTTATATCAAGCATAATTTTCACCCTCCGACTAGTCACTGGTGACTGTTTGGTTTCCCCCCGTTTCATTTTTTGCGCTGCCTTCACTTTCCTTGTTTCCTCCTGTGTGCTCCTCAGCTCAATTTTCTCTTGTCTGAAATGTAATATTTTGTGTGATTTTTTTCCCTGAGAATTCTATGACTTGTAAATACATCAGTGAGTATACTTATAAGTACAAATAGTAGCTATAGAGACCTAAATAATTTGAATAAACCAAGAAGGAAATTTGTGATACAATGTATCAAAGTCCAAAAATAACACAGGTTATTCTTTCATTCATAGCTCAATCACGTGATCAAGGACTGAAATTTATTTACGTCTTATCATGACACTCTGCTGATAGAAGTGCCATAATCATTTTGGGCATTTTCTGGTTTAATTCAGTGAAAGAAAGGGAGGACTTCCTCCCCTCCCATACATATTAAAGTTCTTCCTTTTGGTTTACTTGGACTAATTCAGGGTGGGCAGGGGGAAATGTGTGCCCATAACAATAACAGTCTTCAGGGAAGCTGAAAGCTAAGTTTGCCAAGCCATTTGCAAAGTGGATCTCACCTAGCTTCCATATCATTATCATGTTGGAAGCTTTACTATATACTATCGCCTAGTTCCCAGCCCCATATATTCTAATTTTATCTATATCTCTGCATCTAGGAGCTGAAATTCAGATGACATTCATTTGTATAATGAAGACAGGAATGGTAGGATCATGCTTTGTTGAATTAGCCTGTGTAAATTGGGTATTGTGGTGTCAACCAAGGTGTACGCTACTAAAATGAAAAAAAAAAAAACAGTCTTTATTTAAAGAGGTCTTTACTTTACCTATATTCATGAATTCAAAGAATTTAAGGTCAATAGATGTTTTCTTTGAGCACAAATAAAAAATAGTTAATCCCCCTCTGAACTCTAGTACTGCAGAGAGAAGTTGGCTCTCAATTTGTATCTCATTGATAGTCCATTTTTATTTTTATTCTCTTTCTCTCCTTGCTTTCAGGGTATCTTTTCTTTTTCTTTGTATTTTTCCCCTAAAGCGCTGCCATCGTGTTCAGGTTGGAATTTACTTTTATTTATCTCATTATGAAATGTGCTCCTGCAAGTTGAAGAGCACCATCTGCCCCCGTCTCAATACTGCCCTGCGCAGTTAAGTCCTTGTTGAGAGGGTAGATCTGATTTCATATATTTTGATCATATTTGAAACCTGAACAACTTCTCTCTTTTTTTCATCTAATTCTTATCCATTTCTTCCTTCAAAGAAGAAAAAGTGGAAGGAACAGTTACATGGTAAAAGAAAAGAAACAGGAAACACGAAGAAACCTGGTTCCTTGATTTGTCACCTCAACAGCTCAACTGCTTCTTACTTTTAACCTCCGGACTTCTTGTTTTGTGAAGATAAATAAATAAAATTATTTTGTTAAGCTGCACAAGTTTGTGTGTGTGCATGTGTGTACACTTGCTTATTACAGAGCCACATTCTATCCAAATCTAATTCTAAAAAACATCTTTTCTTAAACCAAAAATAATGATACAGGTTTAAATGAGAAGCTGTTATTGGAGTGCAGTGATGAGGGAAGCAGATGACCATTACTCCTTAGGTCACACGTAGGAGTGAAGAAAATTGACAGGTTGTTTTCAAAGTAGAAACAAATGGGCTCTGGCTTGCTGTTGTCTGCTTTCTGCCATATCCACAGTCGCTGACACTGTAATTACAGTTTTTGTTCCTAGTCCTCAGTGCAAAGTCAATAGTCTTTATTTATATTTTAGTTACAATTTTAACTACTCCAAAAGTTGTAAATGTATTGTACTTTTGTTAGGTTATTTAATACCCAAAGGCCTACATTGCACTCCCGCTGACTCTGGTTCGGATAATCCTGTGAGTGAGCCAGGGATAGTCCATCATCCTTGAGCCTTGATTAGTTTATATATTACAGGTTTTTATAGTAATACTCTGAGGTAAGTTTTGATAAATTTTAAATTTACCTTTTCATAAGATTATAATACATGTAATTCTCTTTCCTCAAGTATCTATGAAAGACATTTCCTATAGTTAAATTCCAACCTTCTGTTCTAAAACCGTAGCCTTAAATCCTGAGAGATTCCTTGGTTTGGGGTTGAAAATGGAGACTAAAATAAAAAAAGTCAGAAAGAAAAAAAGAAAAGAAAAGTTTCCAAAACCCTGATCCATCCAGTGAACCTATCAACTTCATTTTGTTCTCTCTTGTTAGCCAGGGATGTTTTGAGATCAGTTTTTGTGGTTTCTTTTGGGTTCAGGGTCTAATTCTAAAGCCAGTTGGTAAGAATGAAGAAAATGAACTAAACACTGCAGACGTTTCCAAACCCACACAGCTGAGCAGAGGGTGGGGATTTTATTTTGAGTTTCAGGTTTCCTAGGGTTTCAAATAAGAGGAAACCAAACGCAAATTGCAGCGAACATGACATTGGTGAAGAAAAGCCAATATAAAGTCTGCTTTAACTGACTCAGTGCGGCTGGAGTTACGTTCATCCTTTCTGCAGAAGAATCTGATTTTCTTCTGCTGTATCTGCTCTCCACAGGAATCAAGGAAGGGAGCTTCATTTAGCTCCTCTGAAGACCCGACTTTTAAAATAAAGGTTCATTTAGTTTACTCTTGTGTTCACTCAAAAAATTTCCTTAAATGCTGTGGATAGGCTTCTATATTTCAATTCCTCTTTCTCTTATATCTGTTTTCCTTCTCTTTCTTTCCTTTACCCTAACTCAGTGGTTCTCAGCCTGTGGGTCACGACCCACCTGAACTGTATTAAGGACCACAGCATTAGGAAGGTTGAGAACCACTGCCCTAATGTTTGAAATTACTACACAACCAATGGCTTTACAAAATCTAGATATCTGCTTCCTAAAACATTCAGATATTATTTTTAATAGACTAACAGATGTTATAAAATGAAATGTACATATAGTATTTTCTCAATAAAAATAAAAGAAAAAACTAAATTTATATAGTTTTAGCACATATATTTCACACTTGCTTATTTTGTAGGAGATATTGTCATGGACTACTTTGCTTTTATCTTCTAGATAGAATTTTATGACCCTTATTTAAATTAAAATTATGGAAGAGAAAAAAGATGAAGAAAATATACGTCTACATTACGAATTATAAAAGTGATCCTCAATCCAGTGATATTATGATGTTTGGATCCTTAAATACTACTGAAAAATTGTATCTCATTCTAATTGCATCAAATAGGTGAGGTCACCGGTGGATGGGTCTCCTATAACCTGTGAGGTATTGTTCTGTAAATAAAAGAAAGAGACTTTTGGGAAATGCCCTAGTGTAGGTTACTAGATTGTATTCAAATTAAAAAAAAAGAAAACAGCTCAGATCATTTTAGCTTCCATTAGAGAATTAAATGCAATAATCAGTACTTAACACTTGACAATCCTTTCCTCTCACTTTTTAAAATTTGTATTTTGCTTTTGTTTTCTGTTCATCTTTCCTCCTTTGTAAATATTAGCAAATCTTGTCTCTCCAGCACTGACATAATATTCAAAAATTTGTCCCAGAAAATTTTGAAGTAGTCTGGCCTATAGTAGTTACTAATTAAGGAACTTTTAATATAGATATTTCCACCCAAATGATATTCACCAGAATCTTTATATTTAGCCAATGGCAAATTACATTTATATGTAAAAAAACGTACTTCTTTTTCTGAAATTTTCTGTCAACACAGTCTTTCCCTAGGTTCTTCATCCCCCCAAATAATGTTTAATAATGATTTTTTATTAGAACTTCATATTTTTTATCATCTGTCGCTCACATTGATTCACTGAGTTAAGAAATAGTAGTTATGAATATCTAAGTGGAAGTTTGATTTGTTGTGCTGGCTTTCAGAGGCACAACTTCTTTTTCAGAAAATGTTATAATTCTACAATTCCTCACTTTGTTTTTCCCTCTATCTGTTGGCAGGGGGTTAACTTCTCTTTGAGGTCTGTCAAATCAAAAATATTAACACTGTTTGTTTTCAATTTTTTTTAAGGTAAAGGTCAGCTTGATTGTTGAAGCTACATCTTATTGTACATTCCCTACTGAAAAAAAAAATAAGCGGCAGATAATATCAAATGACATTTTTAAACTTTGCAAGAACACAGGTATTTTACATAAAATACACAAGTTCCAAATGCTAATGATAAAACCTTGAAATCAAAGAAACCACAGTATATTCGCACGGGTGTTGGACTGCAATCCGCTCACTTCGAGAGCTTCCAAAGAAGACTGAGCTGAGCCTAAGTTCAAAATTAGCACAGCCAGCATATTTATTTGTTAAATTGTTTACCTTTTAAATAATTAAGCTTATATACTTTATCAAACTTGATGCAAAACCGATATGTCAATATATTGAAAATTTTTCTGTGTCCATTTTTAAATACTTATGAAAGTAAAGCAAATTCCTTAAATTCAAACACATTATTGTTATATGATAGGCACTAAACCCTGTATCTGGTACCATGATTATTTTAGAGAAGGAAAATTTATAGCTGAAAATAGAAGTGTACAGAATGCCCCTAAATTAACTCATTTTTCTAGTCATCAACAAAGCTAAAGGATAGGGAAAAGGGATCAATGTAACTATTGGTTTTAAAATAAATATCTAAATATATTTTCTGTCCAATTCCAAGCCACAACTTAAAGCACAGGAGTGCAAGTTTGCCATATATGACCTTCTATATGTGTGACCAACACACACATACAGGTGTCTATGTACACATGTGTATATTGGCAGTGGATATGTATTGACATTGATATTTTGTAATTTATATCCTCTCTGTATATGTGTATATATATACTCCTCAACTATTGGACAATGATTTGAAAATGTGATGCCCCATTAGGTTTGAATACTTCCATTTCTGTTTTCTAGGGGTCAAGGTCGTTCTCTTACATAACTATAGTACCTTAAAAATCAGGTAGCTGCAGTGATGAAACTCTGTAATTGGTAGCCTAATTTGGATTTCATTCATTTTTCAATTATGAACATTGTCACGAAATAAAATCCCAAGTGATGTATTGTATCCAGTAGTCATGAAGTCCTGAGTCTTAGTATATTTTTGAACAGTACAAGATAATTAATTTGTAAATTTTTGTTGTTGTTGATTTAGTCTGGACTTTACTGTTGTTTTCCGATGATTAGATTACACGGTTCAACTAGAATATCGTGTTCCACAGGAGTCATGTCGTGGTCCTCTCAGTCAATAGAATCAGGTTAAGTGGTAGGCCAATGTTTCCCATGATTGATAAATATTAATTTAGATAACTTAGGGTGGTTTTCTGCAAATTTCTACACTATACATTCATATTTTTATTATGAATAATAATAAAATGAGACCATATAAATAACTGAACCTTCAGTTACTTATTTCGTTATCTATTGTTAATACCTGCTGAAATCAGTCACGACCATTGTCACCATCATCCTGTGTGGTTTTTCCATTTAATACTTGCCCATCTGCTATAAGGAAAAAAATTTACAATTTTCTCTGTTTATTCACTTATTTGCTTGTAACTTTATTTATTAATCATTTATTAATGTAACTGAAAGTCAGTTGCTAAATAATATAGAAACGTTTTTTACCTTTGCTTTTTTTATTTAAAAGTGTATCTTAGAAATCACTCCAAGTCTGCTCACAGAACTCTTTTTTTTTTTTTTGGTAGAGAAAGAGTCTTACTTTATTGCTCTCGGTAGAGTGCCCTGGTGTCACACAGCTCACAGCAACCTCCAACTCCTGTGCTTAGGTGATTCTCTTGCCTCAATCTCCTGAGTAGCTGGGACTACAGGCACTCGCCACAATGCCTGGCTATTTTTTTGTTGCAGTTTGGCCGGGGCTGGGTTTGAACCTGCCATCCTTGGCATGGCGCCCTACCCACGGAGCCACATGTGCTGCCCAGAATTCTTTATCATTCTTTTCTGACAGCTGAGTCCCCCACTGTGAGCATGGGCCATAACTTATCCACATGCCATCTTGTGTATGAACACATGATTTCCAATTTTTTCAGTTATAAACAATGCTCCATTAAATGTGATAAAATTTTCATTCTTTCATATTGTCACAAATGTATCTGCAGTGTAAATTTCTACAAGTGAGGGATAAAAGTGTGTGTGATTATGCTGGATATCATCAAAGCCTATTTTGTAAGGGGGCGTCCCCAATAGACTTTTGTTACACTTTGTAATTTTGCCAATTGTATGCATTAAAATAGTACTTCAATGTAGTTTTAGTTTGCAACTCTCTGTTCTGAGTGAAGTTGAACATCTTTTTATAAATAATGTACAAGATAAAATGAATGATCTCCAACTGAACTGACAAACATAATGCCCAATGTCAAAAAAATATTTTGAATGTACGAACTGAGGCATAAAAGAATGTATTCTGTATTATCCCATTTATATAAAATACAAAATTTGTCAAAACTGATCTACACTATTACGAGTCCGAAGAGCAGTTATTTTCCTTAGACTACAATGACCATGAGCGGATAAGGATGGGTGTTTCTGAGATACTGGGAACTTTTTCTTTCTTGATCTGGGTACTTGTCACATAAACATATAAGCTTTACAATTATGATACATATATGTTTCTGTATGTATATTTTAATTATTTAAAAAGCAGGCTTAATATGGAAACATTAGTAGTTATAAAATGTAATATTATCAAACATGGAAGGAAAAAAATAACAAGTCTTTCGTTATTGTTAGAACGCAGGTTTATTTATGGCAGTTGACTACTATTTTAATAGTAGTCACAGTCTCATAGAAGATGATTGCTTTGTGGGTTATACCTTTCTTGGTGGAATAGAAGCATTTAAATCTTGGGTGGCTTCCTGAGATCAGAACATTAGGGGTTCCAGGGTTATCATCACCAACCATGGGGACTCCGTGGCCATCTGAAATTGGCTCATTAATGGGGGAAAGTTAGTTCAGAGAAAGTAGCAACCTAAGGATGGATAGAGTTTCTGTTGTTTAGAAGATGAAACAAAAACTGAAGTAATTGTTTTACTTCAAATTTCTTCATTGGGTAAGAACAGAATAAATTTGGGGATAGATTTCCCTGTCCACACCACATGCAGTAACACCTGTGTGTGTGTGCGTGTGTGAGTGTGCACGCATTTCCACTGTCCTGCTCTTTTGTGAAAACAGACCTGGTTTCTAACTGATGGGGAGACCTGGCAGACACGCGAGCACAGGAACGTGAGAATCTTTATGCTTCTCTAAACAATATCCCCCAGATGTCTGTTGTCTGAGTGCCATCTTCAGGACTTTTTTCCACTGCAGTGAGACTGTTATTTACTTAACATTACTATTTAAATAAATTCAGTTTAAATGCACACTCCACACATATAAAAACAATTTTTATGTCATTATAATAAAACTCACTTGCCATAAATAGGAGGTGCTATTGTGATGAAAACAAAAACAAAAACTATATTACTAAAGCTGCTGAACCAAAAACTGGTGTCCTTCTGATACAAAAGAAATTAGTGTAGAGTTTTAAAACATATAGCTTTACACTGAGACATTTTTCCTTGGAACAGCTTGAAAGTAAAGTGATCACAATTTCATTCATTCTGTGGCACAGTGGCTCTGACCAAGGACGAGCGTCTTCTCTCCTCCGTTGCCTGTCGGGCTTTGGGGGAGCACGGCCTCCAGGAGCCACAGGCCCTGGGAGTGGTACTTACAGGCGGGGTTCCCACTTGCTATTTCACTGTGATCCTCTGAAGACGGGGTCTCTGCCTGTTGCAGGTCCACCTCCTGCTCAGCTTCTGTGGGCCCCTGGCTGTTCTAGTGTTCGCTTTTCTTTTCTGCCTCTCTGCCCAGCCCCTGCTGCCCAAAGTCCTTCAGCTGAGTTTGGGGCTGATATTGGACAGACACTGTGAGGAACTGAATTCCTAAAAGGCAGCAGGGCACAAAACAACAGGCTTGTCAAATGTACGCCGAGCAGGCGTGATGGGAAGAGTTTGTGTTGACAGAGTCCTGGAACCTGGATATTTCCAGGGATTCCTGCCACTTCTCTCTTCCCAATCCACTGGCCTCAGGAGCAAGGGGAATTTTGTACAAAGTGAAGATAAAAAAAGGGTCATGTATAATTCTGAGCATCAGACCAGCATAACAGTAGGCAGCTATCAGTTCACGCCTCGCTTTGACTCTATGGAGAAGATCAGAATATGGCCCTTTGGTGTGTGTGGCCTTGAGTCCAGCCGAGCGGGGTCAGCAGTGACTCTGAGCGAGCTCTGCTCCTGGCAACATGCCCATGAGTGTCACTGGGAGGAATCGGCCATCACAAAGTGCCACTTAAGGGGAAAAGAAGAAAACAGAATTCTCATTTCCAATCCGAAATCTGCTTAGAGACTAAACCGAAAGGAAGAACATACTCAGAAGATCAAGTAACATGGACAGGATTGCAATCCCAGCAGAGCCAGAATTTTCCAAACCTCAGCCAACTCGAGCCTGCACTCAACAGGGGTATCAAAATGAACGATCCCTTTTCATAACCCAAATGCTTTTATGGATGAGTGATATATTTTAGAAATGCCAAATGCATGGGGCATGCCTTTTCCCAT
Source organism: Nycticebus coucang (assembly GCF_027406575.1). Lineage (NCBI taxonomy): Eukaryota > Metazoa > Chordata > Mammalia > Primates > Lorisidae > Nycticebus > Nycticebus coucang. Next base: position 6,578,533 of record NC_069796.1, read on the forward strand.
ATACAGTTTCCCAACTCTGTGATTTATTAGACCCTGTTCTCCAACTGTAACTGGATCCCTTCTCATAACATACTCAAAACTGCATAAATGCAAAGCAGGGTAAAGCTCATTGAAGAAAACTTTATATTATTCTGTAGGGTAACACATACAATACGACAATTTAGGAAAGGAAAATACTCCAAAGTACAGCATGTAATTAGCACGGAGTATCCCCAGGGAAATGGTTGCATAAAGACAGCCACAGCCAGCATGGGATCGGAACTTCTGACCCCTCTTCCTTGCCATTCAGAGTCTAAGAACTGTCTTCTTCAAAAGGAAAATCACATATGTTGCCAAAATATTAAAGCTTTCTTTTCTTTCTTCCATATTCCTTTTTTTTTTTTTTTTTTTTTTTTTGAGACCGTCTCACCGTGTTGCCCCTGGTTTAGAGTCACAATGTCACAGCTCACAGCAACCTCAATCTCTTGGGCTTAAGTCATTCTTTTGCCTCAGCCTCCCAAGTAGCTGAGACTACAGGCACCCACCACAATGCCTGGCTATTTTTTTGTTGTGGTGGTTATCATTTTTAGCAGGCCTGGGCCAGGTTCGAATCTGCCAGCCCCGGGGTATGTGGCTGGCACCCTAACCACTGAGCTATGTATTTCACTGAGTTTAAGTAAAATTTATATAAGACGTTATTAAAAATTATATAAAAATAAATTAATCAAAACAAGATAATTGTTTTAAATCGCTATACTACCCCACTACACGCAGAAAGGCTCTGTTGCTCTGTCCATCTAGCCCTCATGCTCAGGACTTCTTAATAGATTTAGAGTAGATGACCAAGAAATGTTCGAGATGCTGCTTTTTAACCCTAAAATCTCCCCACTCCTAAGAGATCGCGTGCTCATGCTTCAGGGAAGTTTTGCTGTCCAGCTGTCTTTTATTTCCTAAAGGCCAGATCTACTGGGAACAGTGAAGGTGAAGAGAGGGTGATTCACCGGCTGGACGCACGTGGAGATGGGTGGCACAGGCTGGCCCGGTGAGCCCTGGGCCAGCTCCCTGCAAGTTCTCTCACAGGGGGGACCCTGCGGGGGAGGCTTCAGGGTGTACGGGGGGCCAGGTTCCACACCCTCAGCCTTCCACCCCAAATTCTCATGCCCACTGAGGCAAAATAACAAACTGAAAAGACCACAGTGGCCAGACCAGAGCCAGCCTATGGAGAACCAGGCACTGTCCATGGTCAGAGGCACCTCACAGAAACTTAGGTACCAGCCTCTGGAGGCGGCAGAGCACAGGAGAACACTGAGATGGAAGTTTTCACAAGTCCCCGTGAAATGAAGGTGGTTAAACCGATTTATACAGAATGAGGAACTTCCATGTGTAGGACAATATTTCTCCCACACCTGTTGTGTGTTTATGTAGCAGGAATATTACTCTAAACAGCATATTTCTCCATATATTTCTTTGGTCAGTTTGTATTAAATATCCATTATTTGCAAAACAAGTTGCTAAGCATAAGGCTCAAGAAGAAAATTATGAACCACTCCACTACTCAGAAAAAAATTTCCAGTTAAACGAAACACAGCTAGATAATTTTAGTGGCTAAATTATAATTTATTTTATATTTATGCTCTACTTAGCCAACTTAATATTGGATTACCATTTAAACAATTTCTCATTTTCTTCTATTGTAAAGTATCTTAAATATCTTGATTTTAATGTAGATTATACAAATATCTCGTTAAAATAAAAGATGTTTATTTGCATGGCATGGTAGAACCTATAACTCTTTCTTTTCCTAGGAAATCTTAACATCCAGCTTCCCTCTGACTCCTAGCCTTGCATTTTCAAGTGATCTACCAACACGGTTACACTGAAGTGCCAGAATCAACTCTTACAACAGTTCCATACTTAATCTTACCTCCCACACAACGTATCTAAACCCTGCCCTTAGCCATAATTCTCTCATTTTGCTGCTAGGGACTGTTTTCCTTTTGGTCATTTCTGAAAGCTTTGGAGTCACTGTTGAAGAATTCCTCTCCGTCCTCTCTCAGATCCAACACCTATATTACGTTCTAAAGATTTCATACCCTACCTATCATTTGAGCGCATCTATTTTCTTCATTGGTGCTGCACTGCCAGATATGAGCCACAGTCGTCTCTAACTCACAGAACAGATTTCACCTCCTAAGTGGTTTTCCACGATCTCCTGTGACTCTTTCTGCTGTGTTCTTGACATTGCAGCTGCGAGGACATTTTCTGAAAGTGTGTGCAATTTGGCTATTCTCTACAGGATTTCTGTTGTTTTGGAGTACAAATCAATACAAAGATGGATCCTGCTTCTATTCCAGACGCCCCTTGCCCCCCTCCAGCTCTATGCCTTACACCGTCCATCGAACTTCAATGTCTTCAACAGACACTGTCTTTGCTGATACTCGGCCTTGTGGATGCTACTTAGTCCTTTCCCGAGCTCTCTGTGCCTAGTTCACTGCTATTTTGTTCTTTAGATATTGGCCAAAGTCATTGGGAAAAGTAATGTTGAAGAGACTGAGGAAGTATCTGATAGCACCATATTCGTTAACTTCATAGAACTTTGCTTGAGGTCATGGACCTGTGTGGAACCATTGAGTTAAGTCTCAGCCCTGTGTTAAATTATGAAGTGCCCTGCGAGCAGGTGTTGTGTTCAAATCTGTCTGTCAGTGGGCAGAAAATTGCCTAAAACACAGCAGATGTGCAATATTTGTTGAACAAATAAATTGACAAAAAATTATAACAAATAAAAAATAGCAAATAACCAAGAGTATAATTATTTGTCCACTTATTTCCTTACTATATTTCTTAAAGTAGAATGACCATTTCACAGCTCATTGACATTTTTAGGGTTTTCCACAAATGTACTCTCCCCCAGAAGATTCTGAAAGCTCCGTTTCTACATCCCCATGGTAATTCTGGAATTATCATTCATTGTTTAAAAATTAAAATTCTGTTGGTTAAAAAGGTATTTTTGTATCTTTGACTACTTACAATCCTAAATACAGGATTACTTATTTTACAACTACGGCTTTCTCTTGTAAATTATCTGTTTATAGACGTTTGCATTGTACTATCGGTGTCCTTGTCTCTTTTATTGAATTGATTTTTCACTATTCATGGCCAAGATAGAAACCTGAGGTGTGATATAGTGTGTTTGTCATTCCCTTAAATTCACCTGTGAGTCTTATCTGTGTGCATATGATTATCAATTATTTATTATGAATGAAGGAAAATTAGAATAAAAAGGGAAAGACTTGGCAGATTATTAAATTATAATGTTAAAGTAGATTTCAAAAAATGAACCAGCCTGTATTTCCCCCTCTTATTGGTTCTATTGCATTAAGAAAACAAGAAAGAAACTTACCCACTGGGAGAAAGATTCTGCGGTGTCACTTAGTAACTCGTTCTAGTTTATAATCATTCCTTGGAAACTTGTCAAGTTCTGGTTTTAGATTTTGACTCACCTCACAAATGAAAATTAGTTAATACGGTTTGGGCAGCTTGTCTTACTTTTCATCAGTACACAAGGCAAAAATGAAGTGTAGACTGGTGAATACCAATTAATACAAAGGTATTTGCTATTTTTTTCATATGAATCATACCTGAGTTAAAAGAAAAAAGAGCTCTGGTCTAAAAGGAGATCTCAGTTTAACCCATGTCCATCACTCACTCACTTCAGCATTCTTCAGTTTATGCAATGTTGCAATTGATTTCTTTACTACAATAAGTCTCAAAGGTTTTAGCTCCAAAGCAAAAACATGAGATTATTCTTGTTACTGCTGGATCAATAGAATCACCTAGTTATTTGCTGAAAATATAAATTCCTGGGACACACCCCAGACATTTTGTATCAAAACCTCCAGGGGAAAAGTTTTCAAGCATCTCTCGTGCTAATGTGAAAAATACCAACAGTAAATTTGGCAATACCTGGATTTGTTAACTTCAGTGCCTTTTCCTAATTTGAATTCTAACATTCTAGTTATGTGTAAATAGCAGACAAAGATACACTGAAATAGTGAAAACAGGGGAGAGAGAAAGAATCTAAATCTCTGGCAATGTCAGGGAAATTTTCTCCAGTTATTCCTTCAAATGGGCCTTCCACACTTTCTGCTTTTTCCTCTTTTCTCTGAGGGATAACTAGGTTTCTTATACTGGCTCAGTTTCCATAGTCCTATATTTCTCTAAGTGATTATTACACTTGATCTGAGCCAAAAGGCTGAGAAGCGATCTCTCCACAAGATTATTATTCTTTTTTTTTTTTTTCTGCATCTTTGACTGGGTTAATCCAAAATCCTTGCATTCAAGTCCTAAAATTCTTCTTATTGGTCTAGCCTATTGTGGAAGCTTTCTACTGTGTTTTGAAATTCCCTAAATGACTCTTTTGAGACAGAGTCTTACTATGTCACCCTCAGCAGAGTGCTGTCACATTACAGCTCACAGCAACCTACAACTCTTGGGCTTAAGTGATTCCCTTGCCTCAGCCTCCCAAGTAGCTAGGACTACAGGTGCCCGCCACATGCTCAGCTACTTTTTTTTATTTGGTTGCAGTTGTTATTATTGTTTGGCAGTCCCAGGCTGGGTTCAAACCCACTAGCTCCCAAGGATGTGTCTGGCACTCTAGCTGCTGAGCTATAGGCACTGAGCCAACTCTTTCATTTTTTTTTTTTTTTAAGTTCTATTGTATCTTTTCTTATGCTGTCTATTTCTTTGGCAAGATTTTTTTTTTTTGTTTTGAGACAGTCTCACTTTGTCACCCTAGGTAGACTGCTGTGGCTTCACAGGACACAGGAGCCTCAAACTCTTGGGCTGAAGAGATCCTCTGCCTCAGCCTCCCGAGTAGCTGGGACTACAGGCGCCCACCACAATGCCCGGCTATTTTTTAGAGATGGGGTCTCACTCTTCCTCAGACTGATCTTGAACTCCTAAGCTCACACGATTCACCCACCCCTCGGCCTCCCAGGGTGCAGGGATCATAGTCATGAGCCACAGCGCCCATCTTTGGCAGCTTTTTCATCTTTTCATCCATGTTGAAAATTTTTTTCTTCTTTGCGTTGGTTTTCAACTTGCTCTTCCAACTTACTCATCTTATTTGAATTTCGTCTCTGAAATTTTGATACTTCTTTATGTTGGGTTCTGTTGCTGGAGATTTATTTTGATCTTTTGGGTGTCAAACAGCTTATTTTTTCATGTTTCCAGAGTCCTTATCATGTTTTCTCCTCATGTGAAACCCATTCTGTGAACTCAAGGCAGCTAAGTCAGTGGTGCACCTCTCCTCTGCTGGTAACTCTTTGACTTAGTGGAAAGGAGAGCTCTGGCCCATGCGTCTGTCTTACTCTGGGGAACTGACCAGCAGAGGAGGGGCAGGTGCATTGAGATTTTGTGAGATAGCTGTTCTCTCACATTTCCTCAGTCTAAGTTGGTGCTAGGGCATATTTGTTTGGAGTGCTATGTTGGTCTCTAGGCCATTAATGGAAGCTTGGGCAGGGGGCTGGGAGGATATTCTTCCACTGTGGTGGATGGGATATGAGTTGTCTCTGCTTGGGCTTCCCCAGGGTGCTGTGGTTGGGTGAAACTATTTAGGTAGCTTCTCTAGATTTCATGGTGTGGCATTCACGCCATCAGTTCCAAGACCAATGGTGGTTGCAGGAGGTGGGGAACTTCCTGTGATCTGGTTAACAGTGATGGTTTACACTTTCCACTTACAGGGAAAGTGTCACAGTGACCATGCTGTATGGGGTGTGTTCAGGGTCTCCAGTGTGCACAGCGGGCTGTGTGGCCAAGTTTGCAGAGTGTTTTGTTGCTGGAGCCTGCAGCACTGCTCAGCAGGTCCCTGAACCTTGACTAGCACCTGGTCTGGCTGTGGGACCTTGGCGTCAGTCGGCAGGCTTGGCATCACCTAGGAAAAGGCGGGACTGTAGCTGGTGGCAGAGAAGCAAAGTGGGCCGTGGCTGCTGGGTGGCTTGCAGCCTGCAGTGCTGGGGAGGTGTGTGGCATCATTGCAGAGTTGCAGTGCTGGGACTCTCCTGGTGCCAGGGTCTGATGTGGCAGCTCTATGGCTCTACCCAGGTGGCATCAGTGATGCTACTGAGATGGGGGATGGCGGTGGCCATTGCTGAGGACAATGGATGGGCTACTGCTCTTCTTGGATTCTTCCAGGGTGACCGGTGGGGACTTACCAGGTGCATAGCACCCAGTCACAGGGCACTCGAAAGCACCCAGCTTCCCTGCTCTCTCTTTGGCCTGGCACGGCTAATGGGCAGGCGGCTTCAGCAGAGTTGATCCTTTTGTAGAGCATGAGCTCTAGGGGCTGAGAGTGCAGAGTGTCTCTACTGCAGAATGACGGGATCAGAAGCCAGCAGGACCCACTCGCACACTCTGGTCTTGTGCTGCTGTGGACCAAACAGCTCCCTGGTCAGTTTGAAGGCTGTTGTGGTGGAGGAGCCCCTGGCCACGGGGTTGCAGTGTCTAGTGGGAGAGTACAGAGCCCTCAGGATTTCTCCTCTGCCCCTTCTCCCCTGTGCACACTCCCCCCAGGTACCTTTGGACCTTGCCACATGGGTCACCCCCTTCTCTCTTGTGCACTTTTGGCGTCTCCCTTCTCTTCTTTGAGGATTCATGATGAAGGGATCTAAGACAGTCCGTCTGTCCATCCTCCCTTCAGAGCAGTGAGTGCACACTGCTCCACGCTGCCGCGTCGGCCCCTCCCTACACTTTGTTTACAATTGATGGGTTATGCTTTACCTGACAGTGTTGTGATCCCTAAGGCCCTGGTCTCCGTCGCTGCAGGAAGTAACCAGGCGTGACACGGATTAGAAGTACAAGGTTTCGGGAGGCGGGCTGACTTTAATTGCAGGGTAGCCCGGAGCCCCCTCCGCAACAGGTGTGGAGAGTTAAGGTAATTACATTTGAGGGCTGCATAGGATTGCCACATGCTCGCTCCTCACAATCCCCATGAAGAAGTACCAAGCATCCAGGTTTAACACATGCTTACTAGTGAGTGACCGATTTTATCTCATTCTGGAACACCGAGTGACTTGGGGGATTGCCTCCAAGTCACAAAACATCTCTAGGCTTGCCAGGAGACTGTCCTTTTCTCAGTGTTTCCTTTCTTTTTATTGTTAAATCATAGCTGTGTACATTAGTGCAATCAAGGGGTACAATGTGCTGGTTTCATATACAATCTGAAATATTCTCATCAACTGTCCTTTGCAAGCATGGTGTCCATTCCTCTACGTGACAGTGATGGTTATTTTCTGTATAGTCAATACAAACTCCTCTTCCAGTCTCCAAGCCATGACAGGAGGAGACCTCTTTTTATGAGTTAGTTGCTCAGGACAGGGAAGCCCCATCAGGAAGTGGCAGCCTGCCGGCAGAAGTAGCACAACGGCAGTGACCTCAAGTCGCGCCGAGCTCTGTGCTCTGGGGCACACTGGTCTATCCAGGGCGAAAGCCTTTGTGAGGCGTGTGAGAATAGGATCAGCTCATGTTCCTGAAGAGCAGCGGCAATGGACTTAAATACACAGAAAGGGAGGGAGGGAGGGAGAGAGAAAGGATTAACTTGGATTTAAAATTTGTCCAGCATTCGATAATACAATCTATTTTGATTTTAGAATTATTTATATGTTTTAGATATTATCATTAAAGATTTTTATTATATTTCAGGGCGATGGGGCATTCCATGAATCTACTCTGTTCTTAAAACTCCTAAGGGCTTTATTTTAACCATGTAACACTTAGAAAATTGTAGATGCTTGATACGTACTTGTTGAATTAATTAATATTGTACCATTACCAAGTCAGGAGTATTTCCAAGGAAGTTTCAGAAATGACCTATAGAGTTTGAGAATCGAGCACTCAACGAGGAGCTTTCTCACATTACGGACCAGCAGTGTGAGTTGCCAAAAATCGCTCTATTCCAAGGGGCAGGGAGGGCGCGGTGGAGGTTTTCGATTCTTACATGCAGCCACTGTTTCTCTACTGAGTGTAACGTTGCTCCTCGCTCCTTTCCACAGATGACATTATTAATTAAGGCGAGCCACATTATAAATCCACAGACTGAATTTACAGGTTTCCATATGGTTACATTATTAGGCTAGAGCAGGCATCCTCAAACTTTTTAAACAGGGGGCCAATTAACTGTCCCTCAGACCGTTGGAGGGCTGGACTATAATTTAAAAAAAAAAAAAAAAACTATGAACAAATTCCTATGCACACTGCACATATCTTATTTTGAAGTAAAAAACAAAACGGGAACACATACAATTCACACCACTTCATGTGGCCCGCGGGCCACAGTTTGAGGACGCCTGGGCTAGAGTCTCTCTGCTCCAAACTCTCCATTGTTACGATGCCAGCGCTAAAACGGAAGATTCCATTTCTCCTCTGGTCAGTTGCCTCCCGTCAGCTTCTGCGGTCTGAGCACTCTGTGATGAGAAGGTTGCAGGCAGACCAAGGCTGTCCTTTCCCATCCTCCTGCTGTGACTCTAGGGTCCCCTGCCAGTGGCTCTCAGTTCCTGCAGAAGCACTTGGTTCCAGCTGCCGATACCTTCTCTCCACTCCCAGAAGCAGTCTTCCTGCAATTCCTCAAAGGAGCCAGCCGCTGGGCAGCAGCCCCCTCCTCAGAGGTCGCTGCAGCCCCCACCTCAGAGGTCTGCTGCAGCCCCCTCCTCAGAGGTCTGCTGCAGCCCCCACCTCAGAGGTCTGCTGCAGCCCCCACCTCAGAGGTCTGCTGCAGCCCCCTCCTCAGAGGTCTGCTGCAGCCCCCACCTCAGAGGTCTGCTGCAGCCCCCTCCTCAGAGGTCTGCTGCAGCCCCCACCTCAGAGGTCTGCTGCAGCCCCCACCTCAGAGGTCTGCTGCAGCCCCCACCTCAGAGGTCTGCTGCAGCCCCCTCCTCAGAGGTCTGCTGCAGCCCCCACCTCAGAGGTCTGCTGCAGCCCCCACCTCAGAGGTCTGCTGCAGCCCCTCAGGACCCTCCTTCAAGTGCTGAGTCCCTTTGGTGCCTCCTGGGACCACTAGCTGCTTCCTGCTCTCTGTCATCCTGTTACCGTCACAGTTCTCCAGCACCCACAGAATGGAGTCCCTGCTTTAATTGATCTTTGTTCAAATACATAGCATGGATTCTCTCACTCTCTCTTTTTTTTATGGTGGGGGGTCTGACTCTGATACACATGTAATAGTGGTTAAAACTAATAGACATTTTGGTTATTTTAATTGGAGTATATTGCAGTTATGAAAGTGTTGGCCTGTAAGTTAAAAGGGATTTTATTTCTGATTGCCTAGTTTTGAGCAAGATAAAATAGTGTTTTAGTTTTATATATGAACTGAGAGACAAAGTTGTGCCTATCGGTATATGCCAATATGTCAGATGCTTTTGTACATATCAATATGCTCTTTGTTCTCATAAGACTAGTTTGATGGTAAATGTGGTAATGAACACAGAGCCCTCTGAAAAAGCTCTATGTGCAGGCAAAACCCAGTCATCACTAAAAATTAAATCCTTTAAATTGACCTAAAATAAGCAATTATCTTGCTTTGCAAATTTCAGAATTTTGTGTATGTGTGTATTACAAGAAAATATATCTCATTTATTAATACATATCATTTAAATGGAAATGTATAGAAAGAGAACAACCAATCAAACAAAATTAAATGTTAGTAAAATTAATAAAATAACAAGTTAGCAAGATTAGACTAGAACACTGTTATTTTCTCTTTTTTATTCCCTAATTCCCTGGCAACTTTCTACTCGGCAAGTAGAAAAAGTAAACAACATTTTTTCACAAAGCTACAATAAAACATGTCCCAATGGCAGCCAAAGTATCTTCATATGCATTCTGATACAGGTTTCTCTGTGATATTTTCATGTCAAAGAATCAATTTTTTTTTTTTTTTTGCCGTTTTTGGCTGGGGCTGGGTTTGAACCTGCCACCTCCAGCCCAAGGGACCCGTGCCCTACTCTTTGAGCCACAGGCACCGCCCATGGAATAGATGTTTTTACTTCTACAAAGAAAGGGTGAAATAAGCTGGGCCTGGTGGTGGAACTTTTGTTCTACCTACTCAGGAGGCTCAGGAAATTCAGGAGTTTAAGTTCGTCCTAGGCAGCATGGCAAGACCCAACGTCTATGACAAGATGTCTTCAAAGGCATGAGATAACTAACTCATTCCGCCATATCCTTCCCTTTTTATTTCCACCTTTGCTTTTGCCACTCAGTCACAAATTTTGTTTCTTCAAAATTTTATGTCCTTCCTGCCTCAGGGCCTTTGCTCATGCATTTTGTCACAGTTGGCAAAAGCTGCCCGCAGCTTTCAAACTCTACCACTTTCTCTGTCCCCTCTGCCCACATCTTAGCACGTTGATAAGAATGCCCAGATGCTCTCCTCTTTAGCATCAGCGGGAAATCTGAACACCACAGACACCAGCAAACATGCAGCTGGGAATCTTAACGCCACTCTCACTCCTGTCCCCTGTAATACACCAAGCAAGGCTCCTTTCCTTGTGTTCTCGCAACATTCTTGACCTTATAAAGAGCACGCTCTGCTCTCCCGAGGGCAGGGGACGTCAAACTGCGGCCCGTGGGTCACATGAGGCAGCGTGATTGTATTTGTTCCCATTTTGTTTTTTTTTACTTCAATATAAGATATGTGCAGTGTGCATAGGAATTTGTTCATAGGGTTTTTTTTTTTTTTAACTATAGTCTGGCCCTCCAACGATCTGAGGGACAGTGAACTGGCCACCTGTTTAAAAAGTTTGAGGACGCCTGCCTAGAGTTTCCTTATGTGAGTAATGAACCTTTCCATTGGTTCTCTGTATGTGCATTGTATATTATTCTTGACATCTGAACCAGCTCTTGGTGTGAAGGTCCATCCTCCCTTGGCAAGGTGCACAACCATTGGCCAGTGAAAAGAATGTGTACACAGCGACCCGGGCCACCTGCGGACTTTTCACTCCCTTTGATTTGCTCACTAGCTCTATTGCTCTAGTGAGCAGGGTCCTGAGTTGCAAGGCTGCCCACTGTCCAGCTTGCACTTGGATCTGTGTTCCTTTGTGCTTTATTTGCTGAGTTCTACTATGTCCTACTTACAGATTTATCCTGATCTCATTTAAAAGTTTTAAGTGGTGTTCAGGGGCAAGAATATGGGGTCTCGACCTCCAGGGACCCTGGGTCATCTGCTTCTATCTCCGTGTCTCAGATCGACAAGTAATGCTGTATTCAAGGAGCAGCACTCACCTGTAACTGTTGGCGGTGGGTTTGAACAAATCATTGGTCCCCCACTCTTTGCTTTGCTCTGGGGGAGGAGTGAAACTCTGTGCACCGTGCAGGCCCACTAGATATTTGCTCTTGTGAAGGAAAAGCAGTTGCCATGTGTCAGACTGAAGCCACTTTCCTAAAAGCAGCTGGGTTACTAGGACCCCGCAAAGTCACTTTGCCGTTGCTGATGAATGTGTCCTTGTCACAACAAAAATCCTGCTTCTCAGTGTTACAGGAAAAAGCACCCATGCCACTCCAGTGAAAAAGTCAAGGGCTTAACTTCTAGGCCAATGTAAGCCTTTGTCCTAAAACTCTATAAAATAATCACTGACAAAGGTTAAGTTTCTCCAGAGGAAGAAATGTATAAATATGAGCAGTGTAGTGACAGCTCCGTTCCCTCCTGGATGCAGGCAGACGCAGCAAAAACTGAAAAAGAGGCGCACAAGTAGACCCAGTCAGAAATCCAATGTTTATTAAAATAACTTATATAACAAAAAGATTAAAAGACACTGACTGACTTTCCTGCCACTATGACATAGGTTTAAAATTAAATGTAACATGTGTTGAAATGCACGTGTTGGCTAATAGTCAATGCTCTAATGAATACAGGGGCGGAAGTCATGTTTCACCTGTGGATCCTGTAATGTTTAAGTGCAATGTGAATGGTTATACTAGGTGTACTAGGTATAAAATACAGGACAAACAAGTGCGATTCATGTCACTATTGGCAAATCCTCGCTGCTCTTAAAAACTATCTCTTTTGGGCGGTGCCTGTGGCTCAAGGAGTAGGGCGCCGGTCCCATATGCCGGAGGTGGCAGGTTCAAACCCAGCCCCGGCCAAAAACCACAAAAAAAAAAAAAAAAAAAAAAACTATCTCTTTCTCTTTTTCTTATTCTCTATAACTTTCCCAATAAGTTTCACTTAGTCCTCTCGCCCCACCAAGCCCCAAGGAATAAGACCCACAGCGTGTCACAGTGGGCTCCCCGGTATACTGGAACAACTTTATTCCCTAATTTCCTCACAGTTATGGCACCCATGGTCCTAAAACATCTTGTGGTGGGCTTGCAGACTGTAATGCAATAAACAGTAAATTAAAATTAATTAGGACTTTGACATTTAAAATCCCAATAACTGAAAAACGCCAGGAAGGCTATGTCAACCAGTGTGATGAAAATGTGTCAAACGGTTTATGAAGCTAGTGTGTGATGCCCCATGATCATATCAATGTACACAGCTATGATTTAATAAAATAAATAAATAAATAAATAAAATTTTCTTAAATAAAAAGGATCCCATGGGCCTTTCCCCTGGATAAAATAATTAATACAGCATGTAGCAGCCCGTATAGCCAACAGCTAGGTGGAGTGAGAGTTATAAGAAATACCTGTACAGGCTCGGCACCTGTGGCTCAAGCGGCTAAGGCGCCAGCAACATACACCTGAGCTGGCAGGTTCAAATCCAACCCAGGCCCACCAAACAACAATGATACAACCAAAAAAAATAGCCGGGCATTGTGGCAGGTGCCTGTAATCCCAGCTACTTGGGAGGCGGAGGCAGGAGAATCGCTTGAGCCCAGGATTTGGAGGTTGCTGTGAGCTGTGATGCCATAGTACTCTACTACCCAGGGCAACAGCATGAGGTAGAAAGAGAGAAAGAGAGGGAGGGAGGGAGGAAGGGAGGAAGGAAGGAAGGAAGGAAGGAAAAAAAAAAAAAGAAAAAGAAATACCTGTACAGCTCAATAATGGAACACCTTGGTGGAAAGGGCATGGAGAGGTATTTAGCTCCTAACAAGCATGAGAGCTCCAGAGATGAGAGTAGTGGTGAATTGTCAGTCTCTGCACCTGTGGTGTTGAGAGGCACCGAGATCAGCCTTATATTAGGCCCAAGGAGCAGGCAGTCAGGAGCATGCGCATTCTATCACAGTCGGGAGCATGCGCATTCTATCACAGTCGGGAGCATGCGCATTCTATCACAGACGGGAGCATGCGCATTCTATCACAGACCTGCTTATTCTGACTCTGTCTCTTCTCCTGCCTGCAGAACACCAGCATGGTGTCCCTCTGCTGAAGATTACCAAGCTCTGCTAAAGACTAAGATCTATCTAGTCTAAGACTGCTTTACTCTCTCTCTCCTGCTAAATAGACAGCCCTCAGGCACCTAAGAGAAATTGTTTCTGAGCAAGGTAGTTTAGCGGTCTGCCCGGTAACCTAGTTAAGCCACCCGAGACCTGGCCAGTCCTGGGCCCTGACAAGCAGTGGCACAATTTCACAAAAGAAATCACCCAGAGCCTTTACAATAACTAAGAAAATGCCCGGAAGGCTATGTTAACCAGCGTGATGAAAATGTGTCAAACTGTTTATAAAACCAGTGTATGGTGCCCCATGATTGCATTAATGTACACAGCTATGATTTAATATTAATAAAAAAATTAAAATAAATTAAAAAAAAGAAATAAATCTCAATTTTCAGTACCTATCTAGAGAAGGGGTGATTATCCTCCCTGTGGTTCCATGTAGCAGCCTAAATTTAACCTGTTCTTGGACCTCGGAAAACGTCTTGCACCTCATGGTGGATTAAAAGGCATAATCCTGTGACCCCACCCTGTAGGATCCCATTTCCCACATTGCTGAAATCGCTAGCACCATTCAACAGGCAGTTAGTGAACATATTGCAGTCATAGACTTGCTAATAGATTCTATTTGTTGCCTATTTCAATAAGCTTTAAGCTACTCATGTGGTCCTTCGTCCAAACCTTGCAGGAAAGATCTTCACCACATCCAACTTTAAGTGCACAGGCATGGCACCGCGCTGAAGACATCTTCAGAGAACACTATGCTCTTATTGTGGACGAAACATCACAAAAGAGTTCACAAAAATGGGAGGTATCGATTGCCTCTCAGATACTGCAAAGCTTTGTTAACCTCAATAACAGTTCTAAAAATTATTTGGTAAATCAAAGGTGTTTCATTCCAGACATTATCAAGAAAAAATTATTGATCTCAGCACACGCAAAATGAAACATTTTTTAGGACTTTTGGGTTCTGGAGGAAACACGTTTCTCAATTACAAATTTCACTTAAGCCTATTTATGCTGTTATTTGAAAGGTCCACTTAGAATGAGGCTCCTGCAAAAACAAAACAAAACAAAAAACCCCATACAATGAAACAAATAAACAACAACAAAAACCTAGAATTTTTTCAAATTGCAATATAATGGCATTCTCATTACTGCCCCCAGAAGCCTCCTTCTCTGTAGCCATTTTACTGACATCCTTTTATGCACCTGGGAGTCTCTGAGCTACTCAGGATGTCCTCCTAGTCCCATGCTACCCATCATTAGTGTGGATATTGCTGAATACTGCAGGACTGGTCTAGAAACAAAAGCCTTCATGCACCAGGAAGCCGTGACCGGTTTCCAGCTGCCCATGTGCTTTGGGCCACAGAAGCAGCACCCTGCAAACTCGGAATGGTCACTGCGCAGAAGCAGAGGCAGGACCAGACCTCTGGCGCATTCTGCCTAAAGGTTCGAATGTGTCCTTCAGAATTTAGGTGTTGTAAACCTCATCTCCAGTGCTACAGGATTTGAGGTGGGGTCTTTGGGGAGGTGGTTAGGGATGGGGTGGAATTGATTGATGCTGCTGTAAGGGTTTTCAGGAGCAGATTCTCTCTTCTGTTCTACCGTGAGGACAGGATTTGTGTCTCTCGCTTTTCCACCTTCTGCCCTAAGGCTGCAACAAGAATGTCTGCACAAGATTGCAGCACTTGATCTTGGACTTTTCAGTCTGCAGAACTTTGAGATGGTAAATTACATTTATTTATAAATTGCCCAGTCTCAGGTATTGTTATAGCAGCACAAAACAGACTAAGGCGGAACTCCCTTGTATTCAGCCCCGGGCCAGATGTGTGGTGTTGGATGACGAGGCAATACTGGCACTCTTGATCACTGAATAAGCAGCAAAGGAATTCCTGTAATGTATAAAGTGCATTTGCCAACGTGCACCTGCTGGAGCTTCCTGGAGAGCTACTGCTTTTCACCCTTTAACCTGAAGGTGTCTGATCCAGGATGGAACCCTAGAGTCAGCATAATTGGCTGAACATCAGATAGTAGCTTCAATATTGAAATGTATGAGCCAAAAATTAGCCCCATCTATACATTTTTGCAGATTCTTGGGTTATTGCCAAGGATCTTGCTCTTTTAAGTTTTGCCAATAGCAGCAACAATTACTTATCCAAGATAATTCCAGAGGGTGAAGAACTCTATGAATATCCTGCCTCACAGTTACTATAAAAAAAAATGAAAATCCCACATGTATCTTCATATGTAAAACCATGATGGAAGATACAACGTGAAACTCACAATGATGAGTTTATAAACAAGGCGTTTAATGGGCATTTCACCTCACTTAGTAAGTCTACAGACGGGAGGCAGACCACAATGGCTTACTAAAGCAAGCTCAGATTCAATTGAGGCACTTTTCAGTCATCAGAAAAACATGAATTGTAGCAGTCTATAAAAACATGAACTGTAATCCGTGACACCCATTTACCATGCACAGATACATTTCCTTTTTTCATTTTTGAAATATTCACTGAAGGTCTTATCTTAGCAACAAAATGAATCATAATTTTTCTAGTATTTTTAGAATAAAATTATTTAAATTTCATTTTAAACTGATACTTTAAGAAAGTGACATCTTACATCTTTTTTTTTTTTTTTTGCAGTTTTTGGCTGGGGCCAGGTTTGAACGCACCACCTCTGGTATATGGGGCCAGCACCCTACTCCTTTGAGCCACAGGCACTGCCCGATATCATTTTTTTTTTTTTTTTTTTGAGACAGAGCCTCACTATGTCACCCTCTGCAGAGTGCAGTTGCATCACAGCTCACAACAACCTCAAACTCTTGGGCTTAAGCAATTCTCTTGCCTCAGCCTTCCAAGTAGCTGGGACTACAGCCCCCTGCCCCAACGCCTGGCTATTTATTTTTGGTGTTGGTTTTGTTGCAGTTGTCATCATTGTTTAGTTGGTGTGGGCTGAGTTTGAATCCACCAGTCTGGGTGTATGTGGCTGATGCTCTACCCACTGAGCTATGGGCACTGCCCATCCTATGTCATCCTAATTATTTATACAGATAATCAATCCTTTTGCTGTTTTAGTTTTAAAATTTGTTTCTGTTCATTTTTGGTATTATATAGTTTTAGCATGATTTATTGAAGTATAAATTTATTTTAATTTTTAATGTCCATATTTGGGGTGAAATTTTACATGAAATATTAACATATTTAGTAACTTAAAAATTCTTAGCATTTGCCATTTGCAAATTCTTTTCATTATCTCATTCTTACTGTACATATTTTACTTGTAATTGAGCTAATCACCCTGTCTTGCATACCTCACTGCTAATTCCTTTAATAGGTTTCATCTCTTCATTGAATTCTAGATAATTTCATCAACTCTAGATTCCATTTGCCCAATTCTCTCTCTAGCTATGTCTAATTTAGTATTCAATGTATTTCTTAAGTTGTCACCTCTATAATTTAATTCAGTTGCTTTTCAAATCTTCTTGATTATATTGTTTTCATGTGGGTTTACTTTTTTATTTTAAATTATTAATTAATTTGAATGAATTTTTTCATCTCTTTCATATGGTTCAATCTTCTCAAATGTTGGAGAATAATCTTTGTCAAAGGCTAAGTCGAGACAAATGGGGCACTTAGAGTAAGTGCAGAAGATGACCAGTTTGTCCTATATAAGCTCTAGTTGAGAAGAAGGAAGGAAGGAAGGAAGGAAGGAAGGAAGGAAGGAAGGAAGGAAGGAGAGAAGGAAAGAAGGAAATGAGGGAGGGAGTGAGGGAAGGGAGGGGAGGGAAGGAGAGGAAAGAGAGGAAGGTAGTAGGGAGGTCCATGGAAGGAGCCAGACAGACTGTATTCTTTTAATCATTAAAAGTTGAATACATTTTATTACCAAATATTATTTTTTTCTAAATTTTATTTTTCTAGGGTAAGTTTGGCATTATTTTTACCATCATCACACATGCAAATAATCTATTCCTTATGTTGTGCATTAATTTTTTTAAAGCAAACCAAATTAACACAGGAAAATATGTCACATTACAAAATAAAACAGCACTCTGAGGAAAGAATTATTGGATTGAAAACTGCTTTGAACATAAACATATGTATGCCTAAGTGACCTTTTTATTTTAATCTCAAAAAAAAACATATTTGCAGAAAGTGCTTTCACCATATTGGAAAGGTACAAGCTACTGATGAATACTTGATAATACATAGATAAATGTAAATTTTTACTTGGGAGGATAATTTCAATCAACTTACAAATAAAGAATAATAATTACTTTTTTTATAAATACATAATTGTATTTTGTGTTTTGAAAAAAAAAACTAGAGGGTACAATTTTATTCAATTCATGGAAAGCTAATATTTATCTCCGCCATTTTATCCCAATGACTTTCTCTAAGGTCTCTAATCCGATGGACTTTGCAAACCCATTTCACTTGACACTGACATTTTAATTAACACAGATTGTCATCCCTTCTTTACTGAAAGACTGGATTTCTCTTGCTTGTGTGATATTGCACCAACCTGTTCATGTACTGGCCTCTGTTCAGTCTTGTTTTGGAGCTTTCTTCTCTACCTAACATTTAACTAGTACAGCTCAAAGGAACAAATGTGCCTTTGTTCCCATTCACATTACCTCATACTATTTATTCAAACTTCCATTCTGTTTATACTTTTTAAAAAAGTTCATGCACATCTTTCTGCTGTATACTCATGTTTAGAAATTATTGGAAATAATGTTGAATTTTATCTGAACAAAACAGAAAATAAGAGTATCATTGGACAGTTGTAGACACACCCCCTATATAGTTTGTCACATTGTTTTCAAGACCATGCACTCAAGTGAGGCCACGCTTCACCAGATTGACCAGGTCAATCTCCTCCTGGTCCCACTGCTCAGTCACATCTGTCTTGTGTCCTGTCTCCGTTACTGACTTTCTACCAGTTCTTTCCACATTTACCTTTATAATTTCCCTACAGTGTATCCATAGGTTCTTTGAAAAAGTCATCACATTAGCCTCCCATTTAAATATTTTAATTTTTGTTTCTCTTAAGGATAAAATATGTAATCCAGCAATTAGTACAGGCTAACCACAAGAGAATTCATATCTACTCCTAATACTCAAAACACTCCCTCCTCAATCATCTTCTTATTTACTTTTACTCATTTTTCACATTTTGGAAATATCTTTTCAGACGACTCAGAGTGTCAACTGCTAGTACTTAACTTTACAAGGCACACTAACTTTTTCATCATGTCACTCATCTTTCCTCAAATTACATAATTATATGTATGATTATTTGATTATGCGCTATGGCTCCCTTTAAACTCCTTTTAAAATCTCAGTGTCATAAGATTATGGTCTGTGAGTATGGCTCACCATCAAATGAACAAAATTCATCTCATGCATGGACTGTGTGTTAATTTCACTTTAAACATTTCTGTAAGTAATAAATGCATTTACAAATGAGATTGGTTCCAAAGTAAGCTGAGTAGAATCGTGGATCAAATTATGTTTAAACCCATTTAAACTAAATTATAAGAAATTAAGATATTTTAAATCAAAATATTGAAAGTCTCAATAATGCTAATCTATTTTTGCCATGGGTCTGAGTTGAGACCCATGGCAAAAATAGGTTAGTATTATTCAGATTGAAGAACTCAGTTTAAAAGATCCCTTGTGTATCTAACATTGGTATTTACCAAAAAAAAAAAAAGAAACCAAAATGTGATTTCTGTCATTTTTCAATATAGATGAGAATGATATCTTTCCAAACTGTAAAAAAATAGAATGTCAGGATTGATTGACCTCCTACAGGAATCTCTGATACTCCTATAAAAACACACTTGGGCTACTTTCTTCAAAGTAGGTAAAGAAAAAAAAAAAATCTTTGCTAAAAGACTTAGGCATTTGTGCTACAAAGATTAAGAAAATTATCCTATGCTCATTATATCTGCCTGATAGGCAGGCATATACGCAAACACAAAATTATAGAACATTGTGGGATTTTTTAATGGTGGTATTTACACAGTATAAAAGAAGCATAGAATAAAAAGTGCCTAAATCTGTCATTAGCGAAGTTCTCACCTAACGGAATAAAGAAGCTAAAACTTAAAAAGTAGGTTTAAGTCCAATGGGTAAAGAAAAGGAGAGCTTGTTTATGAAAAAAAAGAACTAGCATGTGTATGTGGGCCTGAGAAAGTGGCATAGTCACTGAACCAAGCTCATTTTCTTCTGAGAAATAAGATGTGTGTGCTCAATAGAAAAAAAAGTCCTTGATTATGACAGAGCTTGAATTTACATTTTATCCTCTAGGCAATGGAAAGTCACTAAATATTTTAAGTAGGAGAGGGGCATAAATAATTGGAATAATTATCATGTTAGAATAATTATCAAAATTATTCCTGTTGAATAATTATGCCAGTGACTGTTTCACAGCAAAGAGGGGAAAGTCTGAAGTAGGAAAAATCACAACTAGTAGACTGACGTGTGTGTTCTCCAGAGATGCTCTAACAAAGGGCCAAAAATAGGATGTCTTAAAAAACAGAAATTCTTCTGTGCCACCGTTCTGGGGACGGAAGTCCAAGATGAGGCTGTCGGCTGGGTGCCTCCTTCTGTGAGCTGCTGGTGGGGGGGTCTTTTCTCTGACTCTCCGCTGGCTCCTGTGGTTTACGGGGAAGTTCTGGCGCTCCTTGGCATGTGTGTTTGCTCCCAGTGCCTGCCTTCGTCACCACAGCACATCCTCCACGTGTGCATGTCTCTCTGTCTACATTTGAGGACACCAGTCACATTGGATTCAGGCACAGTCTGTTGTCCTTATCATTTTAATTTTCTGCAATGACTCATTTCAAATAACATCATGTTCTGAGATACTGGTGTTTTGTACGTCAACATAAGAATCTGGAGAGGAACAAACTATGCCAATTGGCAAACAATATAGGCTTGCTTGACTAAGTCAAGGGGCAAGAAGAAGACAGGGAACAGGAAATACACTTAAATGACAGAAATGGCAGGATGTGGTAACTGTCTAGAACCAAGTGACAAGGAACAAGGAGGCATCACTCATCTTCCCTCAGCCATTGTGATGGCAGATAAGATCATGTGGTCTAATGAGATTCTGCTCTATTAATCCAATTTTCACCACTATATTTTTCCTTTATTGAAATGTAGAATAAAGAACGTCTAAGAAAACACATCTTATATGTAACATCAATGAAATTCTTTTTCCATCTTTTGGGTTACATTGGTTTTGCTATTTGTTCAGTGGTTGTAATTGATTAACATCAACTTTCTTAGCTTCCGTGAAACCTTCAGCATTCGTAACAGTCCCTGGTGGCCTCTCAGGGCTTAGTTTATGTTTTCAGCCCATGTCTTTCTTTTGAGTTGCATACCCCCATGGTCAAATGTTCACTGGACATATCTACTTAGTTACCTAGAAAGAATCTCTAACACTTAATTCAACATCGTCCTTTGTAGAGCTTCTCTTTCTCAATCTTTTGTATCCCAGCAAATTTTGACTATAATCAATTAATTCAGGGAAGCAAAAATATGTTTTGACTATCTATTGTATGACAGGCAAACTTTGGCTGAGGTGCTAGTAAAATAGCAATTTAGTAATCAGATAATTTTCCTTCTTTAAAAAATATTACTCTCAAGGAAGGGGCAGCAATGAAGAATCGTGTAAATTAACAAGTAAATGAGATAAATACCAGATCTTGATAAATTCAATGACAGAATTAAGCAAGGTGAGGTGATATATGTGGTACAGTTAAAACATCATTAAAGCAGTTGCAGTTGAACATAAGTTTGAATAACATGCAGAAACCCCAAGAAAGGGAATTCCATGCAGAAGGACTTTTAAAAGAAAATCCTTAGGCATAGGTGAGTTTGATGTTTTGATTGGACAACAGTGGATGAAATATCTAGAAAATAATAAGAGAAGAAAATATCTTTATAGGGAATGTTTTAGATAAGTAGGACTAGATCATGGTAGGTAATGAGGTCATAAAAAGAGTTAGAATGTTATTTTAAGAATAGTAGTCTGGGTTGGATGGAGGGAGGGAAGGCCTTGGGAGTGATGGGGAAAAGGTATAACCTTTTCTGGTTTTTTCGAGATGATAAAAATGTTCTAAAATTAATTGTGGTTATGGTTGCATGGTTCTGTGAATATGCAAAACATAATTTAATTGCACATAATACACTTTAAATGAGTGAATTGTATGGAATGTGAAATATATCTTAACAAAGATGTTAAAAATTACATAAAAAGGAGAGTGGAAAGCTATGTAATTATTTGAAAGATTTGATTTATTTTATTTTTTGATGAATCTCTCTATGGTGTGGAGTATGTGCTCTAGCTGTCTAATTATAAATGTTGGAAGACAGATTAGTTGGCTACTTCAACTGACTGGAGAAGTGATGATGAATTAGGAGAATGGTCACCGGATATGCATATTGATGTGTATTTTGGAAGAAAAAAATGACATATTGATGAGGATCTGATGTTAGCTAGTCAAAAAGGGAGAAAGGAATTACTTGAGGATTTTGGCTTGAGTTAGTAATAATAGTGCTATTTATGGAACTGGCTAGAACATTAGGAGCATTTTGGAGGAAAATGGTATGCCAAGATTGAGATGCATGAAATTCTCCCTTGCTCAAAACAGAGAAATCATGGCGTTAGTACTGAAGTTTGAGGAGCTGCCCTGGTTGGAGATATAGATACATCATAACCAGAAAGTCATTTATAGTGGCACAAAGATGCCCTGAGTCTGCTTTCTAGAAAGGTCTGTAGACTCAGCCCCAAGGAGTGCTGTCAGCAGAAAGCCTCCCACTGAGAGCGCCTTGGGGTGGTCTGACTCTGTTAAAGAAAGATCCTTTCCCCCAAAGCTCCCATCCCCAGAGTAGCAGCCATCCAGTAACAGGGCTCAGTGTAGATACAAAAGCCTGACTGCGGGGAAAACTCTGGTCCTCCTCTCTCTGGCATTTTCTGTGGAGTTGATAAAGTTTCTGTTAACTTGCAACTGGACTCCCTCTCCTGACCCCAGCTCGGTTTCTTCCCCTCTGATCCACGCATGTCTATTCCTGATAAATATCCTGCACACCAAATTCTGCTTCTGTGTCTATTTTCACGGAGACCAACCTGTGACAACATAGTATTTGATGGGTACATTTATGGAGTAAGACAAAGCAACCATGAAAAGATAAAAAATAGTAACAAGAAAAAGGAGAGGAGAGGATTGGAGGTGAGAACAGATGGAACAGGACAGAGAAGAGAAATGGAAATGCCATGAAGAGAAGGGAAGAAAAAAGAAGGGAAGTCAGAATGAAGCTCTGGTCCAAGAAAAAAAAAATAGGGAAAGCAGAAGTATAATCAGTGACCAAAAAGGCACAATTCACATGTACGCACACAAACTAAAAAGAATAGAAGGAGCCAGCATCTTTTAGGTTAAACTACCAGTCATGACAGCAACTTGCAAGTCATTCCGACACTTCTATCCGTGTTCCAACCCCACAAGGAGTCACTAAGTACTTTCCATTAATAGTCCCTTAGTCTCTTCAGGTCTACCTATTTATCGTGTATTCTCCCTTGCTCAAGCTACCATCTTTCCACCTGGATGACGTAGCTGCTGTGTAACTGGTCTCTGTCTATCTGCAGTCCAAACTGGAAAGCATGTGGACCTTTTCGTTGTCTTTATATATTTTTTTAGTTTTATGCTCACAGTAAAATTGAGAGTAAGGTATAAAGATGTCTCATATGACTCTAAACTCCACACATACATACATTTCTCTATTGCAAAACTCCCCCACCAGAATGATACATTCATAACAATAGATGAATTGACATCAACCCACCATAATCACTCAAAATTCCTAATTTACATGAAGGTGTATTTTTGGTATTGTTATGTTCTATGGGTTTGGAAACATGTGTGATGATGTATGTCATACAAAGCATTTTAACTGCTTTAAAATTCCTGCCAGGTGCCAGAGTAAGACCCCCCCCCCCCGCTCTACTATGATGTCGCCGTGCCACTCTATGCAGGGCACGGAGACTCTGTCTCAAATAAATAAAGAAATGAATAAATAAATATTAAAAATCAAATCAAATAAAAATAGAATAGAATAAAATAAAATTCCTGTGTTTTTCACTTCTTTATCTTTTCTACCTCCACTCTAACCCATGGCGATAATTTATCTTTTTACTGTCTCTGTAGTTTTCATTTTCCAGAATAACTTTCTGGGGGTTTTATTGGGATTACATGGAAACTGTAGATCAATTTGAAAATAACTGACATTTTGACAGTATTTATTTTTCCTATTCATAAGTACAGATTATTTCTTCATTTATTTAGTTTTATTTCATTCATCAAAGTTTTGTAGTTCTCCTTATATAGATCATGTATGTATTTTGCTATCTTTAGATTTAAATATTTAATTTTTTGTATGTTAATGAAAGTGGCATTATGTGTTTTTAATTTCAAATTTCACTTGATCAATGAAGTATAGGAAGGTGTTTGACCTTGAATGTTACCCTGTATCTTGCAACCTTACTATATTCCCTTATTAGATTCAAGAGTTTTGGGTAGATCACTTTGGTTTCCATAGATGATCAGGCCACCTGCAGCTGTCTCCCACGTTGAGTATCTTTTACCTTCTTTTCTTGTTTTATTGTATAAACTAGAACTTCCAGTATGAGGACGATAAGGAATGATGACAGGGACATCTTGCCTTGTTTCTGATTTTACTGGGGAAGCTTCTAATTTGTCAGCATTAAGTAGGATGTTAGCCACAAGGTTTTTAAAATATATTTCTCCTTCAGTTTGAAAACATTCACCTCTATTCCTAATTTACCGAGAATTTTTATTGTAAGTGGGTATTAGAATTTGCTAAATGAATTTTCTGCACCTATTTTTATGGTAACATGATTTTAAAAGCACATTTACATGTTAAATCACATTAATTGATTTTTAAACATTGTACCGATCTTACACTCTTTGGCAAATTCCCACTGGGTTGGGGGTATGATTCCTTTTATACACTGTTGATTTTTATCTGATAATGTTTTGTTGAGGATTTTTGCATCCATGTTCATGAGAGAGATTGGACTACCGTTTTCTTTTCTTTTGATATCTTTGACTGGTATTAGTGTGATGCTGGGCCTCATACGAGTTGGAGAGTATAATATTTATAATATTTTTCTCTGCTTCTATCTGTGAAAGAGATTATCAAAATCCATTTAATTTCTTTCTTAAATATTTTTAGAATTCCCCAAGGAACCTATCTTGGCCTGATGCTTTTGTTTGAGAAGCTTTTAAATTATTCATTAAATTTCTTTAATAAATATAAGCCTATTTTATTACTTGTTATGTGACTTTTGATAGATAATGTCTTTCAAGGAATTGTCTATTCTAAATACATTACCAATTTGGGGGCACATTTTGAAGCATGGAGTTGTTTGTGGCATTCTTTCAGTGTCCTTGGGATCAGCTGTGATAACTTATTTTACATTTCTGATCTTAGCAACTTGTGTCCTATTTTTTTTCTTAGTTAATCTGGTTAGAAGTTTCTTAATTCATTGATATTTCTCAAGAATTTGCTTATTGTTTTATTGGCCTTCTCTATTGATTTTCTCTTTTTAACTAATTTGATTTCTGTTTTAAATTTTATTTTTTTCATTAGTTTACTTTGAATATTTTTCTCTTTTTTAGTTTCTTACAGCAAGAACATAGACTTATTGATTTTAGATCTTTATTCTTCTCAGAATTGAAATCTCTAATATAACTTTTTTTCTTTTAGCACTGTGTTTGCTATATCCTACAGATTTTGATAACGTGTGTTTTCCTTTCAATATAAATCAAAATATTTTTAAATTTTAATAACATTTCTTATTCGACCAATATGTTATTTAGAAATTTGTTGTTCAAGTTCCACAGTCTTTGGTATTTTCCAGTTTTCTTTCTATTACACAGTTTTAGTTCAATTCCATTGTTAACTGAACAGTGATATTGTATGATTTCTGTTCTTTCAAAGTAGTTATATTCTATTTTTCTGAATAAGAATTCCGTCTGTCTTGATGAATGTACCATGTGACCTTGATAGGAATACATATTTTGTCACTGGGGCACATAGCTGTTTAACTGGGCATTGCTGAGTAGTTGACCGTACCTGACTCCTTAATGATGGTCTGGCTGCTGTGTCTTCCCATGTCTGATAGATGTGAGCTGAAGCCTCTAAACATGAGTCATCTAATTTTCCTTGTCATCTAATTAGTGGAGTCATCTAATTTTCCTTGTAGTGCTGGCCTCACGTAGTTTGACACTGTATTTTTACATTTTACGTGTAGAGAAGGGAACATTTTCACATTGTTGGTGGGCCTACAAACTAATACAACTTTTTCAGAAGAAAGTATGGAGAATCCTAAAAAAAACTCAAATTAGACCTCCCATTTGATCCTGCAATCCCTTTACTGGGCATCTCCCCAGAAGAAAAAACAAATATTTTATCATAAGGACATTTGTACTAAACTGTTTATGCAGCTCAATTTACAGTCGCCCAAATGTGGAAACAACCTAAATGCCCACCAACTCAGGAACGGAGTAACAAGCTGTGGTATATGTATACCATGGAATACTATTCTGCCACTAAAAAAGATGGAGACTAAAAAAGATGGAGACTTCTTTTGTATTAACCTGGATAGAGTTGAAACACATTCTTCTTAGTAAAGCATCACAAGAATGGAGAAGCAAGAATCCAATGTACTGTATTCTAATACAAAGGCAGTAGATGATCTAATACATACCCACATTAGTGAAAACTCAAGTCAATTCAAGGTGGGGGGTAGAGGAATGAGGGGAGGGGAGGAAAGAGGATAAGGAGATGGGGGTTGTGGTGTATGCTACAGATCCTGGAGGAGGAGCACAACTAGAAGAGGGACTTTACATAACAAATGAAAACAGTGTAAGCTAATTCTTTGTACCCTCAATAAACCTAAAAAAATAATAATAACAAAAAGGAATTTTTAGGTCTTCCTTAAGAATTGATCCCTTTACCCTTATTTTATGCTCTTTTTTTGTCCCCAGTTATTTTTTGGGTGGGCTTGGAAATCAGTTACACATGAAATTATTAAGACTACTTCTGCTTTATTTTGATGAGTTGTAGCACGGTATATTCTTATCCATCAATTTTTTTTTTTTTTTTGCAGTTTTTGGCCGGGGCTGGGTTTGAACTCACTACCTCTGGCATACTCTTTTGAGCCACAGGCACCGCCCCATCAATTTATTTTCAATCTGTCTGTGCTTTTGTATTTAAGGTAGGATTCTTGTAGACAACAGCTAGTAGGGCACTGTTTTTGATCCATTCTGATGGTCTCTGTCTTTTGCTGGGTGCATTTAGATCACTGATGTTCAAAGTGATAACTCACGTAGCTGGATTAATATTTATCACATTTGTTACTATATTTATTTGTTGCCTTTGATCTTTCTTCTTACATTTGCCTTTAACTCTTTTTCTATCTTAGTAGTTTTAATTGAGCATTTTATGTTATACTATTTTTCTGTTTTCTTGGAATATAAGTTATACCTGGATTTTTTTTTTACTTACTTTTTTTTTTGAGTTTGCAATATACGCACAGAATCAATTGAAGTCTGCTTTCAAATAACATTGTGCCACTTTCCAGGTAGTGTGAATGCCTTCCAATAACATGGAATCCTGGTCTCTCCATTTCATTCTTTATATCACTGCACATACACCACACCTCCATGAGCATACATAATCCATATAGTGTTGCAATTATTATTTTCAACAAACTGTTATTTGTTAGATCAATTAAGAATAAGAAAAAGAGAAGTTTTTTTTTTTTTGTTTGTTTGTTTTTTTTTTTTTAATTTTTCTTCACTGATTCCTTTTTAGCACTCTTCCCAGTTTTTTTCCTCTGGGAAAGTGTTTATTTTGCTTTCACTTTCACAGGATAATTTTGCAAAATACATAATTCTAAGTTGGGGGATTTAAAAAAAAAAACAACTCAAGAGCTCAAATAGTTCAATTCCCTTTTGCTTCCTCCGTTTCTGATGAGAAACTGAATGTAATTTCTATTTTTCTAAATGTAGAGTACACCATTATTTTTCTATGGCTTTTTTCAGAATTTTAAAATTATTTTTGATTTTCTGCAGTTTGACAATTATATGGATAAGTGTAGGTTTTTGTTATTTATCCTTTTTGGCATTCTGTGTTTCTTGTATCTGCTGTTTGGTGTCTGATAGTAATTTGGGAAAAAAATCCTCCGTCGTTATTATTTTGAATATTTTTGCAATTCCTTTCTCCATTTCTTTGTCTGCTATTCCTATTACGTACATGCTATACCTTTGGTAGTTGGTGCACAGTTCTTAGATATTTTGTTATGATTCCTTTGCTTTTCTCTGGTGTTTCTTTCCTTTTCAGATTTGGACACTTCTTTTATGACATCTTCAATCTCGCAGACTTTTTTCTTTAGCCGTGTTTGGTGTACTAACACACCAGTCCAAGGCATTTCTTCTTCATGTTAATAGCTTTTTATTTTTCCTTTGCCTTTTCTTCTTTTCTTTCTTTCTTTTTTTATCTCTAGCATTTTTTTTCATTTCTTTCTTGAGACTTTTATTTCTATGCTTACATTGCCCATATGATTTTGTTTGCTGTTTATTTTATAAATTGGAGAACTTACACTATTTTAATTATTGTTATTTTAAATTCCGAGTCTGATAATTCCAACATCCCTTTCACATCTAGTTCTAATGATTGCTCTGTCTCTTCACATTGTGTTTTTGTTTTTTTTCTTTTAGGGTGCCTTGCCTTGTTTTCTCGATAGCTGGATATGACTTAATGGGTACAATGACCTGCCATAAATCGGCCTTTCCTAACGTGGTGGTCAGGTGTGCAAGTAAGGGAAGCATTCTATTGCCCTACAATTAAGTATCAGGTTTTACAACTGAGCTGATGCTTTTGGACTCTGTTCTTCTCTAGTGTTTCTCAGGTTTTGGTTTTTTCCTCCCCTTGCAGGTGGTATCGATTGGCTAGAGTGGGCTGGAGGTTAGCCTTTCTCGTCTCCCCTGTGGAAAGTCAGAATAAGGCAGAGCTGGGTACTTTTCTACCCCAAGGTTAATTATGCTTTGATGATACATCATAATGTGAGGCTGTGG
Organism: Nycticebus coucang; assembly: GCF_027406575.1. Taxonomy (NCBI): domain Eukaryota; kingdom Metazoa; phylum Chordata; class Mammalia; order Primates; family Lorisidae; genus Nycticebus; species Nycticebus coucang. The sequence goes on from NC_069796.1 coordinate 6,607,048, forward strand.
TTAAGTGGATTTCCCTGAGGATAGGCCTTGTTAAAAACACAGAGAGCTCTGGCAACTTTCAAAATGATTTTCCCTCTCCCCGCTACCAAAAGCATGAGGGTACTTTTTATTTTTTCTTTCTGATCTTCACATTGAGAACCTAGTAGAGCTTCTGGGAAAGAACTTTCAAAAGTCAAGGGCAAGGCACTGTATACCTGGGTCTCCCTGGAATACTTAGCTCTCAAACTTGTTCTTACAGGGCCTTCATCAGCTCATAAATTACAGTTCAGAATTTCAGTCCAAGCCCTGGATTCCTGACCAGACTCAGTTGCTACTCCTGAGTCTCTGCTCTGGTGAGTAACTTGCCGTATTCCTCTGTATGTCTCGCCAATCTCATGGACTACCATTTACCTGTGTCCTTACTTTCTTCAGATCAAAGAAGAGTTGTTGATTTTTCATTCTGTTTAGCTTTTTACTTGCTTTTGGGATGAAATGGCATTTTTCAAGCTTTCTACATGTGGAGCCGGAAAGTATTTCTCAGCATGAACATTTTAAACACATAAATGTGACCATTTAACAACCTATTTATCTCCTTCAATAGTTTCCTGATGCTCTTATGTCAATACCCACTATATGACCTTCTCGGCCCTCCATAAAATGCGGATATCACTTGTCATTGTTCAGAATGACATTAGGTGACCTTTCCCCTTACAGGTCACCCATTTTTTCTGTAACCTTTTGGTGCCTGAAAACCTTATTTCTTAATCTTATTTCTTTAACATACTCTTCTCTCCCTTGCAGCAAGAGTCCTCTGCTGGTTACAAATCTATCTTCAAGTATGTGGTTCAGACCTCTTCAGGACCTACTTCCCATTGGTCTCAACTGGGAACACTTCTGTCTTTTTTTTTTTTTTTTAATTTGGCCGGGGCTGGGTTTGAACCCACCACCTCCGGCATATGGGACCGGCGCCCTACCCGCTGAGCCACAGGCGCCGCCCGGAACACTTCTGTCTTAAGGGTGTTCTCTTCGCACCGTATTTCCCTTTGTTCCGTCTGTCCCAAACTTAATTCAACATGGTTTAATATTTTTTTTCTAAGAAGGCTCTAATCACTATGCAAACAAGGGCTTTGTCTAAAACTGCTGTCCTAGGATAGTGCCAAGAATATAGCTGATCCTTAAAAGTTTATTAAGTGAATGGGTGAAAGATCAGCTACAACACTCTGGCTATTCTAAGGGAATGATGATAACAGAATCAACTTGAAATGCAATTTTCTAACAGATGTTTGAGAATAAGCAACTTTTGTGTTTCCTGTTCTCATCTCTGGCCTTTACAGGGATCATATTAATTATAAATGTTTATGATAGAATTAACTCTGACATTCCTCCTCCTACAATATTGCCTTTTGATTAATTAAATCAATCAAATTAGTTGAGTATGATGTTGAAACTTAAGGTAGCAATATAAATGCCGACAATAAATTCAATTTTTAAAAGAAAATGTCTTCTGGATGAGATATGTGGATTAAAGACGTAACATGTGACTGAATTATAAGATATAACATGTGACTGATGCTGCTTAAAATATCTTTCAAAACATTACCTTTTTTTTTTTTTCTAACAAGAAAGTCATTTGACCTTCTCAGGATTCCACTTAAAGTTTAGTGTTCATAAACTCTAGGCAGCCTTTTCTTACTCTCAGGTGCTCGTCTGAACATTTAAACTTTCAATCTGGAATGTTCTATCAGAATACATATTCATTCCCCCAAATTTCTTGCAAAATAGGTTCTATTTGATAATATGATTTTTTAAAGTAACAATGCCATAAAATAATTAAATTAATATGATACATACAGACTTTTTTCCCCTGGTTCTCCAACCATGTTGATAGCAGATAAATTAGAATTGAGATGGCCATAGAATGATTTTTATTCATTTTTAAGTATATCAAAGATGTTTAAATATACAAGTAATGAGATTAATTTTACTAGTAATACATTTTCAGACAAGTGGGGATAATTGGGAAAGTCTAACCGATAAAACTGGAGTCTTGCTTCTGTCCCTGGAAACCCTATTTGAGTGATTTCTGCATCTTGTATTTGTGAGCGACTTCTCAAAAGATTGGTAATTATGAGAACGTGAAAACTTTCCTGAAGTATATTTAACATGAAAATATATCAGGTAAATCACTAGAATTCCTTTCTTGATTATGTTATGATTGCTTTTTGCTTTTAAATATCACGTGTTTATCATTAAAATACTGGTATACATGCAACTCAACACATCTACAATTGTAATGTAAATCAATATTGTATTTTTATGCCTATATTATTTTTTTTTAATTTCAGATTGATATAAGGGTACAAATGATTTAGTTCCATTGTTTGGGTTTGTTAGGCAAAGTCCAGGTTGTAGTTGAGCCTTTCACCCAGGGGGTGGGCAATATAACCCTACATTGTGCCAGCTAGGTGGTAGCACATCAAACCCCCCTTCTCCTCCGTCTTTCACCCTCCCCCCTTTTTGAACGTATCACAGGAGTAGAAAAGCAAGTATGCAATGTACTAAATACGAACACAAAAGCAATAGATGTACAACTACACTTCTACAGCTACATTGATTATATTATTTAATAATTGATATTTGAATCAGGACCAAGCGGTGTGAAGACACTCCATGCACTGGCCATATCATTTCTGCACTATGTGTGAGATTCTAATTAGAATGTTCCTATACATTATGGTAAGAGTCACTGTTGATTTCGGGAAAGACTCAAAGTCTTATTTCAGGTTGTAAGGTCCATAAGCAACAAGAACTTACAGTGTGAGGACCAGCACAGAGGATTGGGTTGATTTCTGACTTCTAAGGTGATTAATATTCCCATTGAATATTTACCATAAAATTTGAATTTTGGTGAGATTATAAACTATTCTTTAAGAAATGTTAGCATAGTCCCAGGCCTGGTGGCTCATGCCTGTAATCCCAGCACTGTGGGGGGCCAAGGCTGGAGGACCCCTTGAACTCAGGAGTCAGAGACAGGCCTGAGCAAGAATGCTTTAGAACTCCCCTTGGCCATCTGGTGAGTACAATGATGCTCAGCAGTGAGGTATGTGGCCCTTTTCCTCCGATGAGTACATAAACTTAATTGTCAGACCTCGTACAATGACAGGTTTGATGACCATTCCAGAAAAGAGTTAAAATTCTGCTTTGAAGGGTAGACTAGGTGCTGGCTCTAGGGCATAGCTTCCCAAGGAGAGTGACAGTCAGTGATGAGGCTTGTAGTACTTTTTCTGGAGTGGGTTCTCAAACTTAACTGCCTGTTCTCCTAGGGCAAGTCTAGGGCAAGAGTGTAAGAGAGGTAGCGTGTACAGATTGAGCACCCTTTATCTAATGTGTGTGGGAGCAGAAGTATTTTGTATTTTAGATTTGGAAATATTTTTATATACACAGTAAGATATATTGGGGATAAAACACAGAATAAAGACAAATTTTCTTATGTTTCATGTGTACGATATACATGTATGCATATAATAAAGGTAACTCTGCAATATTTTTAATAATTTGTGCATGAAACAACATTTATGTACATCAGCTATGAGAACTTGTCACCATCTTAGCTTCTCATGTGGACAATTTGTGGTTGTTTGACATTGCCATCCTTCCTGCCTCTGAGTTTATATTCTACCTATAAGCAATTATTTTCTCATACTCCTCTCCTTCACATATAAATGCTTAACAGTAAAAATTATGACATACCATCAATACCTTGAAAACAAAATGTGTTCAGGGTAAGTAATCAGCCCAGTAACGTCAACACAACTGCCCACAGTAGTTGTTAAAAAACAACAAATCAAAAACAGCAAACAGGGCAGGCTTTTAGTCTCTGCATACAGGGATGCATTTGTATTAAAAGGATACTAAACACTGTGTTTTATCTTATTTTATTCCTTATATCAATAGGTTTAGAGAATACAACAGTATCTTTTTTTTACATGGATGAATTATGTGATGCTGAAGTCACACGATTCACTTAGTGTACCATAGTACGTTACTATAGTAACGTAATGGAGTTATGTTATACCCGATCAGAAATTGTGTATCCCTTCCCCACTCCCAGCCTCCTCCATTTGGTTTCCATTGTTCATTTCACCACATTATGAACATATGTCACACAACCTCCACTTACAAGTGAGAACTTGTGGTATTCGTTTTCCTTTCCTGGAGATTGTTTGATCAGAATAGTGATTTTCAGTTCCATCCAAGTTGCAAAAGACATTATTTTATTTCTTTTTACGGCTAAGTCGTACTCTATGGTATGTGTAACTGGGTCATTACTAAGTTTTATAGATACATAAAAATTGATAAATGTGAAATCCACTTGCTTGGAAACAAATGAAGCCTTCCCATCAACCTTGATAAGCCAGGCGATAGAAACTTGCACAGGGGAATGAGGCAGGACACTGTCAGCTGCGTCTCTAGGAAGTCAAATAATGGACCATAACGCAGTCTGCCTCAAAACTTCCATGCTGACTTGTATGTGGGTTGTGTGGGTGCGTGGGTGCGTGGGTGTGTACACGGGGAGGACAGAAGGTTTGAGGAGTAGTTTAGTAATAAATTGCACACGAACTTTATGGACACCCTGTATGTGTACATGTGTATGTATATATTACATATGTAATGTATATATACATGTATATATGTGTGTATATATATACATTATATATACATAAAATTATAACATTTTAAAAATCCATTCATCAGTTGATTGGCACTCAGGTTGATTCCATATCTTTGCAATTGTGAATTGCAGTACAGTTAAAATTCAGGTTAACATTTGGGTTCAGGTGTCATTTTGATAAAATGGTTTCTTTTCTTTTGGATAGATACCCAGTAGAGGGATTGCTGGAATGAATGTTAAGTCCAGTACTCTTTGACGAATATCAATACTGTTTTCCACGGGGTTTTACTAATTTACATTCCTTCCAATAATGTAAAGCACTCCCTTTTCACCACATCTGCCCCAACATTTTTTTTTTTTTTTTGACTTATTAATAATGGCCATCCTGGATGGGGGTAAGGTGGCATCTCCTCATGGCTTTAATTTGCACTTCCTTGACAATTAGTGATGTGGAGCATCTTTTTTTTTTTTTTTTTTTTTTTGTAGAGACAGAGTACCGCCCTCAGGTAGAGTGCCATGGCATCACACGGCTCACAGCAACCTCCAGCTCTTGGGCTTCCGCGATTCTCTCGCCTCAGCCTCCCGAGCAGCTGGGACTACAGGCACCCGCCACAACGCCCGGCTATTTTTTGGTTGCAGTTTGGCCGGGGCTGGGCTTGAACCCATCACCCTCGGTTTATGGGGCCGGCGCCCTACTCACTGAGCCACAGGCGCCACCCGATGTGGAGCATCTTTTCAGATGTTCCTTGGCCATTTGTAGATCTTCATTTGATATAAATACGGTTTGTTTGTTTTTTCCTTTTGACCACTTTTAGGGATTATTTTTTATTCTCACTGATTTTTTGATTCTTTGTAGATTCTGTATATTAGTCCTTTGTTGGTTGTATACTTTGTAAACATTTTGTCCCATTCTATAGATTGTTTATTTACTCTGTTGATTACTTCCTTTGCTATATAGAAACTTTTTAGTTTAATTTAGTCTATTTATTTATTGTTTTGCATTATTTGCTTTTGGGTTCTTAGTCATAAATTCCTTTCTTAGCAAAAAATGTCCAGAAGACATTTTCCTATGTTTTTGTTTAAATATTTTATGACTTCCAGTCTTTAATCCATCTTCAGTTAATTTTATATGATGAGAGACAGGGATTTAGTTTCATTCTTCTGCACGTGTTTCTTTAATTTTCCCAGCACCATTTATTGATAGGGCATTCCTTCCCCAGTGTATCTTTTTGTCTGCTGTGTCAAAAACAAGTTGGCTGTGATTATGTAGTTTTATTTAATGGTTTTCTTTTCTGTTCCATTGATCTATGTCTCTTTCATTTTATTACTTTTAAGTTGAAAAGAAAGCATAATAAGCAGGTGCAGGACCAGGATGTAGAACCTCACAGGATGAGGAGGTGCGATGCCGGACGGTTTTGTAAACTCTTTCTCAAGAGTCAACTGCCTCATTAAGAACATTTCCCCCTAGAATTCTATCTTTGCTTTTGTAAACTGACATGAGTTCTCTTTGTTATGAGTGTGTCCTCCTTCAGTCCTTTAATAAGCCCATCACACATTTTCACTGTGTTGTCTATGGGCAGTTTTCTCCAGTGTTAAACGTCATCTCCGTCAGCACTTGTATTGTGATCACCTGGATTCACAACCATTTCAGTTGTATTATCACTGGTCAGCCAGTGAACCACTGGACCATCCCTATGGATGTAGAAAATTCTTCATCATCCACTTCCTACACTTCCTATCATCTTACTGATAGATTCTGAAAGTACATATTTTTTGCACATGTAAGGAGGCAAGACATATTTTTTTTAACATTTGTCGTGCAGAATCCTTCAAAGTCAACATCTGGTCCCTCATCATCAGGGAGGTAGCAGTCAGGCCAGAGGCTGTGCTAGGCATGCACAATTGCATCTTTCTTCATTGTATTCCAGGCATTAGCAACAATATATATGTATGTCATCCTTCCTGCCAAACTTCAAAACCCTCCACACACATGCCTTGTTTACTGTTGCTAGCATGCTATTTGAGAAATTGCTTGTTCATTTACTCTTAGCTATCATATAGTACCTGGTTCCCTGGCTGAATTGACAGAGTTACATTTGGGGACAAGCACATGGCATTAACACTTTTTTATGTGAATTTCAGCTGAAGAATGAGCAGAACCATTGTCAAGGAATTATAAAATCTTGCAGTTGTCCTTCAGTTTAACTTTCCTGCAGTGAGCATGAGCTGCAGATGCAAAACATTTCTAAAACCATTCAGGAAAGATGTCCCTGGTAATCCGATGCCTTTTTGATGGCTAGTAATGAACTGGTAATGAACTCACTCCTTAAACCCAGTGAGGACACACAGCTTTTGCCCATGGCAGGTAAGTGTAAACTGGACACTTACGTGTGCCTGCTGCATTAGCACAACCCAGCACAATGATTCTGGTCTTGAGCCCTGCAGGGGTTGTCTCATCATCTGTATTCAGTATCTTTCTGGGACAATGACACAAACGTAATGATGTTTACTTAGTGTTATAGACTTGTTACGGTGTCAGATTTCCATCAGTGATGGCTGTGGCAAACTCATCAATGAACTTCTCCCCATGTGGATTCTTGGCACCCCATGGGGTTTGTGTCAAACCTGCCATTTATTGCTCCAGCCATTTTTTTTTTTTTTTTTTTGTGGACGTGCTTTTGTGGGGAGGCTTGGGGCATGCAAAAAAAAAAAAAAAAAAGATGTAGCTCAACTGCAGGGGACTGGAAAGACCGATTTTCTTTTGGGGATGCTGAATAAGAGGCATAATGTGTATCTGCATTTTGACTATGACCTATCATGTGACTTCAGGTGGAATATTTTCCACTTGTGGTGCCATGTTGGTGCTCAAAATGTTTTGGATTTTAAAGCCTTTCCTATCTCTAATTAGGGATGCTTAACTATCTCTATGAAAATTCACATATTTAAAAGTCATATAAAATTGAATGTTAAATAAAATCCAAATCATGAAAAATACGATTGACTTACAACAAAATACAAAAATGCATGCAAAGTTAAGGCTTGTGCATGAAAGTAAACAAAATGCCAAAAATCGCTAAATACGTTGTTGCACATTTGGGTGTTAGGTTTACAGGCTGGTGATGTTTGAATGGGAAATATATAAATACATGTCATTCATAAGTTAGCATATATTTTATGAAAATTTAATTATGTTGATATTATCAAGTGTTTTCTATACTTGACCTTTTATTGACAGTGATAATGTAAGAAATTATATAATTATTATTGTATTCAAATCAAAATTTGGATGTTATTTTACCTAAACATAAATTACTGTTAATGTAATTATAAAATATTTTCATATATATTTTAAAAACAGAAAAGTCTTTTCAAATTTAAATGTATCTGTTCAAATTAAATGCAAATATAAATTATTCTTAATTGAAACTAAAATTTAAAAAAATTCTCTAAATAATTGACATTTTCTCTGTTTTAGTATTCTATTACAGTTTATTTTTGCTTTTGTAAAAATAAGTTTTAATATGGGCACCGATTATTGTCAAGTTCAATGTATATACCATTGGACCTACAATTACGAAGCAATATGAATTATTAAATACTGCAGAATTATTCTCAGCCGAATGTAATCAGTAAAAATTGTCCTAATTGATAACTAACTCTGGAAAATGAATTAGTGCATAAGAAAAAAATTAAAAATAAAAAACGATGACTTGATATCAATGAGAAAGTTGAAAATAATAGTTGTTTTATGTAGCAATCTATTGGTATTTATGCTACATAAGGCAAATAAATTAACCAGTTAATGTCTTTTCTCTGCTACTTAAAAAATTCTTTTTCCACTGCAAAACAACACCTACTCCTGCTACCGTAAGCAGTGACATAACATACACCTGTGGTTCTGAAGCCATAAACAAGATGTGTTGATCTGTTTCCCCGGGAACTTTAAGGAGTTTAATCACTAAAGCAACTGGATTGTTCAATGTCACCCTTCATCTGTAGAAATGAGTAAACAAAACGAAACAAACAAAAAAAACACTTACGTGCTCTTAGATCAATTTTGATAGGATACTAACTCTGTTGTTATATCTGTGGTATGTAGTGCTCACCCAACCCCCCCCCCCCAAGTATGTAGCCTATCATAGATCTCTTCCTTGTGCAGGTTTAAAAAGGAAATTTGAGCAGGTAGTGAGAGTCTGCGCACCATTCATACACCCTCCTGTAACCAAAAAAATTGAATAAACATGTAGAGGATGCCAAGAGCCAGAGTACCTCTGAGCAAGATAATTTGCAGCTGGGGACAGACCCTCTGGCAATTCATCCACAGGTGCTCCTTGCAGAGAAAGAGCCCAGCCCGTGGCAAACCTTAGGCAGGTAGTCTTTGTTTAATACTACCCTCACCTGTCATGTCCTGTCTCAATAAAAGGCTACTGCAGAGGTTGCTCGGGGGCTACCCTGCAATCAAGGTTAGCCCTCCTCCTGCAAACCTGTACTTCTAATCTGGGTCATGCCTGGTTCCTTCCTGCGGCAATCGAGACCAGGGCCATCGTGGCTATGACTCAAAAAGTGTGGCTTCTTTTTTGTAAAGCATGACCAGTGAGTAGCTGACAAGGGTCTAAACTGGCAAGTTCTAGAAGCTGTATTCCATTATTTCAAGAAGCACAGCCATGGTGGTAAGTTTCCCCGAATTGACAAAATAAAGAGTGGTTGAAGTAAAATAGTGGCGGGAGTTATTCCCTTCACCATGGGTTATGGGACACAGCAGGACAATGATGGGCTTTAAGAGCTGTAGGGCAAACTTTTTTCCTCTGACAACGGCCTTGTTTCACTTAAGTTTAGGGGTGTAAAAGCTGGTCATGAGTAATTTTTAAGAGGGTGTCGATGCTTAGGTATGAAGGGAATGAAGGACACAAACAATTAGAGATGCAGAGAAGAGATCGGAAAGAGAAAAGAGAGAAACATTAGGAAATTAGGAAAATAGAGCATTTTCTTGAAAGCCAGCAATGGATAGAGTTGGTGCTTGAACCCAAGAGTGGTCTAAAACTCATATCCATCACTGTTGTACTGTGTAGGATAGTTGGGCTGATGTATTTACGGTTTTACACAAAGAAGTAAGCGTCGGCCCCATATGCCAAGGGTGGCGGGTTCAAGCCCAGCCCCGGCCAAACTGCAACAAAAAAGTAGCCGGGCGTTGTGGCGGGTGCCTGTAGTCCCAGCTGCTCGGGAGGCTGAGGCAAGAGAATCGCATAAGCCCAAGAGTTAGAGGTTGCTGTGAGCTGTGTGACGCCACGGCACTCTACCCAAGGGCGGTACAGTGAGACTCTGTCTCTACAAAAAAAAAAGTAATGCGGTATGATGTAAGCATTCAAGTTATAAAAGTTACATAACCATTATGTAGGAAGTGAAAAAGTGAGCAGAGAACATTTAAATACTTTTAAACTTATTGTGAGCAAATTTTATGTCTGAGTCTTATAGTTGATCAACCTCATGATATGTTTCCAAAGAAAACAAACTCCTCCTCCTGGTCTAAGGGTATTTATTTTAAACCTTTGTGTTGATGACCATGACTTTAGTGTAATTGGGTCCTTTAAGGTAGTGCTTCTCAAATATTTGTGTACTTATAAATAACCTAGGAAGTGTGGACTTTTGAAAGATCTTTGGGCCTTACTTGAGAGTTCTAGCTCAGCGCGGCCACATCAACAGAAGTTCTGATTTAAAACATCACTTCCATAAGAACATTCTTTACAAAAGAGATGCTAAGCTGGCATCAATACTGTGAGACAGTAGCTGAAATTTGATCCCCGAAAAATGAATTTTTATTGAAAAGCATAGATGAGAAATGTTTCAAACATGGAAAACTCCCACACAGGCAGGATGGAAATGTTCTGAGCTGTGATGAAGCAGCTGTGGATTTCCAAGTTGGAGCGTTGTGGAGCAAGTCAGGAGGATGGTGAATTGACAATTAGCCAAGTCAACACCAACGTTTCCTCTTTCTGTAAATAACCCTCTTGTTAAATGGTGAGATAGCACTTGCTAGTAAATAGAACCCATTCTATATTTTTCTAAGCTTTTCAATAAGGGCTCTGCTATTCCATAGCAAATGGGATATTAAGCCTAGTCATATGTTTCAAATCTGTGGGAAAGCATGCATTGAGGAGCCATTCATCATGCACATCTGTAACAGAACTAAAATTTAAAATAAGCAGCTTGTATTAGTGATGAAAAGACTCTTGACTCATAAGAGTCTCTGCTTTAAAAATATGTCTTATCATAAAATTCAATCCAGATTGCATTTTATTTCATGATTTGGGGAATTTATAATTATATAGCAGAGTGAAATGCATAGAAAAAGGGATATTAACTAGGTTTGGGGTAAAGAAAAAATCAACAATAAGCAAAATCAACAAAAAGAAAAAAAAACAATATGTTTTTTTTTAATGCCCCACACGATCAACTTTAAATCCCATGCTATATTAATAGTAAGTAAAAAGAATGACATTCAGTATCACCCAGGAAAGATACGTTTATCCGTTCCAAGCCAAAATGGACAAGAAAATAAACAGCTCTAAGAAGATAAAAGCACAACAGATGCCATTGCTGTCAAGATAGTGCACTGTTAGAGGTCAGCTGTTGGCTCCCTGCCCTGGTCCAGCATTAGAGATGGCACAGAAGGAAAGCAATTCTGAATGGATATATAGAATCAACAAGAAGTCCATGATCACTGCCAGAAAGGGGGAGGGCAGGCCGAGGTATGGAAAGGTAAGGAGCCACTGCCAGTTGCTCAGAGCCCTGGTCTCCTCTCTTTGCCGCGCTGCTGCTGATGGGTTGCCTTCCCTCAGCAGCGTGATGCGGTGGAAGAGCAGCCCCAGCCCAGTGCTGCAGGCTTAAGGGGACAGGAAGGTCAGCCCTGCCCCAGGGAGCTGCAGTGACCCAGCAGAACCTGACATCAGGCTGCCCAGACACTGCCACAAGCACCAGCATAGGCCTTATGTACAAAAAGCAGTGGGTAACTGCATGAAAGGCAGAAAATCTCTCAGAAGAGAGGGGTAACAGAACAAAAGGAATAGACTGTTTCCCTTGAGGATCAGGCTCATGTGTTGAGGAAAAAGGACCGGAGGAAAGGGGCTCAGTGCAGGGACTTAGACTCTATCCTGAATCATGTCTCCTTAAATCCAGATAAACTTTGGTCATAATCATTCCAATATCTTCCTCTGTTAACATCACTCACCAAGATACTTGATGACCCAAAGAGAAATAAACTGACAGCTAACCAAAAATAAAGAGGAAAATACAGATCTGGAAGTATTTACACACACATATATACTATCATACATAGTACATCATACATGTACATGTATAATATAGTCCATATATATCATACCCACAAATGAGAGCGCAAGTTATTTTTTTCCATTTTTTGAGGTAAAATGTACATATGTAATTTGCTATCTTTGCCATTTTTAAGTGTAAAGTTCTGTGGTAATATGTACATTTATATTATTATTTTTTTAATCTCTCCTCTCCCCTTCCTAGCCTTGGTAACCATCATCTACTCTATCTTCCTAAGATATATTTTTTAGCTCCCATGTATGAATAAGAATATGTAATATTTGTCTTTCTGTGTTTTACTTATTCCACTTAACATAATTAGCCTGCAGTTCTATCCACGTTGCTACAAATTACAAGTTTTCATGCGTTTGTGTGGCTAAAGAATATTCCACCGTATGTATAGAACATATTTTCTTTATTCATATACTGATAGGCACTTAGACTGATTCGTATTTTGGCTAAAATGTGAATAGGGCTGCAATAAATATGAGAGTATGAATATCTCTCTGTTACACGCATACATTACATCTTTCTGTGTCTATCTTGACTATATCTATATGATTTCTTTAGGACATAAACCCTGGAGTGGAATTCTGGATCATATGGTCATTCCACTCTCAGGTTTTGAGAAACCTCTATACTAATTTCCATTCTCACCAACAATGCACTTGGGCTCGCCTTTTCCCACACTCTTTCCAGCATTTGTGACTGCCCCTCCTTGATACACACCATTTTAACTAAAGTAAGAGAGAGATCCTATTGTGGTTTTGATTTTCGCATTTCTCTGTGAATTATTGATGTTGAACATTTTTTCATATAATTGTTGGAAGCCAATTGTATGTCATCTTTTGAGAAACATCTATTTCAATCTTTCGCCCTTTTTTTGGTGGGAGGTATTTGTTTTTTGCTATTGAGTTGTTTGAGCTTCTTAAATATTCAGGTTACCAAACTCTTGTCAGATGGGCAATTTTGCAATATTTTCTCTCATTCTGTGCATTTTCACATCACTTTGTTGGTTGTTGCATTTGTTGTGCAGAAGCTTTTTAGTTGATAGAATCCCAACTGTCTATTTTTGTTTTGGTTGCTGGTGCTTTTTAGGTACATAGAAAAATCTTCTCCAGATTAATGCCCTGGAGTGTTTCCTCATTCTTTTCAGTGGTGTAAAGCCTTATATGTGAGTCTTTAATCCATTTTGATTTGATTTTTTTGTGTATGGTGAGGGATGGATATGTAGTTTCATTTCATCTGCATGTAGTTATCCAGTTTGCTCAGACAATTTATTAAGGAGACGACCATTTCCCCATTGCATGTATTGGCATCATTGTCAATGTGAGTAGGTTGAGAATGTCTGGATTTACATCAAGGCTGACTATATGGTTTCCCTGGTCTATGCGTCTGTTTTTATGCCAGTACCATGGTGTTTTGGTCACTGTAGCTTTGTAGCAAATTTTGAAGTCAAGTGCTCCAAGTAATGCCTCCAATTTTGCTTTTTAGCTCTGGATTTCATTGGCTTCTTAGAGTATTTTGTACTTCCATATAATTTTAGATTTTTTTTTTATATTTCTGTGAATAGTATTAATTGGTATTATGATCAGAATTGCATGGAAACTATGAATTGTTTTTGGTATTATTGTCATTTTAACAATATTAATTCTTCCAATTCATGAGCACAGAATATATTTTCATTTGGGGAGTCTTCTTCTATTTCTTTTATCAGAGTTGTATAGTTTTTTTCTGTGTAGAATTTTTAGTTGAGTCCTAGGTATTTTATATTTCTGTAGCTATTATTAATGGATTACTTTCTTGATTTATATTCCATATGCTATTGGCATATTTAAATGGTACTAATTTTTGTATGCTGACTTTAAATCCTATAACTTTACTGAATTCATTTATCTGCTTTAAAAGGTTTTTCAGTAGAGTCTTTTAGGTTTCTCTAGGGATAAAATCATGCCATTTGTGAATGAAAATAATTTGACTTCTTTCTTTCTAACTTTGGATGCCCTTTATTTGTTTCTCTTGCCTAATTCCTCTGGCTAGGACATCTAGTACTATGTTGAGTAGTAATGGTGAAACTGGGAATCCTTGTCTCATTCCAATTTTTTAGAGAAATGCCTTCCACTTTTCCCCATTCTGAATGATGTTGGCTATGGGTTTTATATATATATGGATTTTATTATTTTGAGGTATATTGACTCTATACCCATTTTGAAAAGCATTTTTTCCTCTTTGACCATGAGATGATGTTGAATTTCATCAAATGCTTTTTCAGCATCTATTGGAGTATTCATATGATTTTTATTTTTGATTATATTGATATGATGTATTATGTTTATTGATATGCAGAACCATTATTGCATCTTTGGAATGAGTCCCATTTAATCATGGTGAATGATCTTTTTAATGTGTTTGAATTCAGTTTGCCAGTATTTTGTTGAGGATTGTTGAATCTGTGTTCATCAGTCACATTGGCCTATAGCTCTGTGTGTGTGTGTGTGTGTGTGTGCACCCTTGTTTGGCTGGTTTGGTTTTGGCATCAGGGCAATGCTAGGCTCTTAGAATAAGTTTGGATGTATTCTCTCTTCTTTAAATTTTTTGAAGAGTTTGAGGACTGGTATTAGTTCTTTAAATATTGATAGAAGTCAGCAGTAAATCCATCAGGGCCTGGGATTTTTTTTTTTTTTTTGATGAGATATATTTTATAGTGGTTTTTCTCTTGTTACACTTCATTGGTATATTGAGCTTTTCTATTTTTTCATGGTTCTATCTTGGTAAAATGAATGTCCACCCCTCTCAGAAATCTATCCATTTCTTCTTGGTTTTCCAATTAGTTGGTATATAGGTATTAACTATAGTCTTTAGTGAGTCTGTGTATTTCTGAAGTCTTTTTTTTTTTTAATGTTCTTTTTACTTTCTGATTGTATTTATTAGGGTCTTCACTATTTTTGTCCTAGTCTAGATAAATGTCAATTTTGTTTTTATTACCAAAAACTCAACTTTTTGTTTTGTTGACATTCCATGTTTTATTCTCGATTAATTTACTTCTCTCTGATCTTTATTATTTCTTTACTTCTATTATTTTGGGCCTTAGTTTGTTTTTCCTATTCTCTTTGGATAATTTTTGTTTATTTTTCTTGTAAAATTACTTTGGCTAGGACTTCTGATCCTATGTTGAGTAGACTTGGTGAGAGCTGGCGTCTGCCTTGTTCTTGTTCATAGAAAAAAAGCTTTCTGTCTTTACCATTGAGTGTACTTTAAATTATAGGCTTTACATATATGTCCTTTTATTATGGTGAGATAATTTTCTTCTATTCTGAATATGTTCAGAGCTTTTATCATGAAAAGATGTTAAATTCTGTCTAATATTCGTTCTACATTTATTGAGACAGTCATGTGGTTTTTACCTTTATTCTATTAATGTGGTGTATTGCATTAGTTAATTTTCATGTGTTGAACTATCTTTGTATCCTAAGGATAAATCCCACTTTGCAACAGCATATGATTCTTTCAAAGTGCTATTGAATCCAGTAACACTTTCTGTTTCAAAGCATCTTTTGAATAAATTGAATAAAGAAACATAAGGTTTCTTTTGTTAAGGTTTTCTAGCATATAGTTTCCTATGATTTTACTTTTAATTTCTTAGTCATTGGAACTTAAGCATGCCAATTGTACATAAAAATTCCTGAGATGTTAACTTTGTTATCCAAACTGGCAATCTTTTTTATTTTTTCATGTACGTTTGATTCACCCTTATTTATTATTTATTGAAATGTTTGGACTTATCTCTTGAAGGAGACAAGTGTATTCATGGGCCTCTCACTTTCTGGCATGTCCTGAGAAGGAAGGCAATGCCTATCTTTTTTTCTATACTATTTTTCAAGAATGTGCAGTAAATAGTTTTGAAAGATAATGTTTCCCTTTGAAGCAATGGGAAAAATGTTTACAACCCATTCCAATATTAATAACTTATTTCATAAACTAGAAAATCCTATCGTGTATCATGAAGCACTGTATGTGAAGATGCCAGCCTGCCTCTTCATTCACTCTTTGAGAACCGCTGTTCAGGGTTTGGGAAAAATGGCTGCTACTCTGGTTATTGCTCTTTTTATAAGCAACAATGTCCTTTTTTGGTGTAAAGCCTGGGAATGTTTTGTTTTCTATTAGCATCCATAAAACTGTGGCAGAGGAACATATTACCTTACAAGTAAGACAAAATCTTTGGCAATTCTCTTTTTGGCAGCTTGGGTGTTTAGGATTGAATGGAACAGTGACCATACTTTCTAGAAGAGGAAGGGATGAAGACCTCCCTGCTTCCTAATGTAATCAGAGGGAAATCCAGGGACAGATGGGTCACTAACCCAATTATGTGGCTAACCAGGGCACTATGCAGTCCTCCACTTTATTGCCTATCATAAACAAAAATCAGAGAGGTAGTTACAGGCCATGTAACCCAAAGTTCAAAGACAACTCTGTGGACAATGCCCTGGTTGATGACAACTTTTGGCTCAGTAGGTGAGTTATCTGGTGGTTGGCTTCAGACCCTGCCAATGTTGTTAGTAACAAAAATTACATTGTTAGCAGAAGGTTCTACTTCCTTTTTGACAATAGATATAGTTTCTGTGGCTAGGTGGGTAGACAAAGTGAGTTGTTAGCATAATAGATGGTTGCTTTGGGAGATGAGCAGGCATGGAATGTATTTTTTTATTATTATTAAAGAAGAACAGCAATAGTTGTGCTGACTTGAAGCTAAGCCCTTCCCCCAACACTCTTGTGCACTGTAGTCTGTTATGTCAAACTTAGATCCATTTGGAGATAACAGTAAAAGGGCTTAAATGTTTTTGAAGTGAGATTTGGCTGCTGTAAGAAAGTTTTACTCTCTTGGGGAGATATGTCTGTGACAGATCATTTTCCATAAGAAACCATATGTCAAGTATTATTTGGATACTACAGCCCTGCATCGAGTTTACAATGTTGACAAATGCAACCCAGCAGAGAAGAACCCAACCCACAAGAATCTAGAGACGTTTTTGCAGCTCCTCTTTCCACTTCAGAAACTCTCATAGCCCTCCTGTTGAAACTGAGTGAAAATTTAAAGACCTTATCTTAGCAAGGGAGCATCAGATCCCCCGAATGGACTTACGAAGAAGGACCATTCTGTGATGAAATCCAACTCATCTAAGAAGTGTCAATGCTGTGGCATAGCTGGAAAGCATCAGGACCTCACCTGTCAGGTTTAGCTGGCTGTATCCAAGGCTGAAATAGTTGCTAATGAAGATATTGCTGCGTAACATTTTTGGTTTGAGGTGAACAGAAAATATGGATGTTTCCTTGGTTGCGCTACTCGCTGCTGCCACAGTGCTGGAAACTAAAGCAAGTGCACACTGCCTGCTGTAATGGAGCTGCTCCCAGCCTTCAAGCCTCTGGTCATTCCCACTCACTTTACCTCAAAGTCAGCAGCTCTCTAGACAAGTGATAAGGCCTGGGATGAAAGTCCTTCTGTCTCCCAGTAGGTCACATGCATCCATTCACTTATGCAGGAAGTATTTGGGAAAGGAACAGATTACAACTTTTATGACATTACTGTATACATGCACCCAAGCTGCCATTCTACCCAAGCCTATGGATAAAGGGTGTACCCAAATTCAACTAATGGTATTAGAAAGTGTTTTTACTAGGAAAGGAAAAACAACATTGCCAGCAAGTAAGACCTTTGGGACTGTTCCATCAATTATTATTATTTTCTTTTTTTGAGACAGTCTTACTTTGTCACCCTCAGTAGAGTGCTGCGGCATCACAGTTCATAGGAACCTCAAACTCTTGGGCTCAAGTGACTCTCTTGCCTCAGCCTCCTAAGTAGCTGGGACTACAGGCATCTGCCACAACACCTGGCTATTTTTTTTGTTGTAGTTACCATCATTGTACAACCCTCTCTTGGTTTATGTCCTTCCTCTTAAATTATCATTCTCGGATGTCTTTGTTGTTTGCTATTCTTGTTCCTAGCTTCTTAATGAAGTAATTCCTCTGGACTAAACCTGCACTCTTGTTTTTACCTATGGTAACTCCTTGGTGATCTTATTCAATTTTATTGCTTTAAATATCAGTAAACAAAATACTACCATATTTTTAGCTTCAAAGCAGAGTTCCTTTACAAATCTCATTCTCATCTGACTACCTTTGCCTTTGGATGTCTAAAAGATAGCAAAATATTTTTACATGCAAAAAATTGGAATTCTAATATGTCCTGAAAACCTGCGCCATGAGGGAGGGTCCTTTATCGTCAGTTGATGGCACGTGCATCCTTCTAGCTGCACAGCGCTCAACACTGGCAGTAAGTCAATGACTTCTTCCTTCCTATCACAACCTGTACCCTATGCTTCAGGAAATACTATTGATTCTATTTCTATCACAAGCTGCAACTGGAATCCTGTGGTTTCTTGTCTGGGTTACTGAAAGAGGCTTTATTGGTCTCGAGGCTTCTGCTGCAAAGTATTGCTACAAGCCTGCCTCAAACTATTTTCTGTACAGTATTCAGAGTAATCCTAATAAAATAATTGAGTTGCGTTCACTGAGACCTCAGAGCCCTCCAGTCATCCCAGTTTTTCTAAGACTCTCGGTGAAAGCCCAGGTTCTCACGTGGTCTGCAATGACCTGTCCCCGCCTCATGTCAGACTTCATGTCCTCATCTCTTCCTCCCTCACTGCCATACTCACGCTGGAGTTTTTGATACTTCTTAAAAACACAAGTCATGCTCCTGTTTCAAGGCTTTCTTACAACTATTTATAATGTGAAGAATTCTAGTCCTCAGATAACCGGTTGGCTGACTCACTTATCTCTGGGAAGCCCTTGCTTCAACCTTACCTTTTTATTGAGCTCTGCCCCAACCAAGTAATTTAATAAGGCAACTCATTCTATAGTACCCAGCACTGTTAATCACCCTTTTCCTAATTCACTTTTTATGTTTTTTCCATATAACTTATGAACTTGTACTTATTATTTACTGCTAATGGTCTCAATGTCAGCTTTCGGAGGGTAAGGATGAAAGTATATTTTGGCTTCTCACATAGTCCATGTGCATATGGAAATGCCTACCAAAGCAAACATTCAATAAAAAATGTTTAGTAAATGGTCCACCTTTAATCAGATTCCTCAATAACTGATTTGGAGGAAATTTACTTTATTAGTGACCTTATGGTGTAAGTTTTGAAATTATATCATATATACTTAATTTAGCAACATCTTAAGATAGTAATTAATATATATTATCTACCCTCTGAACAATACAACTTAATAATATAATTCAAATAATTTCTACCGTCAACATTGACACAGTCTCTTAATTATTTTTTTATTTAGTCACAGAAATAGAACGCTCTTCTTAATATTATTATCATTATTACTACTACTGTACAGAAAATGTGTGCTGAAATGAGCCATATGTTTGACAAACTTTTTGTTTACTACTCCTCCCTGGAACCCAAAGCTTTATCATAAGTAATTTTCTTGATTTGTAAAACATATCCTTTAGAAATTTTTTAATAAGGTTGTCATGACAATAAAATCTTTTTGTTTGGCGTATCTAAAAATAATTTGTTTTATTGGGGGGTGGGGGGGTTAGGGACGGGTTTGAACCTGCCAACTCTTGGTATATGGGGCCGGTGCCCTATTCCTTTGAACCACAGACACCGCCCTGAAAATAATTTTAATTTTGCCATCAATTAAAAAGTAATTTTTTGGTACAGAAATGTAGGTTATTTTCTTTCAGCAAATCTAAAATATTATTACACTGGGTTTTGATTTTAATTGTTGCTACTAAAAAGTGTGGGTTCAGTCAAATTGTCATTCAGTATAAATCAATTGTTATACATCTTTATTTTTAAAAAAACGTGTCGATGGTGAAAGACTGAACGATTTTTTTCTAACATGCCCACTGCTGTCTCTTCTTTTTGATATAGTGCCAATGGTTCTAGTCAAAGGAAGAAAAAAAGGGCATCTAAATTGTAAGGGAAGAAGAAAAATTATCTGTTTGCAGATGAAATAATTTTACATGTAAAAAAAAAAAAAAAAACCTAAAGATTCCACAAAGGTAACTGTTAGAGCTAACAAATGACTCAGCAAAGGAGCAGGACACAAAGTCAAAACACAAAAATTCGTTGCATTTCTACACACTAAAAAGGATCATCTGAAAAAGAAATTACAATAATGATTTCATTTACATGACCATCAAAAAAGAATAAAATAATTAAGAAATATTTTAACCAAGTAGAAGAAATATGCGTACAATGAAACCGCAAAACATTGTGACAGTAATTTAAGGATGATAAGAAAAAGGGAAATACATGCTATGTTCATCATTTAGAGGTTTAATATTTTCAATATATCAATACTACTCAAAGCAATATACATGTTTAATACAACCTCTACCAAAATTCCTATGACTATTTTTATTGAAAAAAAAAGTCATCCTAAAATTCATGTGGAATTTCCCAAGTCTATGAATAACCAAACTAATCCTAAAGAAAAGAGAAAAAAAGAACCAAGTGAGATAACTCACACATCTGGGTTTCAAAGCTTGCTACAAAGATATAGGAATCAAAATAATGTGGTACTCATATAATAACATACATTCATACCAATATAATGCTATAGAGACACCAGGAACAAACCCTCACACACATGGTCGAATTATTTTTGACAGAGGTTCCAAAATCACCAATGAGGTCTGGACAGTGTTTTCAACATGTTGCACTGGGGCAACTGGATAGCCACATGCAAGAGAATGAATGTGGACACTTACTTTATACAACATATAAAATATTAAGTCTAAAAGCATATTAGATTTAAATGTAGGACAACTATGAAAGTCTCAGAGGAAAACAGAACAAAATCTGCACAACATGGATGAAATAAATCAGTCACAAAAAAAGAAAAACTGTATAATGTTACTGACATAAGATACTGAGAATAACCAAAATCACGGGGACAGAACACAGAGTGGCAGCTGATGGTGCCAGGAGGGAGGAGGCAGTGGAAACAGAGTGTTTAATGGGTACAGAGGTGCACCTCAACAGGAGGAAACATAACAGAGAGAGAGATGTGTGCTTGTGATGGTTGAATATTATGAATCTATTTGATACCAGTGAGCTGCACACTTAAAAAGTGGTTAAGATGGCTCAGAGCCCATAGCACAGTGATTACAGGCCAGCCACATATACCAAGGGTGGCAGGTTTGAACCTGACTCGGGCCAATTAAACAACTGCAACAACAACAAAAAAATAGCTGGGCATTGTGGCAGGTGCCTATAGTCCCAGTTACTTAGGAGGCTGAGGCAAGAGAATCACTTAAGCCGAAAAGTTGGAGGTTGCTGTGAGCTGTGACGCCACAGCCCTCTACTGAGGGTGACATAGTAAAACTCTGTCTCAAAAAAAAAAAGTTTAAAATGTCTAAAAGTGTAGTTACTGGTGACAATAATAGTCAATTGATGAGTTATAACTATTTAGAAAAATATATACATGTAATATTTAATATTAGATATAAATAACAATAAAACCTGAAAACAGTTAAAGTAACACATGTTAAAATTATCAGTCAACATATTCACGAAGATTTAAACAATTTTTTTTAGATACTGAGTTGAGAAGAAGAAAATATGCAAATATAGAAAAAAATTGGCTAACAGAATTAATCATCTTGCAAGAAATATTTAAAATATTTTCTATAATATACAGGGAATGTTGCTTATTTCAAGAACACGTGGGAAATTTAGAATGCTGACAATATACTAGAACAAATAATAAGCCTCAAAGACACAGCCTCCAAGCCTCACGGAGCCATATGCAGTCTGAGAACGCTGGACTAAATATGTTTATAGCCTATGATCTAGTAACACCATTTCTGCAGAGGTCCGTATAAGAAAAGCTTAAGAACATTAATCATAATTTTTACTTGAAATAAGAATTGTTGGAATGAGCCCAGGGAGAATTATGCGTTTACACAGAAATGCAAAACACAAAGAAGTAACAATTTAAATGCCTAAAGGGTGGGCGGCGCCTGTGGCTCAGCGGGTAGGGCGCCGGCCCCACATGCTGAGGGTGGTGGGTTCAAACCCGGCCCCGGACAAACTGCAACAAAAAAAAAAATAGCCAGGTGTTGTGGCGGGCGCCTATAATCCCAGCTACTTGGGAGGCTGAGGCAAGAGAATCACCTAAGCCTAGGAGTTGAGGTTGCTGTGAGCTGTGTGACGCCACGGCACTCTACCAAGGGTGATAAAGTGAGACTCTGTCTCTACAAAAAAAAATAATAATAAATAAATGCCTAAAGGGTGATACAAACAGAATATTCCTAATTAAAAGAAAATTAATGCAATTTTAAGCATGCAATCATTTATGTAAAATTTTAAAGTAAATGCAACACTTTACACAAAACATATGAAGGACATGCCTTAACTACATTGGAGTAGTTGGCCAAGGTAGCATAGAAATGGAAATTTTTAACTGATACAAGAAAAGAAAGAAACAGGTAATATTAACACAGAGGGAGGGTAAAAATGCATTATGAATAAAATTACGGATGACTCAGCTCTCTGAACTTAAAGACCATTCGTATCATCCTTTATCTGCAAAGAGATCTCTCAT
The DNA here is from genome assembly GCF_027406575.1 of Nycticebus coucang. Classification (NCBI taxonomy): domain Eukaryota; kingdom Metazoa; phylum Chordata; class Mammalia; order Primates; family Lorisidae; genus Nycticebus; species Nycticebus coucang. The sequence goes on from NC_069796.1 coordinate 6,629,657, forward strand.
TTCAGCCCTGGAAGATTGGGTGATGTCAAGACTGGTGTTGGGATCAAGCTTTGTAAGGTAGATTTGGTGTGATGAATAAAAGTGATAAAACTTTGAGAAAGCTGGAAAAGGTAATAGTTGTAATATTGTAACAAGTATCATAAATCAAGTTGGAAGGGAGATCAATAAGGAATAAAGTAAGCGTTTTGCCGTAGTGCTCTCAGTTTTATATTGTCTTTGTAGGGCTGATTACATCAACGCGCATACCTTTCACACATGCATATTCATCATCTTCTCTACTTTCTTACTCATGACTAATTTCCCAGTGTTTGCAACCACGTTCACCATTTGGTACCCCCTTGGGTGCTGCAGACTGGATTTTTATTTGTCCTTGTGTGCCAGGCGACAGGTTTAAACAGAAAATGACTTTTCTAGAAAAAGGAGACAAAAATAAAGTGGGAATGCATTATTTTATGTGAGATTGCGTAAGGGTATGTACGGTAGGAGACTCAAAAGTCATTGAAGTAATTACAGGTAAATCATGTACATAAGGGTAAGGAGGTAGACTATAACCTTGATACTCAGCTTGTGATCTGAGGACGAAAACTATCAGCACTGCCTGGAAACTTGCTGGGGATGCTGAATCTCTCCTCACTTTCTAATTCTAATGAATTGAACTCTGCACTGTGAAGAGCCCCCCGGGTTATCAGGTCACCATTCATCTGTGAGGAGCACTGCTGGGGACCATGGGCACCTGCAGGGGCTTCTGCAGGCAGGAGAAAGCACACCTGCCCAGGCCAGGACTGTGCACAGTCTAACTCTTAAGTAGAAATTTGTAACTACATTCAATAGAAATGTTCACTGCTTGTGCTTGTGTGTGTTTAATAATTTGGAGACCAATTTCCAGTGCCTTTACCTTCTGTGCCTCAAAAACATCTTTATTCATTAGATATTACACATTAGAAGACCGACGGTTTCCATATTTCCCTCCTGGTTTCTAACATTTTTTGCCTAATTCTGAAGATACAATGATAACCCCCAAACCCAACCCAAGTCGTGAAATATGGCACCTTTGGGTCAGGAAGGAGGGAGCTCAAAACAAAGATGCTTCTGCTATTGCCACTTAGGTAAAGAACTTAGAACATAGGTACAAAGATGGTTAGGAGAGCAGGCTTTGAATTCACACAGCTTTAGTGTGAGTCCTTGCTTCAACATTTCAAAAGTATGTACCTCTGGGCAAGGTATTTATTTAATTTGTCTGCTTATCCCATCAGCAAAATGAGACACGTGATTTCTGCAGTATAGCTGTGCTGGGAGGATTAAATGAAACAACCCAAGTGAAAAGCTTACCACAATGCCCAGCATGGCATAAACTAATAGCATCATCATTTCCTATTTGTAATGCAGTGACTCCTAACACTTTCCAGACTTTAAAGTCACCTGAGGCTTTATTAAAAAGAGACCACCGGGTTCTTAGACCCCACCCAAAATTATGTCAAACTCTCTAGGACTCAGGCATGGGTTGAAGGATTGGCAAATCTGTGAGTTTTCAATGTGTGTTTAGATTTATTTATGCTAACAGAATACATTTTAGGGATATATAGTCAATATATCACTAGAAAGGAAGAAGATTTCTTCTTTCCCGAACTTTGGCTGTTTTCACATCACTGTTTTAAAATTCCAAGGATAAAAGACATATTATCTGTATTTCATTTTTATTGAGCTTTCTTACAATGAAAAATGCTTTTATTGATTTCTCCCTATGGCTCAGATACTTTCCCGATTCATACCTAGGACTTGCTCATTTGTTGTTCAGATTAATAAAGGAAGGATTACAGAATTCCGACATTACCACTTGTATTTATGCAAGACTCCCTCTTAGTCTTAGGGGAGGATAGTGAGTAGGAGTACACGATTTTTTCCCTTCATGCTCAGGCACTGTTTCCAAAAAGGAAATAAGTAGGTTTTGTTATCTTTCTCAGTTTAAGACATGTCTAGTCCTTTAGTATTAATCCAAACACACACACACAGTGAATCACACGCACACACACACAGTGAATCACACGCACGCACACACAGTGAATCACACGCACACACACACATTGAATGTAATTTAATTTTTTTTTTTTTTTTTTTTTGCGTAAGGACGTCTGGACCATAGCTCATAACAGCATTACTTTAACAAAGCATTGTAATTGCTAAATATCAATAAGGGCTTTATGTAATACTCTAAAATAAATTCTATGGACAGATTTAAAGACATCAGGGCCCAAACCGAAAATTCAAGACCTCTAGGAGCGACGGGCTGTAAACCACATTCAGTGAGTAAAGCTCCAGGCAGAGCCCGCGCTCTGGACGGCCGTCAGGACCAGCTGGGTGCTGGCCACTGGACCAAACACGCAAACCAGCAGGACCAGGGTTGGACTGGGACACTCTTTGTGCTCAAAACATTTCTTGCCAGGTTGTTTCTTAAGTTACCAAAATGTACGACTAAACAACCGGGATGTTTATTTTTTGTAAATTTTTCCTTTCGTGGAGTTCAAAACCAGTAAAATAGCTGATCATTATTACTTCCTTGGTGATTAGAGGGCAAGTGAAGAACATCTAGGCAGCACATGGAGACAAGCAATGAATCATGTTCACCACAATCCCCCCAATGTCAAGTCTTCTATGAAATTCCCAGATAAAGATAATTGGCCATATTTCCCCTTCTTTGACTTTTCTTTTTCTTTAGAAAATAACTTATGTTTTTTGGCAATCTTGAGGGGAAAAACTTGTCATTTATAAGCTTATTCTATGGCATTTATTTTTTCTTGATTTATTTCATTCACTGAATTTATCCTTATCTGTGAGGTTACACAATACGGGAGCTCCAAATGCCAACTGTTTATTTAGTTCAGGTTATGTCGAGATAGATTGGATTTGATGGTCTGGATCCCGGAACTGAACTGCTGTTGCTCTCTACATGCTTCTGGCTCCTTTCTTCAGCCCTCTTTGTTTAAGTGGAAGACTGACTCACTCCCTTCCTTCCTTCCTTTCATCCATTCTTCCTTTCTCCACAACCAACTTATTCGGCCTACCTCCTAAAGTTTTCATTCATTATAGAACTTTGATGATCTAACTCTTCTTGATCCTTTAGACCAGTGGTTCTTAACCTTCCTAATGCCTCCTAAGGCTGCTCCCCTTTAATACAGTTCCATATGTTGCGGTGACCCCCAACCATAAAATTATTTTTGTTGCTACTTCATAACTGTAATTTAGCTACTGTTATGAATCGTAATGTAAATATCTGATATGCAGGATAAATTTCATTGTTGTAAAGGGGTCATGACCAACGCTGCTAGACCTCCCTTTAATACTTTTAACTATGATTATTTATCAACTCTGAAGTTAAATATAGCTCCTTACTCAACATAACGTGCTTCCATAGTCCAACTTTCAATTATACAACTAATCTAGCCTACTTTTTTTGTTTATATCTATCCAATGCCTCTAATGGAAAGTAAGACAAAGATTCAGATGAGTGAGTGAAATTCTCTAATTAAGCAGCTCTTTCATCCCCGCTCTTTGAACCTTCTTCATGTATAAAATGAAATTTTATGAACTCATGTTGTCAGTAAAGAGAATTACATTCAAGTTTTGGAATGAAAAATATTTCTCAAATTCCTGCCTCTGGAATTATAGAGAAAATTTGAGTTCAGTCTGTTGTGACTTTTTCTTCATGAGCACTGTAGCTGATCAAGAGCTATGTTGTCGCCCACCTCTAAGTTCTACTTAACCCAGTGTGTGCCTGGATGACATAAATTATTTTGAATCACTAATCAGATTACAGCCATTTGCTGCTCAGTCATCTCCAGTGATACCAATTTCCCCTTAGTTCCAGTCTGTTTTCTTTACTTGGCACTCAGAGATCTCTAATTTTGCTTCCAAATATCTTTAACCTTCACCACCTATCAATGGCTCTAAGTCTCCCATCTACTTCATATTCCCCAGACTCTTCCCCATATCTACATACACCTGGTCTTTGTTTAAGGCGTTCTTTCAGCATGAGCTGTCAGCTCCTTAAATTGATACCCTGGACCATCACCCCCTAATTTGAATGCCAACATAGCCATGAACCATTTTCTAATGCTAACAATTCAATGCAAATTTTCTTTCTCTGAACTTCCCCAAAGTTTGTTGGAATATTTCTGTTAGTTTACCATATCTTTAACTACATTATCTCTCTATCCTTCAGATTGGCTTTATCTATCCTCTCTGTATCTTTCATCAAGGTAATACTTGCTCAGATGTAGAGGAATGGACACCATGCTTGCAAAGACAGTTACTGATTCTTATCACATTAAAAGGAAACGCTGGCAATAGGACAGTCTCCTGGCAAGCCTAGAGATGTTTTGTGACTTAGGGGCAAACTTTTACGTAACTCAGTATTCCAGAATGAGATAAGATCAGTCACTGGTAGTAAGCAGGTGTTATATATTGATGCTTGGCGCTCCTTCATGAGGGGTTGTAGGGAAAGATGTGAGGAAAAAGCGTACAGCCCTTGTATGTCATTACTTTAACTCTCCACACCTGTTGTGTATCACCTTAATAAATAGCCGTTGCAAAGCGGGCTCTGGGCTCTCCTGCCCCTCTGGTCAGCCCCCCTCTTGCAAGCTAGCACTTTAATCCGTGTCCTGCCTGGTTCTTTCGTGCAGCGCTGGGAGGCATAGCATCCTCCATTCAGAGTTTTAAAATCTAAATAAGACAAAATCTTGTAATAAAACTGCAGTTCTAGGCTGGCGCCTGTGGCTCAAAGGAGTAGGGTGCCGGCCCCATATACTGGACGTGGCGGGTTCAAATCCAGCCCCGCCAAAAATCTGCAAAAAATGAAACAAAACAAAACAAAAAACTGCAGTTCTTAACACGGTCTTTATGGAACTAATAATTTTGTTGCTGAGATGAGATAATATTCAAGTCTCTTAGCTGTTAAATTTGGTCCTTACATTTATATCTTTAAGTAATTCAATAACATTATTTTTCTTAAACTATCAATTTTCAACATTATCACTTTCTTATTTTATGATTATGGAGAGGTGTATTTCTTGCATAACTATCATTGTTCCTATTTTTCTAACCCCTGCCCTTGACAAATATTTTGAAGGAATTTATATTTAGTATTAGTTAAATTGATACTGGTCATTCTAACTGGTACAGCCCCGGTTCACAGTGGATTAGCACAACAAGGCTATTTTCACTGGGTGATGTTCCTAGTCAGAGTGCACAACATTGCCATGACCCATTCCTCTCTCTGTGACAAAAGGAGAGAAAGGGATAAACTATCTAAATGTTATTTTGTAAAAGACAATGGAGACTTCTGTAGGCACTGTAATAGGAATGCCAGGGAAGACTCCTCCCTGAGTGGACTTCTGCAGTCACTTTTCCTTGTGGGTGGGAGCCAACTTTGAGCTTTGGTGACACCTGCAAGAGACAGAGACAGAGAGACACTGTGAGGGCCGTTGGTCCTCAGATGGGCTGGGGGGAGGCCTGAGACATGGGGGAGCCCTGTATATATAGCCAAAGTTCCTTGGATGCCATCCCCCTCTGTAGCACTTTCCTTTGGCAACTATCTGGGGCCTGGGGCTGGTGGCTATCCTGGAATGCAGAGTAAGGTTTCTGTAATCTTGTGGTGCTTCACTTCCAAAATCCTATGGGATGTAGCAACCTGCATCCAGACTGTGTGTTTAAAAGAAGAGAAGGATGGGCTGAAAATATCTAAATTTATAACCTTATCTTAAGCCAGTTTAATTTCCGATTGAATCAAAATGGTCAGCCTTTCACCTTATCTACCTCACAGTAAAAAGTAAAAGGATATTTCCTTTTTGGAAAGAAAAACTTTCAATTAATTACATTTAAAAAACTTTCCACTGATGTTTCTAAATTTCTGTCATTTTGATTTCCAAATATGCTTTTTAAAAAGTTCTTCAAGTTTTTGTATATTTTAATTTTCTTTTGTAGACATGATGTTTTCTCCAGTCTTTTTTAGGGTATTAAACATACAGAGGGGGCCAAAAAACGTATATACATTTTAAATGATGTTTTTTGGAAATAAGATCTATCATTCCCCGACAGTGTAGAAGTTGCAGGTAAATGAATGTGCCCAGCATGTCTAGGAATCCTTGATCAGTAACAACACCTCCCATTCAGCTAGATAACACCACTTAACTGGATATGCACTTTTTGTCACCCTCCATATTTTTGAAAGATTTTAACTGGTCATATTTTCTTTGATTCTGTAGAGTACCCTCTTGTTTTGATTGTTGTGGTCTCTGCTCTTTCATTTTTGGAAGCTTCCTTTTGATGTTGGATAATGCTTTGTTATTAATGTTTAAGCACATGTCACTGACATATTTATTAGGCACTTTGTATACGTGGCAACGTTTCTTCAAATGATCAGAGTCATGGCTGATGGCTATGTTGATTGGGAGAACTTTTTCTGTGACTCATCTTCTGGAACCTCCGCCTGCCGGTGTCTGTTTAGCCAGGCAGAGAGGATGACTGGCCTCATGCTCACCCAGCGTGACGACCTTCATCTGACCGTGGCATTTACTGTTTTGTTCTTCTCCCTTCTTTCTGTCTCTGGGCACTTTGACCCCAAAATTAGTTCTCTCTCTTGCAGTTTCTCCAAAGCCTACCTGGTAACTAGTGGGTGAGGAGCCATGGAAGGGTAGATTCATGGATATGGATGGGGTTTGTAGGAAGCTATAGTTACTGAGTACATGGCCTTTCAACCAATTCATGGGTTTTCAGACCCTTTCTCTACCATCATATTTCAATACCTATTCCTTGGTTCCTGCTGGTTCAGTTGACTTTTTTCCCATCGACGTTCCTTTCTGCAGGCACATAGGTAGCACTTTATCCACCCCGACATGTGGGATGCTGCTCCTCCTTCTAATATCCATTTTTCAAAGATTATGTTAATACTTCCATCTCACCATCACCTTCTCTTCTTCTCCTCAGCCTGTATTTGTTCACTGGTATGTCCGCAGGAGAGAAGCTAAATGTATCCAGGCAAAACAGCATGTCTAAGCAAGCTTAGTGCATTTACATTACCTCCTTTTACACAGAATTGTCTTCTAATGGGCCTCACTTTAGGTGCAGTCTGAGCTTCAATTTTCATTTATTATTCATTCTATTCCCACAGAGTTTTTTCATAGTATGTGATCACTCTTTCTCAGATACACACATCTAAGTAGGAATAATGGTCAAAATAATTTAATGTCTAGAGAGCCACACAGCAAAAGGAGTGGGTACAAGTTGACCAGAGTGGAAGGCTGCATTGGAGCGTGCAGGCTGAACAAATTTGTGTGTGTGTGTGTGTGTGCTGTGAACATGCCTGTAACTAATGATACACAGATACGATCTGGAGAAATGGTGCTGGGTTTGCATTTTTGAGAAAGTTATCTTCCTACACAGCTGTTAAACTTTTTTAAGTGACAGAAATTCACTGTGAGTTCTTAGATGCTAACTGTAAGTTGTCACCAACTGTAAGTTGTCTTTTCAGTTGGCTAACGAAATGAAACTTGAATTCTCTAATCATTGTTCTTGAGAGAAAATATCATTCGGTCTATGGTAATGCAATTTAACCATGCACCACTGATATAGTCTTTTTTTTAAGAGGGTATGTTTATTTTGTATTCATCAGGCAGCCCCCCCATACCAGAATAGATCAAGAGTGAGTCCCTTACAGATATATGCTTAATCATTCAGCTGTATTAATTTGTTCATCACTATATCTTCAGCACCTCCGTTAGCACATGGCAGGAGCAGGCACTGCTGTTTGTTACATGGATACTGTTGGTTATTGTTAGTGGCAGAGTAATATAAACCTTTATTCTCATTTTGTGTTTTAGTTGGAATCGAACCATATTGAAATTGAGAACATTTAATATTTTAATAGACGGCAGATATAAAACGTCTGTTTAGAGAACACTTTTTATGATTGTTAGCTTAAGTGTTTGGCCTCAAAGAAGGCTGCGAAAATATAATTTCTTAAAAATAAATTATAAGGCCAAAGTTGTTGTCACTTTAAATATGTCAGTGATATTATTCACCAAGAATTTTAGGAAATAATTTTCTTAATTTACTTACCCATAGTTATAATCTTTCTTTAATTTAGATAAGCATTTCACTGATAGAACAGTAACATCAAGGTCTCATTCTCAGTAAATAACAACAACTTTTATAAGGCTAATCCAAAGGCAAACTTTGATTGAAATGAGAGTTATGTAATTTTATTATATAATTATACTGCAAAAAATTGAAGCAATGAGCAAAAACTTTTAACTTCAGTCAGAGCTTACAGATACTAACATTCTTTCCAGTATTATTTTCACTTTTATTAATGTCATATAACTAGACTCTGAGAAAATGCTATACCAAATAAATTTTTCTGATTCATATCTGGGTTTAAATTTTGGAGAAAAAAGTGGATTACTGATGGTAAAACCTAGATGTTATCGCAGCCTATTAGAGAAGAAAATTGTAATGAATAAAGCTAGTGCAATGCTCGAGTCACTCTGTTCAAGTGAACATTGAGCTTTACACACTGAGCAGTCATCACAGAAAATCTGATGAGGCTTTCAAATAATATGAACTAAAGCTAACACACACTAAATGTAAACTTTTCATTAAATAAGCATTTATGTCACCCTTAGCAAAAGAAGAAGCTTCTATAAGAATTGGTATAATAGTTTATCTTCTTATTAAAATGGCATTTTGAAGGCCGCACGTGGCCTTCAGACATATGAAAAAATTCTCATCATCTTTAATCATCAGAGAAATGCAAATCAAAACTACTTTGAGATACCTTCTAACTCCAGTGAGACTAGCCTATATCACAAAATCCCAAGACCAGAGATATTGGCGCAGATGTGGAGAAAAGGGAACACTTTTGCACTGCTGGTGGGAATGCAAATTAATACATTCCTTTTGGAAAGAGATATGGAGAATACTTAGAGATCTAAAAATAGATCTGCCATTCAATCCTGTAATCCCTCTACTGGGCATATACCCAGAAGACCAAAAATCACATCATAACAAAGATATTTGTACCAGAATGTTTATTTCAGCCCAATTCATAATTGCTAAGTCATGGAAGAAGCCCAAGTACCCATCGATCCATGAATGGATTAATAAATTGTGGCATGTGTACACCATGGAATATTATGCAGCCTTAAAGAAAGATGGAGACTTTACCTCTTTCATGTTTACATGGATGGAGCTGGAACATACTCTTCTTAGTAAAGTATCTCAAGAATGGAAGAAAAAGTACCCAATGTACTCAGCCCTACTATGAAACTAATTTAGGGTTCTCACATGAAAGCTATAACCCAGTTACAACCTAAGAATAGGGGGAAGGGGGAAAGGGAGGGGAGGGAGGAGGGAGGTGGGTAGAGGGAAGGGGATTGGTGGGATTACACCAGCGGTGCATCTTACAAGGGTATATGTGAAACTTGGTAAACGGTCTGTGAAGCTAGTGAATGATGCCCCATGAATATATCAATGTACACAGCTATGATTTAATAAAAAAAATTTAAAATAAAATAAAATGGCATTTTTCCAACTAGAACCATTGTCCTTTCTGCATTTTATATAATATTTATTTGTAGAATGAAAGTAATTTTATACATATATAATTAATTGTATTCATTTTCCTGGTCATAGGCTGTTTCCACAAAAGGTCACAATAGATATATTAGGTAAGAAATCTAACATCAAAGAAAAGCCCCATCAATTGCTTTTGGTTTTGTTTTATGCAAGAGATACTTAATAATTAATTAAGCTTTTACATTCTATGAAAGTTCTTTCTTATTGTACAAAATCAACAAATGGTTTCGACTTCCGTCTGGCACACATCACCTGCAAATAAAATTTTTTAATATATAAATATTGAATATTATATTCAGATTATATTTAAAAGAGTTCTTCAAATTTATTTTTAAATTGTGCCTTCTGATTGAGACATTGACCGGCTCAAACACTAATCAAGTTTATATTTCTTGTGAAATGTTCTTTTATTAATTTTAACGGTTTCATGTATAAAATTTTATGACCTGTTTTTAAACAATGGTATCAAGAGACAGACTACCCTGCTTTATAATTAGTATACTAAATAATCTCCATAATAATTAAACATAACAAAAAACCTTGCAGATTTGAAGAATAATTATTCATAGTCACAATTATAATTAGGAATAATCATGAAACTCTGCTTAAAGGGAAATGCCATCCAGCAGAAATGTTTAAACAAAAATAATGAGTGAATAATAGAAGAAATATTGGCAGCCAACAAAATATTAAAAACAGATTCAACTTCTTCTAGGTAAAGAAGGACATGTCTACAAGGACAATTTTATTAAAGCTTTATTTGCAGGTGGCGCCTGTGGCTCAGTGAGTAGGGTGCCGGCCCCATATACCGAGGGTGGTGGGTTCAAACCCAGCCCCAGCCAAATTACAACAACAACAAAAAGAAACTTTACTTGCCATTCCTTTTCTCTACCTACTAATTAGGATACTGTTTTGGTTTATATAAGATAGCACTTTTAAGTTTTCTGTGTCATTAGACTTGGAAATAATAAATACATAAAGAATAGGAAGTTAACAAATTTATGTGACCTAAATACAAAGTTGGAGAGTTTTACAGATGATTCTTCTGATGAAAAAAAAAAATTAAACATTGTATGGTCTTTATAAAAATCCCTATTTTCAGATCCAAGCAGTGAGACAAAGAAGAGAGAAATTTAAATCCAACCTCTAAATCTAGTCGGCATTTATAAACTCCTGAATATAGAATGAAGTTCTTATCACAATGGATGCACCACATTTATTTTTAAATTACTGGTGAATTTCCTCCAGGCTGGTCTTCAGCAAAGATGTCAGTAAATTGGTTCATATCAAAATACCTTAATAGCTATGAATGAGTCATTGTTGAGATCTAGTTAATAATATAGACAAACAACAGTAGTTGCTATTACTCATTGAGCACTAACAAATATGTCTGAAACCCTATCACCCGAGTACTGTTATCCCCATTTTACTCTTTAAAGCTTATAGTTCTTCTGTTGCACTGGGACAGAAGGTAAATTTGCTTTAGTTTCTTCCGCTTAAAAGCGCATTTGTTCCATACACACCTGTTCTTGAAGGCTTTTTTATGCTGTTATTGAAATGTCTTGAGCACTGGGGCATAAATAAGGCATTGTCATCCTTTTCCTTGAGGAACTAATAATCTCCTTGGAAAAACACTATATTGTACTATTTTATTCAGATAGATAGATAGATGTAAGGAATTCACCTATGATGCCTTGTCCAATTTCATCAAAAAAGGAAACTTCAAAACTGCTTCACGAATAACGTGCAGCTATTTCCCTCCATACTGAAAAATTGAAGAAAAGACAGAGAATTTAGCAACTGGTAGTGTAGACGTAGGAAATATCCTACAAAAGTCTTGGCAATGTAAAAGAATCTATTTTGTATTTAACAGTGATTACCGTTCAGACTTTTGTCTAAAGTTGTTGAGAAGACCTTAAAGTAGTTATTAAAGGAAAGGCGGATCCTGTCGACATCTGTATTGTCACAACCTGCCCAGGGAGCTATGGCAGATGTGTGTGGTGGAGTCAAGGTAACACAGAGTAATGAATAAGACAGAAGTAAGAGCTATTGCAGGATACTGAGCAGGAATAATAGGGGCCTGATTGGCTACAGTTAGAATGTATGAGAAAAAAGGTTTCGAATGATCCATAGGAGAGCTGACGTTAGGACACCTCCATGAATCACTAGTTGAGAGAGGGAAGACAGATTGGAAAAGGAGCCGCCTGAAGTTTTCTAGCTTGAGCAGCCATTGGAGTCAAAAGCATTCATGATTCTAAAGGAGAACAAAGCACTTTGGGGAAAAAAATGAGTTTCTAGGAAGTGAGTTGAGAAGGCCATCCATTTTATTTTCTTTAAAAAACAGATTTTTTTTCCTAAAAAAATAAATAAATAAAAATATGTGTTTATGTGCACTAACAATCCAGTAAATGTAAAAGAAAATAAGAGGTGCAAAAACAAAATCTGGGCTTAAATCGGCATGTAGCTCAATCGTTTCTTTTGGTCACTTTTTAAATTAAATGATTAATAAAAACTCTTGAAGCAGAAATACATACTGTTTTATTTTCTTTCCAACAAGGAATATTCCGATTGTAGACAAGGAAGCCGTGGGAAGGACTGCACTCCTAGGTCTGCCACCACCTCTTATGAGTCCTCTGCCTGTGTCCTTGCTTTGTCAAGAAGGGCATCTGAGTAGGTGATTCCTAATTTATCAGTCAATTACGTTAAAAGCCAAACTGAAAAGATGATGTCTGGGGGAAAACAGTCTAATTTGCTGCTATGGTTTTTCGTCATGAAGAAAGGCTGGTTTCCTGGGTGATAAAACACTATTATGGAGGCATTTTGTTTTGCTTCCTTTTTTTTTTCTCTCTCTCTTTTTTCTGTCCCTCTATCTTTGAAGATCTTGCGTTCTGACCATTCCCAACACCTAAACCTCAATAGCTTCCTTTGCTGAGTGGTTAATGCAAGGAACTCGCCAAAAGTGGTTTTGCCTTGCCGCTCTTCTATTACAGACACATTTTCTGTGAGGAAAGGACTCCAGAGAACAACAAGTCTCACAATTTCAATCTTAGTTTGGAATTGTTCGAGACTATCATTCCATTTATGGCTTGACACAGGAGAAACACATGTTCCAGACCTAAACACATCGCACAAGGAAAATAAGGATGGACAGCAGGTACTCAGTGGATGTCAGAAATTTCTGTCTTTACTAAATGAATCTTTTGCATTTTTTATTATCATACTTTTGACAAACTTTACCATTTTCTATCAGAACTGAGCCATCTCTGCTAGTCATTGAAAGCTAACTTAAGAAATGTTATATCATCAATGGAAAATATAAATTTCAGATAACAATCTAAAGAATACAGACTACAGCTATCAAGGAAAAAATATTTATAAGTAAACAAAACAAGGTGCTTTGTTCTGAATTGTGCCAGAAAAAAATTCTGAAACTATGTTTGGGAATAATTGCATTATGCAAGATGTTAATAAAAAGGGACATTAAAAAATAAGGAAAAATGCAAAGAACGGGAAAAGGAATAAAGAAAGAAAAAAGAAAACAAGAAAGAAATCTATGTAATTACTGTATGTCTTAACTAAAATATATTTTAAACTGTAGGTAAGATATCACTTGTACATATGTTGTTGCAAATAGAAGGATTTCATTTTTTGTGGTCGTATAATATTCCATTGTATACATATACCACCATTTCTTTATCCAGCCATCTATTGATGGACACTTAGCAACAATATGTACGGAAGTGGAGGACATTAGGTTAAATGAAATAAGCCAAACACAAAAGGACAAATCTTCCCAGTTCTCACTGATACGTGGGAGTTAGACATTGGAAACAATTGATCTCCTGAGGACTGAGAGTGGATTAATAGTCACCAGAAACTCAAAGGGGTTGTTGGGAAGTGCAGATAAAGTAGAGATGGTTAACAGGTACAAAAGTATATTTAGATGGATACGGTGAACCATATTTGATTCCAAAACAAAGTGACTATGATCAACTGTAAGTTAAGGTATACTTTAAAATTAAAATTACAATGTTCTCAACACACACACACAAAATGATAAGTGCCTGCAGTGATGTTTCCCCCAATTACCTTGGTTTTATCAATTCACAGTGTATGCCTGTCTCAAACCTCACGTGCACAACTATTATGAACCTATAATAATTAAACATTTCAAAAATTCACATGTACGTATACTAGTCTTCTGACTTTTATGTATTTACATGTTGCCTATTTTTGTTTTTTAATTTTTTACATTTTCAGACTGGGTTTTATTTCATAGCTTTCCGCATGCCTTTCTGATATTTGTGGAGTGGGACAAGGTCTATTGGGTCATAGAAAAGGAAGTAAATTGGCTCTTAAAAATTATTTTGGAGTCATTATTTTTTTATTTCAAAATAAAATATTTTTGGATCCATGCATCATTTTTGCAATACTTGAGTCAGGACTCTAAGTGTGCCCATCCCCCAAATAGTGTTTGGTGTGCCCATGGATGGGTTTTCACCTGTCCCCTCCTCTTTCTCTCCCAGGCTTGGTTTCCATTGAGTTTGCTTCCCTTGGAGCATATGTGTGCTTATTGGCTAATTCTAATTGAATAGTGGGTACATGTGGTGCTTGTTTTTCCATTACTTAGTTACTTTACTCAGGATAATAGTCTGCAGTTGTATCCAAAGTGTTGCAACAGTTGCCTATTTTTATGACTACAATCTCATTGCAACATAGCTGTACCCATTTGTTTATATACCAGCTATGGCTGCTTTTGTACTTTAATGGCAGCATTAAGTAGTTACACGGCTTTTGCATGGCTCACAAAAGCTATTATATTTGCTGTCTTGTCATTTACAGAAAAAGTTCGCTGACCTCTGTTCTGCTTAATGATCAGTGATCAATATTGTGTATCTTATGTGATTTCGATATATATTTGTTAAATTTTATAACAAAATTGTAATATATGCTCTTTAATAAAGTGAAATAATACTCTAATGCATGTTTTTCTCAGGTAATAGAAGCACCTGCATCATATTTTGATAACATGAGCAGTTATTTTATCTAAAGAGCTGTATTTTGTCACCTTTTCATCCTAACATACTACATCTGACAAACTTCTAGTACTGTCTAAAGTTACTGGAATATTAAAATTGTTCTATGCTTAAAGAAGTTCAAGAAACACTGTTCTGCGTTTGGCTACCCTGTAGATTCATTGATGAAATGGTTCAAAACTCTTAACTAGAAATAAATAGTACAATACTGGCTAAAAGGTTCTTTGAGGACAATTTAGTTCACTCTGAGAATAACTCTCTTTTTGACAATTCCACTCCTTCTTTTTATTTGCACTTTATTTCAGTACTGAATTTCTGTTGTTAATATATGGAATAGTTATTATGGAACAATTACAAAAGATATATTTGGATAAACAAAATATGCCATATAAGTTTTTAAATAGATACTTTGGTTTCCATACTATAATACCTACCATATCGTAATGTATAAAGAGGACTCTACTAAAAAATAGTGATGCAAAACTCAATATTAAAATAAAATTCTTTCTTGCCAATTGACTTTTTGAATGCATTTTATATTGGTTATAATCTCGTCATGACCTAAATGTGGGGTTACCTACTAAAAGTATGACTGGCTTGTGTGATTTATCTAATATCATTCACTATTTTTGCCATCTGATACTTTTTTACACACTTTTATGAATCATCAGATAATACAATTAAGATTACAAAGGATTTTATCTGCCTTAGTAAAGGATATTTAAATACTAAAGTAGTGAAGAATCAGCCAAGAATACCTTAGTGGGGAAACAAATGGGGAATAATACATCATATTTAATTTGTGGTATTGTAGAGTTTACCGAATGTATTTATAGATCATGTTTATATAAACTAATTTCTCAAGTTAATAAATACGGATAATTTCAAATTTGTAAGAAAAGAAAATGAAGTGAATTTGACATGCAGCTTTCAATTATTTTCCATGTTGGAGCTCACTGCGTCTTAATGGTGCTGCTTTGAATACAGCACCTGACTCCCCTCGCCTTCAACCTCAGTACTGGTAACAGTGCTTAGCCCATAACCAGACTCTCCCAACGCAGCCAGAGAAGCATTTGGTAAATAGCCGCTAACGTCTCCAATCTGTATAAAATATGCAGTCATGTCTTTCTAAGCTCTACCCTGATTTTCCTCTAATCTCTGGGTGATTGTGCTTCAGCCAAATATTGAGGTCATATATAGGAAGAAATAAACAATTATGAAGTGGTGAACACCACACCCTCTTCCCTAGAAGGAAGGTCTCTGCTGCCGTCAGATACCAATTTTGATGTGTGTATGTCACTACCAGCTATTACAATGCAGTCTTGAGTTTTTGATATTTGTTTGAAATTTCAGTGGCAGAGTGATCAGTGATCTGTGCTGAGTGAGGAAAGTGACATGCTGAGAATATTCTGTGTGTGCAGCCGAACTTAAAGACAAGTTTCTATCTATTCGGTCACTATTGCAAAAAAGAATCAATATACATTGCTCCAGTTCATTAAAATTCATTACATTTTTCAAATCCCTGAGGAAATACTATGGGTTAGGAGCTTTTCAAGGTGTTTGGGATATATCAGTGCACCAAGTTCAATGTACAAACGGTTCCTACTTCAATGACCTTCCAATACAATGCCTGAGATAAAAATGAGACAAGAGTAAGACAATATAGTGTAATAAAATACATTAATTAGATACTAAAACGTTTCAAAAGTAAAGTAGCATAGTATAATAGCATATTAAGATGTTAAAACATTTCAAAAGTAAAATAGTATAATATATGGAAATAAAAAAATCACCAGAGAACAAGGGTGATCATTGCTTATAATTTATAATTGTAAGGACTCTACGGAAAGCCAAGTATAAAGATTAACAGCACAAATTTATAGTCCTATCAGCTGCAGGAAGGGAAAAATGGCTGAGTATGAATCTTCCTTTCGTCCCTTCTAGAGAGTCCAGGAGAAAATGGCCCTGACATTGTGAATCACTATTCTGGGTGCGAAGTTAGCCCGCTGGTGACCTGTCCTTGGCACAGAGCTGTGACGCTGGGGATGAAAGACGGTGTCCCTGTTCAGTTCCTGCAGAGGAATTCAGGGGTGGGGTGGGATTTAGAGCAGAATTCACTTTTATAGTCAGTACACAAAATTTACAAGAGGACTGTGTGATCTCTCTTCACAAAATATGTTTTTTTTTTTCCAATACTCACGTGAGAGAGTAGTCAGCAATTCCCCTTAGCCACAGTTGAAATAAGTTATCTTTCGGACAAGAGAAAAAAGTATTAGTTCTCTAGATCTTTGTATTGACATTAGCAATTTTGACCGGCAGCCCTTTGTTTGGGAACAGGTTGTCGTCAGATCATTTGGGGGATATTCGAAAGGTTTAAGTGGGAAAATGTAAATCCTAGGTAAAGTCAGGGAAAATGGGCATCCTTGCAATTTCTGCCTATGATGTGGTGGATACCTGTGTCAGCCCTAACATGGCTACAGGGCTGGCAAATGCACAGGAGTCATGAGGCCCAGGAGGCCTCTGAACGGGGAGGATAAACCTGGATAAAATATTTTTAAATACTCTATGTTGGTTTTGATGTTTAAATGAAAACATATATGGTGTATGCATCGCACGGTCTCCCTCTTTTCTTGTCCCCACATTAGCTGTCTTTCTCGTATGAAATCTCCTCCCTTTGGTGACATATGAGCTAATGACGAAGATTAGCATCTAACTCAAAATGCCTTTCCAACTAACCAAATTGGAAACATCTTTGAAAAATCATGCTAAAAGCAATAACCCTCTTTCTTAAAACTAAGATCTTACACAGAAATGCACTGTGCAAAAGATGAAGATAGAGAAGCCCTTTTCATTTTTCATGGCTTTCACGGGCAGCTGAACTCCCCCTTCAGAACAGCTCACATGTTTCTCTTTTTTATTTTTTCATGTATTTATGAGTTTAGACAAGACTTAAAGGCTTAGATGTTACTCTGTCTCCTAAAAGTCACTCTGCTGACAATGGTTCTGTATGTTTCTTCATTGATCTCATGGGCTTCTCCCCAAATGGAGAACATCGGTCAGCTAAGACAGCACATTTACATCTCCCATCAGTAAACACGGAGAGAGC
Organism: Nycticebus coucang; assembly: GCF_027406575.1. Lineage (NCBI taxonomy): Eukaryota > Metazoa > Chordata > Mammalia > Primates > Lorisidae > Nycticebus > Nycticebus coucang. The sequence goes on from NC_069796.1 coordinate 6,647,426, forward strand.
ACTGTGGTGTAGCAGGTAACATCAGTCCTGGAGAACACCATGACTTATGAGAGAGACAGACTTTATAATTTCATATATCCAACAAAAAGTTAGTACAATAATGAGATGGGAAAAGACAGGGGGCGAGCTCAGAATGAGTAGTCAGAGAAGAGTTATATGGAAACTTAGAGAAGTGATACATGGGAATGCTCCAGAGAAAACCACAGGGGGAATTATTTGAGGGGGTGGGGCCTTGGTGTGTGTCATACTTTATGGGGGCAAGACATGATTGCAAGAGGGACTTTACCTAACAATTGCAATCAGTGTAACCTGGTTTATTGTACCCTCAATGAATCCCCAACAATAAAAAAAAAAAAAAAGAAAAAAAAATCTTTCAGTTGGGATTGAAACAGTTACTGGAACAATATACCAAAGCTATTTTCTACTGATAGAAAGGGGGTATGTGGCACTAGAGGAAGCCGGGGGTGGGGAGGAGCAGGGCGTGTGCAGCATAGCAGTGGCCCAGCGCACGCGTGGGGACTTGCCGTGACGGCAACACCTCCTGTGTTTGTTTTTTGTAACAGCAAACCTGCTTTCTATGTGGACAAGGAATATTCAGGAGTTGAGTGAAACATAGAGTCCCATTAGAAGGGCAATTTTAACAATACAGCGTGGAGAATGTACTTCATGCAGCGCTAATGGAAATGGACAGGGCTAGACAATAACATATGTTTTCCTATAGCATCTGGTTTTGCTGATTTATAAGAACTCCTCCTTGCACATACATGCTAATGTCATTTTAAATTTCTTTCGTTATATTCATGGATCTTTCCCCAAACATTATCTTTAATCTACTTTAGATGAATTCTAAGAACCGATTATGTTGATATTATGAATAATAATCCCCCAAAGCCTATTTGTCTATCCCATCCTTTCTCTTTCACCAGTTATTCATTGCTACGCCATCCTTAATAAGTCTACACAGAGGAAGTTACTGAACAAATGAGTGAATGAAAGAAAAGATGTGATGACATCTTTGCTTCCAGCCTTCAAATTCTAGCTCTACCCTTGAGGTCCCCAGAGAAACATTCTTGCTCTTCTGGCTGAATCAGTCACACATGAATCATGAACTTGTTTTATCAGTGACTTTGCTGAGTATTTGTTCACCATTCTTCATGTTCCATCCTGCTTTTCTGGATTGTAGGGCTCCTGGGATATTTGCTTTTTAATTTGTTGATTCCAATCCTTCTTCTGGCTGTTAATATATTTGCTAATATACTTACTTAATAAGCTGCCTACTACTCTCTTAGGCCTCCTCAAATTGCTTAATTAATCTTTTTAGTTTTTGCATTTTACAATCTAAGCACTTCATTTTATTGTACATAGCAGTTTGAACAGTTGTCTCAAAAATTTGCCTCAACCATCCACTCCTGTTCAGCATATATCCAGATAAACAATTCCAGGGGTCAGTATTCATTTGCTCACTGATTTGTTTATTCCGACCTTCTTTCTAATTCATGACCCTTTAATATATTTATTTTAGAATGAATAGGGCCTTTGAGAACATGAGTCTAGTGGTTCTCAAGCTTGCTTTATAGCAATGGGGTGTTTTGTACAAATGAAATCCTACGCATATAAATAAGACAATAAGAGAGAGAAAATCTTTCTGAAGTAGCAGAAAGACAGAACCCTCTAGTTTGCCTTCATTTCTCTCAAAATTTCTCCTGAGAGTGCAGGCATCTGTAAACCACATATAAATCCAGATTATAAAGGATTGATTTCATGCAGTTTCTTATTTTAAAGAAAAAGCTGCAGAACTATAGAAACTCACCCAAAGCAATGAAGCTACCAGAAGCACAAGGTGGGACGGCCACTAAGTGCCTCTGCCATCAGGCCACAGCATGAAAGAACAGGACTGTGGTTCGGAATTGGGCATTGGTTTAGAGTTGGTTGTCACTTCAGTGCTGGAACTTGAATGGTTAGATACACCTACAGGAAGGTGTTTATTTCAGAAAGATTGAGAATTGAATGATGTTTTGAGTCCTTACTACTCGTGTGACCTTGTGAAATTTATGTATCATCTCTGATAATGGATACTATTTAGGGGAAGTTGTGATTATTACATGCAAATTAAATGATAGCATATAAAATGACCCCATATTCCTCTTTGTATGCAGTTTTTTGGCCGGCTTGGATTGTGAACTCACCACTTCCAGTATATGGGATGGCACCCTACTCCTTGAGCCACAGGAGCGGCTGGACCCCATATTCTATTCAATATTTTCTATTCAAATTTTCAAAATTCTATTCTATTCTATGGTTTATACAGATAATGTTATTCCATTTTAGGGATGACAATATTTAAGCTCAAGTTGACAAATTGAACGGATACTCTGCTGACACTGAGCTCTGTACTCTGCACTGATCATAGGTATTAATTCTCATTTCCGAAAAGAGATGGAAAAGAACTAGTCATGTTATACTTACCTCCAAAATAATAGTTTCCGTTAAATTTCACACTAACATGTAAATGAGATTTTATTAGACTTATTTTACATAAAAGGAAACGAGGAAATGAAATTGAGAGGTTAAGTAATGACAATGTCACACAGCTAGGAAACTTTTTAAAAGACTAATTTTATCACAGATATTTTTAGGATTTTCACTCAAGAATGATTTCCAGTATGTGATAATTTCTCACTCAATATACAATACTATTGTAGCCATATTGAATCTATCTTGATACTTGGAAGAAGCAGAAAAAAATTGCACTAATCTTTGTTTTTTGTTTTTTCCTATGATTTACTTCAAAATTATATTTTTTAAAAAATTCAAATCAAATTAAAATTATATATTTTTTAAAATTTAGGAATTGTTTAAGTATATATCAGCCTATACTTCTTTTAAGAATTTAGTGATACAACATTTTTTTCTTCTTTTTTTTTTTTTTCCTTCCTGAAGACCTTGGTGGTTACCTAAGGTTGAGAATGTGTAGTTGGTAAGGGGTTCATCAAAAGTCAAGTGTGTTTAATCCATGAATCTGGTGTCTAGGAACATGGACCAGGCCAGGAATCCTGCTGCACTCAAGACCCATGACGGTACTTACAGAAAAACTGTGTGGGGGAGCACAGCACAAACTCTGTACATGGAAATTATGCAGGGTGCCTCCTTCTAGGCTATTCTTTTAGCCCCAAGTCAATATGAGTCTCATTCAGTTCTGCTCATTCCTAAGTTATCAATCCATCTTCCAACTGCTGAAGCTGCTTAGTGTGTTCATTCTAGTCATTTGGACATTCACATGCCCACAGAGAACTAAATACATTCCCCGTTTTTCTATTTCTTCTGTCTTTCTTCTACAAGTCTGAGAAAACACTCTACCACTTATTTATACCCATTACTGTTAAACCTAATAAAGAGATTGACACCCAGCCCAAATGTCTGTACCATTTGTCTTTTTCATGTATAAGAACAATAAAATTATCATTATGAAATTTTAAAAATATGAAAAGAATAAAGAAAAGTCAAAATCCTACTGGAAGTACTCTTATACTACTATATTTTCTGCTGGTATGATTCTCTGAATATATAAAACTTATATGGGCCAAAATGTGTGTCTGTGTACTGAGTTAATATTGATAAATAGTGTATACGTGTTCATATTTTTACAGCATGTGATGCTCATATTTATTTACTCTTAATATTATGTTATGAATATGTACCTAACTCTTTATTGATATGTACCTAACTCTTTATTGATATATAGTTACATAATATTTCATTTCCTGATTATTTTAAACAAAATTTAAACATTTTATTAATAGTTTGCAATTAGAGTCTTCCCAATGTTTCTAAGCATTGCTCACATTCATTTACTGTGGGAATAACCTTCAATTATGTTTCCAAGTCCTTAGCATAGAGTTGAAATATTTTTGCACAGACAGCTTTAAAGATATAGAATTCTATACTCAAAGTTGATACTACTTTTCTGATTATAGAAATGCCAATATCTAGTCTTTGTAAAAGGTTCAGAAAGCAAAAAAGAATAAAAGTAGAACTCTGCTAAGATAAACCCCCTCAGAAATTGCCACAGAACCCTGTATTTACATGCAGATACATGGATGAATATATAGCTAAATGATAGATACAGATAAATAGATGATTAGAAAAAGAAATGAAAACAGGAAAGCTTAGATCTTGCTACAGAGTCAAGGGTCCTGATTCTTTCACGTAGCACTACATCAGACTCATTTCCATTAAGGATTTATAAATACTTTATATGCAAAAAGCACAAGAGTAATTGTGTATATTTTTCAAGTTGATCTTTCAATTGCAGATTTTCCCATTTTTGTCTAAACAATATTTTCCTTTGTGTTTTTTTCCCCCATTGCTTTCATGACTATACATTTTTCATACTAGAAATATTGAAATACTTACCAATTTTTGGTTCATTTTATAGTTTCATTTTTCATTACACCCTTCTTGAATGAAAAGAATTTCATAAATGTATTATAAAGATCTAACATGCATTTTTTTTGCCTGTGGTTCATTTATTCTACTATGTTTATATAGATAAAATGCTAATTTATACTATGTTCATATAAATAGAACTATTTAATTAAATTTCATAAAATTGTGTATAATTTTATCTTTATTGAACTACTCCTGCTGATTGGAGGGAATCAATTACTACAAGTTTATTTAAAGCTATCATGACTGTACTTGTGTGGGGGTATTTAGGGAAGCTCCCCTCCCCTGCGTTTACAACCTTACAGCACACTGAGTGTCGTTAAGTTTGAAATATTTCCCTGAAGAAGAGTAGGAAGAGTGAAAACATCATGTGAACTCATCAGAAGGTGGAGCTTCCAATCAATTAGTTTTATTTTGTTGTTGTTGTTGCAATTTGGCCAGGGCTGCTTTCGAACCCGCCACCCTCAGTATATGGGGCCAGCGCCCTGCTCACTAAGCTGCAGGCACGGCCCATCTTTCTTATTTTTTTATAGTAAGTTAAACATTCCTCTTCATTCCTTTCTGGTAGCAAAACAATGTGTTTAATTTATCATATTAACTTTTCATCTAAATCAGAGACACTTAAAAGCAGGTCTGTGCTTTATAACTTTCTATCTCCAAGGATCCAGAACAGTGCTCTGTACATAATAAATTTTCAACAAAAATTTATACTGGGCACCATGAAGTCCATAGTTTGTTTTCTGTCTCAGCAAATTTGTCCACAGGTAGAAGAGGCAAAGAAGCAAAGCTGCAGATTGGTCTGTCCACATCCCTCCTCGTGCTTTAGAAATTTCGGCACAGCTCCTTTCTGCCTCTGCCTTTCTGCCCTGTCTAACTCAAGAAAGTCAGGTACCGAGTATCTGTGTGCACTGCACCACATGACCTTTGCATCTGCATTCTGTAGTTCTTAGCTCTTTTCAAAAACTTAGACTATATAACTGCAATAACCCTGGTGCTGGAGAACTAGAATAAGGCCAGTTTTATAAGTTTGGCTGTTTGTTTTCAAAGAAGAGAAATATGCTGTATTGTGAACACTCTTGGCCTGAAGTATAGATAAAATTGAAATAGAAATTTTCGTACTGTATTTTGTCCAAAATAACAAAAGGCAAGTGATGCAATGATATTAAAATGAAATACAAAGACTCAAAATTAAAAAAATGGATGTCAAACAAAAAGAAAATTATTCAAAAGCTAAAAGAGGAGATATGCTCTTTTTAGTATATTTATGATGTAAGGAAACAAGGAAGTGTATAAATTTTAGATGGTAAGTCAAAAAAAAAAAAAAAAAAAAAAAGCCCTAGGAAGGCCCAGAGCCTGGCCTAAAGGATTACTTGAAGGATGTTAAAGAAAGACTATGGGTAGAGTAATGAAAAGAAAATCCAAAAATAGAATGATGCCAAAAATATAACATTCTCTTCATTTAGAAAACTCTAATTCCAAAGAGAAAAAGAAATAAATGAGTAAGATTAGATATTTTTTTAAGGAAAAAGCACCTACAAATCCCTACTTTGTGTGTTAAAGACATTGATAAAATGATTTAGTCACTACCAGACTTTAGTCTGGGCCCCTTTCAGGGGTTAAAAAACTTTATACAACTAGTGATGAATATTGTTATTCATGGACATAGCAATTTATTTTAGTAACTGATAACTTTTATACAACTAAAATAGAAAGGATGAGTGATGTCTGGTTGTAGCATATATTTTAAGCATGTTAAATAAATAAATTTTTACAAAATTTTCTTGACAGCAAACGATATCCTAGGAAAGGATTACAACTATTTTTTGTACCAGGTTTGATTTAATTAAATGAGATTAATCTTGAAGAAAGTGATTTGTAAACAGAGAGTTACAGAGAGTTTACGATTATTAAAATGTATTTGGCAGAACCTTTTTGTCTCCGCAGTATGAAGACTGTTTTCACGGGGGTGTATGTGGGATGTGAGCGGAGTCCTGGCGCTCACGCAGTCATTGGTGAATTCAGGTCAAGCAGTTAAATCTTCCCTGAAATACTGTTACAGCCACTAAAAATACGTGCCATTCTAAAGCGAACAATCGCTATCATACACAATATAGGCTCCAACCACTCCCCATCACTCATTTAAATAGAAAGGAAAACTCAAGGTAGAGACCCGTCATAAAGGCTATATATGTTCCCGCTGTCTGCCTAGTGTTGTAAAGAAGGAAGTGCTGACATAAAATTATTTAGCTCTGAATGTTTCCCTTTTTTTTTTTTTTTTTTTTAGATAGAGTCTTACTTTGTCGCCCTGTTAGAAGGCGACAAAGTAGAGTGCCCTGGTGTCACAGCTCACAGCAACCTCAAACTCTTGGGCTCAAGTGATTCTCTTGCCTCAGCCTCCCGAGGAGCTGGGACTACAGGTGTCTGCCACAATGCCCAGCTATTTTTAGAGATGAGGTCTCCCTCCAGCTCAGGCTGATCTTGAACCTGTGAGCTCAGGCAGTCCACCTGCCTCAGCCTCCCAAGTGCTGGGATTACAGGTGTGAGCACCGCGCGGGGCCAGTTCCGAATATTTCTCAAAGTTCTCCTATCATCTCCACTACCACTGGATTCTTATCCTTTCTCACCAAAACTCTTTCCTTCCTTCCTCATTATTCTCAAGTAAATTTTAAAGGTGCAACCCCATCATGCAATTACTTTGCTAAAATATGCATGTGGATTGCCACTGCCTTCAGGATAAGACTTGAACTCAGTACCGTATCTTACCATATCTTATGACTTACATTCAAATGTCCTGACTGCCTTTCCTGCCACATACCTTGTGATGCAGAATCCCCTATAAATTATACTTAGCCTCAAATGCCCCATGTCGTTTCATAGTATCTTGTCTTTCAAAATACTGCTTGTTGGGTCCAGGTTTCCATTTTAAATATTATCTATTTAATCTGTGGTTTTGCAAAGCCAGGTTCATATCATCTTCTCTACCAAGTTTTTTGAGTTCTCAGTCCTTCCTTTTATCTTTCAGTCATATCTGGAATTCATGGGATGTCTTTTTTCTGTATTTCGAAAATAATACTTACATGGTGTTAAGGTTGTGATTTATTCTTCTGTGCTCAAAGGTAATTTTCCTACTCATCTCTCGATCCTTTGATAACTTTCTAAAAACTATGAGTCCCAGTTTCTTCATATGTTACATAGAACCAATGTAGGTTGTTGTGAGGGTGAAACAAAGTAAGATCCGTACACCAGGTTCTCCATAAATGAGTGCTTTCCATTCGCTAGCCTTTGATGTCCTTGCCAGCAGCACGAGAGCTCTTTGGAGTTTAACTCATCTACATATTCTCAAGACTTGGAAAATCCAATAGCATGTGCTTAAAATAATATTGATAGAAAAAAGGAGAGAAAAAGATGAAATGAGAAAGAAAAAAAACAACAAAAGAGGGCAAGAGAAAGAATTCTAGCTTGAGAAGGAGCAGAAAGTTATACAGTAGCCGGAGCTCACGTTCAAGGGGTACATTTCCCAGGCCTCCCCATTTTTCTTTCCTGTTAAGACACCTATTGTCAGTGATGGGAAGGGCAACAAGAGTCCTCTCCTGTTGCTCAGCCTTCTGGTAACAACTGTGCCTTTTTTCTTTTAAAGAGTATTTTCTCGGGGGTCTGAGAAGTTAAGGGGCATATCACTCCTCTGACTCAAGCAATTCATATCTCATAAAGCAAAAACAGATATAATCTATGTAAGCATTATTTTATTCATTGTCTTATAAGCATTTATTACTTCATTGATTGGCTTGATGTAGCTTTTGATTCTTCTTCTATTTTGTTATTTTGTTTTGCACCTATCTTACTCAATAATTGTAAGACGGCTATATAGTTTGGGGTTTAAAAAAATGAATGAATTTTTATTCTTAACTTCCTTCCAATTTCCTTTCAAACTTTTGCTTTAGCAGTTTCGTAACTCTTTTCTGTAGGGGAAAATAAGTAAAGGTTAAATCTTGTTTTCACGTTCTAATAATATTCATGGGTTAGAACGAGGTGTAAATCAAATGAGTGTTCATCCTCCAGCCCTAAATGCAATGCTTTATTCTTAAATAGCAACAAAAAGAGGCTTTACATTAAAAATAATAATGTCCTCAGCAAATTTCCTCCCATGGTCCCAGGTTTGGTTTTGCTGTTTTTTGTTTTGATCTCACATGCACTTTGTGTTGGGGTCCTGGGTAAAACGTATCTGTCAAGGGCAGACATGCTACAGAGCTTCTTTAAATGTCACAGATTAAATGACGCCGGACTGGAAACCTCAGGATATGCCACCGACTGATGAAAGGCCTGAATTTATGAGCTCAGGTCACTTTTCCCAAGTCCTTGATGCTTCATCATGAGCATTTGCTCATTTCTTTTAGTCTTTATTCTCGTATCATATCCGAATTTAGAGGAAGAACAAATACACAAGCTATTCATTAATGCAAACTACTAGAAGCTCAGGTATGTTGCACTGCAAAAAGCAGACGATTACTCTAGAAAGGCTGAGTACTTTTAATTTAACTTATTTTGAATATTTGTCATCTTAACATATGTTCCCTATCTACCTAAGGTTAGCCTGGACCTTATTTCATGGACTTGAGATAGACTTTGGCCAGTGAGACTTGGAATAGTCACTAAATCATCCTCGCTTCAATGTCCTTGCTTGTAAAGTGGAGAAAGCCTTGTCTCTGACCCATAGGATTTTTATGAGGACTAAAATATAATCATATATAAAAAAAAGTTTTCAGATTCTTTGTGCATAGGTGCCATTCTCAATTCTTATATGTCATTTTATAACCACTTCAATTCTGCTTTGCATATATTATAATACACACATCCGTTTCACATGCATATTACATAATTATGAAAATCATATGTGGTTTCTAAATGAAATAGTTTAGTGACTAGCTTTATTTGAATGAAGACTAAGATTTTAATTTACCTTGTATGGTGGAGAGGTGCTGGCACAATGTGTGCCATGCTCACACAGAGTATATCAGTAGAAGAAGGAAATGCCGGGAGGCAGGGATGATGAGGCTCATCAGATATATCTCCTGTGAGGCTGGGGAATGAAAAGTCTCCATAAGCTCAAAAAGTTAAAGAGTCATACCCATGCCTATTGCCACATTGCATTTGTAACGCAACAGGTACAGACACTTGAAAAGGTACGGACACATCCTCAAATATAGATTTCTCATTAGCATATATTATATTTACCATTATATATAAAACAATTAAGGAAAATAAAAATCTTGTCACATTAACATTTTTATAAGCAAACTTTTTTGCCCATGTTTTAGTTAAGGTTGGGTTTATGGAGAAGGATAGATAGATAGATAGATATAGAACCATTTTTTTGCAGCCCAATTTGTCCTCCAAGATTGAGAAGTCTCCACCCATTGAATCTTCTGGATCTTTAAATAAGATGAATTGCCTAGATTTTTATCTAACATTTTTCTTTAATTTTTAGAATTGCTTCTTTAATACTGCTTATTTCTTAATATTTTCCTCTGTGGTTAAATTTCTGAAAATGTATTAAATTCTCAAAATTTGCAGAAATCAATAATTTTAAAGAGAATCCAAAAGATGAGAGAGGAGTTTTGGGTAGGTGTTCCCTCTCAGAGAGTAGCAGCACGCTTTGTCACCAATTTACAAAATGCTGCTTTTTTTTTTTTTTCTGGTCTTTATGGCTTCAGAGATACCCTCACTGTTCAATTTGATCTACTAATCATTTTGAATCATTCTAGGTGTGTAAGGGAAGTGAGAAATCAAGACACACGGACTCTTAGTATTGAATATTAAATGCAAGTCATGTCAATGGTACATTCAAATGTGCTGTTAATAAAAGAGAAGAAATACATGTGTTTTGGATGCCTCTCCCCAATAGTTTCATATTAAAATATTTCCTGCCACATCAGTGGTTTGGAGTGCAACAAAAAAGATCACAGACTAGGTGGCTTGCACAAGAGAAATTTGTTTTCTCAAAGTTCTGCATCTGGAAGTCTAAGGTGAAGGAGGTGGCAGAGCTGGTTTCAGGGGAAGACGTTCTCCTCGGACTTACACGTGCCACCTCACCTCCATGTCTTCACACAACTCGCACGTGCCACCTCTTCTCAGCATCCTCACACGGAATCCCTTGCTTTGGCACCAAATACACTGCTCCTTCCTAAAACCTCGGACAGAACTGGGCTTAACTACACACAGATCTACTACATTTATACTGCCCTTTTTTTTTTGCTTGTATGTATATAAAAGTATATTTCAGGACTCAAAATAGAAGAAGTAGAGGTATTTGTATCTCTGGATACTCTATGATTAGCCAGAGCCAAATATTAAATATTTACAGTATTTTTTTGAAAAAGATAAAAGGAGTTGTACTTTTAAGAAAGATGCAGAGATGTTCCTGAAGGCAAACTCCCTGTGGAATAAGGAGACTCTCCATCACTTGAAAATGCCAAGCCCAGGAATCCCTGCGAGTCCCAGGTCGGTCTGTCCTGCTTTACTTTCATGTCTATTCACGTAGACTTTAACGTCCTCTGTTGGCTCCTCTGCGTAGTATAATTGGTTTCTCGATCATACTGTTTCCAAGAAAATGTGAATATTGTTAATCCCAGGGAGACTTAACAGGAGGATTATGCATTAAAAAATGTATATACCTGTATTTAGGTATATAATGTATATACCTATATTTATTTAGGTATATAATGTATATACCTGTATTTATTTAGGTATATAAATAAATATCCAGAAGTCTTAGGATGTTATCCTCTTGGAGAGCTTCCAAGGTGAGGAACACTGTCAGCAGCACCCTTACAGAGTGTGTATGTGTTAAGTGGTTATATGAGATAGTTGGTAGTTTTTGTGAACCTGTGAAATAGAACACAGAATTGGCGGTAATGACCTAGCTGCTGGGTGATGATGGAGGCATTTGGGGAAGAACACGCCTTCCCAAATGCAATATCTGGCAAATTATTTTCTCTTAGAATTTTATTTCTTGGAAATCATTAAGAGCAACATGAACTCTTACTATGGAATTACTTTCAGCTTCCAGAAAAGAATTAATTAGGAATCTTACGAGCATGTGCAAACTTTAAATTAGATGATAGTGGTTGAGAGATGTTGAAAACCAGTATAAGGACCCTAAATGTTAGGAATGAAAGTATAGTCAATATCAGCAAGAAAAAGAAAGGGTTTGATGAGGGATTCTAACAGAAATGAAGACAAAAAAAAAAAAGAATTATTTTCAAAACTATGTATTACTTAAGAGATAAATTTATTCTCTTCTTAAAACTTCCCTCTTTCCAAAGATTTATAAGCATTTACTTTAAAGGGGCATCTAAAGTAAAGGGAAAAATATATATGAGAGTATCCAGAAGGCTGACACTGGAAAATACTACATATAAAAGACAAAAAGTACCACCACCCAAAAAATGAATGAAAAAGAATGGAATCAACAAAAATAATAGTGGCTGAAAACCTGCAGTTCAGAATATAGTTAAAGATGTGAAACTTAAGTAACTTTTGGTGTTAAGTAAACATAGGGAAAAAATGCCTGTAAGTTTTAATGACATTCTATGTCATTGCAAGAAATTTTTTCTCATCTATCAAAATAACTTCTTATTATACCAAATAAATGCTCCATTTAGGATGATGACTAACACAAGGGACCTTGTCATAACATATCCCAAAGACCAGTCTTTTTGCATCAAGTTGCCAAACTTGGATGAGGATCTAGAAGCCAGACCAGACTTACCCTGTGCTGGGGTAGCAACTACCAGCACATTACGGGAGATGATAAAATAATAGGCCCTGGCATTAGTCAACAGGGAAAATGCACCGTGTTACATTTGTGTTTAGAAAAGCAATTATAAATAGTGTCTACGGGTGTGAGTGTCTGGGGTCTGGGGCATCCAAGGGGAAACTCTTTATGAATAATATTTCAGATAGAATAAAATTGAATAAAATATTATGAGTCTATTTTGAGGTATGAGGAAACACTATTTAAATAATAATTAAGAATGAAGGCCTTCAAGGGATAATTGTGTTTACAACACTGTCAGCAAATAATTTGCCTTAAAGTTTATATGAGAAGAATCCAAGTAAGCTCTCAGATCAAAATTTTGAGAGATCTGTGAAAATTCAGCAGGTACCAAAATACGGTGAGCGGCCTCCCTGAAGACCCTGGAGAGTATGATGTGAGAAGAGCAAACACAGGATCAAAGGTAAGAGAAGGTCCAGAGAAAAGAGAAAGAAGGAAGTGGCTATGAGAGTTCATATGAGAGAGGATGGAAGTGGCTACGAGAGTTCATGTGAGAGGTACGGAGGGCAGAAAAGAACCAACGCAGATTCATCCACTTAAAGAAGAAATTTTAGAACACTGAACTATTTAACAAAGAAATGACCAGACCTAAAGAGCACTGTTTCCAGCCAGTTGTATTTGAAACACATAATGGACAACTCCTTGTCAGAGACCTTGACATTGATCATTTCTGTGTTAAGTGAGTGTTGAGGCAAGGTTATGTCCGAGGTCACATCCAACTCAAAATTTCTATGATTTTTTTTCAAGTGGAGTTGAAAAATATTTTAGATTTGATGAACTCATATTGACATGTATAAATATCACAGATAATGAATGGCAGTGGCCAGCTGGGACCAAAAATGAACTGTTTTGTTTTTTTTCTTTTTATTATGTATGGGGACTGTTTAAAAACTTATTTGAGGATATGAAAGCAATTTGTCCCCTAAAAGAGGCAATTCCTATGTTAACGTGGTATTGCTAGAGTGGCTTATTTTGAAATATATATAGCTCCATTCTTCAGGGTGTAATGCAATAAACTACAGCATTTTTCTGTCACCAGAATTGGTGGTGCCAATAATAAGAACTTGCCCTTCTCATGCTAATCTAATAGCAGATATTCTTGTTTCATTTCAAATTCATATATGAACAAAATAATAGAAATTCACATGTACAAGCAGGTTTGAAATATGTCAAGCAATTCCATAAATCTAAGTCAGGTTTTCTACATGACAAATAACCATTATCAATCTCATGCTAAGTGGGTGTTTAAATTTTCAGAAATGAAAACAATTGGAAAATAAAATCAATCATCATAAAAATCAGAGCTATAGTTCATCAGTCATGAGATGTCAGAAGGTCCCATATTTCCATAACTCTGTTCAATCTGAAATAATCGCAGACACTGAGAATAAGTTATAAAATACATAAATGTCACTTTTACTTCCCTCGTGTTTTGAACCTGGAAAAATTCAGATGCAAGAGACTCACTAGTCATTTTATCTAAAACAGTCAGACTCCTCTGCATGACTGGTTTGACTGCAAAAGAAGGGGGGGGGACTGCTAAGGCAGCTACGCCATCTGATCTATTGTGTAAGGATCCAATTAATCCAATGACTATGTCATGCTCTGAAGTTAATACTTCTTGTTTGAAATGATTCATGCATTGCATATGAATGAACTTAATCTTTTTCTTGTTTTTATGTATTTTTGCATATAGACATTAGGAAGAAATGTATAAATTTCTTTATTAAAATTATATTTCAGTCATCATTTCCACCCAAGCTGTAATCTCATTCTATGCACCGTGGCTTCTCCGCTGACTTCTTGCCAAGTCATGAATGAACAATTTTTACAGAGTTCAAGGTCTCCACATGAACTTCCTCTCTCTGTGGCTTACATTGCTGCTGTTGGCAATTGAGTACCAGAGACAGCTCAATCTGCTGCCAACTCTGGCAGCACTGAATTCAAATGGTTTTCCAACATATTTGACTCTGATCAATTCTTTTCTTCTCTTTATGTCCTGAGAGAAAACAATTAAGGGTAACAGCAAAAAGGGAACTTTAACTTTTGTTGTTGTTGACTTTAACTTTTTCCTTTACTTGCGTCCTCCTTCCTACCTTTGCCACAGCAGGAATGAATTGCATCTCCAACCGTATTCCAAAGCTCCATCTTTTTCCTTGGAAGCCACATTAAAAGACCACAAAGTTACTGCTCGTGCCCAACGACCTTTTGCTCCTAGAGCTTGATCTTCAGGGAATGGGAATAGAATTGCTTTAGGTTGGCACAAAATGCGCCATTTGAACCTCTGCCCACTAAGCAGAGACAGAGCTACTAAAGCAGATGATGTGTAAGCAGGTGCTTTCAGGCCTCAGTGACAGTGTCAGGAACAGCTCTGGTTGGAACCAGTCTTTGTCCTGCCAGTTCCCCCACAGAGCACAGTGAAGCATATTATTTTGCTTTCCAATACTGATGTGTTGATGGAGGCATGTTTTATATTTTATCCATTGGAATAGGTTTGAAATCCTTACCCAGCTTTGTATAAGACAAAACTGCTGAACATTTGTTCCGGTGCCCTGTCTATGCCCATGCAGTTTGAGGAGTTAACTGTAACACCATACCTGTTTTGCTTCTTGGAAAATATAGCTCAGAAGAATTGCATTAGCTTTCTATCACCATGTAATAAATTGCATTAGCTTTCTAGCACCATAAATAAATTGCATTAGCTTTCTATCACCATGTGTAATAAATTAACACAAGTTTTTGAGCTTAAAACAACAAAAAGTTATCATCTTACAATATTTCTGATACTTAACTTTCCAAAACAGTTCTCATTGAGTACAGTTAAGGTGTTGGCTGCTCTGTCTTCCCTTCTCGAGAACTCCAAGGGAGAATCCCTTTGGTTTTTCTCGCATCTAGAGGCCACCCACATCCCTTGGCCGCTGGCCTTCTTTCTCCATCTTCAAAGCCAACCGCTGCTGAGCTAATCCTTCTAATGTCACATTACTCCAGCATTCCTTCTGTCCTCGCGTTCCGTTCTCTGATCCAATTCTTTTCTGCCTCCCCTTTGGACATTTAAGCATCTTTGTGATTGGACTCTCCCTGAGAATCCAGGATAATCACCCCACCTGGTGATCAGACCGTTAGCTCTGTCCATAAACTTAATTTCTCACATCCATGTACCGTAACATAGCATAATATCCAGACAGCAGGGCCGAACGTCTTTGGGAGCTATGATTTTGCCTTCCATTATGGTTATCAATGTTTCTCCATCCTTAGAAGAATCACTACACCTCTGACTATGATATTAATTACTACTTTTAAACCAAAAAAACCCATAATGATGATAAAATAATAACATAATAATATATCATCTCTTTATTTCAGACTTCTAGGCAGTAACACTACCAAGAAAACGTTCTGACCTCTTCTTTTGGCTGCCACAGTCAATGGGGAGAGAGTTTATAAGATCATTGTACAATTTTTAAAAAACCAATATCTTGTTGTATCTTTTAATTCCCAGGCAATAATTTAATTCCCAGGTGCTTTCCGTATTCACAGTTTAATTTCTAAGAACTATCACAGAATTTCTGGTGAGAATTGAAATATCTTGGAAAACCAAAACCTTGGTGATTTGCAAAAGAGTGTTGAATTAAGGACTAGTATACACATGTATTTTGAAACTTTGCCTGATTCCAAATAGCTCCTTTATGTCTTGTTCATTTTGATTTTTCATCTACAAAAATTTAATCCTAGACAGCGAATGTGTGTATATACATTTTTGCTTTCATGATTAGTGCATAGGACCAAATGTAAAACATTAAGAATTAAGTTGTATTTTTATAAGAAGAAATTAGAAATTTTATTCTGAAAAAACATGTAAATAGTATTAGGAAAACAGCTTTATTATGAGAGTCATTGTCATGAAAATGAGATTGAAAATTTATTTTATTTTAGCACGAGTCCTTGTATGGACTGTGTGCTGTTTGCTTTGAACATTTAAAGCTAAAAAGGTATTTAATTATCTTCACAAACAATTAGGTGAACGCAATTTTGTTGTTGTTGACACAGAGTCTCACCTGTCGCACAGGTAGAGTGCCACAGCTCACAGCAACCTAAAACTCCTGGGCTCAAGTATTTGTCTTGCCTCAGCCTCCTGGGAGGCTGAGACTATAGGTGCCCGACACAACGCCCGGCTATTTTTTTTTTTTTTTTGGCAGTTTTTGGCCAGAGCTGGGTTTGAACCCACCACCTCCGGCATATGGGGCTGGTTCCCTACTCCTTTGAGTCACAGGCACTGCCCGCGCCTGGCTATTTTTAGAGATGAGATCTCCATCTAGCTCAGGCTGGTCTCTAACTCATGAGCTCAGGAAATCCACCACTTCCGCCTCCCACAGTGCTGGCCTTACATGTGTGAGCCACTCCCCTGGCTTGAACACAAAGTTTTTAATAAAGCCTACAAAAAATATTCTCAGCTTTGTAATTTCAAAGTCATATTATCCATGGCCGTGCTGATGTGTGAGGTTCATTTCCCCCCAAGCCATTAATGTGTTAATACACCATGTTGTAAACTATACAATATGAAGGCCTGCGGACATATACATATGTATGTATATAAAACTGATGCAGACAATTGACTATCTCCTATTAATCGTATTAGCAAAATATGATTTATATTTTAAATCTTCTTGAAATTCAATCTTCAAAAATATTTTGTTTCCCACACATGTGAAAATGTTTCATTGTATATTGCACCTATAAAATTTAATTTTATGAAAATATTTAATTGAAATAAAACATTCACCAAATATATACATATACGTTGACTGTTCAGAAATGCATAGCTTAATGACTAACAAAAATCGAACAGTTGTATGACTAGCACATAGATAAAGAAAAAATTCTTAGGATTACCATTTTTACCATTGTGTTCCCACTCACAGAATAGTAACTATCCTGACTTGTAATGCTATACATTTCACTCCATGTAATATTTGTGAGATTCTTCCGTGTTGGTTGATTCATGTAGTTGTTAATTGTAAATAATTTCATGGTATGATTATACCACAATTCATAAAACCTTTTGCAGTGTAGATGGCCATGTGTTATTTCCAGTTAGGACTATTCAAAGTTTTGGAACACTGTCCAAACTGATCATACCTTAGGCCACAAAACATATCTCAACAGATTCAAAAAATTTAAAATCATATTATATATCTTGTCAGACAACAATAGGGAGTAAAACAAGTAACCAAGGCTAAGAGAAGCTCTCAGTCCTACACAAAATCATAGAAATTAAACAGCCTGCTACAGAATGATTCCTGGGTGAATAACAAAATTCAGATGAAAAGCAATAATTACCTGACCTGAACAACAAAGAGGACACAAGGTCCCTCTTAGGTCTGACAATTAAGTTTGCAAACTTGTCACCGTGCATTTATGTCAGCAGCACTGTGTGGGGAGCTGGCAATGGCCGGCAGGGCCCCCACAGCCTGGGAGCTACCCCCAACCACGTCTCCTCCTTTAACCACATTCTTTCCACCCAGCAGAAGTCACGTAGCCCAGGCTTACTTTTCTTGTTATCAGCAAGTACACAGTTTTTCCTCTTTAAGGTTGACCTTTGCCCCACGTGTTAAGATTTATGCAACCTTGTTAAGACATTGTATAAATAAAGCTGTTTCCCTGGTTCAGGTGCCGGCTGCAGCATCAGCTGTGTGAGTCCTCCCAGTGCCGTGCTATTTCCAATCTACTGTCTTTCTTAGTTCTTGTTTTTCGTGACTTCATTTCTTCATCCCCACCATTTCCACTCGGGTCAAATCTCCTGCCTCATGCCAGTTGCAAGAGGTCTCCGTGCTGTTCCAGGTCACGAGAGCACTGTACCACAATTCGGTAAGTTTTCATAACTGTGGCACATTGGTGTCCTCAGCTGTGTTCATGTCCACATGTAACAGTATCTTGCTGAGTGGCGTTCATTGTTGTGGTGTGATATTTGTGGGCCATCACATTGGTATTTTCTTGGGTAAATCACTCTCAGTAGCATAGCTGTTTTAACAATGTTGATTTTGCCAGTCTGTGAAAATGATATGTTTTTCTACCTGCTTCTATCCTCTGAAATTTTCTTCTCCAGTGACTCGCAGTTCTCCCTGTAGAGGTTTTTTTTTTTTTTACCTCCATGGTTAAATGTATTGCTAAGTATTTATTTTATTTCTTTTGCTGCTACTGTAAAGTCATTGCGTCTTTGATTTGATTGTCAGCTTTACTGTTGTTAGCCTGCATGGAACTTACTGATTTTTGTACATTGACTTCATAACCTGAAACTTTGTTGAACTTATTTATCCATTCCAGGAGTCTCCTGGTTGGATCTTTGGAGTTTTCTAGGTACATGATCATATTATCAACATAGACTGCCTTGACTTCTTCTTTTCCCATTAGGATACTCTTGATTTCTTTCCAGCCTGATGTAGAACTGAAGTGAAGATAATGGGCAACATTGGTTCCAGTTCTAAGCAGGAGAGCTTTCAATTTTTCCCCATTCATTATTAAGTTGGTTGTGGGGTCTTTAAATTTTTGAGGTATTTACCACCTATACCTACTTTGGTGTTTTTTTTTTTCTTTTTAAGATATTTAAGGTTCTATTTTATTTTTTTTTATTTTTTTTTAATTAAATCATAGCTGTGTACATTAATGTGATCATGGGGCACCATATACTGGTTTTATAGACCGTTCGACACATTTTCATCACACTGGTTAACATAGCCTTCCTGGCATTTTCTGAGTTACTGTGTTAAGACATTTACATTCTACATTTACTAAGTTTCATATGTACCCTTGTAAGATGCACTGCAGGTGTAATCCCACCAATCATCCTCCCTCCTCCCACCTCCTCCCTCTCTCCCCTCCCTTTCCCCCTTCCCCCTATTCTTAGATTATAACTGGGTTACAACTTTCATGTGAAAGCCATAATTTATTTTCACAGTAGGGCTTAGTACATTGGATACTTTTTCTTCCATTCTTGAGATACTTTACTAAGAAGAATATGTTCCAGCTGCATCCACGTAAACATGAAAGAGGTGAAGTCTCCATCTTTCTTTAAGGCTGCATAATATTCCATGATGTACTTATACCACAATTTATTAATCCATTAGTGGATCGAGGGGCACTTGGGCTTTTTCTATGACTTAGCAAATATGAATTGGGCTGCAATAAACATTCTGGTACAAATATCTTTGTTATAATGTGATTTTTGGTCTTCTGGGTATATACCTAGTAGAGGAGTTATAGGATTGAATGGCAGATCTATTTTTAGATCTCTAAGTTTTCTCCAAACATCTTTCAAAAAGGAATGTATTAATTTGCATTCCCATCAGCAGTGTAGAAGTGTTCCCTTTTCTCCACATCCATGCCAACATCTCTGGTCCTGGGATTTTGTGATATGGGCTAATCTTACTGGAGTTAGATGATATCTCAAAGTAGTTTTGATTTGCATTTCTCCGATGATTAAGGATGATGAGCATTTTTTCATATGACTGTAGGCCATGCGTCTGTCTTCTTCAGAGAAGTTTCTCTTCAAGTACCTTGCCCAGCCTGCGATGGGATCACTTGTTCTTTTCTTGCTTATACGTTTGAGTTCTCTGTGGATTCTGGTTATTAAACCTTTGTCAGAGACATAACCTGCAAATATCTTCTCCCATTCTGAGGGCTGTCTGCTTGCTTTACTTACTGTGTTCTTGGCTGTGCAGAAGCTTTTTAGTTTGATCAGGTCCCAGTAGTGTATTTTTGAAGCTGCTTCAATTGCCCGGGGGGTCCTCCTCATAAAATATTCACCCAGACCGATTTCTTCAAGGATTTTCCCTGCACTCTCTTCTAGTATTTTTATAGTTTCATGTCTTAAGTTTAAATCTTTAATCCAGTGAGAGTCTATCTTAGTTAATGGTGAAAGGTGTGGGTCTAGTTTCAGTCTTCTACAGGTTGCCAGCCAGTTCACCCAGCACCATTTGTTAAATAGGGAATCTTTTCACCACTGAATGTTTTTTTTTTTTTTTAACCACTGAATGTTTTTAATTGGCTTGTCAAAGATTAGATAATGGTAATTAGCTGGGTTTATCTCTTGGTTCTCTATTCTGTTCCATACATCTACTTCTCTGTTTTTTGTTCCAGTACCATGCTGTTTTGATCACTATTGATTTATAGTATAGTCTGTGGTCTGGTAGTGTGATTCCTCCTGCTTTGTTTTTATTTCTGAGTAATGTCTTGGGTATTTGAGGTTTTTTCTGATTCCATATAAAACGAAGTATTATTTTTTCAAGATCTTTAAAGTATGACAGTGGAGCTTTAATAGGGATTGCATTAAAATTGTGTATTTCTTTGGGTAGTATAGACATTTTAACAATGTTGATTCTTCCCAGCCATGAGCATGGTATGTTTTTCCATTTGTTAACATTTTCAGCGATTTCTTTTCTTAGAGTTTCATAGTTCTCTTTATAGAGATCTTTCACGTCCTTTGTTAGATAAACTCACAAATATTTCATCTTCTTTGACACTACTGTGAATGGAATAGAGCCCTTAACTCTTTTTTTTCAGCTTGACTATTGTTGGTATATATAAAGGCTACTGATTTATGAATGTTGATTTTTGTAACCTGAGATGCTGCTGTATTCCTTGATCACTTCTAAGAGTTTTGTAGTAGAATCCCTGATGTTTTCCAGATATACAATCATATCATCTGTGAAGACCAAAAGTTTGATCTCTTCTTACCCTATATGGATACACTTGATCGCCTTTTCTTCCCTAATTGTGATGGCTAAAACTTCCATTACAATGTTAAAGAGCAGTGGAGTCAATGGGCAGCCTTGTCTGGTTCCTGATCTGAGTGGAAATGATTTCAATTAAACTCCATTCAATATGATACTGGCTGTGGGTTTGCTGTAGATGGCTTCTATAAGTTTAAGAAATGTCTCTTCTATACCAATTTTCTTAAGTGTTCTGATCATGAATGGATGCTGGATATTATCAAAAGCTTTTTCTGCATCAATTGAGAGAATCATATGGTATTTTTTTTAATTTGTTTATGTGATGAATTATACTTATAGATTTACATATATTGAACCAGCCTTGAGACCCTGGGATAAAACCAATTTGGTCATGATGGATAATTTGTTTGATGTGTTGCTGGACTCTGTTTGTTAGGATCTTGTTGAATATTTTTGCATCTATATTAATTAGTGATATTGGTCTATAATTTTCTTTACTTGTTGGGTCTTTTCCTGGTTTGGGGATTAGGGTGATGTTTGCTTCATAGAACGTGTTGGGTATTCTTCCTTCTTTTTCTATATTTTGGAACAGGTTGAGTAATATAGGTACTAGTTCCTCTTTAAAGGTTTGGTAGAATTCTGATGTGAAGCCATCTGGTCCCAGGCTTTTCTTTTTAGGGAGATTTCATATGGTTGATGCTATTTCAGAACTTGATATTGGCCTGTTCAACATTTCCACTTGATTCTGGCTAAGTGTTGGAAGGTGACATGCTTCCAAGTATTGGTGAATTTCCTTCCAATTTTCATATTTCTGAGAATAAATTTACTGTAATATTCATTAAGAATTTTTTGGGAGGGAGACAAGATGGCGGACTGAAGCCAGCTTTCAACAAAGGCTCCCGTCCAGAAGGAGAGTTAAGGGACAGGAATTTAGTAAGTATCCTGGTGGACTTGAGCCTCACCAAGAGAGAAGGCTGAAGAACGCACATCAACACCGCTGAGGCAAGTTGTGATCACAAGGACGCAAACAAAAGGTACAAAATCCACCACCAAGCGGACGGGAGTCCCCCTCCCCCATGAGACCGGCTCTGGAGCCCCACAATTTAACAAGCGGGCAGAAATTAAAGGCCCTCCCACTACACTCCACGGGAAAGACCTTCTAAAAACTGGACCTACCTCCCCTACTGGGGTGCCGTGGCGTTCTCCTGCCGGACATAGGGCTGAATAAAACTTTGGGAATCCTTTGCCGGCAACCCTGAATCCCCGGCGCTCCCCTCCCGCCCACTGAGGTCTGGAGGCCTGTCCCCCAGGACTTCGGATCCTTGGGTGATTTCTCAAGGGGAGTGGACAGTCCCCGAGTTGCGACTGGTAGCATTGACTCTGAGGCCCGCGAGTGAGGAGAGGGCACCGGGCTGAGGGGGAGTCACGCCTCGCGGCACTTCCCTGCGGTGCAGTGCACCAACTCTCCCCGGGCATACGGGGCCCAAGACTGAATAAGACTCTGGCCTCCCCGCTGAGAGCTGAGAACCCCTACTCTCACTCGGGGTCTGAGGGCCAATCCCCCAGGAGTTCGGCTCCTTGGGTGATTTCTCGAGGGGAGTGCACAGTGCCTGAGCTGCGTCAGGTCAGCGCTGACTCTGGGATACGTGAGCGAGGAGAGGGCACTCTGCTGAGGGGAAATCAAGCCTTGGCGGCACTTCCCTGCGGTGCAGTGCAGGAGCCCTCCCCGGGCACAAGACTGAATAAGACTCTGGCCTCCCCGCTGAGAGCTGAGAGCCCCTACTCTCACTCGGGGTCTGAGGGCCTGTCCCCCAGGAGTTCGGCTCCTTGGGTGATTTCTCGAGGGGAGTGCACAGTGCCTGAGCTGCGTCAGGTCAGCGCTGACTCTGGGATACGTGAGCGAGGAGAGGGCACTCCGCTGAGGGGAAATCAAGCCTTGGCGGCACTTCCCTGCGGTGCAGTGCAGGAGCCCTCCCCGGGCACAAGACTGAATAAGACTCTGGCCTCCCCGCTGAGAGCTGAGAGCCCCTACTCTCACTCGGGGTCTGAGGGCCTATCCCTCTGGAGTTCGGCTCCTTGGGTGATTTCTCGAGGGGAGTGCACAGTGCCTGAGCTGCATCAGGTCAGCGCTGACTCTGGGACACGTGAGCAAGGAGAGGGCACTCCGCTGAGGGGAAATCAAGCCTTGGCGGCACTTCCCTGCGGTGCAGTGCAGGAGCCCTCCCCGGACCGTAGTATTGCGTGAAACTGAATGAAACTCTAGCTTCCCCCCGCCCCACTCCCAATCCGGGTCTGGGGGCCCATCCCCCAAGAGTTCTGATTCTTGGGGGATCTCTTAAGGGGTGTGGACCCAGCACAAACTGCAGCCGCTCAGTGCTGACTCTGGTGCGCGGGACAGAGGAGAAAAGGGTCGCCTGAGTGCCCACACCAGAGCAGCAGTTCCCTGGAGGTAGATCAACAGCCGTTTTTTCTTTAACGGCAGAACGCTCACTTCTGGATACTCTGAGGCCACACCCCCTGTCTCCCTGGGCAACCAGAGGAGGCCACCGGTGTCACGGCTCACAAACCCAGAAGCCTCCAGGGCGGGGCCGACCCAGAGAGGTGTTCAGACGCAATTCTCCAGCAGCAAAGACGTTTGAACTCAAAACAGCCCGTCTCCTGTAGGCGATGACAGGAACAGAGACAGAACCTCACAAAGTTGTCTGTTCTGTTCTGTTCTGTTAGCAGCATCCATCAGGGACGGGGCTAAGCCTGAGTGAACACCTCCTTCCCATCACCTGCATCAAACACTCAAAGATGTCAGGCCCCATCTCCTCCTGCTAGATAGCGGCAGTCTGCGGGGGCCTGGCAGACTTCCTCGCGATTCAGGCAGGTGCAAACCCCTGGAGTGTCTGTTCACTGCAGGCAACTGGGTTAGCCATCTGCAGAGATACCAGTGACTGGGTCCGACGGAGGGGCAAAGTGGGGAAGGAGACGTCAACCTTCCCAGACTGCTCTGTTTGCGGGGTGGCTCCTCCTGACTCCACGCTGCACTGGGGTGAGCTGTCTCAGAGGAGTCACCAGGCCCCTGTGATCCAGTTCCCAGAGACCTCTTGAACCCTTCCACCTGAGACAAGTGCCGATTGAGACAGTTGATTCGGACCTTTTGAACTGGGCTAATAGACTGAGGACTTTTCAGGTGGTGCCCTGGGTGTGCGATTGTAGGAAGGTTTGATTCTCCTTTTCCAACTGGGGCCAGAGGTGGGCAGGCGGGGTGACTTAATTGCTGATTTTTTCACACAGCTGAGACTTCAAGCCAGAGTAGAAGTTGCAATAGGATCGAACAGAAACCAGCTGAAAACAAGACAGAACCACTTTGCTCCACCACACCAGACAGGGCCCCAGTTTCTCAGGCCACAACACTGTACGGGCCCTCGATAAAACCCCAGGGGAAAAACCAAAGGGAGTAAACCATGGGGCGGAATCAGCGGAAAAACTCTGGTAACATGAATAACCAGAATAGATCAACCCCCCCAAGAAAAGATATGGCAGATGTGATTGAAGATCCCATTCATAAACAACTGGCTGAGATGTCAGAAGTCGAATTCAGAATTTGGTTTGCAGACAAGATTAATAAAATGGAATTAGGAATTCGAGGAGAAATTCAAAAGTTGTCTCAAGAATTTAAGGAATTTAAAGACAAAACCACCAAAGACTTAGACACACTGAAACAAGAACTTACAGCCCTCAAAGATATGAAAAATACAGTAGAATCCCTCAGTAACAGAATGGAGCAAGCAGAAGAAAGGATTTCTGACATTGAAGATAAAGTCTTCGAACGCTCCCAATCTCTCAAAGAGGAAGAGAAATGGAGAGCAAAAACGGATCACTCACTCAGAGAGCTCTCAGATAATTCGAAAAAACATAACATAAGGGTTATAGGAATTTCGGAGGCTGATGACGTGGCAGCCAAGGGCACAGAGGCCCTTCTACATGAAATTATGAAAGAAAATTTTCCAGACATGCCTAGAGAATCTGAAATTCAGATAGCAGACAGCTTCAGAACCCCAGCACGATTCAACCCCAAAAAGCCATCTCCCAGACATATCATAATTAGCTTCACTAAAGTTAACATGAAAGAGAAGATTCTCAAAGCAGCCCGGCGAAAGAAAACTATAACGTACAAAGGTAAGAATATTAGAATAACTGCAGATCTCTCTGCTGAAACTTTTCAAGCAAGAAGAGGCTGGTCATCAACTTTTAATCTCCTAAAGCAAAAAAACTTTCAACCCAGGATCTTGTATCCAGCTAAACTGAGTTTCATCTATGATGGAGAAATTAAATACTTCAATGACATTCATATGTTGAAAAAATTTGCCATAAGTAAACCAGCTCTTCAGGATGTTCTCAGACCTATCCTCCACAATGACCAACCCAATCCTATACCACAAAAGTAAACTCACTCAGAAACTTCGGATCAAACTCCAACTTCCACACTGGCGAAAGGATTAAAAATGTCCACTGGACCTTTGAAAAACTCGATACCCAAAATTCCACCAGACTTATCCTTACTCTCCATCAATGTGAATGGCTTAAACTGTCCTCTAAAGAGGCATAGGTTAGCTGACTGGATACAAAAACTTAAGCCAGATATTTGTTGCATACAAGAGTCACATCTCAACTTAAAAGACAAATACAGACTCAGGGTGAAAGGATGGTCATCCATATTTCAGGCAAATGGTAATCAGAAAAAAGCAGGTGTTGCAATTTTATTTGCAGATACAGTAGGCTTTAAACCATCAAAAGTAAGGAAGGACAAGAATGGTCACTTCATATTTGTTAAGGGTAATACTCAATATGACGAGATCTCAATTATTAATATCTATGCACCCAACCAGAATGCACCTCAATTTATAAGAGAAACTCTAACAGACATGAGTAACTTGATTTCCTCCAGCTCCATAATCGTTGGAGATTTCAACACTCCCTTGGCAGTGTTGGATCGATCCTCCAGAAAGAAGCTGAGCAAAGAAATCTTAGATTTAAACCTAACCATCCAGTATTTAGATTTAGCAGACATCTACAGAACATTTCATCCCAACAAAACTGAATACACATACTTCTCATCAGCCCACGGAACTTACTCCAAAATTGATCACATTTTAGGTCACAAGTCTAACCTCAGTAAATTTAAAGGAATAGAAATTATTCCATGCATCTTCTCGGACCATCATGGAATAAAACTTGAATTGAGTAACAACAGGAATCTGCATACCCATACAAAAACATGGAAGTTAAATAACCTTATGCTGAATGATAGCTGGGTCAGAGATGAGATTAAGAAAGAAATCACCAATTTTTTGGAACAAAATGACAATGAAGACACAAGCTATCAGAACCTCTGGGACACTGCAAAGGCAGTTCTAAGAGGGAAATTTATAGCACTGCAAGCCTTCCTCAAGAGAACGGAAAGAGAGGAAGTTAACAACTTAATGGGACATCTCACGCAACTGGAAAAGGAAGAACATTCCAACCCCAAACCCAGTAGAAGAAAAGAAATAACCAAAATTAGAGCAGAATTAAATGAAATTGAAAACAAAAGAATAATACAACAGATCAATAAATCAAAAAGCTGGTTTTTTGAAAAGGTCAATAAAATAGATAAACCTCTGGCCAACCTAATCAGGAAAAAAAGAGTAAAATCTCTAATATCATCAATCAGAAACAACAAAGACAAAATAACCACAGACTCATCAGAAATCCAAAAAATCCTTAATGAATATTACAAGAAACTTTATTCTCAGAAATATGAAAATCTGAAGGAAATAGACCGATACTTGGAAGCACGCCACCTTCCAAGACTTAACCAGAATCAAGTGGAAATGTTGAACAGACCCATAACAAGTTCAGAAATAGCATCAACTATACAAAACCTCCCTAAAAAGAAAAGCCCGGGACCAGATGGTTTCACGTCAGAATTCTACCAAACCTTTAAAGAGGAATTAGTACCTATATTACTCAACCTGTTCCAAAATGTAGAAAAAGAAGGAAGACTACCCAACACGTTCTATGAAGCAAATATCACCCTGATCCCCAAACCAGGAAAAGACCCAACAAGAAAAGAAAATTATAGACCAATATCACTAATGAATATAGATGCAAAAATATTCAACAAGATCCTAACAAACAGAATCCAGCAACACATCAAACAAATTATACATCATGACCAAGTTGGTTTTATCCCAGGGTCTCAAGGCTGGTTCAATATACGTAAATCTATAAATGTAATTCAGCACATAAACAAATTAAAAAACAAAGACCATATGATTCTCTCAATTGATGCAGAAAAAGCTTTTGATAATATCCAGCATCCCTTCATGATCAGAACACTCAAGAAAATTGGTCTAGAAGGGACTTTTCTTAAACTGATAGAGGCTATCTACAGCAAACCCACAGCCAATATCATATTGAATGGAGTTAAATTGGAATCATTTCCACTCAGATCAGGAACCAGACAAGGCTGCCCATTGTCTCCATTGCTTTTCAACATTGTAATGGAAGTTTTAGCCACCGCAATTAGGGAAGAAAAGGCGATCAAGGGTATCCATATAGGGTCAGAAGAGATCAAACTCTCGCTCTTCGCAGATGATATGATTGTGTATCTGGAAAACACTAGGGACTCTACTACAAAACTCCTAGAAGTGATCAAGGAATACAGCAGCGTCTCAGGTTACAAAATCAACATTCATAAATCGGTAGCCTTTATATACACCAACAACAGTCAAATTGAAAAAGCAGTTAAGGACTCTATCCCATTCACAGTAGTGCCAAAGAAGATGAAATATTTGGGAATTTACCTAACAAAAGACGTGAAAGATCTCTATAAAGAGAACTATGAAACTCTAAGAAAAGAAATAGCTGAAAATGTTAACAAATGGAAAAACATAACATGCTCATGGCTAGGAAGAATCAACATTATCAAAATGTCCATACTACCCAAAGCAATATATACTTTCAACGCACTCCCTATTAAAGCTCCACTGTCATATTTTAAAGATCTTGAAAAAACATTACTTCGTTTTATATGGAATCAGAAAAAACCTCGAATAGCCAAGACATTACTCAGAAATAAAAACAAAACAGGAGGAATCACACTACCAGACCTCAGACTTTACTACAAATCGATAGTGATCAAAACAGCATGGTATTGGCACAAAAACAGAGAAGTAGATATCTGGAATAGAATAGAGAACCAAGAGATGAATCCAGCTACTTACCGCTATTTGATTTTTGACAAGCCAATTAAAAACATTCAGTGGGGAAAAGATTCCCTATTTAACAAATGGTGCTGGGTGAACTGGCTGGCAACCTGCAGAAGACTGAAATTAGACCCACACCTTTCACCATTAACTAAGATAGACTCTCATTGGATTAAAGATTTAAACTTAAGACATGAAACTATAAAAATACTAGAGGAGAATGCAGGGAAAACCCTTGAAGAAATTGGTCTGGGTGAGTATTTCATGAGGAGAACCCCCCGGGCAATTGAAGCAGCTTCAAAAATACACTACTGGGACTTGATCAAACTAAAAAGCTTCTGCACAGCTAAGAACACAGTAAGCAGAGCAAGCAGACAGCCCTCAGAATGGGAGAAAATATTTGCAGGGTATAACTCTGACAAAGGTTTAATAACCAGAATCCACAGAGAACTCAAACGCATCAGCAAGAAAAAAACAAGGGATCCCATCGCAGGCTGGGCAAGGGATTTGAAGAGAAACTTCTCTGAAGAAGACAGGCGCACGGCCTTCAGACATATGAAAAAATGCTCATCATCTTTAATCATCAGAGAAATGCAAATCAAAACTACTTTGAGATATCATCTAACTCCAATGAGACTAGCCTATATCACAAAATCTCAAGACCAGAGATGTTGGCGTGGATGCGGAGAAAAGGGAACACTTCTGCACTGCTGGTGGGAATGCAAATTAATACATTCCTTTTGGAGGGATATATGGAGAACACTCAGAGATCTAAAAATAGATCTGCCATTCAATCCTGTAATTCCTCTGCTGGGCATATACCCAGAAGACCAAAAATCACAACATAACAAAGATATTTGTACCAGAATGTTTATTGCAGCCCAATTCATAATTGCTAAGTCATGGAAAAAGCCCAAGTGCCCATCGATCCACGAATGGATTAATAAATTGTGGTATATGTATACCATGGAATACTATGCAGCCTTAAAGAAAGATGGAGACTTTACCTCTTTCATGTTTACATGGATGGAGCTGGAACATATTCTTCTTAGTAAAGTATCCCAAGAATGGAAGAAAAAATATCCAATGTACACAGCCCTACTATGAAACTAATTTGGGACTCTCACATGAAAGCTATAACCCAACTACAACTTAACAATAGGGGGAAGTGGGAAAGGGGGGGTGGGTAGAGGGAGGGGAATCGGTGGGATCACACCTGTGGTGCATATTACAGGGGTATTTGCGAAACTTGGTAAATGTAGAATATAAATGTTTTGGCACAGTAACTGAGATAACGCCGGAAAGGCTATGTTAACCACTGGGATAAAAATGTGTCAAATGGTTTATGAAGTGAGTGTATGATGCCCCATAATCATATCATTGTATACACTTATGATTTAATAAAAAAATTAAAAAAAAAAAAAAAAAAAAAAAAAAAGAATTTTTTGAATTTCTGAGGAGTCTGTTGTTATTTTGTCTTTGTTATTTCTGATTGATGAAATTAGAGATTTTATTCTTTTTTTTTTTTTCATGGTTAGGTTAGCTAAAGGTTTATCTATTTTATTAACCCTTTCAAAAAACCAACTTTTTGATTTATTGATCTGTTGTATAATTCATTTGTTTATAATTCAATTTCATTTAATTCTGCTCTAATTTTGGTTATTTCTCTTCTTCTACTGGGTTTGGGGTTGGAATGTTCTTCCTTTTCCAATTGCTTGAGATGTTCCATTAAGTTGTTAACTTCTTCTCTTTCCATTCTCTTGAGGAAGGCTTGCAGTGCTATAAATTTCCCTCTTAACACTGCCTTTGCGGTATCCCAGAGGTTCTAATAATTCATGTTTCATTGTTGTTTTGTTCTAAAAATTTGTCAATTTCCTTCTTAATCTCATCTCTGACTCAGCTATCATTCAGCATAAGGTTATTTAACTTCCATGTTTTTATATGAGTATGCAAATTCCTGTGGTTAGTGAGTTTAACTTTTATTTCATGGTGGTCTGAGAAGATGTAAGGAATAATTTCTATTCCTTTAAATTTACTGAGGTTAGACTTGTGACCTAACATGTGATCGATTTTTGGAGTATGTTCTGTGGGCTGATGGGAAGTATGTGTGTTCAGTTTTGTTGGGATAAAATGTTCTGTAGATGTCTGCTAAATCCAAATGTTGGATGGTTTGGTTTAAATCTAAAATTTCTTTGCTCATCTTCTTATTGGAGGATCTATCCAACACTGCCAAAGAAGTGTTGAAATCTCCCACTTATGGAGCTGGAGGAAATCAAGTTGCTCATGTCTGTTAGAATTTCTCTTAAAAATTGAGGTGCATTCTGGTTGGGTGCATAGATATTAATAATTGAAATCCCATCATATTGACTATTACCCTTAACAAATATGAAGTGACCATTCTTATTCTTCCTTACTTTTGTTGGTTTAAAGCCTATTGTATCTGCAAATGGAATTGCAACACCTGCTTTTTTCTGATTACCATTTGCTTGAAATATGGATGACCATCCTTTCACCCTGAGTCAATATTTATCTTTTAAGGTAAGATGTGACTCTTGTATACAGCAAATATCTGGCCTGAGTTTTTGTATCCAGTCAGCTAACCTGTGCCTCTTTAGGGGACAGTTTAAGCTGTTCCCATTAATGGATAATATTGATAAGTCTAGTAAAATTTTGGGTATCGAGTTTTTCAAAAGTCCAGTGGACATTTTTATTCCTTTCACCACTGTGGAAGTTGGAGTTTTATCAAAAAGTTTCTGAGTGACTTTACTTTTCTTGTAGAGGATTGGGCTGGTCATTATGGAGGATAGGTCTGAGAATATCCTGAAGAGCTGGTTTGGTTATGGCAAATTTCTTCAACATATGAATGCCATTAAAGTATTTAATTTCTCCATCATAAATGAAACTCAGTTTAGCTGGATACAGGATCAGGAGTTGAAAATTATTTTGCTTCAGGAGATTAAAAGTCGATGACCACCCTCTTCTGGTTGAAAAGTTTCAGCAGTGAGATCTACAGTCATTCTAATATTCTTCCCTTTGTAAGTAATGGATTTCTTACGTCTGGCTACTTTCACAATTTTCTCCTTTATATTAACTTTAGTGAAGTTAATTATAATATCCCTGGGGGATGACTTATTCAGATTGAGTCATGCTGGGGTTCTAAATCTGTCTGCTATCTGAATTTCAGAATCTCTTGGCATGTCTGGAAAATTCTCTTTCATAATTTCATGGAGAAGGGCCTCTGTGCCTTGCGAGGCCACTTCATCACTTTCAGGGATTCCAATGAAGTGGATATTACCCTTCTTCGAATTATCCCAGAGCTTTCTGAGAGAATGATCCATTTTTGCTCTCCATTTCTCTTCCTCTTTGAGAGTTTGGGAATGTTCAAAGGCTTTGTCTTCAATGTCAGAAATCCTTTCTTCTGCTTGCTCCAGTCTGTTACTAAGGGATTCTACTGTATTTTTCAGATCTTTGAGGGCTGCAAATTCTTGCTTAAGTGTGTCAAAATCTTTGGTGGTTTTTTCTTTAAATTCATTAAATTCTTGAGACAAATTTTGAATTTCTCTTTGAATTTCTAATTCAAAATTTTCCTCCATTCTATTAATCTTGTTTGCAATCCAAATTCTGAATTTGATTTCTGACATCTTGGACAGCTGTTTATGAATGGGATCTTCAGTTGCATCTTCCCGTCTTTCCTTGGGCGGGTTGATCTATTCTGGTTATTCATGTTACCAGAGTTTTTACGCTGATTCTTCCCCATGATTATTTTTCACCATTTGACTTTTCCCCTGGAGCTTTGTCGAGGACCGGTACAGTGCTACAGCCTGATAAACTGGGGACCTGTGCTGGGGCTAAGTGCCTCTGTCTTGTTTTCAGCTGGTCTCTGTTCAACCCTATTGAAACTGTTACTCTGGGTTGAAGTCTCAGCTTTGGAGAAATACCAGCAATTAAGTCACCCCACGCCCACAGGTAACCATTGGAAAAGGAAAATCAAACCTTCCTACAACCACACACCCAGGGCACCACTTGAATAGTCCTTGGGTGATTGGCTCAGTTCATAAGGTCCAAATCAATTGTCTCAGTCAGCACCTGTCTCAGGTGGGAGAGTTTAAAAGGTCTCTGGTAAATAGATCGCAGTGGTCTGCTGACAACTCAAATATGACTTGCTCCGGTGCTCCATGAACTCAGGAAGACCTACCCAGCAAATCGATTAGTCTGGGAAGTTTGATGCCTCCTTCCCCACCTTGAACCTCTGTCACATCCAGTCACTGATAGCCCTGCATGGCTGCGGCCCTGTTGCCTCCAATGAGCAGATACTCCAGGAGTTTGCACCTGCCTAAATCACAAGGAAATCTATATCTGCTCAGCCAGGCCGCTGCTCTCTGCCTCTATCCAACAGGGGAAGGTGAGGCCTGACAACCTCAGGTGATTGATGGAGGCTGGGGAGTGTTCTCTCAGTTCTAGCCCCACCCCTGATTGATGTTACTGACAGAACAAACAACTTTGTGGAAATTTGTTTCTGTCCCTGCTAAATTCCCCTGCAGAAGAGAAGCTGTTTTGAGTTCCCAGAACCTGTGCCTCAGACCCTATCTTTGTTCCCACAGGTTTGTATTCGCAGCATGGTTAGCTGTAAGTTCTAGCCTCCTGCCTTCCTTTGTCTATAGGTTGATGATCCCCTGAGGGCCAGGTGCATCTTAGGCTCTGTAAAATGGTCCTCTTGGTCAGCCCCACCCTGGGAATCTCCCAGCTCTGTGCGTGAGTTTTCTGGTCCCTGTGCTCTACCCAGGCTGGTACTGCCTCAGCCGAACCCTTTACTCACGGGGCCTGCATTTCCATTTCAGATCTGTTCCACGGTGGTTGCCACCTGAGAAGATGCCCAGCCTCCTCTGGTTGCCCAAAGAGACAGGGGGTGTGACTTCAGAATATCCATGGGTGACCACTATCCATGGGTGCTGCTGTGCACCCCGAGGCACCGTCGCTCCAGCGTGGTTCCCTCTCAGCCGACCATTCTCTCCTCACTCCTGTGCCGCAGAATCAGCACTGAACTGCTGCAGTCCAGGCCCTGTCCACACCCCTCGAGAAATCACCCAAGCATCTGGACTCCTGGGGGACAGGCCTCCAGACCTCAGAGTTAGAGTGGAGGGGAGTACCGGGAGCTCAGAATTGCAGGTAGAGAATATATACAGTTTTATGCCTGGCAGGAGAATGCCATGGCACCCTAGTAGGGGAGGTACGTCCAGTTTTTAGAGGGTATCTCCCATGGAGTGTAGTGGGAGGAACTTTGAACTCTGCTCATTTGTTTGTGGGGAACTCTGAGACATTCTCTTGGGGGAGGGGACTCCCGTCCGCTTGGTGATGGATTTTGTACCTTTTGTTTGTATACTTGGGGTCACAGTTTGCCTCAGTGGGGTTGATGTACGTTCTTCAACCTTCTCTCTTGGTGCAGCTCTAATCCACCAGGTTCTCTATACCTACTTTGTCAAGAATTCTTATTACAGAAAAGTGCTGAATTATGCCAAATGCTTTTTCTATGCCTATTGAAAAAATCATATGGTCTTTGTTTTTGCATCTATTTATGTGTGTTTATAGATTTGTATATATTGAACCATCTTTGCATCTTTGGTTTCAAGCTGACAGGGTCACTGAATTTTTTTTTTTTTTTGATGTGCAGATAAATTCAGTTTAATATGATTTTATTGAGAATCTTTGTATCTATACTTGTAGGGGATATAGGTCTGGAGTTTTCTTTTTAGCTGTGTCCTTTCTTGGCCTTAATATCAAAGTGATGTTGTCTTTATAGAATGATCTAGGAAGGATTCCTTTTTTCTATGTTATGGGATAATTTCTGCACGTAGGTAGAAGTTCTTTGTAGATTTGATAAAATTCAGGGTATAAAACTCTCTGGTGTGGGACTTTCTGGGGTGGCAGATTTTTTTATTGCTGCTTCTATTTCTTCACTTGATATTGGTCTTTTCAGGAGTTCTATTTCTTCCTGTTTGATCATGGGGAGGTTATGTGTTTCCAACAATTTGTTTATTTTCTTCACTTGAAATATTTTTAAGTTTGAGTACAGATATTTTTATAGGGTATAAAGATGATGTTTTATATTTCCTTCATCATTTTTAATTGAGCTTATCAGAGTCCTTTATCTTCTGTTTCTGATTAACTAGAGGCTTGTTAATTTTATCTTTAAAAGAAACACCTTTTTGATTCATGAATATCATATATGCACTATGAATTGTATTTAGTTCTCCTAATCTTGGTTGATCTTAGTTATTTCTTTTCTTCTTCTGGATTTTGGACAGGTTTGCTCTTCCTTTTCTAGTTCTTTGTGATAATTCATTTGATTGCTGATTTATGATCTTTCTGTGCTTTGGAGTCTGAATTTAAG
Organism: Nycticebus coucang; assembly: GCF_027406575.1. NCBI lineage: Eukaryota > Metazoa > Chordata > Mammalia > Primates > Lorisidae > Nycticebus > Nycticebus coucang. The sequence goes on from NC_069796.1 coordinate 6,682,058, forward strand.
GGCATACATTCTCCCCTCATGACTGGTTTTGCTGAATCCCACAGGTTTGGATAACTTGTGTCCCTATTATCATTTAGTTCAAATAATCTTTTTATTTCCTCATGGGCCCAACTATCATTCAGCAATGGGGTATTTAGTTTTCGTGACTTCTTGTAGGGATATTTCTGTTGGAGATTATTTCTGGTTTTATCCAACTGTTGTCTGAAAAGATACGTTGTATAATTTCTATTCTTTTTTTCTTAAATTTGTTGAGACATGTCTTGTGTCCCAGGATGTGATCAATTCTAGACAATGTCATGTGTGGATGAGAATTTACACTCAGTAGTTTGAGGGTAGAATTTTCTGTCAATGTCTGTTAGGCCCATTTGTTCTCGAGCTTTGTTTAAATCCATTGCTGCTTTATTTTCTGTTGGGTGGATCTGTCCAGTGCAGTCAGAGTGTGTTGACATCCCTGCTATTATGGTGGTGCTGTTTGTCATTTTCCTCTTTGTGTCAGGGAGGCCTAAGATTCTTTTGTTGGGTCTTTACATAGTCCTACATTTCTTGTAAGCTTTGTCTGTTCCTCTTATTTCTCTGTTCTTTGTCTTTGACTCACTTGTTTAGCACAAAAGCATTACCCTCCAGTTCTGAGATTAATTCTTCTGCCTAATTGAGCCCATTCTTAATGCTTTTCACTGTGCTTTGTAATTTCCTGAAGTAATTTTTCATCTCCAGAAGTTCTATTGATTTTTCTTTAATACTGTAATTTCTTTAGAGAATTTTCATTCATTTCCTGCATTATTTTGTGGCTTCTTTGGGTTGAGTTTCTATTTTCTCTAGAATTTCATTGAGCATCCTGACAATCCATGTTTGAAATTCTTCATCCGTCATTTTAATCATTGCATTTAGACTGGTATCCATTGGTTAAGAGTTAGTGTTTTATTTAAGGGGTGACCTTTAACTTTGATTCTTCATATTTACAGAGTATATTTTCACTGGTTCCTTCTCATCTGGCCTCTCAATCAAGAGCCAATAATCTTGGGCCTGGTTTATGGGTCTGTCTCCAAAATTCCTAATTCACCTGCTGTCTTTGTTCCAGTGAAAAGTTCTGGTTCTGAGTTGCCTTCAGGATACACCAGCAGGTTTGATGAAGCTCCCTAGCTACCTCTGACCTGTTGTCTTCCCTTCTTCCCAAAAGTGGGGTGTGAGTTATGTCCCCCAGTTTCATCTCTGAGATGGTGGATAGGAAATTTGTGTGTTTGAATCCTCCTCATGCTATTTTCTTGAGTTGGAAGGCTCTATTTTAACAATGAGATTGTTACCCTTGTCTATGAATGCAAAGTCCTGCTGTTTGTATGCAAAGGCCAACTGCCAAGGAGTTCTTTTATGCCCATGATAAGCTCTGGTCCCCTTTGGGGCATGCAGATGCTCCAAGTTATAGGACAGACCCTGATCTTCCCAAAGAGTTATTGATTTGTACTCACCTGGGGCTGGGGGCAGGGTGGCACAGGACATGTGAATACCCAGTCTGGTCTGGATTCTGTGATGGTTTTATTGATCCTCAGCCAGGTTCAAAGGTTACTTATCTAGCTTCCACGGGGAGCTGCTGACATGGAGTTCAGGGCAATATCTCCAAGCCCAGGAAAAGTTCTCCCCAAGGTAGAGATCCCATCTTGAGATTGCTAAGTCCCTGAGACCTGTGGCTCCATCCCTGTCCACCAGCTGCTTCTCTGCAGGGATTGAAGTTTATTATCACTATTGCTCCTGGAACTCCTCATCCCTCTCACCTCTGGTCAGTCCACATTTATCTCTTCACCCACCATGGGCTCTCCAGCGACCCCAAGTTCAAGCAGCTCACCTGCTGGGGCGCATCTTGAGTGGCTCAGACAGGCGGGAGGATTTCCAACTGTGGGTCCTCGTCCTATGACCAAACGCACTGCGAGGGAGGTGGGCCTCCCTCTCCACCCAGGTCTCCCCCAGGGCACTTTCCCATTGTTAATAAGCTGGAGCTCAGGAGTCTCCGGGATCAAGCTGACCACCTATAATAGTGGGTTTTGGGAGGAACTGCTCTGGTTCGTCCCCGTACTACAACATTTAGCTGCATTGGAACCAGGGGTTAAGAAAATTCAGTTCCCTTGCCCCAGCCCTCTGCATAGGGCAGGTTCTCCCAGGGGGTTGTGGGCACACCTGCCCCTCTGTCCCTCCCTACCACCAGCTGTGGCTTCCAGAGCTTGCTGGCCACTGGAACCTGGGCCTGTGACCTCTCTCCTGTGTCTTCCCACCCTGCCCTCATGACCAGAGGACATTGGGGTGGGTGCACATGTGTAGCCTACAGGTGAGTGACCACTGCACTTGCCTAGGGAAGAGAAGGCAGGAAGATCAGGTGCATCTGTCCCTTGGGCCTGCCTGAACTGTCACGGGTGATCACACAGTGTGCTGCCTCAGTCCCAGACCACCACTGAGTATTGGCTACACTCTTGGAGACAAGCTGGACTGGGAAGGCACTTTTGCTATGAAGGGGGAGGAGCAGCTACAAGCTAGCTGAAGCCTAAATTGCTTTCTTCAAAGCCAGGAACAGAGGAGGAGTAAGGCACGGGTCTCTGGTCTCCGTGGCACTCACCCCCCAGGATGATCGCTGTGTGTTCCAATGTCAGCTGGAGGCCTTGGGGGTGTGGGGAGAGCAGCGCCCCTAACCTTTCACTGGGCGCTGGGCCTCCTCAGATGTGGTCCATCCCCAATCGGCGCGGCACAGTGGAGTCCCTGGGCTTCTCTGCTATCTCTCCCCTGATCCACATCTGGGCTCTAACCCCTGGCTGCTCCCTGGGTCCCACTTCCCACTCCTCAGATGGCAGGACCAGCCAGGCTGTGTCTAGTCGGCCATCTCCACAGGCTCCTCCCACCTGTCCAGTTCAGAATATGTCACCTGGAGTCAACACCACCCTTCTTTAATCCATCCTAAGATGGGTGTGGATTCTTTTGTTCTTTCAATTTTTCTTTTCTTGATCAAGGCAATCTTACCTGGTTATGATCTATTAACTGCAGTTCATATTCCTGAATCCTTTTCTCCCTGCCTACTTTTCCAAGTATCCAGAGACTGTTAGCTAATTCTCTTGAGTACACATGCTTCTTCCAGACTCTGTGCCCCTGAGAACGATGCATTTCAAAGAGTTTTCTTCTGAGCTTTCTGTTGTCAAAGTACTGGGATGTTTTCACTCATCAATTTGTTTCCAAATTGGTGCTAATAACCTTGCAGAAAAATGCTAAACACAAGGCTTGCAAGATTCAAAGGAGAAACTGTCCTTAAAACAGCACGGTTCCTAACAGGGCAGGGGAGGAAGGATGGTTAAAATCTTGAATAAGACTCCTCAACTAGATGAGGGAGATTCACAACTGTGTCAGAAAACCAGGAAAACATAAATGTTGGGTCACCCAGTACAAAACATGGGATGAGAAGGTTGAATTGGATTTGCAAATTCAAACCTGGAAATGGTTTTCTCTGACAATGTTACGTGCACCAACGCCATGTATATAAATCTTTCATTTAAAAAATATGGAATATTTTGTAAATATTCTCTTAGGCCAGCTAAAACTGTGTATACTGACTGTGGTTATATGTTACTGAAAAAAATCTTCCATATTTTTTGAAGACTTGAGTGTCCTGAATTTGTTTTCCAGAAAAGTCTCATTGTTCATTAGAAATAGATGGAGCTACCTTAACCTCACCAAAGCACATGAGCAAAAAATGAATTTAATGCCAAGCAACTGAAGTATAATATGATTGCATTAATAGGGTGTTAGGCTAGTAAAGACAAGCATAGGGTTTTGAAAGAATTTTGTGAGACCTTTTTAAATTTCCAATTTTCTTTCTCCATTACTCATGTGCACAAAATGCAGCTTGTCACTGACAGTTCTTCAGATAATTCATGTATTAGCTTGAAAGCTACTCATTTGTTTTTCCTGAGAAGACTAATAGCAAACTGCATTATTTTTTAAGATAAAAACTGATTAAACACAATACAATTATTGATAAAAATACATTTCGTGCAGAAGAACTTAGCTGTAAATAAAAAAATTTCATATTTTCATCATATGGCAATGATCATAGAGAAATAAAATGACTGAATTACCCTCTTGTTTAAAAAGAAATGGATTAGTTATTTTTTCCCATAAGGAATCCCTTAATATAAAATGTATTAGTATAAGAAGTTTGTATAAATATTTTAGATATTACTGACAGACTTTTACCTATCTCTGTGTATACTGACTGTGGTTATATGTTACTGAAACTAACATTCCAATCAGCACAGCAAAAATGACAATTTTATACTGTCTTCTTCAAAGTTGTCAACCATAGATGTGTGCTGACTTCATCGAGTTGACTATGGTCAACATATTGAAAATTCCTCTTTTGTCATTTTATAAGCCGTTTCATAAGCTTTATGAGATGAGAAATAAAACCAGTCCCATTATTTTGTAAGTACACTTCTTTTGACCAAAAGCTCATTATGAACAAAACAAAACTCCGAACCTACTCCAAATTATCTCTGCATCATGCTCATAACCTCAGCACAATGTTCAATAGAAGTTTATTGGGTGTGTTGGCTTCAGTCATTGAGAGCGGTAATGATGAAATGTCATCAGTTTTTGTAAATATTCTCTTAGGCCAGCTAAAACTCAGGCTATCCGGAAGGTTGTATTAGTTTCCAGACAGGATGGCAATGAAAATCTCTTTTCTGAATGCTACAGTAAAAAATAGAAAGTTTTTAAATTGAGGGTTTTTGGTTAATGTCGCACATCAAAAAATATGAATATGTGACAAATACTTTGTCTTTTTGACTAATATTTAAATATTGTAGAATATAGTAGGCAACAAAATGTTTTGCTAGTGTCTTTTACCTGCATTAGGAAAAACTATGACAATAAATTGATGAAGACTGATTGCTACGAAAGTGACCTGTAACATTAAATGTTATTTCTAATCAGTACATTCCAGGGTCATTTGTATTGTATTTTTTTAACCGCACTATTTTTAATAGGTGTTTTTATGTAATATTTTGTGTATCTCCATACACACATATACATACACATACATGTGTATATATATGCCTTTGGCATTTCAGAGATTTGTACGTACCTTAAAGCGCAAACCTTGTAAATCTTTAAATATTCATTTTGTTTGTTGTTTCTAAATTACATGAAACGCCAGTTTCAGGCTTTGTTTTGTGGATAATCAGACACACCAAAAGTCACCACCACAGAATCGTTATTTAGTGAGAGGCCTTAAGCATGGAAATTGTTAAATTTTGCTAACCACAGTGGTGAATGATTTATTCACAGTGGTAATAGAAGTATTTGGACCACTTACAGAAAACAAATTATGTAGTTACCTTACTACAGTTATGATATACCATTATTTTATTAAAAATGGTAATTTTTTTTTTTTTTAACTTGCTGCTTTGGCTCATCTTCCCCTCACCCAAAACAGGTTTTACCAATCTAGGAAAAAAGTAGACATTTTGATCTGGTACACAAAAAATATGGCTATTCTTGGTTTCATTTATTTTAATTTAAAGAATATACATGTCCTCTGTACTTCCTAGGATTGAGTTATCATTAAAAATTATGAAAGGCTGTCTATGTATGATAGCAAATATTTCAGAAACAGTTATATTGAAATGCTTTCAAAGCAATATTGTTTAGCAAGTATTGAGTGTTTATTTTTCGTACCCTGTGATTTGCAAGAACTTATCTCACCAAAAAACGATTAATACACTTATTAGATACATTTTAATGGTGGACAAATCTTGGATTCTTCAACATGGCTTCTAACTTACAAGAGTGCTATCTAAATAAAAAGGTCATTTTTAAAAACTAACCATTTCCAAGTCTCCAAATAGCTTAATGTAATACAAACCCCTGCATTCACAGAATTTCAAAGAAAGAAGAAAACTGAAAAGTTAGCAGGAAAGAAGGTTAAGTTTTGTGAAAGATATTTAAAAGCAGTAATATTCAGTATAGACTATTTTGTGACAGAAATAATTAAAAACAATTTTTAGGGATATTATATATGGAAGCATTAAGTAATGAAAGAAGAGTAGTTTTTCTAGGAAAAAATAATGTTTATGATGGCCCCAGTAAGAGAGGAGTGAAAAATATAGATTGTTTCAAAGAAGTTATCTGAAATATAAAACTCACATATACAAAAATTTTATTTTAATCTTTGATTTTTTAAATTAGTTTCAGCAATTCAAATTCAATGTTGTTTTAGTGACCGGCCATGACCATACTTATCTACACCTTCCCGCTAAATTTGTGTGAATGTACATGTGTGTCCATGTGCTTTCTGTTTTTCACACTTACATTTTTTATCTATATTCCCATATTTGGCATTAAATTATTACTTTCTAAGTAGGTATTGTAGCTTATAATTAGGCATTTTCATGGCATATCTTGTATAGTGTATTCTGGACTTATTTTGTAAACATTTAAAATTGTGCTGGGAAGGCAAGCTAGATATTAGAACCTTTGATTTGCAGATGTTAAGGACAGCTGTGATAGTGAAAGCTAATAGTAGGAAAACAATCTACTAAAAATATAATGGACTAGAATGACCACGTGTGAAAAAGAAAAGCACAGGCAGACACGTGTGCACATGACTATATCTGCCTTTTCTTAACCTAGCTAGCTGAAAAAAACAGACACCAATTCATGGGGGCATGCCTGTCCTTCCTGTTTTTGTTGTTTCCTAGTGGTGCTGGCCAGTTCGGCACATTCTGTAGTTTCTAATATTTAGAAACTTTTAAGGTTTTTCTAAGATCAAGAAAATTTCTTTATGTGATGATATTCTCTAAACGAGGAAAAGCGTAAAGTTTGGGGCTTCAGTCAAACTCAGCAAGCCTCCAATATGCGTACAATTTAATCAAAATCAGTTTACTTCCCAGGCAGACCCAGCTTGAGAGTGAATTACTTAGACTACGCCTTCAATAAGCTCTAACACACAGTCACAGAGACACACACCCACACATCCTCACCAATACTCTTGAAGCCTCACTGACTTTTACCTCCGCATAAGTTCTAGAGCCAGCAGTGGCATAAGGAAAAGTGAATCTAAATTGCAAATGTTATGTTTTCCAAATACATGTGTAGAGTGTAGGTGTCCGAAATAATTATATATCGTCATTCCTCCCTTGCTATACCATTACAAAACAATTTTAGATTTTTAAAAATAATAAATTAGTTTTTTTAATTGATGGAAAATTTATATGTACTTACCATGCAAAAAATGATATTTTGAAAAAATACATGGAAGAATGATTAAACATATATGAATAACAAATGCATTCTTCACATTGTATTATTTTTATGCGGGAAAAACTTTACATTCCTCAGCATTTTTCAAGCATACACTACTAGCTCTATTATTGTCAATAGTCACCATCTTGTACAATAGATTTCTTGAACTTATTTCTCCTATTGTACCGGCATTTTGTATTCACTAATAAACATTTTTCCACACTCACACCAACCAGCTCAGCCTCTGGTAATCATCATTCTATTTTCTACTTCTGTGAGGTCAACTTTTTTGGATTCTGCATGTAAGTGAGATCATACAGTATTTGTTTTCTGTCTCTGGCTTTTTTCACCAACATAAAGTCCTCCAGGAGGTTCATCCATGTTGTCATGCATGAGAGGATTTCCTTCTGTTGATGGATGAAATAGTGTTCCATTATGCATACACATCGTTTTCTCTATCCACTCCTCTGTGGATGGACACTTAGGCTGATTCCATATCTTGGCTCTTGTGAATAATGCTACGATCAACATATTGATTACAAATATGATTTCATTTCCTTCAGATATATATACATATGTATCCAGTAGTAGAATCACTGAACCATATGGCAGTTCTATCTTTAACATTTCTAGAAACTGCCATACTATTTTTCTGAGTGGTACCACACTACTATACTTCACGTCCCCATCAACAGTGTTCCAGACTTCTCCTTTCTCTGCATCCTTGTCAACACATTTTATCTTTTGTATTTTTGATCATAGTCATTCTAACTTTTTTTTTTAATTTGCAACTCTCTGATTTGGGCAATTGAGGCTTTTTTCATCCACATAGTAGATATTTATATGCTTTTTCATTTTTTGGAGAAATGTCTATTTGGGTCTTTTGGCCAGATTTAATTAATGGTTTTTATTTATTGCCATTGAGATATTTTTGTTCCTTATATGTTTTTGATATTAAGCCTTATCAGATGTGTGGTTTGAATTCTGTAGGTTGTCTTTTTTTTCTCTGTTGAGATTTCCTTTGCTGTGAAGAGCTTTTTATTTTGCTGCAATTTCATTTCCCTACTTCTGCTTTTGTTGCCTGTGCATTTGTGGCCATGTCCAAAGTTCCTGCCCAGAATCATGTCCTGGATCTTGTTCTCATATTTTCTTCTAGAGTTTCATAGTTTTGGATTTTACATGTAGGTTTGTAATTTATAATGAGTTACTCTCTGTGTATACTATTAGGTAAGGGTCTAATGTTATTCTTCTACATACAGCTTTCACAATACAATTTTCTAGAAAAACTGGCCATTCTTCGTTATTTATTCTTAGCACCTATGGTGAAAATCAGTGTAAATGTATTCATTTCTGGGCTCCCCAGAATGTTCAAATTATGTTACAATGTAATATAATGTTCAAATTATATTACAAAGTTATAGTGAATAAACAGCATGTCACTGCTCTAAAAATCAGACACAGATTGATTGTTCCATGGATCTATGTGTCTGATTTTTAGAGCAGTGACATGTGTTTTATTCACTATAGCATTGTAATATAATTTGAAATTAGATTGTGTGATGCTTTCAGTTTAGTTCTTTTTGCTCACCATTGCTTTGGCTCCTCAAGTCTTATTTGGTTCCATAAAATTTTAGGATCATTTCTTCTGTTTGTGTGATGAACATTACTGATATTACGATTAAGAGTGCTTTGAATTCTAAGTTACCTTGGACATGATGGAAACTTAAACAGCATTAATTCTTCTAACACATAAACATATCTTTCCATTTATTTGAATCTTTATTACATTTCACTAATGTTTTCTAGTTTTCAGTTGAGAATTTTTCAAATTCTTTAATAAATTTTTTCCTAATTATTTTCTTTCTTATAATTATCATAAATTGGATTATTTTCTTGATTTTTTTTTTCCCAGATAGTTTACTAGGCAAGTATAGCAACAGAATTGATTTTTGTATGTGTTTTTGTTTGCAACCCATAACTTTACTGAATTTGCTTAATACTTGTTAACAATTTCTAGGTTGAAACTTAAGGGTTTTTACGTATAAAATCATGTTGTTGCAAAGAGCAACAATTTAATTTCTTCATTTCAAATCTGGATACACTTTTTATTCTTCCTTTTACCTAATTTTGATCGTTAGAATATCCATCACTGTATTGAATGTAAGTGGCAACATTGTCTTAGGGAAAAATCTTTAAGCTTTTCACAGTTAAGTATGATGTCAGTTATGGATTGACATCCATGCACTTTCTTAGGTTGAAGTACATTTTTCTATAATTCTTATTTTTTTATTAAATCATAGCTGTGTACATTAATGCAACCATGGGTACCATGCGGTGGTTTTACATACAATTTGAAATATTTTCATCACACTGGTTAACATAGCCTTCCTGGCTTTTCCTTAGTTATTGTGTTAAAACATTTATAATCTACATTTAGTAAGTTTCACATGTACCCTTGTAAGATGCACCGTAGGTGTGTTATTTTGTTGAGAATTTTTATAATGAAAGAATGTTGAATTTTGTCAAATGCCTTTTCTACAAGTATTGAAGTGAGCATGTAGTTTTTGCCCTTTATTCTGTTAATGTGACATTTCACAGTTGCTGATAGAGGTACATTGAACAATCTTTTCATTCCTGGAATGAATACTACTCGATCACGTTGAATACTTTTTTAATTAATTTATTTATTTTAGACAGAGTCTTAGTCTGCCACCCTGAGTAGAGTGCCATGGCATTATAGCTCACAGCAACCTCAAACTCTGGGGCTGAAGTGATCCTATTGCCTCAGCCTCTTGAGTAGCTGGGAATACTGGCGCATGCCACCATGCCCATATGTTTGTTTTCTAATTTTTAGTAGAGACGGGGTGTCATTTTTGCTTAAGGTGGTCTTGAACTCCTGTGCTCAAGCAATCCACCCACCTCAGCGGCCTGGAGTGCCAAGATCATAGGTGTGAACCACTGTGCCCAGCCTGAAAGATCTTTTTAAAAACTTCAGAATATTGTAGGGGTACAAAGATTTGGTTACATAAATTGCTTTTGTACTGCTGGACTCAAAGTTATAATTGTGGCCATCACCTAGACAATGTGCACTGCACTCATTAGGTGTGAATTTATTCTTCCCTTCCCTTCTTCCCCTCTTCCATCCATTTGGAATTGATGAATGTTATTTCCATATGTTTACATAAGTGATCATAGACAAGTTCCAATTTAATAGTATTGTAGTGTTTGCTTTTCCAGTTTTGTGACCCTTCACTTAGAAGCATGGTGTCCAGTTCATTCAGATTGTTACAATAGATACTCTACCATTTTTTATGGCTTATTAGCACTCCATGTACTGCTGTAACTGTGCTACACCAGTAACCACATTTGTTAATCTACTCATGTATTGATGGGCATTTGGGTTGTTTCCACATCTTTGCAGTAATGAATCATACTGTTATAAACATCTGGATGTAGGTGTCTTTTCGTTTTTATAAAATGTCTTTTTTTTCCTTTGGCTAAATACCTAGTGGGGTTGTTCGATCCATGGTAGGTCGACTTTTAGTTCTTTGACCAATCTCCATATTACTTCCTGTAGAGGTTGTACTAGTTTGCAGTCCACTGAAATTGTGTGAGTTTTCCTGTCTTTCTGCATCCACGCCAACCTCTATGGCTTTGGAATTTGTTGGTAAAAGCCATTCTCATTGGAATTAGATGGCATTTCATTATAGTTTGGATTTGCATGTCCCTAATAATAAGAGATATTGAGAATTTTTTCATATGTTTGTGGGCCATTAATCTGTCTTCTTTTGAAAAGTATTTGTTCATGTCCTTTGTCCACTTTTTTAATAGGGTTTTTTTTTTTTTGCAGTTTTTTTTGGCTGGGGCGGGGTTTGAACCTGCTACCTCCAGCATATGGGGCCAGCGCCCTACTCCTTGAGCCACAGGTGCTGCCCTGTTTTTTTTTGTTGTTGTTGATTTGCATGAGTTCTTATCAATTCTGCTTATCAGACCTCATTGGATCTATAGCCTACAAATATTTTGTCCCATTCTGTATGTTTATTAGCTCAAATAATTGTTTTTGTGGCTGTGCTGAAGCTTTTTAATTTGATCACGTCCCATTTACTTATTTTTATTGCTATAAATGCTTTGGGGTTGTCATATATTCTTTGCCTTGGCCAATGTGTATTACCAAATGACCTTTCCTATATGTTTTTAATTCAATGTAAGCATTTTTATTATTTCAAACTAATAAGAGGATAAAAATGTTTTTGTTATATGGATAGTGTCTATAATGTTTAAGCCCAGGCTAGTCGTGTGTCCATCACCTAATGTTGTTTATTTTATCTGATAGATATGTTTTACATGTCCCCTTGATCCTTACTGATTGTCAGTGACCTTTAGTTCTCTCTGTGCCCATAGATAAGTTCCAAATTATCAAGGAGTACATGTGATGTTTGTTTTCCTATTCCTTCAATATTTCACTCAGGCTAATAATACCTATTTCCATCCAACTTGCTACAAGTAAAAGTATGTCATCCCTTGCATGGCTGAGTAGTACTCTATGGTATGTAGTTACCGCATTTTATTGATCAGCTCATTAAATGATGGGCACTTTGTTTGATTCAACATCTCTGCAATAGTGAATAGTGCTGTAATAAAAATTCAAGTGAAGTTGTCTTTTGATAAATTTACTACCTTTTCTGAGGATAGGTATCTACTAGTGGGATTACTGGGTTCAAAGGCAAGTCTATATTAATTTCCTTGAGAAATCACTGCACTGTTTTCCATAGAGGTTATACAAATTTGCAATACCACCAACAGTATATTCACATCCTTGTCTCTCTTCATTCATGCCAGCATCTATTGTTTTTGGATAGTGTAATAAAAGCCATTCCAATAGTAGGAAGGTTATATCTTTGCATTTTCCTAAATAGTAATGTTGAGCTTTCAGAATTTAAGCAAAGGAGTTATCAGTTAAATACATAATATTTACATAATTGTGTATAAGTTTTCAAAGCAATAGAGAGGGAATAATATTACATAAAAGATTTTGTAGGTGATGCTTAAGTTGTAACATAATAACTGCATAAGATTATCACTTCCTACTGGAATTCATTTATGCCAATAAGTATTTTTTTCTTGAACACTTGTTTTCAAAGAAAGGGAATAATTATAATAGCAATATGTGTCCTAACATTAACTGTAATAAAATATTCATTTATAAAATTTTAGATTAAAAGTTATATCCTTATGAAGAAATAGGAATTAGAGAAAATTTGTGATATAACATAAATACAGTAATACAATAAATAACACAACCATATAGAGAAAACAGAAATATTATGTTTAATAATGTGTTTAATAGTTCAGATATGTTAAATTTTAGACATGTTGAATCTATATTTTTTCTGTGACTGCTTTCATATTCAAAACAATACACAATTTGTTACTTAAAGAATCATATAAATAAAGAAAATATTCATCAATATATGTATGTGTTTGTATATATACATATATATGTATTTGTACATACAGTAGGACACTCTTCTAATAGAAAAATGCTACCATTGGTTGGGCGCCCATAGCACAGTGGTTACAGTGTCAGCACTCACCAAGGCTGATAGGTTCAAACCTAGCCTGGGCCAGTTAAGCAATAATGACAATTACAACACAAAAATACCCAGGTGTTGTAGCAGGCACTTGTAGTCCCAGCTACTTGGGAGGTTGAGGAAAGAGAATTGCTTAAACCCAAGAGTTGGAGGTTGCTGTGAGCTGTGATTCTATGTCACTCTACTGAGGGCCTGAGGACAACGTAGTGAGACTGTGTCTTAAAAAAAAGAAAAGAAAAGTAAAGAGAAAAATGCTACCATCACATCTCAGCATCTTGTGGCCGACAGGACTCGGGTCTCTTTGTTTCTTCACATTTTTGTTCTAGGGCAATGGTATTTCTATCTGATGATTGTTTTATCTTTTGTATTTCTCCATCTACTGATAGGAGAAATGTCACGGGAAGGGATAAAATGTGTCAGGTCAATGTCTTTCCTCTGTGCTCAGATTCTACTGCTAAGTCACCACAGATCCTGACAGAACAAGAACCTAGTTCATTGATTTACAATATGAATGGCCTCTGCCTATTGGTATGAATACACAAAGCAGAGAATCTTTTAGGACTTTGTTATAAAAAGACCAGGATATGAGAAGAATGATCTATAGAAGGGGAGAAAATCCACTCCTTTTTTCACCTAGTGGGTGTCTGTTTTGCAAGTCATTTGATGCTCAAGGAATACAAAACTGCACCTCTTCAGTTTCATTAACAGTTTAAGGGGCCCAAGATAAGATAAAATTGGTAGATGGTCCTAAAGAGAGGTTATTTATAAATCAGTGCCCAGAGTTTAACACAGAAGCGTTTGTCTCTGTGTGTGCACTCAGCTTAACTAGTATGTGCACACACACATCTAGTATAACTGTTTTCTTTTTCTTTTAAAAGAAAATTGTTCTTACTCTTCATTTTAGGGAAAAGATTAGAAATCATTGTGGTTTTAATTCATAGATATTACAATACTCATCCTAAAAGTGGTCTTTGATCTTTAGAGTTTACTTTTCTTCTACTTTTTAATATTACAACCTAGTTTAGTCTAAACTGTCCTCTAACACACTAAACATTTTAAAAGAGGATTTTTTATATGCATTTATCTGACAAGGTGATGCATCCTTTTGAAGTTTTGTCTTCCATCACATCATGATGGCCTGTCACTTATGTGACAGGGGGTTTAAGATGAATGGAGTTAAGGAGAAAGGTCAAATAAAATGCACTGCCAGAGTCTGGCATGACACAATTCATCAAATGAAAGAGCAAAACCCTTTTGGCCTGTAAGCATTCAATTACAAATTGTCAAATGCTCATGGTATTCTAAACTACTGGGATGAACTCAAAGTGAATATTAGCTTCAAATATAGAAAATGGCAATTGAGTTGGTGAAAATAAAGTTAAACACCAAACCTTCCAGTTCCAAGCATTTCTCTTTTTTAGATGGATACCACAATAAATGGCATCTTCACAATTTGATTTTATTATTGGCATTTAAAAGTTTATTCATATTTACAATATAATTTTAGGAATGCTTTAAATAGAACACAAGTCTAACTCAATGGTTTAGAAGATAGGCAATGAACTCACATGCCCAACTATTAAAACGTAGGGTTTTATTTTTTGTTATCTTAGAGTTGGAGACTTGGCAAAAAAATCAAGGAAAATATAAATTTGGATACTCTTAGGGGGAAAGTGGTTGTATTCTAGAGGAAAAGAAAAATGGTATGATGACAAAAGGGGCAAATGTGCTTTTAGTCGAGTGACTAGCTTGATTTAATTACAAACGTTAAGGTTACAAATATGGATGTCAAAGTTACTTGTCAGGGTTTTTTTAAATCTTTTACTATTAAATTTGGAATTTATGTTCCTATGAACATTAAGGGAAATTATCATCAGAGCTCTATGCAGTTAAAAATCAATAATATTTTCGGAAAGACATTATATAATACATAATTTTGACATTAATTCCCATAAAAGCTCATAGGAAAAGATCAATCAACAAAAATAATCATTTGAAAAAATTAAATCTATTGTCCATGGATAACTTTACTTGGAGGAGGTATTTCCTCAATTATTTCTAAAAAATTCTTACAAATACCCTAATTAAATTGTTCTTTGTAAGTTAAAAAAAAAATCGCCTGAACCTTAATTTTTTTTTCAGCCTGATGAAATTTATTTCCCATGTTTGAATTAATGATCTTGTCCTCAACTGTGGAATTTATTTGTTCCTTTCAATAATTCAGACTGATCTTAAAAACACAGAATATTTTTATATTTTAATTTGAATTTGTTAACTGATTCCATGAGTAAAACTAGTCCTAAGAGTCATCCATAATATAAATTAATTCATGATAAACGTGATTTAGTACATATTTTTAACAACTTCCCTTGTGCTATATAAAATTCCAAATGTTACATTTATCAGACATTTCCATATAAATGTAAAATGAGAACAGCTTGTGTATGTAATTTTTTGCATATGCCTTGGCAATGACCCCTCATATGTAGTATTGCTTTTCATAGAGTCTAGCTCCATCTCCAGAATCATAACTAATGAGTTTGTTATAAGACTAATCACTTTGTAAGACAATGTTTCTAGTGCATGAAACAATCTAAAGTATACAGGTATGTACCATAATGTTTTTAAGAATGAAATTCTTAACATAATACATAATTCACTACTCCATTTAAAATTATAGAAAACCAATAGATTTTTCAGAACCATTCATTATAAAATATTTTGTCTTTGAAATCACTCCTGAAGAGATATAGAAATTTTCAAATGTTATTAATTTTGTAAATACTACAAAGGTCTTTACAATATAAATGAAATTGCGTAGATCATAATTTTCGAAGATGATTATTTATTGCACTAAAACCTATATAGTTGATCACCTTCGTGCCCTGACCACCTTCTTAAGTTGGCCTGATTTTCATAGACCAGACGTGCAAAAATTAGGATGAGAGACTGTGAGCTAACCTTCATGTCAACTGTGACAAATCATCACAGATTTTTTACAATTTAGTGATGTGTGGTAAAATCCTATGATAAGATGACAGAAACACATATTCTTTTGATCTTCAAATTTAATGATAAAAATTACACATGTAGACAAGTAGTTGAACATTGAAAGCAAAATTGGAAAGTACAGAAGTTGTCTCTAAAAACATCTAGAAAGAAATATGTGGATAAAACATTCTACATTAGTCAATACAATAAAATGTCTTCACTGTGAAGGAAGCTAAAATGCCCCTTGACTCTCTCTAAAGAAAAAAGCTTTGCCGAAGGCAGTTTGTTTACATAAGATCATCCCTTTACCACCATGTTGGCCTTCTGCACACATTACCTAAGCACACAAAAGAAATTAATGTTGTAGGCATCTGGTTAAACCAGAGGAGATGTTAAAACAAAATATTGAGTGTGGCCTTGCCAATGGGGCTGGAAACTGTTGGTTAATTCACATAATATGATGGGCTCTTTTTTGTAGTGCCTGGGATTAGTAAGAAATTCCACTCCTTTGGACTTCCAGATATCACACATCAAAGTTATTATCTGTGTTCATGTAATGAGTGCTGTAAGCCATATAGATTTATGTATATGTATTGGTCGTCTGGATATATACCTTATAGAGGAATTGCAGGATCGAACAGTTCCCTAAGTGTTCTCCAAACTGCATTCCAGAAGGGACATATTAGTTTGCATTCCTGCCGGCAGTACAGAAGTGCACTGCAGTCCAATTCATAATAGCCAAGTCATGGAAGCAGCCCAAGTGCCTATTAACCCGTGAATGGCTTAGCAAATTGTGGTATATGTATACCATGGAATATTATGCAGCCATAAAAAGATAGAGACTTTACCTATTTTATGTTTATATAGATGGAGTTGGATTATATTCTTCCTAGTAAAGTATCTCAAGAATGGAAAAAAAAATACCCAATGTACTCACTACTATTATGAAATCAATATATAATCACCCATACTTTCATATGAAAGGTTTAACACAATTATAGCCCAGAAAGAAGGAGAGAAGATGAAAGTGAGGGCAGGGGAGGGGGGTGGACGGGTGACTGGAGGGTAGTCAGTGGGACCTCACCTACTGCGCATAGTTCAAGGGTACATGTCATATTTATTAACAGTAGAGTATAAATGTCTAAAGGCAAATAAGTGAGGTGAATGCGATGTTAATCAGTTTGATGTAAATATTCCAAATAGTACATAAAATCAGCACATTGTACCTCATAAATGCAGTAATGTACACAGTTATGATCTAATAAAAAATTATTAAAAATTAAAATTAAAAAAATTTATGTGTGTGTGGCTGAAATGAAATGTTTTCAGATCAAATATGAGTATTTTTCTGTAGTACCAGTGTAATAACCTATACCACCACAAATGATCAAGATGCCTACTTGAATTCACAGGAAGGAACAGATTATCAGAAAAAGCAAACGTGAGAAATAGGAAAGATTATTTTTTCTTCTTAATTTCTTAAAAAAAAAACTCTTTAAACCAAAAATAATATGTGCTAGGTTTTACATTATATAAAATATGTAGCAATGCTAGCACAATGGAAACCAAGACTGGAAATTTAAACACCATTGATCAATTTTATACAACTGACATTAACTAAATATTGTTATTCAACACCTGCAGAACATACAATCCAAAGAGCAGATGGGATTTTTACTATAATAGACTCTAAGTTGCATTATAAAGCTTAATAAATTTCAATATCTTGTAATGTTTTGAACATATTTCTGACTACACCATACGTGAATTAGGTATTAATCATCAGAAAATATCAGAACAAAATCCCCAATTCTTGGAAATTAAGTAATATATTTTTAAGAAATTCCGTGAGTTTAATGAATCAAGAGATATGTTAGAAAACATTTTAGTTTGAATTAACAACAGAAACTAACAGTTTGTGGAATGTAGCAAAACAAGATATGAAGTAATTGTGGAGCCTAAAAGCTTATATTGGAATGGAGGAAATATTTAAAAATCAATAAGCTAATAGTCTTTCTTAAAAGTTGGAAAAAATAAACAGAAACAATGTAAGAGGAAAGAAGGAAATTTAAAGATAAGTGCAAAAATCAATGACATAGAAAACAGACAAACAATATAGAAAATCAACTGAGCCAAAGTTGATTTTTTATAATATTAATAACATTTATAAGCCTTTATAAAGACTGAGTAAGAAAATGAAAAGAGAAAATACAAATTATTGATATCAGAGACAAAAGAGAAGGCAATTCTACCAATTCCAACAATATAAATGTCATGCAAGAGCAAACCGACGTGTGTCCATTAATCCAACATCTTAGTGTAAATGGACAAATTACTTGAAGGACACAAATTATCAAAAGTTAAGTGACCAGACAATCTGCATAGAAATACCTCAGTCTAAATCATCTGTGTATAATCCAGATTTTCTCAAAACGTAAACTCAGGTGCTGATGTTTTATTTAGTGAAGCCGAACAAATATTTATAGAAAAAATAATACTGCTCTTAAACATATTCTTTCAGAAAGTGGCAAAGGAGAGAACTCTCCAAATTTGTTTTACAAAGCTGAACCTGACAAATGCATTATAACAGAAGAAACTGCTGACCTACATTCTTTATGAACACAGACACAAAAATTCCAACAAAATATTACCAAATTATGTTAAACAACACATACAATGCATTATAACTACTTCATCAAGTAGAGCTTATTCAAATAATGCAAAGTAAGATTAACATTTATTATTCTTTTGTTGTAAATCACCCTATTGGTAGAAAAAAGGGAATATAAGCAATATGATAAATTCAACAGATGTCCAAAGAGCATTTTACCAAAATCAATACCCATTTAAGATGAAATAAAACCTCTCAAATATCTCCAAATAGAATAGAATTTTCTCAATCTGTCAAAGTTCATTATATAAAATCTGCAGCTGACATTATATTTAGTGGTGAAATATTGAATACTTTGTCTCTAAAGTCATAAAAAGGCAATGATGCTTACTCTCACTAATTTTACTCAACCTTATTTTAAAATTCAAAGTGGCATAATATAGCAAGAAAAATAAATTAATACAATATCAAAAATGAAAAAGTATGACTGCCATTATAGAGCTCTCGCAAAATATACAAAATAAAAATAAAGTGAATTTAGCCAGGTTTAGGACACAAGATCAGAAAAAAAATCAATTATATTTTATAAACTACTAAAATGTGTAAAAAATTTAAATTCTATTCCATTAACATTGAAAAAAAACTTCGAAATAAAGCCAATAAAAATTAGCAAAAGAACTTCTACACTGAAAGCACAACTCTTGCTCAGAGAGATGAAAGGTGTTAATAAGAGGCATAACACTTTATACACACCAAGACTCAGAATTACAGTACATCACTAGTTCACAAGTAGTGTATAGATTTACCCCAACCTTAGTAAAAATTCCAACAGTTTTTTTTTTTTTTTTTTTTTAGTGGAAGTTTCCAGTCTGACTCTAAAGTTTGCATGGCAATAAAACGTGAATAAACAAAGAGATTTTAAAAATAAACCCAAAACTATGATTTGGGGATAGGCAAATCTTTGACTTACACAAAGATTCTCTGACACAAAAAGGACTAATCGTAAAAAAAAGAAATGAAATTTGAACAAAAGCAAACTTCTCCTCATGAACAGCTTGGCATGATAATCAGACAGGCCATACCTAACCAATGCAATCAGTGCAACCTGGTTCTTTGTGCCCTCGACGGATTTGTAACAATAACAAAATCTGTATCCAAAATATAAGAATAATTCCTAATGTTTAATAGTAAAAAGAGACAATCTATTAAAATAATGGAGAAAAGACTTGAACAGTCACTTCACATAAAAATATGTTCAAAGGCATTCATCAGGTTAATGAAAATTAAATGCTATATCACTTCATGCCCAGTAGAAAATCCAAGACAGCAGGCTGCAGTGACTCTCACCTGTGATCCCAGCACACTAGGAGGCCTCTGCAGGTGGTTTGCTTGCGTTCAATACTTTAAGACCAACCTGAGTAAGAGCGAGATCCCTCCTCTACTAAAAATAGAAGGAATGCCAGGTCTGGTGGTAGGCACCTATAGTCCCAGCTCCTCAGGAGGCTGAGTCAAGAGGATGTCTTCAGCCCAAGAATTTGAGGTTGTTGTGAGCTATGGCACCACGGCACTCTCCCAAGGGTGACAAACTATGACTGTCTAGAAAAAGAAAAAAAGAAAAAAGAAACCCACAAAGATTGAAAACAGCAAAGATTGGTGAATATTTGGAGGTACAAGAACTTTAGTCAATTGTTAATGAGTATATAAAACAGTACATTTGGAGAACTGTTTGGCATTTTCTTATGTAAGTATACATAATACTACTCCATAGCCCAGCTATTCCACTACTGGCTATTTACTCAAGAGCAATGAAAACATATTCAGAGAAAATGAGGGGTACAAGAATATTTATAACTGTTCTATGTATAACAGTCAATGACTTAAGAGTCAAACTGTCTTTCAATGGGAAATATATTAGCTGTTACAGTCTCACAATGGAATACTGTTCAGCAACAAAATTAATAAATGAGAGATTTACACAACATGGATGAGTCTCTAAAACAGTTTGTACAGGGGGAAAAAAAGAAAAAATTAGAGTCAATAAAAAGGTAAACCCTAAAGAGGAAGTGCTATATAATTTCATTTAAATGGCACCAGAAGCTCTGAAAACTAATCCACAGTGTTCAAAGTTACAACAGTGGCCCCTTATGTCAATGAGGGTTGACAGGAAATTACTATGAGAGAACTTTCTATATTAATGGAAACCCTCTACAACTTCGTTCTAGTGTTATTTACAAAAGTATATTAATTTGTCAAAATGTATTAATAGGATGCACTTAACATTTTATAGTTGTTACCTCAATAAAAATAATAAAACCTTGGCAATACACCCTTCAACTTTAAAGACCCAAAAAGTATAAGTAGACATTAGTTAAATCCATTGTCCACAAACCATATAGTAATCTTTGAAAACCTTTAAAGTTATGTAACCTATTTATTTTTCTTTTAATACTTCTGACCATCATGGTTTGTCTCCTCCAAAACTGAGATATTGAAATGTAATGAGGAAAGTGCTGGTGTTCAAAGATGTGTGACCTTTAAGAAGTTATTTGGTCATGGGGGAGCTTCCCTTCCTGGAGTGAATTACAGGACTCATAAAAGAGGCTTTGTCCAGCCTTTGGCTATGACAATCCTGCCTTCTACCATGTAAAGACACACCATTCTTGCCTCTAGAAGATGCAACCTCTCCTAATAACCCAGCCTGCCAACGCCTTGACCCTGGAATTCCCAGCCTCCAGAATCACGAGAGAATGCATTTTGCTCTTAAAAATCATTAACTGTAATGTTTTGTCATAAGGAGCACAAAATGTACTAAAAGACACTGATTCTGGTCAAATTTTCAGTCTTATGACTGAAACAATAAAAGGAGGAATTAGGACAGCTTCACTGAAACAAAGAGATGACTTCTGGGTAATATTGTTGTTTTTTCTGGGTGAAAGATGACAAGAGCCCTATTTCCCTCAAAAAGTGTATCAAGAAAGTTTAGCCTAAAAGTGAGAAAATGTACATGAGACCAGAAGAATTTTCCGATACCATTTCTAAACAAATTTCCCAAAATAATTTGTAGATTCTCTGTTTCTGGAGATGTTGACAAAGAGGAGATGATTTTACATATTTAAGATGCCCCTCTCCATATGAATTCTGCAATTTCTCGATATCCCTTCTGGTCCTAGGAATGTGGCTACCTAGGGATAAATAAATGTAGAAACAGAAAGCATTAAAGCATTTTGTGACTCCACAAGCTCCTGAGCATAATTCATACCTTAGAAAAAAGAAAACTCAATTTTATGCCTTTGAGAAGGTGGGTTATGTGTCCCTGAAGCCCAAAGTGACATAGTATAAATGAATTGCTATGTTTTTAGAAATATATCAAGTAAAACACTGCTAGAGGTTACAGTATGGAAAGGAATATTCTTCCTAAATGTCAAAATATATAAATATTCATACCACAGACATTGCAGCCTACATTCTAACTCACTGCCTACTTTATGCCATTGGAGTGAGGAACTTGTGAGAATTTTTCATGTGATCATAATATGAACATTGTAATGAGGAAAAGTAGTCATTAAATTAAAAATGAGCAAAAGCATAAACACTTCTAGGGAGAGTACATTGTTTTCTAAGTGTTTTGTGTGCTCATAGTTCATGAAACTTGCTTGTTGGCTTCTAAAATATATCTGTATAATATCATAAAATAAAGAAATAAAATTCATATAAGACACAAAAATGTAAGCTTTAGAAGGGAGAGAAACAAACACACAAAAATAATCCAAAGGACTATGGAATATTTATTGTCTTGGAAAATGATGTGGTACTGAAAAGAGACATAAATTTGGCAAAAAACAAACAAAAATATCCTATGACTGAAAGGAAAAATAAAATTTGGTAGAAATAAGTTTTCCAAAAACTGAAGGATGGGCAATTCTGGTACATGAACGTTGTTGCCATCAGCCTAAGCCATCTCTTGATACCCCGAGTTGTTCACATCACTGCTAAGAGCAATGTGAGCATGTGTGTGTGCATTGCAGCACACACAGCAAATGCCCTCCCAAGCCTCAGTCTTTAGATCATTACTAAGGTAAACTCCTGAGTCCATAACAAACGAGTCCATATAGTAATAACAAAACTAACAATATCTCTGAGATTTACAGAAATCCCTCATTGGGAAGATGCAAGATAAATGCAAAATTGAGGAGAAATTTGGAGAATAAAAAAAGAAATTCAAATTAGAAATATTTTAGTCTTAGGCTGGGTGCAATGGCTCACGTCTGTAATGCTAGCACTCTGGCAACCAAGGTGGGTGGATTCCCTGAGCTCAGGAGTTCAAAACCAGCCTGAGCAAGATTGAGACCCTCTCCCAAGCTGGCAGGCGCCTGTAGTCCTAGCTACTTGGAGGCTGAGGCAAGAGGATAACTTGAGCCCAAGAGTTTGAGGTTGCTGTGAGCTATGACACATTGGCACTCAACCCCAGGGTGACAGAGTGAGAATCTGTCTCAAAAAAAAAAAATTGTGTTTTGATTAAAGGTCTCTGAGATTTATGAGAACCTGTTGAGGTTACAAAATAAGAAATATTAGCATATAGAATGCATGTATTATAATTTTATCATTTTCTTTAAATTTATTTTGTTAAAACTGCATGTTAATAGTGTTTCAATTAAACGCCTTTAGAGAGACTAACTCTATATTATTGGAGTCCCATATGTACTGGGTTAACAGCTATGTGAAGTGATTTCCAAAACTGAATACCATTCGATCTTTAGCCAATAACTTATCAATAAAATAGATATTAAAGGTCCCTGTTAGAATCATTAAATCAAGAGGAGAAAAGGAGTTGGCTCTATACAGATACATACATACTAAGACTTCCCATAGTCTAATCTTCCCTTGCTTCGTGAATTCTCACAGTCTTTATTGTTCTTGAATATATCCAGCAATTAAACATTGAATGATAGCTTTCTTAGTTAATCTTTTTGATAGAGTAATTTAAGAAATATGTGTTATTTCAATCAAAATAAATACCTGGCCAAAAAATAACATTCCCTATACTTGAGTTTCAGTTTCAATTTTATGTTTTGTTGAGACTAAAAGTACCATTTTGGTGGGGAAAAGAGGCATTGAGTTAATGTATTAGTACTTCATGAAATATATACTTGATATTATGTCTTGTATTTCATTTCTATTGAACCATTTCTGTCATGTATAAGTTTTTAACTTTATGAGAATAAAAAACATAGCCATTAAAAATTTAAAAGCTTTAGTATTTAGGTATTAACGTTGATATATCATAGTCATAAACATAATTTTAAAGAAAAATTCAAAATTATTTCCTGCTTCGATGAACATTGTGTGAGTTGTCTTAATATAGTCACATTTATGCAAAAGATGAACATTTGTTATGGAACCATTATGATAGTCTGTATGACTTGGGCTAGAATTGAATGTTTAATTTGGTAGAAAACTTTTTTGATTCTCAGGTATTATGCAAAAATAAAAATAACATTTCCACAAATTACATTAGACAAGAGATGGCCTTCAATTCAATGTACTAGATTTTGATGAAAGGCAGTTCAACATGGGTTTCTCCTGCCTCCGTATGTCTCGGAAATAGACGTGGTGACTGACCCTTGTTCTGTACTATCTTTTCAGGGATATTTATGCAGCAAACAGCCTTGGAAGACAGACAGTGTCTCTCTCTGGAGCAAAGGGTCAAGATGCTTACTCCCTATTATGAAAAATGTAGGATTTCTCAGTTCATGGTTTCTCTCTTATATTGCAAACCACTGACCATCCAGCATCAATCTTACCTACCAGCATCTCCCACCCCAAGAGGAAAATACACAAACATCCATTGTGCTGGTGGTGATGTGAGTAACAAAGTCCTTAAGTCTCTGCCCAGCAGCTTCTGTCAGCATCCCTGAAACTATGGCGGACTAACTTGTTTGTTTGCCGGTGGGATGTAATTTCAGACCTTTCGCTATCTAAACAGTTGATGATGAGAGTGGAGAATGTGATGTTCGCAGAGGTGTCTTTCTAAAAGGGGAAGGCTGAGGGCCTCTTGGGCTAGGATAAGGAATACAAAATGACTCCTTGGGATCTAGTAGTCAATGTTCTTGCCTTGCAGTGCGAAAAATGAAAGGGAGTAAATACCTTCCCTGTCCTGCCTGTTAATAAACAAGAGTTAGTATGTAGAATTTTCACAGTGAAAAGTAGCTAATTTAAAACCAACTGTGCCAATGTCCCTTGATAGTTACTCTATGTTGAAGTGTAGGAGAGTGTTGAGGCAGGGGTATTATTATCACACTGGAGCAGCAAGATCCACGGCCTTGCTTAAAGGCCAAAGAGCCATGGCAATTAAATCAATGCTGAAACAAATTTCTGCAATGAGAACTTTGCAATTCACTATAAAGCTTTGGGAACACAGAAAACAACAAATTGTCTTGGTTGAGCCATTAGCAATGGTGAATTAAAAATAAAACAAATGCAAAGCTTTGTTTAAACACTCAGAATCCCTTTCTGTCTTCATAGCCTTTGTTTCTTTTCACTCTCTGTAATCTACCCCTATTGAAGATTAAACTGGAAGATTTATGTTAATCTCTTTGAGGCCACAAAATGTGGAAACAAATGCTTCTCATAGTACCATCTGGGTCACTGTAGTAGATTGAGCAGTGGCCCTAAAGAGAAATGACCACATTCTAACCCCTGACACTTGTGAGGAATGGCACATGAAGTTCCAGGCACAGAAGCGATACAACCAAATACCAAGAAACACCTCTGCTGGCCTCTGTGTCTGAGAGATAATAAATTGCTATTGTGTTAAGCCTCAAAGTTTGTGGTAATTTATTAGGGCAACTCTAAACATCAGAGTCACTATTTGTTGTTCATAATAAAGACCTGTTTTCGGGCGGCGCCTGTGGCTCAGCAGGTAGGGCGCCGGTCCCATATGCCAGAGGTGGCGTGTTCAAACCCAGCCCCGGCCAAAAAAAAAAAAAAACAAAAAGACCTGTTTTCTGTTGAGACTGGCTGAAACCAAATTACTGATGGGTCTTGCTCTGGCCAGATTCCACTGACCTGCACCAGGGTCCATCCTTACTATGATGTAGTATATTCATCATCAACTTGAGGTCTATGTCCACAGTTTTCCACATTACCATGTTACCATTTCAATCTCATCAGCCGTCACTATCTAGGTACACACCACTGTAGCCCTTAAGATTAATTGTTATGGTATTTATTTTCTGCATCATTTTCTGACAATAGTGTGAAATTCATTGTAAAAGCCATTCAGTTACAGGCTCATAGTCCTTGACATTCCTTCCACATAACCATCAGGTAGTGTTGAATATTGGAATGGTGTCTTCAGTATCTTTCAAAAATATTTCTAACTCTATATCTATCATTTCTTCTTTGTCTAAACACCTTAGTAATACAGTTTTGACACTAAATGTATTTGTTTCCAGAAAGAAGTCATCTTTTATCCTTCCTGGTTATAATCAGAGGGCAATGAAAGGGGCCATAGGTTGGTTGAGTACAACACATACACATATCCCGTAGTGACCCAGGTAAGTTATATATTGGGTCTCCATTAGTTTTACAAAAGTTCCGTGGTCTGCCTTGCATCTGATCCTTCTGGATAAAAAGGAATGTACAAGTAGGAATAAAGCTTGTAGTTATAGCTTCTAAAGTGAAAAACTCTTGACTTGTGGCAATGAAGGAAAAACCATCCACTGCCCTTAGGGAATATCTTGGGCCACTGAAAGGATGGGGCAGAAAAACATTAATTGCCCTTTTTGTCTTCAGAGCCATCCCTAGAGCCCTCCTCACAAAGGAAAATATACTAGGGTAAGTCTCCAAACTAATGTAAATACCTGAAGTGTAACAGGTACACTTAGTGACAGCAAAGCACCTGTCTTCACTTCTGAATTTTTTTATCCTCATTCCAACTGCTCTCCTTAGTAGGCAGAATTATAAATTGGCCTCATTAACTCTTTCAAATAGTGTCATTATAGACTTTTTTCCTAGAATGGCTTGAGATGCATGACTAGTGTCTAAACAATAAGAAATGGCTAGGGGTGGGATATGTTCCTTGATTAGGTAGATCACACCACATGGCAGAATTGGCACTCCTGTGATTACATTACTATATAGCGATAAGCAGGTTTTTTTGTTTTGTTTTGTTTTTTTAATGAGACAGAATTTTCCTCTGTCAGTGTGCTAGTATGTACTGGAATCATTGTAGCTCACTATAACCTCAAAGTTCTGGGCTCTAGTCTCCCTCAGACTCCCAAGTAGCTGGAACCTCAGGCACACACTACCACACTTGGCTAATGTGCTAATGCTTCTATTTTTTTATAGAGATGGGGTCTTGCTCTTGTTCAGGCCATCTTGAACACCTGGTATCAAGCATTCCTTCTGTCTTGCCCTCCCAGAGTTCTAAACTTACACTGACAGAAAATCTCTTTGCTTGCTAAGAACTAAGCTGTCACATGCAAGGGCTCTTAGAGAGGGTCATGTGGCAGGGCAATGGACTTTCACAAAATAAGATGACTAGAATTCCTAAAAGCTAAAGAATATACCAAAGTTAAATAATATACATTTTTCTCATAAGCTCATGGCAATTACTCCAAAATAAACCACATCCTTGGATACAAATAATACCTCAGCAAAATTAAAAGAATAATAATTATACCTTGTATCTTCTCAGAACACAAGACAATGAAGGTGAAACTCAACTCCAACAAAAGCATTCATCCTCACACAAAGACATGGATAATAATCTTATGCTTAATGATAGTTGGGTTCAGGAAGAGATGAAAGAGGAAATTATTAAATTCCTCAGGTATAACAACAGTGAAGATACAAGTTACCAAAACCTGAGGGGTACAGCAAGAGCAGTCTAAAGAAGGAAATGTGTGGCATTAGATGCCTACATACAAAAAACAGAAAGAAAGCGCATCAACAAACTCATGAACCATCTTACAGAATTGGAAAAAGAAGAACAATGTAATCCCAAACCCAGCAGAAGAAAAGAAATAACTACAATTAAATCAGAGATTAATAAAATTGAAAGCAAAGAATCATTCAGAACATTAACAAAACAAAAAGTTTTTTTGAAAAAATAAAATCAATAAACCTTTGGCCAGATTAACTAGAAACAGAACATTAAAATCTCTAATAACCTCAATCAGAAATGATAAATGGGAAAAAAACCAACAGATGCTACAGAGATAGAGAAGATCATCTTGGAGTACTGTAAGAAACACTATGCCCAGAAAGTTGAGAATGTGGAGGAAATGGATCAATATCTGGAATTGCACCCTTTCCCTAGACTTAACCAAGAAGAAATATATATATTGAATAGATAAATTTCAAGAGGTGAGATAAAGAAACAATACAAAGTCTCCCACCAAAAAATGCCCTGGTCTGGATGGCTTTACACCAGAATTTTATCAAACCTTCAAAGAAGAGATTACACTTATACTGCAAAAATTATTTCACAAAATTGAGAAGGAAGGCATCTTCTCCAATGTGTTTTATGAAGCAAACATCACCCTGATACCAAAACCAGGAAAAGACCCAAATTAAAAGGAGAACTTCAGACCAATTTCACTAATGAATATAGATGCAAAATTCTCAATAAAATCCTAGCCAATAGAATACAGCTGCACATGAAAAAAATCATTCATCACCATCAAGTAGGTTCTATCCCAGGGATTCAAGGCTGGTTTAACAAACACAAGTCCATGAGGCAAGAGGGACTTTACCTAACAATTGCAATCAGTGTAACTGGCTTATTGTACCCTCAATGAATCCCCAACAATAAAAAAAAAACACAAGTCCATAAACGTAATTCACCATATCAACAGAAGCAAAAACAAAGACCATATGATCCTCCCAATAGATGCAGAGAAAGCATTCAATAAAATTCAGCATCCTTTTCTAATTAGAACACTTAAGAATATAGACAGAGGTGGCACAATTCTGAAACTGATTGAAGCCATCTTTAACAAACCCACAGCTAATATTACACTAGATGGAAGAAATTAAAAGTTTTTCCACTTAGAACCGGAACCAGACAAGGTTGCTTCTATCGCCACTACTATTTAACATAGTGCTAGAAAGTTCTTGCCAATACAATCAGGCAAGAGAAGGAAATAGAGGCCATCCAAATGGCAGAGGAGGTCAAACTCTCCCTCTCTGCCAACAATATGATCTTATACTTAGCACCCCAAACAGTCAACTTCAAGACTCTTGGAAGTGATCAAAAAATACAGTAATGTCTCAGGGTATAAAATCAATGTCTACAAGTCATTAGCCTTTGTAAATGCCAATAGAAGCCAAGATGAAAAGCTAATCAAGGACACAATTCCCTTCACAGTAGCCTAAAAAAGAAAAAAAAAAAACACAAAAGAAGTGAAGGACATCTACAAAAAATTTACAAAACTCTAAGAAAAGAACTAGTTGAAGATTTTCACAAATGGAAGAACATACCATGCTCATGGCTGGAGAGAGTTGACCTTGTCAAAATGTCTGTACTTGTCTGTACTTCCCAAAGCAATCTACAGATTCAATGCAGTCCAATTAAAATACCATCATTATTCTTTTAATATTTGGAAAAAATAATTGTTCATTTTGTATGGAACCAGAAAAAGACCTGTATAGCCAAGGGAATTCTTTTAATAAAAACAAAGCCAAAGGCATCTCCCTACCAGATTTTAGGCTATACTACAAGGCCATAGTGATTAAAACAGCATGGTATTGGCACAAAAATAGAGACATTGACATTTGGAATCAAATAGAAAATCATGAGATGAAACTAACCTCTTATAGTCACCTGATCTTTGATAAACCAAACAAGAACAAACACTGGGGAAAAGAATCCCTATTCAATAAATGCTGTTCAGAGAACTGCACAACCACATATAAAAGACTGAAATTGGACCCGCACCTCTCATCACTTCCAAAAATTGATTCAAGTTGGATAAAAGATTTAAAACAAAGGCATGAAACTATAAAAATCTTTGAAGAAAGTGTGGGGAAAACACTTGAAGATATCAGCCTGGGGAAAAGTTTATGAAGACTTCCATGGCAATTGGAGCAACAGCAAAGATAAACAAATGGGACTTGATTAAACTGAAAAGCTTCTATATTTGCTAAGTAAACAAAAACTAAAGCAATAGACAACCTTCAGAATGGGAAAAGATATTTCCATATTATGAATCAGACAAAAGGTGAAAAAAATGAAATATGAAAAAAAATGCTCATCCTCCCTAATTATCAGTGAAATGCAAATCAAAACTACCCTGAGATATCCTGTAACCCCAGTGAGAATGGCCCACATCACAAAGTCTCAAAGCTGCAGATGCTGGCGTGGATGTGGAGAGAAGAGAACACTTTCACACTGCTGGTGGGACTGCAAACTAATACAACCTTTTGGGAAGGAAGTATGGAGAACCCTCAAAGAACTCAAATTAGATCTCCCATTTGATCCTGGAATCCCATTACTAGGCATCTATTCAGAAAAAAAAAAAAAAAGACATTTTATTATAAAGACATTTGTACTAGACTGCTAATCATAGCTCAATATATAAGTGCCAAAATGTGGGAACAGCCTAAATGCCCACCAACCCAGGAATGGAGTAACAAGCTGTGGTATATGTATACCATGGAATACTAATCAGACACACACACACACAAAAGATGGAGATCTTACATCTTTTGTATTAATCTGGATGGAGTTGAAACACATTCTTCTTAGTAAAGCATCACAAGATTGAGAAGCAAAACTCCAATGTGCTCAATTCTAATATGAAGGCTGTGGATGAGCTAATACAAAGGGTGGAGTGGGGGGGATGAGGTGTGGGGAGAGGGAAGGAAGGAGGGATATGGGGATTCATGGTGTATGGGACATCTCTTGGGAGTGTGACACAAGTATAAGAGGAATGTTATTAAAGAAATGCAAGCAGTGTAATCTAACTCTTTGTACCCTGAATGAATCACAAACAGTCAAAAAAAAAAAAAGAAAGAATATAATTCATACTGTTTGTAACTTACATTTTTCCTATAGTATGGCCTATTAGTACTTTCTCCCAGACATCATTTATTTTTATCGACCTTATAATATTTTGTTTTAAAGCTGTATTGTAACATAGTTAAGCATTCTCTTGTGTTGAATCATTAGCTTGTTTTCAGATATTTTACTCTATAAATAATAATGAAGTAAACATTCTTTTTTTTTGAGACAGAGTCTCACTATGTCACCCTCAATAGAGTGCTGTGGCATCACGGCTCACAGAAACCTCAAACTCCTGGGCTTAAGTGACTCTCTTGCCTCAGCCTCCTGAGTAGCTGGGATTACAGGTACCCACCACAATGTCTGGCTGTTTTTTGGTTGCAGTTGTCATTGTTGTTTAGCAGGCCCTGGCCAGGCTCGAACCCACCAACTTTGGTGTATGTGGCCGGTGCCCTACTCATTGAGCCACAGGCGCCGAGCCACAGTAAACATTCTTATTCTTTATATTCTGTAGGATAAAGTCTTAAAATTGGAAATGTAGGATTAACATATATTAAGTGATTTTGTTCAAATATTTTCTTTTTAATTTTTATTTAATACTTTGCATTCAAAAATTTACTTCTTTAGTTAAAAATTAATAATATTAATTATAATATGATAATGATCAAAATCAGACAAATTAATGCTTATTTTTGCCATGAAGGAATAAATTGAGCCATTAAAAGACACCAATCTTGTAGAAATGAACCAAATCTTGAATTCAGGTAATGAAGCTTATTTTTAGAATTAGAGCAATGGATTAATTTTAATCAACAAAATAAAGAGACAAACCATAATCATGAATGAGATGGAATAATCTTAACTTATAAAGTCTTCCCCAAATTCATCTGTAAACCCAAAGGACCAAAAATCACACTGTAACAAAGATATTTGTACCAGAATGTTTATTGCAGCCCAATTCATAATTGCTAAGTCATGGAAAAAGCCCAAGTGCCCACAGATCCACGAATGGATTAATAAATTGTGGTATATGTACACAGTGGAATATTATGCAGCCTTAAAGAAAGATGGAGACTTTACCTCTTTCATTTTTACATAGATGGAGCTGGAACTTATTCTTCTTAGTAAAGTATCTCAAGAATGGAACAAAAAGTATCCAATGTACTCAGCCCTACTATGAAACTAATTTATGGCTTTCACATGAAAGCTATAACCCAATTATAACCCAAGAATAGGGGGAAGGGAGGGAGGGGGGAAGATGGGCAGAGGGAGGGATTGGTGGGATTACACTTATGGTGCATCTTACAAGGGTACTAGTGAAACTTAGTAAATGTAGAATATAAATGTATTAACAATAACTAAGAAAATGCCAGGAAGGCTATGTTAACCAGTGTGATGAAAATGTGTCAAACGGTCTATAAAACCAGTGTATGGTGCCCCATGATCGCATTAATGTACAAAGCTATGATTTAATTAAAAAAAAATGAGAGAGATGGGTGGCTCCTGTGGCTCAGTGAGCAGGGCGCCGGCCCCATGTACCGAGGGTGGCGGGTCAAACCCAGCCCCAGCCAAAATGCAACAAAAAAATAGCCGGGCGTTGTGGTGGGCACCTGTAGTCCCAGCTACTCGGGAGGCTGAGGCAGGAGAATCTCCTAAACCCAGGAGTCTGGAGGTTGCTGTGAGCTGTGTTTCGCCATGGCACTCTACCGGAGGGCAAGAAAGTGAAATTCTGTCTCTACAAAAAAAAAAAAAAGAGAGAGACACAACAGCAACAACAAAAACAAAAGAAATAAAGAAACCTAATCAAGGGAAACATTCAGCCAAATTAGCACAATTGGCCATTTCACAAAAATCTTTTTCATAAAATGTATCACATTGAGTTAAGGAAATAATATGAAAAAATATACTAAGCTATTCTTGTCCTAATAATCTTAGAATAAATTAAAAATGATAATCTTACAATAAAGTATCATATTACACAGTCTTATGAAATGGAGCCTATGATTCACAATTGGAGTTGGAGTGGTTCCGCCCTACTTTGTCTCCTGATCTTACAAAGGAACCAGTTTTTACTGAAAATCCACAGTGGAGTGTACCCTCTGTCAAAAGCTATATAAATATAAATATAAAGTCATCAACTGGATCAAATAAATATCTTTGCTAACTACAACCAAGGTTTTAGTTACTCTCCATTTCAATCCTCCAAAGAGTCAAAATGGATAGGAATTGTTCTTTATTCTTTAATATAAAGAAACATAAAATATCTTCTATATTTTCTGAATCCCTGGTCTTATACCAATTCCTATTTTTTATGCCAAGTGCTTATTCAATGTCCGACTCACTATTCATATTTAGAAATACTAGTTCAATGATTTCATGACTATCTAGTTCTAGTACCTGTCATTATTATTTGTATGTCTTTTAGATATGCCCAAGTTTTAAGATCTATTAATACATTTGGTATACTATCTTTATTTTTATTTTATTTTATTTTATTTTGATATGTCCCAGTTCATGATATCAATTACTAAATTTGTTATACTCTCAGATAAGATAGTGTTTCTTTAATAAGTCAAGAATATTGATGAGGTATATTTAGTGGTTGTGTAAAAAAATTTATAATTCAGTAGAACCTCCATAGCTGACCACCTCCCTACATTGACCACCTCCTTAAGTTGACCTAATTTTCATATATTGTCTGTGAACCACATAACATATATATATATATATTGGTACAGTAGGCCTAGATCCTTATGTTGACCACCTCTGTATGTTGACCATTTTGTTCCAATTCCTTGGGTAGTCAAGTTATAAAGGTTAAACTGTAATCTAAATTTGTTTTTTCAAAATGATTCAGTAGGTATACAAATGAATAGATTCTTACGGGTAACACATGTAAATCTTGGGTATTAGGAAAATCTTATACTGACATAATGATTAATTAGGTGACTTTCACAAAATATCAGACGAAGACAGTTTTTAAAATATATTTTATATAAATTTTTAAACCTACAATGAATAAGAAAATTACATTTGTGAATATATCTCTTCTTGTTGATAACAAAAGTTGAAATGAAAGGGGTGCCTCCTTTGAAAGAAACTTGCATAGATTTTCATTTCACATCTAACTTTTACAGAGGTTGGTACCTTCCGGCCTTCTGTTGCATCTCATTAGCTATGTCAGTGCATCTCCACAGCACCCCTCGGTAACGAAGAAACCAGGGTCCTATTTGTATTGGCATCCCATATTCACTTTGAATTGAGATATTGTCTGAACAAGATCGAAGAAAAACATAAAGAGGAAAATGGAGTGTGTCTCCCTCAACATTTTCTTTTGCAATAATTCAACAATGTGCTAATAATATGAGTGCCTTTCAGTCACATTAAATTAGAGATATTTTTGGCATCTCCTCAACATTAATCCTCATTCTCATATTTGAATGCATTCAAAATTGTATTAGACTTAATTCCTACCTGTTGACTGAATTTTCTTTTGTTCATTAAATGTGACGTAGGTATATGCAAATGGGCAGAAGTTCAATTAAACTGAGGCAAAGTTACTTCTTCATCGGTATTTTAAACACTGAGATCAGGTCATTTTCTGTCAGATATTCAGAGATAAGATTATTTTCTAAAGAAGAAAATGAATATGTAAACAGCAAAATTTTTTTTATGGAAAAGCAGTTGAAAGGCTGTTGGCAGTTTAAGTAGTATTTCATTGTTATGTTTAGTCAATAACAATTTGAAATTAGCTTGTCTAGGCGATGTGACCCCAATTATACCAAATGATAATTTGTATAATTTATTTAATATAAATTTATGTTTTTGATGAACAGTTTTATATTATAGTGTTTGTTTTTGTTCTTCTATTCAGGAAGGGTTATAATTTCTTCAAGAAATAAGAAAACTGGGTCACAGAGGAACATCAAGACGTTTTGGGAACAAAAATGGATTCTTTCATTAGCACTTAACATAAGTTCGTAACCTCCACCTCCTCCCATATGCTCTTTGGGAAAGGAATATATAAAGATTTATCTTCAATTAAATAGATGATTCAAATAACAGCTTTTGATATTTTAATGAACAAGTCTATAGAACTGAAAACATCCTTCATTGGATCTATTTGGAGGAATAGCTGGAGAGAGCATCCAAAATACAATACACACATATGAATGAATGTCTTGCATTGTAAGTTCCAAAATGTGCTAATTGTCCTATTAGAATTTCTTTTTTTCTTTCATTTTTTTCACCATACACTGGTTTTATAGACCATTTGACAAATTTTCATCACACTGGTTAACATAGCCTTCCTGGCATTTTCTTAGATATTGTGTTAAGACATTTATATTCTACATTTACTAAGTTTCACTAGTACCCTTGTAAGATGCACCATAGGTGTAATCCCACCAATCACCCTCCCTCCACCCATTCTCCCTCCTCCCCTCCCCTCCTTTTCCTCATTCCCCAAATTCTTAAGTTATAATTGGGTTATAGCTTTCATTTGAAAGCTATAAATTACTTTCATTGTAGGGCTGAGTACATTGGATACTTTTTCTTCCATTCTTCAGATACTTTACTAAGAAGAATAAGTTCCAGCTCCATCCATGTAAACATGAAAGAGGTAAAGTCTCCATCTTTCTTTAAGGCTGCATAATATTAGATGGTGTACGTATACCACAATTTATTAATCCATTCGTGGATCAATGGGCACTTGGGCTTTTTCCATGACTTAGCAATTATGAATTGGGCTGCAATAAACATTCTGGTACAAATATCTTTGTTATGATGTGATTTTTGGTCTTCTGGGTATATACCTAGTAGAGGAATTTTAGGATTGAATGGCAGGTCTATTTTTAGATCTCTAAGTGTTCTCCAAACATCTTTCCAAAAAGAATGTTATTAGTTTGCATTCCCACCAGCAGTGTAAAAGGGTTTCCTTTTCTTCACATCCACGCCAACATCTCTGATCTTGCGATTATTGTGAAATGGGCTAATCTGAATGGAGTTAGATGATATCTCAAAGTAGTTTTGATTTGCATTTCTCTGATGATTAAGGATGGTGAGCATTTTTTCATATGTCTGTAGTCTGTGCGCCTCACCCTCAATGTAACGTATTGCCTTTTTGTTAAGTGACAATAGGAAAATACCAGAGTAACAATAGATAAAGAACAGAGTCAGTAGAAATATATTATGAAAGTTAAAATATCCAATTTTTTGGATTACCTTTGGAAAATGAAAGTCAAATAGAATGTATAGATTTAGAATATTTGAAATATGCATAATATTCTTCACAAATTGAATAAACACTTCTTAATTATCAATAAATTTGCCACCTTTTCTATAAAAAAATCAGTATTTGCTTGATTTTTAATTATAAAAAATACATACAATAATCTATTGATTCTGGGCATTTCTGTAATAGTTGAGTACCAGGATTTCTAATTTGTTTTAAAATTGTCCTTAAGATGTCTTGAATTTTAGATCTTTCAATTTCTAGTAGAAAAATAGTTTTTCCTTTTTAAAATGATAATGAGAAATGAATCTTCTCTTAATTTTTACAATTATAATTTAGTATCCTTTGCATAATAGAAATTCAAATGAGATAATTTTAAGGTCATTGAATAGAAATATTAATGTGGACATTGATATTCCATTCAGTTCTTTGTATTTATTTGGAATTTGACAGGTTGTCTGCTATCAAATTTAGAATTTTAGCAGATAAAATTCGAAATTTGATAGCAGATAAACTGCTATTTTGTTTTAATAATGAATTTAAGTGACTTAGAATCATTAAAAGATTTATTACAAAACTCTAAGAAAACTGTAGAAGATATTGGGAAAGTTGCCCTTTATGAATACATGTAAATTTAACCCTTACCCAATATGTCATATATTTGCATCTCGAGCTTTTGTACTTACATAAACAAAAGACTAAAAAATCAATTCTGGAAAATGAATGTAAAACATACTACATAATTTATTGATTGAAATATCCTTGGGCATCACCTGTGGCTCAAAGGAGTAGGGCGCCAGCCCCATATACTGCAGGTGGTAGGTTCAAACCTGGCCCCAGCCAAAAACCACACAAACAACAACAACATATCCTACGCTTTTAGGATGTTGACAGAAATGGTTAATCATCTATTTATAATCATAATCAGAATGTTTTAATATGTATATGTTTTGGAAATATAAGTTTTTTTTTAATTTAAAAAAATATTGACAATGATATTGAAAGATAGGAAAATGATAAATTTTCTTCAAAAATACATCTATGGGGTCACTTTCTGCGTGATAGTAAAATGTCTTTGCAACTAACAAAGGTAGACAGAGGTAGAGGCTATTGAAAAGGAAACACATCACTGTGACAGAGCAAAAGTCAAAACAGTGTGAGAACTCTTAGAAATATAAAGATATATATATATGTATATTCATATTACAGAAATGTTTAAAGGAATATTCTTATTTTTATAAGTATCTCCTACAATGTGTACATACATGGAACTATATTTATAAAAAATCAATATAAAAGTTATGATTTATAATATTTCCTTCCATCATTGTTCAGTTGATATAAGCAAAATCCATATCATCTAGTTTTCAAACGGGCTCAAAAATAGAATAAACAAATTACATGCATTGCATCTCTTTTAATTGGGAGGGTAAATGAGCTCAATTATTAAAAAATTTAATAAAGAATCACAAAAAGGAGAACTTAAAGGGTTAAAGTTCAATACAGATGAACTTTCTAATGGTTCATAGCTACATGGTTATAAAACAACATTGGATCACATATACAAATTCTCTCTTTCTCTGTGTCCCTCCACGCACTCAGAACTCTGTCTGTCTGTCCCTCTACCTCACACAAAGACACTCTTCTGGCCAGGCGCAGTGCTTATGCCTGTAACCCTAACACTCTGAGAAGCCAAGGCGGGTGGATTGCTTGGACTTAGGAGTTTGAGACCAGCCTGAGCAAGAGTGAGACCCTGTTTCTACTAAAAATGGAAAAACTAGCCAGGCACTGTGGTGGGCGCCTATAGTCCCTGGTACTTAGGAGGCTAAGGCAAGAGGATTGCTTGAGCCCAAGAGTGGGAGGTTGCTGTGAGCTGTGACACCATGATACTCTACTCAGTTTGACAGAAACTCTGTCAAAACAACAACAATAACAACAACAACAAAATTTTCTTTGAAACATGAACATGATGCTGTTAGGCTTTGAGAATACTGTCATAACTTATTCTCAAATGGCACCTTGTTTCCTGGAGTCACTGTCTAATGGTTCATAGCTACATGGTTACATGTTGTGTTTATCCTATTTATTTATCCACCTCAGTTTCCTTTATAAAAATATTTTGTTCCTCTTTTTTCTTTCTGCTACTCCTCTGCTATTCATAATTTATGGCCAATTCCTGAATTTCTTCAATACTTGTTATGTGATTTGGCTAATTTTGAAGAACTCAGAAGCAGATTTTCTGCAGAGAAACAGAAGCCATAGGAGATAGATGGATGGTTGGACAGATAGAAGTATTATGAGATATCGAATCATGTGATTATGGAGACTAAGAAGAAATCCTATGATAGGCCATGATTAAGATAAAGGCCCAGGAAAGCCAATTATATGCAGTATTTCTGATCTAAACCCAAAATCCTGAGAACCAGGGAAGTTAATGGTGTTGGTCCCAGTTTGTCTGAAGGCCAGAGAGACAGGAGTGCCAATGTCCATAGGACAAGAGATGAATGCCCCATTCATTTCACCAATTCACCTGATAATCTCCTCCAGAAACAATCTCATAGACACACTCAGCAATACTATTTTAACAGTTATCTGGCATTTTTAGGCTAGTAAAAGCGATGGATAAACTTAATCCTCACAAGTAGTAGTGAAACTTCAAAGAAGGGAAGGCTAAGCCTACCTTAGATTCTGATCTCAAGAATGCATACAATGATAAACTCTGTAAAATTTCCACTTGAAAAGAAAATTGAAAATATACTGGTAACCCATGTTGACCACCTGGCTCCTACACCATAGCTATTGCAAACAAATAAAAGACCTCCCAGAGAGAGCATGGAACATCGGTTTTGCAGGACAATCCCAGGTAAATGTGTTTTCTCTCATCTTTGTCCTCCACACTACTCTTGGTTTCTTTTTTATAACACTTATGTTTCTCCATATTATTATAGTTACTTGCGACTTCCCTGAATCCTTTAGCAGACTGCAAGTTTCTTAAAGGAATGGGAAATAACATATCTATTTTCTCACATTTTTGAGTTGCTTCCATAGCTTGAGGGAAAGCATAGTCAACTTTATTTTGAGAGGGAAGTGATGGATTTGTAAATTTTTATCCAATTATATTAGATATTAAAGAAAGCAGAATGAAGTCTCTTAAGGCCTAGAAGGTACTTAAAATCAAATGTGCAAAACTGCAAAGTTTTAGGTCATCTACCTATTTTCAAATAGCTCGCATCTTAAACTGGGGACAAGATTTCTAGCCTAAGATTTCCCAGCTGTGGTTTGTCTGGCCCTTTTAGCTCTCCTAGGTGGCACTCATGCACACCGACTATTGAGAGTTCAAAGTCTGGAGAAAGTGAGCTCATTAAAGTAATATATATACTTAAAGAATCAGCCTATTTTAATACTGTTGAGAAAATATACTACTTTCTTAATGTTGACCAAAAACACAACTATGTACAACTACTGGTCCAATGAGTTTTTGCAAGGGCACTCATATAGATTCCTGACTATTCCCAGACTCATTCTATAATGGACTTACGACAATAAGACTCATTTTATACTTTACTTTCAAAGAAGAGGAATATTCTCAAATACTTTGCATCTTGGCTCAAGGACCATATGGGAGTCATTCTGTAGCTAGACTCTCCGTAAGGGAGGCCCTTACCAGAAGGAACTTGGAGACCATCTTTTTCAACTCTCATTTTCAATTGTAGATTGAAGTGACTTTATTAGGTGACTTCACTGAATGGGTCAGGGCTGAAATAATTTCAATCTACACTAAGCCAAAGTCCAAATATAAAAATTGGACCACATTTTTTTTCACTACATTTCTCAGCCCAAAAGTTTTAAAAAATGTACAGAGGACTGAATTTGTAGATTATTTTTATAGTTTTTATTGTATTGCTTGACCCTGCATTACAACACTATTAATTACTGACCAAAATGGGATGAACTTTCATTTGCATAAGTACCAAGCAACTTAAATGAAGGATGAACTTTCCTTCATATATAGGGGCATGAAGATATGCCCCCTGTATATGCCACTGCCCACTTACATTAGTAGGACTGTACAAATAGTCAAGTTTAATAACCCTGGATTATCAGTGTCTCATAGCTATGTTCGTGTTGACATATGGTGGTGTCTGGCTGAATGCGTTCATTATCACTGCGTTTTCGTTTGCAGTCACAGAATGTTGGAACTTATGTTAGAGCAATGAACAAACATTAAATTTCTTGTTAAACTTGGCAAGAGTGGAAGTGAAATCAAGACTGTGTTAGTCCAAGTTTAATGGGATAATATGAAGAAAACAACATGTACAAATGGATTGAATGTTTCTCTGAGGAAAGAAAAAGTATCATAGATGAAGAGATGGGGGGACAGTAATGAGCAGAACTGATGAAAACATTAATAGCAATGAAGTTAGGAAAATCTGAACTGAAAATCTTGGCATGAGAAAGGTGTATGCAAAAATGGTCCTGAAGGAGCTCCTTGTTGAACAAAAACAAAGGGGAGTCAAAGTTTGCCAAGACCTTTTGGAGAGGCAAGATGATGTTTTGGGCCATGTTATCACTGGTGATGAAACTTGGGTCTGGCTATATGACCCTAAAACAAAGTATCGAGCACAATAGAAGTCAGCTAGTTCTCCACAACCACAAAAGTTCTGTCAGTCCAATGTTGCCAAACTTTTTTTTATATCAGAGGGATTTCCCAGTATGATTTTGCACCAACTAGACCAAGTTTGCTATTTGGAAGAGCTAAAAAGGCTATGTGAAAAAACAAACAAAACAACCTGAAAATGACTTGAACTTTTCCCCCAACTCATGGTTCTTACATTACAAGAATGCACCAGATCCCATGGCACTTCGTGTGAGAAAGATTTTACCCAGTAAACAAATATGCCTATTGGAACACCCTCCATACTCACCTGATCTGGCCCTCAATGACTTTTTTCTTTAGCTGATGATAAAGGAAATATTGAAAGGAAGACATTTTGATGTCATTCAGGACATCAAGGGTAATTTGGTAAGAGCTGTGATGACCATTCCAGAAAGAGTTCTACAATTGCTTTGAAGGGTGGCCTAGGCACTAGCATCAGTGCATCGCTTCCCAAAGGGAGGACTTCATGGTGACCCTAGTGATATGCAGCAATGAGGTGTGTAGCACTTTTTCTAGGATGAGATTGTGAACTTAGTTGTCAGACCTTCATACAACAATGAAAGAAAATGGCACAAAATAATTGCAATGCCCTTTATTTTGATACTCTTACTTGCAAAGCAGAGAGCTAGTGTATGTACTAAGAATCTTTCTGTTTCAAGTAAGAGAAAACCCACCTTTTCAGAAATTCACACAAAAAAAGGAATTTCCAATCCCTTCCGGTTGTGATGCATGTCTTTATAGTTTCAAGATAGGCTTGGTTCAGGATTGTCTCAATATAGCCAGAGCACTATTCACTCTCAACTATTTTTCTTTAACTTTCCTCATTCCATTGTGTGTTTCTCATGTTGTATTTGCAATTGGCTGCTAGCTGATCTTCTACTAAATGCTCCCGTATTCATGTTCACCAAGAAAGATTTTACTTCTCCAACAACCAAATAAAAGCCATAGAGTCAAGACTCAGGGACTCTGATTCCCCTGAATTTTTCACATCTATTTGCCTGGAAAAGTCATCTTGACCAGGACAATATATTGTGTTAATTGGCC
This sequence comes from Nycticebus coucang, assembly GCF_027406575.1. Taxonomy (NCBI): domain Eukaryota; kingdom Metazoa; phylum Chordata; class Mammalia; order Primates; family Lorisidae; genus Nycticebus; species Nycticebus coucang. Next base: position 6,723,464 of record NC_069796.1, read on the forward strand.
TCAGCCAATACTGATACATTCCTACAAACAGGAAAGAGAGAGCAGGTTCCACCTAAACACGGGAAGGCAAAATCAAGTATCTTAGGAAAAGGTAGAGGAGGTATGAATGATGCAAACAAACTTCCAAACAAATAGGCTTTTGTAAAAAAAAAGTCCTTATTTTTAATACATTTTAAGTTCATACTTTCTTTCTCTCCCCAAAATTGTGCTATGAAAAAAAATTGTGTCATTGTTTATTTCCATTTTTCTTTCATGGTTAGACATTTATTTTCTCATTATTTAATGAGCCAAATATAGCAACTTATAGTACATGGTTGTATTATGTTTCATTTAAATACAGTTCCAGTGGGTGAAAACAAATGATGGTGGCTTAAAAAAATATGCAGTTTTTCCCCACACAACATGGAACCTAAAGGCGAGCAGCAAAGAGGTTGTTCAGTTTTCATAAGATCAGAGTTAAAATACTTGTGACTCCCTGTGCTCCACTCAAGCTGTCCCAGGTAAACACTGTAGCTCCGCCTGTCTCGCCAGCATTCAGGGAAAACATGGGTTGGGTGTGGCATCAAAGTCTTTGTATCTCATTAGCACCGTATCTTCGAATAGCCTGAGAAAATGAAGACTCTTGGTTTATTACTGCAGCAAAGCCAGGCAGGGAAAAAGCGTAAAGAATGGGTAGTCAGTGAGCCAGCATGTGACATCTGCCCTAGGTGGTTAATATTCTTGAATTTTTTAATGCATGTATCTATTTATTAACAAAAGAAGATATCAGTAGCAAAGACAAATTAGAAAGTTCACAGTCTATTAAGTATATGCCCAAAATGGATAATTTAGTGAGAAGACAGATTCACCCAAGGATTTTTAAATTTCTCACTCTATGTTAGATTGGGATTTATTTCCAAAGAAAATAAATGTCATTGAGAGCGCTCGCTACTCATCCTTATTGGTGAGTGCACATAAGTAAAAGGCTCAAACACAAAATGTGTATTTTCTCAGACTCCGTCAAAATTCTTAGACTCACTTAAGGAAATCAGTTAAGTGGTAGGATATAAAATAAATGTGCAAAAATCAGTAGAATTTTTACATACTCTAATAGGAATCAATCTGAAAAAAAAAATCAAGAAAGTAATTTTATTTACAAGAACTGCAAAATAAAACAAAAATATACCTGAGAATAACTTTAACTAAAGAGGTGAAAATCTCTACAACCAACATATGAAACACTATGAAAAAAACTGAAGGGGACCCCCCCAAATTGGAGATAGTCCATGCTCATGAATTAGAAGAAATAATTTTGTTACAATATCTGTACTACCCAAAGAAATCTACATATTCAATGCAATTTCTGTCAAAATACCAAGGATATTCTTCACAGAAATAGAAAAAAATACAAAAAAAAAACCCAAAAACCAACTCATTAGCAGCTTGGCACCTGTAGCTCAAAGGCTAGGGCACTAGCCACATACACTGGAGCTGGCAGGTTTGAACACAGCCCAGGCCGGGCAAACAACCTTGACAACTACAACCAAAAAATATCTGGGCATTATTGTGGCAGGCGCCTGTAGTCTCAGCTACCTGGGAGGCTGAGCAAGAGAATCACTTAAGCCCAAGAGTTTGAGGTTGCTGTGAGCTGTGACGATGCGGCACTCTACCCGGGACAATGTAGTGAGACTCTGTCCCAGAACAAAAACAAAAACAAAGAAACAAACAAAACCTGTAGGGATCATACCACCTGATTTCAAAGTGTATTACAAGGCTATGCTAACCAAATCAGCATAGTGCTGGCATAAAATCCAACAAAGAAACTAATGGAAACCCAGCCAACTACAGCAAACTCATATTGGACAAAGGTGCTAAGAATACACATTAAGGAAAAGACACTCTCAACACATGTGATGGTTATCTTTTCTTTCTAATCCCTGTTTTGATGATGTATTAAGTAATACGGTGACTTAATACAGAAAGGATACCAAGCCATGTCAGTCAAGGGAAAAGGCAGGAATCATGTTACCCCTCAGACTTCACTCACGGGAGTGCGCAGGGCGGCTGTCACTAAAAAGTCATCAGGTGCTTCTATTCTGGGCAGTGTTTTACAATTATTTTGAAGATAGTACTCTACCACTAACACCCAGATGACCACCAGAAGAAGTGTGTCCACCATTTGTGGTATAAAAACACCCGCCTTATGGGACAGAAACTTGTGATGTAAAAGGTGGGCTCACCTGAGCCTTGGTCCCGCAGCCCAACAGGTGTCTCCTCCTGTTTCCTGCTGACTCCTGGGGACACCTTCTCCACCTTTTGCCACAAACACACATTTGAGTTCTTCTCATGTCTTGCAGTTTAATTCATTGAAAAATTTTAACTAAAACATCAAAGCCCATTTCCTTGCTTTATATATCATGGCAAGAAAAGTGAGCTCCAAAATATCAGAAGAAAAACTGTAAGTAAACTGTGTCAATGCAATTCCGTGGGTGTAGGTGTGTTCTAAAAAAAATATTGAAATGCGAATGTGCAGAGAATGTAGTGGTTAGGAGTTCGGTTTAGAGTGAACAGACCTTCCTGGATTATTTATTAGTATTGAAACCATAAAGAGATTACTTAACCTCTCGGAAGTCGACTTCCCCTGTGTTCATTGGGGGTATCTATTCCCTGCTTACAGTGTGGCTGTGAGGGGTAAATCAGATTATATCTGTAAATATCATGGCCAGGGGCGGCACCTGTGGTTCAAAGGGGTAGGGCGCCAGTCCCATATGCCAGAGGTGGTGGGTTCAAACCTAGCCCCGGCCAAAAAACCACAAATAAATAAATAAAAATAAAAATAAATATCATGGCCAGTGTCTAGTGCTTAAAAAAATGAGTACCCTAGGTGGGTGTCATCATTTACTCTCATACAGTCAAGAAAAATGCAGCAGAAATATGCAAATCCTGAAAGGGAATAAATATGAACACATACCAGGATAAGATTCCATACACATATTATTTTCAAGTTTAACAAGGCAAGATATGAATGTGTGGGTATAACATTTTGTGAGTTGCATAAGCTATAACATTTTATGTATTGTCATTAAGAAACAGGGAGATCAAAAAAACCTTATGTGCTCTGTTCATGAAACCCAGACTATAGGGAAAGGGCTGTAAAGGAACACATTGATTCTTTAATAACAAAAGGATGTTAAGAGAAATAAAAAAGTGAATTAAATTTTCAAGAGGCTCCTTTGGAGTATTTAGATGTGAGATGTGCCAAAGAAACCATCATGGGTCCTGCTTTGACACTGATGAGAGGGGCCTGGAGTATGTCAGTCCCCAGGGTAGAGACCAAAGCATTACAGCCACAACATGTAATTTCAGTGAAATGCCACCATCATCCACCCATTTCCTCACTTATGCTTCAGGAGCAGGTTTCGTTATGAAGAAGAAATAGCATGTGTGCTTTGTGCAGTGACGAAAAACCTGGCATGTTGGAGCAATGAAGGGACAGTGGGCTGAAATATAAATAATTAGATTATACAGGTGCAGTGCATACCACGATGCAGACCTCGGGCTTCATTCTAAGTTATGTACCATACTCTAATAGCCCCCTAAAATACTTTAGTTATTTGTTGATGATTTCTAATAACAGGGAGCTATTAGTAATCGATTACTGCTAGCAACTGGTATTTAATGGACTTTAGATTCTTAACTTTTTTTTTTTGCAACCCGTTTCAGACCGATAGAGCTTCTAAATTCCAGGAGACAGAATTTGTGGGATTTGGTCGTTAAGTAAACGATCTACTTCTATCTCCATTGCTTTCCTGTGTTGAAAGGGGTTGTAGGAGCAGATATGCCTGGTAGACCAAATAGAAGGGCTCTCTCTGAAACCCTTTGAAAAAACCACCCCTTCAGATTTTACTTACTAATCTTCTGTATATTTTCAGATTTGTAAAATTATATTAGCTCATTTTAGAGTAAAATTGAATTCCTCTTTTAAGTTACAAGATACTATAAAAATCAGGTCCCTCAATGATTTCTAACTCGTAGCATAATACCAAAAGTGGACTAGGATTTTAAGTAGAGAGGACAATTTTCTGCTGCTCTGAGGAGTGTGCATTTGTACATTGCTTTGGAACACAAGTTAGCATTGTGATAAAACGAGGAAAACACTAAAGAGCTGATAAATACAAAATTAAAGTTATTAGTTATCTCTCAGGTGATTCGATAGTAGAGGCTTCAAAAGCAAGATTCACTTCTTAAATTGATTAGTTGGGGTCCAGGAGTTTGCTTTATTATTTCTTTTAATACCCTGTGTATATTCATGTGTGTGTGTGTTTCATAATAAACCAGAGAAATTAATAGTTTCAGAATAGAAAGATTCATCCTAAGCTAAAACCATTTACACGCAGTTTATACAAAAAGAAGTGCTTTTTTGAGGTTTCTGGCTAATTTTCAAATTTTAAAGAGGAAAGGAACAGGCAAAACATTATTATAAAGATAAATCTATTTCTATATAAAGTTAACAAAATATTCTTATTTAAATAAGGGCCTTACAGCTGCTCTGAGGGAATGCAAGGGGAGGGGCATTGATAGGTGGGCACAAAGGTAAAGCAAAGAAAAACATCAGATTTGTTACAATTCTACAGCTTTATAACTTGGTCTATCCTGTTGGAGAGTCCCTAGTTTAATTATAAGTTTGTCGGTTGATCTTAAAATCTCTTTTTCTTTAATATAGGCATATACAAGACATAGCTCAAGTTAAAGTTCACTTAGGTTTTCAAATCAAAGTGGAAATCACCTGTGAGGCATAATTGGTTTCGTCCACACAGGGATTTTTAGGCCTGGACTCCATTGTATTTTACTTTAACAATTTTCCCCATTGGTCCTAATTTCAGCAAGCTAAGAATGTGACCAAACAGCATAGCATTACTCTTGGTCACCACTATTGACTTAGACAATGAAGCAGAGGCATACGGATGCCACCATCACCAACAGTTACATCGGGGTACAAGGTCACATAGTCATCATTACCCCAAATTGCATAGTCATCATACGCTTGACCGGTCAGGTTGCTGACTTTTTCATGTTCTCTAATACTAAGGGCAGTCATTTGTATGGGAGTGGGGGCTCAAAATTATTTAAAATCCTTGAGAAGACACAACATTAGGCTAGCGAGGTAGATACATCGAATACAAGGAGAACAACAGCCGAAGGTTGAAACATTTTTTAGAACAGAGATTCCCAAGACAGCAGACTTAACAAACTAAATCAATCAATTCAGGACATAGCACCTATCTGATGAAAGATAATTTTTTTCCTTAAAACCTTTTAGGTTTTGTACAATGATTTCTTATTATCATAGTATGAAACAAATTTTTGTAATCAATAATGTCCAAAGCCCCGCCTGGTTAAGTTGTTAAGGTATCAAGAACTTTCTGGTCCTGGAAGAAGATTCCATTTACTGGAGAGAATTCAAGATGCAGTCTATAAAAACAAAAGGACAAAAATTGTAGTGTTTGGAATAGATTATGATTTAAGTTTTTAGTGTGGAAGACAGCTCGTGGAGATTTCTAGATGTAAGTCTGGAGCACTGTTAGATGGTGATAGAGTGGAGATGGCAGTTGCAATCTGATAGATTTTCCCGATTTGCAGTTTGCAAGCCCCTGGTTATATCTGCGGGTGTTCTGATGAACTCTGAGCAGGAGGCAAAAAGGTTGGTCATACATGAACTATTGGAATGATTTTTCTAAAGTTTAACATTATCCAGTGTTAACTTTCAACGTTTGGGAATAGAGAAATTTTAGTTTTTGTGAAATTAGAAGAATTAAGGCTTTGATATAGTTTGTAGGGAGACAACAAACCCTCAAAGAGAAAAAAAAAAAACTGAAATTTGATGTGAGTACAATGTACATTTTTCTATTGATACTCCCATTTTTACCAAAAAATAATTATTCTTGTTTTTTCTATAAAATAAGTCTAGTTTCATTAAAATTGACCTGATTGTTTTTTTAAATACTGAAAGATCAGTAATTATTTGTATATTTTGAAATATGATATTTTAGTAAGGGATTTGGCCTTAGTTGTTTTTCTTTTGTTTTGTTTTGTTTTTAACTATATGGTAATGAGAAATCTCAGATTATACCTTTCAAAACCGCTTATGACTAAGTCAAGCTAAGAACTCATTTAGCTTAATTATGTCCTGTTAAAAGGAGGATAGATTCTCATAGAACCTATGCAATACCCCTATTGAAATAAAAATAAGAATTTTTTTATAATAACTTCTAAATTCTGAAGCAGCAAGAGAGAAAAAAACAAATGTTCCATTCTTGTTTATAACAATATTTTAAATCAACTTTAAGTGATAGGTAGCTTAAGAGAAAAAAGTATTTCTTACATCTGAAAAATAAAGCAGAACAAGCAATATTTTATTTATTTATTTATTTTTGTTTGTTTTTTGAGACAGAGCCTCAAGGTATAGCCCTGGGTAGATTGCCATGGTGTCACAGCTCACAGTGACCTCAAACTCTTGGGCTTAGGTGATTCTCTTGCCTCGGCCTCCCAAGTAGCTGGGACTACAGGCACCCGCCACAACGCCTGGCTAATGTTTTGGTTGTAGTTGTCACTGTTTGGCAGGCCTGGGCCAGATTTGAACCCGCCAGCTCTGGTGTATGTGGCTGGCGCCTCAGCCGCTTGAGCTACAGGTACCACCCAAAAGCAACATTTTAAAGAAAAATATGTAGAAATTATAATTTTTATTTTCATCAGCTAATATAATCCCATATAATTTATTGATTGGGTTGATGCCATATTAGTAGTTTAATGAAACCATCAGTTTTCTATTGGAGTCCCGGAAATTCTTAGCCAGTTTAATAGTATGATTTTAAAGTTATCGGAAATCTGTACATGTCAGGGTCTGTTTTTATGTATATCTTGGAATTTTGCCCCATAGTTGCTTTCAAAAGCTTTCAGGAATGCATCTGAATAAAATAATAGCCATGTTGATGGCCACGTATAAAGCTCCTCTTATATAGACCTTCTACCACTTTCCATATATATTGAGTTTTGCCTTGCTTTTTTTCTTCTTTTTAATTATAGAACATCAGTCGTTTTGCTTTAAGACAAAATAATTATGTATTTTTTGCCAGTAATGAAAACATATATTACATAAACATATTTCCTTATTAAAAACACATTCTATTTTCTTTGTACATTTTTCATGTACGATTGCTTCCTTTAATTATCATTATTTCTAGAAGTGTAAATTGAAGATATCAATTAAAATGCTGAACCCTAAATAATAATTATGTAAAAAGTTAGAAGTATATACTTTCATAGTTTTTAAATAGCATGTGTTTCCTGATAGCACAAAACATGTTTATTAGTATACCCTAATATCACTAATTCATCGTTAATGAGAAGCCAAAAATAAATAAACTTATGATTATTAATTAATATTTTAGCTTATCTCTTTGTAAATTATCTAGACATTCAGGAATGTCTTTCATTTAACTTAGTATAATTTTAAGGTTTCATGTTATCAAAAACAGTTGAGAAACGTTTTTCCAGGAGCCATATGATAGCATGAAACAGTTCACTGTCACCTCAATTATTTTTCTTATTGAAAAATTTTGTAGCAGATATAACATGAGTTTATTTAATAAGTAAACAAGGTGGAATGTTCATTAATAATTACCAATACTCTTATTTCTAAAAATTATTTAAGTCACATAAACTAGAAAAACATTTCGTTCAGATTCTTTTCTTTTTCTGAGGAAATAATTTTCGTAAGAACTTATTTTTCTTTAGGCCAACTAACTGGACCTTATTTATATATTATTCCCAATAAAACCATCTGGATATAGGATATTACATATAGTTAACATACATATATAGGCATCATACACATACACACAGGGGCAAATAGAAATTTATGGCTTCTGTTCTCAAATTGTAGCTATGTTTCAGGTATTATAAAATTCACTAGTTGGATCCATATTATGTTCTTGGCACCTCAATTTATTCAGATGGCTAAAGCATTTTATTAATATTTGTGGAAAGAACTAAGATGTTTCTTTGCCAGTTTATTTATAAAATGTTTCTTTTTTTCCCCTGAGAGGTCATTTCTCTGAATCGCATTTTAGAGATTTAGACAGGTCTAAGGAAGACAGAAGGTTGTTACATTTTTTTTCCAAAAAAGAGTTTTGGTATTCACCTGTTATCAGAAGTCAATCTGGTTGAAACTGTAGACTAAATTAGATATAAGTGACCTAAGGGACAGTAGTCTATTTCCAGGCAACATTTTTCCTCTTTACCCTTGAGTGGTTGCTTGTATAATAGCTCAGAGTTCTGTGTAGAACAAAGAATTAAGTTTAACTGTTGCACATATTCCTGGCTCACTTGAGCATTATTTTATTTTTTTTAAATTATTTTAATCTTATTTTATTTTAATTTTTTTTTTGTTTGTTTGTTTTCATTTTTGTCACCAGGCTAGAGTGTCCTGGCATTAGCCTATCTCACTACAACCTCAAACTCTGGGGTTGACGCAATCTTCTTGCCTCAGCCTCCGAAGTACCTGGGACTACAGGTGCCCATCACTATGCCTGGCTAATTTAGCTATATGTATAAATAACTGTGTAAGTAAATGCCTAAATAACAAATTTGTGTATATTATATATAGTGGTCACAAACTTTGTGGCCACCCTGTATTTGAATGCACTTAATTTACTTATAGGTGTATGTACAACATTTACTTATATGGGTTAATTTATTTTAACATATATATATATATCAAAACTATTGATACAATCTTATTTTGCCTTCTAAATTTTCAGAAACATATATCCTCATTGGCAAAATTGTGTGAGTTAAAATTTAAGAGAAAAACTCATAGAAAACTTACATGTTTCTGTCCTCTGGTATTTGGGTGAAACAAGTTTGGCTAATTACAGTGAACAATACAAACTGAATGTTAGAATCACCTGCAAAGGTATGAACCAATTCAAGAGACCCCACTATCAGAGAGTTAGATTTGATTGCCTTAAATGGAGTGAAAGCATCAGTATTTTTCAGACTCTCTCAGATGATTCTAACACACTTTCACTGTGGTTCTACACCCATGATAATGAGAACATCATCAGTAGGATCTTTTTGTAGCTTCTAAGACTCCATCCCAGACCAACTGAATCAGAAATGTTGGGGTTGGGGCCCAATCATCCAAGTTTTAACCATCCCTCAAGCCAATTTTGATAGTCCTCAAAGTTTGAGAACCACTACTCTGTGCTATTAGTTTCTCTTTGCTATTTCCTGTCTTAATAGAGGGTCGATGTTTACATCAGAGTGGAAAAATGGAGAGAAGTCATAGCTAAGCTAGTTGGGACTATTTTTTTGGCAGTCAGCTTGTTCACAGAAGGCTGCGTTGAGGTCCCCCTTCTTACCACCTAATGAACTCTGCATGGTCAGCTTTGTTGCTTTAAGTGCCATTTTTCAGTTGCAGCAGTATCTGGGGATATAAATCTAACATTGGGGGTAAAATATTAGCAAGCACCTGGGCCACAGATCCAAAATTTTCTAATTAGCTTCATTAGTATTTTTATCTCCATATGTCTACCTCGTGTGTCTTAATTGCAAAAAGTTTCAAATAAATGGGAAACAAGAAATGAAAAGTTGCATTTATTTGCCTCTCACATACAGGGCTACCTGCAAGGATTGGGCTCAGGTTAATGAGGCCCTACAGCTGGGTCAAACAAAGAATGTTTTACCAAACAGGATGGTACACTTGAGGGGAGGGCCCTGTGGAAGCCATAAGTGAGAGCTACAGGTTGAAACTGGAAGTGGCTTCTCATCAGGCTAGATTGCAAAAGAAAGGTAAGCAAGTCATGGTCAAAAGTAGAGAGCCAAAGAAGAGCTGGCTGGGGTTGACGTCACTTACACACGGGCGCATCTCCTGGAGTACCCACTGGGAAAGCAGGTGCACAGTCTGACAGGGAAGCGATTTGTTTAACCTGTTTCCTTTAGTATAACTACACTAAGGAACAGAGTGAACTGCTGAAGTGTGAATCCTGACTCCAACATTTCCTCTGGAAAGCTCCTCACAGAGGCAGGCAAAGCTCGCATGCTTTCTCCTCACTATATGTAAACGAGTATCCACAAGATACTCTATTAATAATATGAGCTCTATTAATAATATGAACTTCCTTGGTGACTAAATGGTTGAGCTTTAATTATTTTGTCATTTTTACTTCGTTTAAAAATGAAAGCATGTTGTTTATTTTTTAATACCTCAGCCTCTGCTTTGCAACATTATTTTTAATCTCATACAATCTATAGTTTTTATATAATAAAAAATAATATTCCCAATGCAGTTATCCATCCTGTTATCATTTTGGTATACATTTTTCAGACTTCTTCTATGGACATGTATGTATTATTATTACTGAAACAGTTTTAACTCTATGATTTTGCACATATTGTAACATTCTTTTAGAAATCTGAAACTTGCCCTTTTCCCCTCAACAGTTTGCCTTGAACTTTCCATATCAGCATGGAAAGATATGTAAGTATTCCAACTGCTATTTATATAACAGTATATAGGAGGTTTTACAGACATTTAGGGTTTATAACATTTGCTATTACAAGCAATATTTTGAAGTTTTACATTTATCTCTGTACATATGCCCTTGAACATATTTGTGAATGTTTCTCTTGGGAAGATTTTAAGAAATAGAATTGTTAAGTCATATAGGAATGGTATTTTAACTTTAAAAGGCACCACCTAATAATCCCCCAAAGAGATTGTGAAAATTTACATTTGCATCGTAAGTATTCTGTCGTACATATTTGTGCATATTGAAAACACAGTTCACTTACTGCAAATTCGTTGTTAAAACTTGGTGAAAATGATGTCATTTATGTTATGCTCACCAAAAATAAGAATTTTGTCAAACGCTTAATAGCCTTTCGTTGACCTTATATGAATTAAGTCAATTGAATATGTAATAGAAATAAAACAGTATGTTAATGGAAATTGTTCAAATTTCAAATTCTTTTGAAGATAGATTGGCTAATTGATGAGAGGGAGGGTAGGAAAAATAGAAATCAGGAAAAACCTTAGATGTCCCTCAAAACATACGTTTATTAACAATCGGTATTTAAAACAAAATTTTAAAAATACTTGGTATGAAATATACCCACCACTTTGAAAACGCGAAATAATGAAAACATTATTAAGAAAATAAACAGCTATAGATTCTTAGGTAAAAAGCTTTAAACTTATATGTCTCCAGGACCACAGTACATTTCTTATTGCTCTGGAGAGTTCTCTCTTATACATGAGCGTATGGATAACTGCTATTTATTAAAAGAGAAGGAAGGAAGGAAAAAGTATGAAATAAGGAGAGAAATTATTTTTTATAAGTTGGAAATTTTGTTTAGTAACTTGAAATCATAGAAGTATTTGAAAAGAGTATTTTTTCATTCTTTACCTACTCTGTAGTTAACATATTGACTTTCCAAAAATATTACAAAGTATTACCAAATATTATATTTAAGAAAACCATAATTGTTTCAGTATTCTTTTAGGCATATCTATTTTTTACATATAACTTTTCATGCCATTAGCACAGATATAAATGAGGCGTTACCATTAGTGTGGGTTGGCTGGAAATACGGAACACCTCTACCTAAGCCCCTCTGAATAAAAATTCTCCTGTCCTCCCACCTCCCTGCTCCGGCTCTGGAAAAGCTGTGCGTTGGCCTATTCAGAGTTATCTTCAACGCTCACATTGCGTGTCTGTTCATTTTGCTGTAACGTGTTGTAGTTCTGTGGCTCTGCTATCTTTTCTCTTGTCATATATGTGGAAGATGACTTATTTAGGTTACTAGAATATTGATAAAAGAAAATCACAAATACTATCAATAAACATTGTGTACTATCCAGGGGTATTAATTTTTTAATTAATTAAAATGATTAATCTAGGGGAAAGGGTGCCTTATAAGGTTAAGTCAAATATCTGCATTATTTGAAAGATATAAACTGATTATGCATAAAACTAAATGAGGTTATTTACTTCTGTTTCATCAAATACTTGAACAATTGAAATGATTAACTTATTTGTATCCAATCCATGTTCGTCACTGATCCCTTTACTATTTCTGAAGACTGTGCAAGTAAACTCCTTACACAGTTAATTGTAAATGTTCTAAAAGATCTATGTGAAAATATCTATTTTTACCTTTCTTAAATTTATTCTTCTCCATATTTACCTTTAAAATAATCATTAGTATCTATTCAGTTAACAAAATATGTAAAGTAAATTAAATGCTTAATAAGTGCTTCCAATAAAGTATTGATGATTTGGGGTAACAAAAGCAGTGAGGATTTTCTATAGAATCTCATAGCTCAAATGATCTGGGAGCAGTCGGAAAACCACAGGTTTTTAAGAAAATGCCAGGAAGGTTATGTTAACCAGTATGATGAAAATGTGTCAAACGGTCTATGAAACTAGTGTATGGTGCCCCATGATCACATTAATGTGCACAGCTATGATTTAATAAAACAAAAATAAATAAAATCACACTTAAATATACCCCCCCAAAAAAATAGTACCTCTCGGAGCTTAAGTCATAGAACATTTCTTTCCATACAGTTCCCTAAATTTGCCAAACTTGTTTGTATCTCAGCTCTTTTTACTTTTCGTTTACTCATCTTAAGGTACTTCCCTCAAATACCCACACACGAGGTATTGTCTGGCTGGTTTTTGCCCTTTCTCGTGATTCAGATTCACACTAGTTATTCCATCATCAATGTGGTCAATAAGTCAAAAAGAGCCTCCACCTCACCCTGTGTCCCAGCTGACAGGTATTCTTTATTTTACTATTCAGTTTTCCTCAATTATATACTATTTTCTCAACTTATCCTACTGATTTTTTCATGCGTTTTAAATGTCTCCTTGCCTACCCCACTCTAACATGCTAAAAATAAAGGGTAAACGACTGAACAGATATACATAGTAGTTGGCCTTTTACTACTTGGAAGAACTTAAGGCAGACGTCTAATTACTAGTATTTTGGATCCTACAGAATCTGAATGTCTAGACAGCAGACACCAGGATCTGCGCGTCTCATAACCTCCAAGGCTGATTTTTCAGACACAAATATGAGAACCCTTATTCATTGCAACAGTGGTTCCAAATGTGTGATCCAAAAAACTTGTTACAAATGTAAATTATCTTGTTCCAGCCCATATATATTGAATGAATCACAGCCTCGAAGGGTGAGACCGGGCAATCTGTGGTTTAACAAGCCCTCCAAGTGATGCTAAGGAGTGAGAACCCACTGCTTTAAATGGAGCTGTTCTTTGAACACAGACAGCTATTCTAAGTAAATACCATTATAGCAAAAAAAAAAAAAATAGCAATTTTTTTATATTAGAACATTAACACATAAAATAAATTATTGATTATAACCTACCAACATGTGCCAGTTGTGAAGGATAGAAAAACAATTCACCAGATTACATGGGGACCCTATAAGAACAATCACGTTATTTTAAAATCACATGTTAACCAATGCTAAAAATTAAGACCACTCATTTAAATAGATAAATAACGTCTTCTTGTGAGTTTTATTCTTTCTAAAAATGTGTGCTTTGAGTATGAGAGAGGGTGTAGTAAGAATCGTACACATATATGGAAATATATATTTTTTTCCTAACGGGCGTGGTTTCCAGCATGGATAATGGAGCTATATTTTTATAATTAAGGTGATTGTTACTCTTTAGTTTCTGTACATCAATACATTTATATAAAGATGGTAGAAGATATAAAGAGGTTTGAGGTTTTAGGGGTTTTGTTTGTTTTATTTCCATTTTCCTTCTAGTCAGTTACTCTGGCAGGTTACAATGAAATTTCACGCTCCGGGAGACGGCTATTATTCATTTGTCTTTGTAAACTAAATCAGCTGGCAAGAGTGTTACAGGGAGCCTCAGCTCAGGACTTTATTCTAAGCTGAGTGGGTTGCTAAGGAAAGTGCAGCACAAGCTCCAGCAGCCTAATTGATTCCGATTTGTTCTGTAATAATTATTACAGCCTTTCTTAATTGAGGCCTGTGAAATCTGCCCCAGAGTTTTAAGTCCCTTTTCCTTTACAGATTTAAAAAAGGTCAAACTTTTTCAAAAAGAGAATGTATTCCTTTTTTATATCACTACTCACCCTAAGGAAATCGACTGGAATCCTGATTGCTGTTCAGATAAGGAGAGCGTACCTGATAGGATATGTAAGACTTATAATGGAAAACATTTCAATTATCAAAATATACCTTCAGCTCCCTTGAAATTACATACTTAACACTTTCTATCACTGTGAGGGAATGAAATATTTTCTTACACGAAGAAAAACTCAGTCCTTTAAATTAGTCACAATTTGTCTTTACAATAAATGGAAAACATATTTCTCTGGTAGCCAGAACCATTTTACCAGTTTGCTGAAAGCCATTGTTTTCCTTGAGATATTGCCAACTTAAATATCCTAAATATTTTACACTATTACCTAGAGTGAAGAAAGCACATTCAATGTTTGCACATAATCCCTGATGGTATGCTTTTATTTGGAAGTATCTCGGGTCCTTTCTTTAAGTGGGAACTTGTGATAGACATGGAGGAAATTTCTTCATCCACATTCCTTCTACAGGATACTTTATTTTAGAAAAAATATATATAAACATGTGCTTTTATATACATTTTACTCTAGCAAATACTTTTTAACCATACATATGTTTAAAATATAATTAGGTTACAAATTTAAAGGAGTCTTCATTTCTGCTCTTAAGGAAGTTTAGTCTGGTGGGTAATAATTTAGGATTATTCAAAGTGCAATCATTAATATGTTTAAGAGACTTGTCCAAGTAAGTAAAAGACCTGTAGATTTAGATACAAAAATCACTTTGGGGGTCTCCTAACAATACAGAAAGCTAAATTGATAAGAATTTCCTTCTTCCCACCTTACAGCAACAGACATACAATTAAAATATAATGAGTTTATATTACATATATATAACACATATATAAACATTTACATATATACACACAGCTGGACTTAATGATAAATGAGTAAATGATAAGAATTAAAAACAGAGATGTAAGTACCAATTAATTTTGGGGTCCATGGGTACATGTCCGAGTTGCTGGGGCAAGGGTTCTGATAAGCAAACTGGACAGAGGATGTAGTTGTTGGTCCATAGCTGAGAAAAAACTGGGAATTATCTACCCTGCATAATGTTCAAGACAAAATGAATGCTTGAAAATCTCTAGGCGAGAAGGGGGAAAAAACATGTGTACATTTGAAATCCCAGGCTGGAACGACTTTGTCTTGTGGTTGATGAACTCTAAGCACTTGAAAAGTGGAAAAACACAAAAATAAAAATAAATACCAACATTTTAACATTTTCATAGATACCCAAAAGGTCCATGAGGAAGCACAGTCTAAAACCCCTCTACATCAAAATAACTTTCCTAATCAAGGCACTTGAAACCCTCACAGATTAAAAACGTCCCTGATGAAGATGATAGTGCCATGGGAAATTTAGGAACAAACAGGAGGGAAATCCTACATGACAGTCCACATATCATATAAACTGTAACAATCTCTAATAAGAGAAAATAATTGAAAAATAATTGAAATGATTATGTTTAGAATGATTAAATACATAAATGATGACTTAAAGACTCCAAGTAAATAATAGCCACAAAATACTCATAAATGAGAATTTGGGGGGATATCATATAGAATGCAAAGGTCCATATAAGCATTGGAATAGATAATTCTTGTGACAGGTCGAAGAGCAGATTAGGTTCCTGGTGGACTGAAATCTGGAAGGTAGGTAGGGAGAAAACACAGAATGCTAATATAGAATTGAAATGACAAAAGTCAAAGAGAGGTTAAAACATGAAACATAAAAAGAGCCACTATCCACCTAGTGAGTATCGTAAGAGAGAAGGAGGAAAGATATTATACAGGGAATTATACTTGCAATGGCTTCACAAAACAGTTAAGATTGAAGAAAGATATGACTGCTCAAGAAACACAAAGAATCTACAACTAATGATAAAATGACCATAGGACAATAATAGGAATAAAATTTCTACAAAAGAAAGAGCACTAAAACTGGCATTAAACTTTTTATCAGTAATCAATTTTAGAAAACAAGGGGTAATATCTTCAGAATGTTCTAGGGGAATAAAAGCCCAGAAAACTTAGATTTCTTTTTTAGTTAAATAGTTATTCAAATATAAACCAGATCAAAACATTCCTTAGATCTTACATTATGGTAATAAAGTCTATTTCTAAATCAGATCTATTTCTAGGTTACAGAAAAATGTCATAATTCTATAACATTTTTTATTGCGTTCCACTTGACATTGAGAAGAAGGAAATGTTCAAGTTTACTGTTCCAATTAAAAGATCATGTTTGAATTCCTAGCTGATGAGTAATATTATACAAATAAGTAAATGGAAGGAATATTTTTTTAATCATATGCAGTGATATAATTACCTATATGAAATTTCAGAATTCTTTTTATGAATTGGAACAAATCAGAATTAGATGTTTTTCTAAATATATAATTTGTATATATAATTAAGAGAAATCCTTATGCACTAGTAATAATCAAATACAAAATTTATTTTAAATTATTGACATTAACAGTGAAAATAGGATCATGGAGTAGATTATGTAAAAGGTTGGTAAAATATAGAATATATATATATACATTATGTTATGTACAATTTGCTTAAGTAATACACAAAATACATAAACTATAAAAATAGATATATAGGTGATGTAAAAATCGTTAAACTATTGACATCAATAAATTCATAATTTGATAAATTATTGAATTGATAAACTCAAGATATGCCTATTTTATAATTAAAAAATATAAAGAGTTAAATATAAGGTACTGGTTGGAAATCATTATTTTTAAGACATTTATAGCAAAGAAATAGTGTGCAGTTCTCTATACTACGAAAGAAAACTCTTACAAATAAATTTTAAAAGTAAAATTAAAGAAAATGGATAAATTATGTAAATGGTTAAATAGATGATTTAAAGATGACATAACATGAATGTAAATTAAGTATATAAAAGATGTTCTACCTCTTTTTTAATTAAAGTGTTTAACCAGTAAGAAAAAAATCTCCTCAACAGACAAGCTCTGTTGTCTTACAATAACAAGCATTGGTAAGAATCTGCGGAAGTAAGGAATCTATTCATTGTTAACGTATGTATCAATTTGGGTTGGCAATTACCATAATCTGATTAAATTGAAGAAACGGTATTCTAAGTATTTTTTTCTAAAGAAAAGTCCTACCCACACCCAAGAAATAAGGCATAAGGTTGTCTTCTGAGCACAGCCAAAATTATAAAATATGTAAATAATCACCAACAGAGGTATTGATTAATAACTCGTTACATGTTCAGGTGGTCAAAAGCAGCAAACAGCAAAAATGAAAAACACTATTGTGCAGTCATAATAGCAGTGACTAGAAAAACATGGCAAATGATCCAAAATGGTGTCATTTATTTGAAGATATAGAAAACAAATATGTGTGTGTGTGTGTGTAAAATGGGTGTCAAAACAAATGAGGAGTCTGATATTTTTCTCTACTTTCAAGTTAGCAAGTTATGTCAGTTTCATGGACGCTTGTAGAAGATGCGAGACTCCAGGCTCAGAGAGAAAATATTAGTATCTTAGCATCACTTTGTACCCCGAAATATATATAGTTGTAATTTGTCAAACCGTAATAAAGTAAAATACATTTTAAAAATAAGGTCTAACTAACAAATGAGATGAAAATTTAAAATGAGTGCATCCCAATAATATTTAATGCATTTACTTTGGAAATTGAACATATGTTTCAAAACATTTTCACTCCTTCAAATCAAAGGTTAGAAATATGCTAAAATAGGCAGAAACAACATTTATTTCATTGGGAATGTTTAGAAATATGATTTTTTCCAGCAAGATTTAATTATTTTAACTAAGGAATAATTATAAAGTAAATGTTTTAATTTTACCTTTTCGTTCTACACATATTTTTAGTAGACTATATTTGTATAACACATAAAATAATTGTTTCTTAATAAAATAAAAATAACTTGGTTTTAATATTTGCCAAGCTAAAAGAATTAGCGTATTTCCTCTATGGATTTATTTTATATATTAAATTGAAGGGCTTTTTTCAGAATTAATCCAGTAATTTTTAATGTTAATAGTAAAATAAAATTGTATATTTTGTATAAATTAGTTATTTAAATATTCAATTTATTTTTTAAATTTTATCTTGTGAATAATTTAAAAAAACAGTAATGGTTTCAGTGAAGAGATTGCAGAGTAAGTCATAAAACTTAATATTATGAAACTGATTGTGCATTGCTTTTTTTTCCCTAAGATCTGGATGAGCAAAATACGTTGTGCCTCCTGAGGCCAATATTACGGAGAAAACATTTTAATGAAGACAAACACATTCCGAAGTACAATTTTAAAATGTAATGTGAGCCTTATTTTCTAGATTTCAGTTGATGAAGATGTAGGGAAATTTTAAAATTCAAATAGAAAGTTTAAAATGGCTGGAAAGCTGTTTGCAAACGTGTCTGATTAGCTATGTTGTGTAAAGCTTCGCTTGAAAGAGGAGTTAAAGAAACGACTTACCAAGAGTGAACCAGGGCAGAAGCAGATTTTCAGCATGTGAATCTGACCCCTGATGACGAAGCTCTAAACAAAGAGGGAAAGCCCAGGCTCAGCGCACTTCAACATCAAAACGAGATGTGCTCTCGGCCTACATCGCTGATGGGGACTAGCCCCCCATTCCACTATGAGTTCTTTTCTTGTGACTGGCGGGATGAGAGGATGAGGGCAAAATAGAGTCAAGATATAAAAAGAAAGTTTTTTAAGGAGCTGGGCTGTGAGGCTTTCCACTTCCAAGTGTGAGGACTGGAGGAAATTCCTTATCTCTGGGTTAATTTTGTTTTTATTATATGCATCCTGTTTGAATCATCAGTTTAACAGGGGAGGGCTAAATCCTTACGTCATGGTTTTTGCTGGGTTTGTATTTTTTAACTAAACCATTTTCTAAATGAACTAGGTTAAGTAGACTGATTCACTTTTTACTTTTATTATTCTAAGTTATTTATGAACTTAACATAAACCCATCATGGGGCAGGGAACCCAGTCCAGGAGCAGGACGGCAAAGAAAACCTCAATAAGACCACAGACAAAGTCTCAGGAGTGGCCGTTCAGCTTTGGGGAAGACTTACAGGCAGAGGGGCTGGTGCTGTTGTGGGTAGCGAGAAGAGGAAGTCAGGAGGCCTCTCCTCCTATCTCGCCTTCATCTCCTTTCTCTCTCTTCCCAGGGTTAGGTGTCTGTCTTGTGTCCAGTGAGTTCAGTACCCCTCACTATTTTTCTGACTCTGTAAATGTACTCACACTCCCTGAGAGGCTTTTTCTCTCAGGGTTCATTGACCTCTGAGCCAAGAGCAGTGGTGAAGTTTTGGCAACACAGTTCTCTTGTATGACAAATTCAGGCTTCAGGCTGTTGCACTTTGCAGAATAACTGTGGCTCCTGCACTCCATGATTTTTTAGTCTGAAGGAGTGCATGCTTTGTTCTAATTCACTTCTATCCTCTCTCTGTTCTCTTTCATCTATTATGTGTAATTATTTTTTTAATTTAATTTTTAACCTATTCATAATAAACAGTTGAAAATTGGTTTTGAGTTTATTAAATCATTATTTTTAGCAATGTAAGCCCATCAAGACGTGACTCTTTCCTTAAGTCCCCGCATCTCCACTCTCAGATCTTAGGGTGTTCACTGTACACCAGTGCACATTTGCCCATCCTTTACACCTTAACAGTTTTGGAAAAGGAATTTTTTTAACCATAACTGGTTCCCTCTTAGGTAAGAAACAGACTGAATAAAATTTAAGAAAGCAAGGAAACAGTTCTCCCCCTCAGATCCAAATAGATAAGAAATTAGAATTGTAAACATAATTTCAAGCCTTGGGTCAAGTATTTTTTCTCCAAAATACTATCAATTTTTATAGAGTAATATTCTGTATTTTAAACAATATAGTCACAGTACCATGTCATAATTTTTAAAGTACTACCTATGTGCTAAGTTTGGTTCCAAACTAATTCCATGTATTAATTTAATTCTTACGAAAGTGCTCAGTTGGTACTATGATTATCTCTGCTTATGAAAGAGGACTCTAAAGCACGGTGACTTGCTTATGGTCACCTGGCTGGGAAGTGGCCTAATGAGTCATCTCAGATACTCTATCAGGAAGTCCAAGTGTCACATTCCTGAGCTATTGTGTTAAAGTTTGTGAGGAATCAGACCTTTTCTCCTTTCTCAAAGTCTTCAGGCAATCTTCCTATCTCACACCTTCTCTGAGTCTACAATCACTGTCGGAAGATGAGGAAGCACTGAAATCCCAGGATTATATTTTAAAAGAAATATTTCATCCAGAAATTGTAAGCCAATTTTTATTACAAAGGAATATGTATGGACATGTTTGTTGAATGGGTAGTAAAAGCATTCCCATAAAATATGATTAAATCCTCAACCCAGTTCTATGTACTACAGGGTGATTTGAATATCTAGTAAAGAGGTATGCGACAGAATGCTTCACTTGCATTTATGTCTTTGTTCTTTAAAATGTTTGTGTTGTTTCATTCTTCCCTATTAACAAATGGACTTTCATATTATTTTGAAGAAATTTTGAAATTATACTGGCTGTTAAATGAAGTAAAATAGACCCAGCATGAGTTTTAACCACTCTGTCCTTTCAAACTCATCTATTTGCAGTCTTAGAAATCTGTTTCATCCAGCATCAGGAATGAAGTCTATCACTGCATGGTAATATTTTTTCTTTTCTTTTTTCTT
Organism: Nycticebus coucang; assembly: GCF_027406575.1. Classification (NCBI taxonomy): domain Eukaryota; kingdom Metazoa; phylum Chordata; class Mammalia; order Primates; family Lorisidae; genus Nycticebus; species Nycticebus coucang. The sequence goes on from NC_069796.1 coordinate 6,744,366, forward strand.
TATCTTTTTTTTTTTTTTTTTTACATCATGTTAAATGATCCCAAGTAGCCTAACTTGTTTAGTCCTGGTCCTTCTACCAGATATCTGCTGAGAAATGTGCAAAGTTATTTTTCTTAGGAAAAGATGGCAGCTAGTTAATGTAGTTCCTATAAAGATTATAATTATCCACTTTATCCAAGAGACATTCTGCTCTTGGTAGCCATTGCTTTTAAAATTTTAAAATCACAGAGCATTTCTGAAATTAAAGCCACTCTTAAAAATTGCTATTATGCCAAGAAGTGATAGTAAGCAGATTAGGTGCCTAATGCAGTTGAGAACTATTATCACTGAGACCGATGGCCTCATTTACAGATATTTCAGTGAAATTCTAAATTAGCCCATTGAGGAGGAGCGCTTCCTAATAGAAGAGAAATAAGCCCAATGGATTTTACCTGACATCTTTATTAACTTTCAGATTCCAATCAAGGGATAGTCATAATAAACCAGATTAAGTTAGGCCTCGTTTTTTCCCTTTGACTTTCCTTCCTCCTTACCTGCCTCCCTCCCTTTCTTTCTTTTTAATACTTGAAATACAAGGCTTAGCAGCAACCTGCTCTTCCAGAAAGCACAATACAAGAAAGCCAATTCTTTCTTTCCTTCTTTCTTAAGATATTACGCTCTTTAAATCAGTCATCAAAGTAGGCATGGCGGAGTCGAGAAGGCACCCAAATAGGAACCAAAGAGTCTGTCCTCAGGGAATATTTTGGAAGGAGAGGTCAGTTAGCCCCATAAATTGCAGAACTTCTTGTCCTACTGTTTTCCTAAACAGATTCATCACTAAATTAGACACAGAATCTGATTTTTCTTCTTCCAGTTTGTGAAACACGCCCACCATTTTTCTTATCCCATAGAAATTTCATAAAATATTATGCTGTCTTTTGGGTTTTGAGATGCTTTGCAGTTAATTGCCAATTTTTCTTCTCGGTTTTAAGAATAGAAAAATACAAATGCATGTTTTACTTGAAGAATTCCATGCCTACCCACTCAATAAAGGCAGTTTAGAAGTTTAAAAATGGGTGTGACTTCAATATACTATAGCTTCTTGTCAAAAAAACTTGAGTACAAATTTTGCTCCTGTGGCCATCTTTAAGGAAGCGAGTAATTCTTAATCCAAAGACACAAGGGTTTTGTTGTTTTTTGTTTGTTTGTTTGTTTTTACTTCTCATTTTCCTCAATACTTTGGAAAGAAATTTATCCCTTTTCCTGTGTAGGAAAACACAGCATTCTCCTCACAGAGAGGAAAAAATCAGCACATACAAACTATTTGAAGGGAAGATTTGACTTTCTTTAGAATGATTGCTAAACACATGTTTATGTTAATACTAAACTTCCTTTGATGGGGCAGAAAGAAATCCATTATTGTAATTTCTATGACTCAACTATGAGCTGGTATTTATTGTCAATTGTGTGTATTAAGCATTGGATGGAAGGTACATATGGCTTTGGACCCTGAAAAAGAGTTGTCTGTCTTTCTAAACCATCATACTCTTTGCTTTTTTCAAAAATACAGTGTATATGCCAAGAGGATAAGTAAATAATAATATTTTCGATCTCAACTGGAGAATATTTGAGATAGTTGGTTAATAGACGCAGGCTGCTCTTTAATGCACCATTTCTCAAACTTGTGGTGTGTGCAGATGCTTGAATAGACATTTGGAACACAAATACCATCACATTCAAGTAAATTTAACAAAAACAATTTATTGCAATAAAACACAAGACATTATTTTTTTAAGAATACTTTTGGACCTGTTAAGAATAATCTTACACTTATACTAATATATGCAACTCTAGTGATAAATAACTATAATTTTAGGACAATTTGCATACCAAGATATTGTTGTCTTACCAAATCCTAATTCATATGTATTTTATTTTACTAGAAATGATTACACATATTCAGTGCCTCTGTCAAATAGTTACATATACAAAAAGGAGGTATTATGGAGAGATTTCTCCTTTAGGGAAAGTTTTACCATCTCATCAGAGAGGTAATAGCAAAGGACAAGTTCCTGGCTTGCTGACCTAGATGATAGTAATTCTTTTACAGATATGAGAAAAAAAGAGAGAGGGAGAAACATGTAATATTCTCAGGGGTGAACCATGGTGAACCTCTGTGTGGACTGCAGTCCATTTGCCAACCAATTTGTTTACATATTTATTCTTCGGGTACATACTAGGAGGTCTCCTCTCCTACCTTCTCCGCTGTGACTGCTGCGAGTCAGTCCCACGGTGTCCTTTGTACTAACCATTCTCACTACCCGGGGGGTCACATCTAGTCTCAGGGCCTAGACGAGTAGAAAGTAGAGTAGTTAATAGATACAACATACCATCTATTTACATCTATTTGCTACTCACTTCCAAAGTCAGATCCTAATTCCAGCTTCTCCCTTGACCTTTAGATGCATACACATCACTGCACATCCGAACACTCACCCTACACGTCTCCTGGATATCTCAGACTTAGCAGTTTCAATGCAAAATTGTTGATTTGTTCCCCAAACATGTTTTTCTACATCTTAAGAAAATTTACAGTTATTCACCTGCTTTCTCTGGAAAAAATTTGTAGTCTTTCTTACCTCCTCTCTTTCTTTTGTAACATACATCTAACACATTAGCAGGTTCTGTGTGCCTTACTATAAAAATCCATCCACATTTCTACCCCCTGCCTTGTTCCAGCCCCTGGCGTGTCTGTATCTTCCCCGTCTACATCACTGCGTGTCCTCTTGTCTCATTGCCTGTATTCTTTGTTCCTATTGTCTTTCATCTATAGACGGCCAAAGAGGTTGCTATAAAACGTAATCGGGAACGTGACGGTCCCTACTCCCAGCCATCAAGTGTTTCACATTGCATTTAGGTTAAAACAGAATTCTTACCCATCATTAAGGAACCCCCCATGACCTGTACCGCCCTCTTCTCTCTCAATTCCTGCAATACTTTTCTTTCCCTAGTTATGCTGACTGGCGGTTCTTATTTCCTGCCAAGTATGAACTCAATTTTGGGTCATGGTCTAACTGCCCCGCCTGCCTGCAATGCTCTTCCTCCACATATAAATAGATGTTTACTTCTCACTTCATTGTCAACCTTCTCAAACTTACCAATAACAGAGAAGTCCACCAAAAATCAAATAACACACCCTTCTTTCCTTCTATACCTCACTTCATCTTTCTTCAAAACATGTATTGCTACCTGGCACTTCCTTATATATTTATGAGTTTTTTGATACACTATGTCCTTCCTCCCGTAATGTCAGTTCTACTGTCTGATAATGTTTTCTATTTGGCTTATCACTGAGTTCTTTGCACCTTGCCACCTTGCCCTGGAACTCAATAAATACTTATTGGATAAGTGAAAAAAGGGCTTACACAGGCAAATACCAACATAAAAATATTGGTTATGATACTATTACTGTGTAAAATGCAGGGCGTTTGGGGAGAGCAAGAGTGCCTATGATCACAGAGTCAGAAAGTTACTGCAGTCACCCAGGCAGGAGTGTTTCATAACCTGAAATGTGAAGAAGCCATTTATGCTGAAGGGAAACCGAGATGTGAGAGTGAACCGCAGAGCACAGTGATAAAGGAATATCCAACAGAAAGCCAAAGTATACCAAATGTACAATTCCAGATTAGAATGTGAAGTGTGAGCTGGAGATACTTTTGGGTCATCTATTTATAAGCAGCAATTGAGACAATCAAACAGATGAAATATCTTACATTGCATAGAATAAGAGGATAACTTAAGACTGAATCTTGATGAACACTGCATTTTCACAGTTGAGCAGAGAATGCTGACTTTGCCAACAATAAAGACAGGACATAGCAAAAGATAAAAATGAAAAAAAATAAGGATAATATGTATCATGGAGGAAGTAATTTTTTAAAGGAATGTAGTGATTAAGAGTGAAACCCCTATTTTGAAAATGAAAGGTACATTGATGGTCCCTTCAAATATTGCTAGATTTTTCCATGGTATACATATACGACAGCTTGTTAATCCATTCTTAGGTTGACGGGCATTTAGGTTGTTTCCACATTTTGGTGATTGGAAATTGAGCTGCAGTAAACAAGGTAGTGAAGATGTCCTTATGATAAAATGATTTTTTTCTTCTGGGTTAGATGCCTAGTAATGGTATTGTAGGATCAAACGGGAGGTCTAATTTGAGTTCCAGAACACATTCTTCTTAGTAAAGTATCACAAGAATGGAGAAATAAGAATCCAGTGTACTCAATCCTAATATGAACCCAGCAATCTAATACATACCAACATAAGATAAAAACCCAAATCAATTCAAGATGGGAGGTGGTAGAACAAAGGGGCAGGGAGAGGGGAGGAGGGGGCAGGTTGGGGGTTACAGTGTATGGCACACCTCTTGGGGTGGGACACAGCAATAAAAGGGACTTTACTTAACAAACCCAAAAAGTGTAAGCTAATTCTTTGTACCTTCAATGAACCTTAAACAATAAAAAATAAAAATAAAAAAAATTGCTAAGTTAAAAACTTAAAAGCATTATAATTAAAAGATCATAAGACAAGATAGTAAGAACAGATTTAGAGAAAATGGGCAAACACAATTTGAGGAGGTAAGGAATAGCTATTTTGTAATGCTGTCGAGAAGTGAAATAAGAACTGGAGAATATGATGGATTTAGTGTCGACTGACATAGTCATGGCTGTCACGTGATATAGCATAGTGGGAGTTTATTTACTTTTTTAAGGGGAGAATTCTGAGGCTACTGAAAAGCCCTACCTATACACTATAGCCCTACCTATACACTGGTTTTGTAAAGAGTACATCATTCCTATCTTCAGAATTGGATCTCTAAATATCTTGGTAAAAAAAAAAATTTTAACATCTTTTTCACCTGAGTAAAATTTTGCATGAAGCCTCTGTAGTTACGTTCTTTTGCTAACATTTAATGACTTATCAATCATTCTTATATTCAACAAAACATACTGTGATCACAAAAGCAATATCAATAATACAATTCAGAATAACATTGTAAACATGCTTTTATAATATATAGAAGCTCTTTGAAAATATAAAATGTGCTAATCTATACACCCAAAAACATGATTGGATGTTTGTTGTGTAAATATCAATTGCATTCCAGAAACGTCATTTGAGTTTGATGGATAATTATGGCAAATCTGTAGTGTTATTCTATGTGAAATATTTTTGGGAGATAATGAAATTTTCAAGTCATAACCAGTTTAAAATACTCAACCTTAAATTTCCAATTTTTTAAAAAAGATCTCTTTGATGGCTGCTTCTGTAAAATTTGAGCTTTCCTCTCACTTGTTTGGCACAACATTTTAAAAGTGCACTCAGGGCCTACAAACATTATTCCAAATATGCTTTTGTATTTCTTTATCTCTATACCCTTTAAGTAAATCATTTTGGACCAATGATTCCTACTTTAAGATAGGAACATGGAAGTGCAAAATTATAAACGAGAAGTTATTAGCATAAATAATAAAAAGTAAATGATGTGAAAAATTACTGAGCCTTGTTTAATGAATGGGAACAGAGACAAAGTCAACAACATTGTTCTGGCGGTGCTTGGGGCCCTTTAAGATTATAAGAGATTGTTAGAAAATATATCAAGATGGAATAAAAATCTGAATAGATTATGCATTTCTCATTTCAATTTGGGGTAATGCAAATGAACAGAATTATTTCCTCCTTCTTTGCCCTCACCCCACCATAGACAGTTCCAGCTCCAGCAAACATGAAGGACCACAGAGAGCTGCAATGCTCCGTTAACCATATTTTACAAACACCACACTAATGAGCCCTTCCTTATCACTCTCATTATTAAAATGTGCAATAAACATGTCTTTTTAGCTCTCACATTAATGTGGTTTCAAATACATTTTTTATGTGCAGTAATGATTTTCTAATGAATGTGCACATCAATGTCTTCTAAGTATTGATAAGTATAAGCAGGCTAATTTTAATGGCTAGCAATTTCTATAGGTCAACAAGATCCTGTATGCCAGTCTTATATGGAAAAAAAAAAAATACTTGAGCAAGGTATAGAAAGTTGTGTTTTATCTTTTAAACGTGGACCAAAGAAAAGTATTATAATATTTGTTAGCAAATACTATAATATTTAACTTAGAATATGTTTTTACTTAAAAATGAAATAATGTTTTGAATAAGAACAAAAAAATATTAACATGACTTTGAAAAAAATACATAACACTAGTAATAGTTTATCTCTCCTACTATTGCTAGTCTTACTTTCTCAAGGGGAAAAATTGAAATAGATTTGTTTTAGCCCTGAATGCAATATATTTAACATACCTCACAATCAAAATCAATTCAATATTGCTAGCTCTAATCAGATATGATTTGTGCTTCTTCTATATTACTTTAATCTATATAACACACTCTAAATACCAATCCATTCTATAGTTTTGCATTACTTTTTTCTTTCTCTTTCATACTTGTCAGTTTAATATCTACATTTCCCTAGCTGATACATAACCTATCTATACCTCCTTAGACATAGATTGTTTTCCAATTTTATACTTTTAATAAACTTTTCTGAGCATATAGTATTATACTTTGGGATGATTATTTCCATTAAATCAAGTACCTAATCAGAAACTGTGATTCTATATTTTTATTTGTGATCATGCTCCATATTGTTTTCAGAGTCTTACCAGTACATAATGTCAGGTTTCTTTTATAGCAAAAGATGTGAAAGAGTTATTTTCCCATAGGGAACTAATTTTGGGATAATAACTAGAAAACAAATACTACATGATATTTAAGTTTCTATTAACATGTGTTCCTCAGTTCTTGCTACCTAAAATCTATCTTAGGCCATCTTTGATCCATATCACATGTTGCTATAAAATAAGAAGTTTCACCAATATGTCAGCAACATAGAAATACTCACAGACTTGCCATTCAGAAATGTCAGATAAAACATGCTTCTGTGTAAAATTCTTCCAAATATAAAATTCTGTGCTTTGACCAGAAAAGAGCCTGAACAGCTGAAACAACCTTAAGCAAAAAGAACAAAGCAGAAAACATCACACTATCAGATTTCAAACTGTACTACAAGGTTATAGTAACCAAAACAGAATGGCATAGGCACAAAAATAGAGTCATAGATTAATGGTACAGAACAGAGAACCCAGATATAAAACCATTGCATAATTTGTAAAATTTTTGTTGGAAAAAAAAACCAGACAATATATACTGAAGAAAAGAAGCCCTATTCAATAAATGGTGCTGAGAAAATTGGAGAGCCTCACGCAGAAGAATGAAATGAGATCCAGATCTCTGGAGAGCCTCACGCAGAAGAATGAAATGAGATCCAGATCTCTGGAGAGCCTCATGCAGAAGGATGAAATAAGATCCAGATCTCTCACCACTCAATGTAATTCAAGACAGATAAAAGACTTAAAACAAGGCATGGATCCTTAAGAACTGTAGAAGAAAATCTAGGAAAAATTCTTCTAGATAGTGGCCTAAGCAAAGAATTTATCACTAAGACCCCAATGGCAATTACAGCAACAAGAAAAATAAACAAATGGGACTTAATAAAATTAAAAAGCTATGCACAGCTACAGAAATAATCAACAGAGAAAATAGACAACCGACGGAATATTCACAATCTATTCTTCAAATAAAGGGCTAATAAGCAGAACAAACAATGAACTCAAGCAAATCAGCAAGAAAAAAAATGTGAAGAACCCCATTAATGTGGGGAAAAGGCATAAAGAAAAGCTGGTTTTTTGTTTTTTGGGCTTTTTTTTGAGACAGAATCTCAGAATGTCACCCTCAGTAGAGTACCATGGCATCATAGCTCATAGCAACCTCAAACTCTTGGGCTCAAATGATTCCTCAACCTCCCAAGCAGTTGGGACTACAGGTGTCTGCCACAATGCCTAGCTATTTTTAGAGATGAGGTCTCCCTCTGGTTCAGGCTGGTCTCCAACCTGTGAGTTTAGACAATCCACTTGCCTTGGCCTCCCAGAGTGCTAGGATTACAGGCGTGAGCCATAGCATCAGGCCTTAAACAGAAGATTTTCAAAAGATTGTACATAAATGACCAACTCTGAAAAACCACTCAATATGCATAATAATCATGGGAATGTAGATTAAAATCACAATGAGATACCACCTTACCCTAGTTAAGATGGCTTTTATTAAAATGTCAAAAAACTATAGATGCTAATGTGAATGCAGAGGGAAAGGAATGCTTATATACTCTTGGTAGGACTGCAAATTAGTACAACCTCTATGGAAAACAGTATGGAATTCCTCAAAGAACTAAAAGTAGACTTACCATTAGATCCACCAATCCCATTACTAGGTATTTACCCAAAGGAAAAGAAGTCATTTTATCAAAGACACACCTGCACTTAAATGTTTATTATAGAACAATTCACAATCATAAAAATGTGGAATCAGCCCACATGTCCATCAGTTTATGAATGGATTTCCAAAATGTGGTAGATATACACCATGTCATACTACTCAGCTATAAAAAAGATGAATTAATGACTTTTGCAACTATTTGGATGGAACTGGAGACCATTTTCCTAAGTGAATATCTAAATAATGTAAAAATAAGCTCCTTATATTTCTGCTAATAAATTGGAACTAAGGATGCAATGAGGATGCATGCTCACAAAGAGAAGTAAAAGTCATTGAGAGTTAAGAAAGGAGGCAGAGGGAGGATGGCACAAGTGAAAACCTACCTGATGACTACCATGGACACTATCTGAGTGATGGACACACAGCCATAACGCAAGAATTGCAAAATGATCCATGCAACTAAAAGCATTGGTATCATTGTAATATTTGAAATGAAAAAAAAAATACATGTGAACATTTCATCAAGGGAATATAGGAACTTATAAGACTATGGTATGAAGAATTTAAACCAACTATATTAAATGGTAGAGGGGTCAACATTAATTTACCTTATATAAAAATTCCAAACTCATTCTAATCCATTATTCCTTCAGAATGAATTGGGAATGTTTCTTCCATGTTTTATCATTGTATAGAATGTCCAAGACCACCAACTCATGTTCAGATGGGCAGTGTGGCTTGAACAGCCTGTCGAGTGGTCCAGAGGTGTGAAGAGATGGTACCAAGAATCAGCGAGATTCTGGACGTCTGCTCCTTTCCATTTTGGTGACTCTCACTGCTTCGCTCCTTCCTTTCACTCTGAATCTTCCCTGTGCCACCTGGCTCACTCCTTTTTACCTCAAACCTAAAGTTTTCTTTGGAAGGAGAAAAACTTGCTCTCCCAGTATGTGTTAGAATCTTTCAGATTATCACTTAGGCTAAAGCTTTCTCTAAATATTTACTTTTCATTTTTATGTATGATGAGAAAGACAATAATAGTAGCGTAAGGTCCCAATGAAATACAGAGACGAAGAGAAAAACATACAGAAACACGTAGGTTAATACTTCTAGATTGTACTCTGCTACCTGTGTTACTGTGTAGACGATAGCTCCCAACCCTAGATTCTCTTTGTAATAGAGTTTGAAGCTCTGGGAATGGGAATCATATTTACATAAAGTATAGGCAAGAGGTGAATCCAGTTGTCATTGTTCTTTTCGTTTTTATATGTAAGTAGAACCCAGGTCATTAAGTATTTCTGTTATTAACAGGACAGACACAGTTACTAATTCTCAGGTTAATATCCATAAATTCCATTAGGTTTAGTTATCCAAGGAAATCTTCAAGATCCATGTTTAAACAAATAGCAAAAGTCCTTCAATTTGAAATACTTCTTGAATAACAGACATAAAACTTTGGGTTTTAATTTAGCTGCAGCATACTCATGACTGAAATAAGCTTGAAACTTTTCCACTTCTAATTTTTTTTTAAAAGTATTTTTTTTTCCTGGAAAACATACAGCCTCTACCCAAGTCTCAAGCTTGCTGGCATAATAAATTCCACACTTTCTATATTTCATTTGTTTTAAGAAAACATATGTCTCTTCAGCTAGATCATTTGATAGTATACAAATGGAGTCTTAGCCTCTGTTGTGATATAATTAGACTAGTTTTATTTATGACATTATTTAAGTAACCTAAAATATATTTGATGATACATCAAGTGTCTAAACCATGGCTGTGATTAGAATCCATGTGCTATTATATGAGGATATAAGTAAAATATAAGATAAATTAAGCACTGTTTTCCATGTTTATTCAAAACACCTTCAATTAAACATCATGTTTCTTTAGTATTTTCTGCATTGCTCCTCTGATTATAAAAATTGTCATGTAGTAGTTTTTGCACGTGCAAAAGAAACATTAGAGGGTGTCGTCATGAAGCCCTAGCACATCACCCTCTGGACGCTTCACCTCACAGGTCTCCTCATGTCCAAATTGCTAGTTCTCCACTGCTGCAAGGAAGTAGGTACCTTTCTTATAGTAATTATCAAAAACTACAGCTTATGATTTTATTCTGCTTTTGTTTGTTGTTTTACTGATCATCACCCTCTAACGAAATAATCTCCCTTACAATCCAAACCCACCACATTTGTGTCTTCCCAGAACTAATGTCTTTTAATCATTTATCATTTCCATGTATACCTTTGTATTCTTTCATTTATCTTTTTATATATACTTATTTTTTCCAAATAGCTTCCATCAGGATGTACATTCTAACTGATTTATACTTTACATTAGAAAAGGGCATTGCATTCTACTCCCACCCCATCTTTTGATCACATTAATGCATTTAATTTCATCAAACTTGTTTTTATCTTTGGATTCAAAGACATATTCATGCTACAAAAAAATTGAGTAACATTAAAGGAAATTAATGTAAAATGAGAATAACCCACTGACTAAACTTAAAATATAATTTAGAATGAAAATGCACTCTTGAAAATATTTACTTACTTCATATCAAAAGTACCAGGATTAGGAGTCCATCTGTTGTGTTGTGTCCCAAAGCAAAGTTTTATTTCTAAACACCTATAACTATATTTACATCTATGTAATCTTAGGTTTAATTCATATATTAAAAAATAATCATGCACTAACAAAATTCTACATAGCAAGTACTAGGTTACATATATCAATCATGATGTATTTTTTCTTGAGCAATTTAAATACTTTGATTCCATATAAAATATAAAAATTTACCTTTCCAATATGTAAGGTTTGATTTTGTATGAACCATGTTATGTTTGACTTTGTATGAACCACAAGGACAAAAAGATAAATATTCCATATACAGTATATGAAAAGTAGAGTCATATATTTATAAACCAGCTTCCTATATTTCAAGATTAATGATTGTATGTCTCTTAAGAGGCAAAGTATATGACAATTCCAACCTATATACCATTAATAATACCTAATTATCAAGCTAAACAATTTTTATAATTGAGGGAAAATTTTTAAAACATAAAATAGCAACTCAAAAACATTCTCATATTTCATTTAGAAAATCAGCATTTTAAAATAAAAAGTATTTTCATTGAAAATTAGTAATCTTTTTATAACTTGCTATGGGTAGTCTAATTGCCTATAGTTGAATCTAAGCTTTGTAATTTACTAGTGGAAGAATCTTTGAGAATTTTTTAACCTTTCCAAGCCCTGGTCACTTAATTTGTAAAATTGCATTACACAGTTTTTTTTTTTTTTAGAGAATTAAAAGAGGGTGGATGTCGTAATGGTTTTTATTCATATGTATTTAATTGTTGTAGTATGATGGTTTCTCTTTATAATTCCCTGATGAAAACATTCAAGTAAATACCTTCTTGTGAACACTCACTCTTCCTTCCTTTGGCAGCATCCAGCTTTTTACGAGAAAGAATCCTCTGTCCTCGGAGGAGTCCTTCAATAGTAACTGAGCGTCAGTCGAACAGCAGTTATCCCACATCTATTACAGTTAATGCTTTTCAAGATATTACCCTCTCTCAAGCCCAAGGACTATAATTATTTGGAAATAGATTTTCACCTTAATATTAGTGTGCTTTACCCTGTGTGAAAGTGAGAGGTTGAGGAATATTTAAATTATAGTGCATGTTTCTTTCTTATTCAGAGTGTTCAAGAAATTTTAAATGAATATTTCAATTAGATAGGTCTTCTAAGTTGTTAAAAATAATAGGACAATTCTACTGAGTTCATTTTTAGCTTTGCCACCTGTCGACTCACCAAGGCCCTTCCAGAAGCTCTGTACTGCACAGAAGACCTGCTGGCCCCTCAGGGTGCTGGCTTTTCAGTGTGATGGAGGGGTCTTTGAGTCACTTCTGATTTCACACATTCTAATAGCAGAACACCTATACAGCTGTCAGTAAGTGAAACTGAATTCCCCCCAAATAATCTCGTACAAAAGTTCCGCATCATTTTATTCGCATAAGCTACTTCAAGACCTTTCCTAACTTATTATCAAAAAGCATTGTGTATAATTACTTTATTTCAAGAAACACTTAAAAAAATCAGTTATGCAACAATCTCTATCAAGTTTAGGATTATGGTAAATAGTGGTATCAATTTATGCCCCACATTGCATCATGGCATAGAGACAGGCCCATCAGCAGTTTGAAATCAGATAATTGCACTTGGCAGAGACAAGCCACAAGACAAATAGAATAATTACACACACAGTGCACAGGTAGGTGCTACATTGTCCAACCAAGTGAAAGTCTGTGTGTGTTCCCGAGGCAGGAGAAAGGACAGAGGATGCTTGTTAGCTATTGATTTCTGTACACTCACACATCTGCGTAATGATCTTAGTCAATAGCATTAAGGACGTGGAGAGCCACACTGTTTAGATTGCCAAAGGAAGTACAGGGTACAAAGGAAGCTGAAGCCTGCCTGTGCCTTTCTGTATGAAATAATAAAGCAGCAGGAGTTCAAAGTACTGTCAGCAAAATATTGAGCCACAGGCTTCTGCCCAACTAAGTAGCATAGTAAAATATTTTTTTAAAGTGCAGACTTATTAGGAGAAACTTGTCTAAGCATCTTACTTTAAATCTCTGTCCAGTTCATATCATCATAAGGAATGTATAACACGGAGAATATCTGATCTTTTTAGAACTTAAAAAAACCCTAAATTTTTGAGAGTCTACTAGGAATTGAAGCAAGAGGCACATAAGTGAACTCAAAAATCAAGAACCCGGTTTTTGTGGATCATAATAATAGGAAAACATAGCTATGATCAAATAAGCATTTACAATGTGCTCACGTTCCCCTCTCTAAATTAATATCTATTAGAGATATTCCATTGACTTTATTGGTGCCTGTAAGATTTCATATTTGACTGCATGATTCACGGGATCCCCTGCTGATAGATTATATTCTTTTTTTCTTTTTCTTTTCTTGCCTTGCTTTTTATTTTCCTTTTCATAAATTAATTTAAAATCAGAAAGTATCCATCTGCTTTGCTATTTTCAGTATCTGTAGTATATTCCATTTACAGATCTAAATAAGTGATTTCAAATATTTCTGAAAGAGTGAATATTTATGAAATTTTATTACATGTAGTATTGTTCCATTGAACATATAATATATGTTATGGGAGTGTGTGATCCTGGCACATGAATCACAGGATGAAAATCTAGAAATAAATTTCTGGTTTCGAAAACATACTTATTTTAAATTTGGTTCTTCTGTTAAAATGCCCCACGCTGAAAAAAAGTCTCTACCAAGTGTGAGAATACCTATCAGACTGAAATCTTTTATTCATTAATCCGTTCATTTATTCAACATATAGTTGTCAAGTGCTCACCATATGTCACACTATGCCTATTGCACCTAATAGGGTATCACAGTGATCTAGCCAGAAAAATCTTCTCCCACACCAGAAGCTGATATTGTAACAAATAATTCATGAAGCTTGTTCCACAACATTTTACTTTATGATAGCATTCTGGACCGAAGAAAACATATAGATTGGATTTTGAGAAAAAAAAAATGTTACTGAGATTTGCTATGTAGATAGACACTATATCCCAGAGAGAACTAGAAATATGTAAGATTGATTTACAAATTAGGCATCTATTTAATTACTGGAAGTCATCATAATTATCTCACCCATCTTATTGTTTCAAAACATGAAGAGGTCAACAAGAAATGTCTATTCTTCTTAGGGCTACGATTTCGCGTTGAAGCCGCAGAATGTGATGCTAGGTCATTTTACTCTTAAATATTGTCTAAAGAGGAATCCATTTGCTTCTTTCTCTTCCCATCACACAGTATGATTTTGTAATTGTTTCACAGTAATAATTTCATATTCTACAAAACACTACTGAGGAAGTTAATCAGTGACTTTTAATTTTGTTGCATTAACTTTGAATTGGCAATTCATACATAAGGTTATATAAAAATTGATCATGGAAATTAATTGCGCTTTCCAACCCAGACTACAGCTATCCTGGAGAGTGCAATCATTATATTGCTTGAACATCCTTCAGGAAACATTCTAGGAATATTCCACCTAAACATAAGGTATACATATAATAACTTGCTATCAATAAAACTAAACAATTTGAAGGTGCAAGAGTAGGGAAGAAGCAATTATGCCAGGACAGCAGGAAAAAATCAGAAATATCCTGAGCAAACTCACACACAGGGTCACCCAACTATAAACCTGTATATTTAGGTAAATATATAGTTTAATCTGATCCATATGACAGCATAGTTCACATTCTCCACAGTTCTTTTCCACGTAAAAATATACTGGGATAAATTTCCGAATGACTATCATAAAATCACTAAGTCTTTTAATGTCAATATGCCTATGTCATTAGTCCCTCTAATTGACATTTGGAATGTTCCATTCTTCTGCTCTTGTAAACAACTATAGTTAGTTCACTTTGCTTATATATAAAGATATTTGTATGATAAAATGTTAGAGTTAGAATTGCTGGGTTAAAACTAGGACTTTTTGTAAATTTTGATGGATATTAGCCAACTATCATCTTGAAAAGTTCATTCAGCAGTATATGACTTTCCCTGCTTACTCCAATTAGTACCAGCATAGTGGATTATCAAAATTTGTTATTGTATATGTGTTGAATTTATAAATATTTGAAAAAACAGTATCAGTTTTAATTTGAATTTTATGGAACTTTCATTTAAGAGCCATTAGAACTTTCTCTTGGGCATTTATTTCTATGAAATTATTGACTTTTCTGCTCACTGGGGCAGCATATACACTAAAATCAGAAATTGTTGATTTCCTTCTTACTGACTCATGGAAGCTAAGATAGTGGACGGTTTACCTGGGTATGATGATTTATCTTTTATTTAGACATATGAACGGAATGATCAATGCCCACATTTCAAATGAATTCTTCTTATAGGAATATTGATTTTTTCATCTGAAAAAATTCTAGCCTTTTAAACAGTTTTGCTCCTAAAGTTACCTGAGGACTCACATAGTTATCAGAGACAAAATAAATACATAATAGAACATTTTCCAAATGAGATGATTGATGACAAGTGATCAGACATCTTTATGCTTGCACACACGCACAGATCAAGTATTATTTACAAGAAGCTTGGCAGCAGGTACTGTGCTATGTGCTACAAGTAAAATCATGAGAAAGATGGCCCTCAGCTTGTTTATTCATCAGCTGCTAGTAGGTTATACTTCAGAATAAAAGACTGGAAATATTTGTAGCTTGCAACAACAAAGGTTTACTTCTTGTTAAAGCTACATTAAGGCTTTAGTAGCTGCACTTCAGCTCTGGCTCCCCTACGCCCTGGCTCTCTTCTCTGGAATAGGCCTTTTCATCCTAACGACCCAACCACACGCTGTTCTCATGGCAGAAGCAAAAAGGGAAAGGAGCTAAGCCATACTGTAGCTCTTAGAGCCGCGCTTCTCAACCTGTAGGTCGCGACCCACAGGAACTGTATTAAAGGGTCGCTGCATTAGGAAAGTTGAGAACCATTGTAGAGGCATCTTATCAGTTGTGATACACACAACACTTTCATGTACATTCTGTTGGACACAGCAAGAGATATGGTAAAATTAGAGGCTAACTGGGTGAGAAAATATATTCCCCTCTCCCGGGGGGGATATTGTATCTCACTGGCAGTGAACAAGGTTAATAATCTGTATACAGAAAGGGTAGTGAATATGATAGGACATTCCTCAAAATTATGAAGGCCACATACAACCAACCTACAGCCAGCATCATGTTGAAGGGGACAGCAGTGCCTCTTAGAACCAGGCAAGGTGGTCTGTTTTCACTTCCTCTATTCAGCCTAGCATTGGAAGCTCTTCCCAGAGCAATTAGGCAAGTGAAGAAAATCAAGGAGATCCAAATGGAGAAAGAAGAGATCAACCATTGCTCTTTGCTAATGATATGATCTTATACTTAGCAATCACCAAAGATTCAACTAAGGGACTCCTAGAATTCATAAATAAATTAAGCAACACTCAGGTTACAAAATCAATATACGCAAACCAGTACCTTTCATATATCCCAACTACAGCCAAACTAAGGGTCAAATCAAAGATGCAACACTTTTCTCAGTAACAAAGAAAATAAAATACCTGGGAAAATACTTACCCGAGGAAGTGAAAAATCTCTATAGATGGAATTATGAAATACTGAGGAAAATTATTGCAGTGAATGTGAAAAGATGGAAGAAAATATTACGCTCGTGGATCAGCAGAATCAACCTTGTTAAAATGGCTGTAGTACACAAAATGATGTATTGGTTCAATGCAATTCCAATTAAAATGCCAATACCATTCTTTGCAGATCTAGAAAAAATAGTTCTACACTTTGTATGGAACCAGAAAGACTCTGAATAGCCAATGCAACCTATGTGATAAGAAAAAAACCGGGGGCATGACTACCAGGCACTTCGAGCTACACTACCAGGCAATACAGCATGGTACTGGCTCAAAATCAGAGACATAGACCTATGGAGCAGAACAGTGAACTCAGAGATAAAATCATCTTCATGTGATTTTTGACAAAACAGATAAAAGCATACACTGTGAACAAGAATCTCTGTTCAATAAATGATGCTGGGAAAATTGGATAGCTACACGAAAAAGACTGAAAGAGGATCTGTACATCCCACGACTCAAAAATTAACTCATGATAGATAAAAGACATACAGATAAGGCAGGAAAGTATAAGAGTCCTTGAAGGAACGTTGATCTAGGCAAACAATTGATGAAGGAGACCCCCAAAGCAATCACAGCAACAGCAAAAATGAATAAAAATGAAAAATGATCAAACTAAAAGGCTTCTGCACAGCCAGACACAATCAAAAGAGCAAATAGACAACCCACCAAACCATAGAAAATATTCCCATGGTATCCATCTGATATAGAACTGATAATCAGAATCTGTGTAGAACTCAAGTAAATTAACAAAAAAAGGTACAAAGAACCGCATTAAAAAAATGGCAAAATACATGAACAGAAACTTTTCAGTGAAGGTATACTAATGGCCAATAGTCTCGTGGAAAAATCCTCGACATTTCTAATCATTAGAGAAATGCAAATCAAAACATAATGTGATATCACCTAACTCCAATGAGAATGGCTTCTATTAAAAACTTCTAGCCTGCCCCATATGCCAGAGGTGGCGAGTTCAAACCCAGTCCAGCCAAAAAACTGCAAAAAAAAAAAAGGTTCTAGCTGAACTCTATGACTTGTATCTGTAATCCCAGCACCCTGGGAGGCCAGAGCAAGAGAATAATTCAGTGTGAGTAGTTTGAGACCAGCCTGAGCAAGAGTGAGGCGCTTCCTCCAGAAATAGAAAAAGTTAGCCGGGCATGGTGGTGTGTCCCAGCTACTCAGAATGGTGAGGTAGGAAGATGGATTGAGCCTAGGAGTTTGAGGTTGTAGTGAGTTGTGATGATGCCGCTGTACTCTAGCCAGGGAAATAGAGCAGGACTCTGTCTAAATAAATAAATGACCCAAAACATTCTGGCATGGATGCAGAGAGAAAGGAACTCTTGTACACAGTTGGGTGGACTACAAACTATTAAAACCTCTATGGAAAATTGTGTGGAGATACTTCGAAGACCTTAAAGTAGGCCGACCATTTGATCCAGTAATCCCCTTGCTGTGTAAATACCCAAAGGGGGGGGGGAGACCATTTTATAAAAAAGCACACCTACACTCAGATGTTTGTAGCACCACAATTATTAATCACAAAGACTTGGAAATGACACAGGTGCCCACCTATACATAAATGGATTAATAAAATGTGGTCTGTGCTTACTATGGTATTCTGCTCAGCCACAAAAATAAATATAGCAATTTAGTATCTTTTGCAACAGCCTGGAGGGGACTGGAAACCACTCTTCTACCTGAAACCTCACAAGAATGGAAAAAAAAAAAAACCACACATTCAACAATAAATTGAAACTAATCTAGCAACATTCAGGGCACATATGGAAATAAGTCTCAATGCAAACCAAGCTGGTGGGACCGGTGAGGAGGGGTGAGCTATTTGGTACCAAGCACTGTCCGGGTGAGGGGCACACTTATAACTGATTTAAACTGTCCAAAAACAAAGTATGTAAATATAACATGTGTACCCCTAATATTCTGAAATTTAAAAAATCCTAAGAAAATACGGAATGATATTATATAATGATAAATACCCCCCTCAAAAAGAAAAAAAAAGGCAGGGTGTGGAATGTGGTAACTGGCTGTCTGCTATTGACCCAAACTATTCACCTCCCCCCTTCTACAGTATCTGACTCAGCATCCAAGATCTTGTTACAGGCTTGCATTTGTCTAGATGTTAATCTTCCTCATTCACAGATCTAAGTTTGAGGAAGCCAAGCTACCTCCTTGCTTGCCCACACATGTGCACAGACACATTCTTTGCAAGGGTGAAATAAAAACACAGAATCTCGTAGACATTTCCTTTAAGATACCAAAAAACTGCCATTGTCTATAGCAATCCTAAATGTGTGGGGCAGGGAACGTTCCTAAAGCAACCCTTATTTTCTGCTCTCTGAACGTAGCCCTAAAGATTGCTCTCTCCACGGCATGACTACTGCCTTTTAGAAGGTCCTTCTTCTTTGGTTATTCCTTCGAGCCACATCTAAAGTATTGAAGGCGATCTTCACTTCAGCCTGCTGACCACTCGTAAAATATTTGGTAATCAGATTATCGTTTTGGGTTTGCATTAAGTGTCTCTTTAGACCCAGTGCATGGCTCTCTGTGATGGACATGGAAGTTTCACCTGGTTGATTCCAGTCGTATTTCAGATGCTGGCAGCCAAACTTACAATTCTTTTCAGGAAAGCGCTGTCTTCTCTCTCTCTCTCTCTCTCTCTCTCTAGCATATATTCAATATGAAGTCATCGTGGGCATCAAAGTTGAGATGCTAACCATCCCTGTAGCTCCCTAAAAGTTAGTTCATCTCTAGAGAAGTGGTGGGGTACTCATGGGGGGTGGCATTGGTTGGACTTGGAATTTTCTAGCAAGACTTTCTTCACACAGCACCTGATCCTTACCCCACCCATCGTACCCTGTTATCACTAAAGACTCACAATTTGCCTGGGTGGAAAATATACTGAATTTCAAATATTTCTTTAGGATGAAAGAAAGAAGAGGTAACCAGAAGCAGCGGTTCAAAACTAGATTTGGTGGTTCTAAGAAGTTTCAGGAACTGTTACTCAGAAATTCGCAGTTTAAGAAAGTTATAAATGTTGATTTCTTTATTGGTTTTTATTTTTTAGTACTTAAAAGCATAGTATTATGTTAGGGGCACTTGTAATAGCAGTTCTTAGGCAGTTAAATGCCAATTATAAATTGTCACCTTCAAAATGTAGAAAAGAGAAAATAAATGCACAGGCAAGGACTTTTTCTCTTGCAATATTCGGGCTCTCCAAAGAAGAAATTTTAAGGAGACAATGCCAGGTTTGCATGTGGTTCATCTTGAATAATTGAGAAAATCTTACAGTGTCAATCAAGGTGATATTACGTAGGTATTTTTTGATGGTGTTCCTTTTTTACTCCACAATTCAAATCACTATACGTTTTCCTTCTCTTTATAAACATGGACTGAGTGGTTCAGTCTTTGGCAGGGATGGCGGTATGCACTTAAAATGAGGGATGCAAAGTGCAAAACTCCTGACACATGAAGTGAAAGATAAATGAGAAACCAAGCGGGGCCCAAACAAGAAGGCAGGCGATTGTCAACAATACGGAGCAGACAGAGGGAGAGGCAGGGAGGGCCTCCCAGGCCTCTGGATTGAATTCACGGAAGGAAACCTAAAATCCTAACAGGGACTCTTAAAGCACAAAGAGTCAGCAGGTAGTTACTGGGATTGGAGATGAAACCAATGAAAACACAGAGTAGGAGAAAATAAGGACTCTGCAGACACGTGGACACACCCGGAGCTCAGTTCTCAGCTACACAGACCTCAGTCCCTGCTTGTCCAGTCTTATCAGACGCACTAACAGATTTAGGATTTATCCTTCAGCAGGTGGAATGGATTACATGCGCATGTGTGTGTATGTTACTGAAGAGTGTTACGATCACTTGAAGAATTTAATACATTAGATCTGATGGAGGACTAGTGGATGGATTGGCCTGTGAAAATGTCGATAGGGAGGCCACACGGTTACAGGATTAGGGCAAACACACAGGTCTGAACCAAAGCCATGACTATTTTCTTGCAAAAATCAGTTCTTGGAAATATTTTATGGTTATTATTTATAGATAAAGCATTCCCTTTTCCTTGTTTCACTGCAAATGTTAAAATGTAACTTTCTGCTTCGATGCAACAATGAAAACTCAGGGTGCAATGTAGTTTTAACCAAAGGCAATTTGCCATAGAAATTTGCCATAGGCAAATGTGTAACTATTTTAAAAGAGCATAATTGGTAGATATAAATGCTCCTATCCTTCAATTAACTTCTATGAGGTGAATAGACAAATGTTTTTAATACTTCATGGAAAGTATTAACTCCCCACAAGCAGATAGGCTTTTAAATTTTAAAATTCACATTTCACATTCACATAGCTGTTCCTGTTTAAGATGAACTCACAATAAGATGGAGGAAAATGTACTTAAAAATATTCATTTTAACCAAGGGACCTAATCCAGTGATTTTATTCTCCCAATAAATATAACCCCACATAAGGGCTGTCGTTACATCCTGTAATAGGCAGCAAGTTTGAGCCAAACTAATTAGCAATAAATCTGCCAAAACCCACTCAAAATATTCTCCTAATTAATCAGAATTGGAATAGATGAATTGAAAAAATGTTATTATCCCATTAAAGAAATTTTATCATCAATTTCTATGGTTACTTAACTGATTTGTCTGCCTTTATCCTGGCACACTCATCAGTCTTTACTTTTAAAGTCAGTTAAAAATGTTCTGATCACCTCGGATGAAGAGATTATAAAAAGCTTCTAGGAGTACGGAATAATCATAATTCTTAGCTGGCTTTTGTTTATTTATTCAAGCACACTTGATTCCAGTAATAAAATTTATCGTCTCCATCATACATCAGAAGAGTTACTTCTTTAATCTTTAAATTGCTGTTTTTCCTTTTAGAGCTCTTTCATTTCTTTTTACTGTTTTGTTTCTTCTATGTAATAATTTCTTTTAATCTCTTCCTCACAGTAATTTCCAGTGAATGTTTCCAGAACACTTTCATCAAAATTTTAAATTTCCTTTAAATGAAGCTAATAAGCTTCATTAGAGCCTAACAATCCAAATCTTAACACTAATTGTGAGCACTTTATAAAACAAAGGCAATCTTCCATTGGAAGGTTTATACCTTGGCTCTCTGTCTTTTTTCCAGGCTAAAAAAGCAATAGTCTATCCTTTGATAGGAATTTTACCTTAATATTTGTACTTTTATTACTTTATTATGTGCTTTTAAGCAGTTAGACTTTTTTTTTCAAACTCTGAAGGAAAAATATCTTTTAAATACTCATGAATCTTCAAAAGTGTAAAGCATGGAGAGATGGAGAGGTGGGGACATATATAATGTTAAAGCAAAGAACAATGACAAATACGAACTCAACTTGTTGATGAAGAAGAACGTCCCCAGGGGAAAGTCATCTTACTTGTGTGTGTCTGTGATACCACGTGCTGAGCATGGTTCTTCACTTTGCATCTGCCTCCCCAATCCCCCTGGATACTTCATCCTAAGAGCAAACAAATCCCCAAATACCTGACAAATCCAAAGTGAGAGATATTGTCTAAAATATATGAAAATCATTAAAAAATCAGAAAATTCTAAGGAACTGTCACAGAGCAAAGGAAGCTAAAAAAAAAAAAAAAAAAAAAAAAAACCATGACACCTAAGTAGAAACCAATATCCTAGAAGGAATCCTGGAACAGGAATTAGGAAGAAACTAGTAAAATGCAAGGAAAGTGTGGGATTTAGTTTGACACAATGTTAACAATATTGGTTTCTTAGTTTTGACAAATGCACCATGACAATGTAAGTTGTTAACTGGGTGAAAGACACTTTCTTTACTGGCTTTGCAAATTTTCTGGAAATATAAAATTATTCCATTTTTAAGATGATTTGAATAATTTCATAAAAAAAATCAATGTCAGAATGTAATAGAGAAAGCAGGCAAAATAGACTCCCACCTATACCTGACAAGTTGTGTATTGATTAGGAAGAGGACTTCCAGGTGGATTTTATGCTATGCAGTATTTTGTACAGTGAATTTACACCTTGTGAGTTAAGGTATAATCAGATGGTAAGGAGAGCACTTTCCTCAAAAGTTCTCTTGACAAACTACCCGGGAGATGTGTGACATATTGTCTTGGGTAAACAACATCCCAGAGAATTCTGGTAAATTCTTCACAGACCGTCTTTGTCCATCATTCCTTTCCCAATAAATATAATCATATAATTTTCCAATGTTACAGAGGAAGTTTCCAACTCCCGGCTCCTTCCATAATGTTATTCATTTCCTTATAAATAGTCTAAAAATTCTTAGGAGAATTTCTACCCTTTCCAAAGGCATCAAAAAATAAATTGATTACTTAAGATTCTTTCATTTTTATTCCGAAGGTACATTCTCCTCATTTGTTCAAACACACATATTGGCTTGTGATTATCTTTCAAACTCTTTCTAGAGCAATTTGTGTGAAGTCACTGATAAATCAAAAATTCATGTTATTTTCAAATACATGTTCCATCAGGGAAACAGTACAGTGCCGACAGCTTGAAATATCAACAAAGCATTTAGGAAAAACCTAGCGAATGACCACACAGAACATCAGTGATTTTAGAATTTCCAGTGTGATGATTTTGATCTTGAAAATGAGCCACATGGGTGACTGGAGACCAAGGTGGATTATGAGGAGGTGAAATCTGTAGTGACAGTGAATCCATCTTAACCTACATGTGGATTAGCAGCAAGATTTGACATTACTATTCCAACAATGTTGGACCATTTGAAACAAATCAGCAAAACAAGGAAGTGAGATAAATTGGTTTCTCGTGAGTTAAATGAGCATCAGAAAAGAAATCCTCTCAAAGCTTGCCTTTCTTTGCTGTCGTGAAGGTGAAGCATTTCTACACCGTGTTGTTATGTGTGATGAAAAATGCATTCTTTGTGACAATTGCAAGCTCTTAGCACTATGGTTGAATAAAGATGCCATGCCAAAACACAGTTCAAAACCAAATATTTACTCCCCCAAAGCGAATGGTTTCTGTTTGATGGTCCAGCAGTGATATTCTCCACCACAGCCTCAGTCTGGCTCAGTTGATTACCATAGGGGGCTAACTGCGACCAGATGGACCACATGATGTTGTGATTAAGCAGCTGGGACTGGTGAAGACAGACAAGCTGATCCTCTCATAAGATGATGCTGCCACACGAACGATGCTTCTCAAACTACAGAAACTGGACTTGGAAACCATCACCTTCTGTATACACCAGAACTTGCACCAACTGATCACCACTTCTTCCAGGCTTTGGACCACTTCTTACAAGGGAAAATATTCAATTCTCAACAAGCTGTAGAAAACACCTTTTGTGATTTCATCACCACTGGCTCTCCAGGCCTCTTCAGAGCTGGCACACTCAAACCACTGTTTCAAAGGCAAACTGTGTTGACAGTTTAGGAGTCTATTTGATTAAATGCACTGCTTCTTGCTTGACACATAGTAAATTCAAGTTCTGAATCAAAATTGTATGTTTCATTTTTAATGAACTAATATTGAATTTGTTATTCAAATCTCCAGAGCTTTATTTTTCCCCCAGCAAAGTGAACAAACCTCTCGTGACTCTGAAGTTCCCACGGATACAGTTATTCTGCTGACTAGGATACGTTTTTGCATGGCAAATAAGAAAACAATTAAGAAAAAAATGTAAAAATATGTAAAAATCTTTGCTGTCATAAGTCATTGAGACTTACGAGCTGCTGGATAATAGATCATAACTTTTGCTTATTCAATGACTATGTCATTTTTCACTACTAGTATTACTTGACTTTCAAAAATCTTTTAAAAGTTTATTTTGACAGATAATAATTGTATACATGTCTGTATGCATATGTGTGTATGTATACAGATATATGCTAAATGTGATGTTTTCATATATATTTACAAGGCTGAATGATAAAATCAGGGTAATTAACAAACCCATCCCCTCACATAATCATTTTTTGTAAGGTGAAAACACTTAAGATCTTCCCTTTTAGCAATTTTAAAATTGCTAAATTTTACATATGGTTATGTATTATAGTGTTAAATTGGTGCAATACATCATGAAAGCCTTTTCCTCCTGTCTAACTGAATCTTTGTACCCCTTTCTCAAGCTCTCCCTTAACTTCATCTATCCCCCTCCAGCCTGTGGCTGTGACGATTCTACTCTATATTTCTATAAGTTTATTATTTTGGATTCTACGTGTAAGGGATGTCATGTGGTGTTTGCCTCCCTATGACGGGCTGACTCATATTTCAGTTAAGATAATGTCCTCAACGTTCACTCATGTTGGTGTAAATGATAGTATTTCTCCCTTTTTAAAAGCATAATAGTTTATATCCTTGTATATATCCGTCACATTTTATTACATATTTGATGGACACCTAGATTGCTCCCATATTTTCACCATTGTGAATACTGCTGCAGTGAACACGGTGATGTAGACAGCTTTTTGGCCGACTGATTTCAATGCCCTTTGTTTTTACACCCAGAGGTGGGATTTTTGAAACAGATGATAACTCTAGTTTTGTGAGGAACCTCTGTACTATTATCAATAACAGAATATTCCATAGATTAATCTACACTCCCACAAACAGTGCATAAGTCTTCTCTTTTCTCCACACCCTCATCTCCACTTATCTGTTGTATTTTGATAATAGACATTCTAACAAATATGAGGTAGTACTTCGTTACGATTCTAATTTGATTTCCGTCATGACTAGTGATGATAAACTTTTTGTGTGTGTGTCCTACATTATGTTGAGGTACATTACTTCTATACCTACATTTTTGAGAGTTTTCATCATGGAAGAATGGTGAATTTTGTTGAATTTATTTTCTGCATTTTATAAGAGGAGCATATGTATTTATCCTTCATTATGTCTACCAGGTATACTACATTTATTTTGTGATGTTGAAACATCCCAGGAATAAAACCCACTTGATCATGGGGAATGGGCATTTTACTGGACTACTGAATTCAGATTGCTAGTATTTTGTTGATTTTTTGCATGTATGTCCATCAGGGATGTTGGCCTGTAATTGTCCCTTTTTGTAATATTCTTGTATGGCATTGGAATCAAGGTAATGATAGCCTCATAAAAGAAATTTAGAAGTCCTATCCACTATGATTTTAAGAAAGAGTTTGAGGGCGGAGCCTGTGGCTCAAAGGAGTAGGTTGCTGGC
Source organism: Nycticebus coucang (assembly GCF_027406575.1). Taxonomy (NCBI): domain Eukaryota; kingdom Metazoa; phylum Chordata; class Mammalia; order Primates; family Lorisidae; genus Nycticebus; species Nycticebus coucang. The sequence continues at coordinate 6,770,216 of NC_069796.1, forward strand.
AAAATAATAATAATAAGAAGAAGAAGAAGAAGAAGAAGAATTTGATAAAAATTAGTATTCATTGGCTCAGCACCTGTAGCTCTTCTGCTAGGGCACCAGCCACATACACCAGAGCTGGCGAGTTGGAATCCAGCCCAAGGCCTGCCAAACAACAATGATAACTACAACAAAAAAAATAGCCAGGTGTTATGGCAGGTGCCTATAGTCCCAGCTACTTGGGAGGCTGAGGCAAGAGAATCGCTTAAGCCCAAGAGTTTGAAGTTGCTGTGAGCTGTGATGCCATAGCACTCTACTGAGGGTGACAAAGTGAGACTCTGTCTCAAAAAAAAAAAAAAAAAAGAATAGTATTCATTCTTTTTTAAATGTTGGGTAAGGCCATCTAGTTCTGGGTTTATCTTTAAGGGGAAATTTTGTATTAGTGATTCAACTTTTATTGGCCTGCCCTGCTCATATTTTCTATTTTGTTCCTTATTCGGACTTGGCAGGTTACCTGGTTTTAGGAATTTATCCATTTTTAAGTTATACAATGTATTGGCATATAATAGTTCATAGTAGTGTGATTTGATCCTTTTTATTTCTGCCATCTCAGGTAAAATATCTTTTGTTTCTGATTATGAGTCTTCTCTCTTTTTTGCAGATTTTTTCTGTCTAGAGGTTTCTAAATTTTGTTAATCTTTTCAAAGGATCAACTGTAATTTTCATTGACCTTTTCCAATTTCTTTCTATTCAATATATTAGTTATTTTGGTTCTTATTTTTGTTTTTCCCTCCTCATACTAGTTTGGGGCTTCTAGTTTCTTGAAAAGTAACACTAAACTTTTCTTTTATTTTTAAATCTTTTGTCTTTTTCATGTAATCATTTATGGCCAAAAACTTCCTTCTTAACCCTGTTTTTACTGTATCCCTTAAGTTTTGGTATGTTGTGTTTTGATTTTTTAAATATTCAAAATTACTTTATTGACCCATTTCCTGTTCAGGAGCAGGCTTTTCAATTTTCAATGCATTTGTAAATTTTCAAAAATCTTCCTATCATTTTATTCTAGTTTTGTTTCATTATAATCAGAGAAGATACTTGAATGATGTTTGAATATGATTTAGCTCTTCTTCATACGCTTAAGAGTTGATTTGTGGCCTAACATACAGTCTATCCTGGATAATGTCCTGCTTGTGTTTCAGAAAAAAGTTGTGTATTTTCTAGCTCTTGAATGCAATGTTCTACATACATCTTTTAGGATCATTTCTTTTTTTTTTTTTTATTAAATCATAGCTGTGTACATTGATATGATCATGGGGATTACACCAGCGGTGCATCTTACAAGGGTATATGTGAAACTTGGTAAACCGTCTGTAAAGGATCATTTCATCTAAAGCAGTGGTATTCAACCTTCCTGATGCCGTGGCCCTTTAAGACAGTTCCTGATCTAAAGTGATTTTCAAGTGTACCGTTTCCCTGTTGAATTTTGGTCTGGTTGATCTGTCTGTTGTTGATCTGTCATCGTCTTGAAGTCTACCTCTCCCTTCATATCTATTAAGATTTGTTTTATAGATTTAAAAATTCCATTATTGGGCGCATATACATTTATAACTGTATAAGTTCTTGGTGAGTTATGCATATCATAATGTAATCATCTTCTTTGTCTTTCTTTATAGTTTTTTAGTTAAAATCTATTTTGTCTGATATAACAAGTGTAGTTATCCCTGCTCATTTTTTGATATTTTCCTAGAATATCTTTTTATATATTTTCAACTTCAGTGTATGTATAATTTAAAGACTAAGTGGGTCTGATGTAGGCAGCATATTGTTGTTCTTGATTCATTTACATTTATTTACATCTGTGTCTTTTGACTGAAGAATTGAATCCATTTGTGCTTAAAGTCACTGATAGCTAAGGATTTGTTATTGGCATTTTATTACTTTTGTACTTATACTTTTATAGTTCTTTTGTTCTTCTCTTCTGTCTCATTGTCTTTCTTGGTGATTTATTGTATTTTTATAGTGATATGCTTCGATTTATTTTCCTTTATCTTTTGTATATCTACTAGAGGTTTTCTTTCCTTGTTACCATGAGAATTAACCCAAAATATCTTAAGTTACAATGTCTTAATTTAATGTCAGTCACATACAAAAACTGTACAACTCTCTACACACATATTTACAGCTATTTGGGGGAACATGTTGATAATTTGATACATTTATTTAATCCAATCATTTTGATTTGCGTATTTATCACTTTAAGCACTGATCATTTCTTTATGCAAGGAATGTTTGAATTGTTCTTTCTGGTTATTTTGAATTGTGCAATAGATTATCGTTCATTATAGTTGACCCTACAGACCTATTGACTACTGGGTGATATTTTTTCTATTTAACTTTACAGTAATTGTTGATCCATTTGGCTTTTAACTCTTACACCAGAGTTAAGAATGATTTACAGACCCTTTTCCAGTAGTAGAGTATTCTGAATTTGACTTTATATTTATCTTGAACAGTGAGTTTTATATGTTCATCTATTTCATATTGCTATTTATCTTCCTTTTATTTCAACTAAAAGAACTTCCTTTAGCATTTCTAGTAAAATCAGTCTCATGGTAATAAACGTTTTTAGCTTTTGTTTGTCTTGAAATGTCTTTATCTTTCCTTTACTTCTGAAGGACAGTTTTGTAGGATATTCACTTTTTTTGGTAATTTTTTTTTCCTTTTTGGTACTTTGAATCTGTCCTCCCATTCCCTCCTAGTTTGCAAAGTTTCTTTTGAGAAATCTAGCCTTACAAAAGTTACCAGGTGCACTGATGGGTATTGTTTCCTCTGGGTCACTGGGAAGGCTCCTGTTGGGTCTCTGGATGGGTCCTTGGGTTGCTCCACTCCACCACTGAAATGGGCTGGAACTGAGGTTCAGTGCTACTTCAGGTCCACAGCCAACACAGAGACCATCAGTGCTGTCTTCAGGATGTAGGTGTGTAGCCCCAAAGGGCTCCTAGGTACCCAGGCTTTTTCTCAGGATACAGTCCAGAAGGGCTGGAACCAATTTATGGAATCCTTTCAAGATCCACAATGTGTCTGAGGTCAGGGTATCTGTGTCCTGTGGTGCTGCTGGACACTCTTCTTCCTTGGTCTCCATGTAGGATACTACTGGATCCCTGGTTCTCTATGGGTCTCCAAAAAGACAAAACTGCTATTAGTCTGCAGACAAGAGGGTCCAGGAGCAATATTCAGGTCTGTCTGAGGATTCATTATAGGACAAATCCTGGAAAAAATCTGGCAAGAGACTTCTGAAAGGGCCCTGGCTGGGTGGAGCAGCTCCCAGACCAGCTGGCAGGGAACGAATCTGAGCTCCAGGGATAATTGCAAATATTCAGTGGAACTCAAGTTGGCAAACACAATCTGGTGGCACCTGCCAGTGAGACACGCAGGAGTTTCCTCCATGGGTAGGATTGCTCCAAGAGCACAGCGGAAAGAGATTAGACCTGACCATCAGGGCCCTTCTCAGAACCACTGTGGGCTGGCGAAGCTGACCCTGGAGAGGCTGGATAACCCTGGGGCTGCAGACAAAGAGTGCTGGAGCCAAAAAGCTCTGCTTCAGGCTCTCCTATGGAATTAAGGCCAGCAAGGATTTCCATTTGGCCCAGATTGACGTAGCTCCCAGAAGTACCTCATGCCTTTGGAATAGCTCTCTAATTACTGCAAGAGGGATCTGGTTAAGAGGCTAGGTCCCTTCAAAACCTCCTGTGGATGGACTTTGACAACCTTGTCATGGTTCAGATGGGTAGGACTCCCAGAAGTTCCCTGCACAGAGGTTATAGTTCCCTGCCTGTGGCAGAAAGTGGCTGAAACTGAGACGGGAAATCTTTCAGGATCTACTGTGGCATTGAGCCTGGCACACCTGTCACAGAGCTACAGGTGAGTTTGTTTCTTGGCAAGTTCTTGCATGGGTAGGAACATTTCCTGGGTATAGCAGAAAGAGCCGGGAGCCAAGGCAGGGCCCCTTCAGAATTCACTTTCAGATAGAGCTGGCAAGCCCACCCCAGTGGCACGGATGACAGTCCCCCTCTGGGTCCTTCTACTAACTGGTGACCGCAGCTGGGGGGAACTAGAGCCAAGTTTGGATAATTTTCAAGTCTACTGCCGAGACCAATATTGGGAAGCAGATGAGCCTTTCTGCTGAGGCACTCATATCATGTGTGACTCCTCCGGGGCCCTTGGATAGATGGTTTTGATAGAAGGCTCAAGTCCAAACAGGGCTCTAGCCAAGCCCGTCAAGGACAAGGCTGTTTCCAGGTTTTAATGCAGTCACATCATCAGCAGATCTGCCACCTGGGTGTGGATCTTTCCTCTCAAAATGACCCTCCATGTCTTGGGCTCCATGGGAGTTTCATAGCCTCCTGGCAGAATCCCCATGCTCCTACCAAGAGACCTTTGAGTTTGCTTGAGTGCGGAGTAGCTGTTGTTGTGGGGTGATATGGGCAGAAGACCTTCTTGCTGATACTACTTTAGCAATGCCATTACTTTTTAAAAAAGGAAAAGCCATGTTATTTATCCTCATAGCATACGCTACTTTAATTAACTAGATACTTTGGGAAAAAAGAAAAACGAAATATTTGCCAAAATTTTTCACAGTACATTGAATGTTTATAAGGAAATATTAGAAATGTTTGTTTTAAAAATGTAAAATAGACATTTAAAGCGTCTATGTGACAGACCTGGGGCCATTGTTTTGTGCTCCTCAGGTTTCAGATGCAAGTAAAAAATGTCCTTGCACTTTGTCTGACTGGCAGCCAAGATGGAATAGAGAATATGGGGGAAACAGTGGAGAAAGAATTTTCACAACTCAAGAATGACCTTGTAAACAGTAAAAAGTCTGTTTTATTCCAAAGAGGAACCTAATTTGAGTTTATGTGAAAAGTGTTGAGAAATTTCCCCTCCCACCCTCACACTCTCGCCTGGTTAATTGTATTTGTAAAAACTTAAAGGTTAAAACTAATTAAAGTCAGTGACTCTTTGGACAAAATAAAAAAGAAAGAAAGAAAAAAGAAAAATAGGCATTTGTTTTAAAACATTAGAGATAATATCCGTCTACAGTATTATCAGACTACATATGACAGAATAAAATTGATCTAACATGAATTTTTCTCCAAGTAAAATAAGGAACCTTTTAAATAATTTAAAAACTAGAATTCAAATAAATCCTGCAAGTGTCAAGCTTAATGTTTGCTTTAAAGAAACCTTCAGTAAATATTTTTCTTCTATCAAAATCTCCCTTACATCTTTTTTCTCCATCTATACTATTTGCCATCTTGCTATACACTGCATTTAATGAGATGAGATTATCACAATCACAAATTAAATGATGATAAAGTGTAAGTAAAATATAAATTAATTTTTAATACATTCTATGAGATTAATCTCGTAAGATTCTATTGATAGTCCTGAACTTACACGTCTTTAAAGGGAGGGACCCCGTCGTTTTCCTCTTTGTTGCCCACAGACTTGTGAACTCCAGTCCTACTGATAGGATGTACTAAAAATTAATTTATATTTTACTTACACTTTATCATCATTTAATTTGTGATCGTGATAATCTCATCTCATTAAACACATTGGATAGCAAGATCAGTGTCTTGGAACTTTTTTTTTCCAAAGTTTATCTTTTTTAACTTCTTTAAGGGATCTTATGTATGTAACTCTTGTGCAATAAACGTTTTTACTACCATATTCAAATCTATCATAAAGTATACATTTTCTATGAAAACACCACAAACTAGTTTCAGCATTCTTAAATATGTCTCTTACTCAACATCTATTTTTATTCATTAAGTTTATAGAATAGTAGTTCTAGCTTATTAATGAGCTCTCTAAAACCTACATATTTTACTAATATAGAAATTAAATTTTCCCTCTTTTGTGCTATATTGTTATTTCCTAAACCTTAAGACAATGTTCCGAGTGTCTTACCTACGAATTGTATAGATAAAAGCCAGAAGACTCTAATTACAATTGAAAGACAAGTTTAAGGTTTTATTGATCCAATATGCTTTATAAAGATACAATTAAAAAAAATAAACATTGAGGAAAAGAGCACATCGAAATCTCTCAAACGTAGGTGAAAATGTTTCAACTCCATTAGTAATTTGAGAAATTAAAACTAAATCACCATTATAGTCATTAAAAATCTACCAGACTAACATTTAAACAAAATGCCACGTGTGAGTGAAAATGCGGCCTCAGTAGATACAAACTGGGGGGCGGGGGGGACACAACTTCAAAATGTTTAAGTTCTACATCCTCTATAAGGCAGCAATTCAACGTTACGCATCTATACTTGAGAAAAACATTTGTTAATAGGCAACAGAATATGTCTACAAAAGAATGTTCTTAGCAGTTTTTTCAAATTAGCTAAAAAACGGTTATCACACAATGAATATATCTTGCTGTGTTTGAGCAATAAAAAACTGCAGAGTGTAAATATGAAGGAGCAGGAAAACACTAGAAAATAAGCTCACAGGGCCAATGATGGGGCATACTGTGTGTTACCCACGTGGAGTTCCGAAGCAGGAGAACCAGAAACGTCGTAAATTGATTCACACGAAGTAAAATTTAAAAAGATAAACACGGGAATTATCACAGATCTCAGGAAAGTGATCATGTCTTCAGGAAGAATGATTTTGAGAGTGTCTTCCTGAACAAGGTGATAGGCACGCGACTTCTCATTAATAATTAGTTTACATATTCTTGTGTTCATCTAATATTCCTCAAAATAGCAAATTTTAACCCAACTCTTATTTTACATAAAACAGAGCACAACAACAAAAGGCAGGAAGAAGGAAGGAAAATAGAAAAAAAAAACAAACAAGAATATAGGGGGAAAAATTGGTTTATTTTCTTGGGTTCTCAATAGAACATCTATTAGCTAAATATTTTATGGTTTTGTTCAAATTTATAAAAGGTTTAACAAGTTAGATTGACTCTGTAATGCGGAGACATGATACCAGAGGAGCCACTGTGCAGACGGCTTAATCAGTTTCATTAAAATGTTGATGATATTGGCAGATCTGGTTATGTTACGTGGCATGTGACACTCAGACTAAAGGCTCATAAACGACTTCACTGTTGACTATGGCTTCTGGAAATTAGGTGATTAGTGATTTAAGAGAAAATGGAAATAAAAGAAAATGGAAAGAAATAAAAAAGCACTTGGAAGAATTTTGTGTAGTCACTATAAGATATTGATCTTTGCCATATTTCCCTTCTCTTACTTAGGGTAAGTGCTTCATTAAAAAAAAATAAGTTTAGACATTGTAGAATAGTGCAGATACTTGCTTTTGTAGTATCCAGTAAAGACTTTTAAAGAAAATATTATATTTCCTGCGCTACAACTATAAGTAATCTTCTCCCTGCCTTGGTTGTATAGGTGCATGATCACGGTCTATTGCTGAAACTAAAGTTTCTTTAGGGATCTATGAACAGTTTATTCTTAAATTAAGATATAATTAATCTTTAAAGTAATGTAAATAAAATTCAAAGTGACATTTAAACTCATTGGCCTTTTCCCCATCTATTTAAGCTACAGTAATTTGTAATTTACCTACTGAATGGCTGTTTCTAAAAGAAGAAGAAATTATACTTCACGTCCTAATAAAATTAGTCAAGAACAAAAATGAATGTGCTACAATAAGTGCAAATGAGAAGACTTAGACTCCTAGCATCTTTGGGTATTGGAATTGTTGGGTACACGGTGTAACATATATATATTTAAAAATGTAGTGGAATAAAGATAAAACTAAAACAGGATAATGAAAATAATACCAGAAGTAAGCCAGCCAAAAACAACTATGTATTTTTAAAATTATTAAATAGAACTTTTTGAAATTGCAAATATGAGTATCAAGTATTGAAACTATACATTCAATGAACAGGTTAAACAGCTTAGCTGGACCCAATGGAAACATTAGTAAGCTACATCTGAAGAGGTTACCCTGGTTGCCATAGATGGAGAAAGGCAAAATGATAAAATTGGAATTAAAAAATGTAGAGAATAGAGAGAGGATTAAGAATGCTAATGGTAGCTCCTGAAAAATGGATAAGAAAAGGAAGAAGAAACAGTATTTAGTGAGATAATGCATAACAATTGCCCGGACTTGGTGTAAAGTATGATATTGAAATGCATAAAGAATACCTAATGAATATTTACATACATAGAAATAAAACTTCCAAGTACCAAAGACAAACAAGATTTTCAGCCAGACATAAGGGAAAACCAGTGTAAGCAGAAATGTGTGATGATTAGACTCAGAGCAGATTAAACAAAAACAAGAATAGACAATAACAAGACCAATGGAAAACTCTGAAAAACGCAGAGAGATTGTACCTGCCCAATCTTTTTTTTTTTGAAACAGAGTCTCAAGTCTCTCCCTGGGAAGAGTGCTGTGGCATCACAGCTCACAGCAACCTCTTGGACTTAAGCGATTCTCTTGCCTTAGCCTCCCAAGTAGCTGGGACCACAGATTCCCACCAAAACTCCTGACTACTTGTTTTGTCACTGTTGTCATCGTTGTTTTAGTTGGCCTGGGCCAGGTTTGAACCTGCCAGCCTCAGTGTATGTGGCCAATGCCCTACCCACTGAACAAGAAAAGTGAAGGCCTGAAGCAGTGGCTCACACCTATAATCCCAGTATTCTGGGAGGCTAAGGTGTATGGATCACCTGAGCTCGCAAGTTCAAGACCAGCCTGAGCCAGAGCGAGACCCCCATCACTAAAAATAGCAAGGTGTTGTGGTAGGCTCTGTAGTCCCAGCTACTTGGGAGGCTGAGGCAAGAGAATCACTTGAGTCCAAGAGTTTGAGGTTGCTGTGAGCTGTGATGCTATGGTACTCTGTTGAGGGCAACAAAGTGAGACTCTGCCTCAAAAAAAAAAAAAAAAAAGAATGAAAAGTGAAATGAAGAAGTATTCACTGCAGAAAAAAATAAACATAAGTAAAACAGAGAAGTGTGGTTAATATAAGAAGAAATGGTAAGACAATGTATTGGTAATTATGTATATGATATTAAAGTATTAAATATAAAATGTAAATGACACAAACAAAGTTTGGGAATGGATGTAACACATAAGTGAAGTGTTAAATAGCAATTGCATGTAATAAAGAAGGTATTCTTAGTGATTCTAATGTTCAGAGGTCTCCCATACTTCTTGAGAATAATGAAATTATTAGTGAATTCAGATTTAGTCATATGTAGACAAACACACACACACATATATATAAATATATATCAGTGTTGAGCATAAATCCTTAAAAGTAGAAATAGAGTATGTAACTTTAAACCCATTAAAGAGACAAAATAATGAATAAAAATTATTAAATTCAAAGTATACAATGAAGGAAATTAAGAAAAATAACAGTGTAATAAGATGCTACAAAATAATGTTTTGGCAATACATCAAAAGCATTCACAATTACGATCAGGGAAAATGGTTCATCATTGCCAATTAAAGGGCAGAGATTAGGGTATTAAATAAAAAGAAACAGAAATCAGCGTTTTGCTATTTATAAACAAATTATAATGACAAAGACTGATTGGAACTAAAATGACAAAGGAAAATTACCCATGAATTAGCGATGAAAACAAGGGGCATAGCCAGATTAATATTAGAAAGAAATATGCTTTACATAGTCACCACATTACAGTATCATACAGAATTGGGTGGCATTCGTTCTATGTTTATAGTATGGTGTCTTCTGAATCTCTCAATCTTTTGATATATGTAACTAATATAGACTTAATGTACCTAAAGAATAAATAGAATTTCATAAAATATTGAAAAATTAGCCATTAAACTCAGTAATATTAAAAATTAAAACATAATTCTTTGTATCTTCAATTAACCTGAAACAAGAAAATAACAAATAAAAATTAAAAAAATTGCCCACATACTAATCTTTAAAGATGCAGTAATTTTCAAAGACATGATTTACATATAATTTGTGATAAAAATTCTATTAAGCTAAAAATATATAACCAGATACTTGAGAAAATTATTTTTTAAAAAGCAAACATCTGGGTGTGGTGCATGTGGCTCAAAGGAGTAAGGCGCTGGCCCTATATACTGGAGGTGGCAGGTTCAAACCCGGTCCCAGCAAAAAAAAAAAGCAAACATCTATAAAATTAATAGAAGAATTTATGCCTCAAAGAGAAATAATGTGATTAGAAAATCAACCCATAATATTTTATTTTTACAGAAAAGTGAAAACTGTTAGCAAACTAAGAATAAAAGATTTCGATATTTAATAAAAAAATATAACAATAGGCAGTGATGACATAATTAAAATATTCTTTTAAAATCTGAAATTAAAAAAGCATGGTTAAATGATTTCATTAACGTGTGCTCATCAACATTTTATTTGAGAACTTGACTAATGAAAAAGACAAGATATAAACATTACAAAGAATTGAAAGAAAGGATAACTCACTACTTGCATATACATTCATTATTAACAAAAATAGATTCTAAAGACAAATAATTAAAATTTGTTAGATCAATATGTAATAAATTTTATATCATTAAACAAAATGGATTGCTTTCCAATAAGCAAAACCATAATAAAGATAATATTACTTAAGAAAATGGCATTTTAAAAAGACAAGAAAATGAATATTAAGCTTTTATTAGAATTTCTGAAAGAGGTAGGTGAAATATTTTTGAAGAACAATATAAAATTTCATGGAAAGACATACAGAAAAGAGGAAAAATGAGAAGGAGGAAGAGGGAGAGAAGGAGAGGTTCTCATGCCATTTCCTCCAAATTAATCTATAAAATCATTGCAATTTCTTTTTTTTTTTTAACTTTCTTTTTTTTTAATTAAATCGTAGCTGTGTACATTGATATAATCATGGGGCATCATTCACTAGCTTCACAGATCGTTTACCAAGTTTCACATATACCCTTGTAAGATGCACCACTGGTATAAATATTCATTTACTTTTGGGGACAGAGTCTCACTGTGTTGCCCTTGGTAGAGTGCTCTGATGTCATAGCTCACGGCAACCTCAAACTCCTGGGCTCAAGCAATTCTCTTGCCTCAGCCTCCAGAGTAGCTGGGACTATAGGCACCTACCACAACACCCACCTGCTTTTAGAGATGTCTCCATCTTGGTCAGGCTGGTCTCGAACTGTGAGCTCAGGCAATCCTCCCGTCTCCGTCTCCCAGAGTGCTGGGATTACAAGCATGAGCCACTGCACCCCATCTTGCAATTTCATTTATAATCCCAACTGATTTTACCCAAGGTATTTGAAATACTTGGGCAGTGCCTGTGGCGCCGGCCCCATATACCAAGGGTGGCGGGTTTGAACCCAGACCCTGCCAAACTGCAATAAAAAATGGCCGAGTGTTGTGGCAGGCACCTGTAGTCTCAGTTACTTGGGAGACTGAGGCAAGAGAATCACCTAAGCCCAAGAGTTGAAGGTTGCCGTGAGCAGTGATGCTACAGCACTCTACCAAGGGCAACAAAGTGAGACCCTGTCTCTAAAAAAAAAAAAGAAAAAGAAAAGATATTTGAAAAACTCATGCTAAAACTGATATTGACTAGAATAAAAAAAATTATTTTTGGAGATAGAGAAATTCAGATTTGTTTTATCAAAAGTAATAATAATAACAATCCTTACATTTAGGACTTGATATTCTCCGTTCTTTTAAAATGATTTTATTCTCAGAATAGCCTTTAATCTTCATAATTATATAAGTCATATAAAGCTCAGTTTGCTCAGACAGAAACAAAAGCACACAGAGATTAGACAATTTACACAATTTCATAAGTGACAGAGGCTGGATTTGAATCGGGACTGTTTGGTTCTATCATTCTTTCATAACTGTAACTTAATCTATGACAAGACATCAACGAAACCAAGTTATTAGGAGACTGCTGAGGCAAACAAAAATCAAAGTAGAAAGCTTAGAATTTTGCTCAAAAATATGTGAATGCTTACTATGTAGCAAAGGTGATTTGGGAGGGGGATTAACTATTTGATAAATTGTGCTTTGTTAGCATATGAAGAACCAAGCTCTTGAGAACACAAAAAATTAGTTTCAGGTAAATTCAAGGCTTAAATACATAAGCAAAATTTAAAACTTGTGTATAATTGTTTACATCTTGGATTAGGAAAAAATTCTTAAAGAAGACTCTAAAGTAAGAAAAGGAGGAAAAAACAGAAAAATATGATCATGCTAAAGCACAAATGTATGTGCTTCTATAACAAATAGAAAAGAAAGGGAGGAAATATTGCCTACAAGCATAAAAAGTTTTATTATCAGAATATCTTCCTTTAAAAACACAATCGAAAAATAACAATAGGTAAGTAGCCTAAATACACATGGGGAATAGAGTTTTGAAGGTGCATGGATATACTTTCCCTAAACGTGGAAATTCCTTTCCAAAGTATATAGTAAAAGAAGCATGCGCATATGTTCTGAAGTAGTATATACAGCAATATTATGCCAACATTGTTTACAAGAATGAAAAACTTAGAAAGGAAACCCTAAATGCCCATTGCTGGTGGAATTTATGATAAAACTGTCATGTGGTAGTATAATGAAATGCAGATAATAAATGAAAATTATAAACTGGAGTTAATCAACACAGATGAATGCCCTAACATCAGTAACTGAAGAAAACAAAACCAAATTGCTCAAAACTGTCATAAAATACTTCTAACTTTAAAACCTGTCATACAAAATGATAAATGCTTATAAGTACATACATAAATATTAAAAGTTTGCTAATACATATAGGAATGATATAATTAAGGATAATAAATTAAAGATAATATTTTTTTGTAGAGGAAAAATTGAAGAGGAAAGGAAGTAAGATAAGGAGCAATAAAGAAATGTCAATATTGGGGTGTTTTCTATCTCAAGCTGTTTAATACATGATGGATGTGCATAATTATTTGTATTTTGGCATTTCTCTGAAAAATTAATAATATAAAATGTGTAGAACATTTTTTATTTAAAAATTCATCAATTTCAGAAGAAACATTGTTTTAAAAATCAGGTATGACAATATTTATGTCACAATAAAATCCTGCAGTGTGTCTAATAACAGAACTGAAAACGTTTTACACGCCTTCTCTAGTCTCTCTGCTGTCAAAAAAGTTGTGGCAATGACAGCAGCTGAATATTGTCCCATATGTGAACCCTAATTAGGATAAGTTTGACTTAAAAATGTAAATGTTTTTCTTTATAATTATTTGTGTTTCTAGTACTTTCCAATCAAAATGAAATTCAACTCGGTATTTTTTTTTTTTTCTGAAGCAGCATATGTCCAACTATGCATGAATTCTTTGCCTTGAGCTCATCTAATATTCCATTTAATAGAGTTTCCATGGCTCATACAATGGATCAGTAATAACCTCTAAGCTCTGTATGATTCATAATATGTCTTCCTGATGGGTGTTATCTCTGGGCCATTCTGTTGAGTTGTGTAGAAAATAGAATATGTACCATTGTCTTCAGGAAGGCTAAGCATGTGATTTGGTAGAAAACATTACTGCCACTGAGAAATAAATGAAGTGTATTTACCTAAAGTATTTATTTTCATATTTATTTATTTATTTATCTATTTTTGAGACAGAGTCTCCCTGGGTAGAGGGTCCTGGTGTCATAGCTCACAGAAACTTCAAACTCTTGGGCTCAAGTGATCCTCCTGTCTGAGCCACCTGAGCAGCTGGGACTACAGGTGCCCACCACAATGCCTGTCTAGTTTTTTTCTGTTTTTAGTGGAGGCAGAGTCTTGCTGTTGTTCAAGCTGGTCTTGAACTCCTGAGCTCAGGCCATGCACCTGCCTTGACCTCCCAAAGTGCTAGGATTATAGGTGCGAGCCACCATGTCTGACCCCCCTAGGGTATTTTCTTTAGCATCCTGTGGCTAAACTGTTATCTATCATCTCTTGTTTCACCACTACTACCCCAACAATCAGCAACCCCCCACATACATGCACTTGAGACTTAGCACTCACCAGCAGCCTCTATTCCATGCTTAAATCATCCTTCCATAATTTTCTTTTCCACAATTAATAGGCAATTCTCAAGCCTATCATCTTTCTATCTGCAAAGACTATCCCTTCTACTATTCTGACATCTTAATGACAATGATCATTTAATTTACTGAATCTGTTATCCTTATTGCATGTTTCATAAGCTTACTAGGAACTTTAGACCACCAATAATACTATTCTTACATTCTTTTGTTCCCGTCACCATAACATTTTTAGAACAAATTTTGTATGTTTATCTTATGTATTCTCAATGATTCTGTAACCATTTTCCTATCAAAAGTAAATGCCACTAGTTTACTGAAAATATTATCATGAATATAATCAATCAACAGCATGCCACAACCCAAGGAGTGCTTTTCAATTGCTGTCTTCCCGAAATAGTCACAATTATTAAACATAAATTCATTCATATAAATTTACACCCTTGTGACAATTTTAATGGTGCCCTTTATTTTTAAATATAAATCTATCTCAGACTGTTATTTTTCTTATTTTATTTGTTCCGTCCATTACCTGCAACCTTCATGATCTATTTTATACTATTTTACAGATAGCTAATAATTATTTCTACCATGTTGAGTGTTTACCATTTCCTCCTTCTTGAGTTGGGTCTTCATTTCTGTTACACATTTCCTGATTTTTCTCCCATACTGAAGGGTCTTCCTTCTCTGTCTGTTTCCCTACAACTCCCACTCCTGTACTTGACCTTGAGTGGTGAAAATCCTTAGTGCTTTAGTCAAAACCCTTTTTTTTTTTTTTTTTAGGCTCTTCTGTCTGCTTAGCTGATAATATTTGTCCAAATACATGTTCTTCTGCAGAATGTTACTAATCTGAACTTCTTTTAAATGCAATGATCATGTATAAACAAATGCATTAAAAGTTATTGTCATAGCATGACTTATAAAAACTGGGAGGCATCCTACTTCTTAATTGATAGCAATTTGGGGGATTAATGGGATTACACCTGCGGTGCATCTTACAAGGGTATATGTGAATCTTAGTAAATGTGGAATATAAAGGTCTTAGCAAAATAACTAAGAAAATGCCAGGAAAGCTATGTTAACTAGTGTGATGAAAATGTGTCAAACAGTCTATGAACCAAGTGTATAGTGCCCCATGATCATACTAATGTACACAGCTATGATTTAATAAAAAAAAATAAAAGAAAATCAAAAAATAGTAAAAAATATATTTACAACCTAAAGAAAAATTAATAAATAACATGGTAAAATGTATGTAGTAGATCATAAACTGAAAAAGCAATGTTCAAATGAACATATGGAACATTAATCATCATAAGAACGGTAGGCTTTACATACAAAGAACAATCTATAAATATAACACTACTGTAATAAATATGGTGATTGAAAAGGAGAAAGAAAAAATTAACAGGTGCAATGTGTGATTTGTTTTAACCAATTTATAGGCTCGCCCTTCGTGCTTCTCAGGCAGAATCTTTTTTTTTTTTTTTTTTTTTTTAATGAACATAGGAGAATGAGTCATTTTCTCCCGTTATAAAGATATCTTATTTGGACAAAAATATTACACTTCAAATTATCACTGAACTTGTTAAATTCAGTGAGAAGTTTTCACTCCATGAATTATTTTTCTAGTTTTTCCATGGTTTAAAAGATGAATAAGAGAGACTCCTAGCCTTTCCATTACTGAGCCAACATGAAGCAGCGGTATATTGAATTCTTTTATACCTGCATGTGGACCTGACGCTGAAACACTTTTGACTATGAATAAGAAACAAAAGATACCCACAATCAAAGGCATGCTTCACTGTGGGGATTAATTTATAATAAACTGCTGCTTTATTCTATAAAGCAATTATAAAATTGAAGATGACAACCATCGACAGGAATGAGTCTGTAGTATCTTTTGAGAAGAAATCACTGCTTATCTAGTTAGAACTATTTTCACTGCTACCATAAGAGCCTATACGTGAAATTTTCTAAGTAAAAAACAAATTATTTTTAGTGACGCCTTGATATAAGTATTAAAAATATGATTTATCCCTTGTCCTTTATTAATTTGATGAATTTCCTACTTCTGTGAAATTGAAAATAATATTAAACTATTTCTTTCAAGTTAAGTCACAATGATGATGTATTAAAAGCCAATTGTAATGAAAGTTCTATTTTTTATGTTTTTCTCCTTTTCTTCCTTTTTCAAAGATAACCAAATTCAGGAAGACAATTGGAAAATCAGATACCGCCACTGTAATCATTACATCCAAATGTTCATCATATTTCCACCTGTGCCACTTTCCATGGGCTTATTCAGACTAGAGCTGCTGAAAGCAGAAATCTGAATTCTGCTTTGAAAGTCAGCGATGGGGAATAATGTCAAATTTGTTTTAAATTTGTCTTCTCTCTGATTTCTCCTCTTACCATGTAGAGACCTGAAGAAATGTTTTCTTTGATCTTGAACTTGCTTATGGGTATCTGCTTTCACTTGTGCCATGCTATAATAAATAATACAAATATTCATTTATCTAGCAGAAAAAGGACAAACCTTATTCATAGCAGTCACTGTTTATTGCTACTTTTATTAAAGTCGTATCTCTAAGCATGACAGTGCTATTGTTCCTACTCATTATTTTATGCTGAATGCATTTTTAATGATTCCAGACTTTTCTTTGAAACAGATGTTCCTTGAACAGTTTTCACTTGTTTTTTTCTGGTGTTAGAGTGCTTAAATAAGTTGGCACCAATTTGTTAGGTTATAAAACTGGGTACTTTGCTGGAACCAATTTTATATTAGCATAAAACTTGAGCACCCTGGGCCCTGAGTGTTTCCCCATGGAAAGGAAGTAGCCCTTCTTACCGTTTTATTGCTTCATTCATCAGTGTTTTATTTGCAAATTGCACTTCCTTTGGGTGGATGTCTTTTTCTATGTTAATAAGCTACAAGCCACTGTTGCCCAAGAATTGTGTAGCCCTTCAGGGTTAATTTCAGAAGCAAAGTAATTCAATTCCCCAGCAATTCTCTGGAAAAGATAAGTAGAGGACAAGATTAGCACAGACATAAAAGCAAGCCTTAAATATTCCTTCTGAGGTAGCTACTCACATATTTATCTCCACCCTTAAACCTTAACTACAAAGAAGGTTGGAAATGATGTCAATGTCATGACTTGCACTTGTTGCCAGAGGCGCTGTGTACCAGTTGTGAAGGCATCCTTGTGAGAATCCAAGCTGGTTCTGCACCTCCTAGCTAAGATGATTGCCTACCTGTTCAGAGTAATTACTGAACATTATCAATTTCCTGTCTTAGAAGCAATTACGGGTCTCATAAAAGTCCATGATATTGATGAAAAATGCACCTGTTCTGCACACTTTTAATACCATATCCATTTTTCATGATTAAATTTAACATTATCTTTTCTTTCCTCTTTCTCTCTCTTCCATGATAAGTAAAGTGCATTTATTAAGGCAAAGGAAATATTATACTCCTTGGAAGTTTTAGAAAATGAAAGGAGAGGCATTTGCCCTTTGCTCTGTGGTCTCACACGATTGCGAATGTATCACATATAAAGGCCAAACGCTAGAAATAATTTGCTTCTGTGTTATCTTGTATTATTATTATTACATGAACACAGCATTTAAAAGTAGGGGAGGAGGGGAAATTTCATTAACTGAGCACTATTTTTCTTGTACTGTGCAGTGGTACTATTTTGTGTGTATGTTGAAATCAAAGTAATTTTCCTTGAGGACAGAGAGCCTTGTTCTACAGATAATGGGGGAAAACTTTCACGCTTCCAACAAGTTACAATTTCTCTTCAACTCAGATTGAAATATCCATGAGAATGTACTTTTGTTGAATAAAATATTAATATGTCATAAAAAGATGCACCATCTCGCCTCATCGTCGACTGATGATCTAATCATATGATTTTCAATACAATGGTACCGGTGCAATTTGATACACGTCATTACAGATGTAGTGTCACAAATCTCTCGGGAAGAAATCGCCTCCTTCTTTTCTCCTATTCTTTAACAATATTGTATGCAAATAATTAAACCACGTTATCATGTCTCGGATGAAAGACATATTAACCTGAAATGCTGTTAAAGTTAGAGGTTATATGTCCTTAAATTGAGCTGTGTGCTATTAAGTATTAGATTTTTATCACAAAATTGGTATTGAAAAAATTATTTTCAGAGCCTAGTTCATTAAATATGAAATGCCCAATTTCAAATCCAAAGTTTAGTGTACTATATCTCAAACAAGAAGACATATAATTAACCAAACTATGCACCTAAACTACTGACACAGCTTTGCCCTCCACTGGTAGCTTGTCTGTGCCAGCCGCAAAGAAGCCTGGAGAGTGAGGGGCGATGAAATTGCAAAAGGCATTTTTCACAGCTTGCTCAGAATTTAGCATTTTTTTTTCTTGCAAAAAGAGGTCCAAAGCCTGGAAAAAGTAGAAGTCAGTTGGTGCAAGATCTGGGGAACATGGAAAATGATAGTTTCCACGTCCACGTTTTGCAGTGGTTCAAGGATGAAACTCATGTTCAAAAATAACAAGAACTTTTGACTTATCCATGGTGTCACAAATGTTGCTCTAAAAATTTTGAGAAAATGATCATAAGGCGAAACATGCATTCAAAATAATGAGGATGTATTTTCACAATAAAAATAGAGCAAGAAGTACCAAATGAAAGGTTGGAGTTATCAGCTGTAAACTTTAGTACTTAAGGAAATTGGACATTTCCTACTGTTGCGAAATTTTACCGTGGAATCTTTAAAATATACACAAAATATTTTCTATCTATCACAATTCTAATGATACTTGTTTAATAAAGAAAATACAATAATGTGGTTGATAATCTTTAGAACTCTTGTAAGGAAAGTTGGAATCCCTGTGTTCTGTGCAATGGCAGAGACAGCTGATTTTCAGATTTGGGTAGAGAGAAAATCCGCACCGACTGGATTCAGTCAGTCTGCTGAGCAAATAGTGTATCCTTATGTTTGGTAAATTATTTAATCTCCTTTTAAGGTACTATTTTAGTTTTCTTTATTTCTGAAAAGTGTGGTTGATTATTTTTACTGTATAACCAAGATTAAGGATTTTACTATAGAGAAATAAGTTCTAGAGACATGCTCTAATTACTTACTGAGTATAAGCAGCAGATGTGAAATTGTACAATTTGGACACATAATTAAGTAAAAGCAAAATGCATAATTAATGAAAATCCAAAATGTCTATATTTATACTTTACTTTTAGCAGAAATTATAACTTGATACATCATTTTTATAAATACATATATACGAGTTTTAAAAGTCTCATAGTTTGGACACTAATTAAGCACTCAATGACTTTAATCATCAAAGCTATTTTTCAAAGTCCCTGATAGGAAAACAAATTTGTTTTTCTATTATATAGAAATACTCCTGAGCAAGAATCTATTAGTGTAATATTTCATTTTCATGAATATAATAGTCCATAGAGAATAGTTATATTTTATTTTGCTATTTATTAGTCTTAATTATAAATGCTATAATTAAGCAGCTATATTTATGTAATCAAATATAATGTAATCAAATGTTATCAAAAATATCTTTAAGATTTATTTAGTAAATCCATCACAGTTTCATAAATAATTCTTCGTGTAAAAAAATAAAAAAAAGAAGAAATCACAGTCTTAACCAAATATTCAAAATGCACTTATTTATCCCCTGTACCCTTGCACTCATCAGTGAGTAACCATGACTCTTTCTAATGCGGGCTTAACTTAGTGTGTTTCCTATGTGACCACAGTTTTTCACATTGCACCTTATTTTGTGCTGCTGTAACAGAATACTTGTACCTGGGTAATTTATCATGAATAGAAATGTGTTTCTCAAGTTCGGCAGTCTGGGCAGTCCAAGATCAAGGCACAGGAACCTGGTGAGTGTCTTCTGGCCGAGCCATCAGGTGTCAGAGACAGAAAAGCAAAGAGAGAAAAGGAGTCCAAAATCCCCCTTTAATGATGCTGTTAATCCCACCAGTGGTGGCAAGGCCCCATCTAATAGAGTAACATTTCAACATGAGTTTTAACAGGGACAAACATTAAAACCATAACAACACATACCGTACTTTAAAGAAATTGTGGAAGTCACTTTCAATTCTTCATGAATACAAACATCTCAAAGATTCTCTTTAGCACAACTTATTTACGTTCCTACAATACCATGCTTTATATTTTTCCTAAGACATTGGCTTTCCTCTAACATAAGCATCCATTCCTTTTTACTGATGTATCAATTTCCGAAGAACTTCCGTATCATTGTTTTGAGAGAATTTAGATATAGAGTCTAGAACATAACAGCAATTGCCCCCTTAAAAAAAAAAAACAGTGCATTAAACACATTTCTTAAAACTAGAAATACTCTGAATAGCATATTGAATAAAGGCATTTTTAAAGACAACATGTTAATGGGTTTCTTATTAAATTTCACAAAATTGCTAATGTCTCTTTTTCTTTTTTTCTCTTCATATGCCCTTGTTCCTAAGTAAACATTTTTTTTAAAATGAGTGAGACTAGGACATGTATTATTCTTAATATCCACCTCACCAGGCTCAGCTTATTGTCTGTGAGTGAGTTCACGACACATTTTCACCACTTTAAATTACTCCCTGAACATGGCCCTTAATCATTTGCATGCACTTTAAGTCAAGCTGGACTGTGCTTACAAACCAACTGTAATACTAGTTGTTTCCTAAAACATTGTTTGAACTTCAAGATATATTATTCTTGCTGAATTTTATTTTCATGTTGCAATTACCACTATGTAAAATTGTCTTACTACTTTGCTGGGATGTAGTAGTTTAGTAGTTGAGTAGTTGATGCCCACTCCCTGGACACTTCAAAGTTCCATCCCTCCCCCCCAAAGTTACTAGGAGAAACGACTCTGTCTGGTCAATGTTCTACTATATGACCATTACTTATGAAAGTGTGTGACGTAGATCAGTTACTAAGCTCTGCCCCTGAGATTTCTGCACATTTTTTTTCTTTTCTTTAGTATTGTGTTTAGCACTTTAAATGAAGTGTATGGACCTTCGCCTATAGGAGTTACTGTATAACTGGCTTTATTGTTTTCCATATTTCTCTGTTCTTTTCAGATAGAGATTTCTGAGCTATTAGTCAGGAGCATTGTCTAAGATGTTTCTTACCCCCATTGTATAATGCTGTAAAATCAGGCAGACCTTCCATGTATCATCTCCACTGCAGGTGTAAACTCTGTTAAAATGGGAAATTGAATGCCCTTGGTAATTCAATCCTTTATTTTGTTCGTCAAGTCTATATAAAAGTATTTTGAGCTGTTGATAACTAATATTATAGTTCCCTTGAACGCATGACAGATTGTATTTTAGTACATATTAATATACATATATTAAAAAGGCAACCTATAATCTTCATATTCATTTCAGTAATTTTATTTTCTCTATTTTTTTGAACAAATATGCTAATCATGAACTAAATTTGATTTTCAGTATTCAAATCAAGATTGTACAATTCATCTTTCAACATCCTGCTTGATACTGAAATTAATTTATGAATAAATTTAGGAACTTTATTTTATATATCTGCATGAGTTTTTCTTTCAGTCTTCCTCTGTAGTTCCCTAAAATTATCATCTAATATCAGATGACCATGAGACCACTGATACCATCTTGTATTGTTCAATCTAAAATTGTTAGTATTCAGCAGTTTTTCATAAACAATTACGCCCAAACTAAAGAATGCTAAATTACTTGATTTATCATATGATGAATGCTAAATCAAATGTTTATCATTTGATAAACAATGTTGCCCAAACTAAAGAACATTAATGGCAACTCCAACTAGTAATAAAATGATAATAATAAAAGAAGAATTTGGATGACAATATGTCAGTGAAAGTTATAATTACAAACTCTGTCTCAAGTTGATTTTCAGGATATGGTACCCTCTTTTATCATTTCCTTTTCATAAGAGTTGCGGAATATCCCTCATAATATTTTGATTCTTACTGTTTCCCTTGGACAGCACTGTAATAGCTCTTCCTTCCCACCTTGAATAAGAAAGAATTCAAATAACACATGATCTGTATATTTTTTGAACAAATTAATAAAGAAGAACAGTAAGAAGTTATTCTACGGGACATACATGTCTTTTTCAGGAACAATTTAGTTATTTTTCTATCTGATAAAGGTAGACTATATTCATGAATGGAAAAAAGAAAAAATATAAAGATACCTCTTTATTCTCATAAATCTCACATATGAGATTTTAATAAAATGCAAGCGAAGTTGCTTTTGTAACTTACCGAAATTATGCTAAATTTCATCTGGAAAAAAATGGTGATGAAAGTTAGACTAGAAAAAATATTAATAGTAATAATATAAAAATTTTCTGACTAAAAATTAATAAAAATATTTTATAATCTTAGATGTTTTATACAATACAAATTATTTTTTCTTACAAATATTTTATAAAGAGGTATTGCATATATTTACAATAGTATCTTTAAAATATAATGTAAAAATATTCTAGCAGGTCAATGAAACAGAACAAATAGCCTAGAAACTAATTATAATATAATCCAACATAATTTTAAAAATCTATGTATACAAAATAACCAAAGGAAAATGCACTCCAGCTAAAACACAGTATGTTTTCTGTAATTGTGTCAGGAGTAATTTATTTTTACTTGCTTTATAAATTCATATTATGCTTTTTCCATTCTTAATTAATTACAACAACTATATACTTTAAGAATAAAATATACTGAAAAGTTTAAAGTGTTAGGGACTTTACCTAACAGATGTAAACAGTATTACCTAATTCTTTGTACCCTCAATGAACTTGAACTAACAAAAAAATTAAGATTCACTAAAATAAAAAAGTAAATGTTAGATTTAAAAAAAACAATAAAAGAGATTTTTATAATAATGATAATAATAAAATGTGCCTTTATCTAAGAAAAAATAAATTCTTCATATTTCCTTAATAACACTTCACCATTAAAACTGATGTGTTCTGGATCTATTCCTCATCACAGCAATGTCATTTAATTTAGCAGGAGTCTTTTAGCTGCCAGAATTAGCCAAGCTCTTTCGCTGAGCATCTAATTAAAGTTTGTGTTGCGGTTTAACAGAGAATTTAATTTATTTTAATCTAAGTTATTACATGAAAAATAATTGATTCTGCTTAAAAGAAAATAGGTAAGCACTCCAGTCGCTCAATCGGTTAGCACATGATACTGACAAAAGGAAACAGGTGATATTCCATTACAAATGTGAATAATAAAACAAGATTTCTCCACCATTTTTCTGCCTCTCTTTGGAGAAAAGTCGTGCTGTGACTTTGGTGATTGCACAACAATATTTACGTTAATACAATAAACAGATTGTGTTATTATAATGCAATTGTTTTCTGGTTTCTTTTGCACAACCAGTTACACTATTCCCAGTACAACCAAACAAATCACCATCTTGTCAACCATTTATTTTAACTAGTTTATTTAATAAAGTAATAATGGTTGCACCAAGATGGAACTAAAACTTGACTGGACTGACAAAAAAACTTAGAATGTCTATCCTTTGAAATAGAAGAATGTGTCCACTTAAAAAAAAAAAAAATCAGTAGTATGGGATCACCAACTATTGAAAGTATTGAAAGCAGTCAATTTACCTACCATAAATAGTTTTGGATAAAAAAAAATATTTTACCCTGTCATCACATCACATCATTTATTCAACGACTATGTCCTGAGCGCCCACTACGTATAAGGAACTATGAGACGCAGAATGGGTAAGTGATTGATTATTGAACCAGAATCGGGACACTGTATGTGAGATATAAATGGGCCCTGGGGACAACTGGTAATGAAAGAGGTGCAAAAATAATGGTAATTATTAACATTAACTTTTATTTAGTTATTGTTACATGACTATTTCTCCTCTAAGCAATTTATCATCATATTTAATTGTGGTAAAACACTCAGAAAATTCTCCACAGTAACAATCTTTATGTGTACAGATCAGGAGTATTAACTGCATTTGCTCTATGGTGCAATCACCATCAGGCCATCTGTCTCCAGAACTTTTTATCATCTCACCTCCAACCTCTGGCAACTTTTATTCCACGTAAGTGTTATGACTTTATAAGCACAGTCACCAAATACGTATTTTTCTTCACTTCTCACCTGCCACTCAGGCCCTGAACTGGACTCTCAGGAGGCTGCTCGCACTCGACAGCACGCAGGTCGACAACACACGGCCTCCCAGGTCAGGAGCAGGTGCAAACAGGTAAGAAATGCCTCCTCCTTAATATCCTGGGGGACTGTGCTGAGGCGAATTTCTGTCCTTTAATTATTATATTTATTTCAAAAGTAAGGGTGTCCAGGTGTTTTTGTTGCATGGATGAATTGTACAGTATAATACTGCAGTCAGGGCTGTTAGTGTGCTTGTCACCACAGTGGTGCGTTTTATACCCAATATACTATTATCTCTCACACCTCTGACCTTCCCCCTTTTTAGTTCCCACCTTTCCACCACTTGATGACTACGTGTACTGGGTAGCCATCCTTTATCTCCCCCTTAATGAGAACAGTGGTCTTTGTTTCTTCCATTCCTGAGACACTTCACTCAGGATCATGTGCTCCAGTTACATCTAAGTTGCCTCAGAGGACATAAATGTATTCCCTTTTATGCCTTAGTAGACCCAGGACATATGTATACACATTTTTTTTTTTTTTTATTGTTGGGGATTCATTGAGGGTACAATAAGCCAGGTTACACTGATTGCAATTGTTAGGTAAAGTCCCTGTTGCAATCATGTCTTAAATTGTGACACACACAATAAAATGTGACACACACCAAGGTCCCAACCCCCTCCCTCCGTCTGTCTTTCTGTTTCCCCCCCATAACCTTAATTGTCATTAATTGTCCTCATATCAAAATTGAGTACATAGGATTCATGCTTCTCCATTCTTTGATGCTTTACTAAGAATAATGTCTTCCACTTCCATCCAGGTTAATACGAAGGATGTAAAGTCTCCATTTTTTTTAATGGCTGAATAGTATTCCATGGTGTACATATACCACAGCTTGTTAATCCATTCCTGGGTTGGTGGGCATTTAGGCTGTTTCCACATTTTGGTGATTGTAAATTGAGCTGCAATAAACAGTCTAGTACAAGTGTCCTTATGATAAAAGGATTTTTTTCCTTCTGGGTAGATATACACATTTTCTTAATCCACTCATCAAATGTTGGGCACTTACGTTGATTCTGCACATTTGCAACTGTAAATTGTGCTGCAATAACATTTGCCTGCAGTTGTCTTTTTGATAGAATTACTTCTTTTCAGGCAAGAGAAAGAAATAAAGAACAAATAAATTGAGGAAGAGGAGGTCAACCTATCCCTTTTTCCAAAGCTATGATCTTATATCTAAAAACCCTAAAGACTCCTCCAGAAGACTCACAGAATTGATAGATACATATATCAAATTTTTAGGTTACAAAACCAGTGTATACAAATCAGTAGCATTTCTATAAACTAATAACAGTCAATTTGAGAGTCCAATCAAGAACTTGATACCATTTGTAATACCTGCAAATAGCATAAAATACCCAGGATTATACTTAACCAAGCAGAGGAAAGACCCCCACAAGAACTGCAAACACTGCTGGGCATGGTGGCTCAGGCCTGTAATCCCAGTACCTGGGAGGCCGAGGCAGGTGGATTGCCTGAGCTCACAGATTGGAGACCAATCTGAGTCAGAGTGAGACACTGCCTCTAAAAATAGCTGGGTGTTGTGGCGGACACCTGTAGTCCAAGCTACTTGGGAGGCTGAGGCAAGAAAATTGCTTGAACCTAAGAATTTGAGGTTGCTGTGAGCTATGATGCCATAGCACTCGGCACTCTATCGAGGGTGACAAAGCGAAACTCTGTCTCAAAAAAAAAAAAAACCAGACCAAAAAAAAAAACCTTGCAAACACTGAAGAAAGAAATCAGAGATGACACAAACAATGCTACTGGATTGAAAGGATTGACGTTGTTAAAATGTCCATGTTGTCCAAAGTGATTTAGAGATTCAAGGCAATACCCATCAAAATACCAATATCATTGTTCACAGATCTGGAAAAAATAATCCTAAGCTTCATACAGAACAAAATAACAACAAGAAAGAGTTTGAGTAGCCCAAGAAATCTTAAGCAAATTGAGCAAATCTGGATGCATCTCATTGCCTGACTTCAAATTATACTATAAGGTTATAGCAACTAAAACAGTATGGTACTGGTGTTAAGGTAGACACATAGAGCGGTGGAACAGAAGAGAGAAGACAGAAATACAATCTAACAGCTACAACCAGCTGATTTTCAAAACAGACAAAAGAATTCACTGGGGACAGTATGCCCAGTTCAGTAAATGGTGCTGGGAAAATTAGATAACCACGTTCTTACCTTTCCCCTTTCACAAAAATTAAATCAAGATGGACTCAGGCTTAAATTTAAGATGTAAGACTTTAAAACACACAAATGCCAGAAGAAAATGTGGTTAAACTCTGTTAGACATAAGCTTAGGCAAAGAAGTTATGACTAAGAGCCCAGTGGCAAATAAAATGACAAGAAAAATAAATACATGGGACTTACTTAAATTTAAAAGTTTTTGCACAGCAAGGGAAATAATCAACAGAATAAATAGGAAATCTACAGAATGTTAGAAAAAATTCACAAATTCTACATCCAAGAAATAACTAATATTAAGAATCTGTGAAGAACTGAAACAAATCGATGAGAATAAAAAATGGAGGCAGAAGCTGGTGGTTTGTCTGAGCTTGGAGTTTGAGACTACCTGAGCAAGAGCGAGACTCCGGTGCTGTGGCGGACACCTGTAGTCCCAGCTACTTAGGCTGCAAAGACAAGAGGATCGCTTGAGCCCAATAGTTTGATGTTGCTGTGAACTACGATGGCACAGCACTCTACACAGGGCGACAGAGTGAGACTTTCTCTCACAAAAAGAAAAAAGTGGATAAAAGACATAAGCAGAGTTTTTTTTTTGTTTGTTTGTTTTTTTTTCAAAAGAAGATCGATGGTAAGGACGCAGGTGGAAACAGCACTCAGCTAATTACTGAGGAAATTCAAAGTAAAACCACGTGAGATACCACTCTACCCCTATCAGAGTGGCCATCACTAATAAATTTAAAAAATAGATATTGTCCTGAAATGTGGCAAAAAAGAAAGCTTATATGCTTTTAGCAAGTGTGTAAATTAGTATATCCTTATGAAAAACAGTATGGAGATTTCTTAAAGAGCTAAAAGTAGACCTACCATCCCATCCAGCCATCCCACTACTCGGTGTCTGCACAAAGAAAAAGAAGTCATTCTATCACATGACTTATTTTTTGTATCTCTCCAGAATATTAGGAATGCAAGTTTTGTTTTGTTTTTTTTTGTGTGTGTGTGCAAGACTATTGCAATGTCATTCTTTAACGTTTAAGCCCCTCATTTGTATGAAGCCATCTGTCACAGTACCAGAATCCTTTGGGACTAAACATAATATCCCAGCTTTCTTAAATGGTATGATTTTTAAACCAAACAACTCCAGCCTACTAGACTTAGTTTGGAGGCTCTGCAATTTGTAACTAGTCTGAAGCTTTTCAGTTGTTCCATTGCCCCCAGTGTCTTGATTACATAGACTGACAGACAGCAAAGGCTCTTTATCCTTATACCTATAGTTAAAAATGTATTTTAATCATAATTCAGTGCATGAAATTTATTAAGCATATTCCATGTGCCAGGGATTGAGAAATAATCAAAACAGTCAGAATCTTGCCCTTGTGGAGATAGACACTTACACTCACACACTTACACACACACACATACTCTCTCTCTCTCTCTATTCCTTTGGCTAAACATTGCAAACTTGTTCTTTTTATTCCACT
The DNA here is from genome assembly GCF_027406575.1 of Nycticebus coucang. NCBI lineage: Eukaryota > Metazoa > Chordata > Mammalia > Primates > Lorisidae > Nycticebus > Nycticebus coucang. The sequence continues at coordinate 6,798,176 of NC_069796.1, forward strand.
CATTCCCTTCTATTCACTCATTTTTAGGTATAAAAATTAAAGATAAAAGTAATTTGCTCTTCAGAATTCACTGATTGGTTCTAGGCTCACTAAGCAGTATTGACTCTTCAATAAACACTGCTGGTACAGAAAAACTGGGGTGCTTTAAAAACCATCTAACTTAGTTTAATCTAAGTTATAACATGAGAAATAATTTATTTTTCAAAAAAGGAAATAGATATTATACAGAGCTTTGGCAAACAATTACCATGGCTATTAAAATGATATAGGTTTTAATGCTTTTAAAAAATCATGTCTTCTTGTTCACTATTGTCACCAACTTCTTCTATCCCCAACATCCAGTCTTTTTCACTGAGCTGCTTTTGAAATAGAGCTCTGTGAATCTATGTTTACCTACCCTGTTTTTAATCTAAATGGAGAATCTTATATTTATTTCTGTCAAATTCTTCTTTCTTGGTTTTAGTCCATCATTCCAGCATATCAAGATTGAACCCTGCCAGTGTCATGAAATATATTAGATAATCCTCCTAAATCTGGGTAGTCTACAAATCTGGAAAAGGTGGCTTCTGTGTCATGATCTGAGTCACTGATAACAAATACTGCACATTTCTGCAGTTCTCCTTCACACAACTCTCCGGTTAGCATCATTCATCCACCAACATTTGGGAGTTACATTTGCATATCAAACTATGAAGCCCCCTCGTTAATTACCCTATGACTCGAGTAAGCATTTTCTCATTCTACAGAAAAAACCCTAACAGCCTTTCAAATGCATTACTGTATTTTTTATTTTTATATTTCCCTGATGTAACAATATGGGTAAACCCATTTATGAACATGTAGTTAAGATTTTCCTAGCTCCACCAGTCACAGCTAATAATGGCCTTCTTTCCATTTATAAGTTCAGCACCACAGCAAATGAGATTCTGGCATCACAGCATACTGGAGGTCATTCTTAGAACCACAAGACAGACTGAAACTACCAATCTCTTTGACGTCCCTCCTGCGGGGACAGGCAGTGTTCTCAGTGATAACACGGTTGTTCAAGTTCTCCCTCTTTACTGTAGTAATGTCCAACTGGAAAGACTTCTGCCTTGTTTAGAAGGTCTTAATGTCTATGAGAGCTGTTGAATAGGACCAAAGTCTACTCAGGTGGGGCTGTATACTGTTCATCTAATTCCAAAACCATTTTTTGGCAAGACATGTTTCCTTGGGTATAAGTTACATTCATCTGAGGAAATGCTATTAATAGAATGCATTAAAAGAATATTAGTAGCAAGATGTTTTCTTTTCTTTTTTTTAGTAACAGGATGCTTTTCTTAGATAAATGCATAGGGCAAGGTTGTAGCCAGTGATGAGTTTGAATCCTTATTTTAATCAACAATTAACCACATTACTTTTGGCGAGATCTTTAGACTTTATAAGACTCTATTGCTTCATCAGCCAGAGACAGACGTACAAACTTCACCTATGCCACAAATTTCTAGTAAGATTACAGATTATATTATAAATAACACATTTTAAAGATTCACAGAATGCTAAATGTAATTCTCAATTAGTATGTGAGTATTGTCTTTTAAAATGCTCATTTCTTCTATACAGGCTTTGAATTCATAACCCCAGGAGGAAGAAATCTTTATTCCTACAGAGTTATGCTACTTAGTTATACCCTTTCTTTTTATCTTAACTTTAGATTCTGTGATGTTTAATTTTTCTGATTATTCCCCATAATTCATTAGAGTAGAGAGCACAGTGGGCATTTTACTATTATCGGCATTTATGTAGGTGTATCACACCTGACAATTATTAGTTTTAACTCCATGATACTTAGCAAATCATTAACCTCTCTGAACCTCATTCCCCTCATTTACAAAATAAGAGACTAACATTTACTTTAAGGCACCATTTCAACAATTAGAGATAATGTATGTGAAATACTTAACATCTGATTGGCACACAGGAAGCGCTGGATAAACCATAGCCATATTTATTTCTAGTTATTTTTCCTTTTCAATTAAAGAATGTGATATACCTGGGCCATTATGGAAGTTTTGACATACACAAAGAATGAGAAACATAAAATCCTCATGGATAAAAATAAATCCCAGCAACACTGGTAAGACTAATAAGTTGAAATTTGCATGGGTAAATCAGAAAGGACTGTCTACTGTGTTTTTTGGAAGTGAAATAATAAACCATAACATAGTCCGTCTCAAAAATTTGTAGTGATCACATATAATAAACAGAAGAGTAGAAATGAGGTCTTCAGACATTCCAATCTTCTTTCTAGTAGGAACATTCCTCTGTCTTCTTACAAAATTGCAATTACCGTCTTTCCTCTTCAAGCCACTAATAAATTTGTATCAATAGCTGAATTCCCAGTAAGTGCCTTTCAAGTTTGGCCTTAACTGCCTCTGTACATAGTGTAAGTTTGGATCTAAATTCTTCTCTATGCACAGTCAACTATAACTTAACATAGGAAACACAGGACCAGCCCAAACTGGGCCTGCTCTGTTGATAAGCAAATGTTGAGTTACCTTGTGTGTGTAACAGAGCCAACAACAGCCAACAGTAGCCTGGGCATGTGCAAGAAAAAGCTCTGAACTCTAAATGCAGCCAGAACCAATGAGTCCTCCCCTCAGAACCACAAAGACTGGGATACGATCAGGTTCTGAACATGGGCTTGCTGCCCGGCGTGCAGCGAAACCAATGCTACCCACATGGGCTTTTGAGGGAAGAAAGCTTTTATTGCAAGACCAGCCCACAAGAAGACAGGAGGTGAGCTCCACTCTGTCTCCATGGTTTGGGTTCTGGGGCAAGTTTTATTGGCTTGCTGGGGAAGAATAAGGGATCAAGAACGTTGATTTGGCAAGGTCTGATGGGAGGGCTTTAAATTTGACAATTTACAGAAAGGAATATTGGAGCAGATGTTCATCCCAGATCTTTTGGGCCAGCCAACTCCCTTGATTCTGAAAAGGTTCCCGCATTCATCCCCAGTCATGTGTTGCTCCTCTGGGTTCCAGGAGAAGGAATGGTTGGTTCAGGGTGTTCTTAGATGGCAAAGGTTTTTCTATTGCACATGCTCTGGCTACATGACAAGCAGTTTTTCTTATTCTTACAAAGTTAACTCAACATTTAGCTATCAACAAGGAAACCCAACTTGGTCTGGTCTGCAGCTACAAATGGATGTGTAAACAGAGTATAGCCCACTCTTGTAACAAGTATCCAGGTCATAACCAATCACAGCAGCGGAACTTCTGTCACCCACAGGCAACCAACCTTTCAAACCAGGTTTAAGTAGGAGAAGGCCCAGCGGTACCCAGTCCAGCTGTTTCTGCACCTCACTTTCCTTTCCTGTATGTCACTTTCCTTGTCCAGGCCACAAATGTCATCCGACTATGCAGCAGCCCAGGAGTCACTCTGAACTTATTCCAGTTCTGGAGATTACTCAATGTGTGAATTGTTCTTTGCTCCATTGAACTCTACTAGATCTACTTTGTCTAAAGTTTTTGTTTGTTTGTTTATTTGTTGTTTTTAATAGGACAGAGCTAACACTTCTCACACAGCAGTGCAGAAGCCAACTTATTATAAAAAGTTGAGTTGTTAATAGTTATTAGCATAGTCTTTTAAAACAAACAGATAAAACTGGATTTGAATTTAACTTATTTTCTTGCTGAATCACAACACAGAAGTGACTTAACCTTGCTTATGATTTTTACTGCTATAAATATGCATAACGATAGTCTATCTTCATTGAGCGTACAGTGATAGAAATGAGAAATGTTTCAAAGTTCAGCACTTAGTACACTGCCTGGCAGGCAGTAAATAACTGATATAGGAAAGCCCATTGCTATTTCTTCCTCTAGTCCATTTAAAACCTACTTCCAGGTACTAATGCTCATAATGGATAGTGGAAATCAAAATTATTTTACATTTGGAATATAAATTTTAATACTGTATTTATTGCTCAATAAGTTCAGATAAGACCATTTGGATGCTAGGTAGTGTTCCTTATGAATTAACCATGTAAAGCTTAGTGCTTTTGCAAAGCTGCCAAGGATTTTACCTGAACACAGGTTTTATATAACTAAAAAGAGAATTAAACCATACCTCAAGAGATCCTTAACATCTGTCAGCAAATTCAGCTCGGGAAGGCCATCAATGCATCTTGTTAGAGTTGTACAGCTCTTGTTGATACAGCTATTATTGCTAAATGGTCTAACATTTTGTACCCGACTCCTAGATCAAACCTAATTTCTGGTGCCATCCTTACCTACTTCAGCACATTTTACCCAACTGTAAAACATATGGAAGATGATAGAGACCATTATGGGATACTTCCTGCCCTTCATCATGCCGCGTGAAGAGATTCTCAAGTTCTCTGGTTCGGAGGATGAGCGTAGGGACTCTAGGTTCTCGGCTTGTATCAGTAAGATGATGTGGTGCTTTTCTGTGACTTCCTTTTCCTAATATTGTGTTTTCGAAACCCCATGTTGACTCATAGATACATTATCTTCCCAGCTGAAGTAGGTAGCTCTGCAGAAGAAAACGTATTCTCTAGTCTATACGCCTAAAAGTCTCCACGAGGAACAAAATGCACTTATTTAAGCAATTGTGAAAATTGGTCTAAAGATACAGTTATACATCTACAAACTAAGTACCCACTGAAAGCCTGCTATTGATTTTTCACAAACTGTGCGAGGCTAAGAAAACAACCATCACCAGAACATTGGCCCTGCTTTCCACGGGTCTCTGATCAGGACACACATATACGAACAAGTGGAAAAAATGCATTGCTTATTTTGCCAGAGCTAGGGAAAATCAATTCAAACTAAGATAACAATGTTTTTATAACTATGCAGGGCTTCCCAAAGAAGGTGACATTTGAGGTATGAGAAGTTTAACATTTGAGCCAGGAGAAGGGTTAAATGAGGGTAAAGAATGGGCAGGGAGTCTCAACTGAAAAGAGAGAAAAGAAGAGGCTAGAGGAGAGAAGGGGAAAATGGGATGAATGACAGAGGAAAGGAGAAACGAGAAGCAAGAGGCGAGGAGACGGAAGGAGGAGGAAAGAGCAGTGAAATACAAGAAGTGAGCAAATAGCAGGCTCCAAGCGTGAACAGCCTCCGACTACTAACGGGGCATTGGTGAGATTCTCGTGGTGGCAAATTATTGGTATAAACACCCAGGCCCTAAATCCATAAGTCAGTAATAGCCACTCAGTTCTCAGCTACAAGCAGATGGTTATATATCCAACATTAACACTTTATTTGAAATTTTTAAAATCTATGTCCTCTTGACTCCTATGACCATAAACAGAAAAGATGTGTTATGAACTACATCAAAGGTTTCTCACACTGGTGCAATTTCAGAAATTCACCTGCCATAGAGGGATTTTTATCATTTTTCTAGCTGATGACAGAATCCCTTTGCCAATTTACTTGTGTGATTTAGATAAACCAACACTGACGCAGATAATCTCATAAACTACATTATCAAACACATTTGTTAGATTGAGCTAAATCTAAAGAGAAAATTTTCACTTCAGTATTTCTACCCTTTAAAATTTATTTTTAAGAGGAAAAAGAAATACTGTTTATACGATTTTGTAGTGGTGTTCTGCATTTTTTCGTAAATACTGAATAGTTCTTTGAACTTAAATGTTTAAATCTAAGATGAATTCAGTACTTGATGGAAAACAAAGTGTAAAAGTGCTTTCATCCGCACACATCAGCACAAGTGTGTCATTTGCAAGTAATGTACCCCAAGAGATATCACTGGTTCTTTAAAATTAATAAAAATTAAGTATAATAATGTATGTTTATGCTAAAGTCGAATTTAATCAGAAAAATTCAATTTACAAAGATAATTTAAAAGCAAGTCATTATGTCTAAATGGTCCAGTTGGTTATTTCCATTTTGTACTTTACCTTGAAACTTAAATTAACTACATCATAAAACAGAGTTTCATAGATTACCAAAATATTTCGAATTATACTCTGAAGCAAAAGAATAGCCCTTAAGGTCACTTTTCTGCTTTACCCTAATTGACTAGCAGTTTCTCATAAGTTCTAGCTAATTGGTATGGAAATAAGTCAGAAGCCTATTTTACTCTAAGACAGAAGGTCAGCAGACACCCAGTAGTAATATGCTATCCTTTTTCTGGCCCAGATTTAATAGATAATTATCTTTCTTAAAGTCAGCATACTATAGACTCAAACATGACAGTGGATTAATAGTATTACAGTAATTGTGATAATTGAACTAATTTCCCTCATGTTCCTGTGCACACTGACTATGAAACATTTACACAGATTGAGAATTCAGATTTAAATGTATCAATCATTATCGTTTCAGTGATTTTGATTTGTTGAATGAGGACATTATTGGTATTTGCAGAAGAAAAATGAACTTCACAGACACCAGGCATTGGGTAACAGGTTCTGGGTAAGAGCACCAGGGCAAAGGGCCAGGTGTCAGGTTGAGCCAGGCTCTGAGGACCGGGATCGATCGAGCAAGGAAAACGAAACAGTGGATAGAGTCCAGACGTAACTGATGGGATGCTGCCTCCAAATTGCTCAGTCTCTCGCTGATTTAAAGAGAATATTTCTGTTCCCCATAATGGAGGAGAAAGTAAATAGTTTCAGGAGGGACACAACGCAGACACATTAAATAATAGTGCACATTTTGTAAGAATGTGCTTAATTTAAAAATATAGTGTAAACTCATTAAGAGAATTCCTGTGGGGTGATGGAAATTAGAGTTAGATATGAAGATGAAGGGTTTATCTAATTTTAAAAATTATACTCCCATGAGTGACTTGAGTCAAACCAAATAAAACTTCAAGAAAAATTTAAAATCTTACCCAAATTTACTCAAATAAAGGGAAATATAAGCCTAAGGAAATCAGCAATGCTTTATCATTATTTAGCAATATAAAAAAGTAACTTTTTTTTTTTTAGGAAAATGTAGAAATTGAAACATTCTTGATGTTATAAAATATCACGGGGATAAATAGATAATGGTTTCATAGCACAGGTTCACTGTGAGAGACAGAGTTTTGGCACGCACATGTGCAAACACACTGACCATCAAGGCATTCTGCTCCTGAGGTAACCCCACTCCACTGAGCACCAGACTGGCCGACCCCACAGCTATGATTCTGGCTACTCGGCACTCAGTCCTCCATTTCTTAACAGTCTCTTCACGTGAAACATCCGCTTTCCTGATCCTTGTTAGCAATGTTGACAACTAAGATCCAAATTTCCTCTGTGACACAGAGACATCTTGATAATAGACCTAAGAAGCATCCCTGCCCTTCTCCCCATCATTAAAAACAAAACAAAACAAAAATAAACGTTCACAGAAAGCTGTTTTAGCTATATTGGCAAGAAAAATGCTGGTATGTAAGTAGGAGCACAGATTCTGTGGCCAGACTGCCTGGGCTCCAGGAAGTTTTTCCACTGAACAGCTGCTGGCCTTGGAGCAAGTGGTGCCATTCAGGCCCCACCTTACGTGAAATTTCACCACTTTAATGAAATTCATTTTGAGGTGCTTATAGAAATTTCTGGTTCATATATGCTTGTATATTTTAATAAAGAAACAACATAGGCTTCTGAAGGATAGCTAGAAATGTTAATTTATCTCACACAGCTAGAACAGAAGTAACAAGCAAACAAAATTACAGTTGTAGTCTCACTACCTAATTTTTCTGGCTGCTGGAAATACTCTAAGTCTTCTTCCCCCCCCCCCTTTTTTAACAGTTTTATTTAGGTATAATTTACTATAAATACCATAAAATTCACCATTTAAAAAAATTAGTTATTAAGGTTACATATGATGGTCTGATACAGACATACAATGTGTAATGATCAAATCAAGATAATTGGGATGTCCACCACCTTAAGCATTTATCATTTCTTTGCATTAGGAACATTCAAATTTCACTCTTTTATTTATTTATTTATTTATTAAATCATAGCTGTGTACATTAATGTGATCATGGGGCACCATACACTGGTTTTATAGACCGTTTGACACATTTTCATCACACTGGTTAACATAGCCTTCCTGGCATTTTCTTAGTTATTGTGTTAAGACATTTATATTCTACATTTACTAAGTTTCACATATATTCTTGTAAGATGCACCGCAGGTGTAATCCCACCAATCACCCTCCCTCCCCTCCCTTTCCCCCTTCCTCCTATTCTTAGGTTGCAACTGGGTTATAGCTTTCATGTGAAAGCCATAAATTAGTTTCATAGTAGGGCTGAGTACATTGGATACTTTTTCTTCCATTCTTGATATATTTTGCTAAGAAGAATATGTTCCAGCTCCATCCATGTAAACAGGAAAGAGGTAAAATCTCCATCTTTTTTTAAGGCTGCATAATATTCCTTGGTGTACATATACCACAATTTATTAATCCATTCATGGATTGATGGGCAATCTAAGTCTTTTCAGATTGCCAAGGGAAAATATCGAGCTCCTTGAAAAAGATTAAATTAAATATAATGCAGAAACTTAAGAGAATAAAATACTCTATATGGCTGTATTTGTTGAAATACCTAGCTCTGACCCATCAAGTATTGATAGTTAATGTAAACATCAGGACATTTTACTTTGTTTACTTAAGAAATCTCCAGTAGATTTTGCTTGTCTACTTTTACATAGAATAAAGTAAACAAGTTTGAACTTTTTAAATAATCTAGACTATTGTTATGACATTAGTCTTTGTATTGAATTTTACAGCAGTAATTACGTATTAAATTGTTTATGGCTCTTAGCATTGTATTAATTAATTCTTTATGCCTTTTTTTATACAACTATTGTTTTGCTTTCAATGTTGCCCAGTCCTCTTATAAAACCAATATAGAAATACCTCATCATCTTCTCAAGTTTGCTGCTTACCAGTCTCATTGGCTTCAAAACGAAACAATGATATATATTTAAAATGTATGTAATATAAAGGTAGACAGTCTCTGTCTGACATGGGAGGAATTTTCTAATGAGAATCCCCCTGATGTCCAGCTGGCTGGCCAGGGAAATACACGTTATCTTCAGTTGTTTGGGTAGCTGACTTGGTTGCCTGGAAGAATTGAGCCTAAGATGCTAATACCTCAGTGGGGAGTAAATTCCCAGGGAAGCAAAATTGAGAAGGAAGGGGAAATAAGGCAAGGAAAGAATAGAGGCCCTACCAAGGAATATATCTGGAGGAGGAAAGGAGTATGTCTCCAGAAAGGAGGAGGAAAGAATTTGCTCCTTGGCGTCCCTGTCCCATTGATCAACATTTGCCTCACAGAGTCTCAGGAGGCACCCTCACGTCCATCAACTTTGACTTTTGTCCTCCCAGAGAAGTTACCAGAGAAGTAGGTTCCAAGACAGCAATGGCAGTCCCCAAAGTGTAAGCTCCAGGGACATGGAAAGCCAGAGAAACGTATGAAGTGGCCTGTCTCTCTGCTAGCAGCTTAGAGGCTCAGGGCCAGGTGTGGCACAGTGCCTTGCTTTTGGGGAGCTCACAGCACACTCCTGTTCTTTCCCGGCCCCAAGGGAACTAAGGATCCCCAGGCCAGGAGGCCAAAGAGCCTGGAACAAGACAGGAGGCTGAGGCAGGTTACGGTTGGGTGGTGTCCCTGAGAAATGTGCAGGTCTGGAAGCAACTACTGCAGAGGCCAGGGTTAGCAAGTCGGTGACAGCCAGGAAGAGCTGCCCCTCTGAGAGGCAGACCCTGTCTCCCTGGAGCCTGCTTCTAGTGAGGCAGAAAGCCCTTTGCGCCTCCCTCCGCGTGCTAGATGCTCTTCGATGAGGATCGGACATTCAAAACTGAAGAGTCCACCTGCCATATAGTCTGTGTCCAAATATTTTAAATTTTTGTTAAGTGAGGGAAGAATCAAGCCAGCAGTCTACTCTCTTCTTTGATGAGCAACATAAACGAAATGCTTTCCACACGTGTGTGGTATTTCACATCCATGGAACATTCGGCAGGGCACTTGTAGAACATAAGGGGAAATAGACTAATAACTAATAGTTATTAGTTATGGACTCTGTCATAAAGGCATGAATTGAAAGTTGTTTATCGAGTTTTTCCATATATAGCCATAGAATTAACCAATGTGGATATACCACAACGACGTGACATTTTAAATACGTACCATCCCTTTCTTTATTAGGCAAATATTTTTTTTCTGATGCTCTATGACCTTGATAATTTCTGCTTAAAACAATTAGTTTTTGCTGCTCTGAAAATATTTCTAACAAAGTTGAGCCATAATGAATTACCAAGAACATATACTCATAACAAACTCAGAAGTTATTATTCATCTTCACGTCACACTCTAAGCCCAACAATAGGATAAATAATAATGGAATTTAATGTTTATGTTTCCACCTAGCGCTAGGCATAAAGAAGTCTTGTGTCTAAAATGCTAATAAAATCTGTAAACATCCTTTAAAAAAGTATCAATCTGCCTTTCTATTTACTCCCTAGCTAATACTACTCTTCTTATCAGTTTTTTTTTTAATTAAATTGCTGCTTTTAAAGGAGAAAATAATTCATTCACATGAGCATTACTGTCTGGATTCCTGTGTCTTCCCAATGAGAAGCAGGATGGGGTTTCAATAATCCTAACTTCTGGGCATTAGGAGAAAACTGTTTATTCCAAATCCATGTGAAGGTGGAATCACAACATCTGAAGAGGGGTTTGCTATGGAAATTCAATGAGCAGTAATCTTAACATTGAGTAGTTTTGCTATGGAAATTCAGTGAGCAGTAATCTTACATTGACTGAGGATTAAGTAAATGGTGAGAAAATGGAGATCCCCTTGTACCCAGCAGTCCTTATAACTGCTAATTTACTACATGATGCTAATTAAATGAAGCCGGCTTCCTAATGGCAATGTATGGTGCTGTGTAGGAAAAGCTGTTAACGTGATTATATCTCTAACACAGGGGGCAAAGTAGATTACAATTACTAGAAAGCCATGGGACGCAGACGCCATGAGTGTCACAGCATTAGCAAGTGGTTTTACAGCCCTAAACTTCCCCAACACAACATACCCTTTGTGTTTAAGTTTTGATTCATTAGGAGGCATTTAATGGACATAGTTGGAAATTAAGTATTCCTCACTAGGTAGCCAGTTTTCAAATTCAAAAAAGAGAGGAGAGGGAGACAATGTCTTTAAGAGCGTATATGTAGGTAAAATATGTTTCAGCGTGCAATTTCCTGCCTTGTCAAAACATTTCCTCTTTTGAAATATATATGATGTGACAGTGATATATTCATAAATAAAAATTGGCCTGTAAGAATGAAAGTACCTTAATATGCAATATTGGATCCCACTTGGTACATATTTTCTGCCTCTTCTCTCTCACGATGGCAACATATTATTAAAAATCAGTCAAAGAATATAAGACTGAAAAAGGGAAAACTCTCAAAAGTGAAGGTATTTTCAAAGCTGGTTTGCCGTATTGAGAAGTACTGGAGTAAACTAAGTCCCCAATTCTAGCATTTTGTGCAGAAACAGAAGTTGCCACTCTTGGGAACCCTGATTTTCTTTTTCCAATTATTATTTTTTTATGGGAAGCGTATACTTATACTACTAACAGAAATGTGAACAATTCAAATATAATTTAAATAAAAGTAAAATGTCTACAATGAGTATGAGCAATTAGAGATCTAGTATTCAAACACAAAAAAATGAGAAAAAATTTATAGATGAATCGTATAAGCTAGTAATAGGCAACATCATAAACATTTTAAACATTACTACTCTTAAATTCTGGTTAATTTACTTTTAAAAAATTCTAAATTACAATATTACTTGCCCAGAATATCGGGATATCATAGAATATCTTTAGAATCATTAATTAAGCAGCTGAATAAGGATGAAGACTCTGAAACCCTTACTGTCCTCTAGAGTAGGTTATGAAAGAAACAGGATATTCTGTGTTGCCGTCTACATTTCAAGGACTTTATATATGTGGCCTCATTTAATTTTCAGAACAACTATAAGTGACAAACGCTATTAATACTCACTTTTATAATAAGAAACTGGTGATTGTCCAAGGTTGCCAATCTCACTTCTCACGACGTCTAGTGATTTCTGTGCTACCAGTTATGCAATCTTGCTATTTAATATTGAGGGATGCCATGAGGCCTGGGATTTACTTTTACAATATTATAGAATTATAACTTTTGTTTATGTATTTACTTTGGGATTGGCAATATTACAATTCAGAAAAGAGCAGAAAGTAAGATTATGGTTATCCATATTACCCATCACTCGGAATCTTCAAATGTTAATTTTTTTAATCTTTTAAATTGGCATAAATTATATGTAAAACAAATTAAGAGTAATAAATACATCTGTGGTTTTTTCTAAACTTACTTTTTCTCTACCAGCCCCCAGAGCAATGGTATACATGTATATATATATATATATTTTTTTTCTTATGTCAGAATATTAAAGGGATACGCATGGTTTGCTCACATGATTTGTTGTTGCGCAGTTGCAGTCAACGTTGTAAGTGTGCCTCTCCCCTAGATAGCACGCATTGTGCTCATTAGGTGTGAATTTACCTGTCTCACCCCCAATCCCCCCCGCACATGCTTGGTCCGTTGAACTTTACTTCCATACATGCACGAGTGTTGATCAATGTTGAAATGGAATAGTGTTTGTAGTTGCTTTTCTGTTCTTGCAATGCTTTGCTTAGAAGAACAGCCTCCAGCTCTCCAGGTTGTTAGTTTTATGGCAGAGTACTCCATACATGGACTACATTTTACTAACCCACTAATGTATTGACGGGCACTTGGGTTGATTCTACATCTTTGTGAGGGTGAATTTGCTACAGTAAACATTTGAGTATTCCTGTCAAATGACTTTCTTCCTATGGGTCAGCACTCAGTAGTGGGATTGCTTCATCTACTGGTATGTCTACTTTAGTTCTTTGAGGTACATCTGTACTATTTCCACAGAAGGTGTATTAGTTTGCAGTCCCACCAGCAGTGGGCATCTGTTCTTTTCTCTCCACATCCACACAGCATCTTTTGTGGGACTTTTTGATAAAAGCCATTCTCCTGGGAGATAGAAGATACCTCACTGTAGTTTTAATTTACATTTCCCTGATGGTTAGAGGTGTTGAGCGTTTTTGCATATGTTTATTAGCCATTAGTCTATTTTCTTTTGGAAAATTCTGTTCGTGTCTTCTGCTGACATTCTTATGGGATTGTTTGATGTTTTCTTCCTGATTTGATTCAGGTCTTTATAGATTCTGGTTGGCAGGCCGTTATTGGAGATGGAGCATGCAAATATTTTCTTCCACTCTATAGGTTGTCTACTTTATTGATTGTTTCCTTGGCTATACAAAAGCTTTTTTATTTAATCAGGGCCTTTTTGTTAATTTTTGTTGTTGCTGTAATTGCCTTTTGGGACTGCTTCATCAATTCATTGCCTAGGCCAATGGTTTTCCAACATTTTCTTTTAGAATTCTCATGGTTTCATGCCTTAGATTTAAGTGAGCTATCCATGGTGAATTATTGTGAGTGCTGAGAGGTCCAGATACTGTTTCAGTCTTCCATATGTGGCTGTCCAACATTCCTGCTACCATTTACTGAGTAGGGATTCTTTTCCCCAATGTGTGTTTTTGTCTGCTTTGTCAAAGATCAGATGATGATACAAAGTTGTTTTTTATCTGGTTCTCTCTTCATATCCATATGTCTATGTCTCTGTTCTTGCTGTTTTCATTACTATAGGCTTATGGTAGAGCTTAGAGATTGGTAAAGTGATACCTCCTGGCTTGTTCTCATTGCTTAAGCTTGGTTTGGTTATTCAGGGTCTTTTCTGGTTCTACCCGAAGCACAGGCCTCTATTTTCTAGCTATCTTTTCCTAATTCCCACCTAATAGGTTTGCAGGACTCTTGATCCTTGCTGGGAACCCTCCAGATAGTTGTAAGAAGTTCCTGTTGAGAGCTGAGTGAGACTGTCTTCACTGAGGCTTGCATTGGGCACTGCTCTACCCAGAGTCTCCCCACAGAGGTTACTGTAGCAGCTGGATAAATTTGTCATGGGTTCCTGGGTTGTGGATGTTTGCTCAAAGCAGGTTGAGGTGTGCTTAAGCCTGGGGGTTCCTAGTGGGACATTCAACTTTGGAACTGTTTTTCCAGTCTGTCTCCAGTTGTGAGGCCTCTGGGGTGAGCTTTGGGGTCCAGGTACACTAGAGACTTGGGGATGGTGTCTTGAGCTGACAGGAATTCTGTAAGCCCAGAGGCAGAGCCCCACACTCCAGTGTGAGAGCCTCAGAGCTGAGACTCTTTTCCACTGAGTGTCCCTCTTTGCTTCTCTGATTTCATGCTCCTGCCTTAGGGAAGAGTGATCTGAACACAGGGAGCTGATTGCACTTTTTTTTTTTTTTGAGACAAAGTCTCACTATGTCACCCTTCATAGAGTGTCCTGGTGTTACAGCTCACAGCAACCTCAAACTCTTGAACTTAAGCGATTCTTTTTCCTCAGTCCTCCCTGGGACTACAGGCCCCTGCCACAACAGCTGGCTATTTTTTCTTGTTGTGGTGGTTGTTGTTGTAGTTGTCATTATTGTTTAGCAGGCCAGGGCCAGATTCAAACCCGTCAGCCTCAGTGTATGTGGTTGGCGCCCTACCCACTGAGCTATGGACGCCAAGCTTGCCTGAATGTTTCACATCTTTCTTTGGAGTGGTGTGCTGACAGGCTGCATCTAGTCCCCCATTTTTTTCTTAGAGAAATTATATTTTTGAACTTTATATGTACCATTACTATTGGATCAAATATGTACCTATAGTTAAGAACATTCTGTAAAATTATATTTATTTTTTATACATGCTTTATAACTATACAACCTATACAACTCTCTTCACTTCACATTAAGTTTTTTCATACATTTCTATGTTAGAGAATACAGATTTAATTCAGCTAGTACGGGAATGGATGAATCTATACAACTGAATACTATATAGCAGTTTAAATAAATGAACAGTCCCAATCAGTTGGAATATAATTTGATTTTGAAGCAAAGTTAATTTTATTTTATTGTGAATGATAAAATATTTGGCATAAACTATAGTCACATTGTGATGCACTGATTTGAGAGTCATAGATTAATTTAGAATTACATGGTATAATTTGTGCTTTGCATTTTGAGATCAATTTACAAAGGAGATATAAATTGATGATATATAGACCAGTTAAAATTTGCTACTTAATATTGTGTCTTTCTCAACTATCCAATCCATTTTTCTTATAAATTTGTTTGGCATTTCTAATACACAGAATATTTTTGTGTGCATATGACTGGAATGACATAAGTATTAATGTAAAAAAGGTATATTGTATATAATAGAGAACAAAATATTACATATGTGCATAGTATTTATATGACAATTTTTATTGAAAATTTAGAGTTTTTACTCTCTAGTCTTTATATGTTCCCCTATAATGAAAATCCTAGTGCCTTGTTTTTGCTTTTAATTCCTATGTTATTTTGGTTTGCTTTCACAAATCAGCATGAAGAATAAATGAACCAGAGTGGGAATGTTGGGGGACTGAGACAATAAATTACACAAGAAACGTAAAATACACAAAAGACAAAGAGATGGGATAGGAGGGTCTGATGCAGCTGATGACTGCAGCCAACACCTAACCATGTGAACAGCTTTATTTATATAGTATCCAAACAAAGTTGCTTATACTCACAACGTTGGGAGTTGGAATATTCTCATCTTACAAGGTTGAGTGGAAGTAATAGTACACGGTAAAGATTAACTTTAGGGAGAGAAGGCTATGTGCTTTTAGGCAAAAGATAGGAAAGTACACAGAAGCTATGTGACTTCTGGCATAGGGAGCAAGGAGAAAGCACTATTGTTATTTTAGGAAGGGAGAAGAAGCAGTTGGGGGACATTCCTTGAACTAAATTCCTGGCTGTGGGGGTCTTGCCACCTCACAGTTGGTACCTCACGGTTTGCCTGACCTACTTTTATTAATTTAATCCTACATTTCAGTGCATATCAGGTTAGGGTGATGTTGGTGTTAGGTAACAGAAAACTGGAATCAAATACCTTAAATAACAAAGTATCTGGAGGTAGTACAGTCCATACATGCAGTAGGTTTATTATAATTTCAGTTCATGTCTTTGATATCCATTTCCCTTCTATCTCTTTGTTTTGCCATCTTCTATTCATCTTTATAATTCCAGTGATAGTCTTATATATCAGAATGCATAATATATGCTAATATAATAATACATTATTACATCATTATATTATTGCATAATGTGTGTGTATAATACGGAGGTCAATAAAATGTATACACATATTAAGAAATGAAAAAAACTGTATTAAATTATAATAATACATACTGATAAAAAAGATGAATAAAAGTCATAGTGGGCACCTCTTCTAACTACAGAAGTCAAATGTGACATGAGTACTACAAATTTAATACAGTTTTTCCTTTCTTAAAATGTGTATACATTTTTGACAGCCTCTGTATGTCTAATATAGTCAGACTATCCATGTACAACATAATTCAGTCAAAGAAGATGACTTGGTTTGTTTTGTCAGTACAACGGAATTTTTTTTCTATCATCCCTTTGTGCCACATTGTGGTATATTCACATAGCTATATCCTAGAGTTGTGCCAAAGAAGTCCATCTTTGGAAGGTGAGACTAGATGAGCTTACTCTGAGGCATTTAGTTAAAACAAAGAAGAACATTTAAATAACTACAACAGAATTTCTATTTCAAAGAAAAATGGAAAAATATTGCTGACAAGAAAACAAAAATCGTCATGATATAGTCACTTTGTTTTCAGTTTTATAAACATTATTATATATTTTTTAAGTATCTATTTTGTTACATATATTCTTATATTTCTTTGCCTTTAATTTTGATTTTAAATACATTTTGGGGTTATTTCAAATTGTTCTATAAAATTGTCAATTCAACAGGTCTTTTTTGCTTTTGCTTCATGTTTGTTTCATGTTTTACCTTTTCTTTATTTTTTCTGATGTTTTTTGTTTGTAAATTTGTATTTATCTTTTTCAGGGTTAATTTTCCTCTATTTCAGTAAATTCTGGGTAAAATGATACAACAGGTGTGTATGTGCTATGAAATTTTGATTTGTAATTTCTTATAGTTAAGTCAGGTTAAAGATTTGCATTTCTAACTTATCTTTTTTTTTCCTTTTCAAACACTCAATCAAGAATGTATACCTTCTAGATCTTTCCTGGGTGATGAACAGTGTTCCCCTAATCTTGATTTCTCTCATGGACCACGTCAAAAACAAAACTATACACTCTAGTTAAATTGATTAGGGTAGATTTTATTCAGCAAGAAACTACTATGTAATAAAGAGGGTCCATCATGAACTGAAAACTTGAATTTGTGCAGAGGTGACTGAGCATTTGAAGTAAGAATGAGGCAGTAGAGGGAAGGAACAGTAGGGCTTGAGCAAAGGCCAGAAGTGGCAATTTACAAAGAGCAGGAAGGAGGCAGGTGCAAGTCCGCAGCCCAGGTGTGCTTGTGACTGGTGCTTATCAGCTAAGTTTCTACCTTCTCACAGAGAGTGGAGACAAGCTCTTATTGCACGTTTTGGCTAGAGCAAAGACTTAATTCTTTGGGCAGCCTTGAGCTTTCTCAAGCAGATATTTTGAAAAGAGCTGGGATTATCCTAGGGCATGGTCTAGAGCTGTTGCAAACTGTGCTAACTAATGTTTGTCAAGTAAGTCTTAGTGCACATGCAGGGTAGATACAGGAATAGAATCGTGTGTAATGAAACTGCAGTTTTTACAGGCCAAAGTTGAGGATTAATCAAGAAGAGAGCTCACTGGAGCCTTGACTATAATTTGAAAGGAGGATGTTTTCTTCAACCATCATACTTTCAGCAATCTGCTTTCCATAGCAAAAGTCACGTCTCTCTTCCTAGTACAGGAATTAAGCTCCCAGGACATCTCTACCAGGTCAACTTGGAGGAGCACAATCTCCAGTTGGAATAAGGTCAAATTTACTTCTCTTGCTTGGATATCTGTCTTCCTTTCTGGTTCATGGTGGCTTTCCTTTCTTTAAAAATCATCCACTGAGTGTTTAAAAATAATCATGTTTTGTCTTAAAGTCCAATTTTTCTGAGAGATTGAAAAGTATGATCCACTTTAGCAAAATCTATTTAATTATAAAAATTACAACATAATGTCATACTGTCAGAGTAATGATAAAGGGAAAGGGTTATAAGTTTTTGTTTGTTGGTTTGTTTGTTTGTTTTTTGGGGGGGTTATAAGTTTTTCTTGACACTATCAAAATTAATCTCTGAACATTGTGGTATCTATTTAATACATTGTATTAAAACTCTCTTTTATTGCTAATACTAAATTAGTAAAATACGTACACAACCCAAATTGGAGTTTAAATAAGATATTTGCATGAGTCATTGAACCTAGCCAAATAAGTTAATTGCTATTGCTCTAATACAGCATAATTATCAGGGTTATTTCTCTTGGTTTTATGAGGAGGTTTCAAACTCCTATATATAACATAGAAACTCCTATATATAAGATAGAATGATAGAGCAATATAAAGCTATGTATTTGTATGAGAATATAAAAACCAAATTGTTAACTAATAATTGTCTAGTAAGTCTGAAGTAGGATTGGGGTAACTGAACGTTGTCCTGAGGTGTGTTTCACTCTGTCAGTCAAACTCTAATTTACATACATGTAATCTATTCCTTATGGTTTGGAAAATGCCAAAATGCATTCGAAGAATCTGAAGTCACAATTTAAGCTCTAATTAGGAGCTTTGAATACCTACAATCTACAAGGTTTAATTTTTCTTTCCTGATTTTATATCTCTTACATATTCCATTTACTCATAATAAAACTACATTTTCAAAGAAGATTACATGGCCTCTGAATTTTGAATTATATTTTCATAGTATATATGAATCTTGACTGAGTCAGAGGTAAATTCTTATTACCAAAAATGATACCTGTGGTAATTTGCTACATTTCCCCCTGCTGGATCCCCAGCCTGGATTTTCTTAAAAATATTTAACTCGAGTAATTGGAACCAAAACTAATTACTTGAACGTGATTGCGTGAAATTAAACCAAGTGTTTTCTTATCAGCTTTCTGGGACAGGGCTATAAAATTATATTGGAAAGAAAGTCATGTACCTGGAGTGCCCAGACCTGTGCAATACAATTTGAATTTTAAGAAAATTTCTATTTAAAAAATGTAAGTGCTATTTTGTTTTATTTTTTGAGACAGTCTCTCACTTTGTCACCCTTGGTAGAGTGCCATAGCATCACAGCTCACAACAACCTCAAACTCTTGAGCTCAAGCAATTGTTTTGCCTCAGCCTCCCAGTAGATGGGATTACAGGCACCTGCCACAATGCCAGCTATTTTTTTTAGATATGGAGTCTTACTCTGGCTCAGGCTGGTCTCGAACTCCTGAGCTCAGGCAATTCTCCCACCTCAGCCTCCAGGAGTGCAGGGATTATAGGCATGAGCCTCTGCACCCTGCCCATAAGTGCCTCTTTAGATACTATGCCATGGGTAAAATAAAAGACTCCCTTATAAAAGTTATTACTTTAAGACAAAGAACCAGACATATTGATTGATGCAAAATGTAGTGGTCCATCTGCTTAATGGATTTATAATACACTTTTAAGATTACAATTTATCTAAATCATATCATATTTATGCTAAATTCCAAATTAGCCTTTTGAATAAATATAAGAGATAGCAGACAGAAATAGAAATGATTGCCGGACTCTAAATGGTGTTCAGTAGTCTTCGAAAAGCAACTAGAAACTAGACTGGGATTTAATGGAGAAAAGACAGGATTCAGATCAAAGATTACAGAATCAAATTAACATGGAAACAAAACAATAACTTCTGTGGAAACAGTTCCTGAGTATGTGAAGTACAGAGCACATGACTTAACAGGGAAACAGCCCCTAGTGTGAGTGGATTCAGAAGGAAAGTGATAAAAGGTAACGCAATTTTTTGAAAATTAAGAAATATGTTACATATAAACATTTTTAAATATTAATAAATGATAGTTTAAAAAAATAACAAAACGCACGATGGGCAGGACATAAAATGCATTCCACAGGTTTAAATCTGCCTTTGATACCTGTGTGAAACATCAGATTCAAACATACATAAAGAAGATTACTATATCAAGTACCATGCTATTACTATTTCTAATACCGTGGTTGAAAACACAATAAATATTGTAAGCCTTGATAGGCCATCTATTATGTATTTGGGGAAAAACAATGCCTGTTTGGTTAGATAGCTGCTCCGGTAGAAAAATAAGTTTTCAATTTACTTATGTATATGGGAATTATAATACAAAATTTCCATTGACTTCTGGAAAAAATAAAACTCATAATGAGGGCAAGTGTCTAAGACCCTAAATGATCATCTCCATGAGTGAATATTAATATTATAAAATGATAAGATACCATGAGAAAATTTTTTTAAAGGAAAAACGAGGTATATATAAAATATCTTAAAGGTTCTAATTTAAAGATTAAAATGTATTAACTATTTTTCAATGAAATTTAGATGATTTTTGAATTTAGAAATATATATTGAACTGCCTACAGAATCATAAAACTAGTATGCACTTTGCAATATGTATAAGGAACATTTAGGTTAGAAAAAGTACATTTTTCTCTTTATTCTGTTTAAAACCAATTAGTTGACACTAAGTTGAAAAGAGATAACCTCGTTAAACATATGTAAATAAAACCTTTCGAGGGGACTGCGCGACCTCTGCTCTTACCCACAGGTCAATGTGATGGATGGGGTTACCTACCCTCCGACTTGTGCCATCATCACTTACAGACTAAGTTCTCTGTGGTCTGCAAGGTTATTTAATAGGCAAACTTTTTTTGTTCTTTTTCAAACTTAAAACTTTTCTAACTAGAGAAATATATTACCTTATAAGTTCATGCAGAATTACATAACTCCAGTCAGCAAACAGCTGGCTGAAAAATAATTGAGAATTTATTTATTCCTTCAATAATAAGCAATAATACATACTTAGAATGAAGTCCACATTCTCTCACATTTTCATCTGTTTAACATGTATTACTCATAGCAGTTGTTATGCTAAAATATCTAGGTCAAAATAGAGACAAATAGGTCTTGGTAGATCCTGTAAGAATCCTTCTGATCAAAAGGTCTTCTCCTTTATCAAAGTGATTAAAAGTTCAACTTCATTTCATTTATTTTTATTATAGATATTAGAATGGATGTTTTCTATATCTCTGTTCTGAAGTCGTTCTGAATATTGCCACAATCAGATTAAAAATTTACCTGCTATCTACCCTATGTGTATTAAGGTCTAATGTAGGAATTAAGTTTATAGGATCATCAGATTTTGATTCATGAAATAACCTGAGGAAATAAAGACTTCATTATAATGAAGTAGTGGAATGATTACTCAAACATTCTTAGCGGTAAGGGGAAAAAATCATTTTAAAAGAAAAGAGATTCTACAGAGATACAGGAGGGAGTCAAAACTGACAAGAATGTGCTATTCTGTGGTTCTCACTTTTGAATATAAATGTATTTCTTTGTGGACAGCTGTGACTAAAATTATGACCAAATTCAGTGAAAAATATATATAAGGAGATGTATGTTAAGAGATGATGAACAACAAAGAAATCTGAATGGAAAAGATCAGGAGTGAAGGTAGACCTGGATACGTTCTATCTAGGAAGCCCTCCACTGTCCGAATATTTTGTGAAAGTCCCATCATTTTTATAGCAGGGCTACTTAAGTAGAATGTTGGAGTCATAGAAAAAGTAAAACTAGGAAAGAGATTTTCAACTATAGTCCAAGATAAAAAAAAAAAAAATGTTTCTCAAAGCTTTAAAAAGAATGTAAAATTACTTATTGAGTGAAAGGAAATAGCCTAAGAGATAATTTACCATCCCAGGTGTAAATATTTTCAGCGCTTAAATATTTTCAGCGCTCTGAGTACTATCCAAGGCCTGTGCTAGATAGGATTTATGAGGTGCTTATAGGGGCTCAACACTACAGCCAAATAAGAGATCTGACCTCACTGTGAATTACACGTGATCAAAAATGGATAACTTCTATTAAGGCAAAGCGACTTAGGTGGTTCAATTTCAGTCCATTTTATTAGTTTATAAAATGAATGGGAAGCTTTTGTGATAAAAAAAATCAGAAAGCAAGGCTCCCCCTCACCACAGTAACACAGTATCAAATTTTTAGAAATGATTTTTGTCTATGGGCAAACTGAACATTTCCATGTCTCTCAAGATGAGCAATTTGATTGGAAAGAAAGAAGATGCCCAGGTGCAGAAATCTAATACCATTTCTCAGCAACACCTAATTAACATCTCTTCAGTAAAAAAAAAAGAGAAATTACTTGCAAAGTAAAGAGCACCCACCTAAACACCCATCAGGAAAACTCATGGAAATTCTGCACAAAACTTTTTGTTGGCTCACAAACCAGCATCTAATATTATCAATTATGTGCTATCATTGTTTATTTTTAAGATGATACCATGAAAAAATGCTTGATCTCTATGTGTGACTGTGGCTGAGGACTTGAGCAGTAGCCAGTAGTCATTCAGACATTGCATAGATTTGAAATGATTGCTGACTACAGGAACAATTTTAATAGCCTTATATGTTTTTTGAATTCTTAAGAGTTCTGGGTGGCCCAAGGTTTTTGTTCAAAAATTTCTTATTTTCAGAAGTATACTTTTGTATCTTCTATCTTGTCCGTAATATTTAGGTCTCTAATAAGAAGAATGTGCTCCAATAAGAATGAAGAAGCAAGAATCCAGTGTACACAATTCTAGTATGAAGCCAGTAGATGATCTAGCACATATCTATGTAAGAGAAAAACTCAACTCAATTCAAGTCGGGGGGCAGGGGAATAAGGAAGTGGGAGAGTGAGGTCACGGTGTACGGCACACCTCTTGGCAATGGGACACAAGTGTAAGAGGGTTTTTACCTAACAAATGCAAACAGGGTAACCTAATTCTTTGTACCCTCAATGAACCTGAAACAAGAAAAATAAGTAAAAAATAAAAATCAAGTAGTATTTAACCTAAAACAAGATTTAGATCACTATGAAGTGGTTGTTGAAATATGCAAATTAGCATATTTGAGTGGGTATTTTATAGTTAACATATAACAATGTAGAGTCATATAAACTGCTGTGTTCTCATAGCACTTGGGCCATCGGCAAACTAGTGGACTTCTTTTCCTCCCTTTCCTCATTAGAAAGCATTTAGAAACCCTTAATTCCGAGCGGCGCCTGTGGCTCAAGGAGTAGGACACCAGTCCCAGGAGGTGGTGGGCTCAAACCCAGCCCCAGCCAAAAAAAAAAAAAAGAAAGAAGCCCTTAATTCCTTAGAGTTTTGAGTCTAAGCAGGAATGCTGGAAAAAGTCAATAGATTCAGGTGACCTGCAGAGCACAATTGTTTTATATATATTGTCTTGGCTTTGTTTACTGCAATGTCAAAATATGTTAAGTTAAATTGCTCTTACATTCACAGTATATGTACTCAATGTCAGTGTAAATGGAGACTTTGGAGAGCCTCCTTTTCCCCAAAAAACAACATAGCTGTGGATATCTGAGAAAAATACCTTTGAGTTTTCAAAGTATATTCCATACACAATGGCTTTAATGTTTAGTGAGACATATGATATTTAGAATGGTTGAAATTTGATTCTTATTAAAGATAGTTCATACCAATTAACTTGCCCAGGGAGAGGGGAAAACAGGATAAACTACGGAAGATCAAGGAGTTTGGGGTCAAAAATAGCATATGCAATATGAACAAAGGACTTCAGTAAATAGCTTGTCAACCTTTGTGCACACCTGAGTCCAGGAGGAGGAGGCCACAGAAGAATTATCAGTATGGTTTACTGACTAAATATCTGTAGAAGTATTTGGGAGTACAAGTCTATTTTGAGACTATCAAGGAAAATAGATTTTAATCCATCGACCAGAGGTTGTTAGCACCTGTGGTAACGGCATAAATGAGACAGAGCAGGGAAAAGCATCAAAAGACCCAACCCAGGCCCCGAGAATCAGCAGTGATCACAGTGAACAGATAAGTTTATGAAATCTTCCAGATGATGGAGGAAGAAAAAGGCCTTAAATAAAAAGAAGGAAAAATGAAAAATGAGTGATGCTAAGTAGTAATTTATAGCAGTGCTTTCCAAACTAGCTGGGGTTTAAAAAATGAAAAATAAAATGTTGTTGACTTTATAAATGTTCAATCTGTTGTAGACCAATGTTTTTATAAAATGCAATAAAAAATAAATCACTATAGTCAGGGGCTACTTCTAGCCATGATGGAGTGATGGGGTTTAAACTTACCTGTTCACTGCAAACAACAACAGAAACAAGAATGAATTTCAGACACTGAACACCATACAGAACATTGGTAAACTGGAAAATGAAGAGGGATCTTAGAATAGTCTCGGAGTTCTATGTGGAGAAACAATCTCTGCAGGAAGTGTGGTCAGCGGGGCACAGCAGCCTCGCCGCACCGAGGAGGTGGAGGTCAGTTTTGGGAAGGAAAAAATAGTTCGGAGTTGTAGACCAGTCTTCTGTAAAGGAGATAGCTACACAGAAAAAATTGCAATAAATCCAAAGCACAGGAGGATAAGAAGTCCATATCATTGTACATCATAATCAAGTTACTAAAAACGAATGATAAAGAGAAGGATCTTTAAAGACATCTTGTACAAAGCAACAAAATTATACCACAAACTTTTCGTAAGAAACTGTTTAAACCTGGAAACGATAAGTTGACATCTTAACACATTGAAAAGAAGAAAGAAAAATCTCTCATCTTAAATACTTCTATATTCAATGAAATAGTTTTACAAATGTGAAATCACTTTCATATTTTTAAAAATGAAAATACCTTTACTAGTACCCTTTTACCAGAAGACATGTTGAAGTATCTCAGATAAAAGAAAAACGATACAAGAGGGAAAACTTGATTTAGAGAAAGGAATGAAATTTGTGAGACATGATGAATACGGGGGTAAATAAAAGATAAAATATGTGAGTACAAAAATTATGTTCTCATTTCTAAATGATTGTAAATAAGTTACTGTGTGAGGTAAATGTGATAATAATATCATTAGGCCTCTAATATTATATAATTAAATATTATACAAAAGGACTAGAGGGGATCACAGAAATGCCTGCTAGTAATCATAAATACATGAAACAGTATCATATTATTTGAAAGAAAACTCTGATAAGTGGAAAAGCTCATCATAAATCTTGGAATAGACCCTGAAAGTTATCAGACATTTGTGTAGCTAAATAGCCATCAGAAAAATTAAAAAAACTGTTTTAAAACTCTTAGAAATAAGGTGAGAAAATAGAGGAAAGGAACAAAGGTCAGATGAGACCAATATAACACAATAGCAAAAATTTAGATTTAAACCCTTTCATACAGGTGAATACGCTAACTGTGAAAGGTCTAACCACTCCAATTAAAACCAAAGATTGTCAGACTGGAGAAAAGCAAATCCACAAGTATCTCTCTTAAAATATTTATTGTAGATTGATTAAAATTAAAAGAATAGAATTAGATGTAGTGTGAAAACCCTAATCTCAACAAAGGAAGAACTGTGTAGTGGTACAGAAAATAGACTTCAGAATAAGAAACATTACCAAAGATACAATGAGATCTTTTATGATTAAAGGGGTGCAATTAATCAGGAATACATAAGATCTTAAATATGCATAGGTGAATGTAGAAACAGTTTTCAAAATATGTGAAGCAAAACAGACAATTGAATGTGTAAAAAGGGATAGGTGTGGTGGCTCACGCCTGTAATCCCAGCATTTGGGAGGCCAATGTGAATCGATTGCCTGAGATCACAGATTGGAGACCAGCCAGAGCCAGAGCCAGAGTGAGACCTTGTGTCTAAATATAGCCAGGAGCTGTGACCGGTGCCTGTAATCCCAGCTACTTGGGAGACTGAGCCCAAGAGTTAGAGGTTGCTATGAGGTATGACTCCAGGGCAATCTACCAAGGGCTACAAAGTGAGACTGTGTCTCAAAAAATAAAGAAATAAATGAAAAGAAAGTGGAAATAAACAAATTCAAAATTACAGTGGAGATTTCAACATCCCATCTCCATATTGTTAGAAAAAGTAGACTGAAAATCAGTGAGGATAAAAACAATTTAATGTAGTAATACCAGTCAACTTCAATAAATTGATAGAGGACATTTGAACCAAGAAACAAAAGAATGTATGTATATTCTTTTCAAGAGCACATGAAAAATTTTCAGATAGGTGATATGCTAAGAAATTGATCAAATAACAAAAAATTTAAAAGATTGAAATTATATAGAAAATTTATGGTCACAATGGAATCGATTATAAAAATCGAAACAAAAGGATCTAGGAAATGCCCTGGCATTTGAATCTTAAACATCTACACAATTCTAAAACAATAAATCAGAGAATATGAAAATACATTGAAATAAAAAATAAAGACACCAATTTGCATCAAGATGTAAGAATAGCTAAGTCAAGATAGGAAAAAATTAAATATATTGCTAGAGAAAAAAGAGAAAATTATTGGTCCAAGTTTCCACCTTTCAAAGCTAAAAGAAGAAAAGTAAACTCAAATTAGAAAGAAACAATAAATGTGGAAGTAGAAATAATAGTATAGAAAGAAAAATAACAGAGAATAAGCAATTAAATCAAAAGCTCTTTTATTAAAAGATCAATAAAATTTGTAATCTTTTAATTAGGATGACTAAGAATGATATGACATTAAATTAAAAATTCCAGGAATTACAGAGTGTATATCACTATAGATAAAAATATTAAAGCAATAGAGGATATTATATAAAATTATATGCAAATATAATATAGTTTAGATTAAAGATATATTTTTGGAAGGCAAAAATGCAAAAGCAAAATCTATTTTAAAAATCTACTCTCAAAAGCCTTTTAAGCAATAAAAAACTTGAATACACTAATGTCTATTTTTTAAGTTAAATTCATAATGTAAAGCTTTTTTTAACAGAGAAAAGCCCAAAATTCACACAGCTACACTAGTGAATTCTCTCAGATATTTAAGAAAAACATCGAAAGTAATGCTAATTGTGCCAAACACTTTCAAATATATAAAAGCTGAAAACAGTTTCCAATTCTTTTTATAAATGAAACTAGCATAACACTAATAATCAAATGAGCTATATATATTATAAGACAAATACAGAAAAATATCTCTCATGAACATGGTCATACATCCTTTATGAAATAATGGCAAATGTCTGTGTCTGTCCATGTCTGTGGATATTTAGGCTTGGTATCATGATTTACTCTCAGCAGGCAAGGTTGGTTTAATATTGGAAAATTAATTAACACAACCCAATATAATAGAAAAAAAATACATGATACCTCAATTAATGCTGGAATATTGCTTTACAAGATATTCTACTTACATATAATAAAAACAACCAGTAATCCAGAAGGGATGATCCATACCCATACATAGATAAAGCATATCTATGTAAAAATTATAGCTACCATTATACTTTATGATGAAATACTGATTATTAAATAAAAAATAAGGCAAGGGTGTTTGCTGTCACCACTCTCCTTGACACAGGAAACTGTCAAGATAAAAAATTACAGATACAGATTAAAAACAGAAAGTAGAACTACAGGAAATTTTAAAATTATATATGTTTCTATTAGAAATAATTTTATTTTATAAGTTTCTCAGGATATGAAATCAATTGATATTGAATAATCACATCTCCCATGTACTAGCAAGAAAATATTGGGAATTGAAATAAAAAATACATGTAGCCTCAAAATATATAAAATACTGTGTGATACATTTTACAAAAGTTAGGCATGATCAGTGCCCTGTAAATCTGTAAAATTTTGCTAAGAAAAACTAAATATGACCTGCATAAATAATGGGATACGTAATGTTCATCACCCAGAAACTCAATCTTGTTAAAGAATCAATTCTCCTAAATGATCTGCAGTGTTACCAAATCCCAATCAAAATCCCTGAAGTCTTTTGCAGAAATAAGCTATCTGATTCAAACATTTATACAGAAATTCAAGGGATCTAGAAGAGCCAAAAGGAATTTTTAAAGTAGGAATAAATTTAGAGAGCTTTCATTGATGGATTTCAAGAGTTTCGGTAAAGGTATAATATTGGAGTGTGATAATGGAATAAAGAAAGATGTATAAATCAATGGAGCAGATGGAGAGTGCAGAGAAAGACCCAGACGTAAATGCTAAATTGATCACTGATTTTGACAAAGTGCCAGTAAAGAAACCACTATCTTTTCAATAAATGATGCTGAAACAAATGTCTATCCACATAGACAAAAAAGCCAATATCAATCTTTACTTCACAACACACTCATTGACTTGGACTGGATCATAGACCTATATTAAAACCCAAACTCTTCAACTTCCGGAGGAAGAGAGGTAATCTCTACTCCATATCCACGACATTCCTATCTAGCAGAGAAATGGTATCTCTTTATCTCTACATCTATCATCTGTTTATCTCTGTGTCATTAAAACGCTGTATCTATAGAACAAAAACTAGCATATCAAAAGTAAGAAGTCAAATCCAAAGTGAGAAAAGATTTAAAGAAATGCTTTACCTAAGACAATATAATAATAGCAAATCAATGCACAAAAAGTTGTTCAGTATCATTATTCATCAAGAAAACACATATTAAACTCAAAATGAGAAGTCACTCTAACAATACTCTCAATGCAACATCTATATGTAAAACACATAATAGAGAGTGAAGGAATTGGACTGACTAGGACCTTCATACATCACTGTGTTTGAAAAAAAAAAATAGCTTTAA
The DNA here is from genome assembly GCF_027406575.1 of Nycticebus coucang. Taxonomy (NCBI): domain Eukaryota; kingdom Metazoa; phylum Chordata; class Mammalia; order Primates; family Lorisidae; genus Nycticebus; species Nycticebus coucang. Next base: position 6,827,091 of record NC_069796.1, read on the forward strand.
GGTTTCTTAAGAGTTAAGCAAATATTTTCTATCTAACACAGGAATTCAACTCTTAAGAATTTACCCAAAGGAAATTAAAATAAATGTCTGTTTTATACACTTGCACACTCATATTCACAGTTATTCATAGCTTCATAGTAGAAACAACCCCAATATCTAGCAACTGGCTACTGAATAAACATGTTGTGGTATATCTGTACAATTGAACACTGCTCAGAAAGAAAAAGGAATAAACTACTGCCGTATGTAGCCACGTGGATGAATATTAAATATGCTGAGGGAAAAACACCACATGTGAAAGGCTACACTGATCGGAGCAAGATGGTGGCCGAGTAACAGCTTCCTTCCATCTGGGCACCATGAGTCTGGGGAGATAGGACTCCAGGCACCTCTGGCTGGTGGGATCTGCCTATCATCACCCCTGTGAGGATACAGGGAGTCAGCAAGAGACTTCTGGACCCCAAGAGGAGGACTAAAAAAGTGGAAAAACGGCAACTGGTCACATGTGTTCAATCTGTCTAAAACCGCCCGCAACTGTAAGTTCAGTAGCAGTGAGACTACAAACCAGAAAGGCCTTACCTGTGAACTGTTTTGGTGTCTTTGGACTTGGCACTCAGTTAAACTGCCTTGGGGAGAGCCTGAGTGGGAGTACAGAGAATTTTGGCCATTGTCTAGGGCCCCAGTCTGAGCTGCTGAGCCAGATGGAGCTAATAGTGTTTGGCTGTGGGCCACAAGGAGCCATTGTGAGTGACCTGCCCTGGCAAGCTCTGCCCTCAGGGTTGCAGAGCTACAATACGGGTGGGAGCTGGTAACCTAGCAACTGAGTAGCCTAAGGGTGGGGTCTGAGCCACCTTGCAGCCCTAACCCTCAGGGGCAGAGTGAGACCAGTTTTGGCACACTGGGTAAGTGGATAGCCACTTCAGCAGTGATTCCAGTGACAAGCACTTTCCTGGGAACACTTCTGATCAGCAAGTTTACAAGTTCAAAGTGCCTTTTAAGTGGGCTGAAGAGAGATTTAGGGGGTCTACCTGCTGGGGTTTGAGAAATCAGCAGCCTCCAGTCGTATCAGAACTGTGATTAACATCTCATATCCCAGAAGACCACGTGTTGCCCAGACAATATTCAACAACATATACATACTGCTTTGTTTTTGGTTGTGTGTTTTTCTTTTTTTCTTATTTTATTTATTTTTTTTTTTTTGGTTTGGTTTTTTTTTTGTTGATTTTGATGTTGTTGATGTTGTTTTGTTTTTTAATTTTAACCTTTTCCATACGGATGTTTTTTCTTTCTCAATTTTTCTAGTTTAATTATAATCTCCCATTGCTGCCTTTTTCAGTAACTAGAACTTCATTTTTGCTAGTGTTTTTCACGCAATTTTATCCCATAAAGTTTTCTGTTTGCTTGTTTTGGTTTGATTTATAGCATTTTTGTCTTTCCTCTCTACTTGGTGGAGGTGGGGTACTGTGTCTGATCAGGTTAGCAAAGAGCTGCTGACCTCAACGGAACAACCCATATGGGCACCCCCGGAAGGTGGTTTTTTTTTTTAAGGTTGTGTCAAAGTACCCTACTGTACATCTATATTGCTCTGTCTCCCTCTTTTTGTGCCTCTCTTCTTTTTATCAATATTCCTTTTACCCATCCACTCTCCTTTCTCGATTCTTTTTTTTCTTTTCACTCAGTCCTCCTTTCTTTCATCCATTTCTTGCTTTTCAACCTTCTCACCCTTCTGGTCCTGTACTAAAAGGACTCACTGAACCCACAGGCACGAAAACTTAAAGAGCAAGAGGAAGTGAAAGGAAAATTAGGGCAAGAAAACAGATAAAAGAAATCACTCATGAGGAAGAATCAGCAGAAAACTCCAGGCAACGTGAAGAACCAGTCCAGAACAACCCCACCAAGGGACAATGAGGTAGCTACTGAAAAGGATTCCACATATAGAAATGTTAGGAATGACAGAAAGGAAATTTAGAATACACATGATGAAAACAATGAAAGAAATGATGGAAACAATGAAGGAAACTGCTAATAAAGTGGAAAATAACCAAAAGGAAATCCAAAAACAGAATCAAATAAGAGATGAACACTATGAAGAATATAAAAAGGATATAGCAGAGCTGAAGGAACTGAAACAATCAATTAGGGAACTTAAAGATGCAATGGAAAGTATCAGCAACAGGTTAGACCATGCAGAAGAAAGAATTTCAGAGGTAGAAGACAAAGTTTTTGAGATAACCCAGATAGTAAAAGAGGCAGAAAAGAAGAGAGAGAAAGCAGAACGTTCACTGTCAGAATTATGGGACTTTATGAAGCGTTCCAACATACGAGTTATAGGAATTCCAGAAGGGGAAGAAGAATGCCCCAGAGGAATGGAAGCCATACTAGAGAATATTATAAAAGAAAATTTCCCAAATATCACCAAAGATTCGGACACACTCCTTTCAGAGTCGCCTCAACTCTAACCAAGCTTCTCCAAGACACATCGTGATGACCTGTCCAAAGTCAAGACAAAAGAAAAGATTCTGCAAGCTGCCAGGAGTAAGCGCCAGTTGACCTACAGGGGCAAATCCATCAGAGTGACCACAGACTTCTCTAATGAAACTTTCCAAGCAAGAAGACAATGGTCGTCTACCTTTAATCTACTTAAACAGAACAATTTCCAGCCCAGAATTCTGTACCCTGCTAAGCTAAGCTTAAAAATTGATGGAGAAATCAAATCATTTATGGATATACAAACATTGAGGAAATTCGCCACAACAAGACCAGCTCTACAGGAAATACTTCAACCTGTTCTGCACACTGACCACCAAAATGGATCAGCAGCAAAGTAAGAACTCAGAAATTAAGGGACAGAACCTAACCTCCACACTGATGCAAAAGATAAAACTAAGCAATGGACTCTCACAAAATAAGACGAATAGAATACTACCACACTTATCAATTATCTCAATAAATGTTAATGGCTTGAATTCCCCACTGAAGAGACATAGATTGGTTGACTGGATTAAAAAACACAAGCCATCCATTTGCTGTCTGCAAGAAACACACCTGGCTTCAAAAGACAAATTAAAGCTCCGAGTCAAGGGTTGGAAGACAAAGACAATATTTCAGGCAAATGGAATTCAGAAGAAAAGAGGAGTTGCAATCTTATTTTCAGATACATGTGGAATTAAAGCAACTAAACTCAAAAAAGACAAAGATGGTCACTTTATATTGGTCAAGGGAAAAATACAACAAGAAGACATTTCAGTTCTAAATATTTATGCACCCAATTTAAATGCTCCCAGATTCTTGAAACAGACCTTACTCAGTCTGAGCAATATGATATCTGATAATACCATAATAACAGGAGACTTTAACATTCCTCTTACAGAGCTGGACAGATCCTCTAAAGAGAAATTAAACAAGGATATAAGAGATTTAAATGAGACCCTAGAACAACTGTGTTTGATAGATGCATATAGAACACTCCATCCCAAAGATAAAGAATATACATTCTTCTCATCACCCCATGGAACATTCTCCAAAATCGCTCACATCCTGGGACACAAAACAAATATCAACAGAATCAAAAGAATTCAAATTTTACCTTGTATCTTCTCAGACCATAAGGCACTAAAGGTGGAACTCAACTTGAACAAAAACGCTCGACCCCACCCAAAGGCATGGAAATTAAACAATCTTCTGTTGAATAACAGATGGGTGCAGGAAGAAATAAAACAGGAAATTATTAACTTCTTGAGCATAACAACAATGAAGACACAAGCTACCAAAACCTGTGGGATACTGCAAAAGCAGTTTTGAGAGGAAAATTCATCGCTTTAGATGCCTACATTCGAAAAACAGAAAGAGAGCACATCAACAATCTCACAAGAGATCTTATGGAATTGGAAAAAGAAGAACAATCTAAGCCTAAACTCAGTAGAAGAAAAGAAATATCCAAAATCAAATCAGAGATCAATGAAATTGAAAACAAAAGAATCATTCAGAAAATTAATGAAACAAGGAGTTGGTTTTTTGAAAAAATAAATAAAACAGATAAACCATTGGCCAGACTAACGAGAAATAGAAAAGTAAAATCTCTAGTAACCTCAATCAGAAATGATAAAGGGGAAATAACAACTGATCCCACAGAGATACAAGAGATCATCTCTGAATACTACCAGAAACTCTATGCCCAGAAATTTGACAATGTGAAGGAAATGGAGAAATAGTTGGAATCACACCCTCTCCCTAGACTCAGCCAGGAAAAAATAGAGCTCCTGAACAGACCAATTTCAAGCACTGAGATCAAAGAAACAATAAAAAATCTTCCAACCAAAAAATGCCCTGGTCCAGATGGCTTCACACGAGAATTCTATCAAACCTTCAACGAAGAGCTTATTCCTGTACTGCAGAAATTATTCCAAAAAACTGAGGAAGAAGGAATCTTCCCCAACACATTCTATGAAGCAAACATCACCCTGATAACAAAAGCAGGAAAAGACCGAAACAAAAAGGAGAATTTCAGACCAATCACACTCATGAATATAGATGCAAAAACTCTCAACAAAATCCTAGCCAATAGATTACAGCTTATCATCAAAAAAGTCATTCATCATGATCAACTAGGCTTCATCCCAGGGATGCAAGGCTGGTTTAACATAGGCAAGTCCATAAACGTTATCCACCATATTAACAGAGGCAAATATAAAGATCATATGATCCTCTCAATAGATGCAGAAAAAGCATTTGATAAAATCCAGCATCCTTTTCTAATTAGAACACTGAAGAGTATAGGCATAGGTGGCACATTTCTAAAACTGATTGAAGCTAACTATGACAAACCCACAGCTAATATTTTACTGAATGGAGTAAAACCGAAAGCTTTTCCTCTTAGAACTGGAACCAGACAAGGTTGTCCTCTGTCACCTTTACTATTCAACGTAGTGCTGGAAGTTCTAGCCAATACAATTAGGCAAGACAAGGAAATAAAGGGAATCGAAATGGGAGCAGAGGAGGTCAAACTCTCTCTCTTTGCTGACGTCATGATCTTATACTTAGAGAACCCCAAAGACTCAACCACAAGACTCCTAGAAGTCATCAAAAAATACAGTAATGTTTCAGGATATAAAATCAATGTCCACAAGTCAGTAGCCTTTGTATACACCAATAACAGTCAAGATGAGAAGCTAATTAAGGACACAACTCCCTTCACCGTAGTTTCAAAGAAAATGAAATACCTAGGGAATATACCTAACGAAGGAGGTGAAGGACCTCTATAAAGAAAATTATGAAATCCTCAGAAAGGAGATAGCAGAGGATATTAACAAATGGAAGAACATACCATGCTCATGGATGGGAAGAATCAACATTGTTAAAATGTCTATACTTCCCAAAGCAATCTATCTTTTCAATGCCATTCCTATCAAAATACCAACATTGTACTTTCAAGATTTGGAGAAAATGATTCTGCATTTTGTATGGAACCAGATAAAACCCTGTATGGCTAAGGCAGTTCTTAGTAATAAAAATAAAGCTGGGGGCATCAGCATACCAGATCTTAGTCTATACTACAAAGCTATAGTGGTCAAGACAGCATGGTACTAGCACGAAAACAGAGACATAGACACTTGGAATTGAAATGAAAACCAAGAAATGATACTAACATCTTATAACCACCTAATCTTTGATAAAACAAACAAGAACATACCTTGGGGGAAAGACTCCCTATTCAATAAATGGTGTTGGGAGAACTGAATGTCTACATGTAAAAGACTGAAACTGGACCCACACCTTTCCCCACTCACAAAAATTGATTCAAGGTGGATAAAGGACTTAAATTTAAGGCATGACACAATAAAATCCTCAAAGAAAGCATAGGAAAAACACTGGAAGATATTGGCCTGGGGGAAGACTTCATGAAGAAGACTGCCATGGCAATTGCAACAACAACAAAAATAAACAAATGGGACATCATTAAACTGAAAAGCTTCTGTACAGCTAAGAAGACAATAACCAAAGCAAAGAGACAACCTACAGAATGGGAAAGGATATTTGCATATTTTCAATCAGACAAAAGCTTGATAACTAGGATCTATAGAGAACTCAAATTAATCCACATGAAAAAAGCCAGCAATCCCATATATAAATGGGCAAGAGACATGAATAGAACCTTCTCTAAAGATGACAGACGAATGGCTAACAAACACATGAGAAAATGTTCATCATCTCTATATATTAGAGAAATGCAAATCAAAATAACCCTGAGATATCATCTAACCCCAGTGAGAATTGCCCACATCACAAAATCTCAAAACTGCAGATGCTGGCATGGATGTGGAGAGAAGGGAACACTTTTACACTGCTGGTGGGACTGCAAACTAGTACAACCTTTCTGGAAGGAAGTATGGAGAAACCTCAAAGCACTCAAAGCAATCCCATTACTAGGCATCTACCCAGAAGGAAAAAAAATCCTTTTATCATAAGGACACTTGTACTAGACTATTTATTGCAGCTCAATTTACAATTGCCAAAATGTGGAAACAGCCTAAATGCCCTCCAACCCAGGAATGGATTAACAAGCTGTGGTATATGTATACCATGGAATACTATTCAGCCATTAAAAAAAATGGAGACTTTACATCCTTCTTATTAACCTGGATGGAAGTGGAAGACATTATTCTTAGTAAAGCATCACAAGAATGGAGAAGCATGAATCCTATGTACTCAATTTTGATATGAGGACAATTAATGACAATTAAGGTTATGGGGGGGGAAGCAGAAAGAGGGATGGAGGGAGGGGGGTGGGGCCTTGGTGTGTCACACTTTATGGGGGCAAGACATGATACAAGAGGGACTTTAGCTAACAATTGCCATCAGTGTAACCTGGCTTATTGTACCCTCAATGAATCCCTAACAATAAAAAATTAAAAAAAAAAAGAAAAGAAAAGAAAGGCTACACTTCATATGTTTCCATTTGCCTGACACTCCAGATTAACCATAACCTGCAAGCAGGTGTTCCTTAGGGAGAGAGGGTGAGGATGTTCTAACACAAGGGAACCTTCTGGGCATTATAAACATCTAGAGCCTCATCATGGTGCTAGTCATAACATGTACATATTTACTTTTTATTGTATTTGATTTATTCCCATGTCATAAATGAAAGACTTGTAATTGCTACTGACTTGTAATTGCTACTGACTTGTAATTGTCATTAAGTGGGTAAGAAAGGAGCTGTATGAACAATTATCCACAAATTTGGAAAGATAAAATGGGATTCACACTAGAAACTCACAGAAGGAGAAAGAGCGAGTCAGAATGAGCTTATATCTGTCAAAGAAAAGAAATTGAAACAAAATCAATATCCATCTGCAAAAGAGAGCACCAAACCCAGATTTCACTTGTGAATTCTACCAAACATTTGAGGAAAAACTGAAGCTAGTTGTGATCTCAACAATAAATAACACAGAAAAAAAGTGGAAGAAAATGGTGAACTCCATATTGGAGCTATAAAAAGTAACTCATGTGTCTTTATGTTTGTGTGATCCAAGTCTTTATGTCCTGAAATAGGAGATATATCATGAGCCTAAGAAATTTATTAAAGTTTTAATATTGCCTCTTTATATATAGCAAAACACACAAAGTACTCAGAATTTTCCATGTATAAGTTATTTCCTTGATTCTTGTGTTAATCCTATGAAATTATAATTTCAATTCTAAATATGAGATGCAAATATTGTGGGATTCATTCAAGGTTGAGCTATTAAGGATTGGATAAACTCCATTGCTTGATCTCAGAGCTAGTCACTTTTCATTATTCAACGTAGTCATTATGCTCATACTCAAATGCACATATGCATTCAGAAGTATCTTAAGGAATATTTCTACAGGCCTCAGAGTACGAAAATATGTTATATTTATAATCTGAATATGCGGAAGCTCAAGATCTCCAGATTTCCTGAATTTACCAATTAATTATTTCCAAAAAGGGCATTTAGTTGTCTAAAATCCCCCCAAAAGGATTTTCAGTTTATTTTTTGCCTGCTATTTTTTATCTAAATTGCTCAAAATAAATAGGTAAACAAAAACACACTCCCCCAATCACAGGGACCTGACTCTCCCTTTTCCCCGATGTCTCTCTACCACTACCCCTTTTCTGCAGCCTTCATCCCTTGCGTCTCGTGAGCTAAAGGAACACATCACTAACCCCATGACTCTTTCCTTTCATGATTTATTTCAAGATAATGGTTCAACAAAGAATTATTGACCATGGACTATTTTAAGGTGCCCATTTGTTTTTTTTTTCGTTTTTTTTTTTTTTATTAAATCATAGCTGTGTACATTGATATGATCATGGGGCATCATTCACTACCCTTGTAAGATGCACCCCTGGTGTAATCCCACCAATCCCCTTCCCTCCGCCCACCTCCTCCCTCCCTCCTCTCCCTTTCCCCCTTCCCCCTATTCTTAGGTTGTAACTGGGTTATAGCTTTCATGTGAAAACCCTAAATTAGTCTCATAGTAGGGCTTAGTACATTGGGTACTTTCTCTTCCATTCTTGAGATACTTTGGGGCATACACTGTACTTTTTATTTGTATGGTCATTCCCTCTTTTATTATCCCAAGTCTAAGTATTGAACCATTCCTTCACACCTTTCCAACTGAAAAAGGAAGAAATCTTCAGTAGGTAGCTAGGTAAAAACTTTGCCGTGTTTTTGTCAACTAATAAATGCAACCAAGTGCCTGCTGTAAATCTCATTTTGTTTTACTACTTCTTGGAGGCATTATACATGGAATTCCACTCTAGGTGTTTCATAGGGCTTTAAAAATATTTGTTGCTAGTTTTAAAAAATGCTCTCTCCTATGTGTTCCCTTTTAGCTTCCTCTTTATTGTTTCTTTTCTCCTATTTTTCATTCTTTCCTCCTTCTCCTCTTCATTTTCCCCTTTCTTGTCATGTTTCCATAATTTATCTGCCTGCACCAGTTCCAAGCAGAGTGTTCTACAGAGATGGTTGTTAATTCTCAATAGTGAAAGTGAACATTAAAGAGATTGCTAAACTTGCTCTAACTTTATACCACTTTCTCTCCAGAAGGTACTTCCATCTCTCCTAGTATTCAGCATTTATTAAAAAGTCAGGACTGCAGATACTAATAAAAAAAATACATTTTATTAAAAACATTGTATTAAATTTTTAAGGTCAATATACTCGGTAAATAAATATATGAAAATACAGTTAAAGTTCTTTGTCAATGGGTTATTGGATATTTAAACAAGATAGGCATAAAAAATTTACCTACGAACATAGATGGTACAGCTACTTTAAAAGCCAGCTTCATAGTTTCTTGCAAAGCCAAACATAATCTTACCTTAAAACCCAGCTATCATAATCTTAAGTATTTATTCAGCTGATTTTAAAATGTACATATTTATAAAAACCTGCATATAAATGATTACAGCACACTTATCCATAATCACCAAAACCTAGAAGCAGCCAAGATGTCTTTTGGTAACTAAAAAAATTTTTTTAAATTGTAGTACATACATACAATAGCATTCATCAGTCAAAATAATGAGCTATTAAGCCATGAAAATACAGGAACCTTAAATACATGCTGTTAATTGAAAGAAGTCAGTCAAAAGGCTATGTGTTATAAGAGTCTAATCATATGACATTTGGGGAAATGAAAAATGATAGAGGAAGTAAAATGGTCAGTGGTTGCCCAGGAGCCAAAGAAGCGGGGACAGAGTTGATTAGTGGAAACCCAGAGGGTTTTGTTTACGCTGCCATTGGACACATCACGCCAGGGGGGTGTGAAGCCCAGAGAACATCAATGGGCAAAAGGTGAGCCCTAGTGCGCGCCAGCTTTGCTACACGTGAGCACAACCGTGTACACCCGCACACGTGTATCACTGTAATATAAATACATACAGTGTACAAATGTTGGCGCCATAGTTTACAGAGACGCAAAAGTCAAAGACTAGAACAACGTATGCAAGAGTGTGTTAGAACTGGGAACATCGAAGTGAATTCATAACAGATGATTACACATGGAAATATTTTCAGACATGTGTTTATGAACGTATTATACACGCAAATGTTCCCTTACTCTGTCAGCTGAAAGGAACAGGAAGCAGTAACACTCCAGTAGCAATGGGAACACCTCGCAGTCCGACTTGGTTTTCTGACCCAAATCTCCAGTGAAAGGAACCAGAGGTCTGGGAAAAACAGCTGATGAAGAGTGGGGCAGGAAATACGTGTGCAGAGATTTGAGGATATTGTATTGATAGAAAGTTCAGAATCACTCATAAAAAAAAAAAAAAAAAAAAAAAAAAAAAAAAACACCAAAAACAAAAAACAAAACTCCTAATGGCTGAAGCTGGGATGATTTGGCAAACAATACATACATAAAATATATACGTACATACAAAAACAATGCATACATACATACATATCAATTAAAGTTAAAAATAGATCGTATGGATTATAACTCAGAGTATATAAGATATATAAGTCCACACAAATACTAATAAATGGGGAATAAGTAAAGAACTGGCTGTGAGAGAAACTAAGATGATGAGGAGAAGAATTTCAAGGAATTTGTATAGAAATTCTGCCCTTCAAAGAGAATGACTGCCAACTCCTGAGTTCAGGCTACAGATAGTGACTTCCTTGGAAAGACAATACTGTGAGTGAGAGGTGAGAAAAAAGTAACTTGATTGTTGTTAGACCTGACGAGCACTTCCCCAGCCAGGTGTCCGAGTCCACTTCAGTCCAAGTCATGTGAGTGGGATCCATCTTTCCTGCAACGTAAGGACAGTTGCACTTTGCCTCGGCGGTCTTTCTCCCCCAACTGACAGCCACGGTAAAATGAAACAAAAATCAAACAAATCTCAACAAAGAGACATTCTATGCATGAAATATCTGGCTGATAGTTTTTAAAACAGTGAACGACATAAAAAATAAGGGAAGTCCAAGAAAATGTCACAGCTAGGAAGGGGCTCAGGGGACACGACGACCGAATGTAATGTGAATTCTGAAGGGGTTCCTGGAAGAGAGTATAACATTAGGTGAAACTAAGTAAATCTGAAAAAAAAGTGTGACCCTTATTTCATAGTAATGCATCAGTATGCGTTCATTATGATAATGTATCATAGTAATGTAAAATAGTAATAATAAAGGACATCTTATGTAGGGTTTCGAGGAAAAACTTTATTCAAATGAAGCCTCCCCAACAACACCCATAAACCCAGCAAGCGCTCAGGTGAATTGGAAAGGGCACTGTCAACTGTGGGAAAAAATGGACTAGAACAGAGTCTGTCTCCAAACTTTTATAGTGACTCATGTAGTACATGTCTTCTCAATTTTTCTATGAAAATAAATCTGTTCTAAAAAATAAAGTTTGTCTTTTAAAGAGTTGCTCAATCATGTTCAAGTAGATGTAAGCTTTGGGATTGCTCCATGAAGTTGATAATTCATGGACAATTACTTGGTTTTCTTTTCCTTTCTATAAATTGACCTACTTTGTCCTTGTTTCTTCCATTATATTTAATAATTCTAGACTTCTCTATCCATCATTTTATGATTATTATTTTGTATTAGAACTATTAATATTTGCTTGAAAGGTAAAGAATGATTGTCTTTCATTAGTATGGTCTTAAGTTCTTCTGCATGTAATGAGTGCTCAGATGTCAAGTGATCACTTAATAAATAGTGGGAGAAACTTAGGACCAAGATTAGCAGTCATTTATTTAGACATGAATACAATTTACCATTGGGTACAAATTGTTATCTAGCTAAGTTCTTTGAAACTGGCCCATAGACATAGATATAGATGTAATTGTGCAGGAATGACTATGTGAAGTTCCATTTGTGTGTAGAACATGGTCTGCTACTCACAGAGAGACAGGTTATTATCTTATTTCAAAAATGTATTTGAGTGCCTATAGAGCACTTCTCCTCCTTCAAGTGCTGTAACACAAGTGCTCTGTCTCCTTACAGAGTTGCTATAGAAACTGTATGTATTGGACAGTAAATTTGAAAACTCATCAACTCTTTTGGAGACACAAAGATTAGAAATTGTGTTTGGTTTATTTAGGTATGTCAACTGCATTCCTGAAAAAGAATCAAATGCTCTCTGATCACGTAAGTGATGTTTCTTATGCCACTATTTTTTTTTCTTTGGTGCATTTCCTTACCTAGAGTAAGTAACTAAAATGCAATAAGTGGTTAATGGATGAAGAAACTAATCTTAATGTGGATAAAATCTAAGGATTTACAAATATATGTACACGTACGTATAGGTGGATACACATTACATGTATGCATATAAGTTTTAAAAAACTATAATGAATTATAATTCAGAGTTGTAATTAATAATTGTACAAAAGTTTGCTACAAAGGGTACCTATGAAGGGGAGAGGATAAACTCCGTGAATAAGTCAAGATCAATATTGAACTATTGTGCAACAGGTAGTGCTAATGTTGAACTAACTAGTTGTGTTGTTTTTATGTCTCTGAATTTCTGTCTTCCTATGAACTAACAATGAATATATAAAGGGGCAAGATCTGTGAATTTAATTTTACAGCTGACAAATGTGAGATTATAATGGTGGTAGCCTTCTGTTTTCTATGGAATTTCCCCTTCCTTCGAAGTTAATAGCTCTCTTTTAAATACCTATTTCTAATTCAAAACACAAAGGTCAGGCTACATTGCCTGAGTGAAAAGCGGGTAACATAACATAATTACCTGCTGAAATCAAGTCCTGCTTTTGTTAGAGAAAAGGGTAATTTTATGCCTTTAAGGCAGGTTCCCTCAACACCACTGAGGAAAATTAAAATGGTCAGTGCCATAGAAGAATTATAAGATAAGGATGACCTTAAAATGTTATTAACATTTCTATAAGAAGAAATATCTAAAAATAGTTTATTAAAGGTGAGAAATCAAAATGTGCATATAGGCAATTATAGATTCTTTTATTAAATGTGTATTAGTTAGAGAATTGTAGTTAGTCCCCAACCCAATTAGTTCACGGGTCTCAGGGTACCACAGTACTGGGGCAGATCGTGAATCCAGAGTCCATTAACCATAATTACTTTAAAGGTAGAGCTATCTTCTTTGCGTCTCTGTACCCAAGCACGAGGCACAGTGCTTGGCATCTAATACCTGCTAAATAAATGTGCACCAATATTTCTTATGAAAAAGTAGATCATAACTTGAGATTTGGGGAATACAACTCAAACCTGTCCAAGTTTTATTTTCATGAAAGTTATACTTGAGGGAAAAGTAACATTCATTTCTTTGTCCCGTAATGTCTCAGTATTGAAAAGATAGAAGAAACGCTCTCCCAAAAGTTCGCCTCTTGGCATACTGAGTCTTTAAGCTGAAGGGGGAATTGCAGAAACCACAGAAACAAGAAAGCGTCCCTGACCATCTCCTGACCGCCTTTCTCCTGTTTCCTTTTCTGTTCTGAGTCAGAGCATAGAAACTAGATTTGCCATCTCTCAAAAGAAACCATAAAACTTAAGAAGGTCACCCTCTGTGTACCTTCCTTCTCCCCTGAAGATGACCTGTGGAAGGCATCCTGTAAGTGTCACGCAGGTGCCCAGAAAGGACCTGAACAGCAGCCCTCACTGAGTTCTTCCAGTCTGTTACCATTAGGTCCTGGTCCTTTCTGTCCAATTGTATTTCTCTATACCAATCTACTTTTTGGCCTGACTTAGCATAAAAACGCACGGCTTTTCCTAGGTCTTTGTAGGTTTCCATGTCACACATGTATTTTATTAAATAGATTCCTATGCTTTTTTCATGTTAACCTGACCCTTGTTGTAGGGTTTCTGGCCATGAAGTTGGCAATGAGTGGAGAAAAGATATTTGTTCTTCCCAAGGGTAAACTGGTCATCACCAAATAATATGGCACACTTCTGATAAACTGTTTTCCTTTCCTTTTATTCTCTATTATGATTAAATAGATTCAAGCTTTTTTCTATTTTTGACAATTATAAATGCTGAACTTTTTTTTGATAACTCTTTCTGCAACCCCTACACACAAGTTAACTAAGAGACCGTATGCATCTTTGTGGAAAAAGGGAGTAGTCAGCCATGTCTGTGAGATCCTCTGAGCTAAATAACAATCATGTCTGGAAAAGGCTAGCTCATGGGTCAAAAGTCCGAAAATGGCATGGAACATTTTGAAAAAATCATTTTTGTGAACAGTCTTAGACCTTCCAAATCAAAATTTCTATGGAAGTGAGGCCTAGGAAGGTGTGTAAAGACTCCAGGGGTTTAACTATGTACATAAAAGTTTAGGAGCTGGCGGTGCCTGTGGCTCAAGGAGTAGGGTGCTGGTCCCATATACCAGAGTTGGGGAGTTCAAACCCAGCCCTGGCTAAAAACTGCAAAATAATAATAATAATAATAATAATAAAGACATTATTAAAAACATATTAAAGTTTGAGGAGCTTGAACTTGCCAGAGAACCACTGAAGCAGAATTACAGGTTTGATTTTTACTGCCAGTCTCTCATTCATTCCCCTGGATAGTACATTTATCAACAACTAATTACTTTTGAAAATGTACCATTGAATGGAAATAATTAAAAAGGACCACCAAATATCTACATGAAACAAAAAGTAAATACATTACTTGTTTCCATGGGTCAGTAAGAGAATTTCAACTTATATTGACACTAGAAAATTGGTAACTATAAAAAAGTTCTGCTTCCTGAGAGGGATCTCTGATAACACTAGATTCTCATTTATTTTGATAATAAGTTAGAAAATTAGGAACAGGTTCATGAACTTGCTCACCAACAATCCACACTCATAATAATAATAAAATAAAAGTTAGAAAAATAAATATGCCTTCTACGGCGCATCTCAGTATGCAAGGCACTCTTCTCAGTCCTCTGTGTTAAGTCTCACATGCACATTTTAAATGCATGGGAATGGAGTAATATTTTATTAAAAACCTCTTTGATATTTGTAGAATTGAACCCAGCGCCTGTGAAGTATTATTGCTGCAAGTTCTTCATACAGCAAAGCACGTGCCTTGGCGGTGTGTTTTTCGAGGTGGCCTGTGTGTGTCACACTCCCCTTTGTAAATTCATAGTAGGCAGTACAGGTACAGCTTCCTTACTGTGCCTCCCTCAGCCAAGCTTCCCTGATACACGCGTTTCCCAGAGTGCGGGTCTCTGGCGTCCCTGCCCCAGACAGTTCTTTGGACGGCGTGTGCTCATTTTGTGTCTCTGGGCCACAGTTTGGTCATTCTGAATATATTTCTAAATTTTCATTATTATTATATCTGTTATGGCAATCTAGGATCTGTGTCTTTGATGTTACTATTATAAGTGTTTTGCAGTGCCAGGTTGCCACCCATAGAAGGTGGGAAACTGGATCTCTGACTATCACCTGTGTGCTCACTGCTCAGAGGATGCGCTGTATCCTCATCTTTTTCCTACTCCTTGGGTCTCAATATTTCCTGAGACACAGGCATGTTGAAATTCAGCCAGTTACTACCCTTAATGACCTCTAAATGTTAATATAAAATAAAACATTGAACATCCCACTCTTTAAAGCAAAAATTAGAATGATTAAGCTTAGTGAGCAAAGTATGTCAAAAGCCAAGAGAGGCTGAGAGGGACACTTCTTACATCAGAGTTAGCTAAGGTGTAAATTCAAAGGAGAAGTTATTAAAGTAAATTAAATAAGCTCACAAATGATGAGAGGGAACCCAGGCTTGCTGCTGAAATGGAGAAAGTTTGAATGGTCTGGATAGATCAAACCAGCTACAATATTCCCTAAACCAATATCTAGTCCTTAGCAAGGGACTAAGGACTGTTCAATTCTGTGAAGGCTGAGAGAGGTGATAAAGCTTAGGAAAAAAGCTTGAAGCTAACGGAGATTGATTCACGAGGTTTTAGGACAGAAGCCATTTTCATAGCAGCTTGAAGGGGGTGGCAGCATGTACTGAGCTGGGAGCT
Organism: Nycticebus coucang; assembly: GCF_027406575.1. Lineage (NCBI taxonomy): Eukaryota > Metazoa > Chordata > Mammalia > Primates > Lorisidae > Nycticebus > Nycticebus coucang. The sequence goes on from NC_069796.1 coordinate 6,843,049, forward strand.
GCAAAGAATTATCCAGAATATCTGGCTGAAATACTTGATGAATGTTGGCTACATTAAGCAACAGTGTAACTAGATAGACAAAACTGCCTTCCATTGGAAGAGGTGTCTAGGACTTCCGTAGCTAGAGAGGAAATGTCAGTACCTGGCTTCAAAGCTTCAAAAGACAGTTACCTCTCTCTTCTTAGGAGCTAATTCAGCTGGTAACTTTAGGTTAAAGCCAAATATATTTACCATTGCTCATTTACCACCTGAAAATCCCAGAGAATTATGCTAAATCTACTACGTCTATGATGTAGAAATGGATCAAGGATGACAACAAATCTGTTTTGACTTACTGAATATTTTAAGTTCATTCTTGAGACTCACCACTCAGAAAAAAAATAAATAAATACTTCTTTCAAATTATTACTGCTCATTGACAATGGACCTAATATTGCCAGAGCTCTGGCAGAGATGTATAAGGAAATGAAAATTGTTTTTATGCCTGCTCACACAATATCCATTAGGCTCAGGGATCAGGAGTAATTTTAACTTTCAAGTCTTACTATATAAGAAATACACATTTTTTAGGATAAAGCTGCCATCGATAGTGCTATCTCTGATAAACATAGTCGCAACAAATTGAAAACCTTCTGAAAGAGGAGTCACCATTCTAGATGCCGTTTGGAGTATTTTTGATTCATAGGTAGTCAAATAACCCACATTAAAAGTATTTTGGAAGACATTTGAGTCTAATCGTCATGGATAACTTTAAAAGGTGCATGACGTTATTGGAAATAGTAAGTGCAGGTGTGACAAAAAGCACTGGAATTAAAAGTAGAGCCTGAAGAAATGACCGAATCACTGCAATCTCCTGATAAAATATGAAGGGACGAGGACTTACTTATGGATTAGCAAATAAAGTTGTTCTGAAGATGAATTCAACTCCTGGTGAGCGTTTCATGAACATTGTTTAATGGCAACAAGTAATTTTATAATATTACATAAACTTAGTAGCAGAATTTGAGAGAATTGACTCCAATTTTGAAAGAAGCTCCACTATGGGAAAAATCCTATCAGCAATGCACGTTAGAGCAAAATTTACTTGAAAAGATGAGTCGATCAACAGAGCAAATTTCATCCTTGCCATACAGTATGCAACTGCCACAACTGACCCATCCGCTCACAGCATGGTGTAAACGTAGCTTTTATACACACTTGGAAACCAAAAATACGTGTGAATCACTTTATTATGATATTCTCAATGTTGTTTTGTTGTGGAACCAAGCCTGTGATATCTTCCAGCTATGCCTGTACAGTATTTAAGATTCTGAGAAGTTCTATAATGTGAATACCAGTTGAACTTGTCCTCCAGGCATTTTTTATCGTACTATTGCTGAATACATGTTGACTTTAATTCAAAGTTGTCTCAATATCTTTTTGTTTGAGGTAAACTCAATTTACAATATAGTTTGAACTTTTATAAAAGCACCAAACCACAAGAGCTTAGCAGAATACAAGTGGCATGACCATTGTCCTTTAAGAGTATGATGTTGTTATTATTCTATCATTTCTAATTTTTCTGTTTTTATGACATCACAAACACACTATTGTCTTTTTCAATGAACGTAAAGTTTCCTTTCAAAACAACTCTTTATTCTCTTTATATGTTTACCATTATCAGACAGTGGGCTTTCCTCCTATTTCCTTTCAATGAGATATAAAATCCTTACCATGAAGAAACAAATAATCTTGCTTTATGCCTAAAATGATGGTCTCTATTTTAATGTATAAAATGTGAACATTTATTTTAGTTTTATGTATTTTATGTATATTTTTTACTTTACATTTTTTTATTTTGTTTTTATAATAGAGCAACGACAATGTTAGAAGTTTCATAGCAAAATAATTTAAAATATCCCCATAACTCTGAATTCCACATCAAGATTAGATGGAGAGACTATTAAGAAAACAACAGACTAGAAAAGAGAAAATGTTAGGTAAAAGTTATAAGTCCAATTTATTACATTTTTAAATGTTCATTATGCCACCATTTTATTGCATAATAAATGTGGTTCAAAAAAAACAGAGACTATATGAAAAAAATGTACATATGCATGTGTGTACATATATGTATATGTATGTAAATCTTAAGTCAGGAAGGAGAAAACAAAGGGGTCAGTTAGTACTTTAAAAGTTGAAATATTTGACCAGGCTTAATGGCTCAAGGCTGTAATCCCCGCATGCTCAGAACCAAGGCAAGAAGATTGCTTGAGCTCAAGAGTTTGAGACTAGCTTGAACAACAGCAAGATGCTGCCACTACTAAAAACAGAAAAATTAGCTGGGTATTGTGGCAGGTACATGTAGTCCCAGCTACTCAGGAGGCTGAGCCAGAAGGATTGCTTGAACCTAGGAGTGTGAGGTTGCTGTGAGCTAAGCTAATGCCACAGCACTCTAGCCTGAGTAACAGAGCAAGCCTCTGTCTCAAAAAAAGAAAAAAAAAAGTTGATATATCTGAAGTTGATACATTTTAGCTATTTTAAGACCATGTTAGGATCATTAACAACTGTCATACATTTTCCCACCAAGCTGAAAATTTCTTTATCAATTGTAGTCTTTCAATTTTAGAGTTGAATAATGCTTCTGTGTTGAATGCAATAATTTTAAGAGCCTTCATCAATCACTTCCATTGATTATTATAAATTTGGCTGCTTATGACAATCCTTCTGGTGATACATGCCAATAACATCTAAAAGTCTTCCTCATTAAAACATACTAAACAGAAAAATACCAAGTGCAGTCACCATTGTCTGCAGGAGTTTCTCCCTTTCCCCATACAAAACAATTGATGAAGTAGGTTCAATCATGTAGGAAAACGGTTGAACTCTCAAAATGATTAATCTCTCAGAACACACAGTACTCCCTTCCTAGCTAATCTAGGTCAGATAATAAAAGTATGTGATAGAAAGGGCCTTGGTTTCCAAAGACATCATATTTAGAATAGTTTGTAAAAGTCTATGTTTTATATTGTCTCTAACTTTTTCTTGCAGAAACCTTTCCAAACTTAGTTTTAATAATTTATGCAAGAAATATTCTATACCTAAAAGGTTGAAATTCTAATATTCCAATAACAGTGCTTATTTTTTGTAAGTAGACAAACATGGAGTGTTTATGTAAATTTTTGTGATTTTTAACTTACCTTAATCAAAGAAAAATATATGAAGCAAATATAGCAAAAACTATTTTAAAATTGTCAGTAGGATTAGTATACAGTTCTGTTTTTATTAATGTTTAAAACAATAAAAACTTGACACAAACCAATATCAGAAAATGACACATAAATTGTCAACAGAAAGCAGAGTCAGCCTTTCTTTCTTTTGTATGATTTTTTTTTGTGAAGAAAATCCTTACACAAAACAAACAAGACAAAAACTATGACACCATTAAAGAGAAGAACTAATTAGCTGGATTGTATAAAGTGATACAAATTCAAATATGACATAGAAAAGCAATACTAAAACACAGCTAATAGACAAGTGATAAAAAAAAAAAAGAAAGGTGACACTCAGCTATCTATAAAAAGATGAATTTATTTTTCAGACAAGTCAATGAAAACAAAGATCGGTTGGCTGGCATGTATTTCAAGTATTAACAAGTCATGTTAAGCTACCTACGGTTGACATGAGTCAAACTTACAAGTTTCTTTTTTCCCATGCTCTTGCTAAATGCTATTATCAAATTGGTATACATTCTCTATTTTGATGGGTAAAAATGTTAATGATTAATTATTTCACATCTGATGAACTATGAATGAGGTAAATTTACATATGTTAAATGCCACAGTTTTCTTTTTCCATTAATTGTCTGTTTCTATAATTAAGTGTAAAGATACACACCCATTATTTGTACACACATATGAAGAGAGACACAGAAAAACATGTATGGAAAGCTATCAATGGCAAGTAGAAATATGAAATCGGAATTTCCATGATATTCATATTTAACTCTTTATCCTTTTATACTCACAATTTTTAGCAGGTCTGCTATATTTCACAATATAAATCTTTAAAAATATCTATCAATACTTAGAAACTATATTGTGTTTACAATAGTCTCATTCTAATTTAGAGAGATAATATACTGTTATAAAATCGTACCAAATATATGTTCACTCATACTCTACTAGTTTCTGGCCTTATTTTGTTGTTTAAAGGTGATATGCTATTTTATTACACTAATACACACAACATAATGGTCTCCAGCCCATCTTTTCCATGTATAGAAAAGAAACGGAGACATCATAGATGGTGATCTGTAATCATAAGCTTCATTTTAGATGGAGGCCTAGGCTCATTATTTACTGAGATCACGTTTCATCAAATTACTGTTATTAATGAAATTCTCATGTTCTTTTCCCTCATCAAAATCTCCAGTTTAAAAAAAATAGCTTGGGGAAACACTATTGGATAAATTAATATAATATCTCCTCTTACAACCACAAAGACTTCATTTCAAAAATCTGCTATTAATTTTTTTAAGTTAACAAAACGTTAAGTAATAAAAAACATTCTAAAGAAAAAGAGTCTAAGACCAAATGGTTTTACACCTGAATTTTACCAGACCCACAAGGAGGGTCGGCACCTATACTGAAGAAATTATTTTATAACCTAGAGAAGGAAGGAATCGTCCCTGACTTACTCTGTGAAACAAGTGTCTTCTTGACACTAAAGCCAGGAAAAGACACAACAAAAAAAGAAAACTAAAGACAAATATTCTGTATGAATATAAATATAAAAATTCTCAATGAAATTCTAGTCAACAAAATTCAGCAGCACACACACACACACACACACACACAAATTATAATAATCCACCAAGACCCAGTGGGCTTCATCCCAGAGATGGAAAGATGGGTTACCATATGCAAATCTATACATGTAATTCACTATATAAATAGAAGCAAAGCAAAGACCACAAGATCCTCTCCACAGATGCAGAGAAACCATCTGACAAAATGATTCTTTTGCCAAAATAGGCATGGACATAACGTAACTCAAAATTATAAAAGCCATATTGCCAAGCCCACAACTAATGTTATATGGAAAAGGGAAAAATTGAAAGCATTCCTGTTTAATCTGTACCTGGACATGGTGGCACACTGTTACCCCTCTGTTCAACATAGTGAACAATCAGACAAGAGAAAGAGTTCAAGGGCAAACAAATAGGAACATAAGATGTCAAACTGTTTCTCTTTGCTAATGATATGATCTTATATCTAAAAACCCCCAAAGATTCTGCCAAAACTCCTAGAATTGATAAATCAGCAGAGTCTTAGGCTACAAAATCAATGTACACAAATCATTAGCATCCCTATACACCAACAGTCAAGCTGGGAATAAAATCTAAGACACAATACCATTTATAATAGAAAATAAAATACCTAGGATATATTTAACTAAGGAGGTAAAAGAACTCTATAAGTCACTAAGAAAGGAAATTGCAGAGGATATAAACAAATAGAAAAAAGAAAATCACACTCATGGATTGGCAGAATCAATTTTCTTAAAATGTCTATACTACCCAAATTGATCTATAGTTTCAATGCAATTTTATTAAAATATCAGTATCATTTTTCTCAGATGTACAAAATAATTCTACACTTCAAATGGAATCAGAAAGTAGTCCATATAGCCAAAGCAACCTTAGCCAAAAAGGAAAGAGCATGGCACATCACTTTATCAGACTTTAAGCTACACTAGCAGGCTACAGGAATCAAGCAGCACGGTGCTAGCACAAAAACAGAGACATAGATGTATGGAGCAGGACAGAAAACCCAGATATAAAACCATTCTCCAATTGCCATGTGACCTTTGACAAAGCAGACAATAATGTACACTGGGGAAAAGAATCCCTATACAATAAATGGTGCTGGGAAAATTGGAGAGCCACTTGCAGAAGATGGGAACAGCATCTGTGCCTCTGTCTCTCCCTACTCACAAAAATTAATTTACAACGAATAATAGACTTCAATCTAAGACATGAACCATAAGAATTCTAGAAGAAAATGTTGGAAATTTTCTTAATGGCATTGGCCTCATCAAAGAATGTATGAAGAAGACCCCAAAGGCACCCCAACAACAACAAAAATTAACAAATAGGACCCCATGAACTTAGAAAGCTTCTGCATGGCCAAGGAAACAATCAATAGAAAGAGTAGGCAGAAATAGAATATTTGTTCTCCTACAGAAGAATCTTTCTTCTCCTACAGAATAGTAGAAAATATTTGCATGCTATTCATCTGATAAAGGGCTGAGAAGAAGAATCTATAAAGAACTCAAGAAAATCAGCAAGAACAAATCAAACAACCCCATAAAAATGTGAGTAAAAAACATGAAAGAGGATTTTCAAAAGAAGATAGACTAATGGTCTATAAACATAGGAAAAAAATGTACAGTCTCTCTAATTGTAAGGGAAATGCAAATCAAAACCACAACGAACTATCACCTAAATCCGGTGAGAATAGCTTTTCTCAAAAAATCTAAAAGCAGCAGATGTTGGTGCCAGTGCAAAGAGAAAGAAACACTTATGTGTAGCCGGGCGTTGTGGCAGGCGCCTGTAGTCCCAGCTACTTGGGAGGCTGAGGCAAGAGAATCGCTTAAGCCCAGGAGTTGGAGGTTGCTGTGAGCTATGTGAGGCCACGGCACTCTACCAAGGGCCATAAAGTGAGACTCTGTCTCTACAAAAAAAAAAAAAAAAAAAAAGAAACACTTACGTGCTCTTGGTGGGACTGCCAACTTCTACGGCCTCTATGGAGGTCAGTTAAAGAACTAGAAGTAGACGTCGCATTCGAACTAGCTGTCCCACTAGTGGGTATTTACCTAAACGGGAGGGGGAGTCATTTTATCAGTAAGCCATGTGTACTATAATGCTTCTAGCAGCATAATTCATAATTACAAAGATGTGGAACTCACCCAAGTTCCCATCAGTACATGATTGCATTAGTAAAATGTATATGTATACCACGGAGTAAAACTCAGCCATAAAGAAAAAAAAATGTTGAACCAATACCGGTCAACTACCTGGCTAGCACTGGAGACCATTTTTCCAAGTGAAGTTTTGCAAGAATGGAAAAACAAATACTGCATGTACTCACTATTGAATTTGGAGCAAGTCAGTCACCACCCATGTGGACATTTGATAGTAAAGCTCAGTGAACAGCAAGGAGGCAAGTGGGGCAGCAGAGGAGGGGTAAATTCACACCGGACAGTTCAATGCACGCTATTGAGATAAGGGGCACCCTGGTAACTTTGACTCAAGCTGTACAAGGGCAATTCACGTAACCAAAATGCATATGGCCCCATAATATTCTGGAATTTAAAAAAATAGTTAACATTTCTGAAATAAATTATCTAAAGTCCATTTCCTTAAGAAAAAAAAAGCAGAAATTCATCTCATATCCATGTTTGTTTTGTGGGTTTACATCCTGTTGAGCTTTGGTAGCTTCATGTTGTGTTTTTGGTGGTTGGACCACTGAAGACGCCAGGCATCTTCAACACCGTCTCAGAGAACACCGCTGACTGATGTTAGGGAACCGGAGGCAGCGAATCTGTGCAGGAATTCATGGTGCCAGTGTGGAGAACAGCCCGTGATCACCTCTCGCAGGGCCATGCACAGACCTGCCTCTCTGTGAGTGCTGAAGAACATAGCTCTGGACCCCCATTTTGCTCCCGATGGGCTGTTATGTGCAACGCCTCAAGCAGCAACACCAGGGCAGCCACAGCCAGGGCAGCATCAGCGTTTCTCTTCCCAAATGTACGCCAACCGTAGACCCAGTGAAAAAAGCATAGACACGAGGTAAGTAAATTTCACATCCCTTTTAGCAACTCACTTTCCACTAATCACAGTTCTCATGTTTTTGTCTTTCAAGTGTTCAGAGACAATAAATTAGGCTCTTTCTAAATTCCAGCATAAAAATACATAGTTCACCACTATAGTGATTTCTATATTATTTTCAATTCACTATGTGCATTCTTATTATCTTCCATACATATGATAGGGTTATTAACTATTATGTCATAAACAGTAGTACCTAAAGATATAGTGACTGCAAGATGAATGATCAGTCTTGTTTTTTATTTTAAACAATTCCCCTACACTGAATTAAAGTAACAAAAGTAGAACTTACGCATTATAAAAGTAGGGAAGATATCAGTGCCCTTCAGTCTTGAGAGGATTTCTAAAATTATTCAATGATATTTTCCTTCCAAATGGCTGAATTGGTAAACTAGACATTGAGTTTCCTTTCTGACTTTTAGTCATTTTCCAGTTTTCCAAGAATAATTTAAAAATAGCAGCATATGGCTTTACAATACATTTGGTCTCATTTTGCAAAAACCCTGGAGTCTCTGTCATCTGCAGAGCGGGTGTTTCTTTGAATCATCTTTCACCATATCTTCCCCTGATGTGGTCTAGTTCGTCAAACTTCCAGTGTGTATATAATCCTCCTCTTCTCTGATTTCTGAGTATCTAAATATATTAATATCTAATCTTAATATGTGGAATGAGTCATGTAATGTTTGAGCCACAGTTTAGCTGTAGACAGGAGTGTTTCTGGGAGCAGAAAAAGAATGAATTAAATGATAGTATACCTTACGGTCTCTCTTCTGTTTCTGATGTTGCTGTGGAACTTTCTCATTATTTTAAAATAGCAACACATCAATTCACTGAAGGAGTAGTACAATGGCATTTATATGCAGTGGCATATAAAGATATATATTCTCTAATTTACATTTGCTTAATTATTTATGTTACCAGTGGTGAACAACTTTAAATTTGTAATGCTAAGAGGAATTACAGATTTTCTACAAAGAGGTATATTAAAAAGACAAGGAAATGAAGGACATAACTCTTGATAAAGAAGTTATAGGCAAAAAAATGATATTAGCAAGTAGCTACAGGAAAGCCAAAAGATCACAGAAATTGATCTTTTTGTTAGATTTTCAAAGTGACATAGTATATACTTGTTAGGTTTAATCCTGTTTTCTTATTTATTTTTTGGATGCTACCCCCTACTGCAGTTGTCAGGCATAGTAAAATCTCAGTGGTAAATAATAAATGCCCCATGTCCAGACAGAAATCTCTCACTAAGTAAATAAAAAAAGACAGCCACCGAAAACGTATCTGATCAGAGTTCCTCCAAAGCCACTGCTGTTTGCTTTCATTTCTTCATTCTTACCTTCTCACGCCCTTTCTTTACCTAAGGGATAAAAGTTAGCCCACCATGCCTAGAGGTGAGGGGAAAACACAGCCACTGTCCCTCTGAACCAATTATTATATGTTTTTCTGTGTTTCTGTCAGGCTGGAAGCAGAGAAAGAAATGAACTTACTGAATTTTTAATGGTGCATTTGTTTATGTTTAATTTGCTTCTAAGACCTTTCTCTCCATATTCCTAAACACTGCCATGACTAGCAGAAACAATTTTTTTTTTCTTTTCATGCTTTTATTTTTCATTATAGGAGAAAAACCCACTGATGAATTTTCCAGGAAGATCTATTTCCTCCCTTACACCTTTGGGAAATTACAGCTTAATTTTGAACACTTGAGTAATAGGTGAAGCTCATTTTTAAAGCAAAATTAAATATTGCCCTCAGAACTCTGCCATATCCTTTTGTTTTAATGATTCACATTCATACTCAAAGGGCACATCTACATATAAACAAATAACCTCCCTCACTCATGGAGAGCCCCAGAAAGGAATGGTCCTGTGCATGATGTGAACTAGGGGATCAGGGCTTAGCTCCTGCACAGGGATAAGAAAATCATATGAACTTTGGAGACTGGAGCTCCTCATTCATTTATAAGAGCAGCAATTCCATGTCTAGAGTACAGCTCATTGAGAGAAGGGTCATTCTGGCCTTTGCGCCGAATCCTCAGATCCTTGCTGTGGAAAGTCAGAGACTGACAAATTCTCTGGCTTTTACCACCCTGTTACTTTTAAAAGAAGACTCTGTTGTACTAAGATCCAAGAGAAAAACTTGGACTTGACTCTATTTGCCTAAGATCCAACAGAAAAACTCTTGATAAGTTTACAAAATAGAATCAGAAAATAACACAGAATTAGCAGCTAGGTAAGGCAATTGGCTGCTGCACCTGATGGTGTGGTTGTCTGGGAAAATTTACTTGTGTTCAGCATCAGTGTTCTGTAGGAATTTGATATTTCAGTTTACATGCCTAAGTCTAACAGGAGCATGGGATATGGATCAACTGTATGCTTAGGTAGACGTGCTTGATAAACGTAAAAAATAACCCCGATAAGACTGTACAGCACACCAAGAAACTCTCCAGGTTTGCTGGACATCCAGAGGTCCAAAGTGATGCAGGAAAGGAAAACAGTATTTCCCTGCAGACATGAAAAACTGTAGCACTTGTAACTTTTAAAATTGCTTGTTTTCCTCATGTGTTTCTAATCCTTCTTATATTCCAAGGTTTTCACTATTTGCAAAGCTTTAAATTTTTGTACCTCTAGTAAAATTTTCACATGGACCTCCACTTTTCTGAAAGTAAAATATTCCTTTGATTTTTTAAATGTAGATACAGATACATGCAGCTCTATAAACACCATGATATTTCTGGCATGTTTGTTTCTCTTTGTAATTTTTAGTTTTCATCGTGTACATTAAATATATTCTGCAGGAGCCTTTCAAACCAGTGAATAAAAGAGCTATTCAATGAATTGTTGAGGCCAGGAAAAATATATTATATCACAACAGAGTAAATTACAAGTGAATAGACTATCTAAAAATTAACATTGAAAGAAAACTAGATGGAAAAATATGTGGATGTTTCTGTGCCCAAGAATTGGGCAAAGTCTAAGCATATCAAGAATCAAAGAAATGAAAATAAGTTTGATAAATTTATTATATAAAAACTGAAGACAATTCTATGCAAATATGTACACTGTCAATAAGATAAATAAAAATATAATGGACAAACAAAAAAGTTATAGTTCTGACTGCTAACCCTTAGTCCACTAACAACCTTAAGTAACAGCGAGAAAACGGTTAAGAATCTAATAGAAAAACGGGCGAGGACCACGGACAAGCAGTTAATAGACAAGATTATTAATGCCCTATGAACAAAAATACAATCAAAACTGCTTATAATTAAATAAACACAAATTGAAATAACAATAAAATAGTTTTCTGCATCTGAATGGCAGTGATTAAAGTTTGCTAATGAGTCATGTTGGCCACAGTTGCAAAAGTAACCATCACACCCCCAGAATGCACCTGTATATAAACTAGTGTAATTTACACCTGCTGAAACTCATGGACTCAGTAGTTCTACTTCTGTAAGTTTATCTAAACTTATGACAGTACAAAATATAGGATTGTACTTAAAAAGATTTTCACTGGAAAACTACAACATTTATGTGTACAAAGAGTGTGTTTTAATAATAAATCTCACTATGTTACGAGTATCATATAGTCAAACTATAAAACTAAGTTCTGTGCAACCCCTGAAAAATGTGAGGAGGATCTCTTCACTCCAATCTCGAAAGGGATGCAAAACGTATTGCTTAACAACGAGAGCAAATTGTGGGAAAAATTAAAAATTGAGAAAGACAGTATCATTTTGTTAAGATATGGACTCTGAGGCCAGATGTGGTGCTCACACCTTTAACCTTAGCACTCCGGGAGGCTGAGGCAGGTGGATTGCTTGAACTCAAGAGTTCAAGACCAGCCTTAGCAAGAGTGAGACCTTGTCTCTATTCTAAATAGAAAAATTAGCCAGACGTTGTCTGTGTGGTGCCTGTAGTCCCAGCTACTCAGAAGGCTGAAGCTAGATGAATTCATGAACCTAAGAGTTTGAGGTTGCTGTTAATTTTTATGCCACAGCACTCTACCCAATAGAGAGAGACAATGTCTCGATAAATAAATGATAAATAAAAGAACATGGGCTCTGAAGTCAGAATATGTGATTTGAAAGTAAGTTCTGTCATGTGATGTAAAATACATTCAGCAAGTTTCTGACTCTTGGGACTCAAGATTATTTCCTTAGATGTTGTAATGGGAATAACACTACCTCAAAGGGTTTTTGAAAAAATAAATGGAAACAAATGTGTAAAATGCTTATCTCATTGCCTAGGCCTACTCAATAAATGTTAGATGATATTACTAGAATCACATTTATAACATGTTTGTGTGAACTATATTTAAAATATACCCAAAATATGCCAATAATGATTGTTCCTAAGAAGTAATGCGAGGGGTGGAGAAGGAGTAGAGATGAAGAGACTATGAAAGATTTTGCCTATTTCTATATTCTGTAAAATTTCCAAAATGAGCATGTGGTTCCTCAATACTAAATATAAATATTTTCACTTTAAATCCTTATTACCCAGAAAATATTAATTTAGGACCTAATATGGACAAGGAGGCTTTCTGAACAATGTACAGCATAAAAACTAAAATACATCTCATAAAATGTTCTTACAATCTAAACTTGCTTAAAATATTTAATTAAAAAAATGAGTGTAGGAAGGTAAAACAGGCTTATTTATTCTCAGGTGACCGTCATTTATGATCAAGACAATCATGTGCAGTAAACACAAAATATTTCAGAATTTCTTACTGTGGTTCTTTCAGGTTCAAAGATCCCCAAACTGTTCTTTTCCCATGTGAGACATTAGCACCCAACTCTTCCATTCTCTAAATCAAAGTTTCTCAGCAATCATCTCAGCTTTTAAATTCCAAGACAATTTCTCTTTTATCTAAGAAGTATTTGTATTGAAAAAGTCCCAAAAGTCACTTAATCCGCTCAGTAATTCAATAAAACTCTGATTTGTTTTCTAGCTTCTTATAGATACAGATATTAAGATGTGAATATAGCTAAGTATTTGAAACTCTGAGGGAATTTTGCAAGGACAGTTAAGAAATTCAGTGGCTCTGCTACGGAATGTTGATTAGAGTAACATGAGTCAGCCATGAGCTTTCCCCAAGGTCATTCCTATCAAAATTGATTAGTCAATTTCAAGTCCTTGCCCCAAGATCTTGGTGTCTACCCATTCTCCAATCAAGAGAACCAGAGTGCCTTGGAGAAATGGCTTATCCCAGGACTGAAGCAGGAGATATATGAGATTAGCTTGCAGTAGCTTATATTTACAGAAAATAAGGAAGTTATTAAAACATACACACACAAAAACATAGCACAGTAATTAAGGGAAATATCAACAGTGATAAACCATGCTGATAGTAATGAACCTTTAATGATAGATAATGAAAAAAATCACGTTCCAAATTGACAGCCCTAAGATTAAGCAATTAGAAAAACCTAAGAAATAGCCGGGCGTTGTGGCGGGCGCCTGTAGTCCCAGCTACTCAGGAGGCTGAGGCAAGAGAATCGCTTAAGCCCAGAGTTGGAGGTTGCTGTGAGCTGTGTGAGGCCACGGCACTCTACCGAGGGCCATAAAGTGAGACTCTGTCTCTACAAAAAAAAAAAAAAAGAAAAACCTAAGAAAAATAACACTTTTCTATACTATTTTAAACCAAGATACTTGCCAATATTTTAAATAAAAAAATCTAGAATAACTTTTTAAGAGTTTAGCAAAAGAGGGAATTCTAAAGTACAAAAGACAAACTATGTATGATAAAATGATATTGTTCTATTATAATTGTTCTTAATATAAGCAAAAATTTTCCATGGATTGCTGAAAAAGAACATTCCATTTTTATTGACCCTTTTCCCATGAGTTCCCCCACCATCACATCATTCCTTACTTAAAGTAATAAATTAAATTTCAGTTGGAATCTCAAATGCCCTTCGAGTCCCTTTTGCTTCAGTTCCTTTGCATCTCCTAAGGCTCTCTCTGAGCTTTCTCACCAAATGGTGCTGCTTTGTTGATTTCATTCCTATAAAATTATTGGGGCAAGAATTATTTTGTAAACCAAAATGTCATCAAATTCCCATGAACACTTTTTGATGGGAATTGCAGAAAGAGAAAAATCCCTGGTCTATAACTTAGTGATTGTACACACTAAAAACGTGATTCACCTCCTGTAATTTCTCAGCCCTTAAGTATGGCCACAATATCCTCAAGCCAATGATACTTCAGATGTATGAGACCTAAACAAGATTGAAATTTTAAAGATTACAAATGGCGTAACTATGCCCTCACACAAACTACCCAAATACCAAATAATGAAAGTATATTATTAAAGGATTGTAGTCCATTGTACCTACATTCCTCAAGAGAGGACTTGTTATTATACGGTTAATAAGCAAAATTTCAGTTTATTGCCTATTTTTGCAAATAAAGTCCTTTTGGAACATAGCTATCACCATTCACTTATGTATTTTCCATGGCTGTGTTAGCACTGCCGTGGCAGAATTGACTATTCATGATAGAAACTTATCTGGAAAAAAAAAAAATAGTAACTGTCTGGCCCTTTAAAGAAAAAAGTTTGTTGACCTTAATTTACATTATGATGTTAGAAAAAATAGAAAGCATATCCCTTTGAATGCTAATTATTATTTCTACTAGCACATTGTAACTTAGAGGATGTCTTGGTTACTGAATATTTTAGACACTTGATTGTTAACTTGTCCACATTAACTATTATATTATGTCAATAAATTTGTTCTGTAAGGCCTCACCTCAGTCAAATGCAATAAAGATTGCCTTCTTTAACTCCCTTACACTTAGCCTCATTATTTGTTTATAAAGATGTGGATAAGCTTTCGAGATAATAATTCAGAAGCATAAATATTTTAGGTTATTATGACCAAAAATTTCCACAACTGATGAAAGATATCAAACCATAGATTCAAAATAGATTTTAATCTCTTAGATAAATACAAAGGCTGGTGATATTTTGTCATTTTTAAAATGTATGTAAAACTTAAAAGCAGAAAATTGTACAATAAAATTGTAAGAAGTAAGTGCAGTTAAATTGTTCTAAGTTTTGTTAACTTAAGTAAATACTAGAAATATGATTAATGTGTGACATTAATTTATCAATTATTAAAATTGAATATCCATCATAACTGTTAAAATCAATGCTTAATAAATTTTAAAAGATATAATACATTTTGAAAGCATTCAGTTAGTCCAAGGAAGGCAAATAAGCAAAACAAACAAACAAGAAACACGAAACATATGTGATTAAGAGGTAAATAAAATAATTGATAAAATCTCAAATGTATTAATAAGTACAAATAAATATAAATGGAATAATTATTACAATTAAAATATATTCAGACTAGAGTCAAAACAAAACATTAGTGATCATATGCTCTTTATTTTTTATGTTGGATCAATAGAAAAGTAGTATGATTAGGTTATATTGTTTGCATTTGTAAGGTAAAGTTGTAGTTGAGTCCCTCATCCAGAAAGTGTGCCATATACTCTCACACTTTGGCTATTAAGTGGGAGCTTACTGAACCCCCTCCACTCCTTTACCCATCTCATACATTCTTTTAAAGGGACACATTAAACACAAGCATTCAGAAAGGCTGAAAACAAAACTATAGAAAATGATAAACAATGCAAACTCTAATTGAAATAATACAGAAATCAACAGAATGAAAAGGGTACATAACCACATTCACAATCGTAATATGAAATTGAATACTCCTCCATTTCAGTAACTTCCATAATAACTAGTAATGTATTATTGAGCTTTCCCCAAAGTCATTCCTGGGGAAAATAAAGTTAAGATAAAGAAGATCAACAAAAATGAACCAATTGATATAGAAATTTCTATTGACACAAAATTTGCTTATTTTTAGTTCATATATAATATTCACTACATTTAGTAGAAAATATAAAAAAATAAACACATATTTTATAAGGAATAACAGGCAAATATCAAGGATTCACTATTGGAAAAATAAAATGTGTCTGGGGAAAAACAAGATGGCTGACCCCAGGGACACCGCTGCAAGATCATATCAAACAGAAGAAAAATGTTAGAAAAAATAGAAAGTATATCCCTTAGAGATTGAATGCTAATTATGACTTCGACTAGCACCTTGCAACTTAGAGGACTGATGAAAAAGAAAGCACACAAACAAACAAAAATCATAGCTTGGCTGTAATTCCAAGAGAAAATTGCTGGAACTTATGAGAGATTCCATAGAAAGAAGTTACATAGCAGAAGAGATAGAGATAAGAAGAGAAAGAGGAGATAAGATATGAATTTCCAATAAATATAATAAAAGATAATCTTATGAGTTATTTTGAAAATATATTAAAATTTAAACATGACACCATTACACACTAACCATAATTTCTACAATTAAAAGAAAACAAAACAAAAATTCGAACACATATAATTTAACTAAAAATCGTATACCATACCAAGAAACATGAAAAACATAACCTGAACAAAGAGAATCAATAGCTACTGACACTGAGTTTAAAGAAATGTAAAAATTATCTGTCATAGCCTTTGAAACAGCCGTCATGAAAAGACTTGAACCAGCAATTCCAAGCACTCTTAAAACTACAGCAAACAAAAAGCCTTAGCAAAGAAGATATAGAGATATGTAATTATACATATAGAAGACATGCACATGAAGAAAAACTAAATGGAAATCTTATAATGTTTTAATAAAATACAATAACCAAAATTAAAAACACAACAGGACAGTAGAGTGGAAGGAATCAATTAACATGAAGATAGAGCATAAGAAATAAAGAAAGAAAACTTCTATACTTTACTCAAACTGATAAATCTTACCATTAGTTGAATGTGATGAATTATGTTTACATAAGTAATGCCTATTGTACGTTATTAAAAAAGCTACTAAGAAAGACATGAATCCAATAGCATTGTAATGATAAATAAAAATGTTCCAGTAATCCACAGAAGTCAAGAAAAATGGAGGAGATAAAAAAATATGAAGAACAAACATAAAGTGTTTAAAAATACAAAGTTATAGACTTGCGCCCCAGCATAAAAATAATAGCCCTAAGAAAAGCAAACAGATTAAAATAAATATTAGCAGAATGAATTCACAACATGACCGCATCTTTGTTGTCTTTAAGAAATGAACTTCAAATATAACAATATAGCTGGTTCCAAGTACAAAAATAGAAAAAAAATCATATCATACAAACATTATTCAAAATTACAAAGGCAAATGTGTGTTACTATCACATATGCTTGACTTCTAAGCACGGAACATTGTCAAAGATGGGGAAGAACAGTAGGTAAAGACAAAGGGTCGAGCCATCGAGTCGAGGTAGTCATCAAATTATGTAGGAATCAAACAACGAAAATGTTTCAAACTATGTGAAACAAAAAGTGATACAACTGAAAGGAAAAATAGACAAATCCACAATCATAGAGAACTTGTATACTCTCTTTTAAGTAACAGAATAGTTAGCAAGAAAATCAGCAAAGAGGTGGAAGAATTTAAAACTCCTTCAACCAACAGGACTTTAATTAACATTTATAGAGTATACCACCTCATGTCAGTATAAAACAGTGTTTTTAAGCATACAAAAAACATACACCAAGATAGACAATATCCTGGGCCATAAACCAAAGGTCAGAAAATTTAAAAGAATTGAAATATTACACAGTATATACGGAAAGGCAAAGAAGTATAAAAGCTAAACTTTGAGAAGAAAGAATAAATTCGATTAAATCGTTGTATGCTAACTCAAGACCTTTATTTAGCAACAATAATCAAGTTTGTTTGGTACAGATAGAAGGAGTGGACACACAAATCAATTGAACAGAATAAAAAACTTCAGAAATGGACTTAAATAAATATGCCCAACTGATTTTTGACAAACATGTAAAAGCAACTCAACAGAAAGAGAGAAAAGAACCCTCTTAGCAAATGATGGTGCAGGAATTAAGGAGGGCAAGAGAGAGAGAGAGAGAGACAGGTCTCCCATAAGTCCTCAAGTCTCATAAATTATACAATTTAATTCAAAATGGATCAAAGTCATAAATGTAACATGTAAAATTGTAAGACTTTTTAGACAGTCTTCAAGATCTGGAGGTAGGAAGATAAATACTAAAATTTGACATTCAAAGTACAATAAGAATAATCCACGGAAGAAAAATTTGATAATGTATTTCATAAAAATTAAATACTTTGAAAAAGATCTCGTTAAGAGGATAGAAAGCCAAATCTAGAAGAAAATATTTGCAAACCACATATCTGACAAAGGACTAGGATCTAGAATAGATAAAGAACTCACAAAGTTAACAGTGAGGAAAACCAAACATTCAAATTAATCAATGCACAAGAGATGAGGACAGATATTACTGTGAAGAAGATGCACCACTAACATTATTTGGTATACAGATGTGAAAAGTAGGTTACCATCTGCAGCTGTTATTAAGATGCAAACTAAAATTATGCAGTGATACTACGTCACCTCTATCAGAAGGATGAAAATTAAAACTGAAAAACAACACAATACCAAGTAAAGGATCTGAAAAAAATTGAATTACAAAAAAATTTTTAAAAAGAAAAAATTGAATTACTCATACATTGCAGATGGTAATGCAAAATGATATAGTCACCCTGGAAAATGGTTAAGTGATTTCTTTTAAAAAATAAACAGTTAACCACCATACCACCCAGCAATTGCATTCTTGGGCATTTACCTGAGATAAATAAAAAGTCACACAAAAATTTATACATAAATGTCTCTAGAAACATTATTTGTAATATTACCATTTAGGAAAAAAATAGCTAAATGTTACATGGGCTATCTCTGTACTATTCTCATAACTGTATGTGAATATATGATTATCTTAAAGTATAAAGTTTAAAGATTTATTCTTCCCTTTGCATATCATGTGGAATTATGTCAGAGCTCAGAATTTATATTCTTATTGCTAAATAAATGTTGTGATTCAACTGAAGTGTTTTGTTCCTTTTGAATTCTCATAGTATCGTGTTGCAATAATTTAGAAAATTTCTGGACTAGATTTTGCTTTAAAAATGGCCTATTATTTGTTTTCCCATGCAATAGTTGCTGGTGAAGAGAATAAAATTATTTTGTTAATTAGGAATAAATTTAAAGAGTGAGATAGTTTATGTTTTAAAATATGTAACTCTCACTGCTATTTGCATATGCATTTTAGTTTAAAAATACTTTTATTATAGACTAAAGAGTTTATTACCAGTTAGGTGTTACCTGAGTCTCATATGCAGAGAACATACATTTACTTTTAAAGCAGATAAAATAAAAATAGACAACAGAGAGCTTTATGTCCTTGAAATTTCTGAGAGTATAAAGAACACATATTTAGCTCAGTGGTTAGGGCAGTGGCCACATGGTCCAGTGCTGGTGGGTTTGAACCCAGCCGGGTCCTGCTAAACAAAAAAACAAACAAACAAAAAAAAAAATAGGCAGATGTTGTGGAGGGCACCTAAGTCCCAGCTACTTGGGAAGTTGAGCAAGAGAATCACCTGAGCCCAAGCGTTTGAGGTTGCTGTGAGCTATGATGCTACAGCACTCTACCGAGTGTGACATAGTGAGACTCTGTCTCAATAAAAAAAAAAAAAAAGAATACACATTGATAAGACCCAAAAGTACATTAAAATGGCATCACAGCATTTCACACTTATGAAGTATAATTCTAATATAAATAAATATATATAATATCCTGATACAGTTAAAGTCAACAGCACTAAAGAAATGTGAAAAAATTACTCCACAGTTTCTGATGATCAAGTACCTAGATCCTATGGCTTGTTCTGAGCAGCCTGAAGAATTTATCAGAGCTTTCTTTGGAAATTTACTGAAAGAAAAAAGTATTCATTCAGATAAAACAGTGCAGTGAGGAAGTATACTATTCAAAATTTTACCTCTTCCAAAACAAGGGGCAAAAGAGCTATAATAGTGAAAGATATTGGGCTTGTCAGTTTGAAAACAATGGTTCAAGTGTCATACAGGTATTAAGCATTAATAACTGCCTGACATTTTCTACAAAGATCAACAAAAGTCCCCGTGTTCTTTTTGCTAATCCTGACCTTGCCATACTAAGAACCATGTTTATCCACAATCTGATAGAGTTAAAGAATCAATTTCTAAATACTCAAGAATGATGTCATCATAGCATAGGATTAATGGAAAGATTAATGAAACCATGACACGTCAAAACTGATTCTATAGTTTTTACTTTACCTACGATTCTCTCAAAACTGATGTATCAAGGATAATCCATGTCAGATTAGACTCACTGCCGTAAGAAAATGTAGCATCTCACAGGCATTAATGACGAAGCCAATCCTATGAATCAACAGAAGCCGCCCCTCTCCCAAACTCCTCAGTACCTTGGAACAAAATGGCTGAGATCTCAAACATTTCAGTATGCTCTTCAGTGTTATTGGATTATCTCTGATGGATAAGAGTATTCTGATTGCATTTACTATTAGAAAAAGTTACCAAGCTCCTAACCCACACATCTCTCCTTTAAGAACCTCAATCATAGGGTAAGAGGCTCTCAGAATTGATGATCCAGGCTCAGAATCAGGACAGAAGTATTTGCAGGCAGTGGATGATGATGGTTCAGTGTGTTGCTCAAACCGGAAGTCCTTTCTACAAGCCACTCCGGAAACAGTAGAAACGTAGTGGGCACAATCCACAGCTCGGGATGTTTGCACAAACTGAATGGTTATAACACAAGAACCCCAATCTATCGTGCTGCAATTCCTTGTTTTTCACAGAGCACCCCATGGGCTAGAAAGCTGGGTTCTTAGTTAACCCGCTAAATCAAATTTTGCATTTTAAAATTACTCCATCTAATTTTTATGTAGAGTTTGAAAAGCTTTAGATGCAAATTATAGATGAATGTAAATACGAAAAATAAACTTCTTTTTCTAAAACTCTTTCCCCTTGAAACCTTCAGAAGTATTGTTAACACAATATGTTAAAAAAAAAAAGGAAAAATAAAGTCTGAGAGGCCACTTACGATCAACAGTTGCGACAGGTGTAAAGCACAGAAGCAAAAGCACCAGAATATGCCGTCGGCCTGACAACTGAGCACAAACCCAGTTTTCCCTGAGAAGTAATAACAGCACCAACAACTCTGCCTGGAATCAAATCCACATATTCATGCACATTAGAGTGGACGGGAAAGATCTCAAGACCCAATGACACGTGGCCGTAAGATACCAGGACATGTATTTATATGCTGAATGTTTTCCCTTTATTCATCCAATTCCATCTTTTTTACACAATTTCAAACATAGATTCCATTACATACTTGACTCTAGAGTTAGATATTTCATATCCAACTTGAATATACATGTAAAAATTAATATGCTTAAAACAGGAAACTGAGTTCCTCATTCTAAATCTGGTTCTTTTTCCTTCTTTCTCACCTGGATAAAAAAGAGCTATCATCACAGGATAATTTCAAGACAAAATTTAAAGAGTCCCTTTTCTTTCCTTTGTAGCCCATATCCCATCTGCAGTGAGCCATACCATTCCTATTTTACAATATATGCTGAATCCAATCTATCTTCACCACTTTCACCAATGTGATCTCAACTCAGCTCCTGTAGACGGCAATAGGCTCTGTACTGTTGATCATGTTCAGATTTTTGTTTGTTGTTTTTTTGTTTTCTCTGATTTAACTAAATTAAATTAGATCATCCCTACTCAAAAAGTTCCAGTGACTTCTGTCACAATTAAAAGACAGTGTGAACTTCTCTATGACGACGCATCAGTTGGTCCTGCCCATGTTTCCTGCTCCATTACCTACAGTCACCCCCTCTCTCGCAAGCCCAGCCCCCACTTCCACTGAACTTCTTTCTAATGCTTCATTTCACAATTTTTTTTCTTCGTATTAGAATATTTCTAATTTGCTGTTGACTTTCCTGAAATATATTATCCTAGATGCTGATTCTTCAAGGAGGTCTTCTTTAATCACTCTGTCCAAAATAGCCTCAGTTATTTCCTAATTTCTTTCTAATTAATTTCCATTTCTCTTCCTGTTTATTTCTATTCACAGCACTCCTCAAAATCTCATACGATGTACTTTTTTTTCTTTCTTTCTTTTTTTTTTTTTACTAAATGTGAGTTCCAAGAAAAGCAAGAACTTTACCTTTCTTATCAATGACATTCCATTCCAGAACACAGGACCATTAATAGATAATTAATTTTTTATGGAAGGAAATATGAAGAGAAATACAAAAGGGTTCTTAAAAGAGTAACTGAGAGAAATTTTTAAAAGACAGGGAAACTTTTATTTCATTACAGGCCGATGAAGTGATTCAACAAGTAAGATATGTCTTAAACTGAATGTGGAGAATGATTGCTAGAAAAATTACTGAGAAATTCTAATAATTTACAATTCATATTTATAGAAAAAAGCAAAAAAATCTGTACCTACATGATATGTGGTGTATTTCATTCCTTGATTACTTGATTGATTCATTAACAGAATATCGACTATGCTAATCCAAGTATCCAGCCAGGACCATGAATCACAAATGGGAAAAGAAAAGTCATGTAAGTCGCAGGTCTCCGTAAGCAGAGAACAGATGGTTTTCTCATCTGATGTTGGACAAAATTCACCAATGTCATATTTTTAATTTTTGCATTTTTCCATTATTTTGTTGTTTGTCTCCCATGGGATATGTTCAAGAATCCCTCCCTCCACTCCAAACCTCTACTGAAGGAATCACGACTCTGTCCCATTTACTTCATGATGGCTCAGCATTTATCTCAACTGTGTTTATTCAAAGCCTAGACAGGCATTTTCTATAATATCTTTCACTTGATCACCTTTAACAAAAGATTAATTTTGGAAGAACTTTTAAAATACTTAGCAGCTATGACCTGTGGGTTTGGAAAAGACTTTTAACATGAACAATCATCTTTTTCCTACATTTTCTTTTTATTCAAACACATCTGTTCTCACAATTTCTTTCTTTTTTTTTTTTTTAAATCATAGCTGTGTACATTAATGCAATTATAGGGTAAATGTGCTGGTTTTATACACAATTTGAAATACTTTCATCAAACTGGTTAACATAGCCTTCACCACATTTTCTTATTGTGTTAAGATATTTATATTCTACCCTTAGTAGATCTAACCCTTATAAAATGCACTGTAGGTGAGGACCCACCAATTACTCTCCCTCCACCCATCTCTCCCTCCCCTCCCCTCGCTCTCCTCTTTCCCCTTCATCTTGGGCTATAGTTGGGTTATAGCTTTCATATGGAAGTGTGGGTGCTTATGAATTATTTTCATAGTAGGGCTGAGTACATTGGGTACTTTTTCTTCCATTCTTGAGATACTTAGCTAAGAAGAATATTTTCCACCTCCATCCATGTAAACATGAAAGAGGTAAAGTCTCCACCTTTTTAAGGCTGCATAATATTCCATGGTATACATATACCACAATTTATTAATCCGTTCATGGGTCGATGGGCATTTAGGCTTCTTCCATGATTTAGCAATTATGAATTGGGCTGCAATAAACATTCTGGTACAAATATCTTTGTTATAAAGTGATTTTTGGTCCTCTGGATATGTACCTAATAGAGGAATTGAAGGATTGAATGGCAGATCTATTTTTATATCCCTAACTGATCTCCAAACATCTTTCCAAAAGGAACATATTAGTTTACATTCCCACCAGCAGTGCAGAAGTGATCCCTTTTCTATTGGACTTCAAAATTTTTTATGGTAACTTAAGACTTTCTTAACGCTTTCCAAATAAAGTAGTGATATTTAATATGTGTTTGAAATGACATGAAAATCATGGTGTCATGTGGTTGTATATCCTGGGACTTTGATGAAAGACTCCCGTCTCAGCTTTGTATCCCCCAGAGTACTCAACTCAAAAGGACATAACATATGTCTAAGGATTGAACGATCCTTTGCTATCTTATAGTATACTTAATACTTATGTGGACTCTAAATACAGAGCATATTGACATGGTTTTATATTTGCCTTCAACATCAAATAATTGCCTCTCTAGTGTTATTGATCATTACACAGAAAACTGAGTCACCATAAATTTTCTACTAAAAACCATCAAACATACCCTACTACAAATACTAACAATCATATGAAAATTGTATAACTTTTAAGTATAAATCTAAGATAAAATAATAAAACGAAATTTCAAATACCAATTCTATGTGACTATATGAAAATGTACTGCATGAACACATCTCGTGTAGAATCACTAGCATTTCTTATTGTTGAGTGATTGATAGAATATGTTAGCTGTGGTATCTGGAGCCTTATAGTCTGAAGGCCATATACACTCCCTACTAAATCAAATAAAGGAAAAAAGCCCTCAATTTTTAGTGATTATTGCAGTCTAAACTGGAAAAAAATGAGAAGGAAAACCATCATCAGATAACATCCCACATGTTAGATGGCTGTTATCAAAAAGACAAAAAATGACAAGTGTTGGTAAGGATGTGAAGAAAAGTGAGCTCTTATGCACTGTTAGTGAAAATCTAAATTAATGCACTCATTATGTATGGGGGTTTTTGTATGAGTAAAGAGGTCCCTAAAGAGTTGAAAATATAATGACCATGTGATGTAGCAATCCTTCTTCTGGATGCATATCCAAAGAAATGAAGGCAATTTATTGAAGGGGAATTTGCACTAACATGCCCATGACGTCATTGCTCACAATAACCAGGATGTTGCAAACTCAACCCAAGTTCATGGTTGAATAAAGAAAATGTGGGATATATACATATGTGCATATATATATGTGTGTGTGTATATACAATGGAATACTATTCATCTGTTAAAAAGAAATAAATCCTGTCATTTGCAGCAATATGGATGAACCTGGAAGACATTATGCTAAAGAGAAATAAGGCAGACACAGAAAGAAAAATATTATATAACCTCACTTCAATGTAAAATTTTTAAAATTTGTACACATAGAAACAAAGGGTAGAATGATACTTTCCAGGGATTTGATGTGGGGGAGTGATGAGGAGATGTTGGTTAAAGGGCACAAAATGTCAGTTAGGTTGAATAAGTTCGGAGATAAACTGTAAACCCCATGACTGCAGTTAATAAGAATGTCTTTTATCTAAAAGAGCAGATCTCAAATATCCTCACCACAACAGTAAGTATATGAGGTGACGATGTGTTTGCTTTATTTAATCATTTCACATTTCATACATATGTATGTGTTATCAAAACATCACATTTTACACTGTAACTTCACACAGTCTGTATTGTCCCTTTTACTGTAATACAGCTTGGGGGAATTAGAAGGAAGGAGTACTTTTCTTAGTATAATTATTGGGCTTCGGCGTCCCCGTGGGTTTTCCACGGCATTACACAGTTAATTGGGCGAACTCTTCTCTGTGTGTCAGGTATTGACTGGAAATGAGAATAATCATGGTTAGAATCGCTGGGGTTTTGAATGAGTGTGCCTTTGGATATATGAGACTATAAATTCTTCCAGGAAGCAACATATAGGTGTATTTGTGTGTGTGTGCAATTATATTGTATATATTACAATACACACACATACACACACACACATATATACATGCATGTATATACATTTGATGAAAATTCAGTAGGAAACAACCAGGTGTCATGACCTACACTCGAGAGAAGTAAAGAAAGATTCTTAACATAAATGTTCTGCAGGAGTTTCACCAAAACAACATCAGCCAATTCCCAAGAGTTACCAACGTAATTCCAGCAATGATTGTATTTCCTGAACTGCACTTTCCACCTGAATAGAGTGTTCAGCTCAGCACATCCAAATCAGCCAGGTCAAGTCACATTTGTGCATTCTTTGGAATGATTCTGCACTTCCATTAAGGTTTTAGTCTTTTTTCCTCCCTCCGTGGAAGAACTAGTGTGAGCCTTTACCAGGAAATCGGTTTTTTCAGCTGCTTTCTTTTCATGTACAGTAATATTGTGTAATAAAATACAATAATCTTGCAGATAAATAATGCTAAAACACCGTTTATGGTAAAAAAACAATTGGCAATTGAAAAAGGTTTTTCGAAAGTCAAACTAAGAACATTGTTCAAAAGCCAATGATTTTGATTGAAGTGGAATTGTTTTTTCAAGCATCATTTATCTAATTAATCTGAAATAAATTTTCTAGTCAAAAGGTTTATTTTCTGAACTAGTGAGAGCCTGGTTGTTGGTTTAACCTGTGTCGTATACTCATATTGTCATGTTGCCTTCCTTTTTTTTTTTTTTAAGTTGTTATTATTGTTGTTGTTGTTTTTTAAAAAAGCTAAGTTTTGGGAATTCCTGAGAGTACTTCAAAACCCTGAGGACAGAAGAATGCAAGAACACCACTTATGGTCTATCCAAAGGGTGGTGATGTTATATTCTTTGAATTCAGAGTTTATATAATTAACAATTTACCACAGAAACTTTTTCTTTTGAGACAGAGTCTCGCTTTGTTGCTCTTGGTAGAGTGCTGTGGTATCACAGCTCATAGCAACCTCCAACTCTTGGGCTTAAGCGATTCTCTTGCCTCAGCCTCACAAGTAGCTGGGACTACAACACCCAGCTAAAAGATAACAATTCTTCATTATGATTCCAAGTAAGGCTGAACTCAGATAATTCATCCAGCCTCTTCATCAAAAAAACAAAAATCAAGGGCAGCGCTTGTGGCTCAAAGGAGCAGGAAGACAGCCCCATATGCCAGAGGTGGCAGGTTTAAACCCAGCTCCAGCCAGAAACTGCAAAAAAAAAAAAAAGAAAAAAAACCAAAATAGGGTATGGGGGGGTCATGGTGTTTGGAATGCCTCTTGGGGGAGGAACACATTTATAAAAGGGACTTGGCTTAACAAATTCAATTAGTGTAACCTGGATCTTTGTACACTCAACAAATCCCCAACAACAACAAAAAAAGAAGTAAAAAATTATAACAATAAAAAATAAAACAAAAACAAACAAACAAAAAAACAAAATTAAAATTTCACATCAGGTGCTTTCCTGTGATTTCTGTCTTATCTACTAACACAGTACTCAATATCCCCCTTTATTGTGTGTGAACTGGCTATGATCCATTCATCACTCCTATAACTTAATCTTTGTTAACAAGATTTTAATCTTAAACTTTGTTAACAAGAAAAAAATCTGTTTTATTTAAAGATGCTAAAGTATGAAGCTGAATTTATGGATAATTCATATATACCTTCATAACATTACAGGCTTTATTTTTACTTTGCATATTCACATGCAAATATATCTGAGCAAAATATAATAATTTCTCAGTGGAATTTACTTGCATATTGATTAAGAGGAATCACACTCCCATTACTTTAAAGTTAAAAACAAACAAAGGAAAAACAAACAAAAATACCAAGAGGAAAGATAATTAATAAACAACTAGGAAGTCAGCAAGGTAAAGAACATGAATTTTGGGTGGCGCCTGTGGCTCAGTCGGTAGGGCGCCGGCCCCATATACCGAGGGTGGCGGGTTCAAACCCGGCCCCGGCCAAACTGCAACCAAAAAATAGCCGGGCGTTGTGGCGGGCGCCTGTGGTCCCAGCTACTTGGGAGGCTGAGGCAAGAGAATCCCTTAAGCCCAGGAGTTGGAGATTGCTGTGAGCTGTGTGAGGCCACAGCACTCTACCGAGGGCCATAAAGTGAGACTCTATCTCTACAAAAAAAAAAAAGAACATGAATTTTGAGGTGAAAGGAAAGGGTCTAATCATGTGTTTATAAAGAGGCTCCATTTATACATACAGCTATTTTTTTTTTTTTTTTGAGACAGAGCCTCAAGCTGTCACCCTCAGTAGAGTGCTGTAGCATCACAGCTCACAGCAACTTCAAACTCTTGGGCTTAAGCAATTCTCTTGCCTCAGCCTCCCCAGTAGCTGGGGCTACAGATGTCCCCCACAATGTCCAGCTGTTTTTTGGTTGTAGTTGTCATTGTTGTTTGGCAGGTCCAGGCTGGATTCAAACCCTCCAGCTCTGATGTATGTGGCTGGCACCTTAACCGCTTGAGCTACGGGCGCTGAGCCTTACTTACAACTGTTTTGTGGACTTATCAGAAATATGATTTGAATGATTCACCTTCTGTATTGTTAGATATCTAGTATATCTTGTATATTACAACATTTTTATATTAAATATTAATACAGAAAGGTCTGAATTTTAATCATCATGTGTTCACAGTAGTTTCTTTCTTCTTCCTAAATTATTTAGAGTAAAAACTTTTTGCTACAGATTTTCTTTTGAAGGATTTTTAGTCTAGTGAAGGTAGAAAACATCAGACAAGGTTAATGATGAAAAGGAAATAATTTTCTCAATAGAATAGTATCTCCAGACGTGAACTGTAAGTGAAGGCACACTGCAGATTACAAAAGGAGAGCTTCCTATAGCCATAATTTTCTTTACTGAAAGAAGGAAAATGTGAAAATTAAATTCACTAGTTTTCTTAACCAAAGCTTAATCACAAAATTGTGACAATGAATTCCATACTAACACTGCTTCAGTTTGGGTGGGACCATTAATTTCTGTCCACTTATTACTGCAATCATTTCCTGAAAGATTTTAAGAGAACATTAAATCAATAAATGTCAACACCTCATATAAAATGGAGATGATTTATTTCTTTACTTCATCTCAACAGATAATTGCCTAAAATCTAATAGGGACAAACTGAATTTCAAGGTAACTAGATCAGTCAGTTATAATGCTGCGTGTGTTTCAAAAGGTAAAAGAGAAAACTAAAGGCATGCATTTATTGTTGAAACTTTGTATGAAATTGGTTTATAATTTTTATTTATTTCTAAACAGCTTCAGAGAAATAGCTAATACCTTCTTATTAAAAATAATATTCTCTTCAGAGCAAAAGCAGGAGTAAAAAACATTTATTTCATAATTCATCTCTTTAAAAATCCAAGAAAATAAACAAACTGACTAACTTTTTTATATTGGAAACAGTTAATATAATGCTCAACTATTTTTTCTCTTTATGAATAACATTTATTTTTCCTTAGACATCAAGTTATACTCTTTTTTAAATAAATTATTTTACAAAGAAATAAACTGAAGTCTAGAAAGTTAAAATTTCTTATCAAAAGTTATCCATTGGTCTCTCGCCTTCAGAATCAGTCTAATGTATTTACAAAAGATTCCGTGGTGTTCATCGCTGGATGGTCTATAAAATCTTACATATCTAGTCAAACTCATATCATAATGGATATGGAATAAAACCAGTAAGAGTAAATAATTTATATCTTTTTAGATGGATATGGTAGTGTCATAATATTAAATAGTTGTTTGTTTCAGTACAAATCATAATTTATCTAACACCCTAGGTAAGGACAGAGTTGTGGGAAGGGAAGTGCACTGTCATTTACTCTTGTAACTTTGAACCAGATGCACGTTTCAGATATTTATGCTTGTGAATTAGCACATTAGCTGCTTGTGGCCTCTTATAGATCCTTTGAAATGAGAAAATAGTGCTCTTGACCTTGATGACTTAACCTGCATTTATGCTACTGGTTGTTGCCCTTTACAGGTAACTCTTTGAGAATATATATGTTTGGCAAAGCACAGGGTTGTATTTTTTTTGTTTTTGTTTTTGTTTTTTTTGGGGGTTTGTATTTTTTTTAATGTTCTGTCAATGTGTTTTAGCAAATAGCTGAAATAAATACCTAAATAATTTTGAGACAGAATTAGAAATCTACAAACCTGCCTGGGAAGAGGCTTCTAACTTAATGTAGAATGTATAGTTCCTAAAATCAAGACGCTCATGATGATAAAGGTGTCTTGGACGATTTCCTTCCTTTTCTCATAGCACTTTTCTCCTTCAGCGCATGTTCAAGCCCAGTTCTCTTCAGTTTCCTGAAGGCGAGTCACAGTCCAATTCTACTGAGTGTTGTGTGTGCGGCCAGTTGCACTTGCTGAATCCTCACCCAGCAGAGAAGCAGACAGAGTGTCTAGAACCACGTGCGTGCCCTCTTCCCTACATGGTGAGATCTTGCCAGCAGACTGGTGATCAGACAGAGGTCAGGCTTCCCTCGTAGCTCTTTAGCAGGAAACTGCAAACTTTTCACTCTGAAGTAGTTAACAGCATGGTCAGAGACAAGCTCCCTGTCCCTTCAGGCAATCATCTTCCATCTTTCAGGACTCCAGAGTAAGGATTTCATTTCTTGTGATCACATTGCATCACTCTTTGAAGCTTTATTTATCTGGTTAAAAAAAAGGGGGGGGGGACCAGAGAGAAGAGAGAGAGAGAGAGACGAAGAGAAGAAGAAAAAAGAGAAAAGGAAAGAAGGAAGAAAGGGGCAGAGGGAAGGAGAAGAAAAGAAAAAGAAAAAAAGAGAAAGAAGTAAGGAGAAGCAAAGAAATGGCCTGGAAACATATTTTTACAGTCATTCATTTCCCTTTGATAGAAAACACTGATGCTTGCTTGTTTTTCTTTCTTTCTTTTTTTTTTATTAAAAGCTCCATCTAAAATTTCTCCCAGATGATTGTGGGTAAGGAATTATAATCTCTTTTATGTGGCATAAAGCTGCCGTCACAAGCTCTAATGCTGGTTTTGAAAGTATCCTAATAATTTTAGATAAGGAATTTGGGGGCTTTTACAATAATAATGTCACTTTAAGTGATTTTTATTCTTTTAAATTAAAAGTGATTTAAATAAATAGCCCACGTGTAAAATAATGATATACAACTCTGATAGAGACTTTCACATCCAAATTCTCAATCATATTGCTGTTAATGTAAAATAGGAGATGAAGCCACATTAAAAAACACTGTTATTAAAGTTTGAGGAAAGGAAAAGTTAAAGGCAAAAGTTGTCATTCACAATAGTACTTCATACAAACTAATCATTGTTTTCGATGAGTAAATTAAAATTTATATAAATGTTTGTGCACAAAAAGGCATTAACGTGCTCAAAACTCTAAAACTGGTTTGGTACAGTTTATTTTTAACCTACGTGTACATTATGTATGGCATACACCCAAGTTTCATGCAGGCATTCTTTTGAGAGAATAGAAAATTAATTTAGTGAATCTCCACCTCTGAAAACAGGCAAAGAACCAAGCAGTGTTTACATGGGCCTGCTCCCCTGGACGGCACCTGCGCACGCCAGGCTGTTGGGCCGTAACGCAGCATACACCTGCAAGGCCCATCTTCAGAGGGAGGGGTCCACGGATGGGGCCACAGTGATCAATCAGCTCAGCTCTGCTCACAATGAATCCTTCAGTAATTGCTGGTGTTTCCCTGACTACATAACGTTTATCTCCTTTGGTTTTCTTACTATGGGGCTTCTAGTGAATGCAGCTCTCTAAAGGGAATTAAGATCAAAATTCATACAGCTCTGCTTTGTGAAAGCAAGAATTTAAATTCAGAAATGACCTCTTCATTTGGATCATTCATTTTTTCATTCATTATTTGTTAAGTACTTGAGCACCAAAGGTTTAGAAACAATAACTATAACCTGGGGATTCATATAATAAATAACACCTGTTGTGTCATTTGAATTTTACTTTCCCTGAGGAAACTTGGAATATTATCAGTGTTAAAGAATTGAAGAAGAGATTTAAAAATAATAGGAGAAAGTAATGATGGTTATCATTAATATTACAATTTTAGTCCAGTGACCATACTGATAAGGCAATATATAATAGCAATAATTCATATATTATATTACCTCATTTAATGAGATGCATTTACCACATTTAATACATAATTATCGAATGTGAAATCCTTAGCAAAGAATGTTACTCAAAGCACATATCATTTACACGTAGTAGGTGTAATTATTAACATCAAGTGTATTAATACTTTTATTTGTCTTCTCATGAAGAGGTTCGGCACAGATATGAATGATATAAAGGCAGGATTAGAACTACCTCTGTCTGAAAGAAAATATGCTTTGACTTTTATGATGGGGTACACAATTGCTCATGGTCATGGTAGACAGTTTATACGAATCGTAACTTTACTGGGTTCGAAATTTTCTTTTTTTTCTACAGATTTATTTCTACTTAGTGCTTAATAGGAGAATTTTAGATCTTTATCAACAATTTTTTAGATCTTTATCAACAATTAGATAGTGAATAAACAGTTCCGAGTGGAAAGAATACACATGGCTAATATTTAAACATGGCATAAAACTTAGAATGAAGCTTCAGATGCTCTATTTATGTAGTGAGTCATTTTTACTGTTTACTAATTTGGTCTTTGAAATAGACCTTAAAGAAAGGATGATATTCGACTTCAAAAGACATGACTATCTCATTCTTCATGTGTGTCCATGGAGTCCTTGCTAAGGTACCTGCTGGCTAGATTTGGTCCTTTGGCCACATGAAATAAGGGAGAAGCAGGTTGCTGCTATCATTCTAGATCTGTGCTCTCTGGTGTGGGGCCACTAGCTGAAATAAGAGCATATGCTATAAGCATGAGATACGTACACAATAGTTGAGCTTTAGTACAAAATATATTAAATACTTGTGTGCGATCATCATATTGATGCTTAAGATAATATTTGAAATTTGGAATGTTAGTTTAAATCAAATGTGTATTTAATGTCGTATGTTTGTTGTTAGTGCAGCTACTAGAATATTAAAAATGGCGCCTTTGGCTCAGTCGGTAAGGCACCGGCCGCATATACCGAGGGTGGTGGGTTCAAACCCGGCCCCGGCCAAACTGCAACCAAAAAATAGCCGGGCGTTGTGGCGGGCGCCTGTAGTCCCAGCTGCTCGGGAGGCTGAGGCAAGAGAATCGCTTAGGAGTTGGAGGTTGCTGTGAGCTGTGTGAGGCCACGGCACTCTACCGAGGGCCATAAAGTGAGACTCTGTCTCTACAAAAAAAAAAAAAAATGACCAAGGTGAAATGAATAATATTTCTTCTGGGCAATGCTTACATACATGTAGAAGGCTGTGGGGTTTTAATCATCTGTGAGAAGATGGTGCACAAGAAAATAGGAAGACACCCCTGAAAGTGAACATAGGAAACCTGTCAGGACTGACAGAGATGAGGAGCACATCATGGAACGTGGCAGAGGGGCCATTTCAGAGCAAGGAAACATCATGGAAGTCACAGTCTTTGCTGCAATAGCTCACTGGCCTTCAGTGGTCTCCAGAGTAAATATCATCCTCTTTTCCTTGACTTCATCGTTTTTACCACCTAGTGACAACTCCGTTGTCACTTGAAGAATACTCATGGGATAATAAAATGAAATCTCTCTCCGTACCTTGGCTTTGTCCCACTACATATTTTTAGATGATTGTCCAGAGCACTCGCCATGTGGTTCTGTGTTACCAACTTACTGGATGTTAACAGGGATTGTTCGCAGTTTGTGAATAAAGGATTTAACCAAGAGAAATGCAACACTGCCCTACAACCCAGCCTCCCAAATTATACCTTCATGCTAAAGGAATGTCTGCTCAATGTATAATAAAAATTGTATTTTTCATTTACAGAAACCAAGCTCCCAAACCATGCCTTCATGCTATAGGAATGTCTAACTTCACGGTTAAATATATAATGTATAATAATATGTTTCATTAATAAAAAATTAAATCTTCTAATAATATCAATATCCTGCATTACTCCTAGAAAAAAATGTGATAGGAAAGAAAAGATATGGTAACAGAAGGGAGCATTTATTTATAAATGATAATGTATTATTCTTAAGCAGCTTTTAATGAAATAAATGGCCTATTTTCAAGTGAATCATCCTGAACACAGGTGCTTGCAAAAGGTGTTTATGAACAGTACAGACAGAGTGAGTTGGGAGTGTGAAATCACTCAGGCCAGTGGGTCCCATCAAGACTGCTGTCAAGCTCCAGATGGGCAGTGAAGGAGGAACAAGTAGAGAAGCCCAATTAGAAGAGGTCAGGATTAATTTTCTTTAAGGAGTGTAGTTGCTCAGCTGCTTGACATTAAGTTCTCCGTGTAATGAATCCACATCTGTCATCACTCATCCTCTCTGACTAATGGTCCATGGGAGTGAGGCGGGGCCAAGACTACAACATGATCTAGGTAAAAACTTGCTCTTTTGTTTCCTATCATTTTCTCCATTGTCTTCCCATTTCTGCTGTTTCTCAACTGCTACCAAAATAACACCTTTTGTTAAAGTTCCTTTTTTATTAACATATCTTTGCCGGCTCTCTCTCGCATGCACACACCCACAGACACACACGCAGAATTGCTGATGTAGAGAAATAGTTCACGGTGTAAGGAACAGTTTGTTTCTAAATCCACCCGACTTGTATCCACAGTGCTGCACACACTCATTTATGGTCACCTGACATGTGGCTCCGGTCTCTGATGTCCAGACAAAGCGAGCTAATTGGCCTGCGACTGGTGTTTCCACTTTGTTCCACTTAGTTATATTTCCCAAAGTTCAAAACTTTTGGTGGTAGCTACATACAGTCCTTTGATTGTTCATTATTTCCAGTGTCGACCAGAAGGGCTAGCGGGAAGGGTGAGTGAGAAGGCCTGGGTGTTACTAGGGTGAGACAGAAATTAAATAGCTCCTATCATTCTTGTATCAGGAGTCACCCCTTCACTCAATACCCCACGTAAGGAGACTGAGGCCGGCATCTTACAGATCTCAAGTATAGGGGTTCTCTTTTAATTGTTGTCTGGAATCAGTTGACAAACATCTGTGTTCCACACATATTTCCATGTTCTCCAAAACATATCCAGCCCTAGACTGCCTTTACTATCTCTATGTCCTGAGATTTGGTTCATTTGCTTTACGACTTCATTAATTTTTTTTTCTTTTCAGAGTACTCTCTCAGCAGTTATACGTGAATTAGTACGATTATATGATTGATAATCTACCTTATCATTTGTTCACAATGTCATGAAAACAGAGACTATGTCCATTTTCACTAATTCTTATGCCAATAGTTGCTAACACAGGGCCTAGTTCATTATAGGTACTCAATGTTGGGGGAATGAAAGAAGTGAGGCTAAGTACGACTTTGCACCAAGAGTTGAGAAAAGTTTATCCTAAATTACTGAAAGTTTATCACAGGATAGGATGAAAAATGCTCAAAAATTAAGGACACAATATAAAGAATAGCTCAGCATGGCTAATTAGAACTCAGCAGATCTCAGCCGTCGAACTCTGAAGTCTCTTCAGTGGCAATGTCTTAGTATCTCATCAAGTTTTAATCCAAATCATAGCAGCTCCAAAGAGAGGACAACAGTATGTCCTTTGTGAATTTTCTTCAATAGAATAAATTACAGTGATTCCCATCAGGAAAAATCTTTATTCATACCGAAAGTAACAATCAGCTCTCATTAATAAGGATAATATAGTCACAATTGTTAACTATTTCCCAAACTCTAGCTAATGTCGTATTAAGTTATACCATACATGTTGTATTAAGTTATACCATACCATGTATGAGACCTGTCACTCAGAATCTGATCAAGTCTCAAGATCTAACTACTTATCTTCAGGAAGCATAAAACAGGGAAAATCATCCTCAATAAAATGTCAGGCTATACCAAGAAATACACATTGTGAGAAACTACCAAGCAAACAGCTCAATTTTTTTCAACAAATAAATTGCAAAGAAAACCCGCAGTATGGAAATATGTAATTAATTAAAAATTATTAAAATAAGTAATTCAGGGCAGCGCCTGTAGCTCAGTGGGTAGGGTACTGGCCACATGCACCAAGGCTGGTGGGTTCAAACCCAGCCCTGGCCAGCTAAATAATAATGACAACTGCAACAAGAACAACAAAAATAGCCAAGCATTGTGGCAGGCTCCTGTAGTCCCAACTACTGGAGAGGCTGAGGCAAGAGAATCACTTAAGCTCAAGAGTTGAGGTTGTTGTGAGCTGTGATGCTACAGCTCTCTACCCAGGGGGATAGCTTGAGACTCTGTCTCAAAAATAAATAAATAAATAAAATAAAATAAGTAATTCAAAGTGATTTTAAAAATGTTGATCTCATTTGGATCCCAATTAGATCATTTAAAAAAACAGATATTTAGTGATATTAATGAAACAGTAATTTTCAAACCTGATAATTTATCATGGTAAGTTTTTTTTTAACTATGCAGGGTATTCACTATCTTTCTACCACAGAACGTTCATTAATAATGCAATATTTTCACCAGGACTAAGTTAATACTTGGTTAATGTAAGTAGTACAATGAATGCTGTATGTTTTATGTCCTAAGCATGTTTTAAAGTTTTAGAATGTTAAGAGGCATCTTAAATTCATTAGAATTCCAATATTTTTTAAATTTGAAAATTGTTTTTAAAAAGCAAGTTGTTAAAAATATCAATCCTTTTGCTGGAACTAACAAAAAAGTCTGTAATGAGAATAATTCCAAAAGTTTATTAAGGCCTATAATTGATAAATTGATACATCCCATTTGAAAGAGGTTGGCATCTAATTCATGAAGATACCATGTTGAAAGCTTAAATTAGATTCAAAGATATTGAAAGGTCTCTTTGTATTGCAGGATATTCTTACTTAATAGCAACCTACAACTGAAGCAGATGCTCATGTAAATGCTTCTAAGTGCAAGGTTGATGGAAACACAAGTAAATTTTCTTTAATAACAATATCATATAACGCAGAAAAAGGAACTTTTTACTTAATCATGTTTCTCTAGTCAATAGCTGGAAAATAGATTCTTTCAATATCACCTTCCACGCTGCCAGGTGTGATAAGAGGATAAGCATTGAAACACTCCACTTTGGCATCAAAGGAAACGTTTGAAACAGTTAGCTTTTTTTTTCTCTTTATTTTTTGAGAAACATTTCCCAAGAAAGTCATGTTTTTCCTAAAATCAGAAATATTTTTACTTGGCTTTTACATATTAGTATTAATACAAAAATATAACTTTCAAATAAACTGACATTCAAGGCCTTCCTACCACATGTATAAGAACAAAGGTAGTGATAGCAGTGGGGGAGTTTGATCACTTTTACACGACATTTCTTCAGTTCCAAAATAGCTAATTATTAAAGCCTTACAGAAAAATCTGTTGAACAGCCATAGGCACTGTGGAAGGCCAAGCAAAAAGAGAGCCAGGATGGGGCAGTGCCTGTGGCTCAAAGGAGTAGGGCGCCGGCCCCATAAGCTGGAGGTGGCAGGTTCAAATCCTGCCCCAGCCAAAAACTGCAAAAAAAAAAGAGAGAGAGAGAGCGCTGGGATGCCTCAGATTAAATAGCACACGCATAGGTTCATTCAGAAACTCAGCTTGTTGGCCTCACTGTTATCTGGTATCCAATAAATGTGGCTATAATGGGAATGAACAGAGTTTCTGAACTATGGAAAGAAGGGGACTTCTGCATCTTATGACCTAAGAAGTATATTCCTTACACCAAAAGCAACTTTGTATATAACGGAGCCCCTCCAGCCCTGTCTACCACAAGTGATGCAACCGGACACACGGACGGGCAGCAAAGAGAGACATTCTGAACTTCACGAGTCTTCAACTGGATATGTTCTTACTCAGGTAGACAATAGAATTCAATTAGTCATTTGTAAGGCACAGTAGAAAAGCAGCTTTATTCAAGGAAAAAGTCATTGATTAAAGAACATAGGAACATAGGAAAGAGGTGCCAGAAATCACCATTGACTGTCTAGAAAACGATTGCTCTGGGAAGCTTTTCCTTAAAAGATATCCTAAGAAATAGGTACAAACATAGAGGCTCTCAAAAGAGAGTTCATGTTACTGAGGAGCACGATGTTAGAGCTTAAAAAAAAATCTCTCACAAGACTGGCAAGCACAAACTATTAAGATGACTTTCTAATCTAGAGGCTAAAAGTATTAGAGATTTTTAGTACAAATCAGCTTTGTGCATATAACAGCAGAGGCCTGAAGATGGTACCAAAATGAGACACCATCAAATTGCAAATGGGGCCTGGGGGGGAAGTCAGTCAGCCTCAGAGCCTGCGTCCAAATATCAGGCAACCTGTGACCTAGGTGTGCTCCCTCAGCCCTAAGGATGGTAGGCGGCAATCCTTCACCTGGATAACAGTCGCCCTGTGATTCTTTCCGTGCCTTTGACTTATTAACTAAAAGACAAATGACATTAATTTCATACTGAGGCACGTACACAGGAATGCCCTAGAATTTGCAGACTCTTACACTGTTAACTATTTTCCAAGTTCACTGCCATATTTCAATATTTACATTTAATAATTTTCCAGTTTTGAGAGATGTAAATATTCTAAAAACTCCACAATTTACATATAAATAATTTATGATCAGCACCTGAAATTATTAGAAAAATAAACTGAGTTTATTTTTATACAGAAGTATAATTTTTAAAAGATTTAGGAACTATTAGTATCAGGTAGATACTGTCTTTAAAAACCTATTGCTTGATAAGAGAATACAGTATGTTAACTTTTTTCATGAAGTTGTATTTCAGGCTTTTCAGAGTTTCATTCTTTTGATTAATAAACTTTACTTTTCATATTTAAAAATTTTGATTCGGTGTAAATAAATGTATTCAGGCAACATTTGTGTGGGGCTTTACTCTCAAGCAATAATTCATAGTAATTTCATATTTGATGTAATTTAATATATCATTTGATGTTATTAAAAATTTTACTTCCATGAATAGTAGACACTCCGTTAGTGGAAATCTTCACATATCAAAAAGGAAGACATATTTTTATACTCGCTATGTTATTACATTACTACTATTTATTATGTCTTTGGAGAAGATTCAGGGATTTTTACCCTGAAATTTGCCTGTTTATTTGCAATTTTCTTAATATGTAAACTTGGTATATAATAAATAATGGCATATCTAATTAGAAAAAGCCAAGCGGTTTTATAATAGTGCAGGTATGAGAGAACTTTCACTAGATGCTTGATTTAAAAGCACCATTCTGTGTCTGGCAAAGCAATTGTCCCTCATGTACATTTCGAGGCATTGTTAAAAGTAATGCAACAAATGTATTCTTTACATCTCTTTAACTAGTAATTCTACTAGGAAATCCTGAATTCTGTGTCAGAAAATGATTTAGCTGTGGATGAGATATTAAATTGCCATACAAGAAACAAATGTAATAGTTAGATTTTCCCCTCAATCTCAAAATCCAATTTTACCTAAATTGCTTATTAATGACCTTTATATTTAAAAGATTGTTTGATAAAATATAAAAGTCTATATAAGTACATTACTCCAGAGGTTGTTACAAGGTCGATTTATGTTTAGTGATATTACAGGCTGGAGATATGATTTGTTTGATTCTGCTCTGCAAATAAATCCCTGTTTAGATTTGCTCTATGATTGAAATTATAGTAAATGCAAGGCATAATAATTCATTTTAATTAAAAATGTTTTGTTAATGTATAACATGCACATAAAAAACATTAAGGAATCAAATGTTACCAGAACTCCCAAAGCCCTCCATGAGATCTCTTCCAACTACTGATACATTTCCACATTGTTAGCACTGTCCTGATTTCTAACACTATATGTTAGTTTTTTTCCCAGTTTGAACTTAATATAAGTTATATAGACGTTCTTTTTATATATTCTTAATACAGTCTATATATGTGAGGTGAGATAATACATCTTGTTGCATGTGGTAATAGTTACACATTTAAACTAATGCATAATATTCAATTCTATTTATATACCACAGACAAGTCACTTATTCTAACACTGATGAATATTGAGGTTTCCACAGCTTTGGGGTATCATGAATGAAGCTGCTATGTCATTCTTATTAGAAATTTCTTGCCCACGAGGCATATACAAGCTCCACTTTAGTGGATTATACTATTTTCTGAAGTATTTTCCGAATTTACACATACATTTAATTACCTAAGGATTGAGAATTCAAGCTTTGATTCATTTTTACCAAGATAGATAGTATTTAATTAAGCTGTTCTAGTCAGTTTATAATGATATCATTGTGAGCTTTTAATTTACATTCCCCTTGTATAAATGACATTGAACACTTGTTTAAGGCTATTTGGACATCCCGTTCAAGTTTTTTCTATATTTTTATATTGCATCCTCTGTCTGTTCTATCGATTTATATAAATTCTAAATTTATATTTTGTTCTGGGGGTGACTCTTATTATATACATGTATTGCAAATATAACATATTCCTCCACTCTGTGACTTGCTTGTTTGTACTCTTAGCAGCGTCTTTTAATGAACAGAAATTCTGACATCAAGATCAGGGGAATATTTACCTTTCCAATTTCCTCGTTTCAGATAGTCACATCTTTAAGTACAAATATAAAATGTTCACATTTTTCTTTCTACCACATGAAATTCAACAAAGAACTTAATCTCCTTGCTATTTAAAATAACTAACTCTTTCCATATGGATTGCAAACAGACATACCAGCTTTAACATTCCTTTCTTCATGTGACAATTTATAGGTCAGACATCAATGGGTAGCCTGCCTCCCGCAGGTGACACCCCGAGTTGATCATCAGCGGGTGGTAATCATGAAATATAAGACACCAGAAAGAGAACACAAAAGGTATAGCATTTATGTTACTCATCTTCATATCTGTCCTCATGTAAGTAGAAACGTTATAGATACGAGTTTAGTTATTATTACAGTACAAAAAATAAACAATAAGGAATCAGTGCTTTTAAATGATATCACCGTATCTTTTAAAGAAAAGGGAAAGAGTACACATTATTTGTGTTTGTAAGAATTGCATATTTAGATCTTCTGTTTTCAAGTCCTAGTATATAAATTTGTCAAAGACCTTGCCAAAATTAATAATCTTAAAATATAGACAACATAACCAGATCTGTAATTCTATGGCTGTATATAGTTAGTTGATATACAATTTTCATTAATTCTAACTTTAAAAAGTAATTTCCCACATGATACAACTTATATACGCAGGTTTAAAAGTCTAAAATATATAAACGTTTAGCATAGAGTGATAAAAATTACATTTTGTGATAAATTCCAGGAAATGTAATATTGCCCTGCATTTTTATTTCTTTGGGATCAGTTCTAACAGCTAAAATATTTAAACACATATAAAAACTCCAGGTGGTCACAAATATCAACAGAATTGAAACAGTTCAAACTTCATCCCTTCATGTGATAATCACTGGGCTGTGATGTTTATTTCCACTCTGCTCTTTACAGGGAGCCAAGAGAGAGAGTTTGGAGAGAGTTCCAATGATTCCAAATTTTTATGAACTTCCTCTCCTAACAAATGTGTGTGTCAGGGTCCCGCTGTATAACTGAGAGTTAAGTTAAATTCCACATAGAATATGATGTTTACTAAAGGATGAATAAATAATAATGTGTGCTAATTTGAAGCTTTCATATATATTATTGAAATTCAATAGTAACCATAACAGTTGTTTAGAACGTAGAACAACATATATTTTTCTGGGAGGAAAATCTTATCCTGGTTCGAGGCATGGTGTTAATAAAAAGCAGACTAACTTCAGTCAAGTTTTATTATTGTTTTTATTTATTTATTTATTTTTTCTAGTTTTTGACCGAGGTCAGGTTTGAACCCACCACCTCTGGTATATTGGGCCGGCGCCCTACTCCTTGAGCCACAGGCACCACCCTTTATATTGTTTTTAGATTCTCTGCAGACAATAAGCCCATGATCACCATCCTTACAGGGCTTCTCACACTTGCCCATCCTTGACTTACCTCAACTCCATGAGTTTCCTAACCTAGCACCAATCCAAATGTTAAAGTCACTACTTTTTTTTTTTTTTTTACAGTTTTTTGGCCAGGGCCAGGTTTGAACCCTCCACCTCTGGTATATGGGGCTGGCACCCTACTCCTTTGAGCCACAGGTGCTGCCCTGAACTCACTACTTTTTAAAGTGAGTATACATGCCTGGCATCAGTATTTAATGGCAGTGTACTCTGAGAGGAATAGTTTGGAATATAAAAATAAATTTTTCTTCCTGTCTGTCCTACTGACAGTATTAAAAGATATACAACTTACCTCTCAGGGAACAGACGTATAGTGTTTAGCCTGAGAAGATTGATCACAAGCTGGAAGCATCATAGTATTCTTACTTTTCATATT
The DNA here is from genome assembly GCF_027406575.1 of Nycticebus coucang. Taxonomy (NCBI): domain Eukaryota; kingdom Metazoa; phylum Chordata; class Mammalia; order Primates; family Lorisidae; genus Nycticebus; species Nycticebus coucang. The sequence continues at coordinate 6,884,989 of NC_069796.1, forward strand.
TATAATCTTTTCTTGGTTCTTTTATTCATTTTTGAGGCAGAATTCGGCTCTGTGGCTCAGACTAGAGTACAGCAGTACAATCACTGCTCGCTGCAACCTTGAACTCTTGGACTCAACCTCCCAAGTACCTGGCAAATGCCACCACACCCAGATTAGGACCTTGAATTTGGATGTACTGCTTTTTGATGTTTACCACAGCAAGTGAACAGAATCAGGTGCTCATTTTCCTCATTTAGTTTGTTCAACAAGGATCCAGTGATAGCAAAAATTATAGTAATTCTTCATATTTCCCTGGGCACTTTATAAACAGACACTAAACACCTTTCAAGTCCATGTACATAGAGACCATACATGCGCATGTGATATTTAATTGTTCTAACATTTTGTATATTAATTCAGTTGTTTAACTGAGGAATCTATGACTCAGAGGACTTTAAAAATTTGTCTGAGCTCATGTGTTCATTCAATAAATATTTCTTTATGTTCCATATCAAGTCCAGTGTGAGAAAATAGAAATAAAACAAGGTTTATTCCCTTCACAAAATTTTAAAAGAATAAGCCTAACATTGACCCTAGATTTTTAGCACTTTACCCATTCATCGCATTTTCCATGCCGCACTGCCCCCGTGAACCTCAGTGAGCTAAGGAAGAAATATTGGGACATTTCTGAAAAAGCATGTCCAAAGTAAAAACAAAGAAAAAAAAATCAAAACTAACATCAACAACAAAATTACTGAGATTCCGTGTTTTATATTTTAGCTACTTGCAGCTTCTCCTTTGCTGATTTTATGCTACTGACTACGACTAGATAATACGTCACTGCATCATCTTATTGGATAACACGAAAGGTAAGCAAGAGAACAGACACACCTATTTAAATAGAGAATGAGAATCCGCACTAAAGTGTTCTGTGCTGGGGCTGTGTCTTTATTCGCCTGACAAGAATCCACATTTAAGAGAGAATTCCTGTTCATGTCTGTAACTACATTTTTTTTAATAACAGAATATGGAAAAGATTTGTTTTCTTAAAATAATTCTCCTCATTGTTAAATAACATTTATTTATTTAACTATCAGCCTTCTAGAAGGAAAAAACAGGAGAGTATTATGTTCTTGTTGTGCAAAAACAATGGTATCATCATATAATGAAATGGAAAAGAAAGAAAATGGACACGCCATCATATTACTATCTTATAAGCCGTTAAGAGCAAGTGTGAAGCAAGTGGGCTTTGTTTGCTTGTCCAAATTTTTTCCAAAGGATCTGCATAAATAGTTGAGGTTGATACTATAAAAGAAATTTAAAAGGAAAAAGAAAAGTTAAAGAAATAAATTTTGTGGTTCTAAGGTGCTATTTTTTAAAAATATGGAAAGAGAAAAATAAATAAAATAAAAAGTACAATTAAAATGACTTGCTTACCAAAATTTTTCTATTAACAAATTATAAGGTGAAAGAATAAAGACCTTCCCTTTTGACTTTACTTTTCTATCAAATTCCACACAGTTGAAGGTAGATCTGTTCGTCTTCAGATATTGTTATTCATATATCTTTATAGTGCCATAAAATAAGGATTTTTCAATCTGGGTTGTACCTTCCCTCATACCCAATTACACAGTGCACAATTATATAAGGGTAAAATTATGATGTGTAAGAAACTGAATTAGGCCATTTGTCCTAAACTTGTGAGATCCTCCTAACCATAGAGTTGATTTTTTGAATGTTACGAACAATTTCCCTGCCTACTCATAAACAATGGAGGGAAAGACAGCATCTCAGGAAGAGTCAGTAAAATGTAGAATACACTCTCATTTCACCATTTTCTAGTAGTACAAGATATATACTATAGACATCTGATTATAAGTTTTTCTAAAAGTATAAAATTTTCTCTGCAAATTATCTGGAACCTAGTAAATATTTCTATGATAATAGATATGATTATTATTAATACCAAAGATAAATTCAAATGATGGATGATATATTTTTATAGCATTATTCACATGTACCTTATAGTTATTATTATTATTACATTAGAAGGTATAATAAATCATATTTTTTAGTAATCCACATATAATGATTTGTTTAGTTTAAGGTAACTGAAAGTATCTCATAGTTAGGAGACGGGCAGTAAAGTGCTTCTAAATCAATGAGATCTTTCATATTTCCCTAATTCCTACATTTTTATCATATTTAACTATAAATACAAGTCCAAGAAAGAATAATAACATTGTTAAAATTAAATATGGTTGTATGTTATTACACCATATATATTACTAGTGCCCATACTATTACAATGAGAGAATTAATTTCAATACAGCTAAATAATTTTTTATACCATAACAGTTATTTTCTTAAGAATAGCATCTTTTAATTACGGATTGTCTACCGTCCAAGAATTCTAAATAACTTCTAAGCTTTACAAGAGTCATGATCAATTGCAAAGCTGTGCTGTATTTAACATAGTCATGCCCTAGAAATCCATGGTTTTACAAAGCTTTTATTAGAATCGAGATTCACTTCTTAAATCTATGTAGAGAAGAAAGTCTATTGATTCAACTTGTAGCAAGTGGGAAGCATAATGATTAGTGAGCAAAAACAAAATCTTATACAGCATTCAGAGAGAGAGAGACAACACACATTGATAGCCTGGCGCAATGACTCAAATTCTTGTAAGGCCACACACCAAGTAAAACAAACACAATTCTGTTCTGATAAAACTCTCCATAACTAAATTATATGTGAAGTGTATTAGATAATTCAAAGTTTAGTCTCTCACACAAAGTGTACTTTTTTACTTTATTATACTGTAGCCAATTCAGGTTTTTTTTGCTAGGAAGATAATACTTCATAAAAAAGTAAAGTCGATTTTCATATATTTTTAAATAAGCCACCACCCTGTGGGAAATTTTCCTTTCTTATTTTGAGTGCACCTATTTTCAAAGGCAGTTTGAGATTACAATGCTTTGGAAATGATTGCTTGGTAAATTTTCCTTCAGCCAAAATCATGTTACAATAGAATGTAGACAGGAAATTTTATAAACTAAATTATCAATATTTTTAGAAACGAAAATAGCAAAGTGTTACTGTGAAATCAATGCATAATTGCTCTATTTGAAAGAATATGGGCTGCACAAAATAAAGATATTTTACTTAATGTTCTTTTCCTTAAACATTAAATGTCTGAGGAAAGGCATTGAGACTGTGCCTATGGAAAGACGAGTCAATTATTTGATCACTGTAAAACTCCAAGACATTATTCCTGAGCAGGCATGATATATGAGAACTCGCTGATCTTACACTATAGAAAATTAATCTATTAAACTTGAAGCCGAGCAGGGCAAAAGAAACATGATACTCAATGCAATATGAGGAAAATATCAGAGACCAGTCACATGTATGTAGATTGATCAGAGAGGTTTCTATCATCGACATTTATATTGTTTAGATTCATGCCCAAGCAGAAAATATTAGGTGCGGAGAAACTCCGCATTATAAGGTAACCTTCACACATTGGGTCTAGCCATCTTTGTCCAAGTCTTAGAAGTTCCAAAATTGGTCCTGCAGCCATTAGCCCACTGCCACTCTCCATGAAAACCAAGAAAGGAGATGATGGGTCTTCAGATTTGTCACTTTGAAAAATAATGTTTTTAGGGCAAGGTTGTCAAGAGAAAAGGGAGCCTGAAAGAAGAGGAATCTAACATTGTATTGCATTCCTTGGTTGACATCTGCATGAGTCGTGGACTTTTTGATCTGCCCACTTTTCATATTAGAGCAGAAAGAAAAGGTAGTTTCAAGGGAAGGATAAGAGATGTCTAGATTCAGCATGGATGGAGTGGACACTGGGTAGCTGTACCTGAGCAATCCTGCCAATACTCCACACAAGAGGACTGCTTACTGCTGCAAGGGAACCGCAGTAGTGAAAAATCCCAGCAGTAGGTGCCCCGAGGGAGGTCAGGAGAAAAGCTAAGGGAGGTGAGTGAGGTTGAGTCAAATCCAGATTTCTCAGATGATGGGGCTCGAGAAGACCAGTAAGATTTTCATATGAACCCCAAGAGACTACAGATACCTCAAATAAACAAAATTAAAAAAAAAAAAAAGAAAAACAGTATCAGTCACAGAAGTAGGTACAACTTAGAAAGAAAAAAATGATTAACCCATGTGAGTGATACATGTCCTACCTCCCCACTTCCACCCTTCTTCTCCCCGTCCCAACACAAAAAAGCAGCCCATTTAGGTTGGCCAACGGTTTATCTATTTTGTTGACCTTTTCAAAAAACCAGCTTTTTGATTTATTGATCTGTTGTATTGTCATATTCTTCTCAGTAAAGTGTCTCAAGAATGGAAGAAAAAATAACCAATGTACTCACCCCTACTATGAAACTAACTTAGGACCTTCACATGAAAGCAATAAACAAGTTACAACCTAAGAACAGGGGGAAGGGGGAAAGCATGGGGAGGGATGGGGGATGTGGCTAGAGGGAGGGGGATTGAAAGGATCACACCTGTGGTGCATCTTACAAGGGTACATGTGAGCCTTGGCAAATGTGGAATGTAAATGTCTTGGCAAAGTAACTAGGAAAATGCCAGGAGGGCTATGTCAACTAATGAGATGAAAATGTGTCAAATATTCTATGAACCAAGTGTATGGTGTCCCATGATCATATTGATGTACACAGCTATGATTTAATAAAAAAAAAAAAAAAAAAGCAGCCCAGACTCGAGGAGGGAAGTAGTCTTGTTTTTAAGCATTTAGTTCTACGTCAAAGATGGTGACTTACCTAGAAGAATTGGTAAAGGCCTGCAAACATCTCAGACTGTGGTGGCTGTCGTGCGCCCAGAATCCTCCCAGAAACTTCTATTAAAAGTTACAGCCTTACCACTTTAAAGGAAGTTAAGAGAGAATTACATCTGCACTCTTATTCCAGGGTAGTACAAGAGAAAGTATTATTTCTAAGGGTTGTGATGGTAAGAGCTGAATTGAGGGAGGGTCAGTGGACCTGGTTAATGGCTCACTAATATAGAAACTCATGGTGGAAATGGTGTTCTTATTCAGGTGACAGAGATGTGTGCAACATTTGCAAAGCAATCTTCAGACACAAGAATATTTGAAATCTCAGAATATAATATGAAATAGCAATGCCTAAGCAGGGGCATATGATGTAAATAATTAAAAAGCAATGACAATAATTTACATGATCATCTATTATTTGAAATTATAATGATAATTACTATCATTATATGTAAATTTATCATAAAATTGCCCCAGCACTGAATTTAAGCTATCCATTGGACTATTCCTCTGATCTCCATATAAGTTACAAATTTTTATAGCTATAAAATGCCATTTTCAATAATTATTTCAATAGTATTTTATTAATATGTATGTGTCTATGTTTATTGACTATGCTTTATATTTTATCTAGCCATAAATCTTAGAAATAGACTTGAGGTAGAGAAGAAAAACCAGGCAAATTAGTTTAGTTAATTTAGTAAGGTTTAGTCTTTACTTTTGAGTGAGAAAATACAAAAACGGGGAAAAATCAAAAAAGTAGGGTGTGATTGAGTTAGGCAGTATACTCATTAAGTTCTTATATTAAACGTAATAATAATTTAATCATTGTCATTTTAAAAGTTAGATTTTTTAAATTTCTATTGCAAATATCCAGATAAATAAATATGTATTTTTTCCTTTCTCCTAAGATATGTTAAAATTATAAAAATAAATATATGGCAATGAAACTCCAGGAACTGATCAGAAGATATAGCAAGGTTGCAGATACAAGGGTAATGTGGAAAATCCATCGTTTTTACATATACTGGCAGAGAACAAGTGGAATTTGACATCAAAGGCACAATTACCGACCACCTAAAAAGTGAAATACTTGGGTAGGACTATAACAAAATATGTACAATAGCTATAATATATGTAAAAACTGCAAACTTCTTGTGAATGAAATCAAAGAACTAACAAATGGGGGAAATTTCCTATGTTCTCCAACAGGAAAACTCTAGTATCAAGATGTCAGTTTTTCTCAACTTAATTTATAGATATAACACAATCCTATTCAAAATCCCCGAAAGTCATTTTGTGAATATTGACAGCATGACACCAAAGTTTACATAAAATGAAGAAAAAAAATAAAAGGAACCAGAATAGTAAATATCATATTGAGAGAAAAAATAAAAAATAAAAATGGGACAGAGCTGGAGGACTGACACCATCTGATTTCAATACGTAGAATAAAGACAGAGTTATCAAGGCATTGTGTGTTAGTGAAACAGTAGATAAATCAAAGGAAAAGAATAGAGAGCTTAGAAATAGACCCATGTAAATAGAGTCAACTGGTCTTTGACACCAGAAACAAGTCAGTATAACGGGAAAGAGATAGTCTTCACAACAAATGACAACCATAGTGTTAATAAGAACGCATTATATACTTGCAAATTTCTTAGAAATTAGATCATACTTGTTTCCATCACAAAAAATCATAAATGAGATGATAGCTGTAATTGGCTTGTTGTAATCAGCTCACAATATATACACATATTAAAATATCACATTGTGCACTGCCAAAAAATATAAATTTTATGTGTCAATTATACCTTAATAATGCTGAAGGAAGAATGGTGCTGGAAGCCATGGATGTCCATATTCCAAAAAATAAATCTAGATACTGATTTACATCCATCATGAAAAATTAACTCAAAATAGAAATAGATTTGCCGGTCATAGTGGCTCATGCCTGTAATCCCAGCACTCTAGGCAGCCACGGCAGGTGGATCACTTGAACTCACAGGTTAGAGACCAGCCTGAGCAAGAGCCCATTTCTAAAAATAGGTGGTGGTGGGTACCTGTAGTCCTAGCCACTCGGGAGGCTGAGGCAAGAGAATCACTTGAACCAAGAGTGTGAGTTGCTATGAACTATGATGCCACCACACTCTACCGAGAATGACAAAAAAAAATAATAATAAGACATAGACCTAAACATTAAATGCAAAGCTAAAATGCTCCTAGAATATAACACAAGAGAAAATTTACTATAAATTTTTAGTCAACAAAGGCACAGATAATGAAAGCACTAATTGATAAGCTGGACATAATTAAAACTAAAACTTCTGTTTTGCAAAAGACATTGTCAAGAGGATGAGAATACAAGACACGGACTAGCAGAAAATATTTGCAAAAGATACATCTGACAAAGGATTAGTGTCCAAAATGTAGGACTAGCATTTAAAATTCGACAAGGAGAAAACAACCAACAATCTCCTCACCGAAGGAAGATATACAGAGAGAAATAAGCACGAGCAAAAATGCTAAAATCACACACCACTGGGGAACTACAAGATTACCAAAATACCAAGAAAATCACTAACCAGAATGGCATAAACGCAAAACCCTGGAAACCCCCCTGATGGCAAGAATGTAGAGCAATAAAAACTCTCATTTACTGGTGATGGGAATGTGAAATGGTACAATCATTTTGAAAGACAATTTGGCATTTTCTTTACAAAAAATTCACATACTTTTATCACACCATCCAGCAATCGCCCTACTTAGTATTTTCCCATAGAAGTTAAAACTTTATGTCCACACAAAAAAATTGCACATGTATGTTCATAGCAGCTTTATTCTTGATTGCCAAAGCTTGGAAGCATCCGAGATACCCTTCTGTAGGTGAATGGATAAAGTGTAGCGTATACATACTATGAAATAATATTCAGCACTATAAAGAAATGAATTATCAAATCACGGAAGAAGCCAGTCTAAAGAGATTACATATTGTGCTACCTCTAATTCCAATGATATGGCCTTTCCATCCACAGAGAGAGAAAACAGCGACTGTCAAGGGTTGACAGGAAGTGAAGGATGGATAGACTGAGCACCGGGGATTTTTAGGGCAGTAAAGCTGTTCTGTATGACACTACAATAGTGGATACATGTCTTTACACATTTGTCAAAACTCATAGAATGCACAGTGCCAAAAGTAAATATTAATGTCAGCAATGGGCATTGAGTGATAATGTGGGTTCATTGTAACAAATGTACACTCCAGTGGGTACGCTGAGAGTGGGAGGCAGTGTGCAGGCAAGGTGGTATGGAAACTTCATATTTACATTTTCTCTTCAATTTTTTGTGAACCTAAAACTGCTCCATAAAATAAAATCTATTTAAAATAAGAAATAGAAAAGAAATAAACCCTTCACTGGGACAAAGTCCATAGGAGGCAAAATACTTGAATAAATCCCTAGCTGATAGAGAGAAAATGAAAAAAGACGAAGAATTAAAAGAGCAGGTGAGTAGAGGCGCAAAGTGAAACAATGAGTCGTCTTGTTACCGAGACTACTGAGAGGTGATGTTGACAAACCACATAAAATAACAATAACCAAAAAAAAAAAAAGATGGGTGGCGCCATTGGCTCAAAGGAGTAGGGCACCAGCCCCATATACCGGAGGTGGCGGGTTCAAACCTGGCCCTGGCCAAAAACTGCAAAAAAAAAAAAAAAATATATATATATATATATATATATATATATATATATAACATTTCTGGAAGTCAGAAAGTCCATTGGAGCACTTGAGACATCCTAACACACAGATTTCTCCTTTTGTTGTTATTTCCTTATTACATTTGTTGGAAAAGTTATTATGAAACTTCAATTTTATTGTATAGAACTCGATAGAACACAATGTAAACAACAGTAAAGTGCTTTTGGGATTTGAAATATTAGGATTTATAATGAGTGTGCCATTCAGCAGTGCAGATTCTGAAGTCAGATGGACATGGGCTCATACTGAATCTTCTTGCTCAATTGCTAAGGGTCACTGGATGGTGACAAATTTCTGAAGCTCAGTTCCTGTATCTGTAAAGTGAGGTGAGCATTGCCGGGGTCTTTAAGCCCTGTGGATCTGACAGCGACCCACTAAAGAAAAATATTTAAAAATGAAGAGACACAGAGACAAGACATATAGAATAGAATTTTCAAAGGTGAGAGCACAGCAGGGCCACTGCCCTTTTGTGGGGTTCTGACAAGGAACCCCCAGTTTCAGTTCCACTCTGCTTTTATGGAAGGCTATTTGCTCAGTAGCTCAGAGGGTAAACTGAGGAAGGGAACAAAGATGCCAGCAGTTTCTTTGAGTGAGCACATCAGCTCCTACTGTTTCTATCATCATGAACCTTAAGGGTCTGAGCAGTCTTGAGAGAACCGTAACCGAACCCCATGTAGGGGCCTAGGGAGGTGTTAATCTCCGCTAGTTCACTGCAGAGTAAAATGCCACTGGCATCAATCTCCTCTGAAGAATCCTGGAAAAGAGGAATTTTCCTCTCATCTCCACTACTGAGGGTCTTCCTCTGTGATAAGGGATATAAGCCCTCCTACCCAAATTTCAGGGTTCGAGAAGTTCCCTTGATCTCTGCCACAGCCAAATACAAATCTCCACCTTGGGTATTTACTCTGTCTGTTAATTAGGCAAGGTAGAGCCTAGTTAATGTTTCAAGCCAGGCCTTGCTCACAGCTTCCTCTGTGGCCATTATTTCTTCAGAGTGTTTACAGACCCAGCTGGGGTGTTAGTTAGCTGTATCCCCAACAGGCCAGACTTGTAGGAAAAGCAGGACACTTGTTATCAATGCACACAGTTATGATCTAATTAAAAAATTAAGAGCAAAAAATAAAGCAAGCCTGAATTTCAAAAAAAAAAAAGAAAGAAATTTAGCAGCGATTGGTTTAAAGGTAAACTAGCTGACTTTCCTTTGTTTTATTTTCCCTTTGTCTGGGGATATTTTTCCTCGCCAGCCAAGGGGTTTTTTTGTCCCCATTCTGCCTGCAGAGAATGGTCACTTCTTCATAGAGTATCTGTCCAATATAAAGAGATAAAAAATGTAAAGCCTCTTATTAAAATATCTGATACATATAAGCATTGAATAGATGTTAAATGTTTCTTGGCCTATTATTTATATATAGGGTCAACATTTATTTCTTCTTCCTTTAGTAATTAATGCAGTGATAGAGCTAAAAATAATTTCGATGTTTCTCTTCACATTGTAGTTGAGTACTCAAATGTCTTTCTTGCAGAAATAAATTAAAAAAAATCTTTCCCCATCATAGTTGCACATTTTTATCATTGTTTCTAATTTATTAGAAAGTTTCTGAATAGACAACAAGAAAATGGTTGTTAAGTAAGACAAATTATTTACAAGTGTGGATGGCAACTGGAATTTCAGACTAGAGAGAACTCAGGAAGTAGAGAGTGGCACTTAGACTGTTTTATATAATTCTGCCTTTTGCTGATAAGCAGTGTGCCAGAGAATGAATCCCTGATTCTATCCTTTTGTGACAAAAGAAAGAAATAAAATCCAGATGAGATGTTCTCTAATACCGAGTGTAAGAGCAGGTAGAAGCACAACAGGCTGAGGTTCCTTTTTTCCTTTACCGCCGCAGGCTGTGTCTACAGCGTTTATCTATTCTGCTAATAAACTGCTATTATGGAAAGGCATGAACTGGAGCGATGGTCTTAAACGTATGCTGTTAGTAGTAGGTGATGCCACTTCCCCATTCACTCAAGTGGAAGGTAATGCTTTACAAGAAGATTATGTAAATGAACTTCTCAACAGACTCCGAAATTGGGGTTTCTTTAAGGAGGATTTTGGTTTATTCAAATCAAGTTTATAATCACCCCCAGGGGAAAAAAATAAATCTAAAATTCTTCCAAAAATAGGTACCCTATCTTAAAACTAATCTTTTTTTCATTCCGATGATTGTCTTCCGCATCTAACATGTTAGGCCAGATGATAACCTTTTACAATTTGTTCAATTATGTGAAAATTGTCAATGTATATATGCTACACATTTATTCAAATATCCGTGTTTATCAAACTTAATTTTTTATGCCAAAGTACTTGTGAATCTCCCTTTCATGTTTCCAAAAGAGATGGTAAAAATGAGGCAAACTATTAGAATAAGGCACTGAAGAGCACAGGAGGGATTGCTGACAGATCCTGAAGCTGCTTTCCATGGAAGAAAAAGCCAGAGTACTGATCAAACGAGAAAGAAAGGAGGGAAAATCTCAAGGCTGCAGATGTAGAAGATAAATGCATCTTTGATATATGGAAATTCAAACACAGTGGGGCAATAAAAATAAAAATTAAGGATCAGGCTTAGTGGCTTACGTCTGTAATCTTAATACTCTGGGAGGCCAAGGCAGGTGGATTGCCTGAGCTCAGGAGTTCTATACCAGCTTGAGCAAGAGCAAGACACATCGCTACTAAAATAAAAAAAAAAAAAAAGCAATAGCCAGGTCTCTTGGCACACGCCTATACTCTTTCCTACTGGGGAGGTTGAGGCAACAGCCTTGCTACAGCTGAAGAGTTTGAGGTTGCGTGAGATATGATGCCACAGCACTCTAACCAAGGGGTCAGAGTGAGAGAGACTCTGTCTCAAATAAATAAACAAACAAACAAACAAAAAATAAGTAAATAAATAAAAATTAAACTCATGTTAGGTCTATTTAACCAAGAAAATAGACTTTGATATTATCTCAGACTAGGATAGCAAATTGCTATATACAACCTTGTAGTTATTATTAAGTATTAAGGTAAAAGAAACAAAAATATTTCAAGTTATTCTTTGTGTCCCCTGCAGGGGTGTGTTTTCACTAGACTTCCTAGGTTACACATCTTTCTTACATTTGTAAAACCACATCACCTCCTTGAAGTTTCTACTTGATTCAACTCTTAGAAAACTCAAATTACATCCCCTTGTGTCCATTCGCTTCAGATATCCTCTCTCTTGTTTGTGTCCTGACGTGTCTGTAACAGATTTGCATGTCTGCATCGTTTACATTTGCAGAGATTTATTTGTGTGGAGCTAACTTTCACATCACATCGTCCTTGTGGGCTGGAAATACATCGGCTTCGTTTTAAACCTGTATTGTAATCTGCATGAGGACTTAGCATGAGGACTATTAAGATATATTTTGCTAGATTTTTGCAAAGAAGTACTAAATGAAAGCAAAATAAAGATTTACAAAACCATTTGGGGGAAAAAGTGTAACTTCAGAGCCATCCTCATTTCTAATGAAATAGGAAGGTGTCTCAAAAATAGGTGATTAACATATGCAAAAGAAATATCTCTCTAGAGGCATACAGAAGACAGGTGGGGATTGTTGAAATCCACTCAAGAACATCTTACACATATTTTTTTCCACCAGGATTGTTTACAGATTTGTTCGATGAACAGATATTGGACATCTGTGCTACCCTTGAGACACTTTGATAGGTAAGTGAAGTTTTCTGTCCTGGAGGGGCTTAGAATTCAATAAGGCTATGAAGGCTATAAGTAAATAATGGTAAGAATTTAGAAAAAACATGAATATTTCCAGGTGCCATGGGAGCAGGAAAGAGAAACATTTAGGCAAGTCTCTTTGCCATTTATCAAAATTTTGTTGAGCACAGATATGTTCGAGGTGTTTGGACTGATTGCTGGGATTCAACGATGAACACATCTTCATCAGGTTTATAGCCTTGTGAATGATAAAAGTAAGTAGACACGGGGATATTTATAGAGGGGGAGAGTACCTACAGAAGTTTAGTACAATAAGAGCAAGAGCCAGTCTCAGCACAGCACCTGTCTCTTCTATGTGCTGTTTCAATTTGATATAAATAAGCTAACTCCCTGATGCCTCGGTCTCCTCATTCCTTAAGTAGATATAATAATCATGTTTATCTTATGGCATTACAGTAAGGATTACATATTTTAACACAGGTAAGGATGGTAGGCAGCTTCTTTACGTGTTGGGCATTGTTTTCATTGTTTTCATAGGTGATCCCACATCAAAGGGATCAAATCAAGATTGTCATCCTCGGGAAGATTCCTGTGACATAGTCATATCTCTGGTGAAAATGGAAGCACCCTAGAGGAAAGCTGGGGGAGGTTCAGAAGGTGGTGGAAAGGAAGGAAAGGGAAGATCAGATCAAAGAGTTTACGCAACCTGAGATGGGAGGGACTGGGACACTTTCAGGAACTGAAATTATTTTGATAGTTTTGGAGAAAGAGTCATGTTGAGACAGGAGAGAGCTGAACATTTGGGGAAAAGTCAAAGGCAGGCATGGAGTGTGAAGAAGTGGTGCCAAACCAAACGCACAAGAATCAGCCATGACCCAGTAAGTCAGGCGGCACGGTCTGGGCAGAGCACGGCGTGGAGGGAGGCGGGGCTGGGGCATGCTGCAGGTGCTCCGGGAGCTCCACGAGCTTTGGCTTTGCCAACACACAAAGTGTGGGTCAAGAAGAGGGAGATCCAGCTGCACGGTCATGTGAAGACCAGTTTACAGAAACTGAGCAGATCAGAGACACTGTGTGGGTCAAGGAGAAGAGGGAGATCCAGCTGCACGGTCACGTGAAGACCAGTTTACAGAAACTGAGCAGATCAGAGATACTGTCAGCTTCCATGAAATGTCTCCTGTCTATTCTCTGAATAATGGGATTTTAAACAGCAAATGCGGTAGTTTTTCTCTCATTGTGAAGAACGGATTTAAGCAGCATGACCTCATTAAGAAGCCACTGAAATACTACAGGTTAGAGCTGAAAGAAGGCTTGATTTAAAGAGATGTAGTAGTATAAGTGAGAATATATTTAAGAAATACTGAGAATTAATACTTGGCAATAGCATTGTTGCAGGTATTGTCCTAAAGTGACTAATATGCTTTTTCTTTTTTGGGGGTGGTGGTGAGGTGGGGGGAGGGAGTATTAAGGGAGCTGACCAGGTGAAGGCATCCATATTTATCCATTATGGATGTGCTGGTAATGCATCTGAATAACATTAAGCAGATAGGAATCATATAGGCCATCGGGGATATCAAAATAGAAATATCAATATTCCGTCGATACCTCTTATATTTTGTAAAGACTATGAGAGTGGTTGAGATCACATTTGGCAACTATTGAGGTAATAAATACCAGAAAAACAAGTTGAAAATTGGGGGGAATATTGATATGCTAAAAGTGGACCTTGAAAAAGGCTATCAGGAAGTTGTCCTAGAAGCATTCAGAGACTTGGAAGACACTGTTATATGGAATCCAAGACAGTGAAAATGAATATTTCTAAGAAAGATAAACACTAATTAACAATGTGGAATTCGTGCAGAAGTGGTGACACAAAACCTTTCTCTGGACGTGTTAGTATGCTGAGAGAGAGCAAGACAAGACCACAGCGGGCTAAGAACCAAACAGTGTGAGTCAGTGAGAGAACAATTGCAGTTAAGAGAGACGGAAGCTGAAGGGACGGGCGTTTTTATTGTTAAGAGAGCTCCTTGTTTTTATTTGGCTCAAGGGAAAAGAGCAGAGGAACAGGAGTTTGAAACTTCACAAGAGCACAGTTGAAGAGGAGAAAAGTGGTGATGAAGAAAGCATAAGAGAATGGATCAGAGGAACTATGGAAAAGTTGGCTTTGAAAACAGGAGGAAAATAATTTTCTGATACTAAACATAGGACTGAGACGGAGAGAAAGCTTTTTCGTTTTGTGATTCAAAGGTACAGTATTGCTAGTACAACCCCTTTCCGCTTCTCCATTTCTTCCTGACTGACAATTAAATCCAAAGTCTAGAGATGGAGCTGCTCTCTTGCAACCATGGGCAAAGTCTAAAAGAATTTTTTAAAATGTTGACCATGATGCCAGTGGGCTCTTGAACCATTTCTACTAGGTTCCACCCTCCAAGGTCATAATCGTCAAAATTTTCCAAAGTTTTCATTTACTCCATTTTATATCAATTTTTATGTTACTGACAGATGGATTAATCTTAAATGTTATATTTTTAAAGCTATTGCTATATAGATATATATGATTACCAATAAATTATTATACTGTTTATGATTGGAATTTTTATAATATTAAAAATTTATGAGAATTTTTTATGACTTGGCAAATGGCTTAAACTATAATATGAAACTATAAAAAGTAGAACACACAATAACACTCTATATAATATAATCTATAAATGCAGAGGAAAAGCATCTATTAATGTATGAAAATTTCAATAATTGATATGTATATGTGGTGAAATTATGGATGGCTGTTATTTTTTTCTTTAAAATTTACTATATAATCCACAGACCATGTGTTACATTTAAATTCAGACAGAATAAAATTTAACAATGAAAATACCCTTATAAATAAATAAATGATTCAAAACATTAGAAAAATGAGAAATACATAACTACTTGCTAAAATATTAATTCTCCAGATATATGTGGTACATTTTTCAGAGCTTTCATATATGGCGGGGTGGCAAAAGTTGAAGAGAAATAACTAATTTTCCCTTCCTGAGTGCAGCTCCAACTCCAGATATCAATCCATTGACAATCTGGTCAGATCATTTATTTTATCACAGTTATCTGGTCAGAGACTTCCCTTTGCCAACGAATCTTGGCAGGCCAACTGGCCCAATGAGCAGCATATAAATTTGGTCTTGATGTACACCATGAATATTATGCAGCCTTAAAGAAAGATGGAGACTTTACCTCTTTCATGTTTACATGGATGGAGCTGGAACATATTCTTCTTAGTAAAGTATCTCAAGAATGGAAGGAAAAGTATCCAATGTACTCAGCCCTACTATGAAACTAATTTATGGCTTTCACATGAAAGCTATAACCCAGTTATAACCTAAGCATATGGGGAAGGGCGAGGGGGGTGGAGAATGGGCGGAGGGAGGGTGATTGGTGGGATTACACCTATGGTGCATCTTACAAGGGTACATGTGAAACTTAGTAAATGTAAAATATAAATGTCTTAACACAATAACTAAGAAAATGCCAGGAAGGCTATGTTAACCAGTGTGAAAAAAAAATAAAAATAAGAAGATGGAAAGTACCTTGTTTTTCTGTTGTCAAAATGTGAAGTCTTAGAAAACCGCAGAATAACAAAAACAGTTAATTTTAAGGTTTTCTATTTATGGTGTGTGGATGATTTTGCCCCTTTCTTCTATTTAGCATTTGATAAATATGATGAAGACAGAGGAAGTCATCCCGGATTGCATCCAAACTCAACTCTGAGTGAAGAATGGATGTTGATTAAAACATGTCAGTGGACATTTTCATCCTGTCTTCTGCTGACTGGCTTGGTGGAATTATCACTTTTAAGTCAATTAGTACATTAAGTTATGAAGTTTGCGTGACACTACACATTTAGACATGTTGTTGATTGTATTCTGTATTAGGTTATTAAGTATGAAATGTCTGATTTCCTTAAGTACTAAGTTTTGCAATTGATACCGCTAACATTTCTCTTTGATACTTCTTTTATTTCGCATTATGAGGGTACATCCTCTTTCTGTTTTGTTTTCTTTTTCTTTTTTTGAGATCTCACTCTGTCAACCTGGGTAGAGTACCACGGCGTCATCATAGTTCACGGAAATCTCAAACATTTGAGGTTAAGCAATCCTCCTGCCTCAGATTCCCGAGTAGCTGGACTACAGGCACACACCACCACACCAGGCTAGGTTTTCTTTTCTTTTCTTTCTTTTTTTTTTTTTTTTTTTGTAGAGACAGAGTCTCACTTTATCACCCTCGGTAGAGTGCCATGGCATCACACAGCTCACAGCAACCTCCAACTCCTAGGCTTAAGCGATTCTCTTGCCTCAGCCTCCCGAGTAGCGGGGACTACAGGCACCCGCCACAACGCTCGGCTATTTTTTGGTTGCAGTTCAGCCGGGGCTGGCTTTGAACCCGCCACCCTCGGTATATGGGGCCGGCGCCCTACCAAACTGAGCCACAGGCGCCGCCCTCTTTTCTTTCTTTATTTTTTCTTTTCTTTTTTTTCTATTTTTATTAGAGATGAGGTCTTGCTGTTGCTCAGACTGGTCTCAAACTCCTGAACTTAAGGCATCCACCTCCCTCTGCTCCTCAGAGTGCTAGGATTACCAGCATGCGCCATAGTCTTCAGTCATCTTCATTCTTTCAGACGCATGTTTTGGCTTGTAATTATCTTCAAAAAATTTTAGACCAATTTTTGTGAAATCATAGATAAGTAAAACTTCCTACTATTTTTGAATATAAGTTCAATTGCAGACAGCTCAAAATATCAACGAACTGTTTGGAAAGAATGTGGCTAATGAATGCACAAAACCTCAATGGTTTGAGAAGTTCCATTCTGATGATTTTAATATTAAAAATAAGCCATGTGTGGCTTGGTGCCCATTGCACAGTGGTTATGGTGCCAGCCACATGAACCAACGTTGGCAGGTTCGAACCCGGCTCAGACCAGCTAAATAACAATGATAACTGCAACAAATAAATAAATTAATTAATTAATTAACAGCTGGGCATTGTGGTGAATGCCTATAGTCCCAGCTACTTAGGAGGCTGAGGCAAGACAATCGCTTAAACCCAAGAGTTTGAGGTTGCTGTGAACTCTGATGCCATAGCACTCTACCAAAGGTAACATAGTGAAACTCTGTCTCAAAAAAAAAAAAAAAAAAAATCCATGAGGGGCACTGGAGACCAAAGAGGATAATGATGAGGTGAAAACTGCAGTGGATGTGAATTCATTTTTGACTCACACCTGAATTAGCAACATGATTTGATGTTATCATTCCAACAATATTGAACCATTTGAAACAAGTCAGCAAAGTAAAGCTTGGATAGGAGGGTTCTGTATGAATTCAATGAGTGTCAGCAGAGAAATCAACTCGAAGCTTGCCTTTCTTTGTTGTCATGACATGAAAGTGAACCATTTCTATACCATCTTGTTATGTGTGATGAGAAATGGATTCTTTTTGACAATTGCAACCATTCAAAACAATAGATTGGATGAAAATACAGTGCTGAAATGCAGCACCCAAACCGCATATTCTTCAAAAAGGTAATGGTGTCTGTTTGATGGCCTAGCACTGGTGTTATCCATTACAGCTTCATGAAACCTGGTCAAGTCGAAAACAGGTATCTAATGCAACCAGTTGAACTAAATGATGAGAATGTTTCCAAAGAAACAGCCAAGATTAGTCAATAGAAACAGGCTAATCCTCATTTTGCAAGACAATGCTGTCACATAAACAATGCTGCTTAAACTACAGAAGCAAGACTTGGAAACTCTGTCATCCACTGTATTCACCAGAACATGCATCAATTGCCTACACTTCTTCCAGGCTTTGGACTACTTCTTGAAAAGAAAAATATGCAATTATCAACAAGCTGTGGAAAATGCCTTTCACGATTCAATTGCCACTTGGCATCCAGGCTTCATTGCTGCTGACGTACACAAGTTACCATTATGATGATAAAACTGTACCAATAGTTTAGATGAACACTTTGGTAAAGTGGTAAAGTGTTTGTTTGAGATATAATAAACTAAACTTTTGACTCAAACTCAGAAATTTTCTAATATCTATGTATACACAATAAAATATATATCATTTAAATAGGTATAAACCACTCAATGTAGTCCACAGGCATTTCTTAAAATAAGTCAATAATACACGGAATTTGGAAAAAAAAATATTCGACCAATATGAAACGGTTAAGGGTTTTGCTTGGCTATACCACACATAAAATGCCTAAATATGCAGGGTGTGCATTTCATGTTGTATATCTGAGCTACAATATACGTAACAGTGTAGTAGGGTGTGCATTTCATGTTGTACATCTGAGCTACAATATACGTAACAGTGTAGTAGGGTGTGCATTTCATGTTGTACATCTGAGCTACAATATACGTAACAGAGTAGTAGGGTGTGGATTTCATGTTGTACATCTGAGCTACAATATACATAACAGTGTAGTAGGGTGTGCATTTCGTGTTGTACATCTGAGCTACAATATACATAACAGTGTAGTAGGGTGTGGATTTCGTGTTGTACATCTGAGCTACAATATACGTAATAGTGTAGTAGGATGTGGATTTCATGTTGTACATCTGAGCTACAATATACGTAACAGAGTAGTAGGGTGTGGATTTCATGTTGTACATCTGAGTTACAATATATGTAACAGTGTAGTAGGGTGTGGATTTCATGTTGTACATCTGAGCTACAATATACGTAACAGTGTAGTAGCTTGGCAAAAGAGAGATGATTTGTCTTTTATAATTGCCAATGCCAAATAAAAAATTTGTATTTTAAAATTTACAAATGATTTGTTACTATCAACAAGATAGCTTTTTCGCAATTACTGGAGAGTGTTATCAAAGCTTGGAGACAATATATCACATAGTGGGAACATTTTCCAAGTTATTCAGAAGAAATTTGTGTTTCCACTTACCATTTTTTTTATTTACTCCTGAGAAAAGTACCTCCTTGTTCTTTCACAGGCTTTAGCTTTCAAATCATGCTTTCTTCACATTAAAGATGAAAAGGAAACACTGATGAAAAAATTGACTTTTGTTCTATACAGTCTATATTAGCCTCATGTAGAAATTTGTTTATCTGGAATAGTCTTATAGAATCAATAATAGTAAAGTTTTAAATTAAATAAAATGTGTCTACCAAACCTCCTCTTCATTTCGTTAGCATGTTAGGAAGGCCTGATGCTTTCATTCTGTCCCTGGCTTCCCATGGCTACCCTCCTTCCAGATTCTGCATCCCACTTGGGAGGTGAAGCTTCAGTGATGTGCAGTGTGGGCAAAGTTAAGGAGACCAGGCTTGGGCTCATCTTGAACTACTATCCTACCTTCTTTTCACTGAAATGTATATTTATTTAATTTACTCATGAAAATGCCTTTCTTTAACTTTTGAAGGTAGAACATACATTCATCAAGTTAGAAAAGGAAAAAATAATCCTTTCCACATACAAGGATTTCTTTTATTACCAAAACAAAGGTAAAATATAGGTTGTATTCTGGGTCTTCTAGAACTTATTCTTCTTTCGCTTTGTCCTAACTCACATAGTTTCAAAAAATAACATTTCTAAGGAAAGAAAAAAAATATTTTGGAAGATCAATGTTATGACAATGGCCTTGGATCAGATTTAATGTATTTCTCTGACTTCAAGCTATACAAGGCTACAGTGAGCAAAAAGCCCAGTGTTGGCATAATAACATAGAGCTGGAGATCAGAATAGAGTCCCAGAGAGAAAATCATCCTGATTTACTCCACTGAAACTGATTTTTTATAAAACAGACAAAAATATAAACTGTAGGAAAGAATTCCTGTTCAATAAATGGTACTGGGAACACTGGAAATTCACATATAAACCCCTGAAACAAGATCCACACCTCTCAACACTCACAAAAATTAACTCATGATGGATAAAAGACTTAACATAAGGCAGGACACATTAAGAACCCTACAAGAAAATGTTGGGGAAATGTATAAATATCAGCCGAGGTGAAACATTCTTGAAGAAAATCCCCAAAGCAATCACAGTGACAAGCAATAGAAATGAATGGGACCCATCAAATGGAAAAGCTTCCACACAGCCAAGGACACAAGTAAATGAACAAAAGGACAAGTCAGAGAATGGGAGAAAACATTCATCTGCTGCACATCTGACAAAGGACTGATGACCGGAATCTACAAAGAACTCAAGCCAATCAGCAAGCAACAACCAAAGAACTCCATTAAAAAGTGGGCAAACGCCATGAACAGAAACTTTTCAGATGAAGATGTAGTCACAGACAACACATTCGGGAGGAGACACTCGATGGCACTAATCATTAGGGAACCCAAATCCAAACCACAGTGAGGTATTACTCAGCTCCTGTGATAATGGTTCATCTCAAAAAGCCCCAAAATAACTGATGCTGGTGTGAATGAGGAGAGAAACATGGAGATACTGTTGGTAGAACTGAAAACCAGTCCAACCTCTATGGAAAAGCGTGTGGAGACACCTCAAAGAACATAAAGTAGACCCACCATTTAATCCAGCAATCCCACTGCTGGGTAGGGACTCAAAGGAAAAAGGTCATTTTACGAAAAGGAAACCCACACGCACATGTGTATAGCAGCACAATTCACCACTGCAAAGACATGGAATCAGTCCAAGTGCCCACCAGTGTGTGACTAGATGAATAAAATGTGGAATATGCACAGTATGGAGTACTACTCAGCCATAAACAAAAATGGCAATTGAGTGTCACTTGTGACAACCTGGTGGAATGGGAGGCCATTCGTCTAAGTGAAGCATTACAAGAATGGAGACACAAACACTCAACCCTTACGTGCCCCTGTGGAATGAGCCTAAAAATAGAGCTGGGAGCAGGGGGAGGAGGAGATGGTCAAACTGGCCCTGTGGGCAGAGTACACACTGTCTGGATGCACAGGGATCACTTAGAACATTGACAATTTGTCCAAAACCAAAGTATGTAAATAAAACATGTGCACTTCTAATTCATAAAACAAGCAAACAAAAAATTTGATTGTTTCCTTTCTTTTTTTTCTATTAATGAGACCAGGTATCATTTTGAAGTTCCTTAGCCAATATATTTCTTTTGGAGTTATTTTTGGATTTTTATTTGTATGTACTCTATCAAATATGCTGGATATTAATACTTTGTCAATCACGATTTCTCCTTTCAACTATCTCTTCATTTTCATGAGATTAAGCACAATAAAATAATCTTTTCTTTCAATAAATTGAAAGTAAATACAGCAGTGTAATATTTTTTGATGTATGAGAATTATTCAGTCATAAAAATAAGTTTGTAATGTCTAAAATTTGAGTTTTATTGGTGCATAGCTACCCTCGTTCATTTACGCATTGTCAATGGTTTTTTTTTTTTAATTTTCATTCTAATAGCCAACTTAAGCAGTTCTGACAAAAATAGTATGGCCCAAAATCCTTCAAAGGCTTACACTCTAATCCTTCACAGAAACGCTTGCCATTTCTTGGTTTATAGCCATAATGCTTGCATTACTGACATCTTCACCTCATTACCTGAGATACTAAGACAATATGCACAAATTCCCCAATAGTATACTAGCATCAAACATAAATGCCTTCAGATAAGTTTTGGATGCCAGGTGACAAATAGAACTTCTGGGTCCATAAAGAAGTAAACTTCTTCATGAATATATCTTGGCTCTTTATAATCCACAGGCTGATAGGGAATTGTTAACATTGGAATGAGTGTAGACATTTTGCAGTAATGTACAAAATGATGTCATTTCAAGAATATTCTCACTGCACACATTATTTAGTGTTGCTGAAGGTGCGTAGAGCTATTGTAACAAAATTCTATTACCAGATGAAGTCATCATCAACAACAGACAAATTTATTTCTCACAGTCCTGGAGATTAGGAAATATAAGGTTAAGAGCTGGCACTCTTGGTCCCTGGTGTTGGCCTGTGTTCTGGTTGATAAATGATGCCTTCTCTCTGGGTTCTCACGTGGGGTAAGGACTACTTAGCTCTCTGGGTCTATCTGTCATTGGATACTAATTTCCGCCCTCATGACTAATCATCGTCCAAGGGCCCAACTCCTAATATTCCTAATCACCTTGGGGACTGTATTTTCAACATAGGAATTTTGGAGGGAAAACAAATAATCAGACCACAGCAGGTGTGAGTATCAATGTATACAATGTTCTATGTTTCATTCGGAGTAGATGAGCTTTTAGTTTGTATTGTTTTAGATGAGATTTTAAAAGTTTATTCAAGGATCGGGAGAAAAGTAGAATAAAATAGCACTTAGTTTTGATAAACCTACACCATTAAAAAAAAATATATATATATATATATATAATCCCTGCCTTCTTTTCATTTGTCCTCAAATAATTCTTTTCTAGGATCTACATTTCTATCAACTATAACCTGATCTTCCTGGTTACTCTTCCTTTTTCTAGGTGATACCCTCAAACCAAGTGTGTCAGTCATTATCGTGAGGGCTGAGTCCGTGATAACTATCACCTTTCATTACAGTCTATTTTCTTCAGATTGTCTACATTATCATAATATCTATCAGAAACGAAAACTTCTCTAGAATAAAAATAGACATAATATTTCATAATGACTTCAGGGATCATCCTGCCTTTAATTACTCTTATTTAGAGAAAAAAAAATAAAAATATAAACCTATATGTCAAATAAAAACAAAACTCATTTAAATTTTCTTTTGAGGGCAGTGCAGTAGGGCACCAGCCCTATATATTGAAGGTGGTGGGGTTCAAATCCATCCCCTGCCAAACTGCAACAAAAAAGTAGCTGGGTGTTGTGGCGGGCGCCTATATTCCCAGCTACTCAGGAGGCTGAGGCCAGAGAATCACCCAAGCCCAGGAGCTTGAGGTTGCTGTGAGCCGTGTGATGTCACAGCACTCTACCAAGGGCAACAAAGTGAAACTCTGTGTCTACAATAAAACAATAAATAAATAAATAAATAAATAAATAAAATTTTCTTTTGAAGAAAAATATGTACTGATAACCATCAAAGAAAAAGATATTTTTCATGTATTTTAAACAGTTGTATATTTGAGTACCTCTTTTAAAAAAATAAAACAGAGTTCCACTTAGAAAATTTTGTTAACCTTCTGTCTAAGGCAAGGTATTAGCTTTATTACTATGTCTTACCAAATTCACATTTTAAAGAATAGACATGTTTTCCTGTTTAAAAGAAAGCAAACAATAATTGCAGAGATTTATTTTTAAATATAAGATATATAAAGTAATGCTAGAAGCAACATGATAGAAACTGATGTGTGGTTGAGAATTATAATGAATGCAATAAAGTGTCTGTGGTACCAGTTTACCCAGAGTAGATTCTTTAGCATTTTGACTTTTTCTATTTCTCATGATTTATTAAAATCACCAGCGTATTATCAGAATTACATCTAAGGGCACGTCATAGCCTAAGTCCTAATTTTTACCATCCACTGACCAGATTCTATTACCAATCAAGGTATGTTTCTATTTCAATATCCTCCTTTAGTAAAATTGAAACACTAAAAGAAAAGGATCTCATTAATTTTAATATTCATATAAATTTCTATGCCATCAAGAAATAAGTATAAGTATGTTGAAGCAAGAGATAAAAGCTAAAATTAACTTACCATGCCTTGATGGTTTATTCAATGAATAAACGGAAAAGCTATTAGAATTTTTGAACTTACTAAAGTTTAATTTATGAAATAAATATAATCAGATGACCAATTAGTAAATGAAACAAAAGAACACATCTACAATAGAATCAAGGATATGAAGAGTCAGGTGACACTGACTCCATTTGTTAGATAAAATTCCTCTTATAATTGTGTCCTGCCTCCAAGAGGTGAGCCATAGTCCGTGGCCTTCCACCCTCCTCCCTTTCCCCACTCCCTCATTCCCCCGAACCCCCTAGTATTAGCGCATCTACTGCCTTCATGTCAGAACTGAGTGCATTGGATCCTGCTTCTCCACTCTAATAGCAATATTTTTTAATGAGCGCAAATACAAATTTAAGAAGGAAAACGAAGAAAGTTATAAATTTTGCAAGGACAGCAAACAAAAAAAGTTAAAAGAAGCAACCTCGATGAACAGGATAACCCAATATTATAAATAAGTTAACTCAAGTCAAATAAACATATATACATATCATACACAATTATAATAAAAATTTTAATAGGACCTTATAACATGTGAAACCATAATTTTAACATCCACATGGGATAAATAGGCAAAAGTTGACAAAAAAATTTTGAACAATCAATGAATAAATCAATAAAAGATAATTGACTACTAGAGTCCACATCTTGATTATTTTTTCTTTATTATTATTTTTTTCATTGTTGGGGATTCATTGAGGGTACAATAAGCCAGGTTACACTGATTGCATTTGTTAGGTAAAGTCCCTCTTGCAATCATGTCTTGCCCCCAGAAGGTGTGGCACACACCAAGGCCCCACCCCCTCCCTCCTTCCCTCTCTCTGCTCTTCCCTTCCCCCATCCCCACCGTGTCATTAATGGTCATTAATTGTCTTCATATCAACATTGAGTACATAGGATTCATGCTTCTCCATTCTTTTTTTTTTTTTTTTATTGTTGGGGATTCATTGAGGGTACAATAAGCCAGGTTACACTGATTGCATTTGTTAGGTAAAGTCCCTCTTGCAATCATGTCTTGCCCCAGAAGGTGTGGCACACACCAAGGCCCCACCCCTCTCCCTCCTTCCCTCTCTCTGCTTTTCCTTCCCCCCCCATGACCTTAATTGTCATTAATTGTCCTCATATCAAAATTGAGTACATAGGATTCATGCTTCTCCATGCTTGTGATGCTTTACTAAGAATAATGTCTTCCACTTCCATCCAGGTTAATACGAAGGATGTAAACTCTCCATTTTTTTTAATAGCTGAATAGTATTCCATGGTATACATATACCACAGCTTGTTAATCCATTCCTGGGTTGGTGGGCATTTAAGCTGTTTCCACATTTTGGCGATTGTAAATTGAGCTGCAATAAACAGTCTAGTACAAGTGTCCTTATGATAAAAGGATTTTTTTCTTTCTGGGTAGATGCCCAGTAATGGGATTGCAGGATCAAATGTGAGGTCTAGCTTGAGTTCTTTGTTTTTTTTTTTTGTTTGTTTGTTTGTTTTTTTTATTGTCTATCTTTAGATTTTATTGTAAACAAGGGCTCCACCTGTAATCATAATATGAAGTAAATATCGTGAGTTCTTTGAAGATTCTTCATACTTCCTTCCAGAAAGGTTGTACTAGTTTGCAGTCCCACCAGCAGTGTAAAAGTGTTCCCTTCTCTCCACATCCACGCCAGCATCTGCACATGCCTGTAGTCCCAGCTACTTGGGAGGCTGAGACAGGAGGATCACTTGAGTCCAGGAGTTCTGGGCTGTAGTGCACTATGCCAATCGGGTGTCCGCACTAACTTCGGCATCAATATGGTGACCTCCGGCATCAATACAAGACCGGGGGGCCACCAGGTTGCCTAAGGAGGGGTGAACCAGCCCAGGTCGGAAACAGATCTTGATTTTTAAAAACTTTATCCAGTCAAAAGAACCAGGTTCCCTTGGATAAGTGGCTGTGTAATTTAGGACTAGGGCAGAAAATTTCATCCTGGGGCATCTTTCAGTGCTAGAAAATACCAATGTGCTCAAAATATCCCACAGAAGGTTGAATATGTCAGAGGAATACTGGACCCAACCAAGAGAGCTCCCAGTGGCTGAAACTGAATGGTTCGAGCAATAAAGTACATGAAGTAGTATAAAGTGAAGTTCATGAACTGAAAGTCATACAAATAAGTGATTAAGTAAATAGTAAATAAATGGGAGAAAATAGACAAATCTTCATGCAAAATTCCAAACATATCACCCTCAATAAGTAGAACTTTACCTTTTTCTTCATTAAGAAGGTCCTGTAGTGACTTCCTTCTAAGGATTATAGAAGTGAAAGGAAAAAAAGCAAAGTAACTTTACAGCAGAGAACTCCCACCCCCCAACCAACACTACCTCAACCCAGGATTAATAAATTGTGGTATATGTACACCATGGAATATTATGCAGCCTTAAAGAAAGATGGAGACTTTACCTCTTTCATGTTTACATGGATGGAGCTGGAACATATTCTTCTTAGTAAAGTATCTCAAGAATGGAAGAAAAAGTATCCAATGTACTCAGCCCTACTATGAAACTAATTTATGGCTTTCATATGAAAGCTATAACCCAGTTATAACCTAAGAATATGCGGAAGGGGGAGAGGGACAGAAAGGAAGGGGGAGGATGGGCGGAGGGAGGGTGATTGGTGGGAGGGTGATGGTGGAGGGAGGGTGATGGTGCATCTTACAAGGGTACATGTGAAACTTAGTAAATGTAGAATGTAAATGTCTTAACCTAATAACTAAGAAAATGCCAGGAAGGCTATGTTGAAAAATCTTCCTGGGGTATTTGCAGTTTTCTCATCTCAGGGCAAAATCCAGCAGCCTGTCTATATTTTTACAGTGTTCCCCTCCCTTTTTCTTTCTTCAGTGGTTCCAAACTTTTGCTGTCCTACCCCATGGATGAAATTTTCTGTTTGAAATAGTCTGGTTTCTGCTCTTATGAGTCAATTCTGACATATAGAAAGCCAAAGTTTGATGCACTTACTTCTTAAGAAAATGAAATTTTAGGCGGCGCCTGTGGCTCAGCGGGTAGGGCGCCGGCCCCATATGCCGAGGGTGGTGGGTTCAAACCCAGCCCCGGCCAAACTGCAACAACAAAAAAAAAATAGCCGGGCGTTGTGGCGGGCGCCTGTGGTCCCAGCTGCTCTGGAGGCTGAGGCAGGAGAATCGCCTAAGCCCAAGAGTTGGAGGTTGCTGTGAGCTGTGTGATGCCATAGAACTCTACTGAGGGCGATAGGTGAGACTCTGTCTCTACAAAAAAAAAAAAAAGTGAAATTTTAACAGCCAGCGTGATGGCTGACACCTGTAATCTTAGCACTCTGGGAGGCTGAGGTGGATGGATTGCTTGAGGTCACAGGTTTGAGACCTGCCTGAGTCAGGGCGAGACTAATAACCAGGTGTCACAATGAGAATCTGTAGTCCCAGCTGCTTGGGAGCCTGAGGCAAGAGCTGGAGGTTGCCGTGAGCTGTGACGCCATGGTACTCTACCAAGGGTGAGAAAGTGAGACTCTGTCTCAAAAAAAAAAAGAAAGAAAGAAAGAAAAGAAAAAGAAAGAAAGAAAATGAAATTTTAAAATGCCCTATTAGGTAGGCCAAAGAGGTGTAGCAAGATGGCTGAAAATAATCTCCAGGAATCGCACCTCCATACTGACAGCTATCCCCACAAACAAGCACTTCAGAAGAAACAAAACTCGGGTGAGCAATCATATTACCTGGTTTTAACATTATATCAAGGAAAGAGGCACTGAAGAGGACAGAAAGGATCGTCCTGCATTGCCTGTGTCACCCCTTCCCCATACCTCCTCACTGAGCAGACGGAGAGGGGAGAGAATTTGTATGCAGGGGCAGGGTCAGTGGGGAGCAAAGTGATCGTGGGGCTTTGCATTGCAACCCAGTGCCACCATGGCACAGAACACACAGCAAAGGGCAATATTCTGCCAGCGCCCATGGAAGGAACATTTAGACCACCCTGGCTAGAGGGAAATCCTCCACCCTGAAACCCAAGTTCTAGGTAACAAAAAGCAGCTGAGGCTGGGAATAAGTTGGCTAAGGCAGTCAGTCCACAAAGGCTTGTCCTTAGGCAATTCCTATGGACATCAATGCTGGCCCCAAATCAGTGGACTTGGGGTACATGTGACCCAGTGAGACAACAGCAGCTGTAGCCAAGCAAGTGCCTATATCAGCCCTCCCCCAACAGACCCCAGCCAAAGACAGCACAACCCAAGGATCTTCTTCCACTCAGAACAAGGAAAGGTAAGAGCTCAGAAATCCTTGTTTTGCAACTTGAGTACCAGCTCAGCCACAGTAAAGAAAACGTACTAAGTAGTCAAGTCCAGACCTTGGTTTCTGGACAGCATTTCTGGACCCACCCTGCACAGAAACATGCTGTGCTAAAGGGAAGGACTCTGTCCTGGCAGGATTCATCACTTACTGAATAAAGAGTCCTGGGGCTTTGAATAAACATCAGAGGTAGCCAGGCAACAGTCACCGAGGCTTTGGATAAAACTGGGCTGGCTTCAGGTATTACCTGGCTGTGAGGGAGGTCATGTGTGCCTGCTCTCCCAACTCAAGCACCCCACACAGAGAGTGAGGTAAGAGACCAAGAGTCTTTGCCTAGTAATCCAAGAAATTCTCCTGTATCTTACCCGAGCACCGCCAGGCGTCTGCAAACATCCCAGCATTATGTGAGTGGGGCACCACACCCTTAGTGCTAATGTGGCTGCAGTAACTACAGACTTAATCACTCAATTCCCTTTGAACATCTGGAAAGCCTTCTCAAGAAGGATGGGTTCAAACAGGCCCATATTGCAAGGATTAAAATATACACCTAACTCTTTAATGCCTGGGATATGACAAACATCTACAAGCATCAAGAACATCCAGAAAGACAGGCCCTCACAAATGATCTAAAACGGAAAAAGATGATGGATTCCAGAGTGACAGAGACAGGTGACCTCTCAGGAACAGAATTCAAAACTGCTGGAGAAGCTCTATGAACTTAAGGTGATACAGACAAGGAATTCAGAAGCCTACCAAAGAAATTTAACAAAGAGACTTAAATAATTTAAAAAAAAAAAAAAAGCAGAAATTCTGGAGCATAAGAGGTCAATTGACAAACTGAGAAATACATGAGTCTCTGAACAGCAGAACTGACCAAGCCGAGGAAAGAATTAGTGGACTCGAATGTGGGCTATTTATAAATACCAGTCAGAAGAGGAAAAAGGAATAAGTAAGAATGAAGCACACCAACAAGATCTAGGTAATGGCCAAAAGGCCAAATGTAAGAGTTATTGGACTTGAAGAAGGGGTAGAGAAAATATTGGGGCAGAAAATTTATTCAAATAAGTAACAGAGGACTTTGCAAACCTAGAGAAAGATACCAATAATCAAGGCTAGAACACCAAACAGATTTAACCCAAGCAAGGTTACCTTAAGCCATTTAATAATCAACACTCCAAAGGTTACAGAGGAAGAAAAGTTCCTAAAGGAAGCAAGCAAAAAGATAAACATAATGTATAAAGGAATTCCAATACATCCATGGTAGACTTCTCAATAGAAACTTTACAGACCAGGTGAGAGGGGAATGACATATTCA
This sequence comes from Nycticebus coucang, assembly GCF_027406575.1. Classification (NCBI taxonomy): domain Eukaryota; kingdom Metazoa; phylum Chordata; class Mammalia; order Primates; family Lorisidae; genus Nycticebus; species Nycticebus coucang. Next base: position 6,914,579 of record NC_069796.1, read on the forward strand.
AAGGGCTAAAGGAAAAACAACAACAAAACATAACACTAGAATGTTATATCCTGCAAAAATAGCCTTCAAGAAGAAACACATTTTCCAAGACATACAAAAGCTGAAGGATTTCATAAACCAGACCTGCTTTACAGAAAATGCTTAAAGGAGTTCTTCAATTTGAAGGAAAAGGATGTTCATTAATAATTAGAAATCATCTGATGGTATAAAACTCATTGGTTACATAAGTACACAAATATGGAACTCTCTATTGCTGTAATTGTGGTATATAAACCACCTGTATCTTGATTAGGAAGAGTAAAAAACAAACCTATCAAAAATAACAACTTTCTGAGAGATAGTATAAGAAGATGGAAGGAAATAACAAAAAATAACTAATGGAGAGAAGACTCAGATAAATAAAATCAGGGAAGAGAAAGGAGACATTGCGGAAATCCACAAGATCATTGGAGGTCCATGAGCAACTGTACACATATTCCAGTCAGTTGGAAACTCTAGAAATGCATAAATTCCTACACACGCACACACACACACACATCTGTGTTTAACTAGGAAAACATCTAACCTAAATAAAGCAATAGCAAGTAATGATCAAAAGTAATCAAATAATTACAGCAACAATTAAAAAGCTTTCCATAGATTAGCTCAGGACCTGGTGGCTTCAATGCTGAATTCTACCAGGCATTCAAAGAAGAACGAATAGCAATCCTACATACAAACTATTTTAAAAAACTGAGGAGGAGGGGCTAGTCCCAAACTCATTATATGAGGTCTGTATTACTCTGATAACAAAACCAGACAAAGACATAACAAACAGAAATCTACAGTCAATATCTCTGATAAACATAGATGCAAGAATCTGTCACAAAATACCAGCAAACCAAATTCAACAACATGCTAAAAAGATTATTCATCATGATCATGTGGGATTCACCCAATTTAAGACTGTTTCAACATATGCAAATCCATTACAGTGATACATCCTGTCAACAGAGCAAAATGCAAAAATCATATGATCATTTTAATTAATGCTAAAAAAGCATGTAAATAAATGCAACATCATTCTGAAAAGGAACTTTTAGAATACTGAGTGTAGATGAAACTTACCTTAAAACAATAAAAGCTATATACATATAACAGACCCACCATTGGTAAGTATTGTACTGAATAGGGAAAATTGACAGGAGAGATTTTCTTCTGAAATCCAAGCAAGACAAGGATGTCCACTCTTATCCCTGTGCTTCAACATACTCCTGAAAGTTCTAGCTAGAGCAATCAGAAAAGAGAAAGAAATAAAGGGCATCTAAATTAGAAAAATGAGAGGCCAAATTATCCTTATTTGCAGATGATATAATCTTACGTGTAGAGAAACCTGAAGATTCCACAAAAACACTATTAGAGCTGATAAAAAAAAAAAAAGTCAAGGAAGTTGCAGGATACAAAATCAACACAAAAAATCAGGACCATTTCTATGTCAACGGTAAATAATCTGAATAAGAAACCAAAAAAGGAATCCCACTTACAATAGCTGCCAATAAACAGAAATCCCTAGGAATAAATTTGACAAAAAGAAGCAACACACTTCTACAATGAAAACTATGAAGCATTGACGAAAGAAATTGAAGAGGACAAACAAAAGATTGGAAAGGCATTCCATGTTCATGGATTGGAAGAATCAATATTTTTTTTTTTTTTTTTTTGGCCGGAGCTGGGTTTGAACCTGCCACCTCCGGCATATGGGACCGGCGCCCTACTCCTTGAGCCACAGGCGCCACCCAGAATCAATATTTTTTAAAAAATAAAAACACAAATTAAAAAAATAATAAAATGAACCAATAAATAATTGGCAAAGAAATAAACAATTTTTAAAATCAAATAAAAATGGTTTATATCAAATAATCCAATATCATTAATGAAATCTGTGAGCTTCGTTTGACATTGGGATCCCTCCCTTCACACAGCTGCCATCCAGGGCTACCCTTCCTCTGCCCAGAATGCTGCTGGGTAATTGAGATTCTCACCCGATCAGATTCAAGCTCCGGGAGACACCATGGGGAGAAAGGCACAGTCTCCCCCAGTGGTGCTGGTATGTCCCCGATGGTACCTTCTTGGGTACTTCGGATGCCCCTCACCTGCCCGCTCCTCCCACACTCCCCAGCAGCGAGGATGTACCTTTTCTTTCAAGCAACTGTCTTCCCTGCAGGCCCAGTTTTTCCTGCATTTCATGCTACTAAAAAACTGTACAGATAATCTGTGTGGGTAGTCGTTACACTAGCTCTAGGATCTTTTTCCTGCAATCCCCAAACACTCTTACACCTAGGTTAGGAAGATTTAGTTTCAAATATCGCGACCCTGTTTCTGCCCAGTAAATTCAACATCCTTCCCTAAGGGTGACAACCATGTCCCCTTGCCTTGTTGTTCTTCTGGTATGTTCCAGAGGGTGCTGGATGTGCCCCCTTAGAGAGTACAGGGGATGCATCTCAAGCAAACTGGTCTGTCTCTTTGGAGCTCCCATAAATGGATTTGAGGTGGGGTGTCCCAGCATGGGACCTGCACTCCCCAGAAGAGAAATCTAAACAAGACAAAACCCTTTTCACAAGCCTTGCTTCTTATGCTCTGAATCTGATTCTACCTTCCATCTGAATCAGAAGTCCCCACGGGAAAGGCCATCATGTCATAAAATTATTCTTGAACATTAATTTTCACTTTGGTCCATCATCTGACTCACACGCAATCTTCTGTGGGTCATCAGTCCTTGATATTGTTATTCTGCTGCATAAATGTGTAACAGTCACAAATAAGTTTTTATATAGTACCCATTCTTCTTTATTTCAGTAGGCATTATGATCCCCATACTAATAAGGACTTTTCTTTCCTACAATTTATCAACTGAATATTATTCTTTTCTTGAATAAACCATATTTTATATAAAACCATATCTTACTTGGGACAAATTATCTACGATAATTTCCCCCCCATTTTACTATGGTTAAAGTATTACTAACATAAATTCTTCAAGAAAACATTCATGTTTATTTTCTAAGGATAAATGCTTACAAAGAATTGCTGAGTCAAATGTAGAAATGCACATTTTTAAGAGTTTTGGTACATAGTGCCAAATCGTCTTCTGGAAAGTTTGTCTCAGCAGGAGTATATACAAGTTCTCGTTTAATTTACATTTGGCAATAATGCACATGTAATTGCTTTAGTCTTTCTCAACTTATGAATAGAAATAAAATCCTATTGAGAATTCATTTTTCTTTCTAGTATATTTGAAACAATGTATACAGATGCATATGAATATTAATGCACAAATGCCTTAGATGCTATATTTTGAAGATTTATAGAGAGACAGGTACGCAGATAGAGACATAGACATGATTAAATATAGAGAGTAGATAATGAGTGTGTTCACTTTGTGATAATTATAATTTGTGTATTTATAGTACATATAATATACCCCAATTGTTATTGCTTATTATAAATGAAAATATGGTTAACAACTGTTTTACCTAAATCAACTCACTTGAGAATTTTTAGACAGTAAAAAGTGGTTTAAAGTTTAGAGTTAAAGAGAAAATATCATAATAATACCATTCAAGTTTGATCCATAGTCTAGCACAGTTTCCTATTGCTAAGTCCAATTTATGCAGAGAGTGAGAATCAAAGACAACCTAGTTAGGATAGATTGCTTCCACAAATACCACCTGCAGACAGAAGACCACATGGCATTTCAAAATCAAGTACACTGGAAGCCTGTTAACACAGTCCTTTAGAAAACTATCCAGGCTCATTGCCTCTAAAACCTAATTCCCTATTGGCCCAACTCTATGCAATAGCTCCAGTCCCCGCCTGTGGTTCACTTGATTCCAGGAAATCTCAGGTGACACTTCACACAGGGCGGGGTGGGGTCACTCCGTCTTCTTGCAGTACCTCAAGCTGGGTCTCTGCCCAGAAATTGATTAGAAAAGATGAACTGGATTTTAAAATTGAAGGGTAAATGTCTTACAAATTATTATTAAACAGAAGGTTAAAAAAATCATCACTTACTCTGTTTCATATAATCAGTTGTCATTTATTTATTTAATGGTCCTTTTATTTGTTGGAAGAATTGATTCATCCTCAGAAATAATCAGCTCACGTCATTTGAGTATGTTACAATTTATGCTTATCTCCAATCCTGTTAAGCTGGATGTCAACATAGGTACCCTGTAGTTTTAGATTTCTTACATAAAATTGACTGAAAATCCATCCCAGCTATGGTGAAATCCCAGGATCCATGTAATCTTCCCAAGAACTCTGCAGATTCGGGGCAGGAAGATGAGCGACTTTCACAGTCACTGCCAGTGCTATTTGAGCACCAACACCCAGTCCTTACCTTGCTGATCCAACACTCTACTGCGTCATCCCAGGTGTGGAACTCAGCTCCCAGCCCTGAGTTTCCCCTCAGACACCACTCACACCAGTGTAGACACAGACAACTGTACCCTGGTGTGACAGGGGCATTTGACAGGGCTGCGCCTCGATGGCTTCCCCACCTCAGACTTCCTTCCTCCCCTCTCAGCTTTATTTTTTTTATTTTCATGTAATTTCTAGAGCTCCTTTGCCATATAAACAAATCTTTAATATCTCTGCACACAGAAAAGGAACATCACGCCAAACACCCCACCATTTAGGACAACAAAAGCAACTCTCTTTAATTTACATTAATTTCCAGGAAGGGATGTAAGTGATATAAATGTTTTCCCCTTTGATTTGAATCATGCAACCCTCTTTACAAAGGCAAGTTGTCCATCGCTTCTGTGTAAACGAGAAAATGGTTCTTTTTTAATCTTCTTCATTAATCCTGCTATTTCATGCTCTGTCTTAGCTTAATCCTGTCTGGATTTGCTCCCCGTGACTTATTTTTCCTCCCATGTTTGTGTCCGTTACCTGACTCACCTTCTCACACCCACCTTCCCTCATGGCTCCCTGCTGGGACTTTCTCCTGGCCTCTGTCTTCATTCCTTTCCTGTCAAGGCTAAAAAATCTGACTTGAACCCGAGTCATTTTTACTTCAATGACAATTTTCACTCTGTTTTATCAAACCGTCTACTTATATGCACTGGGATCAACTACCCTTTTTAAAGCAATGTTCTTTCATATTTTAAAATGCTTCAAGTTAGCAAATTGCAAAACAAATTATTTGACACATTACGCTATATATATTTAATTTTAATATAATGGTATATATTGACATTTAACCTAAATTACATCTTTGTGGTAACATAATTGTTTATAATTTCCTTTAAATTAAAATGTATTCTAATGTAGAAAATACCTTCTATTTGTGTCTCCATAGTCAAGGTAAGATAGCATTATTCACTATTTGATTCATGAATAGATTCAAGAAATCTCGCAGCATATTACTCATTTATCTAGAAAATATCCTTAAATCCTTGTATTATGTTCTGTATTTATTACACAGAGAGGAAAGAGACATAGAAATATGGTAAGAATTAAACTTGGGCTATTTAGAAGGTGCTTTGGAATAACGGAGGAAGAAATCACTAATACATCGTATGATAATGATAATAACATCATGACAATGACTACCAGATGGAGACGTTTCAGTAAAGCAGCGTCCCATTAAGTCTCTGTTTTATGAATGAGGAAAAACTAGTTTTGGTAGTTTAAATCATTCTAGATTCATATCTATAACCATATTTTGAAAATGTCATTTGAAGGAAAAATTTGAACACTTGCCATACATAATTTTCAGCATTTTACAGAGGGCATGACTATCTTCCTTTATAATAATAGGCACATCTCAATTGAACTCAATAAAGGCAATTCTAAAATAAATTTTCATTGGAAAAACATGTTTTCATGCCTTTTGTTTGAAGGAAAAAATTCTGGTGTACTTGGTGTACAGAAGGCGATGTGATCACTGATATTCGTGCCTCTAGTGCTAATCAAGGTTCCTACCAGATGACGACCTCTTAGATATGTTCACTGCATGTTTCGCTGGTGGCCAGAGAGGATGGACGCACATATGCACATATGCTGTGCACAAATGTGTCATACAGTGGCAGTGACAATCACATGTGACTATAAACATGATAGTATCTAAAAGGGGCGGTACCCAGAGCAGTCTCTGCTAACAAGGAGGCACTTCTTACAGGGGAATTACAGAAATTCTCATCAAGGCAACTCACACTCTTACATATTCTGATCCATCTGAAAATCATCTTAGACACGTCATCTCTTTTTGGTGGGGCAGATCATTCTTGGCCTGAACTTGGAAATATCATCAATAAACCAAGGGCTATGGACTTTTGGAATTTTTATGTTGTATGACCAACACCTGTCAATATTGTGAAGTTATTTCAAAGTTGGAATTGATTCTAATTAGAGCTTTTCAAAGAGGAGTCTGCTTTTTCTTCTTAGAAACTGAACAGTTTAAAAAATATCTGTTTAAAAGTGACATAACTTTAGAATAAGACAAAACAAACCCATGAATTATGTCAGAAAATCAGTCAGCCCAGAGGAAGCCAGCATGAACCCCCCATCATATCAATTGCGAGAACAAAGGTTAACAACTAAATGGTAGATCTGATGAGAAACTATAACGTATTTCCTAAATAAAGTTATGTTTGAAATGATCCAATTTTCAGATTATATTACTACTTTGATTTGTGGGCTCCATGCCAAAAATTTAAAAAGCCTCTCCTATTCCATTAATGTGCATTCAATATTTCCTGTCATTAAGGGATACATAGCAGCACTGGTTTATTTTATTTTATTTTTTTTTTTGAACCATGTTTCATGCTCTTTTTCTCTAACTCTTTGGCAAGATTTTCCAGCTCTGCAAAAGAAACATATAGAATTTGTTAGCTCAGAGTTGTACATTTTCTCTGAAGCCCTCCTCACCATGGAGAGTCCATCACATTCTTCCCTATACATCACCTCTTTGCTTCCATCTTACTCAAAATTCTCTGGTCCATAAAGACACAGTCTGGGGTCTGCATTCAGATCTAACTTCTCTGAACACCTGCGTAAGGAATGATAAGAATCGTATTTGCTGGTAATTTTTTGTAGTATATTTTCCCCAGGGACATTTGTCAGACCACATTAAATGAGACGTTATACATCTCTAACCCGGTACTTTCCACAAAAATAATTGAAACACCTAGCTTTAACTGTTTTAAATTGAAATTCCTTACAAGACTCTGAGTTCTTCACCATCTTCTCCCCTAAAAGATTGTATGTGAGGGCAGCGCCTATGGCTCAAAGGAGTAGGGCGCAGGCCCCATATGCTGGAGGTGGTGGGTTCAAACCCAGCCCCGGCCAAAAACTGCAAAAAAAAAGATTGTATGTGATACACTCATAGACCATTTTCACTTTTTCTTCTGTCACTAGAAGAGTGACACTCTTTACAAGTCCCTCTCCTGCAAGGATGCTACACTAGAATCGAGGTCATATATTTTGTTAATCACAGTCACAAGTTCAGCTAACGCCCATTCACTTTCTAACTAATTAGTGAAACAAACTTGCTGAATAGTATATGCCTTTGCCTAGCTCCTTTACCAAAAAAGTGCCTTAGAAATGAGTCCTAATCAGTTCTCTTTATACCTAACATAAACATTCACAGTAAAATTCTTCTCATCTTCCCAAAATTGCTGACTTATTTTTAGATAGACAATAAGGAGATCTGAAATAATTAAACTTACCAAATTTGGATCAAATTAGTTGATAAAGGTTTGAATGAAGGAGTGAAATTTGAGAAAACAATAAAGATAAATGGAACAGGTATTTCAAAGTTATAGTTTTTTTTTTTGGCCGGGGCTGGGTTTGAACCCACCACCTCTGGCATATGGGACCGGCGCCCTACTCCTTGAGCCATAGGCGCCACCCCAAAGTTATAGTTTTTATTTGTTTTTGAGACAGAGTCTCATTGGTAGTGAGACTGGCGTATGCCATAGTAGTGCCATGCCGTCATAGCTTACAGCAACTTTAAACTCTTGGGCTCAAGTGGGTCTCTCGCCTCAGCCTCCCAAGTCGCTGGGACTACAGGTATGTCCCACAATGCCTGGCACTTTTGTTTCTATTTTTAGTAGAGATGGGGTCTCCCTCTTGTTTGGGCTAGTCTGGAACTTCTGAGGTCAAGCAATCTACCCACGTCAGCCTCCTAGAGTGCTGGAATTACAAGGTATGAGCCACCATGCCCGGCCTCAAAATTATGACTTGATAAAAGACTCAACTACTAACAGTGCATTTGTTAAACAGTTCACGGAACTAGGGTTAGATTAGACAAGCCCCTAAATATGAAAAAAATAACTTTTTTCATTGCATTTAATGTCTGGAATTTTATTTCCTTGCTTTACTGGCAGCAAAACTCTAATCTAGAGTTTTGCTCTAGATTAACCCATGGTTGATTTCAAGTTTATTAGCTCCATAAAGCATAACACAGAAAAATAAACTAGCTGGTAGGGCGTAAAGAATGGGCAAGCAAAAAGGTACACAAATAGAAATCTGCAGCACAAACGGACTTTCCAGTGCATTTATATCCGCCTAACTTGAGACAAAACCAGATCCTTGCAGCCACCTGCAATAATTTCAGAGTAATCCGCTACTCAAGAAATGAAACCAGCTTAGATTTATCAAAATAAGAAAAGGCAGTGTAAAAATAGGCCTCTTAGCCAAAGCAAAAATGAAAACTGAGAAATACCCCACCAGAAAGCTTTCACCAACACCCAAAGTCCAGAGACGAGAAATCCTTTCTGGAAAGCTTTTGAGATATAATTACTTCAACTTTGTTTATAGTGGCACAGTGAAGTCTTTTCTGTTCTTACCTTGCCAAAAAGTAAAACCCTAATGGATTAGGAACATCAACAACTGCAATAGTGGAAATCTTAGAGCAGACGGGCGCCAAGAGGCCGGGGTGTCTCTGCCTCCTCCTACGTGGCAGCAGCTGGGCCGGGCAGCACTGCCTTTCAGCTGCAGCCCTGCTCCCCATCTTGAAAGTCACTTTTGTCCGTCCACTTTGCATTGAATTAATAGTATATTGATACGCTGTCAAGATTTTCTTGCATTTGTTTAACTTTTATCACTTCCCTAGTTTTATAAGTATGTGTCATATACATTATTTTTATTAGCAAACTACATACACGCCAGATGCCTCAAAGAAATTTTCTGCATATTCACTTAGATTAAAAGTAATTAAGTTCATAATTCTGCTTTAAACATAAACTATAATTCTGAGATATTTTACATGTTATTTTGAATGGAAAATTCTAGTATTGTTGTTTATTAATTAATTAATTTTTTTGAGACGGAGTCTCACATAGTTGCTCTGGGGTTGAGTGTCATGGTAATTAATTAATTAATTTGTTTATTTATTCATTTATTTTTTGGAGACAGAGTCTCACTTTGTCCCCCTCGGTAGAGTGTCGTGGCGTCACAGCTCATAGCAACCTCCAGCTCTTGGGCTTAGGCAATTCTCTTGCCTCAGCTTCCCAAGTAGCTAGGACTACAGGTGCCTGGCTTTTTTTTTTTTTTTTTTTTATTGCAGTTTAGTCGGGGCCGGGTTCAAACCCGCCACCCTTGGTATATGGAGCTGGCACCCTACTCACTGAGCCCCAACCACCACCCTTTATTTTTATTTTTTAAGGATCCTCTTGACTGTATGATTTTGAATTTATTTCATCCCCACAGAGGGAATTTCAAAATCACAGCATTTACCATTCTTTCTTATGGACAAACGTCCAAACATTAAAACATATTTTCCGTTGACGATGTTCTGTTCCCTCGTGTGTACATCAGTACTATTAACGGATAATTAGACGTGCCAGTTCCCTGCCCACACAGTTACTTACACATGAACTCTGAATAATGATCCTGGCAACCTCCAGCCTTGCGGGGCTCCGCTGCTTTAATGACCATGAACGTGTTGCCAAACTTCTTTCATGTGTCCCAGAGCCTCTCCTTGTAAATCACAGCCAGCCTTCTCAGCCACCTGGTTGTCCTGGTCGACACTGTTCTTTGTAACCAATACACTTAGTGCTTTTTGTTCCTTGAAAACATCTACCTTTACCTGCCTGGTCCCCTTCATGCCTGAGCTCAGGGGTGGGTATGAATGTGGGTTTTTGTTTATTTCCTTCTATCATCTGGGCTTCTGTTCCCCCTCTCCAGCTCTCTTTCCTGGAGGACACGTCATCTTCCTCTTCCAATTTTGAAAATTCCAAATGGAGGAAACCGACTCACCATTTTACACCTACACATTTTTTTCTGTTGTTCCATTTTATGATTTCACTAAGGACCAGACATAAAACATATTGCCATTTGCGTGTTCTTCACCTCACTTTCCTAGAAATGAATTGTAATTATTATATTCTGGAATTTGCAAACCTGGTTGACCAAATATCATTTTTTGAAATTGCATGGTCTTCACAATGGTGGTAGATTTAGAAGCAAAGCATTACAGCTTAACAGAAGACAACTAAAGCTATGTAAATACCTGTTTTTCAAAATTTGTTTATCCGTATCCCAACTTTTTAAAAATAATGACCCATCCAAGGCAATGTGACTGTTAGGGACTGACATTCCTCATCACCAAGTAAAATCTATTCCATGCTGGGATTCGGTCAGTTACGTTACAAAAGAAGAATGAAGCTCTGAATTAGCTGTACCTTAATTTTTGTTGTGAAAGCAATTCTGAATTAAAAAGTACATTACATTAAATATTAAAAATACAGCTCATCTTTAATAGCATTGATATAAAAAGCAAGTATTTTGAATGTTCAGTTCAAATGTTTTCAGTATTATTTACTGTGAAGTATTACGTGTGTTAGCCACCATACATTTAGAAACTATAAAGAAGTTAAACACTAACACAAACTTCCCACAGTTCTCATAGAAATAACTATGACAATGACTTTATTCTATATTTCTAATTATTACATGTAGAGTGATAATTATAGACCTAACCAAAAAAAAAAAAAAAAACAGAAAGGACATGTTTCAAATTTAATGAATCCTATTTTTCCTAATTAGAAACAGCTCCTAAACCTCTCTCATGCCATTAAGTATCATGTTGTACTATACTTTCTGTTTACAGCCTCATTTCACTTGCTGTCATTAGTAGTGCTTTCTAAATATCAGAAAACTTGTAACAGCATTAATTATTGTTTTTAATTTTATATCTCCCATTTTAACATGTTCTCATTCAGTTTACACCTGATTTGACATATTTGCTTAGTTTTCACTATGCACAATTTTTATAATGTTTACTGTGAGTTCATTTCTATTTTGATCACTTAATTTACTTCATTTTTTATTAGATAATTATTTCAAAATTAATTCATAGGTTATGTTTTCTGAACATATAGATATCTAATTATGTATTTTGTTGATTTGCTTATCTACAAAACACGTTAATTAACAAAAATATTGGGCACGGCTTTAATGTCTCAAAGCTCTTCACTTTTAATCTTCATTTACCATTGCAGAGGAAAAGCTGTGGTCATACTGGTTACTCTTTGTATATTCAACATGTCTCTGCTACCTGGTTACATTGTTTTTAGCATGTTCTTTGTATATGTGTGAATGTATGGAATTAAAAAACATTAGCATTTGCCACAGTGTGTATTAAATCTCCTGTAATATTGCCTAAAATTTTTAATCTGAATAAAAACAGATTAATCAATCACTGAAAAATTCTGTTGTATATTTGACTAATTGTTTTTTGGAAAAAAAATAAATAAACCTGTTCTGATTTTCTTGTCCTGAAAGTATCTTTACATCATTTTACACATGCACTGTTCTCATGTACCCTTAGAAAGTTACAATCGGCCAGGCTCACCCCTGGAATCCTAATACTCTGAGAGGCCAAGGCAGGTAGATAGCTTGAGACATGGGTTCAAGACCAGCCTGAGCAAAAAAAAGTGAGACCCCATATCTACTGAGGCAAGGAGATCAGTTGAGCCCAAGAGTTGGAAATTGCTGTGAGCTATGATGCCCGGGCACTCTATCCAGGGGAACAGCTTGAGACTCTATCTCAAAAATAAAAAACGAAAAGCAAGACAAAACAAAGTTACTCTATGACTTATATTACCATGTATCAAAACTCTTTTTTCTTATTAACACAAAGACATAAGATCTACATAGACTTAATACTCGACAATAGCTATATATGTATGTGTATACAAGAAGATTTACTTTATCTCTAACTCTAACCCAGGGGTCAGCAAACTTCTGCAAGGATCTCACTGGTAAATATTTGAGGCGTTTCTGGCCCTACAGTCTCTGTCACAGGTTCAACTCTGTCATCAGAGCCAAGGCAATACGTAAGCAAAGGTGCATTTCTACGTCCCAACAAAACTATATCGTCAAAAACTGGTGGGGGCAAATTCTGCCTAAGAAGCCTATTGTGCTAACCCCAACTCTAATCTATGAGGTGCTAGTTGGTTCCCTTCAGGTATGTATAACTAGAGAAAAAGTTGATATGCTCAGATTTCAATGCAGTAACCTGCCTCTAGCAAGCAATACCTGCCCAGTGCAGCATTTCCATATTAATCCCAGAAGCCCGTCCAGTTCAGGACCTTGTTCTGACATTTGAATGATTATACTCTTGGGAAAACTTCATAATCTGGCATACATTCCTTTCCAAATCATCTTCAACCCACTTAACTAGTCAAAATGGAGTAGCCTACTTGTGGAGACTATTGACTAACATGCAGAACCATAAGGCCATGTAATTTTCTGGTTGCAATCTTTACTGATTACCTACTGATGCAAAACAAATTATCACAAATGTATCAGCCTAAAATAACATACAATTATTATTTCACAATTTCCAAGGGTCAGAAATCTGGGCATGGTATAGTTGGGTCCTGATAAAACTGCTTGGGTTTGGACAAGGCTGCAGTAAAGATATTAGGTAAACAGTGTTTTCATCTGGAGGCTCAGCTGGGGTAGAACCCATTTCTAGGCTCATGGGTTGCTGGGAGCATTCATTACCTTGTAGTTGAAGGCTGCCTCTTGCTGGCTATTGTTAGAAGCTACCTTAGTTCCTACAGGCTGCCTGCAGCATCTTGCTCTAGAGACGTTAGATAATTGAGGGACTCATTTTCCCTGGGCAAGCAAAAAGAATCCCTACTCTAGAATGAGTTTGCCAGCAAGAGGGAGATGTGTAGATCTTCATGTAGAATGACATGAAGATATTCGAGGTTTAGTTCCAGACAACCACAACAAAACCAATATCACAATAGAGAGATTCAAAATGTATTGATTCCCCAGTGCATATGAATTATATGTGTACGTTATACCAAGGTCTATTAAATGTGAAATACCACTAAGTCTAAAAAAATACATATATCTTAAGTAAAAAATCCTTTATTTTAAAAAATAGTAACAATTATGTGAGCCTTTGGCAAGTCATAATCTTTTTGCTGGTTGAAAATCCTACCTTGATATTACTGGCTATTGAGCAATTTGGTGGTGGCTGCTAGAGACCTCAATGACTGTGATGATTTCTTAAAAATCACACAGCAATGAAGATCCTTGTCCATTCACAGATTTCTCCATAGCCTGGGATGCTGTTTCAAAGAATCTTACCCACACTAGAAATTTTGGGTTTGGAGTCAGTCATCTCAAACGCTGCCACTGCTTTGTCAATATCCCTGGTTGTCATTTCAACACTGCTCAAAGCATCTTCAACAGGACTACATTTTAACTCATCTGAAGAAACCACCTTCTGTGCTCACTCATAAGAGGTAATTTTTCATCTCCAAACTTGATCATGCGATTGTATTACCTCAGTCACACCATCAGACTCTACTTCTGAGTCTGGTTCTCTTGCTGTTTCAACCACATCTGCAGTGACTTTATCCACAGATGGAATGAACCCCTCTGAGTGATACATGAGGGTTTGAATAAAGCATCATTTAAATTCTTGTCAAGGCAGATATTTTGAGTTCTTCTTGTGAATCAGAAATGCTCTTAACGGCATTTGGAATGGGCAATGCTTTCCAAAGGTTCTCAATTTATTTTGACCACATCCATCAGAGAAAGCAGTGTCTATGAAACGTATAGCCTTACAACACGTGTTTCCTAAGTAATAAGATTTGAAACTCTACCCCTTGATCCACAGGCTATAGCACAGAAACTGTATGAGCAGAAAGGAAAACAACACTAATCCCTTGTACATCTCCTCAGAGCTCTAGATGACCAGACACATTATTCATGTTCAGTAATACATAAAAAAACCTTTTTCCTCACCAGTATATCTCAACAAATGTTCTTAAAAAAATTCAGTAAGGCAGGCTGCAAACAGATTCAAGTTTTTTTGGTTCCATTTCTAGAACAGAGTAGATTTAACACAATTCTTAAGGGCCTAGGATTTTCAAAATAGTAAATAACCATTGGCTTCAAATTAAAGTCACCAGCTAAATTAGCCCCTAACTAGAGGGAGAGCCTGTTTTTGAAGTTTTAATGTCAGACATTAATTTCTCTCTGGTTACGTAAGTCCTAGATGGAACCTTCTTCCACTATAAGGCCATCGTGTCTACCTTGAAAGCCCGTTGTTTAGTGCAGCCACCTTCATCAGTGATCTAAGCTAAATCTCCTGGATAGACCTAAATCTAGATATGCCTTCATGAGGCAAGTTGGTCACAGAAGTGACATCTCATAATCTTCGTCATATTGGATTGCTGAGAAGCTGGGCTAAACACCAGGAGGTGGGAAAAATAGGGACAACCGTAGAATGCAACTTCAACACTATTCAATCTAAACTTCTAATTTAAAAAAACAAACAAAAATAAAAGTACAAAGTATTTTCTAGCTTTTGGAGTTCAGTATGTCTTAGTGTAAACATATGTGCCCCATAACTGTGTACTTTTAGAGTAATTCTTTCATTTGTCTTAGAGGTTGTTTACTAGTCATCATTTTAGGTGTCATGAAATACTGTATCACTTCTGCTCTGCAACATCATTATTGGTAGTTGTTAAAAGCTGCACTTTTACCGGAGCAGCATTTTAACGCAGTGATGTCCACTGCCCATCGTTTTAAATGTAACACTTCATTTCACACATCCTTTCAGGAGGGAGAATTTTCTAAAGTCAGTTTAACAGAGGTAAATTCCATCGTGGAACAAACTTAAGCACGGTGGTTGCAATCCAAAGATATCATCACCATCTCGTAACAGAATTGTATGACAAAATGACGTGTGCTTACAAGGTTTGCCAGAGCCCATGTTTAGAAGTTACCTTGACAATGCTAGTTCACTTCTGTTCATATTTCAAGCCGTTGTAGCTCTGGTACTTAGTAAAAACTCAAAAGACAAGAACAGAACAACTTGGTTAAATTAAGTTCGAGGGTGGGTAACCAGCTGTTACTAAAGCTTGAATCAGGCATCTACTGATTTCTGATCCTTGAATCAGCATTTCTTTCTTTAAATTGCCCTGTTTGACATTATTTAACAAAATAGAAATTTGCTAACGAGTGTAACTTACTAAGCTTTGCTCTCTTGGTTTAGAAATTTAAGTCAGAAGAGAACATGATACGTGATATTTCATTCATCCTATCATCCACTTAATTAGTAGTGGATTCAGTTTGTAATTATTGGTCCTAAACTTCCTCCTAGATGCATTAAGTGTTCATTTAAAAATACATGCATATTACCCAGATTATTTGATAACCTTCCAATATTTATGTTTTTATTTAAAAAAGTTTTTTCTAAAACATGAGGCTTATCTTATACAATGTCTGTTTAAAATCTGTACCCTGTGTAAATCCAGTCTACAAATAACTATAATATATGTATACATTCTCTTGTTGATGGAAATTTCAGAAGTTTTCATTTTTTTTTCATTATTTAAAAATACTGGTTATAGAAACTGTCTTGTGCATCTCCTGGTACAAAAAGTACAAGATTTTCTGTGGTCTAGAGCTTGAGGGAGCATGACTGTGCCTATGTTGACCGCATCTTCAAATTTGTCAAAATTCCCAAATTATTCTCCAATTCATACCAATTTTGTGAATTAGAATTACCAGTTTTTAAGGATATTTATTTTTTGCATCTTGTTTAAAAATTCTTCCCAAAGAAGCCATCTGTTCTTCTGTATAATAATTTTAACTCATTACACTCTGTGATTTACGATATGATGTTAGAATTTTATTAAGTTTAGTGCAGATAACTAATTATTGTAAAACTTCTTTGTGTATAAGATACTTAGTTACCACAGCTTTATATAACAACTTAATATTGGCTAAGATAAGCCTCAGTAAATTGTTCTTCCAAAAATTTTTCTTGGCTGCTCTTAGCCTTTTGTTTTTCCATATAATGGTGAAAATATCCTTTCCATATTTAAAAAAGAATATCGAGATTATGGGGAATTATGAATTAACATGCAAATATTTGACATATTTCAGACACTGATTTTTTTGTCCCATAAATGTGCTATATATTTCAATATAGTATTTATTTTTAATGCCTTTCAATAAAGTTTTAACGTACTCCATATATAGCGTTACATAGCTATTGTTGGCGTTATTGAGATGCTTTATAATGATTGTTGCTATTATAAATGGCACTTTATGTAGCAGCACATCTCACTTGACCAAGCTTTGCTTTATTTCTCTTCACAGATGCTGTGTGTTTTATAAGTGGAACATTTGTGGCGATCCTGGGTCAGGCAAACCCATTGGCACCCTACATTCCAGCAGCCATATTCACCTGTGTCTCTGTGTCATGGGTCAGTGAATCTCACAATATTGTCACCATTTTCATTATTATTGATTTGTTATGACTGCCTGTAATAAGTGACCTTTTACGTTAATATTATTTTAGAGCACCATATGCCCATATAAGACATATGCCCATATAAGACAATGAACTTAATCGATAAATGTGCATGTTCTGACTGCTCAACCAACAGACTATCCCACATGTTTTTCCTCTCACTGGGCCTTCCCATTCCCTGAGACACCAGAATATTAAAATCAGACCAATTAATAACCGCACGATGGCTTCTAAGTGCTCCAGTGGAAGGAAGAGCCATATGTCTCACACTTTTAGTCACAAGCTAGAAATGACCAAGCTTAGTGGGGAAGGCCTGTGAAAAGCTGAGAGACGCCAAAAGCTGAGCTTCTCGTGTCAAAGTGTAAGCATGTTGTGAACACAAAGGAAAAGTTCCCAAGGGAAATACTACTCCAGTGAAGGAAAGAATGATTAGTAAATGAAATAATTCTATCGTCAATATGAAAAAAGCGTGAACGATCTGGATAGAAGACGACCAACACAGCGGTCACGTTCCCTAAAGCCAAAGTCTAATCAGAGAAAGGGCCTAATTCCATGCAAGCTGAGAGTGATAAGGAAGCTGCAGAAGAAAAGTGGGAAGCTAGCAGAAGTTTGTTCATGAGGTTTTTAAGAAGTATCTATTGGGCGACGCCTGTGGCTCAGTGAGTAGGGCGTCGGCCCCATATGCCGAGGGTGGCGGGTTCAAACCCAGCCCCGGCCAAAATGCAACAACAACAACAAAAAAAAAAAAAAATAGCCGGGCGTTGTGGTGGGCGCCTGTAGTCCCAGCTGCTCGGGAGGCTGAGGCAAGAGAATTGCGTAAGCCCAAGAGTTAGAGGTTGCTGTGAGCCGAGTGATGCCACGGCACTCTACCCGAGGGCGGTACAGTGAGACTCTGTCTCTACAAAAAAAAAAAAAAAAAAAGAAGCATCTATCTCCGTGACATAAAAGTTCCAGGTGAAGCAGCAAGCACTGATGCAGCAGCCACAGGAAGTTACCCAGAAGGTCTCGCTGGGGTCATAGATGAAGGTGGCTGCACTAAACAAAAGATTTTCAATGTAGACACAGCAGTCATGTTGGAAGAAAATGCCAGCTAGGACTTCCAAAACAAGGGAGAAGTCCATGCCTGGCTTCAAAGGTGTGTATGCGGAGAAAAGGGAACACTTCTGCACTGCTGGTGGGAATGCAAGCTAGTACGTTCCTTTTGGAAGGAAGTTTGGAGAACACTCAGGGATCTAAATGTAGACCTGCTGTTTGATTCTGCAATTCCTCTTCTAGGTGTATATCCAAAGGACCAAAAATCATTTGGCAATAAAGACATTTGCACCAGATTGTTCACTGCAGCTCAATTCATAATTGCCAAGTCATGGAAGAAGCCCAAGTGCCCATCAACCCATGAATGGATTAAAAAATTGTGGTATATGTATAGCATGGAATACTATGCAGCATTAAAAAAATGGAGACTTTACCTCTTTTATGTTTACATGGATGGAGCTGGAAAATATTCTCCTTAGTAAAGTATCTCAGGAAAGGAAAAAAATATATCCAATGTACTCAGTACTACTGTGAAACCAATTTAGAATCACTCGCACTTGCATATGAAAAATGAAACACAACTATAGCCTAGGATGAAGGAGGGAAGGGGAGGGCGAGGGGAAGGGAGGGGGATGGGTTAATAGAGGGAGGGTTAGTAGGGGACCACACCTACGGAGCATATTGCAAGTACAAGTTGAATCTATCAGGTGTAGAACACAAATGTCTTAATGCTGTAATTGAGTAAATGAGGCAAATGCTATGTTGTTTAGTAGGATGTAAGCACTCCAATTAGAACAAATAATCAACACATCACATCCCATAATGGCATAAATGTATTTATGATCTATGTACAAATGACTTAATTAAAAAAAAAAAAAAACTCCAAAAGACAGGCTGTCTCTCTTACTAGGGGCAAATGTGGCTCGTGACTTTAAATTGGAACCAAGGCTCATTTCCTATTATGAAAATCCTACGGCCCCTAAGAATCATACTCTACTCTGCCTGTGCCCTAGAAAAAACTCAAATGACAATACGTCTGTCTACAGCCTGGTATATATCGAATCTCTCAAGTCCACCTATCAAGACATACTGTTCAAAAAAATTTTCTTTCAAATCTTACCGCACATTAGTAACGTACCAGGTTATTCAAGGGCTCTGATGGGTTATAAAAAAAGATTAATGTTATTTTCATCCCTGATAACACAGCATTTATTCTGCAGCCCATGGATCAGAAGAAATTTAGAGTTTCAAACCTTATTACTTAAGAAACACATTTGTGAGGCTATAAGTGACAGAGAAAGTGATTTCTCTGACGGATGTGGTCAAAGTAAATTGAAAATCTTCTGGAAAAGATTCTCTAGTCCAGATACCACTAAGAGCATTTCTGATTCATACGAAGAACCCAAAATATATGTGTTAATGGGAATTTACAAGACGTCGTATTCCAATTCTAGACTTAGAATTGGAAGTAAGGCCTGAAGGTAGGACTGAATCGCTACAATCTCATGATAGAACTTGAAGGAATGAAGAACTAATTCTTATGAAGAGCAAAGAATGTGGATTTCTTCAGATGAAATGGAATCAACTCCTGGTGAAGATGCAGTGAACAATGTTGAAAAGACAACAAAAAAATTTACAATACTGTGGGAACTGAGTTGACAAGGCAATAGCTGGATTTGAAGGTCTAAGTCCAATTTTGAAGAATTCTACCTTGGGCAAAATGCCATCAAACAGCCTAGAACACCACAGGAAAATATTTTGCAAAAGGAAGAGTCAATTGATGCAGCCAGCTTCATTGTTGTCTTATTTTAAGAAATCGCTACAACCACCCAACCTTTAGCAGCCACCACCCTGATTAGTCACCAGCCATCAACTTCAAGGTAAAGCCCTCCACCAGCACAAGATAAGGACTCAGTGAAAACTCAGCTCGTTCTTAGCTTTATATATCAATAAAGCACTTTAAATAAAGACATTTACACTGTTTTTTCATCCTAATGCTGTAGAACTCTCAACAGAATATAGCATACTGTACATATAACTTTTATATGGACTTAGAAACCAAAAAATTCATTAGACTCATTTTATTGAGATATTTAATCTATTGTAATTGCACTGGAACCAAACCCACAAATGTCTGATGTACACCTTACATATAAAGGGTCTTTGGTTATGTACTAAAAGTATAATTTATTTAAAAAATTAAGTGTTAAATAAATTATACTTTTAAGTATAAATGTCTTAGCACAATCCCTAAGTAAATGAGATGAGGTATATATCAAGCAGTGTGATGTAAGTGTTCCTAATTCTGTATGAAATCAGCAGATTGTGCCCCATAAATGCATCCATGTACACATGATCTATGTGTTTGTGATTTAATAAAAATATAAATAAATAAAATTAAGTTTTATTAAATTTAGAAAGTGTGTGAATCATTCCTATTGATAGGATATATTTAATGAAAATTATAATACTTATGAATGACAAACACAATCTTCTAGGTATTTTAGGTCTTTGAAAATCTTAGAAATAAAGCATTACAAACATCATGGCATATAGAAAAAGTTCATTTTGATTTCTTTATTTTGCTCTCACATCTTCTGCCATTTACAAATAAATTTCCCAATGGGCGGCGCCTGTGGCTCAACGGAGTAGGGCGCCAGCCCCATATGCCGGAAGTGGCAGGTTCAAACCCAGCCCTGGACAAATAAATAAATAAGATAAATTCCCCAAATAGTACCTTTTCACAATTAATTCAAGAATCCAGACTTCTACAATCTTTAGCCCCACTATCTCAACTCAAGGTATTCTCCAAGATTGTCACAAATGGAAGAGGACATAAAAGTATTTGCAGACTTCCCACTGTCTTGGCCTAGAAGTAACATATGAAACCTCCTCTCTGATTTTATTAAGAATGAGTCAGTTGATCCTGTTTGCCAGGGGCTCAGGAAGGGAGTCTCCCATGGGCCTGAAGTGGGTGACAAAGCAATAAATGATGAGCTCTAGTCCTTTCAGATAAATCCTGATGACATTTTAAAATATAATAATATTAATTACGTAATGTAACGACAGGAACAGACAAGAAGATGTTCGACTTCCTTTCTAAGAAAATAGCTAACCTTCCTCTTGTTCATCCCTTTCATTGTCTCATTCAGGAATCTTTGAAATATTTTAAATATGGAATTTAAACATTTCTCACAAAGTAAATTTTCTACCCAATTTATTTGATTAGATATAAAATATAAATGGGGCATTTTCTGTATTATATTTTTTGTCTTCTTGCTGCATAATATATAAAAATTATTGTCATACTACTGATGGTCCCAACTTCATTTATTCATTCTAAAATTTCTCCTTGACCCCGAAAGGGAAGTGGGCTTTGGGACAGCTTATCAAATACTGTGCACCCAAGCCTGGAAACAAGTTCTGTGGCATGGATTTATTACTTACAGGTAGTGAGAGACAACAAAAGCCTTGGCTTCTTTGTAAGTTGGTCCCCTAAGTTCACTTTGTTTAATTCTCAACATAATCTACACAAAAACAATCCAAAATTATTGAAGAACAAAATCAACAAAATGTTTTCACATTTGTAACAGACCTTAGTATCTAGTAGATCTTAGGAAAAAATTCCTTGAGTCTCTATGTATTCAGAACTGTTTGATCAGGGCCACCACATCTGAACGACCTCTGCCCTGGCAATAGAATCTTCCTTCTTTGCGACACACGTTCTTTCACTGAGTCTATTACAGGTGCTCCTCCCTGCAATCCTAGAGCCACAGCTGATGTGATTTTCTTATTCTGGATGAATCTAGATCAATGCTCCCGCACAAAACAGGGTTGCCTTCCATATAGGTGCTCAATTCTTCCCTAAGCTTAGAAAAAAGATGTCTTAAGCTACGATTTTTAATATTAATTTGTTCCGTTGTCTTGGCCTTGAGTCTTTGGGATTCTGGTTGTGCACATTTTGAATCATCTTTCTCTCTCCTTACGGGATTTTTTCTCTAATCATTTATCTGACTTATTCTGCTTGCTTTCCATGGTATCTGAATCCCTCCTCCCTCTTCCTGAGAATTTAGTCCTCATTTTTATAATGGGGTCTCCTGAAGCAACTCTCCACTTCTTTTTCCTTTTTCTCCTGTGTTCTGCTATTGTGTTCCACATGCTCTTAAAGCCAATCTACCACCTCCTGTTATCTGATCCTGTTTTTATTGGCTTTTGTACTTTTGTTTTAGAATTTTATTTTACAGATATGCTTCACCGATGGCTCATTTGTTTTTCGTTGCCTTTCCTCATGTTCAAGTTGGTGGATGAGTTTTAGTCTGTTTTACAGCAAAGGTTTTCTCGTTATTGCTGTCATCTGTGGTGAAGTGCTAATTTTTGCACTCATTTCTTGTACTATTTTTAATGAAAACTTCAATTTGTATTACCCGTATTTGAACGAGATATATCTCTTCCTGGACTAGGAGGTCGCTGCAGCAGTAATGGTATGGTAAGAGGACCATAGCTTTCTAGATTCCTTGCCTATGGGATTTGATGTCTCTGGGTTTATCAATAAACTCTCATAACATTGGGCATTTCGGTGCAGTTAAGCCTCATAAACTTCATCTTGCTTATGATGACTTTTCTTAACAATCCTGTATCTCTCATGTGTCTCAAAAGGCTTCTCTATCTAGGGTTGACAACAGGTGTCTTTCGGGGACTGCCTTCATTTTACCATATGGTTCTTGATCAGAGATGGGGCTCCCATTCCAGCCTGAATGTTTGCCGGCGGTGGCTGTGGTTGCAGTGGAGATTTCTCTGTCACCACCACAGGCCCCTCCACCCACTCTTCCTCCCCACAGAGCCACTGTCACTCACACAGGCTTCCCACATGCTTCCTTTCCTCTCAGATGCTTTTGGAATCATTCAATAGTCATCTGACTTGGGGTTTTCTCTGACTGCTCATTGTACTGCAAATGTCATCATTGGGATTTTCCTGTTAATTCTCTTCTCCTTGCTGGGCCGGTCCTTAACATTTAGAATTTAGTTAGTGTCACACCATTTCTGCCCCTAACCAGGACCAAAAGTCCTGTTTGAAACCTCTAAAATGAGGAATCTCTGAATCAAAAAGCTCATAGCAACCTGCCTGGAAAAAAAGACATGAAGAAATTTGGCTGGATAAACAAAAATGTTCTCTTGACTTTCTGTGCACACATGGTGCGTACATTAAAAAGGGAAAATATTCACGTCCACTAAAAAGCACTTCTCTCGTTTTCCTTAAAACATTAAACGTTCTCTTTCATTTTTCACTTTTGATTGTACAAGAAGAAAAGCAAGCAAGGAAACCCGACGCTGTGCTGTGTGGGAACGAAGACTCAGGCCGGGCTGGGGCCTTCAGGAATCCACCAAGGTGCGGCGAGGTAGAAACGTGCACCGTTCCGTGGCTTGGGTCCAGTGCTCCAGCTATTGAGATGGTTTAAGGAAACTCAAAATGTTGGATTTGTATGTAAAATACCTGCATTTTAATTGACAGCATATTTTAGAAACCATGTTCTAGTCAAACAAATATTTTGTGAGCTGTGTCTGAGCAGCAGACTTCCCGCATATAAAGTCTCACACTTGGGTGTAATTGTTACGTTCGACATCGTCTGGATTTCCGTGTTTCTGAAAGCGAGCACCCAAACAGCATATTTCATTTTTGACATTTATTTCTAAAAGCCTCCCTGGAAAGTGTGGGCTTAATTTTATTTGTAATTAATGGAAAGCACATCAACTCTTCTGTCAGGAAAACCTCCCAGCCATTTCTCATTTACATGCTTTTTCATTACGTTCTATGTATTTGCCATTCTCTGTTTTGATTCACTTTGGACCTTGATAGATGGAGCATTTTCCCTTTTACTTCTCAGACATTCTATGCCTGATGCTCTTCTTGCTACATTAACATAAAGATGAATTAATGATTTTGCTGGGAGACAGGGTCATCCGATCACAGTGTCCTCACCTGCATCCTGGAGATGGATAGAGAGCACCAGCGTCACAACAAACACCAAAACAAATATCGGGGAATGACAGAGGATGAAGAGTCAAGTAGAATTACATCGTGTCACTTTAAAAACATTTTTACAACTATTAAGACGTATGTGTTTAAGATACATTTAGGCTAAGAAAAAGAGATGAAATTAATCAGACTACATAAACAAAAGAAATTAAAACTCTGAATTTTGTTTTTTGTTTGTTTACTTTTTGTTGTTCTTGGTTTTTCTGAGCATGTATTTTTTTAAATAAATTTTCAGCATATAGTAAACCAACAACTTCTCCTGACTCACCAGAGACCCCAGCTTTTTCTACCTCCTACTCTGTAACGGAAAATTTGATAAAACAAGTAATGATATCATTAGTCTTTTTATTGCAACCATCACTTACAGATACACAGTAGGTACTCAACAAATATTTTTGTGAAAATAGTGAATTTATAAATGCAAATTATTATATCAATGTTTATTCATTCATTCCAGCCTCATGCTAGAATCCTCGCCAGCCTGTTGAAACGTGTTATCCTGATCTTAAGCAAAGGGACCCCTCTAGTGAACTTCTACACAGAATCTCCCCATCTTCGCTTATGTCACCAACTTTCAGACTGTGGAGCTGGTAAAGTGGGCCAGCATGCTCAGCAGAATCTGTAAACATTTTCAAAACTTGCTCTCATTTGACCAACTGATACACTTCACGGGAAATGATTATGCCGATATGTGCCCTCAGTTAGAAAATGGCATTACTTTTTCAGAAAATAAGACTAGAGACTACTTTGTATCCATGTGTAGGTAAGGAGAAAAACTATGATATGTTTATAGAATTGAAGACTTTGTAGCATGACAAAAACTCTGCTGGTTTAATAGCTAAACATTATCCTTTAAATAACATATGCCAGATAAAAATGTTACAGACATTAGGAGGTTTCGTTTAAAAAGTGAAAAATGTGTCTTAATTCACCCACGCATGTGTACATACATGTATATATATTGTCTATATTGCAGATGGCATGAAAAATTACTGCATTTTTGCAATATGGAGCTGAAGAACTGTAGGTCTGCAACAAAATGTTCATAATATTACACAGTAGAGGAGAAGTAGTCGTTACAACCACACCAACAACAACAGCAACCATGTACCAAGGAGCTCTATCCATTTTACTCCATTCATTTTATTAAATCTACAAAAATGAACAATTGACCCTGGTACCATCTCCCTTTTTTTCCAAAGCAAGAGCATGCCTTACAGAGGATTTAAATATTTGCCCTAAGTTTGTGTCATTAGTTTTTTATTCCAAAGTTAGCACTACCTGTCTCCAGATCCATTGCTCTGAAACATTACCCTATAATACAAACAAGTGTAACTTTTGTAATCAAATATTTTTTCATTAAAATTGTACAGAATGATTTAAAGGTAAAAAAAAGTTCCCTAAGAATATTATGAAAAACCTTTATCACCAATTCTGCCATTTTTAAACCTCATACTCAACTACTTTCAATATTTTGCTAATATTTTATTGGTATTTGTGCTTTTGTATTTGTATCACTGAATCTATACAAAATGTTAGTATGTAGTTACATCCTTAATCTTCAGTGTTAAGCACTACGTACTAACTGCTTACTAAGAAAGAATATGGTCTTAGGTGTATTGTTTCCTTCCCTTTCCTTCCCCTGCAACAGACAAGCCCACTTCCCTCCCACCCTGCGAATGCAGTTATGTGAAATCTTGGGTTACAATATGTCCCAATGACTTAAAATGTTTAATGTGACTATATAGGTGCTCTTCACTACTGAGACATGGATAGTACTATAACCATAAATATTTTAATTGATGCTGAAAAAGTATTCAATAAAATTCAACATCCCTTAATAATAGAAGCTCTCAAAAAACTGGCATTGAAAGAATTTACCTCAATATAATAAGAGCCTTATATGATGGATCATTGCTAGTCCACTGAACGGGGGACCCTGAGAGCCTTATGTGACGACCATTGGTAGTCCACTGAATGGGGGACCCTGAGAGGCTTATATGACGGACCATTGCTGGTACACTGAACAGGGACCCTGAGAGCCTTATGTAACAGACCACTGATGGTCCACTGAATGGGGACACTGAGTGCCTTATATGATGACTATTGGTAGTCCGCTGAACAGGGACCCTGAGAGCCTTATGTGACAGACCATTGGTGGTCCACTGAATGGGGGAACACTGAAAGCCTTATATGATGACCATTGGTAGTCCACTGAATGGGGGACCCTGAGAGGCTTATATGATGGACCATTGCTGGTACACTGAACGGGGGACCCTGAGAGCCTTATATGACGACCATTGGTAGTCCACTGAACAGGGACAAAAGACCCAGAATAGTCAAGGTATCCTGGGGACAAGTGGGAGAAACTGGAGGAATCACATTACCTGAATTCAAATTATACCAAAGTATTATAATAACCAAAACAGCATGGTACTGCATAAAATCAAACATATTGACCAATGGAACACAATAGAGACCCCAGAAATGAATCCACAAATCTGTAATGAACTTATTGTCAACAAAGTTGTCAAAAATATAAAGTGGGGAAAGGACACTCCCTTCAACAAAAGGCACTGAGAAAACTGACAACCTATGCCCAAAAAATGAAAATATGCCCTTATATATCACCATATACAAAAATCAAATAGGAATGCATAAAACACTTAAATCTAAGACCTTAAATGTTGATACTACTAAAAATATAAAAAGAAATAAAAAAGGACACAGTAGGAAATGCTTCAGGACATTGGTCCGAATGAGTAATGCTCCCCAAACACATGCAACTAAATCAAAATTGGACCCATGGGATCACATCAAGCTAAAAGCCTCTGCACAGCAAAGGAAGCAATCAACAAAGCCAAGGGACAGCCCACAGGATGGGAGAAGATATTTGAAAACTACCCATATGTCAAGGGATTAGTAACTAAAATATACCATAGTAATAAATCAAATAATCCAATTAATAATGAGGATCTGAGTAGACATTTCCCAAAAGAAGACATATAAATGGCATAAGAAATTCTCAGCATCACTAAAATTTAGAGAAATGCAAATATAAACGATAATTGTCTCACCACAGTCAAAAGGATTGGTATCAAAAAGCCAGGCAATAAGAAATGATGTTGAGAATGTGGGAAAGGGAGAAGCCTTGTTACTCACTTACAGCAACGTGGACTGGCGCCACCACCAGGGAGAACAGGGAACAACCAAAGGCCCAAGCAATTGCATTGCTAGGTGTGTAACCAAAACACAGGGATTCAGGACTCCAGGGAAGAAGTATCTGCACTCCGTGTTTATTGGAACATTATTCACAGTACCCAAGATTTAGAATCAATATAAGTTGCTGTTAATATGAGAATGGATAAAAATTGGGCACATATATTATACAGCCACAAAAATGAAATCCAGTCATCCGCAATAATGTGGTTGGAATTGGAGAACATTACGTTAAGTGAAATAAGACAAGTACAGAAATACAAATCTTGCATATTTTCACTCACACATGGGATATAAATATTAAAACAAAACAATTCTTACAGGGTCAGAGAGTAGAATGATGACTCAGGCTGGGAAGGGGAGCAGACAGGGGCTGTAATGTGGAGAGGATTGGTGGCTGCTAAAATACAGTTAGATGATTAAAGTTAAAATGTTTGATAGCACCACAGAGAGACTATAATCAATATGATGTTAGGGAATACTTCAAAATAGCTAAAAGAAAGGAATCCAAATGTTCCTAACACAAAGAAATAATTAATGCCTGTGATAACTGACACTTCAATACCTTGATTTGATTAATTCACACTGTATGCCTACATCAAAAAAATCACATGTATCCTACAAATGTATGTAACTGTTATATACAATGACAATCTATAAAAATATTTTTAAAAGAGAAAGAATATATCAAAAAAATGCATAATCAAGCCAATATTACTAGTATGGGATAGAAATTCAGGAAAAAAATGCATATGCAAATGGTAGAACTTGAAAGCACATAAAATATGTATGTGTATAATTTATAGATAATTCAAAGTTTGCATTTGCATTAGAATTTATTTTATGTTAGGGTGGTCTCTGCAGCATATTTACATTCCGAATGTATTTTTCATTGGGTGTTCATGAGATTAGTTAGAATTCCCAAAACACAATGGAGTAGGCATCAAAAAAACCATAGGAAAACATAAAAGTGCAGAACAGTGTAGGTACAGGGTTGTTTATTTTAGCATCATTAAGAAAACTAAATGTTGAATCAACCCACGTATTCAATAAGAGAATGAGCGAATTCATTGTGGCATAAAAAGTACATGTTATCTGAATACATAGAGTTGTTAATAGAAGAAAACAGTAAAAGTAAGCATATTCATCTTTTATCTGGTTAATCTCCTCCCCTGTGTTACTAAAATTATCATTAGAAAATATATTATTTTGATTTGTATGACAGAGCAAGAGAAAAAAATTGATTAAAGTTTTGATGTGTGTCCTCCAATCCCCAATTCAAGGCAAAGCATCAAGGGTTTCCCCATCTACCATAAACCTGGGTGAGTCTTCTTGGCACTGACCTCCAAACAATGGACGAGAAACTACCTGCATGTCTCTGTAGAGCCGTGGGGTTTTAGTCATTGTCATGTAAAATTAATAAATTCCCACAGTCCCATCCAGTAACAGGGGGCTCCAGTTTTTCTCTCACTCAGGCTATGTGCTTTCTTTTCCTTAATAACATAAAAGAAAGCAATTAAGGATTATACTTAAGCAATAATATAGTTCTCTTCTTTAATCCAGGAACAGCCTGATTTTATCTAATTCTCTGAGAATTTATGTTTATATATTATTTATTGGATGTCAAGAATTTCTAGAGAAAACAAATCTATAAAATAGTTTTTATGTACGTATTTTTTGTTTCAGGTTCATGGAGGATACAAAGAATTAGGTTACACTGATTGCATTTGTTAGCTAAAGTCCCTCTTACAATTGTGTCCTGTCCCCAAGA
This sequence comes from Nycticebus coucang, assembly GCF_027406575.1. Taxonomy (NCBI): domain Eukaryota; kingdom Metazoa; phylum Chordata; class Mammalia; order Primates; family Lorisidae; genus Nycticebus; species Nycticebus coucang. The sequence continues at coordinate 6,943,415 of NC_069796.1, forward strand.
GGTGTGTCAAAGACCTTGACACCTCCATCCCCTCTACCCGCTTCCTGGTTCTCTTGTCCCTACCTTGAATTGAGTTGAGTTTTTAAATCTTTTTGAGTTATATAACTTATTTGCATATTAATATACTAACCTACAGAGATATTATTAATAATGATCAATGACTAAAAAAGGACTATTTTTCTAATAAAATATCCAATAAAAGGACTAAAATAGACAGAAATGTACAATAACACTTTCAACAAATTTTATTTGACACTACAAACATTTTGTAGAATCATTTCTCTTTTACATTAATGAGTGGAGATTCTAGAGATTTTTGGATACCAGACATAACTGAAATAGCCATTCCTATTTTCCAAAAATGAATTAAAAATGGAAACATATTTCCATATCGAAAAATTTCTATTTTCCAACAGCATAGAAATTCTAAAGATACATTTCAATAACGTGGAGATTTTTTTCCATTGTGATTGTTAAATGTATAGATATGTTGGAAGATACAAAAACATTTATAAAGTTTAAACATTTAAAGTTCATCTGAAAGGTGTTTTTACATATAAGCTCCTCATTGCATTATAGGAACTTATGGCAATGCTATCATATGAACACTTGCACTTCTTCCATTAAAACTCATGCTGCCTCTATTGGATAAATAGATTTCATTTTAATTTATATACAAAACTATCTGAATCAGAAAACATGGGTATGTACTTTGGGCTGGCTTATTTGCTTTAATTAAATGACAAATTGGTACATAAACTAAGATGTTCCTCTAATACACAAAAATGAGAACAACTTAAAATTTATCTTTTTGTTTTATTTGCCATTTAAAAAGCTAAATGCTTTATTTAGTGACACTTTATTTTCTGAGAAAAGTTTCCATCAGAAGTGTTGAGTCAGTTGTCATATTAATATGAAATTAGGGCGGCGCCTATGGCTCAGTCGGTAGGGCACCAGCCCCATATACCGAGGGTGATGGGTTCAAACCCGGCCCCGGCCAAACTGCAACCAAAAAATAGCCGGGCATTGTGGTGGGCGCCTGTAGTCCCAGCTACTCGGGAGGCTGAGGCAAGAGAATCGCTGAAGCCCAGGAGTTGGAGGTTGCTGTGAGCTGTGTGAGGCCACGGCACTCTACCAAGGGCCATAAAGTGAGACTCTGTCTCTAAAAAAAAAAAAAAAAAAAAATATGAAATTAAGACCTCCTAAATGCAAGCATAATTTACTTACCATTGGTCCCTCAGGATTCATGAACAAAGTGCAAGCTCCCAGAAAGGGCAGCTAAACAATCGGATGTCATTTAATGTATATTCAGACAATGAACTTGCTTTCCAAATGGTTGATTTGTCACCTTGGTCTTACACCTCACATTAAGGAATGTATTTTTAAATAAGTGTTGTATTTTATTCAGTTTTTTGTCCTAAGGGGAAAATGTGCAAGAAAAATATCTGGCAAACATAAATAATTCAAACAAGAGAAAATAAAAATAATTATTAAATGCCACATATTTACCTAGCTTTGGAAAGGTGACAAAATAATAAATATAAAATTCAAACACTAACAACCTTAGGTAAAACTTCATTGTTTACGCTGTCACTTTGGAAAATAATATTGTAAAATATTTTCATACATAACCATTGTACAAAACAGCCTAAAAATCTCACAAGAGTGGAGTACAGTTTAAGAAAAGTATGGTGTATCACCACGATATACTTTTAAGAGGGGATATATCTAGAGTATGTCTACTCAATAAATGGTAATATAAGGATACATGAAAACACATATCAATATTTATAAGCCAATGTGAAGTGAAGGCCTGGAACATTCAATGCCTGTGCACCACTGGAATCACTGCCCAGGGAATCTAATGTACAGATATGAAAAGTTAGCACACAAGCGCGCACGCACCCTTGAGGCTGGAGACCAGGGCTTGCTTTAAAATTATTTTCTTTCATTAATAAATGAGTATTTAAAATAATTCCTAATTCATAGTCTTCATGTTAAATTTGTTTTGTGTATTATTTTTGCGCTACTGAAGTTGACTGCAAATTGATATTGTTACTTTTATGGTACAAATTAATGATTTTGATCGTATTTAAAGAATACATTTGACACTTATGGGGTAGATTGAATACCCAAACATGATGCAGTTCCACAAACCATGGATCTCAGTCTCAATATTGCGAAGTGATTGCTAATAAAATGCTAACTCATTGGGCTAATGGGGTGATAAAATTTGATTTTGGTAATTGAGCTGAACATTCTAAATGTCCCTTTCTATTTTCAAAATCTTGTTGCACTTTCTGAATGAGACATTTTGTTTCTTAAAATGCAAGAAAATAATGGAGTATTCAATGGAATAAAATATAGGTGTCCTTGTGCTTAATAAATTCCCATTGTTTGATATTTTAATGAATATACATTACCAATGTATAATTCCTTTTATTCAATAACTGTTTCATATGATTCAAAGTAGTCTCTAAATTGAAAACCAGGGCACTGGGTACATTTTTCCCCATTGATGTGTAATTTATTATTCATAAATTTTAAATTTTAAATTCATAAATTTTATACTTATAAAAATTAAATTCTGTTAAGCATTTAAAAAATTACCTTCATTAAATATCATTTTAGGAATTAAAACTATGTTGTACAAATTAAAGCCTGTAGTTGAATAATAATACATGTTGCTATTATTACATTTTCACCTTAAAATACATCATCACACAAATTCATACAAACAAGGATTCACAGTCACAAAAATAGCATTGATCAAGTAGCTAAATGCTAATGTTTATTGAGAATTTTCTGTGTAATGTAGTCCACACTAATAATTTTACTGAATTGTCCTGCTCATAATAATATTTATACATTTTTAAGGTAAGGGAAGTTTCACAAGGATGCATAGCTGGTAAAAAATGAAACTAGAGTTAAATCTTAAGTAGACATACTCTAGAGATTATGTGATTAGCCAGTACACCATGCAGCATCCTGTAAGACATTTGGTACATCACGAAAGGCTTAGAGTATTTAATAGTAATATTATCTGTATGGTTCTTGTGTGTATATAATGTATACACACCTGTGCATTACGTACATCTATACACACGCTGCACATTTATGTCCATCCGTGTGCATGTAGTATGTATGTGGCACACGTATCTTTCTATATGCACAGTTATATCTATATATTCTATAAGTACACAGTTATTCATACTTGTGCACTCATATAAACAAAGTTCTTCAATGAGTGTGTGTGTGGTTTCAAATGTCTTAGCACAGATACGTGCATATAAAAGGAGCATTTGCAGTTTGTTTCTTATGGAATGATAGTTCAAATAGCACATGCGTCCAACGTCGTCCCACGCAGCTGCCTTAGGGTGTGCAATTAAAACAATGCACAATGCAGGGTCTTGGATACAGTGGGGTTAGTGTCACTTCACCCTTTCTGAAATGTTTTACAAAGGAAAAAACAAAAGAGTAAAAACCACACACACGAAAGCATGATTCAAGTTAAGTCTACACAAAGCCTTCAATTCGAGAACATAGATCAATTGTCATTTGCATAAGTAGGTTCATAGTAATCAGAGTACTAAATGCAAACAGTAGTAAAGTCTGTAGTTGGTTCTGTGATAAATAGGAGAGAAATGGTTTAATAGCAAAAGCCATAATTATGCACAGCTCTCAGTTTACAATTAGTTTTCTTTGACAATTATAGTCATAAACGCCAGCTTTAATCATGTGTTCAGATTGAATTAGGCCCTGCCAATGCTGGGAGAAATCTAATCCGCTTTCTTTCCTACTCATAATGAAATAATAATGCAAATTCACTACATTGATGGGACGGCCCCTGTGAATTTATTATAGGCTTGGAGAAGTCTCTTGAAAGGGATAAATTCTTTCTGGGTATAGACTTGAGGTAATTCAAACCAGACAAGAAAAAAAAAATGGAGCTGTCATCAGAGGCCAGGATATGGAATAGATTTAATTTGTATGAATAGGCTTTTTAATAAGTATAACAGGGCTAAGCTCTAGCTTTAGTTGGGGAATATTACTGCTGTCAGTTTACAAATCTGGATACACTAACTTTATTTAGGAGGATAAAGACCATTTCCAAAACTCATTTTTTTTCTAACAGTGCAGGTCAGTCACACAGTAGCTAAAAGCTTAGTATGCAGCAGCCATGGTGAACTGGTCCAATAGTGGGAGTTAAGTCAACAGGACAAATTATTGCCATCAATTGATCAGTGTCAAATGCAGATGACCTCTCCAACTATTGTAGGAATGTGTATGTCAGACTACTGAAGATATGTCAACAGAATAGAACTTATGTTTAGGTGGCATGTGCTTGTTTTTTGGAAGAAGCATGTTCATTTAGTAAATGTAATGCCATCTAAAGGGTAAGCAATCCTTTTCTAAACCAAAAGAAGAAAACGTGAGTAAGGCACGGTTTTAAAATAACACTAAAAACATAGCCTTCTATCATATCAACATGTAAGAAACCAAAGTTCAAACATTATAAATATTTCTGACTTCTAAAAATTCATGATGCCAAGACACCTTTGGCAATGACAGTGACACCCAAAATAAATAGATGGGGCATGATCAAGCTAAAAAGCTTCTATACAGCTAAGGGTACCACAACTAAAGAAACACACAGCTTTCAGAATGAAAGAAGATATTTACATGCTGTGAATCTGACAAAGGACTGATAACTAGAAACTACAGAGCACTCAATCAATAAGAGAAGAGCAAACAACCCTGGTTATAATGGGCAAGAGACTTAAAAAGAAACCTTTGAAGACCAATGAGTGAGCAACAAATACATGAAAAAGTGTTCATCATCCGCCATCACCAGAGAGATGCAAATCAAAACAACTCTTGCAATATCACCTACCTCCAGTGAGATTAGCCCACATTACAAAATCCCAAAGCTGCAGATTCTGGTGTGGATATGGAGAGAAGGCAACACTTTTGCACTGCTGGTGTGATTGCAAAGTAATATAGCCTCTATGCAAAGAAGTATGGAGAATTCTCAAAGAACTGAAAGTTGACTTCCCATTTGATCCCACAAGTCCATTACAAGGTATCTACCCGGAAGAATAACAAGCATTTTACTACAAGGACATTTGCACTAAAATGTTTATTGCAGCTCAATTCACAATTGCCAAGTCATGGAAGCAACCCAAGCGCCCATCAACCCATGAATGGATTAACAAGTGGAGTGTGTGTATACCACAGAGTGGTATACAGCCATAAGAAAAGATAAAAACTTTACATATTTTGTATTTACTTGAATGGAGATGAAACACATTTTTCTTAGTAAAGTATCACAAGAATGGAAAAACAAGTATTCAGTGTACTTAATACTAATATGAAACTGATATATAAACAACTACATGGCCACACAAAAGAAAAACACAGACATAGTCTAGCAAGGGAGGAGGGAGAGGAAGGAAAGCAGAGGCTGGGAACTGTGGGTGGGGGACAAAGCACCCTACTGTACACCCTTATTACTCCTGTCTCTCTTTCTGTTCTTCTGTTTTTCAGTCTTTCCTTTATCCCCTTTTCTTTTTCTTTTTTCTTTTTCTACCATTTCTTCACTCTTCTCTTCCTTTTGGTCCTAAACCAAAAGCACACTTCAACACCTATGCACAGAGACAAGGTGATTTAAAGAGGATGGAATGAAAGGGAAAAGAAGGGGAAGGAACAGACAAGAAGAAAAGACTCTTCAGGAGGAACCAACAGAAAAATCCTGGTGACACGAAAAACCAGAACAGAGCCTCCCTGGCAGGGGATCAGGACACAGCTACAGCAGAGGATTCCAAATGTTAGGAATGACAGAAAGTGAATTTAAAATATGGATAGTAAAAACGGTGCAGGAAATTGCTGAGAAAGTAGAAAATAGCCAAAAAGACTTCCAAAAACAGAACCAAATATGGGATGAAAGATATAACGAATATAGAAGAGATACAGTGAGGCACAAGGAATTGAAGGAGTCAATCAGGGAACGTCAGGATGCAGTAGAGAGTATCAATAATAGATTAGATCATGGAGAAAGAATCTCTGAGCTAGAGGATAGTGCTCTTAAGATAATGCAGGTAGTCAAAGAGGCAGAAAAGAAGAGACAGAAAGCAGAATGTTCACCAAACAAATCATACTTTGGAGAAATGAGTATCTATTCAACCAATGGCGCCGGGAGAACTGGTTAACCTCATGGTAAAGACCAAACTGGATCCCCACTTTTAAACACTTGCAAAAATTGACTCCAGATGGGATAAAAGATTTAAATCTAAGACATACAATGATAAAAATCCTAGAAAAAAAAAAGTGTGGTAAAAACTCTTGAGGACATCAGCCCAGGGAAAGATCTTATGAAGAAGACTTCCATGGCAATCACAACAAAGTTTAACAAAAGAGCCTTAATTAAGCTTAAAACTTTTGCACAGCTAAGGACACAATAAGTAAAGCAAAAAGACAACCTTCAGAATGGAAGAAGATATTTGCATGGTAAGACAAAGGTTGGTAACTAGAATCTCCAGAAAAATCAAATTAATCAACAAAAAAGAGTAAACAATTCCATATATCACTGGGCAAGAGATATGAACAGAATATTCTCTGAGGAAGACAAAAAATATACCTAACAAACATTTGGAAAAAGGCTTATCATCCCTCATCATCAGAGAAATGCAAATCAAAAGCACCCTGTGCTATCACCCAACCCCAAAAGAATGGCACACATCACAGTCTCAAAGCTGCAGATGCTGGCATGGATGTGGAGAGAAGGCAACACTTTTCCACTGCTGGTGGGACTGCAAACGAATACAACCTTTTTGGAAGGAAGTGTGGAGAAACCTCAAAGAACTCAAACTAGACCTTTGATTTGATCCTGCAGTCCCAGTGCTGGGTATCTACCCAGAAGACAAAAAATCCCTTTATCATAAGGACATTTGCACCAGACTGTTTATTGCAGCTCAAATTACAGTCACCAAGATGCGAAAACAAACTAAATGCTCGCTAAACCAGGAATGGATTAACGAGCTGTGGTATATGTACACCATGGAATACTGACCAGCCACTAAAAGAGATGGAGACGTTACATCTTTCGTATTGACTTGGATGGGGTTGAAACATTTACTACATTCTTCGTAGTAAAGTATCACAAGAGTGTAAAAGCAAATATCTAACAGACTCAATATTAATATGAAGGCAGTAAACAATCTAATACAAGCCCACATAAGAAAAAAACGTGAATCAATTCAAGGTGAGGGAGGGGAACGAGGGAGCAGGGAGAGGTGAGGAGGGATGGGGACGTGTGTGCTCCCACTTAAGGGACACAACATTACAGTGTAGGGCACACCTGTCGGGGGCAGGGCACAATTAGAAGGGGACTCTATCTAACAAATGTAAACCTTGTGACCTAATTCTTTGTACCCTCAAATTAACCTGAAATAATAGCAGAAAAATAAAAGTAAAAACCAGTTATCTACTGCTGTAATAGTGATTATCTACTGCTGTAACGGTAATGCTGTGTATCAGATAAGCTGAGGTTTAAAACAGTAAACCGTTGTTCACGTAAAAAAATGTATTCCTAATGATGTATAGTTTACTCATAAAAACTCCTTTGTTATTTGTTGGCATTTCATATTCTTCCATTCAGAAAAACTCCAAATCATACCTATGCATCTTTCATGCTGAGAGAGTATGTTACCCAGTGACGGTTACGCTATTCATGTTAAAATTATGAGAGTAGCAGTGTAAGTAATTACTGCATCACAATCAAAGTACAAGTCGCAACTGTCGCAGGGGCTCTATGAACAACAGCTCACCTTACAAAGTTATAATACATGTACAATACACAGTGAGAAAGGCGGGAGAAACCAACCAGAGAATGACGGGATGCTTCTTCTTGCAAAGACTGTTTGATTTTCATTTTAAAAAATATGTAAATTTAATGAGAAAAAATGTTAAATAGTACAGGGTGAAATTTATAGTAATTGCCCATCTGATAGGTTAAACGCCACTGAGAAATCAGTAGCAATACAGAGGTAATTTTTTTCACAGAGTAAAAACGCCTCTATTATTGTTTCATGAGTAACAAAAATAATAGGGTTAAAATATAATGCAAGCTATGCATTCCAATTGAAATGTTAGTATGGAGAAAACTGAATTATTTAATTCATTTCATAAAAGCAACAGCAAATGTCTTCTGACAATATTCCCTCAGAAGTGATGGGACAATTGCTGAGCAATATACAGATCACATAACTTTTCCATGCTCTGTGTAAATAGTCAATAATCACACGAGGATACTCCCATGATGCTGAAAAGTAAGGCAGATGTTACCAGGTTTTTGCCTATCTTATTTCAAGAAAAAATAAAAAACTAAATTTTTATGTTATGAATTGAATAGTATTCATTATAATTTAATTAATTAATTTAAAGTAAGCACTTTCAGTGGTCCCAGTGGTTCATGCCTATAATCCTGGTACTTTGGGAGGTCAAGGTGGGAGGACTGAGGCCAGGAGTTCAAGACCAGCATAAGCCATGTGGATCTCTGTACTATAGTCCCAGCTCTGTGGAAGTCTGAGGCAGAAGAATTACCTGAGCCTAGGAGTGTGAGGTTGTCATGAGCTGGTATGACACCACTGCACTACAGCCTCACAGAGGCAGACCCTGCCTCAAAACAAATAAATAAATAAATAACATAAGAACAATGATTATTTTATTATTATGTCTATCAGGTAAGTGTTTGAAGGGTTGCAAATAGGTACGAAATGATTACTGGACTTATTAACTATATATAGGTAAGATTTATAGAGCTAATAACTCAGACTAACAAAAATTTGCATTGTTTCAAGGTTATGCTTTATAGAGAGGTGGTTTAAGAACAAATTGAACAGAATGATTCATGATTTATTTCTTACAGTGTGAAAATGAAAACATTTTTACATAATGTTTCATGGTGGTTTTTTGCCATTTATTTTACTTCATTGTACACCAAGAGGTCAGAAGGGTCGCGTATCCTATATCATGCTTGAGTAACTGAGACACCCAGAGAGAGGTGGTTACGTCCAACATCAACGTAAACTAATGATTTAATCCTAAGATTAGGATTTTAGAGAAAATGTCATACAGACTGGACATAAGGTTTGTGTGCAAATTCAAATTACACACGGATTTTATGGCCACCCTGTACATTCGCCTAAATTTATACCTGAGGAAATTGGAGGCGCTGAAATGTCATGTGACCTGCTGAAGTTCAAATAAATGGTTCTACAGCTAGAATTAGGACTTCTTAAAATGTCCATTGTACTACCATCAGTTCAGGCTTTTTTGAAAATAAGAAACAATGGGCCCAAATCCAGAGCATGGTTCCTGAACCAGAGGAACTTTGTGTTCGTTCCATAAATAAACAAGGTTAAGAAAAACTTGTGCATGAGGGTCAATTGTTTTTCTCTAAAGCAGAAAAACTGGACAGAAAAACACAAACATAAAAACAATTCTGTCCATATCTCTTTTATCTTTTCTTATTTGAAACTCTCATTTCATGCAGTGGACACGAGTGATCCTTATCTATTGATTGATTCATTGACTGATATTGAAGATGGGCATGAAACACATCAGCTGGACCAATATACTCACAAATTTTGGCTAAAGTGTTTGCTTCATGAATAACCTGAGCAGGAAAACGTCCAAATCAATTATTAAAAATACTTCAAAATTGCATGTGGGAAAAATGAAGCAAACATTTATTAGAATAAACTGTATGACAACCATCTTTCCAAAACACATGATGGACCTTCCAAAATGAGGCTAAAATAAATGAAACGGGGTGAGCAGTAGAGTGACATCTGATGAAGTCATTTGAGTCCTCAGATCCATCCACGCCTGACCCACTGCTGAAGTTTTGTTTTGTTTTTTTTTTTGCAGTTTTTGGCTGGGGCTGGATTTGAACCCACCACCTCCGGCATATGGGGCCGGCGCCCTACTCCTTTGAGCCACAGCCACCGCCCCCCCACTGCTGAAAGTTTAAGTGTATGTACCCATAAATTCCTTTTTTCACTTGAGCTAGTTCAAATTGGGTTTGGTTCAGCCACCACCAGGAATCCTGTTCCATGTTGTTTTATAACAAATACTGGTAAGGGTAGCTCTCTTCCTAACTGAAGATGAATAAAATAAACAACGAAGTGTTGTTTAAGTGTGCACCCTTAAAATCTCAAAGGAAACAACTTGAACTAGCTCAACATGCGCACTGCAGGCCAGGACAAGTCGGCTGCTAGCCAGACAGGCAGCAGTGGCAAAAACACCCAGCAGGCCAGATAAATGTCCTCGGTGGGCCGCATGTGACCCGCGGGCCATAGTTTGAGGACCCCTGCTAAAGAGGATGTAGGAGAATATTGCTGAATTGTAAAAATTGGAGGAGAAAAATAAAAAATTCAAAGGAATCAAAATAGGAATAAAAAAGAATTGGATTTGCAATAAAATACTGGCTAACAAAGCCAGCTTAAAAAGCATTTAACAGTGGTGAAGTTTTAACCAACAATGTGGAAAGCCGACATGAAAATTCTCTCAGAACGCAGGTGGAGAGTGTAAGAAAAGTCCACACATATGAATGTCATAGCTGGGAAAACTTTAGCTGTCACTAAAGCTGTGAAGAAGTAAAGTAATATCCATTTTATTTTTTGTGCGTTGAAGTTTGGCCTGACAACCTTTGTCCTAACTAAATTCATTAAGGTAAGTTCAAATTTAAATTGTAAGTTTTTAAAATTCAGATAACTTATAAATGTCTATGTAGTTCATATAATTTCAAAAATTTCATAATTGATAATATATTTTAAAAGTTAATATATTTCAAATTAAAATGTGGAGTTATTTTTAATGTGTTTTAAATATCAACAACTTTAGAACACCTTTTAAAAATTATCATAGTTTTAAAATATTATTGCTATTTCTGAATATTTACAAATAGAGATTTCATTGTAATCACATAAGGTTAAAATGATAACAATATTTATAAAACTCTAAAATAAATTTGAAAGTGTCCCTTCTTTGAAATTTATTGAGCACTTGGATGGTACCAGGAAATATTCCAGATGATGGGAGTAAGGTGATGAAGAAGAAAAACGGGAAGGCTCCTGCTCTGTAAGTGAGGAGAAGCCAAAGTGGGGATCAATAGCACATCATGAAAATTTAGATTTTGTTAGTACGATACAGAAAATAAGCAATATCAGAGTAAGTGGGATAGGGTTCCAAGTAAAAACACTCACAATGGTATTTTTATGTTATCATAATATATATTTTAATGTCTGCATCAACTACAAAAACATAGCATGTTTTATGACTTTGGAATAAGAAAACCTGGGTTCACAATCTCCAACAGACTTAAGTAGTGGTAAGAACGTGCTGTTGGAAATGATGGCTGTGTAAAAATGAAAATGGAAATAAAGTTAACTTCTTTTGCAAAAGTTAACTTTACATAACAAAATGTACTTATGTAACAGAAGTATTTTCTATAGGAATGGACAACAAAAGTAACACTTGAAGTATTTTAAAAGCGGTATTTACTAACATGTAGCATTTTCTACACTCATTGTTACAAATAAAAACTGCAATGTTGATGTTTTTACCAAATTTTTATATGTATGAGCATAGTCATTATTTATTTATTTATTTATTTTTGGCCAGGGCCTGGTTTGAATCCACCACCTCCGGCATATGGGGCCGGCGCCCTACTCTGTTGAGCCACAGGCACCACCCTGGGCATAGTAATTTTTTACATGTATGACTATACCAAAAGATTTTAAAAGTCATATACCCATAAGGAAACAATTTCAAAGATAAAATATAATCAACACATAATATCCAAGCTCAAATTACTTCTGTTTGCTAAAGTTTAGAAGTTATTCTTCCTTATTTTATGGTATAAATGGGTTCTAATTATAATTCTATTTCAATGTATAATTAAACGCAATGCCCTCAGAAATACAACAAAGAACTGAGGCGATGATCTGGGGAACTCGAGGAAATGAAATCTATTACTCAGTTCTGTGAAAGACCCCTGGTCCCACACGTCCACTTCATTTTGTTTGCTGACCTGACTTGTATCTAAGCATAGTGGCCACAATCTATAGGAATTTCAGCAGGAGACCGTGAACGGTTTTCACAACTGATGTTCATTGTCAATGCCATGAAGAGTGACGTACGATAATTTTGACCTCCACCCATACCAAGCATTTTACCATCCAGAATTCCCCTGTTAGGTCAGGCATGGTCTTGTGAAACATAATGTTTTAGGTTTTGAAATTCTAGATAAATTGATGTATTTGTTGAGATTAAAAAAAAAATAAATAACACTCGAACATTGTCTAAAATTCTGGAATAACTAAATTTTATTGAAAATATGCACCTACTCCATTATATCACTTTATCTTATTTGAAAATAGACTTTAAAACTTCAAATTTTAGTGTAATAAGAAAGATCATGCATTAAAGATTTTTCGGTGAATGTTTTATGGTTTATGTTTAAAATCTTCTTTATTATGCACAAGATATGACAAAATAATTACAATTGTACCCAATTCTAGAATTAATTTGGGTGCACTGATTTTTCTTTTCAAGAGGAGAAGGAGGAGTTACTTCCTGGGTAGAACTGTTGCTTCACTGATATTTCATCACGTGATCACAGATGTATTTGGTCTGGTTTTCTTATCCCATTTCACTTATCATAGAAAGCCCCTGAGATAATAATACATAATTATAAGTGAACCGTGTGACTTGTAGTTTAAGCTCAGTTTTTACTATCATTTCATACTTTTATGTGTGTACACATGAATATACTCATGTAAAATAGATTAAAATATGGCTTTGTATGCTGATGTTTGAAAATTTACTACTGTATTATGAAAAGACTTTTAATAGATAAGTAGATGTTTTCATTTCAATGACTCCGTTCTTGAACCCACTCTCAAAAAGGAGGTGCTTTAACTCCTTGATCTCAATTGCTTGTATCAGGGTCACCAATTATTTTCACTAAATCCAATAGATGCTTTCCGACTATTATCTTGTTTGGAAGATATTTATCATTGGACACTATTGATCACTCTCAAAATTTTTCTATAGTCTATTTCGAAAATTTTCCTTGGATGAGTAATAAATATTTTGCACAAACATCATATGTACATTGTCTATATCAATGAACATATTAAAGTACAATCTTGGTAGATAAGTTGCCTTTATTTTCCACATAAAAATAACCTTATTGGAAATGATGGCTAGAGAAAGACCAAGATATTAATAATAACAGAAAGTAGATGGAAAGAATTACCTGAGAATCATGGAAGTATTAGCAAATTTTGTGTGTGTGAAAAACTTTAAATCAAAATGTTTGAAACTTATGGATGGTTATCAATCCATTGAAAACAATATTAAAAATAAAAATGAAGTGGGAGAAATCAGAAAACTCATCTGCCAGTCCGGGAATATAGTGCTATGTAATCACTTCTAGTATTTTAAAACGTGTAACACTTGGAATACACAAAGTATCCTATACATTCTTTCAAGCTTGAGTTTTAACGTTAATCTATGTCTTTCTCTTAAAATGTAAACGTTCAGTTGTCTGTGGTTTAATTTGAATTTTTATTTGATACAACTTTGATGTACTTCTTTACTTAGGGACTACAAGTTTATCTTCCAGCAGAATTTGTTTATGTGCTCATATAACATGTCCTCTTACACTGTACTAAATACCATTGTGTTGGACCTTGCATGTGTATTAGCAAACCATTTCAACAGCCATGTATGTGTGTGCTTTTTCTTCAGGTATCAGATACAACAAGATGTTATATCCACACTGAGTTCAGACTTTGTTCCCTGGAGGCCACTCCAGTCCAGGTAGAGTGGAATAGAGCCAAAGAATAAAGCATCAGACTTGCTGGGCTAAGAAGAGAAATACTATAGTTCAGAGCGGACGGAGCAACAGAAACTCGGAGAAAATGCAAGAGATGTGAAAATCACAAGAAAGGAGCCAGGAAAAAAAAAAAACCTTTATAAACAATTTTATTTCTACTTGTTGGATGACTCCTTAGCAATATATAAGCCAGGTAACTCCCGAAGAGATGCTGAAAATAGCAGCCAAGACCTATAGAAATAAGCAAAAAAAATGAGTAATTGTGAAATGTTGAGAAGCAGGTTTTGGAGTTACAAGTTTGTTAAAATGTGTGAACTGTAGTCAATGCTCTAGAATGTTTATTGAAAGAAACAATGATGTTTAAATGCCATGTCTTTATGGCCTTACTCAAGGCATAGGGCGGTGCCACATGTAAAATAACAAACCCCCGAGTCTACAGCACTGACAACCGGAATAAACCTTGGCACTTGAGTACTAAATAATCACATGAAGATGATCACCAACACACTAACTGCTGATGGAAGTAAACTTTCTCCCAAAGAAGAAAGCAATCCAGATATTTCACAATATTTCATCATCAATATCCAGCCTTCATTCAAAACTCATGAAGAACACTAAATAAGAAAAAATTGCAATAACTGAAAATCAATATAAAACAAGCAGAATAGATTAGGAACCACTGAAAACTCAACTATTGAAATTATTAAAGCCTTTATGACTAATATATATGATAAAAATATGAAATAAAAGCAAGGATGGAAAACAGAATATAAAGTAATAAAAACAGAATTGGAAATGCAAAAAATAGATATTCTCAAAAACAAAAATAATGTATCTGAAAATAAAAGAACATTGAATGATCTTGAACACAAAAAGACATAAATTAGGAAAACAATAAAATACCTCCAAATGGAAGTACTGAGAGAAACAAGAATGGGAATAAACAAAATAAAATGCAAGATAGTATACGCAATACCATCAAAAGTTCCACCCTATGTGAAATTTGAGCCTCTTCTAAAGAGGACAGAGAAAATAAAGAAGAGTCAATATTTGAAGAAAGACAAGAAAATGACTTTTATACTGGTGGAAATTTCTCAGTGATATTTTGTTGCTTTGTCTGCAGAATAAATATAAATGAAGTCATATCCAATCACATCAGAGTAAAATTATTGAAAGTTGAAGAGGAAACTTTGACAGTAGTCGGGGAGATGAAAGATGTATTACTTTCAAAGGAACAATAAGATTGATGGCTGACTTTTCAACAAAAACAATCAAAGCCAAAAGGTAGTTTAATGACATATTTAAGTGCTGGAAAAATTTCCAATATACAATTCTATACTCAGAAGAAATATCTTTCAAATGTGGAATAACAGGTGTCAGACTTATCCTACCACCATAAACGGCTCTGAAACTTGAAACACTGTATGAAATTCCTTTTTGTCAGATGCTGAATAACATATAGCACATGGCTATTATCTATGGGAGAAGAGAAGTACATTAGGTTAATACCACATCCTCTAAGATTTCTACCTACGGGATCTTTCTGAACTACAACAGAAGGACGAGGAGCCCCCCAAGAGATAAGTAATCTTTTATGGAAGAGGAAACAGTAATTGCCCTATGGGACTCCTAAGGCAGCTAAAATTTGGAGAAAGGGTTATGAGAATTTTTTCACTGAAGCAGGTAGAAAGCCATTCGCTTAACAGTTGGGCTACTCTCCCAGGAGGGTCAATGCTATTTCAGAACATCCCCAACAATGGGAGGTTCAAGAGGTTCACCACCAGGCCGAGGAAGTAGAGGGGAGAATGGGCACCTTCACATACCCCAAGAGAAACCCCACTGTCCCCTGCATGGTGCTGTGGGACTGAGGCTCATACAACCCACCCCCTCTCCAAGAGTGGCCCCACCATCCCCAGTGCGAGAGCCATTCTGAGAGCTCAGCCTCCAAAGGTCAGTGTCCCCCACGGGGCCAGGGCTGATGATGCCACCACCACCAGTAATAATAAGAAGAGGGGAGGCTGGGCACTTTCATATGCTTGAGGGCAGATGCCACCGTGGCTGTGGTGGACTGCTGTGGGAATCCATACAACACACATCATTCTCCCTAAACTCCCCACTGAGAACAGCCTCACACTCCCGGTGGAAGGCCCAGCACAACCACTACAACCACTGTTGCCCATATCTAAGTATTCTGCTAGCAGCCTGGAAATCATCTCACCATTACCTATCACAGCTGGTTCCTGAGTGCACTCCCCGGTGGCCTGAGGACGAGAACACTGGCCCAGTCCCATTCTCCGGTACTTGATCACATCATCCAGGATTGTGGCAATCACCCATACAGTCCACAAATTTTAGCACTTGAACTCCTCCCACAGTTCAAGGTTGAATAAACACAACCTTTCAATGCCACCATGGCTGGCATCCATTTCCATGTACCACTGGTAAGCTAGAGGACTGTCCTGCCCAGCTGGTCTCATCTTCTGAACACACCAGCAAAGACTACTGGGGTTTTAGTGGGTTGCTCCATCACCACAGTCATCACTCACATGACACCAGGGAGGCGAACTGACACCCCCCGCCCCACCTACCTGGGCTACTGACGCAATGAACAGAGTATAAGCAAAACACCTGGAGGCTCAAGACTTAGCCCACCTAGGCACTCTACCATCAATGACAGCATACTCTGCCTGGGGGCCCAAGGGTTGGCATGCTCAGCCCACCACTCCCACCACTGAGTCCCAAGGGCTGCTCACCTGGCATCCTAGTTACCAGCAAAACTTCAACACAGCCCCCCACTAATAATGTTCTTTAAGCCACTGAGACAATCACAGATACCACTGATGCTGTCAGCAGTCAAAGAAATCATGCAGAATTATACTACAGGATGCCCCGAATCAAAGCCAAGCATTCTGCTCAACCAGCAGCATGCACACTTCTTCAGGAGAACTTCCTCCTCTTTGAAAGCAAGTTTAGAAATTTGGAAGAAGCGGTAACATCAGACGTACAGATACCAACATAACAACACAGGAAATAATGAGAAAGCAAAGAAATATGACATCTCCAAGGAAAACGACACTCCTCCAGCAACAGACCCAATCAGACAATCCAAAATACCAATGTTAAAGAAGCTCAGAAAAACGCAAGGGAATTATGAAAAATAGTACAGAGAAATCAGAACAAACATTTTGGGATATGAGTGAGGATGGACAGGGAATCTGCCCCTCACAGAGATCACTGCTGCTACTGTAGGCTACAGCCCACCAGCAACTAGAAAACCCCCTTTCAAGCTATCGACAACCATCCAGAATTGAGATCTCCATCAAAGAATCCCCAGCAAGGCCAAGGCTGACATAACTGGATAAATCATCAAAATAGAAAATAAACACCGGACTTAACCCTACTAAAACGAATGGCCTAACAGACATTTACAGAAAGTTTTACCCAAACTTCTGAACTTACTTACTTTCTCCTCATAGGCATGTGGAGTATTCTCTACAATCAAGCATATCCCAGACCTCAAAAGATGCCTCAAGAAATTAAAAAAAAAATGGAAATCACACCATGAGTCATCTCAGACCACAATACAAGAAATGTAGAAATAAGCTCTAAGAGAAACACTCAATTCTACACAAAGTCAAGGAAATTCAACACCTGTGGCTGAGAGATTATTGGTCCAATAATGAAATTGATACGAAAATCAAAATATTCCTCAAGCTGAATGACATTGGGGACACAGGTTCAAATATAATATTGGCAGCAAAAAAAGACCACTCTATACAGTGTTCGTGGGAATTTGGGCACTAGTTTATGCACAATGCAAATTAGTATGACTATGACCTCTAGTGAAAACAGTAGGGTGGTTCCTCAAGGAACTGGAAGTTGACGTACCATTTGATGCAGCATTCTTACCACTGGGTATTCAACCAAAGGAAAAGAAGACATTCTATCAAAAAGACCCTTGCAGTGGCACAGTTCATAATTGCAAAGATGTAGAATCAGCCCAAGTGCCCACTGATCCTTGAATGGATTAACAAAATATGGTATATGGGTATCAGCCATGAGGAAACAAGGGTGACTTAATGCCTTTTGCAACAATCTGGATGGAACTGGAGACCATTATCCTAACTGAAATATCTAAAGAATGGAAAAACAAACACCACATGTGCTGCTATTAAATTGGAGCTAACTGGTGAGCACACACGTGCGTGGAGGGAAGGAACACGGACACTGTGGAGGAGGGAGGAGGATGGTGAACACCCACCTGATGGACACAATGTCCACTCTCTGAGTGATGGGCCCACGTATAACCCTGACTCCGGCATTACAAAAACAAGCCATGTAACCAAGAAGATTGGTACCACCATAATGTTTCAAAATAATAATTTAAAAAACTCTTTCTTTTATGTCTATGCAATATTTCTTACTCTTTCCTTTTTATTCTGAGCATTTGACTTCCTACTATATCTTAAAGATATAAACCAAAATCGACTTACCTGGATTCTCTTTGTCAAGAAGTTAAAATTGCTGTTTTTCAAAAAGATATTTGTACAGCCTCCCCCTTAAAAACAATCTGTGCTATATTTATTAGCATCTTTTTTCCCCCCACACATAAAAAAGGATCTGGGTAGTTTCTTTTATCTTCCAAAAGAATATTCATATGGTATGCTATTTGAACTAGATTGGTAACTAGATTCCTATCCATTCACTATTTTTTCATGTACTTATTATTGAACATTTTTTTTTTCATGTTTTGTAAAAAATATAAGTAATAGGCGGCACCTGCGGCTCAAAGGAGTAGGGCACCGGTCCCATATGCCGGAGGTGGTGGGTTCAAACCCAGCCCCGGCCAAAAACTGCAAAAATAAATAAATAAATATAATAATAATAAAAATAATGTGTTACACTAATATATACCATCTAAACAGAAAGAAATAGATCTCAGCACAGTAACTTTTTTACATGAGAGGCTGTATGTTTTCACTCTTTAAACAACAAAGCATTAATGTTATTAACTTTAAGTAGAGTGCAAAATTTTCAATCATGTATGCATGTAAGTATTTTTTTTTCTTAATTCAGAGTCAAGGATAATGTTATTATTCACACATTTTACAACAATATTACATTCAATGTTCATTGGAAAAGAAAATGTTAACAATAGAAAGAAGGTTTCAGACAACAATTTATTTCATGTTAAATGACAATTTGGATAATCTAACGGAAACAAAATAAGCTAAAATCCAACTTTCTGGACCAGCACAGTGCGGCCCTATCAGAAAAGGGTGAATCCTTCATGTTGTTATTTGTAGCTACTTGTTTGGAAAAGGGCAGGATGAAGCTCTGGATGGCTGCACTGATCTTCTCAGAACCTGCATCATACTTTCGGATAAACAGTAGTTATGGAACTGAAGAAAAACATGGTAGGCTGCATATGAGTGTAGCAAAATAATTTCAAAGTATAGAAGCAAAATTCCTTATGGCTTCAAAACCAACATAAACTCAGAAAGTTATAGTATAATCCCAATCAGTAGAAGAGCATTCCAAATAAAATCTTACCAAAGTTAGATTGACCACCAAATTGTTAGGAAAAAAAAAAAAAAACTATGATGCAAAAAAAATCAGAGATACTTTCCAAATTTTAGGAGCTGGTCCCATATGCAGTCTTCTCAACAAATTCAAAGAGAAACTGCAGACACATGTGATGAAACTATTGATTCTTCAGTCTGTAGATCCCTTCATCCAGTGTAGGACTCTGACTAGATAAAATAATTCAGGAGAACAAAAAGGAGTAAGAGGAGGTGGATTAATTTTCTCATTTGACTTGGGAGGACTTAATAATGATTTTTCCACTTTTAGTTAAATAAGACATATTTAAAAGAAAAAGACATGACTTCAAACTATAAACATACCTCTAATGGAAATTAATGTTTCTGCAGACAAGTATGCTAGTCACTAGCCACATGTAGTTCCTGACCCCCTGAAATATGGGGGGAAAATACTTAATTCTTTTGTTATATTTGAGTTTAATTCATTTAAATTGAAATAGCCAAATGTTATTAACTATCCTATGAGACAGTAAATGTTTAGATACAGTGAGAAGCCTTTTTTTGTACATCTTACTTTGCAGTTGTGAGAAAAGATGACAAACACAAAATTTGTAATTCACCATATAAAAGAAAATGTAAGATTAAGGTAAATGTCATGAATTAAATGAATAGGATAATATTTTAGAAAGTAATATATGTATTGATGGCTTTCTATGTTGGATGATGAAGTAAAGAGCTGCAAGTTATGTTTAAATTGAAAAGATAACCTATGAATTATAGAAATATGATATTTCAGTCTCTTGAAGCCCAGAATTAGATAACAGTCTGTGCATGGATTCATTTGCTTTCTTTAACATGACGCAAGCTTTGCTGATCCTTTGCTGTTTATCCCATGTTCATTTTTTCAAGTGACACCTACAAGTAGCTTTCATTACTGATACCCTTATACATGTTGATTCTCTTATCTGCCATTTTTTGTGTTTTTTTTTTCTTAAAATAGAGTCTTAGATATTGTGGGGTGACAGAGCTCCCCACATGAAGCACATGAAGTGAGCCTGGTAAGGGTTAATTGGCTTTTGCTAACACAGAAGCAGCTTTTGCAAACAGCAAAAAGGCTGGCCGGAGGGCTGGGCTCCCCTGAGCAAACACAGAGCGTGTTTCTATGGAAACAGAAAATTCCAGAAACAATGGCTCTGAAGTCATGCATTCCATCAGACCTGGGGGTTGCAGGTGTTACAGCCTCTTTCCTAGAGTCACGGATCAGAGGTTGACATATGTGAAAACGTTATGTTGCAAAGAGCCTACAGGTCTCTGTACTGTGGAAAAACAAAGCCATAAATCTAAACCAGGTAAACTGAATGTGCTTCTGAGGAGTTTCACTTCCTCTTTTTCCTTGCAGTTTCTGTGTTATGTTTAATCAGATTTGTAGTTAGAGTCACCTGTAGTTAGAGTTGATGCATGTCTGAGAGGAATGTAAAAAACAGAAGAAATTCTGTTCATGTGGAGATTTGATATTTACCCACGCATTAATTTTAGATACAGTAAGTTAGGTAAGATTTAGGTAATAATAAGTTTATAGATTAAGTTTTTATGTGATCACCAATGTATATAAGGTGGCACAAAATAAAGTCTCTTTGCTACACGCCATCTCTTGCGTGTGTGGTCACTCATTCCTGGGCCCTTCAACACTGCAGGAGCCAGCTCACACCTGTGGCAAAGCTGCTGACTCTCGCGTCTCTGATCATGCAACAGATATGGTCTAAGACAGTTTTCTGTTTCTAAGTTTGCTTGCCTACACCTGTAGTTTTTAATTTTTCAAGATTTCACAGGGATGTCCCTCTCCTGTTTCCTGTGTTGACCTTATTGTCTATGGTGGAAAAACGGGGGGTGAAAGTATTGTAATCTTCAGGAGTAATTCTCTAAATTTAGGCAGAAAAGCATTTTCTTTTCTTTTTTTTTTTTTTGCAGAGACTATGGAAAATGACTTAACATTCCACTTGACTTCAGATGGAAGGGGCATTCTTGTGTGATCAGTAGATAGACAAGACTTTCAGACCTACCTGATATTAGTCATCGAGGTACACCCAGGGAAAAACTGGATCTCAGGGAAGAGATGAGGCTTACTCAACTTAAAAAGACTCGCAAAGTCTCCTCAGAGGAAACTGTCTGGCTTACACTTGAGAAGAATAAACAAATGGGGTTGTGAAAACAACAAAAGCACAAAAATGAGGTAAAATTGGTGTTGTCTCCTTAGCTGTACAGAAGCTTTTCAATTTAATTAAATCCCATTTGTTTATTGTTGCTGTTGTTGCAATTGCCGTGGCAGTGTTCTTCATAAAGTCTTTCCCCAGGCTGATATCTTCCAGTGTCTTTCCTATTCTTTCTTTGAAAATTTTTATTGTTTCATGCCTTAAATTTAAGTCCTTTATTCATCTTGAATCAATTTTTGTGAGTGGAGAAAGGTGTGGGTCCAGTTTCATTCTCTTACATGCAGATATCCAGTTCTCCCAGCACCATTTATTGAATAGGGGGTCTTTCCCCTAGTGGATGTTCTTGTTTGATTTATCAAAGATTAGGTGGTTGTAAGATGTTAGTTTCATTTCCTGGTTTTCTATTTGATTCCAAATGTCTATGTCTCTATTTTTGTGCCAGTACCAGGCTTTGACCACTATGGCTTTGTAGTGCAGCCTAAAATCTGATGCCTCCAGCTTTGCTTTTATTAGTAAGAACTGCCTTAGCTATACAGGTTTTTTTTTCTGGTTCCATACAAAATGCAGAACCATTTTTTTCAAGTCTTGAAAAGAGGATGTTGGTATTTTAATAGGAATGGCATTGAATCAGTAGATTGCTCTGGGAAGTATAGACATTTTAACAATGTTGATTCTTTCTAGCCATAAGCATGGTACGTTCTTCCATTTGTTAATATCCTCTGCTATTTCCTTTCTTAGGGTTTCATAACTTTCTTTTATAGAGGTCCTTCACCTCTTTTGTTAGGTATATTCCTAAGTATTTCATTTTCTTTGAGGCTATGGTGAAGGGAGTTGTGTCCTTAATTAGCCTCTCATCTTGACTGTTATTGGTGTATACAAAGGCAACTGACTTGTGGACACTGATTTTTATATCCTGAGACATTACTGTATTTTTTGATGACTTGCAGGAGTCTTGTAGTTGAGTCTTTGGGGTTCTCTAAGAATAAGATCATATCATCAGCAAACAGGGAGAGTTTGACGTCCTCTGCTTCCATTTGGATGCCCTTTATTTTCTTGTCTTGCCCAATTGTATTGGCTAGAGCTTCCAGCACTATGTTGAATATTAATGGCAACAGAGGACAACCTTGCAAATAGGCAGCCTACCCAATGGGAAAGGATATTTGCATATTTTGAATCAGACAAAAGGTTGATAACTAGGATCTATAGAGAACTTAAATTAATCCACGTGAAAAAAAACAGCAATCCCATATATCAATGGGGAAGAGAGATGAACAGAAACCTTCTCTAAAGAAGACAGATGCATGGCTAACAAACATATGAAAAAATGCTCATCATCCCTAATTATTAGAGAAATGCAAATTAAAACCACCCTGAGATATCACCTAATCCCAGGGAGAATGGCCCATATCACAAAATCTCAAAACTGCAGATGCTGGTATGGATGTGGAGAGAAGGGGACACTTTTACACTGCTGGTGGGACTGCAAACTAGTACAACCTTTTTGGAAGGAAGTATGGAGAAACCTCAAAGCACTCAAGCTAGACCTCCCATTTGATCCTGCAATCCCATTACTGGGCATCTTATCCAGAAGGGAAAAAAAAAATTTATTATAAAGACAGTTGTACTAGACTGTTTATCTCGCAGCTCGATTTACAATTGCCAAAATGTAGAAACAGCCTAAATGTCCCTCAACCCAGGAATGGATTGAAAAGCTGTGGTATATGTATACCATGGAATGCTATTCAGCTATGAAAAAAATGGAGATTTTGCAGCATTTGTATTAACCTGGATGGAAGTGGAACACGTTATTCTTAGTGAAGCATCACAGGAATGGAGAAGCTTGAACCCTATGTATTAAACTTTGATATGAGGACAATTAATGGTGGGGGAAGGGGAGATCATAGAGAGGGAGAAGTACAGACGGGGTGAAGGAAAAGAAAAAAAAAAAGAAAACAGCAACTAATTCTCACATAATTTGGATTTAATTTTGACCAAAGTACATTATTTCAATAATAATTAATATTTTTTTTTTTTTTGCAGTTTTTGGCCAGGCCTGGGTTTGAACCCACCACCTCCAGCATATGGGGCCGGCACCCTACTCCTCTGAGCCACAGGTGCTGCCCTGAACAATAATTTTTGATTCAACATGCTAATATGTTGTTTAGGATATTGCGTCCTCATTTATAAGTGAAATATGTTTGTAATTTCCCTTTATAATGATATAGTTTTTTCCTAATTTTAATATCAGGTATATCCAGATGAAGTAGAATGAATTTACAGGATTTCTTATTTTTCTATTGTCTATAAGATTTGGCCTAGTCTGTTTTTTGAAATTATCTTCTATTTTTTATTTATAAATATTAATCATCTATTTTTTTGAGACTTTGGAAAAAATAATTTAAAAAATTAAAAAAGATTATAGGAGTTACAGAGTTTAAATATGGCATAATTTAGTCATTACTTTTCCTATTAATGAAACTGTCAGTTTTCAGAATTTAAAAAAATTGTGGTAAGATTATAAACAGTGTCTCAAATAATGTATATTTTCTCATATGGACTTACTTGTATGATAGAGTTCTATAATTACTATTATTAGAAAATTTTAATTTCTAACAGTTTAAGTCTAATAAATTTTATACTAGTTAAGAAAATGAGGTAAAATTGAAGAAACTGGAAGTAAATTGATATAAGTTGATGTATACATGTATGTAATGAGAATGATATAATTAAAATATAGATAATGTAACATTTCAGAAAATAAGTGTCTATAAGGTGAACATAAACTCTTCATATTCTTATATAACAATTCTACAATAAATTTGCATTGAAATGAGTTATTTAGTTGGGAGATAAAAATCTGAAGTTTTACTCTCTTTCTAAATTATATATTGAATCCAGGAGAAATAGGCTACTTTATTAATGGTAAAATCCATGGTATAATAAAGATTTTGTTATTGAATTTACAGTTTAGTAACCTATTAATGGGCCTAATATTGAACAATTTGGTAATTTGTAATTTCTATGATAAAATATAAATCTGTAAATATTTTTTAAAAATACAAAAATCATCAATCATATATGAAGCCAGAATTTGCGTCATACATTAATAAATATGTTTAGTGAATAATCCAATTAAGTCATTATTTGCCAGTGAAGCAATTATTTTCCTGTGAAAATGTACCATGGTATACCACAGATGAATATCATTTTAATGTAACCAAATGAATACTGAAGAGTTAAAACAAGTGAGCTGCTTTGCTCATCTTTCTTTAGCAGGGGAGAGATTAACTTTGCAGGTAGTTTTTTAATGATTAATCAACATAGTAGTCTTCGCTCAGGGTACAGACAGAGAATGCAACATAAAATAAATCCATCAATCGTTCTTATTATTGTTAGCTTTACTGTTTTAGCATTTTATTGAATTTTCAAATAATTATGTAACAAAGGATCAAACCAAACAAATCTTATCTTTGCCCTGTGGCTACAATGCACACTTACTTATAAATAACCAGCATTCTTGTCAAACAACCTATGTGCACAATTGGGCAATTTGGTACCGTCCTAAACCCACCGGCTAAACGTGGAGGGGAGAAGTAGCAGTGAACTTGGGCCATGGAAACAGAGAAAAAAAAATGCCTAGTGTGTTCAATTTATAATTAGATTTGGCCATAAAATAATTTTAAATACTTAGTCATTTTAGGTATAGATTTGGTAGTTTGGCTGGTGAATTATTAATCTTCTCATTTTGCCTTGACCCATAAATCTACCATATAGACAAAAAGATTTGAGAAACATATTTTATGTTATACTACCATTTATTATTCCTAAGAAGTGTCACCTCAGCAAATTATCTTTGGCAAGAAAGATTTTTACCTACTGTATTCAATTTTCTGGTTTGACCTTTGTTACTACACCACGTACATTTTATAAAATTTTTGGCTCTAGGTTGAAATATGTAAATGTCTAAATTTAATAAATATTCAAGCATCAAGAATTCTTAAATATACTTAAGGAAACCCTTAAGTGAAAATATTTCTTAAATTCCTAATGTATGTCATGTTACTAGTATGTGAGGTCTTGTTTGTTCAGCAGTGTGAGGAAAACAGTAGTGTCATTCAGACAGAAAATGAGGTCCATCTTGTTCTGTGCAGTGGTAATAACAATTAGTATCAACATGAAGTATCGCAGATATTTAATGCGATAGTCATCACTTGAAAGTTGAAGAACAGACGTGGTGATTAACTGGAATTTTAACAGCACTGTACAGTAATGTGCAGCCATTGACTGCTCTGGCATTTAGTAATAGGGACAATATTTTATTATATCATCCCTTACTTAACAAAACTGCATACAAGTAGAAATTTAGACTGAATAGCTCTTTTTTTTTTCTGAAGGACTTATCAGACTTATCAAACTTGTAAGTTTGGTATAAATTCTTTTAGTTATTTCTATTATTATTTATCTATACTCAGCATAGTACATGGCAGTCTGATGCTTGTTAGAAAGGCATTTTCTTTTTTTTTTTTTTTTTTCTTGGCCGGGGCTGGGTTTGAACCCGCCACGTCTGGCATATGGGACCGGCGCCCTACTCCTTGAGCCACAGGTGCCGCCCTAAAAAGGCATTTTCATAGCTAAATGTTAGAGGAACTAAACATTGCCTTACCCTAAGCTCTCTCAAAGTGAGGAGGAAAAAGACCGTTTTGCCAATGTAAATGAGAGGCTTTCATTTTTATTACCAATGAGTTATTACTAGGGAGATAAATTGAAAATATTTTTATTAAATGCAATGTGCTATTAAATTATTCTTTAAATGTGTTATATGTAAACAAATAGGTTCTAAAATAGACATAATTATTAGTTTAATTAGGAATAAAATGCCACAGGTTGAAATTTAATTACATTGCCTCAATAAACTATGTTCGTGGGCATTCAGCTCCCCAATTATTAGAAAATTCTGGCACTCTGGTATCTGTGTATATCCCTTTAAATGGTAAAAGGTTTTGATAGACTGTTAGAGGAAATTTCTGTATGTCTTGAGAGAACTTTTGTCCCTGACTCCCCTTGAAAGATATTTGTAGAGCAAACATCCTTGGCAGATAGAGCAAGTAAACAGAGGAAAATGTGCACAAACCACCACAGTAAACACCATGTCTCCCTCTGGTGCCCGGGTGGGGAGAGTTTGTTCACAACTTCTTTTTAAGGTTGGAGATTTCTTAAATGTGATGTTCCCCTGCAGTGACACAAACACACTGGGTACACAGCATCTATCTAGGGACTTAGCAGCATCCCCCGGGACCATGGGGACAAAGAGAGACCGGGCATGTATGAGGCTCTGTCTCCTTCTGTGCTATGACACAGGTATAACCACCTCATCTAAGAAATTAAACACATACAGTAAGATTAGCATTGGGCTTCTTAATGGCAGCCAAAATTATGATAAATATTAGGGAAATATTTGAAATTTTTAAGGATAAAGATTGTGTATGCTGTCAAATAAAGTGTAGGCAAAATTAAGGGCGTTTTGAATGTTCACATCATAAAACACTCTTTTGTACTTCCACAAAAGTTTATGTAAGTAATTTTCAAACTAAAAAAAGTCAGAATAAAATATTAAGTTTGGATATCATGGGTCTACACTCTACATTAAGAACAATTAAAAAGGTAAATCAGGAAAGAATGTAGAGGCTATAATGAAGTGCAAAGAACAGCAGAAACCAGGTGACCAGGAAGATGCCAATAAAATAAAATAAATTAAAAAAAAAAAAAGAAAGATGCCAACCACACAGATAACCAGGAAAAAAAGAGTGTATTGAAATGATGCTATTAAAGTTCAGTTACACTATTAAAGTGAAAAAGAGACTTTAATCTAATATAAAAAAATCAAATTGCCATTAAAAACTTATAATACAGTGTTATCATAGACCAGTAATCCTAGAGTTTTAACATTATCAAAATAAGGTTAATCTGGAAAACTCCAGTTGTTGCTAATAACAATATTATAAACAAGGAGAAAGAAGTCTGCAGTTCACCCTTTTGGTTACTGATCACTTTGTGTTTGTTGACTCAACTGATCAATACTTGAGGATCTACTTTTTCCCCATTTTCAGTTGATACATTTCTAGAAAACAGTGGGATTTGTGCATTAATTCTCAAGAGTCTTACATTCCCTGTCCACATAATTGTGTTGGAGTTGGCATACAATCTGATTAAAAACTGTGAAGCCCAGAAATTTATTCAAACACCTAGCAAAGACATGGCGCCTTTGCTGTCGTACATAAATATAAGTGAAATTTAGCCTAATTGGCCAGCAGTCTTTCAATTACAAGAAGGTCATCTCTTTGGAAATACAACCCACATGGAAAACGGGGAGCAGAAGGGTTATCTTCTCACCATAAGCAGGCCAAGATCTAGGGGTGACTAACGTGAAATCTATCTCTAAAGTTTTTAAATATATAATTTAATATTTTTTATTTTCTTTAAATTCTATTAGCATTAGTTGTTTTTAATGTAAATTGTAATCAAAAGAGTCATAATATTAGACAGACAGCAGGAACCTCTGAGACACTCTTAAGGGACAATGTGGGTACCTTGCTTTTTGGTTCTTCCTGAATAATTGCCCTACATGGGAGAAAGGACAAGGGCAGACCGTTCTTGGTACGGGCCCACTTTGAGGCTTTTGTAGATCTGATCATTCTTCAACAAGAGCAAACCAAAAACTGGAACACAGACAACTGCCTGAACCCTGGACAATAACTATTACGGTGAGCGGAAAGTGAATTGTCCTGGCATGGACCTACAGAGTATCTGAGAAAATGCACCGGATTTGCTAAGTCAAACAGTCATTACAGAACTGGAGAGTGCCTCAAATAATCCACAAAAAAATCATAATTTCTTAACCCATTATGGAACTAAGATCTTAAAGCAGCCAATTAGCCCGAGATCTAAGGAAAGATAGAGCCCTCCAAGGAGAGACGGGGGTGAGCGCAAGCTTTCAGGGTGAGGAGAAGGCCAGAGACTACGCAGCTGACACACTAGGCAAATCTCTAAAGGCTGGCAAGACAGTGTAACGCCTTTGATCATGCAGACACCAAAGAATTGTACTCACTTGAGGCTCTTTTCCTTAGACCCAGGAGAAAGAAGGAGGGCTGGGAGGCAAATCGGACAATACTTCAATCTTGGGCAGGGCTAGGGAAAGGAACGTTTGAAGCAACCCTGAGGGAAACGTGTGTGAATAAGGAAAAGCCTGGGTCCTTCTTCCCTGCAGAACAAAACAGCCTTAGCGCGGGCAAAAGGAAGATTGCCCTGTCATGCCCAGATAGATCCCTGGGAGGACGACTATGGCTACAGCGAGGAGAAAACAAAAACAGACAAACAAAACCTCTATCTTTAACTCTAGTAGAAAAAACGATCCTGGGCCCAGAGCATTGGATGGGCTGCTGCAGCTGTGGGAGCAGGTCGTGAGAAAGGCCTAACTATGACACTCGGGGATACACAGGAAGGGCTGGGCTAGGGCTGCGGCTGGACCCAGGCCACCGAGATGCAGGCCTCTGCCCAGCACCACCGACAGGCATTGCGTAATAAGTGACAGCAGTCGAGAGTTGGAGAAGAGGAGAAACACAGGGAGGGAGGCCACCTCTGCAGTGAAGGCTCACAGGGGTGAAAGAAGCTGAGGCTGCTGCAGGACCGTGAACGTGCAGAGCCTCCCTGCAGTTCACATACCCCACCCTAAGAAAAAGGTAACGGTGAAAGAAATTGAAGCCAGAAATTGAGATTAACCCAATCCCATCTCAACCCCTCTCCATTCTACTCAATATCCTACAACCACTGGTCTAAAACAGTTATGCCTATTTTAAAGGATATTAATTACATCAGTATCTACTGCCTTATATGCTACAAACAGCATTAATGACATAGCATACGAAATTCATACAAAATAACAACAATCACATAAGAAATAACACTACATTTGAAAGACAAGCAAGAAAAGAATTAAATTTGATGATATCACCCACCTGTTGAAACTACCACACAAGGAATACTAACGATTAGCGTGTTAAAGACTTTAATGGGTAAGAAGGGGAATGTGTGTGAACCAATGAGGAATGTCAGAGAGATGAAAATATACAAAGGATTAAAATGTTAAAATATTTTTATGGACTCATTACTTATTTCAACAAACCAAGCAAAATTTAGCGAACTTAAATATAAGTAATTGGAAATTATGTAACCTCCTACACAGACGAAATAGTTGATGAAAAAAGAGAGAAAGAAATGGAGCATCAGAGAGATAAGACAACGTAAATGCTCTAATACGCACGCCGTTAGAGTCCAAGAGAAGAAGCAATACTGGAGCAGGTAAAATACTGGAAAAATAATGGACGAAAAATCTCCAGCAAGAATAATGGACACCACAGTGCAGGTACCAGGAGCTTAAGGAGCATCTTAAGAATAAATGCAACATATAGAGAAATAGATTATAGACAGATAAATAATAGAAAGAACAATAACAGATGGGTAGCTAAATAGATAATAGATAGATACATAGATAATAGGGATGGATAGATAGATAGATGGAAGAAAGAAAAGCTACACATACCCCAGACAACTCAGATTAAAACTAGGGACAATCATAGATGAAGATATTGTCTTCGAGGCAGTCAGAGGAAAAGAACCCATTACATACAAAGGGACGCATGTACAGAGACTTCTTGAAAATCAATGTCGGTCAGAGGATAAAGAGTGACAGATTTAGAGTGTGAGAGTTGGAGGTGGGGGACCTTTCCACGGAGAATTTTATGAATATAAACTGTGACACTATCCCTCAAAAATGAAAGACAAATAAAGACTTTTTAAGACTGGTAAAACGAGACAATGTATTAGAGCAGGCCTGCATCTAGAAGAAATTCCTTCAGCGGAGGAATAAGATACTAGACAGGAAGTCGAATCTGCACCAAGACACAGGGGGCTCTGGGGGTGAGATAAATGAAGACACAGCAAAACCAGTTCCAACAGACACACATCTCAGCATTCATTTCAACCAACAGAATAGAGCCCACAGATTGCACTGAACGTCGTAGACATAAAATGGGAAACCGTATAGCCTAGTCTGTATCTAAGAGGACTTCAGAAGGAGCCTGCGTTGCAACTCCAGGCTGTGCTGCTGCTGCTGAAGGTGACGAAGACAGGTAGATGCCAGGCAAAACTTCAGGCACTTTACACACATTAAATTCTATAATGTTCTCCACATCCTGTGGGGCGTGTTAAGCACAGTCTCCATTTTACAGATAAGAAAACTGACCAACATGAAGTCACTTGACCCAGGTCACACAACCTGCCACTCAGGATCTGCATGTACAACACACACTTAGCAACTCCTTCCGAGACAACTCTCAGTGAAGGTATTTGGAAGAAAATCGTCACAACATTTCTGGGCCTTTGACTGATGATAACACCAAAGGAATATCAGGAGAACTGGACATAATTTCTAATTAATTCATAAGTGAATTCATGCAATAATGAATCATTAATGATTCATTATTACCAAAACAGTTATTTGGACTGCCTAAAACATTTCAAAAAGTTTTAGATGAGAAAAAAGATATTGAAGTTTGTTCCAAAAGCAACGTTTTTAAACACTGTTTTGTGAACAGAGCACTAGAGTACATAAGCCTTTCTATACTGTGTGTTACTGTGTTACACTGTATCTGCTCACCTTACCAATAGTCTCTGCAATATTGTTCAAAAAATATATTGAAAGGAAATGTGTATCTATGGGCATTCATTATTATATTGCTTAATTATGCTGTTTTAATAGCTATGCTACTTAAATTACTGAATATTTACAGAAAACTCTGCTGAAATGGTACATTATACAATGTAAATTCAGTTACCTTAAAGTATCAATAGCACCACCTTGGGGTGTTTGGTATTTCAGAAATGCTATACTATGTTTCAATATAAATTCTTTCCTAAGGATTCCATATGACAGAAACATAAATCTAAATATCACCGCAGTAAGAAAACAAGATAAATGTGTGACATTGGCATTGAAACATAGCTTACAGCAGGAGAACAGAACACAACATAGGAAGAAAAAGAGAAAAAGCATAAAATAAATAAAAATAAATGTTAAGTAGAAAGAGATTTAGAAAATAAATTACGGATTTAGTACAGTTTGAGTGTTTCTGAATCCTCAATAGCTAGGTATATGATCCGGCTGAACTTTGCAGGGCCCAAGAATGTTGGTGAAGCTGTAAATTGGAACGTAAATCACCGGTGTCATTCCTGTGTTTTATTACACCGTCTCTTAGCATTGACCATCAGCCAGGGTGGAGACGGTTGCTGCTGGTCAACCTGAATCCATCAGAGAAAGAGAACAGAGCTCAAAGCAAACCTGTGATGAACAGGAAGCATAAGAAAATTTTTAAAGAAATTGTTTTAGGCCACAGAGATTTGAGTGATTTACTACTGATCAATTTTCTATCTTCATATACATATTATACTTAAAAACTGTAAACTTGAAAGAATTGATCTATGTCCTGACGTGGAAAAATCTAGAATACACTTGCGTGTGAAGAAGCCAGGTGTCCAGTAGAATTACAGATTAGTGTACAAAATATAAACAGTGACGAAGAGAGAACAGGCGGGATAGATAGCAATGTTCCACTGGGTAAAATGTTTTTTGAAAAATGTTGTGGGGTGGCGCCTGTGGCTCAAAGGGGGAGGGCGCCGGCCCCATATGCCGGAGGTGGCAGGTTCAAACCCAGCCCTGGTCAGAAACTGCAAAAAAAAAAAAAAGAAAGAAAGAAAAGAAAAATGTTGATCAGTAAGTTCCTTACCTTATAGTCACATAATTTGGATTAGAGCAAACATTTTTAATCTGTTACCTCTAATTTCAAAGATTCCCATAGAGTATACTGGGAGATTGAATCAATATTCAACAAATACTAAACCCTAAAATGAAAGATGTTCTCAAATATATACAAATATGGAAATGAGACAAAATGTGTAGCATTTGGGTTTTGAGCCTAAGTAAGAAGGAACATATATTACTAGTAACAAATGGAATTTCTTTTTTGGATCTCTGGAACAGTCATTTTACAAGGTCAGGCTTTTTTTTTCATACTTTTATAAATAAAAATTTTTAAAGTACCTTTATTTTTTAAAATAAGCTCCTGGTATCTCCACTAGTAGTCTATAGAGTAAAACTATTAATTTGAAATAATTATTATATACTTTAACTCTTTTTTAAATTTTAGAAAAATCAACTACATACCTTAAGCTAGACTACTTGTTAAATAAAATTTGTAAGTATTGCTTTTAGAATATAAAACACTATATATTTGCTATTTTAATTCAGAAAATAATCTGCTATTTTAATCTCACACAATGTGCATAAATCATCTCTCTGATAAACTGAAAACTGGAACAGTGCCTTCAGCGTTGATAATTTTTATATGAAGGACAGCTATATTAAAATCATTGATAATTCAACTGTTTATAAATGTATTATACTGTAAATTTAATTTTTATGATATATTAAATTGTAAATAAAGAATAAAATTGTAAAGATTATATTGTATATTATATATTAAATTTATATTATTTATATTGTAGTTATATTGTAAATATAATAAAATCTTTACTGTATTCTGAAAAGAATAACTCTTAACCTTTGACCCTGAAGGTGTTTGCTGGCCCTCCTCTGGTGACCGTAAGCTTTTGCTTCATTGTACAAAAAAGGTACAGAAAAGGTGGCAATCGACACCTGTGCCTAGTGATCAATGCCAGCTGATCACCTCATTCATACTGAGCTTCCGAGGGCAACTCTCTCCAGCTTCCTGCCCTGCCCCCCACTTCCTCCACTGCCAGGAAATAGAATTGTGAGTAAATGCAGCTTCCCCTGCTTCATGGACACCATCTTTAAAACTAACGTGTTAGCCTCTACGAGGACTTTAAGAATTTGTTAACATTTTAGCTTATTTCTTCCTACCTGGTGGTACCGTGACCACGTCTTCCTCCAGTGACCTGTCAAAGTAAAAGGGAGGCTATATCCCATCTTTCCTTGGAGGTGCTTTCATTCTTTTCTTAATCATTCAATTCACTTAGTTTCCTTACAGCTGTAGCTTTCTGATGGTTTCAGGAAAAATTATAATTTTTGCAAATTATCTTTTTTTTCTGGTATTTAGGTGGTAAGTGGCATTTTCTTTCTACTTTTGGCATCCCAATCAGAAAAAGAATTGTAATATTTTGTTTTGAAGTACCAATTTAAATTTTCACGGTGCTCCCTAATAAGAAAGGAGACCAAAAAGTATTCACCTATTGCTTGCTCAGAAATTTATGCTTCTTCAAAGCTTGCCCAAAATTTATCAAGCTGAATTTTTGTTAACAATAATACTTGTTTTCTAGAAATGCATATAATATGTGCTGCCCTATCACTAGGCTCCAGCCTTCCTTTTTAGGATCACATGTCCGACCTCTGTACAGATTATTTTCTCTGATTTGTTTTATTTTTTTGCAATTTGGCCAGGGTCAGGTTCAAACCCACCACCCTCAGTATATGTTTTATTAAACATGCTACATGTGTAATTTGTCTGATTTTTATTTATAGCTGTGATGAAATAATGCAGCAATCTTCAGACTTTTTTTTTTTTTACTCATGCAACTTTCATCAGATGAAATTTTATGTATTTTTACAGTACAGAAATAATACTAAAGAAGGAATGTTCTGCTAAAAGTCAAGCAGAGGGAGGTGAAAAAATGGCCTTCTGATTTGTTTTCTGCATTTGTTCTTCAAAACTCTAATTTATTCCTTGAGCAGCTTTAGAGGAAACTGTGACTTTTTAGTAAGTTGAAAACCCCCAACACTACCCAAGACTTATTTAACATGAATTTCTAGAAATAAACTCCAGGAAAGTGTCTATGAATACTCTTTTCAGGTAATTCTTAGTGTGAGAATCTCGTGGCACAAGATGAAGACCTCTGCACACAGTAGAATATTACCATATTTGTCTCAATGTATTTTATTAAAAGTGCTCCATGTGTAATAATTTAGACAATATAAACACAATCTGAAACAAGAATTTTATTAATATTTTATAAAATCTTACAACAAAGACCTCTACATTTTCTATAAATAGTGTTTTTTGTTTGTTTGTTTGTTTTTTTTTTGGCCGGTGCTAGGTTTGAACCCGCCACCTCTGGCATATGGGACCAGCGCCCTACTCCTTGAGCCACATGCGCCACCCTTCTCTAAATAGTTTTAATTTACTTTATAGTTTTCTAAGAATTCTAAAATGAAAAACAGCTAAATAGTATACATAAAGTAGAAAATACCCAAGGTTATAATAATGATTTTCCAATTATAATACACCAGCTCTTATCTACACTAGAAATGAAAAATAAATATTAGCACTAAAAGAAGCTATGAACAGCCTGGTGGAAATGAAGACCATTCTTCTAAGTGAAATATCACGGAAAGGAGAAATAAATACCATGTGTGCTCACTATTAAATTGAATTAATCACTCAACACCCATGAGTTTGGCAATGAAACTCAATAAAACACAGGTGGGAGGGGGCAAGGAGGGAGGAGTAATTCACACCTAGGAGTCCCCTGCACACTGTCCAGGTGATGGGCAGTCACACTCAGAACTGTGGCCCAAACTGTACAAGAGCAACACATGTAACCATAACATTTGTAACCCCATAATTTTCTGAAATAATAAATAAGCTATAAAACTCACATTTTAAAAATTGTAAATTTGCAAAAACAGCCACAAAATTCCTGAGATTTTATAATAGAGAAATTGGAATTGTAAAAAATCTGAAAGCTACAAAACATTAGAGAAAAGTTAAGAAATGGATTTAACACACTGCAATTATAGATTCTCACAATTTATCATTTCTCTGAGTATCATAAGTTGTTAATTATTTCTGTACCTACTATTCATATGAGGTCTAGAAGTTCACGTGGATATGAGTTTTTTAACTGAATATTTGAAACATTTGAAATGTTCTATAGTAAAGATTCTCTAGTGTTTTTCTGGTTTGGAGATCATTCTATTTACAAACATTATAAAATTGAAATAAAATTTCTAAATGTGAGACACAGAGAATCTACCTAGATGAGTGAATAGGAAACTTTGTATCCTAGTATTGAAAGGCTGTAAGGAGGAAAACCTAACAAAGAAAGCAGCTAAGATAGAAAATGTGAAACCAACAACCCTAACACTTACAAGTGAGGGAACCTGAAGTTAATTTATTCTTGAACATACAAGCTATGTGAGAAAAACCTTCCTTTTTTATGCTACATTGTATTTTGTGTGTGTGTTTGCCATTTGCAATTAAGAATCCTGGCACTTTTCCTGTTTCATCAAATGAGCTGAAGTATTTTTATATAATCTTCATGTAACAGCATAAAATATATCAGGCTAATATTATAATCTGAAAATTCTGCAATTTGAATTAGGCTCACTTCCATATATATATATATATATTGTTTTTATTTTCTTTTTTATTTCTTTATAGCATAATTTTTTTTTTTTTTTTTTTTTTTTTTTTTTCAGTTTTTGGCCGGGGCCACATTTGAACCCGCCACCTCCCATATATGGGGCCAGGGCCCTACTCCTTGAGCCACAGGCACTGCCCTTCTTTTTTATTTCTTAAAGTTGATTTGTCACAGGTATCTATTGTTTTTAAGTTTGAAAGAAAATACATTTGTCTATTACATTACTCTCATATTTTATTTTCTGTCTCAAAACATATTTTAATCCTTAAATTCATTAGTATTTTTGTTTTCTTAGCTATATTTTCAGTTATTTTCTAGCTTTTTTATGTTTACATTAACAGTTTATTTTTAAATAGTAACAATTTTTCTATATTGTAAAAGAATAAAATTAAACAATTTTACTCTAAACATTATGTTTGTAACATTTCATACATTTTTAATTACAGCAATTAGGTGAAATTAATTCCTAAATAAAATCTAATATTCTTTTTGATTTCTTCTCTTATCCCAGTGTAAGATTATTTTGGCTTCCAATGGTTTTGTGCTTTGCCTTCTCCTAAATTCTATTTTTATTGCGGGCTGATATAGAATGTGTTCTATATAACTCCAATATAACTCAGTTATAGCCGAAATTGGGGGGAATGTTTTCTATGAAGAAATAGTCCAGAGTAGCTTCAATATATGTAAATATCACTTACCATTCTAAGACAGGCTGTTATATTTGTTTGGGGTTGTTAATAAAAGCCTACTTACTAAATTAATCTAATTTTCTGCATCTTTCACCTTCTTTTGGACATGGCTTATCAAAACCTAAAACAAAAGTGATTATAATTATGACAGTAGCTTTTCATTGTTTCCTAAAAGAATTTCCAGTAAATACTTTAATATAGCATTAATCAGTGCTGCTTCTAGGTTTCATTTCAAGAAACATGGTACAGGAGAGGTAATATGGAACCACAAAAAAAAAAAATATGTATATATATATACATATTTTTTTTTTATAGATGCTATGACCAAGTTATAGGTAATACAAAGTGTTTACAGGCCCTAAATCTAAAACTGTCACCTTTTTTTATTAAATGAAAACCCCTCCCAAAGACTTCTAGAACTTACGTCCAAAATGCCCGCTGTTTGATTACACAGTACTGTTCATTTGATGGAGAATACAACCAGGAGAGCTCAGGACCAGCACAGAGTCCAGTTGGTTGGAAGCTCTGCCTTTTAGAGGTCAACTGAGATCCTGGCTCATTATCTTATATCACGAACACCCCAAATCCCCCTTCTCATCTTATGTGTTTCTATATAATGCCTTCTTGAGCTTACACAGGTCTCCTGAATTCAGTGATTGAACACATTTTTTTTTTCTTTTACGTGTGGACTTTCTATTGCTTAGCGACTTAAAAAAAAATTATCACAAACTTAGCGACTTAAAAAAAAAAATGATTAGCTCACAGATCTGTAGAATCAGAATCTGTAGATCAGAATTCCAGGCCTGGTGTGGTTGGCTGTCTACTCAGACCTCATGAGGCTGAAACCAGGTGTTAACTGGACTGCACTTCTTTCTGGAAGCTCTACGGAAGTATCCACTTCTGCACTCGCTACGGTTGTTGGCTGCATTGAATTTCTTTCAGTGTGAGGACTGAGGGCCCTGGTTCTTTACTGGCTCTTAGCCAGGAACTGCTCATAACCTGCAGGGACCCCCATGCACCTTCCCATGTGGGCGGCACAGGAGAATCTCACTGGTGGCAAACTCCTCTTAAGCCATAACTGTCTCCAGAAAAAGCTCACTTCTTTTTGGGGGCCTGTCTGCTTTAGTGAGAGCTTCCAAAGATTATCTCCATGTTTCAAAATTAACTTGAGATCACAACTACTTCTTAACTCTTGCCATATAATTTACCATAATCACCAGAGTGTTAGAACACCGTATTAACAGATTCTGCCCTCATTCAAGGGGAGGAAACGAGAGAAGGCTGGGGGTCATTGTGCAACAACTTAGAATTTAGCCTTCCACCCTAAATAATAAAAAAATTATCATTTTTTCATTAATTCTAACCCCAAATAAATTGCATCCTTACCAATCATGTTACATTTTCCCACTTATGTGTGAAAATGAACGTGGGCTCACTGCCCATGTTTAGCTTTCTGTTTGCATATACTTGACACAAAAGGACTGATTCTATTTCATCTTTCTCTGTCATTTGGTTTTAGTTTTATTTGTTCTAAATAATATACATGGTGTTATGTTTTGACCTCTTAAGTCCTCTTTAGCTTCATACCACAGACTGAGTGGGGTTTCTTTCCTCTTGTCTTTTTTTTTTTCCTCTTGCCTTTTAATTGCTTTCGTTCCAACTTATAGTCTTCATTTTTGCCCCTGACAAGTAAATTCCTTTTTGTATTTTGTTAAGAATACATTTTCTTAGATAACAAACTGGACCTGAAATAATGACTTTCAAACTTACGGATTTCCCTGTATCTTCCGTGGTACGTTTGTTTTTATGGGCTCTAAATTAGTTTTCTTTTTCCAACTTTACTCATCCTCTGAGCAGATAAGATCTCTACACACTCTAGGTACACAGGCATTGTGAATATTCCTCAGTTTCTCTCACTCACCAATCAACAGAGACCATAATTCCTATATAAGGTCGATACTCAGGGAACGGTCCCAGGTGTGGTTCCATTTCTAGCACGAATTCAATGGGTGTAGCTCAATGTTCTCACAAGATGTTCACCATTCAACTACCTCCTAATTTACAGGGCCTCAGACTCAGTGAAACACAACAGCAAAACAAATAAATATTCTGCCTTTGCATCTCCGACAATGATCTCCTCCTCCAGCTTCTACCTTTCTGTTTTCTGGAAGTTCAAAATTCTCAAAAGATATAGAAAGCCATGGATGGAGAGAGCTCAATTTCCCAGTAACCCCTCCAAAGCAGCGTTTGAGCTTACTGCTTATGGAAAAGAACTGCTTATGGAAAATAATAGGCAAAACTGGAAAAAGTAATCACATATTAATCATAAGGCTACTATTTCACGAGGCAATGCCCAAGTATTATTAGCATGAGATCTAATTGGCTTGGTTTATGTATTTACTGCTATGTTTGCTTTTTTGATATAAAAGAGTGTTATAGACTTAATAATTAGAGCCACCTTCCTTCCATAATTTGACAGTAGGTTAGCTAAAGAATTTATGCTCAACTCTTTATCCTCTTGCCCAGATTTTGGTGGTAAGCTGAGAAAAGGTAAGGCTGCTTTCACTACTTATTTTAAACAAGAATAAATAAATCAGATTTTAAAAATCAAACATTTAATATCATAACGTTATGAAAATTTTTGCAAGACTGACAGTGAATAATACATTTTCGAGGGGAAGTGAAAACGATTTTACCTTTACCCTGGAAGGGACCACTGAACATATTACCATATTCAGGGGGCATGCCGTTAAAACAGTCTTTCAAGTCGCCCTATGAATAAATGTTTTCTGAGGATATACCGTGGTAATGAGTAGAAAAATATCAGAATTTTAAAGAATTTATGTCTGTACAATATCACAGCTAGCGTACACCTGAGAATGGAGCCTCAAATTATCCTCATGGGAAAGTCAGACAACAAGCACAAACCAAACTGAGAAGAGACTAACACCAGTGGGAAGAATTCTTAATGAAATAGGCGGCTAGGAAACAAAAAAACAGATCTCTGCGTGGTGAGTTTAACCTCCTTACATCACACCAGGAGGACTTACATACGTGCGTGGA
Organism: Nycticebus coucang; assembly: GCF_027406575.1. NCBI lineage: Eukaryota > Metazoa > Chordata > Mammalia > Primates > Lorisidae > Nycticebus > Nycticebus coucang. Next base: position 6,983,334 of record NC_069796.1, read on the forward strand.
CATTACACACGTGTGTATAATACATATACATTCTAGACATCACACACACACACGCACTTTTGTCAGCGTAAAGGAAGAACCTGAGACACAAAACACAAAGATTTTATTTTTGCCAAAATGAAGGCAGCTGCCTGGAACATTCAGACCAAGGCAACCGCAGATGTCAGCTCTGCTGGTCATTTGTTATAAGTGGGTTTTTAAAAGGGAAGAGGGGGGCGGGGACTGGGCTGATACAAAGTTGTTTGTCATGAATTCTCATTGGTTTACAGGTAATATTGATTAGGGACTATCTATAGATTATAAGGGTTACGGTGTCCAGATGTGTCATTGGAAGGTTAACTCTTAGCTGCTCATGGGGATAGAAGCAGCCTCAGGGAAGGATGACTGAGCTCCAGGGGCCGGTGGGATGAGGCTCCTTTCTCCTTCTCGGGCCTCTGTAGGACTCATAATTTTAAGGAGGTTGGCATTTGTAAGATTAAGAATTTTTTTTTTCCTTTCTCACTCCATAACCCAAAGGGATAAAGTGACAGGAAAAAATTATCTAATTTTGATAACACAGCACAATGAACATAATTATTGATGTTCAAATTAATTTTGGAGCCACAAATAACCTACTTGGATATGAACAAATTTGGGAATAGTTATTATGAAAAATTAATTTAACACCCACATTCATTTGCTTCATTTGGTCTGTTCAAAAGAGATTTTATAGACTTCAACCCTTTCACTGTTTGAGATAGGCAAAACTTCTGGTAAACAAGTTCGCTAACTAGTTTTCTGTTTTAAAATGATTATGTTCTTATTTTTTTTTTCTGATTTCAAACATTAACATCTTAAAAAATATATAAAAGCATTAAAAAGAAAATCAAAGGACCTAAAATTCTCACATTCAAAGAGAACTATGGTATTTAATTTTATATCTTAATCTTACTTTATTGTCACCATGATTTTTCCATGTTATGTAAAAATTATTATAAAACTTTCTTAAGTAGAAAGAATATTTCAATGTCCTAATACTGAAATATTACATGTTCTTTTTAATTGATATCAGTTGACATTTGGAGTATCTTTCTGGAAAATACATCCATCTGACATACAAAATAACTTAAGGAAAAAAAAAAAAAAACACAGACCATACATTGAATAAATTGAAAAAAAAAACTAAAAAAATACTACACATTACTTTCTCTTAAGATGGTAGTGAACTAATCACAAGGTTATGAGATTATTTCAATGTCTATAAAGAAACTTAGAATTAACAGTTTTATTTTTATATGTAAAGCTCATCAAGAATTTTGCTTCTTATTAAATGCCCCTATCCCCACCGCCACTTCGTCTCCACATGGCCTCTGAAGACTCTTTAGTTAATGTGTATTTGAAGTATCATTCTGCCCACAATGAACTGTGCTGAAAGTACCATCAAGCCTTTAGCATAGAAAGAAATCAATCTAGTGATGGTAAATGGTCTGTGGTCTCACAGGGATAAGCTCATCTGTTAAAACTTTAAAGCCATACAAATCAAATATCCTTTCCTTTTGTAGAGTGCTTTATGTGGAATTAATGTATTTTAACCCACATGACACTAACATTTTCTATTCTTGTAAGATGTACAGAGAACTCGTATCTTCAAGGCACTGTGGAATTTTCCATTTCAGTCAGATTCAGCTTTTCTCACTGATTTTGAGGCTAACTGCAGACCCGCTCATCAATAACTAAACAGTAACCCAATTTGTTTTATTGCTTTGTTATTGTTGCACAGACACAGTTAACTAGAGGTGTGCCAATTATTTTAAAAATCTTAATAACAGATGAATAGACACTTAAAGACAGTATTGGAAATAACCTGCAATTATTTCAAAATATCTGGATTTTGTCTGAATCTTCCCTATACCATCTATGAGAAAACAAAGCCACACAAATACACAAACATTATGTATTTGAGACTTGAGGATAAACAAGTAATTTTATTAAAAAAAATTGTTTTCAGAATTGTGGCCACAAGGCAGTTATAACTTTCCCAATTTATAGCCAAGTGGTCCACCTATATTTTATAGGAAAAACAATTTTTTTCATGAAAATCTTATGGCAATCCTACCGAAGTAAATGCATAAATTTAGAAAATGTCCTCAATAGTTAATTTGGATAAATATTATTATATTTTATTATTATTACTAGAAGTTTACATTTTAAAAACAATATTTATCACTAAACTTCCAATTGTAGTGTATTATTTATGGCTTAGGATCATTATACCTCAAAGGCAACAAAAGTCCAGTTTCAGTAAGAAGCTTTTACAGACAGTGGAAAACAAGTAAAACCCAAAGCCAAGTGGTAATCAGCTTAAATTATACTAAGAATTAAGTTAGCGCATACAACTTTCTTACCAAGCTACCGAAGAGAATTATTTTGCTAAAAAGAATTTTGTAATATCCATTACTTGATAAAAAGGACATATTTATTTAGCTCGCTTCATCGCATGCCACTTTGAAAAAGAAAAATAAACTAAGTATTCTTCTTAACCTACCAATTTTAAAGGAATGCTTTTAAAGTAATCCTTGCAAGATAAGTAAAATTTTGGCTGACATCGTTGATAAATTTTTGAGGAAGCAATAAAGCATTGAAGATAGTCTTTGAGGACAATCCATGGAATTTTTTTTAGCATTAATAAGCTTTTCATTAAACCAAAGTAATTCAGTAAAAACCATGGTACAATGTGAGAGTCTAGAGACTCTCAAAGTATAGAGAAGTATTAAGGTAGCTTTTCATGTCATTCATATCTATACACAGGTGGACACACAAACACATCTCCTTTTTAATGCTAGCTATTTGCTTCAGTATTTTTCTTGCTAATTTCCTTTGCTTTTCTGAAGGTTTCTAGAGTGATAAACTCCCTTTAGGAAACACTAGTAACTATGAAAGTAGAGCTCTAACACTTGAGAAAGGGATAAAAAAAATATAATTCAGATAATATCAATCTTGGAGCTGTGCTCCTCTCCTTACATTGGAAGCTTGAAATCTGGAAATACAAGTTTTAGCACACCGCTAACAACAGCATCCTTAAATTATCACGCTCACACATTGTATTTTGCCTTACTACAGTTCAAGACGGAGTTTATCACTGACAATATAATGTGATCCTGGCTGATGTTGACTTGAACGGCATTTACTTTGAGTGAATACAGGAGAGTAGCTAAATTCCGTGGGTGTATAAGCTGAGAATCTAAGGTGTCTCGTCAATCCATTAAAGAATACTTTGATGATTACTATTAGCTGCCTTGTTCTAATCTATGATTAATGCACTCCCCCACAATTCTTATAGTAAATATAGACAGATAGTTGATAGATTAGAAATAAGAAGAAAACAGAATATATTAAATCATGAAGCAGTACTAAATGAAATCCTTCATCAATAATTAGGAAACACGGGAATGTCTGTGTATAAAAAAAAATCAATGTTATTTATGTACATTTTGTAAACCATAAAATATTTCAGTGTGAGTGAATGAGTGTCTAGAAATACAGTACATATGTATTATGAGGCTATGGTTACTTTATATTCAATTCCTTTGGCATTTTAATAGAAATCAAAAGCTCTTATTGTATAGGCCATTTTCTTTTTAAGTTTGGGTAATAAAAGTAGTGATTCAAAACATTATAAAGTGTCTCTAGCTGAGCCTGTGGCTCGTGCGGAACATGAAATGCATGTCGGCCAATCACAACAACTGGGGCAGCTCTGAGATTGTACAGAATGAATAACAGACAGCAACTTGTGGGCTCGTGCATGGTTTAGAATCTTTTTGAAACCTTTTTAAAAAAACATTTAAATTACTTTTAAAGTCTCCCTGTTTGACGCCTACCACCATCTCGACATAGCAATACCACACCGTGGCACTGTATGTGGTTATCGAAGCTGAGACAAGCGCTTCACAAGACCGCAAAGCAGTGACAAGGGCAGAGCCTCTATCTTTCCCTTCAATGCATTAATCACTAAAAAATCTCCACTCAAAATTAATATATCTCCAGTCCAGAGTTAGTTCTTCTTTTCTCCAATTAGTTTTAATATTGATTTTTTAATTTTAGACCATTATAAACATACACAAATTTTGTATATTTTAAGTCAAAGTTATAAGTGTGTCCTTCTCCCAGAATATGTGCCTTGAACCAATCAGGTGCTCATTCGCCCAAGCCCTCTCGGCCTTCCCATTTACTTGATTCCCATTGTGTTTTACTTCACATGTGAACGTAAGTGTTGATCAACTAGTTCTAATTTAGTACTGAGTACAGGTGTTTGTTTTTCCATTCTTGAAATACTTCACTCAGAAGAATTGTCTCTACTTCCATCTAAGTTGGAACATCTAGATCAACTTTTTTTTTAATTACTGAGGAGTAGAACTCTGGTACACAGATACCACATTTTAGTAATCCACTCATGTATTGACACTTGGGCAGTTCCCACAACTTTGCCATTGTGAAGTGTGCTGCAATAAACACTCAAGTGAAATTGTCTTTTTAAGAAAATGTCTCTTTTTCTTTGGGCAAATAAATACTCCATAGTGGGATGGCTGGATCAGATAGTAGATCTACTCTTAGTTCTTGGAAGTATCTTCATAATAATTTCCATAGAGGCTGTACTAGTTTGCAGTCCCACCAACAGAGGATGAGTGTTCCTTTCCCTCTGCATCCAGATGATATGAGCAGTTCTCACTGGAGTTGGGTGATTATGGTTTTTATTTTTATTTCCCTAATGGTTAAAGATGTTGAGCATTTTTTTCATGTGTTTACTAGCCATTAGACTATCTTCTTATGAAAAGTTTCTATTCATGTCTTTTGCCCACTTTTGAATGGGGTTGTTTGATGTTTTTTCTTGCTGATTTGTCTGAGGTCTCTGTAGTTTCTGGTTATCAGTCCTTTATCAAATATATAGTTAATATTTTCTCCCATTCTGTTGGGTGTCTATCTATCTTTTAACTGTGTCCTCAGGTGTACAGAAACTTTAATTCAATCAGATCAGATCCCATTTGTTTACTTTTGCTGTTTCTGTGATTGCTTTGGGGGTATTCAAAATTCTCTTCCTGGGCTGGTTTTTATATATATATGATTTTTTCCCACCACTCTCTTACCATTTCTATAGTTTCATGCCTTAAGTTTAATTTTTACTTTAAAATAAACAATTTTTAATGTCCAGAAGTACAAGGGAAAAAAAGGATTCACAGCTTCTCTGTTAATATAATCCTTGCTAGCATCAAAATAACTAAAATTAATATTTATATTGAAATATTGCTTGAGCAAAAATTGATCAACTCACTAATTCACTGATTTAGAAGATGCCTATTGAACATCTATAATTGCCAAAAAGTATTTTAGGTGTTGAAAACAAAGTAATGAACAAATCGGACAAAGTCATTATTCCCATGGGGCAGCTGCTTTTGGAGAATGATCACTTCACTGCAAAGTTGAGAAGTGACAATAGTGGTCAAGGGTACATCAGGGAGAATGGTAGGAAGCTCTTGTAGTACCGAAATCCGGTGAACATTCTGTTTGGGGCTGCTAATAGTGTTAATATTAGAGATGGTGATGAATGACTAGTTACCAATATGTTTCGGTGGCAGAGCTGACAGTGCTTTTCTGAAGGGCTGCATGTGAACTGTAGGGTAAACAAAAGAATGAAACTTGGATTCCTCAGTTTTATCCTAATCAACTGAGTAGATGATGGATACATTAACTTAGGAAGGAAGGATTTGGAAAATGTTGGATCAACTTTCAATGTCTTTTAAAATTAGTTTTTACTCATTGTTTTGTACAACATACTACTATCATAAGCTTTTGGGTAGAATTGCATTTGTATTTCATAAAAATTCTCACATTATTCTTAGGTATTAATTTTAATGCCTTTTAAATGTTTTGCTTTTATGTTTGCCAGATTTTAACTCTAATCTTTGATTTTGGTTGCATAATGTGCTGTGTTCACTATAGTTTTGACTTAAATGTGCAGAGAATCTCATTCTCAAATGTGCACAATCTCAGTCTCAAATTGAGATTCTCTGTTGACCTGTCTGATAATTACACCAACAATAGTTGTGAATGAGGAACGCTGCTTGAGTGTACATTGAATCAATAGATGGTTTTCTAAAATTGAGGGCTCCTGGAATTTCCAAGCAACCTGAGGGCCTGCCCTGAACTGTGTTAATAATTGTCCATACTGCCTGTGGGCAGATGCTTCTGATTATAACTTGATGTAATCATTCCAGGTTTTGATTTTGTTTTCCAATAATATTAGTTGCTTTTCCTGAGCTTAGCATAACGTACTGTGGACTGTCCAACTCTCAGCTTTTTGTTTGTTGTAACCTCAAAACAAAGGTGGCCCATCTATTGAATCTGTTTTTGAACATGTTACTTCAAAGTTGCAAAACAAAAACAGAAACAAAACCCAAAGACGTAGTTCTATATGGTCTCCATTTATCCTCCATTCTCCTGTTTATCTTCAGACCATGCCAAAAGGTCTTCTCTCACTAAATTATAATTTGCAAGTGGAATTATGACCTCCATACTGAGACAGACAGAAATCTGTACCAAAACCTTTGACATCCTTTCTTCAAATCTTACAGTTGAAGTTCATGGCATGTGGATATGGGAAATCTTCCCTCATCTCTAGCACTCACTCAGATTTTTCCCTCTTGTGTTATTTGGGGGTTCTTACAGAAGGAGCAGAAAAGGGAGCAGTGACACTTTGTACCCTAGACCATTGTATGGGATAGTATTTATGATGGCTAAAATTCTCAAGTTTCTCCTTTCACATTTTTAAGTTATAATCTCAATATATTATTTTCTTCTTCTGTGGGATCATTTTTAAATACATAAAACTCTTGAGAGCTTTGAATTTGGTTTGGAGAACTCTCTCTGGAGTCTCATGAAAAAATATATCTGTGTTACCCACATTTTTAATCTAATCAAGTTTCCAACCTATAATTGTAAAACTTATTAATTTATTTACAACTGTATAAAACATATACTAATAAAAGAATTAGAGAATAAAGCATGTATGCAATTAAAAAATGTAGATACACACACATATATATGTTTCACAATATCAATTAATTAGACATTCAAAAGTACTGGAAATTTCAGGCTCAGCGCCCATAGCACAGTGGTTGGCACTGACCACATACACCAATACAGGCGGGTTCGAACCCAGCCAAGATCAGCTAAACAACAATGACAACTGCAACAAAAAAATAGCTGGGGGTCATGGCCAGTGCCTGTAGATCCAGCTACTTGGGAGGCTGAGGCAAGAGATCGCTTAAGCCCAAGAGTTTTAGGTTGCAGTGAGCTGTGACACCACGGCACTCTACCAAGGTTGACAAAGTGAGAGACTGTGTCAAAAAAAAAAAAAAGTCCTGGAAATTTCAGTGACCCAGTCACATTTATTCTTTCTTTTGTTCTGTTTATTTAATAGAAATGATAGTTGTATCTCAGAATAAAATTATTAACAAATCACAACTAAAATTTTTCTGGAGTTTCATCATATTAATATTTTAATTTATGCCTATTATACTAGTCATAAACATTGCAATTCTTACACATTTGCAATATTATTACTGTTAGAAGTTTATCTTTTATGTTTCAAATTGAATTATGCCTTGTGTATTTATTATAATTTATTTGGCTTCTGTTTATCTTTCTGTGCCCTGTTTCCTTTTCCCTTTCTCAGTGAAACAAATATTAATCATCTCAAGAGATACAGAAAAACATTCCATAAATTTCAGCATGCTTTTGTGATAAAAAAAAAAAACTCAACAAACTAGACACAGAAGGAACATATCTCAAAATAACAAAAGCTGTACATGCCAAGCCCACATTCAACATCATACTGAATGGGGAAAGGTTAAAATATCTTCACTAAGAAATGGAGCAAGACAAGGGTGCCCATGTGCTGGAAGTCCCAGCCAGAGCAATCAAGCAAGAAACAGAAATTAAGGGCATCCAAAACAGGAAAAAAGAGGTCAAACTATCACTTTTTACTGACAATGAGATCCTATCCCAGGAAAACCCCGATAATTCACCAAGAGACTCCTAGAATTGGTGAGCAAATTCAGGAAAGTCTGAGTTTACATAATCAATGCTCACAAACTAACAGCATCTCTATACACCAGTAACAGTGAAGCTGAGAGTCACATCAAAGGCTCAATACTATTCACAATAGTTACAAAGAAAATAAAATATTTAGGAATATACTTAACCAAGGTTAAAGACTACTATAAAGAAAACTCCAAAATACTAACAAAATAAATTGTAGAGGTTATTAAAAAAATGAAAAAATAATTCATGAATCAGTAGAATCAACATTGTTAAAAAGTTCATACTACCCAAAGTAATTTACAGATTAAAGGTAATCCCCATCAAAATACCGATGTTTATTTCCCAGACCTAGAAATAATAATTCTAAAAGAGCCCAAAATAGTGAAAGTAATCTTAAGCAAAGGGAACAAATCTGAAAGCATTATCAGACTTCAGAATATATTACCGGGCTGTAGCAATGAAAGCAGCACGGTACAGGCACAAAAATAGAGACAACGAACAAAGGAATAACATGAAAAACTCGGTTATGATGACAGCTGCACACAGCCAACTATTTTGACAAAGCAGACAATAATAGACACTGGGTAAAAGAAGCTCTATATTCAACAATTTGTGCTTGGAAAATTGGATAGCAACATGCAGAAGAATGAAACAGGACACCTGTCTCTCATTACACATAAAAATTAATTCAAGAAGGATGTAACACTTAAATGTAGATCATGAAATCCGAATAATTCTAGTAGAAAATGTTGTTACCCTCTTCTAGATATCAGTCTAGGCAAAGAATTTGTGAAGGAGACCTCAATGACAATTACAAAAACATCCCAAATATATGAATGTGCCTTTATTAAATTAAAGAGCTTTTGCATAGCCAAGGAAAGAATTAATAGAGCAAATAGACAATGTAAAGAATGGGATGGAATATTCACAATGTATACATTCAATAAAGGGCCAATAACCAGAATTCTACAAAGAAGTAAAAGTAAATCAGCAAGAAAAAAATCAGATGACCACATCGAAAATCCAGCCAGAACATGAACAGAAGCTTTTCTACAGAAGACAAATAAATAACCAAGAAATATATGGAAAAAATGATCACTGTCTCTAATCAGCAGAGAAAAACAAATTAAAACCACAATGAGGTGTTTATTATCTTACCCCTGTTTGAATGGCTCTCACTAAAAAGTCCAAAAACAATAGACGCTGGTGTGGTTGCAGAGAGAAAGGAAAACTTACTCACTGTTAGTGGAAATGCAAATTGGAGCAACCTCTATGGAAAATGGTATGGAGATTCTTCAAAGTACTAAAAGTAGACCTACCATATTTGATCCAGCAATCCCAGTAATGGGTATTTCCAAAAAGAAAAGAAGCTGTTCTATCAAAAAGACACTTAACACTTGAATGTTTAGTATAGCACAATTCTCAGTTACAAAGACGTGGAATTAACCCTAGTACCCATAAGTTCATGAGTGTTTTAACAAAATATGGTATATGTTTACCATAAAATACTATTCAGCCATAAAGAACAATAAGTTAATGCCTTTACAACAATTTCGATGGAACTAAAGACATTGCTCTATGTGAATATGTAAAGAATGGAAAAACAGGCAGGACATGTGCTCATTACTAAGCTGGAACTAACCAAAGAACACACATATGCTTAGAGGGGAGTAAAATGTAACATAAGTCAGCCATGAGTTAGAGGGGAGAAGAGAATTGGCAAAAACGTACTAAACCACCACAGTGAACACCGTCTGGGGGACAGGCACACTCGTCACCAAGACTCCAGCATTGTAAAATGATCCATGGAACCAAAAATATTTGTACCCCCATAATACTTTGAAATAAAAAACAAATCAAAAGTGATAAATATTACTTAAAAATACATACGCAGCAAAAATATAAAGAAATTCATGAAGTCATAATGACAAATTAAGGACGATGATCACCTCTGGGGGTGGAAGTGGTACATAGGGAATTTTTCCTGTCTTGGTAGTGTGTTATTCCTTAAAGGGGAAGGAATTATATAAGTATTTGCTAAACATTCTTTATGCTTTTGCTGTGTATCTGGAATATTTTCCAAGAAAATTTTAAAAATAATGCAACTCTCAAAGGAAAAAACAATACAAATAGTCTGGTACACATTACCCTTGTAATTTTTCAAATCTTTTTTTAAGAAGTTTACGAACATAGAAGCATGCATTTCTGTACAATTTTCTTTTTCTTGTAAAAAGACATCATATACCTAAATCTATATGATACATAAAATTCTTATTCTTTTTAATAGCTGCAGAATATGACATAGTATATATGTATATGCCCATGTATTTATCCATCCCTTATTTATGACCAATCAGACAATGCTATAATAAATATCATTGAACAGGGATGCTGATACATTCATCTTCATAAGATAGATTCCCCAAAGTGGGTACAAAACAAGGAGTAAATACACTGAAAATATGTTAACTCTTTTCTTATTATTTTTTCACTCCCTCCAACATCTCTCTGTGCTTCTACTAGCACTTTAAAACTTTTCATAATCTTATACAATAGGTTATATCCCATTTGACTTACTTTCATTCTGAATATTAGATAAAGCAGGATTTTCTTTTGGAATTTTGTTTTGGAACTATTTCCTTATACTTCTGTTCATTTATTTTATTATTCTGATTATCTTCTTCAATATGTAAACGTCCTTTGTATATTTATGTTACAACCATTTTGTAAATTGTATGTCTTATATTCACCAGAAACTGACTTAAAAGTTGAAATTATATATTATGTACTATTTATAACATGTATTTGTCACTTAAGATTATGACTATGATTTGTTAAATAAGGGTAGACTATGGAATTGCTGTATTAAATGGTAGCAAAATAATTGTTAACATAGCTTCACCATAATTTACATACCTGTATGTCTTAGGTTGGCCCAAAATTATAAATTGTTTTCCTATAAAAAGTAATGCCTGTTTTAAAGCATTTACTATGTTATTCATATTTTTAGTTTAATATCCTAGAATGAGGATTAGCAGATTCAGAATAATAAGTATGTTAAACCTCTAATTAGTTTTTCTAATAAATATAACATTTATTTTTACTATTTTCTTTTGTTGTGTTTCCATTGGAAATAATTTAATTGGGAAATTAATGTTCTTAAATATTATACAGCTTTACAATATATTTATTTCACTTTTTCTTTATATAAAATAAAGCATCCCGGGGCAGCACCTGTGGCTCAAAGGAGTAGGGCGCCAGCCCCATATGCCAGAGGTGGCAGGTTCAAGCCCAGCCCCGGCCAAAAACTGCAAATAAATAAATAAATAAATAAAGCATCCCTCTTTTGCTTTGTGGATTACTTTCTCTATAATTTCAATGTCTATTATATTTATGCGATTTTTTTCTTCTAAGTGATAATTCCCAATATGCTGATTTTGTAAAAATTATGCTCTATGCTTACTAAATCCCCATCTTAGAAGGCAAAAAGAGAAAGATCTGTGTTCACATATTAAATACAGTGGAATCTCTGCAGTAGACCAACTTGGTACACTGACCACCTCCTATGTTGACCTAATTATCATAGATGAACAGGCACGACATATATGTATCAAGAGAGGAAGCCTCACTCTTCACGTCAATCACATCCATATGCTGACCAGTTTATGACAGTGCTTTGAGGAGTCAACTTACACAGGCTCTCTTGTAATGTTAGATCAACCCCAAGGATTTTGAAAGGAAATTTCAACTCTCTCATTCTAATTTGGGTTGTCATTAAAAACAAAGTCTAGGGTGGGACCTGTGGCTCAGTGAGTAGGGTGCTGGCCTCATATACCAGGGGTGATATATGAATCAGCCCTATACCAGGGGTGATATATGAATCAGCCCTGGCCAAATTGCAACAAAAAAAATAGCTGGGTGTTGTGGTGGGCATCTGTGGTCCCAGCTACCCGGGAAGCTAAGGCAAGATAATTGCTTGAGCCAAGAGTTTCAGGTTGCTACTATAGCACTCTACTGAGGATGACAAAGTTAGACTCTGTCTCTTAAAAAAAAAATCTAAAATTATTTTCTACTGTGTTTAGAAAGAATAAATTAAAGATAATTCTCCAAGTCAACCCATATTACTATTAGAAATAATTCCATTCATTGGATACTTGCTTTCTTTTGGTTTCCCTCTGCTTTGAATTGTAATTTGAATGCCAAGAAGGCAAGAAAATAGCTTCATTTCATACCAATAAATCCCCAATTTTTAGAGAAGAACATAGCATAAATTATAGAATTTAAAGCTTTCTGATAGATTAAAGAATATGAATAAAATTTTGGGAACTTTATGAGGGAGAAGCACTATTTTTCTTTTATTATTGTTGGGTATTCATTGAAGGTACAAAGAACCAGGTTACAATCATTGCATTTGTTAGGTAAAGTCCCTCTTATAATTGTGTCTTGCCCCCAAAATGTGTGTCACACACTGTGACCCCCCAATCTCTTCCCTCCTCCCTCTCTCTGCTCTCCCCTTCCCCCATCCTCCACCGTGTACTAGGTAATTAATTGTCCTCATATCAAAATTGAGCACATAGGATTCTTGAGAAGGAGTTAGCTGTTAAAGAAAATGATTCTATAGTAATTAAAAACTTATAATACATTTTATTCAAAAACGTTCAATCCTTGCATATTTTTTCCCAGTAGACATTTGTGACTTTCTTATTTTTATGAATGGTTCAATAATACTTTCATTGGTGAAAAAAAAGAGCATTAATTTCCTTATGAAACTCTTTTTTTTACTTGTGCAATATTCTTTCAAGCGAGAAAAAATTCTCAGGATTTATTGAATATAAGAACCATAAGACTAGAGCTAGAAAAATTGCAAGTTTGACTTTGAAGGAAAAATATTTATATTTTTAAACCCAGAAGGTTTCCTATCAATCTCAGGTAATAATTCAGAGCTGATAGTCAAATGAATGAGTTGAAAGCAACTAGAAAAGAATGCAATAATCACTGCACAGGTTGACTAAGAATAAGCCTTGTTAGGCTAAATCCATTTTCTTTTCTGACAGCTCACTAGACTAGAAAATCAGAAAAACACAGTAGATAAGAAATATCCAGATTTCAGTAAGATACTGAAATTCTCCCATGATTTCCTGGTGAATAAGGTGAAGATGTAAGAGTTGAATGACTTCATACTTGGGTGAATTAACATCTGATTACAGAGGTTTCCAAATAATGGGTCATACTCATCCTGAGTATTATCTTCCATCCTGCATCTTAAAATACTTTCTCCAGTGACTTAAATGAGGATGTTTAATGCATATTGATGAAATTTGTGAATGATATAAAGCTGAAGTACAATGCAAAATTATTATTTTTTTATATTTATTTATTTTTATTAAACCATAGCTGTGTACATTAGTATGATCGTGGGGCACCATACACTTGGTTCATAGATCGTTTGACACATTTTCATCACATTAGTTAACATAGCTTTTGTAGCATTTTCTTAGTTATTTTGCTAAGACCTTTACACTCCACATTTACTAGGATTCACATATACCCTTGTAAGATGCACCGCAGGTGTAATCCCATTAATCCCCTTCCCTCCACCTAGATCCCCCCTCCCTCCCCTCCCTTTCCCCCTTCTCCCTATTCTTAGGTTGTAACTGGGTTATAGCTTTCATGTGAAGGTCCTACATTAGTTTCATAATAAGGGTGAGTACATTGGGTACTTTTTCTTCCATTCTTGAGACACTTTACTAAGAAGAATATGTTCCTACTACTATGTTGAACTACAATACAAAATTAAACCAGAATCTATACAAAAATGAAATCACACAAGTGTCAAAAAAATGTTTATCTCAACTCAGGTAACAAGAATAGAAACATAATATCTACAATGAATGCTGTGATATTTCTGACTTTGTTAAATTCCTGAAAGAATTGCATTCAGAAAAAAAAAAAGAATTGCATTCAGTTCTGAGTTTCAAAATTAAAAAAAAACTATGCAAAATAAGTAAATACAATCAATAATAATAATGGCAATGATTATATTAGCAAAGAATGCCAAGTTATTACAGAGAAGTAAAAAATAAATCACATAATAGAAGCAGGCTAAAGGATAAAAGAACTCAGAAAAAGCATTTTGGTCTTTTCACACTTTGTTAATGGAAGGAGATAAGAACAGGTTGAAATTATGAAAAAGGCAGAAACAGAGTGAGTGGATTTAAATGAGAGACATTCCCACTGTAGAGGTGCCTAAGGCCATTTCAATGTTCACAATTCCGTAACAATGGCAAGAGTGCCATTGGAGAGGTGTTCAAAGCAGAGACTGTAAAATCATTACTGTGGAATGGAGGCATTTGTTCACTTTTGGCCACACATCTGTTGCAAAATTCTCTATTACAATGAGTCCTAGATCAAATCAATCAAATGATAATTTTTAGAGATAAAATCAATACACAACATGGTTAGAGAAAATAACTAGAGTTATTTTCAATTGAATAAGGAAATTTAAATATTTGTTTTTATTATATATTTATAGATGGAATCATCAAACTTAAGAGTCTACTGCTCTGAAGATATTTACAAAGAGGCTTCTATTATGGCTAAAGAGGAGGCACATGGAGGGCGGCCTCCAGGATGAGGCAGAGATTGTAATTTGTTCTCTCCCTCTAACATCTAATTCAGCTGCAGGGTCTGTTTGTATTCCACTACAGAGGGAGTCAAAATTTAAAGGAAATGTTTATATAACAGATATATTTTTTAATTGAGGCATAATTTACATACAGTAGACCCTTTATATTACTTAGTTCCATAAGTTTTGAAAAGTGCATAAATTACATAGTCACAGCCATAATCAGAATATAGTTCTAAAAACCCTACAAAAGGTCCTTTATGGTTATTTATACACAATCCTCTTCTCACTCTAAGATGCTGGTGAATATTTATCTGTTCAGTGTTTCTATAGCTTTGCCTTTTGTTGAACATCACATAAATTGAATCATACCAGATAGAGCCTCTTGAGTCTGGTATCTTTATAAAATTCATTTTAATGACAGAAAATAAGTAAGATCTAATAAATCCTGGCTTGTTAGGGACCGCAATCAAGGCAGATACAATAAACAACAAGTTTATATAATAATCAATAGTGGAGATTTCAGGCAAAAACAAGGAGAGATAGATGTGGAAATAAGAGCTGAACAAACATGAGACACATTGTCAGGGTCTCAGCAACACCAAGACTTGTCTTTTGTGGACTGAGGTCCTGTGGTTGTGTGGCTAGAGGTAACAGCTCTGTGGAATTTCCCTATTAACACAAATACGACCAACCTCACCTATGACTTTGTGATCCTGAGGCTTCCAACTGTATAAAGATTGGTTAAAGGAAATATATTAACACAAAACTTACAAAGTACATTCTTTATCAACTGGAATGTTGAAGATAATGCTGACAATCTGAGAAAGATATAAATATACCACATTTGTTCCCAAACTCAAGATGAAGAAGAGCTTGAAGAAAGCAAGCGAGAACTATATGTGGCTATGGTTCAGATAGAAATAGATTAGTGGAAGGAAGTTGTTAAGTAAATGATTCTATTCTAAGAAATGCCATCAGACTTCTTTTTAACCGTGGTCATCGGTCAGGTTCATTCTCGTGCATTTCTAGACACTTGATAAATTCAGGGATAAGCTGAGATTATGTATTCACAGGGATGTAAATAGAAAAAGTTTACTCAGAAATAAAAGCTAGTCAAACTCATAAGATGCTCACTCAGAGATTTTTTTTTTCAAATATACTCAATAGCAATAATTTTTTTTTTCCTTAAAGATACAGAATGCAGAATTGGGGATATTTTTATGACATCAGCGGCGAGGTTGGTTTATAGTTCAACATTGCTCAGTCATAAAGCTTACATAGAATAGCTACTCAACAAATATTTGTTCGATTAATGGTGAAACAAATTATGTTTAGTTTGCTTTTGAATAGTCATTAAAACTGTGAAGAGACTATGATTTTCCACCAAAATCCTTGGCCTTACTTAAGGAAATAATTACTTAGGCTAAATGATGAAGACAATTCATTCCAAATCTAGACTGAAGCACAGTGAGTTTTCCTTAGTAAAGTACCATGATTCTACAAAAGGAGAGAAGGTGAATTACAGAGAGAAGACACAGGGCCTGGTGGCGCATTCCGAGAGGTGGGTCACTCCTTCACTCAGCACTCCTGCCCCAGGCCCCTCCCTCTCCATCTTTACCCTGACTACGTATTGCTACAGATCAGATTTAGATACAAACTCACCCAGTGTGCACAATGTCTTCAGGGCTGCTTCAGCTTCTTACCAGGGTTCTAAGGAAACTGCCAAGGAGGTCTCTTATTACCATAAACAGCAGCCTTCCATCTGTTCAAATGCTGTTACCATTTACCTCTGGGGAGCTGTTGCTCAGGGAAACTGGTTCTTACTTGCTTCTGTGTTTGGATGGGCTGCTGGACTCTAGCTTTTCACAAGAATCCAAATCCCTAGAGTGCCATGTGCCGACTACTTCCCAGCCCCAAACCTGCTGTGTGTTAGCTAACCTGTGCTGTGTCACTCTTCAGTCAAAGCTCTTTTTGACATATTTGGGTATCTTTCCATGGCTACAGATAGATACAGGTTTTATTTTCTGTCCAAACAATGAAAAAGTGTAGGATAATAAAAAGGAATATTTGAAAAGTTCTTGTTAAATAGCACCATTTATTCCAAAGGGTGCATAGAAACAATCCCAACACTTTTTCTGACGTTTGGAAGCTGCCTTCTGATTTCTAGGCACTTTCTTGGGGCCCTAAAATGAATGATCAGAGAAAGTAACACTCCCAGAGCAGGTACTGTGGCCTCGTAGGTAGGGCAAGGTGCTCTGCTCACCACCAATGAGACCGAGATCTCAAAATATGAAATCGGAGAATTGAACAGTTATGCAAGGGCAGGGAGGATTGCACAATATTTTTATGCAATTTCATATTCATTCATAATAAATTCTCAACTTGATAGAGATACTAAAAGCCTACAGCTAACAGTGAAACTTAGTTACACTTAATAGTCTAAGTTTAAATGCTATCCTCTGATATCAAAACAAGGCAAAAATGTTAGCTCTTAAGACTCTTTTTCAACATAAAAGTTGTAGTTGAATAGTTCTGTAGTCACAGAAATAAGGTGTGAAAAAGAAATAAAACATCTACTGATTGGAAAGAAAGAAAACAATCAGAATAGTTACAGACAACATGATTGTTTATAGAGAAAACCACAAGGAATCTTACAAAAACACTCCTAAAACAAGAAAGATCGCAGAATACGAAACAAATGTCAAAAAATTTAACCACATTTCTATGTAATCATGAGTGTGAGAAAAACAGCAATCAAAAGCACAATACCATTTATAATTGCTCCAAACATAATAATACATGTAGATATACTTTAGTGAATTATGTGCAGGATATGTATAATAAAATTACAAAATGCCAAGGAAAGAAATCAAAGAAAAATTGGCAGAAAAACGTAACATGTTTGTGTATTGGAAGACTCAATATAACAAAGATTTTCCCCCTAAATGGATCCATCAGGTTAATGCAACTTTACAAAAATACCTACAAAGATTTGTACACATACACAAATCTAAAATTTATGCGGAGAATTAAAGGTACTAGAGTAGCTATAATAATCTTGAAATATGAACAAAACAGAGTAATTAATTTCCTTATTAAGTCCTCCTATACGCACAGCTATAGTAATCAAGACATTGGGCCCTGAGAAAAGAATAAAAACATACATGAAGATAACAGAGTGAAAAACCCAGAAATAGGCCCAGGAAAATACCCTCCGCTGAGTTTTCAACAAAAGTGAACATCAATTTAATAAAGAAAAAAAAATTGCATTTTCAACAAGTGGTTCTGAGGTAGCCACACATGTGCAAACATAGGCAAAAATAGTCTATTTCAATGTTTAAACCTTGCAACTTAAAAAAAGACTCAAATGGATGATATTCTTAAATGTGAAAAATAAAACCAGAAAACTTTCAGAAAAAAATAAAGTCTTTAGGATTTTTCACCAAGTTCTTTAAGACTTCGCACAAAACTGGACCTAATCGAAATTAAACTCTTTTTTCCCCCCAACGCTTATGACAACTGAAAATACAAGCTCTAAATTGTAAGAAAATACTTTCAACGATAAATTTGACAAGTGAATAATATCTACAACATATACAAAATTTTCAAAATTCATCAATTTTAAAAATCTCACAAGAAAATAGGAACAGACACGAACGTATCTTTCATTCAAGATGATACACAGATAGCAAATAACCACCTGAGGTGTTCAACATCATTAACCATCAGAGAAATCCAGATTACAACTAGAAGGAGCAATTGGTACTAATTGACAAAAATGGACAGAATGAAAAATTGTGACAGTACCAAATACTGAGGAGCAAGGAGACTGGACACACAAATGGTACGATCACGCTGGACAATGATACGGTAGTTTCCTCAAAAGTTAAACATGCGATTTTTAGCATCTGACCCAGCATATGACACTTTGCCACTTACATCAGAGAAATGAAAATTTGCCCTCACACGAAAACCTGTGCATGAATGTTCATAGCAGCTGTGTTTGCAATAGCCCAAAACACAAACAGCCTGGAAATCTTTCACCTGATGGAAGATCTAAATAGAGTCTGGTCTATCTACCCCATAGAGTACTCCTCAGACAGAGAAAGGAACCAACCATTGTTACACACAGCAGGCAAGGACTTTGATGGCTCTCAAGGGATTAATCCAAGTGGGAGAAAACAGGCAATCTGTCAAGATTATACTGTATGATTTCAGTTGTATAACATATTTAAAAGACAAAATATTTAGAGTTGGAGAACATGTTAGTAGCTGTCAATCCTTAGGCCAGAGATGGGGAGCAGGAGGGAGGCAGGTTGCAAAAGGGTAATAGGAGAGATCCCTGTGGTGATGAAACAGTTCATTTTGTTGACTGTGGCAGGAAATACACATAGACTTGATATAAAAAGTAAAGCCGAAGAAATGTGGATAAAGGAGTGGACGGCCAATGGAATGTTTTGGTATTGATACCAGACTAGAGTTTTCAAATGTCAACTTTGGTGTAAACGAAATGCAGGGTCTCTCTGCTTTATTCTTTGTACTGAATACAATCTACAACTATATCAACAAAAATTGCAATCAAATGTTAACGTACAATGGAGAAAATAAAATAATCCCACACACAAAGACTGGAAATTAGGAGGACACCTGCCCCCCAGTGTTCAAAAGGGCAAACCTCTTTGATGGATAGCAGGGTACAGTGGATTTCAAAATAATGTGTAAATGGTAGTGAAACCGAGTTTCACAGCACGTATTATCGCAACAAAATATTTATTTCTATTTTACAAGGGAGGATTTAGAAAGTAGGATATGGCATTTATAAATTTTACCTTTCTCATCCCATCTTAATGCCCTCTCTTTTCACAGAAACCTTACACTGATGTCTGCCAATCCTGAGTCCTCTCCCCCAGAATGCGGAGCCTCCCACCCAGTCCCCAGTCTACCCCCCCACCCCCCACCCCCGATTCTTGCCACGCACACCTGAGTGCTTCTGACTTCCACGAGAGAAGAAAGGGAGCTTCTCAAATTTCACAACAAGAAAATAATCTTCGGCGAATTTTTCATTAATTTTCTTAGATAACAAGTACGCAGCAAAGATGAGGGCTATCTTCTCTCAGAAACTAGCAGTGACTTGCCACCTTCAAGCATTGCTCTGATCTTGCCTTTCAATATAACAACCTAATGAATAATTTACTTCTCTCTTAGAATCTCTATACTACTTGCTGGTTCACTCTGCTTTCCTGGACAAAGGGTGATTAGATTAAACTAGGCACACATACACACACACACACGCCCATTACCTGTAATCTTCATCTCCATGATACATCAACACACCACACAATGAGGCGGAATTCCCACCTGATTCCCTCTCTAGATTCTCGTGTTTCCTTTTCTCTCTCTGCCCCTCAAGCCTTGTGAATCCAGTTGTCCACAAAACAGAGCTCCCTTATCCACAGGCACACACCTCTCTGTAATTACATCTTCTTTTCCCTTCAGTACGCTGAGAACTTTTCCATTAGGGTTGGTCTCTGCTGAGAACCTATATTGTTCCTTCAAATAGATACGAATAGTGTTATACCTACACTTTACCGTATCCTCAAAGGATGGATTATTAACAAAAACACAAACAAGCAGAGAAACAAAAAAACCCACAAAGAATTCAAAAGCCTCTGGGAGGCTGAAACCCTATAATATTTCGGATGAGGACACTGGGCAAAGCAAAGCAAACATTGAAGCCCCTGAGGTCGGTGAGTAGTGTTTTAGTCGGATGTTTATCTTGATCACTGTTAGGACAAATTTGTACCTTGAAATTCAGTCAAACAGAATTTCCCAAATCAGAGAGTAATGAATTGGTACTTTAAAATCCTTTGAGCTATAAAAGATAAATGCACTAAAACTACGCATATATACAGACTTAAAAAAAAAAAAAAAGGAAAAAATTTCTTTTCCAAAATAAACATATGCTATTTTTTTAAATATCCTTGTCTGGATGGGCATGGTGGCTCACACCTATATCCCAACACTCCATTAGGCCAAGGCAGATGGATTGCTTGAATTCATGAACTCAAGACCAACCTGAGCAAGAGCAAGTCTCTACTAAAAACAGAAAAACTCACCAGGCACTGTCACTGGCTTCTATAATCCCAGCTACTCGGGAGGCTGAGGCGGAAGATCGCTCGAACCCAAGAGTTTGTGGTTGCTGTGAGCTATGACACCATGGCACTCCACCCAGGGAGACGCTTGTCTAAAAGAAATTAATAATCAATTAAAAATAAAATAAATAATGGTCATCCAGAACTATCGAATTTTGTGTAAAAATTTATATATTAATTTAATGACACTATAAATATCAAATATCATTACAAATTTGATAAGAATGTTTAACTTTTCAAAATCAGTTGGGACATATGAGTGCTTCATAAAACAACATTTATAAGTTGTCATGGAAACCTTTTTCATCTTAGATAACTACTATATAGATTCTATCATTATAATCTAATGAAAATTGTAGATGAATACAACTATTTTATAATGTTTAAAAAGATTTTCTAGGTATATCTCATTCCAGTTAAAGTGAGATAAATATATGAGGAATTACCACTACTATTTTTATTTGGAGACTATTATTTCAGAAAAAAATTAAAATGAGTCTTTACACATGGCTCATTATAGCATGCAGAAAAAAGAAACAAAATGATTATTTACAGCAAAGCATAATAAATATTACCAGAGGCAATTTTACTGCTAGTTCTACTTTTTAAAGATAAAAAAGTATATTTAGAATGATTATGTAAAATTTTTCAAGACAACTTTCAAAATGCACCTAAATATTTATCCTCATCCTGCTTTAAATATTCTAGACAAAACCATGGAATAATCAAATGTTTGGTAGAGAAATCTGTACCTCTAGTTTGGGAGGGTCACGCAATAAACACTGAGCTGCTTCTATTACCTTCCTACTAAGCTGTCCTCTAAACAGCTTGAAAACCATGAATAAAGAGGAATTCCTGTCCCAGCACAAATTTATGACATTAAGTTCATAATTAATGTCAGTTGGCCTGACATTAATTATTCAGATATATGTACATAATGAGTAAAAATCTGTGTCCCTCTGATTTCATTCATCAAATAATATTTTTCCCCTTGGGGGCAATTTTTTAAAAGCTTGATCTTTCTTCCACAGACAAAATGTATTTAAAAAGCTATTATTTCTCACCTAACTCTTCTCCTGGTCATTAGGTTAAACATCAATTGATCCTTAAAGTGTACTTATATGATATGACTCCAGCGCCTTTCACCATCAAGACTACACTCCTCTGAACAGATTTCAATTAGTCTATAACCCTTTTAAATTGTGATATCAAAAAATGAATGCAATATTACAGGTATTATCACCCTCATATTGAAGATGGTCTTATGCAATCTAATGGTGTTCACCTTTTATTTACATATATCAGACTTTCAAACCTTTTCATTAAAATTTTCAACACCCATATCGACTTTATTAACAAATTTTATTAGCTTTTCTTTCCAATAAGTTTAGAATCTGCAGAATTTCCTCACTGTGGTATAATGTTGAGAAAAGGAACTTCTTATCTGACCGTCATTACAACAGTCTCCTCAGTGGGCTCTGTGACAAATCTTGCCCACCACAGTCTGTTCTCTACATGATGCTAATGTGGTAAAGTGGACCTTAAAAAAAAAAAGGCACATCCGGGCAGCACCTGTGACTCAAAGGAGTAGGGTGCTGGAACTATACACCAGAGGTGGTGGGTTCAAACCCGGCTCTGGCCAAAATCTGCACAAAAAAAAAAAAAAGAGGCACATCCCAACCCTTTTCTGCTTAAAGCTTTCCAATGGAAAGCTTATCCCACTCAACGTGTAGATACAGACTGTTTATTGTCACTTAAATAAAAGCTCCACGAGGGTGGAAAGTTTGTTCACTGTTGTTATCTCCAGCCCTTAGAATGATTCCAGGCATTTAATGATGCTCAATAAATAATTATTAATTATTAATAATTAATAGTAATTAGTGATTAAAGTAATGCAATCCTTTTCATAATTGCTACTGAATATAATCTATACCTCTTTCAACTGCTATAGTCAATTTAACTGTAGGACATTCTTGAGTTTCCTCTTAAATAAATGAAATAAACCTATAAGAAATCTAAGATGGGGTCGCACCTGTGGCTCAAAGGAGTAGGGCTCTAGCCCCATATGCCGGAGGTGGCGGGTTCAAACCCAGCCCTGGCCAAAAACTGCAAAAAAAAAAAAAAAAAAAAGCCAATTGAATAATACCAGAAACTTAATGTATGTTTGTATATTTCAATAAAAAATAATTATGAAATGCAATGAGAGAATACTCTTACTGGTAATATTACTGGAAAATATAACTAGCTTCACAAGAAATTTAGAATATGAAAACTTATACCAAGAGCAATACAAAATTGTACTCATGTACAAAACAGCATTCATAGATGAGAAAAATATAACATGCTCTGGGCAAAATGTTGTGACTCCGTGCATTTCTCCACAATTAACTTATAAATCAAGTGAAACTGAAATCATTATACCAATGAGATACTCAAGGTAGAGTGCAGAAACTGACTGTGTTTATATTGGGGGATTAGCTCCGAGAGTTAGATTAAGGCAAGCTTTTATATGCATTGAGGGCTCAGTGCCTACCTCAGCAGCCAGGGTGCCATCTACATACACCAGAGCTGGTGGGTTTGAACCCAGCCTGGGCCTGCCAAACAACAATGCCAACTACAACCAAAAAATAACTGGGTGTTTTGTGGGCACCTCTAGTCCCAAGTACTTGGGAGGCTGAGGCAAGAGAATCACTTAAGTCCAAGAGTTTAAGGTTGCTGTGAGCTGTGATGTTACGGCACTCTAACCAGGGCAACATAGTGAGACTGTCTCAAAAAAAAAACACCATGCATTGAACATTGTAATGAATTAAACCAAGTAGGATCAGTCTAGGCCTACCTGTTGCCACTGGGGTCACTACGCCTCTGGCACCGCACTAAAGAACCAAGCATGACACAGATTGAAGTGCTAGAGCTTGCAAGAGGCGGGCTGATCAGAGGTGCAGGAGAGCCCTGAGCCCCCTCGCAGTGGCTAGCTATGAAGGTGATACACAACAGGTGTGGAGAGTTAAAGTCATGAGGATTGCCACGTGCTTTTCCCCACGTGCTCTTTCCTCCTGTGTTCTTCCCCCACAGCCCCCATGAAGAAGCACCAAGCATCAGTGTTTAACACCTGCTTACTAATGAGCGACTGATCTTATCTTATTCCCGAACACTGAGTTACTTGGGGGATTGCCCGTAAGTCACAAAACATCTCTAGGCTTGCCAGGAGACTGTCCTGTTCTCAGCATTTCCTTTTAATGTGATAAGAATCAGGACCTGTCCTTGCAAGCATGGTGTCCATTCCTCTACACCCACCAGACAGGAAGAACATTTGTTGCTGAAATGATAGTAACAAATCTTAAAAATCATCATTTTAAGGTTCATCAGTAGTTTATCATTATCTTCTAGTTATTAACTTTTCTTTTTTTTTTTTTTGTAGAGACAGAGTCTCACTTTATCACCCTCGGTAGAGTGCCATGACGTCACAGGACTCACAGCAACCTCCAGCTCTTGGGCTTCCGCGGTTCTCCTGCCTCAGCCTCCCGAGCAGCTGGGACTACAAGGCGCCTGCCACTATGCCCGGCTATTTTTTGGTTGCAGTTCAGCCGGGGCTGGGTTTGAACCTGCCACCCTCGGTATATGGGACCGGCGCCCTACTCACTGAGCCACAGGTGCCACCCTAGTTATTAACTTTTCAACCAATAAATAAATATGCTTTTCACTTTAACACAATCAGCATATTTGATCATCTCAAAAATTTTATTTTCATACTTTCATGAGCCAATATTTATTATCTGCCCAACATATTAAAGAGCGCATCATTGACAAAATGTCAGTATTGATGAGAATCTTGTACAAGTGTCCTTATTATAAATTTTCCTTCAAATTAACGCTTATCTACCTTATTTTTGAACATTTCTAAGAATAAAATTTGAAGTATGGCTTGCCATGTAGATATTCCTAATACAGTTTCCATTAAAATTCCCTACTTGAGTGAGTATATCTATACAGGATGATCTAATTTTTGTATCATCTATTTGCTATTTTTTCCTTATCGTCCTTAAATATTTGTAAGACATTGTCTCAAGTCATTGACTAGTGTTAAGGATTTATTTCCTAACCACATTTCAAATCTAATAATAAATACATCAAATAGCACATAAATTGCATAAAAATACTAAGCTCCTTAGTCTGATATGGCTTATTCTTGGCCCTAGTCATCAGTGATTCCCTGCTCACCTTATCCTCCAGCAGCCTTTCCCAGACGTCTCCTAAACTCTTCTCTGGTATTGACCTCAAGCCCAAACACCTGTGCTTTTCAGTATCAAGCTTCATTTTCTGGTTACACCATCTGATTTATTGTCCCCCTTCTGCAACCTCTCCCCATCCCCAGGTCCCTCTAGGCCATTGACAGTGCTTCAGGAATCTTATTTAAATCCACTCACAGTGCCCTGAGATATAATTGCAAATTTTATTTGATTAAGCTTTGTTTTAATTCATCTTGGCTTTCCTATTCCTGTTTCATGATTTTCTGCATACATACTTTATTTCAAGTTTGTGCTATGGTCACATGAGTTGCAGTCCCAAATAGTGTTCCCTTAGGAAGTCTCTCTACAATTTCCTGTGAATTTTCATATGAATAACTCTATTTAAAGATGTCTTCAGAGGAACTAATCAGTTTACTAGAAAAGGAACTACTTAGGCATCTGGGAATGCCAAATTTGTGAGAACTGTCTCATTATAGGATTTTGCCATCCCTTTATTTTTGCCACATGGGAGACTTAAGGGACTTGTGACCATAAAGAGCAAAGTGTCAGGACCTGGTCTCTTTTTAGTGTATTCCCATCCACTGCTCCATCACCCTGTAAAGTGCTGTGTGTACTGAGCATCTGTATAAGACATGATACAGCAAAGATCTACCTTGCATCTTCAATTTTTCAGTACTAGAACAAACTCAATATTTAAGGCATTTAGGTTTTAATAACTAAATAAAGAAGGAAGCCTTTGTAGAAGTTAATCAGACAAATTAAAATGTTAAAATGTAATATTTTTCCTCATCAAATTAGCAATTTCTTTTCTTTTCTATGTTTTTTAATGAGAATTTAAAATTCAGGTTTATGAATCACATAATGTGTTTTGCTGGTAGCAGAGTGAATTTTCACTGTGGATGAGAAAACGTCCCACTAGATGGGCAGAGTGTACATAGTAATTTAAGGAGATAATCATACATGTACACTTATACATGTATATTTATAGTCATCATTCTTTTTAAAATAACAAAAACTGGGATTTACTGAGTGCCTTACAATATAGAATTTAGTTAGGTAGTTATCAATGAATGTATTTTGAAATACGATACAGGTACACAAATTGTTATGGTTTTTAATGACATTAAATTTGCATTACGACTTTTAATGTAAACCTTAGATAAGAAAATGTTAAGTTTTATATATCTATCTCTGCATATACACATAGTAGATGGGTAGCACTCACATGACATATACCGTGAAAAAGAAGGTACAGAAAAGTATCAGAATTATCACAAAGGTTGTATCTAAATTATAGTATGATGAACACTTTTTATTCCTTTCCATTTTTATGAGTTTTCTAAATTTCTGGTTTATTTTTTCCAAGGTATGTGTGCATTTTGTTAGTTTGAAAACATTAAGGAAAGAACACAATAGTGTAAAGGAAACACCAGATGGACAATAACAACAATTCAATGACTAACATTGTTGTTACAAATAAAATTTTATTTTATACCGTATTTAGAGGCATAACAGTAAGTACTCACTCTCCAAAAATGGTTGCAACAAAAATGTGATTCATGGGTGGCACCTGCAGTTCAAAGGAGTAGGGCACCAGCCCCATATGCTGGAGATGGCAGGTTCAAACCCAGCCCCAGCCAAAAAAACTGCTTAAAAAAAAATCTGGTTTAATGTCTCTGTGTATAAAATTCTTTGTATGCACACATTTAATTCTACTGATCATCTGGTCAGCTAACATAAGTACAGTTTTCACTGTGAATCTTCTTGAACAGAAATTGAAGAGGTCTTCAAGGCTGGGTCCCAGATTGGAGCAGCATTTGTTTTTCCTCAAATCTAGAAATTTAGTTCATATGTACACTAGCCAGTGGTTGTGGACAACCATTTACTCTTGGTGTAAAGAACTTAATTTCAGTATAAACTGACTCTGGGCAGTGTTGGTGATGCTGTATCCTAAGTTGTAGCCACTGAGTTGTAGCCATGTTTCACTGAGATAGTGAAACATGGTGTCCAGTTTTCTATCGCATTTTTTCAAGTGGAAAAGTTAACTAAGTGGTTGACACACACAAATTGGGGAGAAATTGTGCATATGCCAATTTTTGGTTAAAACTTTTTATTTTGAACTGTACTGCTTTGAGATCCCATTTCAGAAGAACGGCATGAATAGTCTTCAGCCACAGTTGTGATGGTTGTAAATGCTCACAATCGTGCATTCTTGGGGTTTTTCCATCCCTGGGGTTTGCGAGTTGTTCACTTAAAACATTCTTAAAGTGGTTGGCTTCTTGTTTGGGCAGCTGATATGGTAGCAACCAAAGATTCCAGTGTTTGAGCAGATGAAAGACTCTGCCTGCTTACCTGTGCTAGAAATAACAGCATTTAAAGTGAAGACTTAAGAAAAACTTAGTGACTACTAGATTATCCTTAGGACTCTGCATTAACTCTAGAATGTTCTTGGTATTAAAAAAAGCATATTTGTCACAGAAATTTAGTTAAACATCTTACAACTGAACATGTACGTATGTTGCTTAGATAAATGTAATCACTGTGCAACATCTATATGATCTGGGATTTTGTTTTTATTTTGAAATGGGAGCTTTTTTTGTTTACAAATTAATTAAAAACTAAAGACTGTTTCTGTAAAAAAAAAAAAAATGAGATTCACTTAGTTCTTAGATTGCATTTGAACCCCAGCCCCACAAGGAAGGCACGATTCTACCGCATCACTCCAGTAATGAACTGGGAACACGAAAACTCAAGATTGATGTGTTTGTTCAAAAAGAGCTAATATGCTAGGCTTGGCTAATGCCGCTCAGCTTCCTCGGGGATGGAGAGGAGAGAACGCTGTGCAGAAGCCCCTGCTGCACACACTCCCAGGATGGGAAGTGACGTGAGAAGCACAGCATTTGCTTTTCTCTTCAGATTCAATCTTCTGAACCACGTTGCTCTGGACAAGTCATCCTTTAATCATGTATAGAGCAACCCAGCAACTTGATGCCTCAAAATTTAACTAAGGCATTCAGGTTCAAATGGCTGGAGTTGCAGACCTAATCAAAAGTAGTAAGGGAGGGAGGGAGGGTGAAAGGCATGGCGGGGCCAGGACGGGAATGAGAATGAGCCAAAGAAAACTACTGGGTGATAATGGACAAAACTAAGAAATGCAGGCAATGATATTTATTTCGGAACCTTATCTTTTCGACCTGTATTACTTGTCCTTTTCAAATTCCCCAAACAACAGCTACAATTAGAAAAGTTATAATTTGGGCGGCGCCTGTGGCTCAGTGAATAGGGCGCCAGCCCCATATGCCGAGGGTGGCGGGTTCAAACCCAGCCCCGGCCAAACTGCAACCAAAAAATAGCCGGGCGTTGTGGCGGGTGCCTGTAGTCCCAGGTACTCAGGAGGCTGAGGCAAGAGAATCGCATAAACCCAAGAGTTAAGAGGTTGCTGTGAGCCATGTGATGCCACGGCACTCTACCCGAGGGCAGTACAGTGAGACTCTGTCTCTACAAAAAAAAAAAAGAAAAGAAAAGTTATAATTTAGTCAAATACAGAGGCTTGACATATCTGGACACGATGTGTGTGTTTGGTACCAACATAACTTTTAAAGAAACATATTCTTTTCCTCTGTGATGTCAACTTCAGACTATTAGGCATCTATCTTCCAGCTCCCCATAAAACTCTGTAAACATTGGCTTTTTAGCCTTTCATGGAATGTCAATGGCATAGCTAATACATACGATATATTAGTGCTGGATGGAGGCTGTCCTGAGATGCCCTTGTTTGCCTCTGTATATTGCCCAGCTCTTTCTACCCTAGAGAGTTTGAATGTACAGTTGAGAAATGTGTCTAAAACACTCCAAATATTTGGTGATTGAAGAGGAACTTGACCTATACCAGGGAGTCCCAAAACTTGGCATTCCTGTATTAAACATCCATTTAATGAACAGTGAACTAATATTTTTAATTTCCTTTCCAAAGATGAGAATGTAGCCAGAGAAGTTCACCCAACACCAGTGTTCATATACCTTTCCTCTATGTGGACTAGCGTGGATCTCTGTTATAACAGCTTTATTCACCGATTTCCGACCATGCCCTATTTCATCTTTTATTACTTCCCAAGGTGTTGAGTTATATTTTTTACAGTTGTAATTAGATCTTGTTCACCACTCAAATTAATTTTTTTATGTTTTTACATCATATGCCTTCAAATATTTGCAGAAATGCTCAAATGATTCATACAAGGTAAGTCATGTCGAGCTCTGACTCCCTCCTAACTGCGGAATGTATATGACTAAAATCTAAACAGCAGAGTGATAGTTTTCAAGTGAGTCATTTTTATAGGCTTTGTGATGATGTTTCAAGAAGCACAGCAAAAGAAAAAAAAAAACCCTCACCTACACTTCATGAGTCAGGAACCTATCCTTCCTTAATCCCACAGCGCAGTAGAATTAGTGTCTGTCGGAAACGACGATGAGAACTATTATCTCTGCACCTCCCTGCAGGTGTCCAATGCTGACTGCAAACTACAGAAGACTTGAAATTGGCCACTGGCAATTCATTGTTAATACCTGTACATTTCCCTACTGCAGCCATAAAGAATTATCTTTCTGTTTATTATGAAAAAACTATAAATGTTATAGATGAATAAAATTAGAGAACATGATAAAAATATAATAAAAAGAAAACAACTTAAATATAAGGCTTCAGAGTGGCTACTGAAAAGAACTCCGAAGAAAATGCTTCATACAGTTAAAACAAGTTGAGGTGTGGTCTACTCGTCACTGTTAAACTTCATACCAGAAAAATACAATAATCCTTCCTTTTGTACCTCTTTCATTTTGAAGTCAAGATAACTTCAAGACTAGGATTCCCTGTTTATGAAAAAGCTGGTTATCCAAAATTAATTGTGTAGAAAAAAAGAAAGGAGAAATTTGAATTGTTTACTTATGAATGCATTAAAAAGAACTTAGCGTCACATATAGTCTTATATATTATTCTACACTTACAAGATTTATACTGTTCTATTCCCTCTAACGTAAGTTACTTAGAGAAACATTCCTTTGTATGATAGTAACATCAGCTTATTTAACTCTTGCTAAATGACACTATGCTTAGTACCTGATGTTCCTTCTATCATGGAATCGTCACAACAATCTTAGGGAGTAAATGTCACCATCTTGTAGCTGGTTCATAGAGGTCACACTGTTAGTAAAATGTCCACTGGAAAATGATAATAGTCTGCTCCAGACTTACCCATTAACATATGATCATAAATTGGACTACATATTTTCATTATGTTACTTTAAATATATCAAGAAATCCATTAGAAATTCAATTGTTTGGATTGAACCACAAAGACCTGCTCTCATAGGCTATTGTAACAAACAATTCAATTGTTTGAATTGTTACCCACAAAGACCTGCTCTCATAGGCTGTTGTAACAAATGACTTTGACAAGCTCTTGACCCCTCTAGCTTGAGAAGATACCACTGGCATCCCACTTCAATGTGGATAAAAATTCATAAAGAAGGCACCATTCAGGCCTGTTTTATGTATGCTTTAACAACTATAAGATATCAGATTATACTTGATAAAAATGTAAAAGAATTTCAGTGTTAACTAATAAATTGTCAGAGCTCCCTTAAACAACAAACACGAGGGTGTACCAGGCTCTGAGACAGAAGTGGTCAGGACGGGTATTTTCTAAC
The DNA here is from genome assembly GCF_027406575.1 of Nycticebus coucang. Lineage (NCBI taxonomy): Eukaryota > Metazoa > Chordata > Mammalia > Primates > Lorisidae > Nycticebus > Nycticebus coucang. Next base: position 7,014,140 of record NC_069796.1, read on the forward strand.
AGTGTACACCCACTGGAAGATGAGGTAGGTGGAGCAGCCACCAGAACGCACCTAGGGCAGCACCCACCGTGACCATCACTATTACCACTTCTTCTTCCAAGGTGAAAAGAACGTGAAGCTTGGCAATGCCTGGGAAGGAAAGCGTCTATATTACCTTGCACTTGCTTCCTATTTTTTATTGCTACTTTATGGAACTATTAAAAGTAATACAAATTATATCATGTTCATATGTCTCTGGAACATAAGAATTGTACATATGTGTGTAAGTGCATGTGATAGATAAATAGGTTTGGGGCATAGAGATGATTGGGTTTTACCTATATACATAAACATAACATATATTATGTATAACATACATAGTTACTATATTTATGTCTGAGTAAGAAGGTTGTACAAATTTGGATATGGGAGAAATAGTGTGACAAGTCATTCTTTTAAATAATCCCAAAGCCAACCATGTGTCTTATGGCATGACATTTTTGCTTCCCTTTATTATCACATTTAGAAAAAGAATATTTAATTGTGTTTAAATAAGATCAAGATCAGTATGACAGAAAATTATAAAATACTTTTAGGAACACGAAATACGTGATTTTATGATGGCTGAGATAAAAAGAAGACGAGGTTCTGGTGGAACTAATTCATTAGCTCTGAGACGAAGAATCAGCATTCTAAAAATGGCATTAGCTAACTTCTTGTCTATTTTATCTGAAAGGAAAAAAAGTTGGTAGAACATTGTTTGTCCAGGATTCTTACTAACTGTGTATCTTTCTAGGGCAATCATCTCAAATTGGCACAAACTAGATGCTGTAGAAAACAAACTTCTTCTTTCACAGTTTGGAAGGTCAGCAGTCTGAAGGCCGGAGGCTCTAGGTGAGGAACCTTCCTCGCCTCCCCCAGCCGCTGGCAGCTGTTGGTCTCCGTAGCTTCCTTGGCTGTGGCCCCGGGACTCTCCTCTCCTCTCTGGTGTGCCTTGCTCTCCTCCTCTGTCTGGCAAATCTCCCCTGTGTGTAGATTCCAGGGACACTTGTCACTGGATGTGGGCCCTATCCAGACAATACAGAATGCTCTCTTCACTTCAAGATCCTTATTACATCTATAAAGATTCCTTTCCCACATAAAACAGCCTGTAATAAAAATGTACAGGTTCTGAGGATTTAATGTGGATCCATCTTTTTGGAGATCACTGTTCAACCGACTATACTGCCTTGGGATATGTGGCAGAGGGAAGGCCTTGATAATATACATAATATGTGGCCTATGTGACGTGGGTAGGGTCTGGGGAAAAGGACCTGACATGCACCATGGTAGTAATTTTAAAAAATATAAAGACATGATTCTCCCTGGTCATTCTGGGTAATCTATTCATAGATAGGTAAAGGTATCACATGTCTCTCATTGAAGCAGATTCAATGTTTTAAAGAACTAGTTTTCTCCAATTAAAATCCAATCATCAGGTAATAAAATAAAGAAGAGAAGGGAATAGGAAAAGGAATTGTTTAGCCCACCTTATTTTCCCCTCATCTCTAACACTGCCTTACCCTTGATTCGACTAAACCAACCCATGACATTCTCATTTCCTCAGTTCGTGAAGGTTCTTGAATTAGTCTGGTTGTGTTAGTGGTGACAACTCAATTGCTAATAAACAGTCCTTAATAAACATAAGGATATATTCAGTCACAGAAGATCATGAAAATGAAGTTTACTCCATATTCTGATTGATGTTACAATAGTCGTGACTCTTGTGATAATGTTAAAACGTATTTCAGTTTAACACATGCAGATAAACCATTAAAGATATCCTATTTTCACAGTCAAAGCTTGGAGGGGTTTACTATAAACAGTTGCCTGTAGTTTTAAGAACCGTTGCCAAGTAGCCAGTGTTTAATCTGTGTCTGATTTTCCCTAAGAAAGAAATTTGTATAAAGTCTTTTCAACAAGCTATTGAGTCTATAATATACATTTGAAGGAGTCAGGAGCAGACATATTTATGAAATGAACCAGACTCTCTCCATCCTACCAGTGGGATTAATTAGTGTAATTAAATTAAGAAGAATTGGAACCCACCAGTTACCATACTGTGCCAGCAGAAAAATGGCAATCATTTGGATTGTAAAATTTAAACAAGAGTTATACAAACTTCAATACCTCATTTCCAAATTTAGATTCAGAGGATGTACATACACTCAGAAAACCACAACATTCACCATTTCCTGTTCAATGTATATTCAACCTCCTATGTTTACTGAGAACGAGAAGACCAGGAGATATCTCTCCTGGTACAGTTTAACCATTTCTAAAGAGATCTGTCAAATGTAAAGGAAAAACAAAAGACATTATTCTGGCATCATGTACTCATTTCTGTTAAATCAGGAGAATTGAAATCTACTATATTATAAAAAGTAAATGGATTCTTCATTAAACAAAATGGCCAGACACTTTAAAAAGCAATGAACTGACTTCCTCATATTAAAACCTTTGGAAATGCAGTTCAATTTTATTTGAACAAGATTTCTTTTTCTCATTTGCTATTTGTGAAAATGCCTCTCAATGCTAAAATCATCTTGATGGTCGTCTGAAAATGTTGAATTAAGAACTCTAGTAGGATGATTCCAAATGCATATATCAAACTCCCAGCATGATGTCAATAAGTGAACTTCTCACATACAGAGGGAATTATAATTTTCTATAAATAATTATAGTAGGGCACATTAAATAATGAACAGGGAGTTTTTGTGGGAGACATTAGGACAATAGCAAGCCAACAAAAATATATATTATAAGGGACAAAAGTCTGTAAACATATTCCTCAATTATTTCCCTAAATTGAATGATGGAGACTCCACACAGTGGTGACGTCCTAAACAACATATAGTCAGCCTTTGTGCAATGCACTATTTTACTTTTTTCCATTCATTCAAAAGAAGAAGAGGAACTGATCCAAATATTTCATTTGAAGATTAATTTAAATGACCACTAAGTATCTGTGAGCTTTGATCTTTATAGAAGATATTGTTACCTTAGATTCTCTTCTATTTCTCTCTCTCTCTAAATATAAATATATATGTGTTTGAATATATATGTATATAAATGTATATATGTTTTTATATTTTCAAGCCAGTCACATTTTGACAATTTTAAATAGAAAGTTGTAGACTCAGTCATAGTCACTTGAAATACTGAAATAGATGAATCCTCTACTCCTTTACAAAATTTTATTGCTCTTTTTGATGAATGGACAAGTGAATTAGGAGTAGAGCCTTGGAATCTAGTTCAGTTAGGCCCCTGAGTATGCACGTGATCTTAAATAGGTACGATTTTAAGCATCATCTATAAAGTCAGTATGTTGCTGAACAATCTGGTATTCCTTCTAGATCTGGAGAACAGCTTCAAGGTATTTACCAAATATTAGAAAATATTCAACCCTCTCAATTCCTGATAGTGTGTTTCGTTTCCCTGTAGAAAGTGAACAACTCCGTGTATTGATATGCTTAATCATATACAAAATTTAGGGAACATTGATTAGTAATTCATTTAAAAGTTATTACAGAAAAATAAACATTAAAAATTCCAAATGATGACAGAAGTATAAATGTTATTGTTTAGATGGGGAGATAATTCTTGGATATTTTGATTTTACTGGCAAATGTATCAAAATGTTGAACTGTCACAGACCAAGCCTCTGTCTTATAAAAGGAATCATCACCACTGGGATATTATCTACCTAGAGATCACTCTGTAAGTTAATACGGATGTTTATTTATTTTATTGTGTGGGAATTTAAATTTTGGAAACTACTCAAAAGACAGTAATCAATCTTCAACCCCTCATTCACAAATTTTCTGAAGGTGATTAATTACTTGAAGCTATAGATAATTGATACAATTATATTCCTAGCAGACTCATTTATTCAATATTGCATTTTAAACATTTTTACTTTATACAATCAGCATTCAATAGGGAAAACTGGCATTTGAGGGGCGAATGCAGCGTAAAGAATCAACATTCTCATTTCAACCAGGATAAAACGGTGTTAGCATCACCGTGTCTCTGTCACGTCTGATGTCACACACTCTCCCCACTCCTCTTCAAGGAATGTCCCCCAGATTATAGAGGTAATAAAAAATATCCCTCATAAATCCACTGATCTCTGGTGTCTGCATCAATGTGAATATATCATTTTTTGATTTAAAGACGCAAACATGTGAAATGACTCACATCAGAGCATAGGTATTTCTCTGGCACTGAAGAAAAAGATATTTGTCTCCATTTTGGTTTCTGTACCTGGACATATTCCTTACCCAGTTTTGCACCTAAATGAAAGGCCATAAAATTGGCCATAGACTATTTCTGTATACACAGCCAATATGTGTAACTGGGACTATTGATAGCTTGCCTATTAACTACACAGGGCTGCTGTTTTCTTTATTGAATGAAGGGGACAGACCCAACATTGCTGTGGGGCTAGAATACAACAAAGAAACACCATCATCTTTGCCCAGGAAGTGGACATTCAAATATTCTACCAGAAGTCTAAATTTCAAATTTAATTTCCCTTCAAAGTCAAGAAAATTTCTGTTCCAGGAATCATAGTATTCCAAAATCTAGAGTGAGAGAATAATTTCACAAGGATCCAGATTTATAATTTGAGACTAATGACAGAATCTTTGATAGATTTTATGGCTTCCATTCTACATACAGTGCTCACAGAGATCAGATGATTCCATTCACTTAAGAGGAGACAGACTCTCAATAAATGAGTCAATTATTTCATGTCAGAATTAATTTCTGTTCCTTATAGATTCCTTAGGAATTCTGAAGAAATAAACTATATGTTAAATGTGAATATCTCACTCAAATTCCTATTCCTTTGGTGTAATTATAATACTATTAAAGTGCACATGAATAAAATAAAATATACCCCAAGACAGCGCATTGTCAAGGAGGATTATGTCATATAAACAGAAATAGACTCACTTTATAGTGAATAAATATTTATTAAGTATCTCCTATACATTTGTATACACCAAAACACTGTACATGATTTTTATGATTTACCCTTTACACACAAAATCAAGGATTTAAGGTCTATGTTCATTCTTATTTTATATTTAAAGAAACAGTCATAAATAATATATTAACTGGTTCAAATTTCTCAAATTTCAAGAGATGGGACAATATTTAGAATCCCAGAATTCTTGCATCTTAGCTGGAATGCTAATCTTTATGCTGTCTTCTTGATAAAAATAATGCTTCACATCAGAAACTTTCAGTAGATTTAAAAATGATTTGATGAATAACTTTACATATTGCTTTTATTTTTATTGTCTTCGACAAACATGTAAATATAAAGAATCTGAGATTTTAAAATCAATATGTTAGAGAGACCAGCCAGTATAAGATAAAGGAATGGGAAAATAAAAAATAAAGTGGTATTTTCACTATTTCACTGTTTTGTATTCTTTCTTGGGTAAAAACAAAAACAGAAACAAAATAAAATAGCGGAAGCTTCCATGTCTGGCTCAACAACACTGCACACTGTACAATATATAAAAAAGAGTTACTTGTAGGAGCTGGAATGCAATAATGCCATGGAGTTACTCTTTATCCTATGATTTTGCCATTTTTATAGTGTGATGAATACAAATTTAGAATTGTATAACTAGGCATTTTCAAATAATACGTAGTGAATAACATGAAGTAGCACAAAGTTAACGTAAAAATTGAAAATAAAATGTTTTTAAGGCTAGATTATATCACTTGTCTTTGTAGTTTGTTTTTTTACTGATTTACAAATAATTCCTAGGTTTAAATACATGTTGATTATGAGCTAAATTAGATTAGTCACCCTTTTTTTTTTTTTAAATAGCGATCTGCCTTAATTGTAATTTGTTTTTCATTTTTTTCTTTTTTCTTCCTTCTATTGTAGCAATGATTCAGATAGAAGTATTATCTCTTTGCAGAATCTGGACTTATCCCAATGGGCCAGTCTTGTAATAGACTTTTTAGGGGAAACATTTTTTTTCAAAAACAACATAGTCATTTTCATTGTTAAGAAATGTCAGCTATTAAATGAAAGTAGATTCGTATGTTGAGTAACTATCAATCACTTAATAGTCTTGCCCAGACTTACTAATATCTGTACCATCACCAGCTAGGAAGGGCAAATGACTTTCACAACATTTCAGGAAAATAACGACATATTCATTTGAAGAAGGATGGATTTAAGACTTTCTGTTGTTAATAGCAAATGATTCTATAATGATTCCAAAAACACTATTATGTGAGTAACTATCAAAGAAGAATGAAATTTAAACAAGAGGCCTGTAGATATTTGGTGAAAGGAGAAAGATGGCAGCCTAGGAAACCCTCGTGTGGACAGAGCCCCGGGCAGCCTCAGCAGAGGCCTCATGGAAACGCACCGGGGATCTACAGCTATGGCTGACAGTGTAGCACCTGCAGCCCCTGAGACTTCTGCTCTGACCCCGTGGAACACACTCAGTAATTACTGAACAAACCAGGGAAAGAAAAGATACAAAATTTAATAAAGGCCAAGAACAAGTTTCAGCCCAACTTCCATGTGGAGAGAGATTTTTTTACTGGACTTCGGGTTAATATAGATTACTACCATCAGGGGCTCTATGGATTAAAGAACTGCAAAGCGGAAAGTAGGAAAAGATTTCTTGGGACACTAATGCTAATTTTCCTTCTTTTTTTTTTTTATGGTTTTTGGCCAGGGCTAGGTTTGAACCCACCACCTCCAGCATATGGGACCGGCGCTCTACTCCTTGAGCCACAGGTGCCACCCCTGATTTTCCTTCTTAAGGGAAAAAATAAAACATTTCTGGACCCTTATAGTACAAAATAGACTAAATGATAAACCTGGAAATGGCTTCGACCCCTTTCTCATCACCAAACTGTGATATTGGGCGTGTTTTGTCCTTTCTCTTGACATAATCTATAAAAAGCAGTGTTTGGGGACTTTATTATATAATTTTTATTGTCCATTTTGGCTCTAAAATTCAATGACTCAATACACTGATCAATATATTTCTTTCAAGAAAGAATGTTACTAAAATGTGCTCTCCTCATTAAATACAAATATATAGTTTAATAAAATGTCCAAACATAGAAAATACAACGTGTGTATGCACACATGCTTACTTCATCACATTATTCTTTTTTACTTACTTATTCAAGGTTGTTAATGCCTCAGAAGTCTGTATGTTAACATTAAATTGAAAATTTCTAATTTTTCTATCAATCAACAAGGTAAAGATAATGTTAAAACAAATTCTCAAGAATTCATATTGCATATTCCAAAATATTTTCTTATCTTTGCTAACAACATAATACCTGACTAAATTCTAAATAAATGCAAAATAACATACTAAGTAATTACCTTACTCTATCTCTAAGAAATATCATATATGAACATCATATCTTGAATTCTGAATTAAATCTGTTTGGCTATAAGATGAATCAAGCTAAAGATGCAGAATTATGCAGCCCATGAGATGGCCAGTCCATCTTGTTTGTAAAGATAGAGTTATTTTTAGTTTTCATCTCTCTGTGTCATTCACCAATTCTATTCCCAAAAGAAAGGAGAAAATAGTATTTAGGGGGTAGTTTTCTATCATATTCTAATAGTAATTTAAAAAAAAAAGACTAGAACATCAGTCCTAGGTAATGAGTTTGGGGGATTGATAGCTCATAAAAGCTTATGAATTTATCTTGAGGAATAGCTTGAGAGGTCAGCTTGTCTCTTTCAACTTATAATGAGACTGGCAACTAAACTATCTAAATTGATGGTATCTTATCCTATTGTAAATGACCTTGAGACAAGATAATTCCATTTCTTTTCTTGATAACCCAATATAATAAAAATCTAGTCATGGCTGGAACTATGTAAATTTACCCTCTTTCAGCAATGACAGAGGTTACTGCTACATAGAAGAAAAAAAGAAACAAATTTTCAATAGTCCTTAATTTACCATTAGGAAATAACTTCGAAACGCTAAAGGGCAAAGAAATAACATTTTTACTGAAAATGTGGGCTGAGTATGACAAGGACTATAAATGATGACAATTGTCAGCCTATCCCCCATGTCCTTTTCCTTTGATTCTCTCTACCCTAAGAGACTGGATGTAGATCCACGCCCCAATACCCTGCCTGCCACCTCCTTCTGGAGTCTGCTGCACAGCAGGGTTCTATCTCAGAGGTACAGCGCTCTGTCCAAAAACCATGCATCCTCCCCTGCTCAGCGAACGCACGCGAAAGACATGATCATTAGCCATTTTAAAATAACAAAGTTTGTATTCCAATGTAAAGAAACGTGGCAGTAATACCCTACACCAAATGTATCATCCGCTCCGTAAAAACGTTTTTCATCACATTCTCACTTACTCTCATCACTCAAGTCCGAAACATTCGAGGATTCCACATCAAATTAGTTGACAAACTCAAGTTCTTCTAATCCAGGCTTGTTTTTCTAACATGGTTTGCATAATTTTGTAAGTATATACAATTCTCTGGTCTCAGTGTCTAAGCATTCCACAAATTCTCAGAGAGATTCTAATAGAAATAAACAAACAAATAAACCAATGTGTGGGACATGGCAGATATTTTTACTACTTACCAGCTGTCCAGTTCTGTTTCTCCTCCATTACCTCATCATTCACCTAATATATTACATAAACACCCTACTGACACAGCAGCCCTTTGTCCTCATTCACTTGTTCCTTAAAACAAAACAAGAATGAAAAAAATCAATATCTTCATAAAACATAGTCCACCATAGCAGTAAAAAGGAAACCGGGTAAGTACAAGTATATTTGCATGGTTAAAAGTGCACACACGTATTATTTACTTAGCTGATGGTATTAATATACACATGTAATTGGGTAGGACATTTGCGAGTTGACAGGGTACAAAATTTTTTCCTTGCAGAAATGAAAACTGCAAGAATGTCCCTTTCCCAGGCTTTCTTGCATCTGGGACAGAGTATAGGTCATAGCCTTTTCCAAACAGAGGCCTGAAGGGCTCAAGTCTCTGAAAACTAATAGTGAAAAGAAGCAGCAGAATCCAAGAAGGATCAATTCTGTCAAGAACGTCACCAGTGACAATAACTGCAGCACATCGAATTCTTGGAGGCATCAGTGGCTACAATTCAAAAGGGCCTGTGTACTCAAAGTCACGGTGCAGTGTCTGTGCCTACAGGCCGCTGCCATGGTGTCTTCACAGGATCAGGTCCACAGAGATATCTGCAGTCCTGCCTCTGGCTGTTAGCTTCCATGTCAAGTTTTCCAGGACTCCCCAAAATTGTGCAAACTTTATACTACCCTTTGAAGAAATTCACTGACTGCTTTCACTACCAAGAGCTGTTTCTGCTGCTTGCAAGCGCTAGATTCTGCTACCTCTGGATGAGGTAGTTGCTGTTTCAGATTATGTGTAAGTCTGGAAATTCTGACCTATAGCCTTTAAAAAGCAAAAAGAGAATTAAAAATACCTTTACTTAATACTTTGTAATGCACCCAAAAAAATGTGAAATGAAATACTAAGCCACTCTCTTTGCTAACTGGAACTTCAAGTTTTATGATCAGGAAAAATAAAAACTGGTAAGTGACTTATTAATACTTGGATGATATTCACATTTCTTTTTCTCACTAGAAGAGTTTATTTTTTAATTAACACATTTTATTTTGATACATTTTTGGTTCACAGAAAAATTGAAGAAAAAATACAGAGTTGCTACATATCCCCAGACCCCACACATGTGCAGCTTTCCCCATTCTCGACAACCCACACCAGAGAGGAACATTTGTTAGAACCTGTGAACCTACCTTAACACATCATTATCACCCAAAGTCTAGGGTTTACATTAGAGTTCACTCTTGGTGCCATGAATATTATGGGTTTTGACAAGTGTATAATGACATGCACTCAGCATCCTAACATACAGAACTGTTTCACAATCGTAAAACTCATGGTGTTTGGCCCACCTCTTCCCTTATCCTCTAACACCGTGATCTTTTCTCTCTACCCGTAGTTTTCTTTTGCTCAGCACGTCATACAGTCAAAGGCGCACACTACTCACCTTCTCTGAGAGTTTTCTTCCACTTGGTGTTAATAAGGTGCATGTCAACGTCCTTGTGTCCTTTGGATTCCTTCTAGCGGTTAATAATACTCCATTGCCTCACTGTGTCCCAGTTTATTTGTTTATTTACTAAAAGAGTTTTTGGTGGTTTCCATGTTTTGGCGATTCAGAATAAAATCTGGTATAAACTTTCACTTGTATATTTTTGTGCGGATAAAAGTTTTTAACCTATTTGGAGAAGCAGAACGCAGTTGCCAAATCATAGGGTAAGAGTGTGACAGTTTAATAAAATTTGCCAACTGTCTTCAAAAGGGGCCGCACAATTTTGTATTCTCGCCAGTAAAGAATAAGAGTTCCTGCCGTTCTGTACCTAGGTCAGGATTTGGTGTTGATAGGAGTCTGGGTTAGGGCATTTTCAAAGGTGTGGAGTGCTGTTGCTTTGCAATTCCCCCGTGACATATGATGCTGACTAGTGAGCACCCACATTTTTTGCACCAGGGACCATTTTCACAAAAGACAATTTTTCCACTGACCAGGGCATGGGGATGTTTGGAGGATGATTCAAACTCATCAAATTTGTCGTGCACTTTATTTCTGTTATTATACATTGTAAGGAATAATGAAGCAGTTATACAGCTCACCAGAATGCAGAACCAGTGGGTGCCCCGAGCTTGTTTTTCTGCAACTAAATGGTCCCATCAGGGGGTGATGGGAGCAGCAACACCCAAAGTATGCTGCCTAAGTCCTCAGCTCCACCTAGAGCAGCAGGCCCCAGATTCCCGTAAGGAGTGCAACCTGGACCCTCACAAGTGGCAGCTTATGTAGAGTCTGTCCTCCTTAGAGAATCTAATCCTCCCGCTGATCTGACAGTAGGTGGAGCTCAGGTGGTGATGTGGGTGACAGGGAGTGGCTGTCAACACAGGTGAAGCTGCCCCTGCTCACCCACCACTACCGTCCACTGTGGAGCCTGGTTTCTCACAGGCCACAGACAGAGTCCAGCTCTTGGCCCGGGGTGTTGGACCCCAGATGCAGACCATCTTTTCATCTGACTTGCCATCCGTATATCCTCATTGGTAAGGTGTCTGTCTGCTCAAAGCTCTTGTACTTTTTTTTTAAAAAATCAGGTTTTTCACATACTTACTGTTGAGTTTTAGGGTTTATTTATATATTTTAGATGGCACTTCTCTTTCATCTGTATCTTTTTCAATATTGTTCTCCCATCGTTGGCTTGTCTTTGCATCCTCTTGGCATTGTCTTCCACAAAGCAGAAGCTTTTATTTTTAATAACATATGGTTTTTCAATTACTCCTTTCGTGATCTTGTATTTGGTGTTTTACCTAAAAAGCCATCATGATGTGCAAGGTCACTTTGGTTTTCTCCCGTGTTACCATCTAGGAGTTTCACAGTTTTGCATTTTACATTTTGGTCTATGATCCATTCTGAGCTAATTTTTGTGAAGGGCCTAAGACCTGTACCTGGATTCGCTCGTGTGTGTGTGTGTGTGTGTGTGTGTGTGTTTACTCGTTCCAGCACTGCTTGTTGAAAAGACCTTTCATCTGCCGCCTTTGCTTCTTTGAGTTAATTACGTTTATCTGGGTCTATTTCTGGGCTTCCTATGCTATTCCCCTGACTTGTTCATCTTTCTTTCGACAGTAAGATGCTGTGATTATTACTGTGTCTGTATAAGAAGTCTTGAAGTCAGGTGGTCTCAGAACCCCCTTGGGGTTCCCCCTCAATATTGAGTTAGATGTGCTAGTTCATTTGCCAGAATTAGTTTGTCAATATCCATTCAATAAGTGATGAAATTTCCTGGAATCTATAGATCAAGTTGGAAAGACGTGATATCTTAGCAATATCAAGTATTCCTATCCATGAGCGTGGACTATTTCTCAATTTATTTATTTTTTGTTACCTCAAATCAGAGTTTTGAAGTTTCCCTCATACTGGGTTTTATATATATTTTGTTACTTCTATACCTAAATATTCCGTTTTTGGTGATGCCAACATGAATGGTAATGTATTTTTAATTTCAAATTTTACTTGCTCATGGTGGGTATATAGGACATTTTAATTTGAGGGATAGCTAAAATATTCTTTTTTTTTTTTTCTTTTTTTTTCTCTTTTCAGCCTCCCGAGCAGCTGGGACTACAGGCGCCCGCCACAACGCCCAGCCATTTCTTTGTTGCAGCTTGGCCGGGGCTGGGTTTGAACCCGGCACCCTCGGCATATGGGGCCGGTGCCCTACTCACTGAGCCACAGGCGCCGCCCCTAAAATATTCTATGTTCATGTGATAATGTTCTTAGAATCAGAACTTTTGTAATAGATTTTATATCATGGTCTTAATTTGTCATTCTTCCCAAGTGAAGTAATTGGTATAATCTCAGGAAACATATGCATGGACACGCGTGCACACACACACACAAATAGAGTTTTAATCTCATGAAAAAAATATTTTGCATGCCTCTTTTGTACCCACCAGTATGAAGTCATGTGCAAGGATCGATGTAACCCAATCCAGGCCCTTAAGAAAGCTTTCAATATGGTTGGCAAGACTAAATAAAAGAAATAAAAAGAGTCAAATAAAGCAGCAGGCTGGCAAACATTGTTTAAAGAAAGATAGTTAAAATGCTGGGCTCCATGGCCAAAACTCTTCCTTTTTCATAAGTTCTTACTTATGTCAAAGCCAACACTGTCTTGCTATGACAGTATCCCTACATTTTATAAACTTATAAATGATGTTTTGATTTCATTTTTAATTATTGTGGGTCTGTAATAGTATATCTTTAGAATTTCAAAAGCAATAATCGAACTTCTATAATATTTTAGTCAACATAGTAATGAATATATAACTGTTAGCTGTATTTCTTCTACAATCATAATCTCCAGTCAGTCATACCTGTGAGATATTATGAAACATCGATCTCTTGATGTTAAAAAGTTCCATTCTTTCTTATGATTTTGTGTAACCAAATGGCTATAGGAGAAATGCATCTTCACGTCTCCATTATGATAAGAAATTATGTAGCAGCTCAAATAATTAGCAGTGGTATATATATATATTTTTTTATCTGAAGGACCAAGCAATGCCTTGAAAATAAAACTCAACAGAACAAAGAAGTAAAATATTTAACAGGAAGCCTTTTTCCCCAGAAAGGGGTCTCATACTGCGTTCTCATTCATGTTTCAATTTTCACCGTCTCCAACTGATTGCCAGATGCCTATGACAATATTTCTGTGTGTACACATTAAGCAAGATTGTTGTTGTTATGCTTTATTCTTTATTTATGTTAATGAGGGGGAATCTATATAGTAGCAAGCAGGAAATTTTCTATCCTGATGGATAAATAACATCTGTGGAAATTTTAAACATTCACAGAGTGTCTGTCTAGAGCAGCACGAGCCACCAAATTTTAATGACAGACATACGAACACATTCATCCAGGACTACCTGACTGGATTAAAAATTCCATCCTATTAAAATAATATGTGACGCTCTCTGTGCCGGCGTAATTGGTGTGGATGTGGGTACGAGGCATCGGTGTAATAGTCCACAATTAGTTGTGCAGATCTGTTCAGTCCCCCTTACAAGCTCAGTGCTGTGAATAGATTCAGTGACTTAAATCTCAAAAGCCATTCAGGTGGGATTCAGGCATTATTCTTTAATCATTATTAAAACTGAAGTCTACAGTGAGAGGGGGAGGGGAAAATGAAAGCATTGCTGAACAGATCAGACCCTTATTCACGTCTTCCAGAGACTCATAATTTAAGAATTTTCTCTCACGGTGCTGCATCCCTATGCTCCATTTCCCCCCAGAAGACAGAACCATCCCACGACCGGCCCACACAGGGCGCGCTTTCTGCCTTTGCTTATTTATTACTTTAAACTGGCGTGGCTGTGTTTGATCTTCATTGCAGCCCAGTCCTGTGGTACAAGGTACAACATTTCTATCTCAAGAAATAGGGCAAGAGAAGGGCTGCAAAAAAGAAGGAGAGTTGTTAGCTTTCCATGGAAGTCACTGTGTTAAATTAAAGTTTGTAGTGAGGCTGTGTGACCCAATCCCGGGTAACAACATGAGATTGCATATGTTAAAAGAGAAGGTAAAATATGATATTTTAAAAAATAAGAAGCTCTATTCAGGCCAATAAATTAATTTTAAATAAGAATTGCCCATTTAGAAATCATCTCAAGTATCTCATAGAATATCATTATATAAGCTTTAACAAAATGAATTTCTCCACTATATAGATCATAGAAATGGCTTCTGAGCTCACCACAGGCACCTGGCTAGGGGGGGAAATGCTCTTTTGCCAATAATTACAAAGTTTCCTCTTATAAAATCAAACAGATTTAATCGTTTCTGGCTGCTGAAGTGAACAGTTTGAGCCAAAAGGCAAACTTGTAGATTCCATTGTCATTTTTGGCTTCTAAAATAGAGCAATTTGCCAAATAACAAAAATGGTTCATGTCTGCATTTTACCTTATTGGTATCATCTCATCTTTCAGGTCTCAGCGTAAGTGACATTTCCTCTGAGCCACTCTGTGGTCTGACCTTGTTTTAAGCTTCATACGCCCGGAGAAGCATTTAACCCTCCTATAGTTATTTATAATTACAGCTACATTCGAGACTCAGTTGAACTGTCTGTCTGTTATACACGGGCCACATTTACACCTGTCTTTATTCAAACTTTTTTTAGTCACCAAAATGAATGCCTAGGACATGGCACCCCCATAATAAATACTTTTGATATTATTGTCAACATAATGGAAGAGACTCACAAAGAATAAGTGGGTATTAGGGTCACCCAGAGGATCACACAGCTCCCAGAACCAGAACTCGGACCAGAACAGACTCGCCTAAAGGAGAACCTGTCCCTCCCAGCATGTGGCCTCTCTGTGCCGGGGACAGACACACAGGCTGCATTTGCCTGTCGGCCACAGTGCAACATGTTATGGAATCTTCTCCGTATTTTAAATGCATTTCATTATCAGAAAGGAACATAAAAGATTACCTAAAAACAAAAGTAACCAAACTGAGATAGATAGTTTAAGGAACAATATAAACAAAAAATAATAATGCTGCCAATGTAGCAATTTACATCATCTTGTTGCCTTTATTATTTTTATTTTTTTAACAGACTCTCAAGGTACTTACAAGCATGCTTTGAATTTAATTTCCACATAATGTAAGCTCCTTTAGGGGATGAATATTCATTGTCAATTAGTATTTCTAAGGATGCAGAGCTTGCTCTGAAATCTCCTTTCAGAGCACTTAAAAAAAAAAAAAAGTGTATCATCATTTATCACTATTTCTCCAAAATGTGAATTTTGATATATCTAAAGGGATTTTGCTTAGATACCAAAAGCACTATGGGTTTTTTTTGTTTATTTGTTTGTTTGTTTCCCCCGGTGGCCTACAGACTCCCAACGTAGTGCAAGTTGCCCTGAATTACTTGAGGTTCTGTAAAAAATACTCTCAGAAGTATGGTTGATTTTCTTTGACTCACTGAGACCACTAGAATCAACCCCAAATCTAAAATTTTATGTCCAGTTCCATCTGCTGAAACAAGACTACGTATGTTTTTTAAACACCTCATTGAGTGACAAGGAAATCACAAAACCGTTCTTCACATCTTCTTTAGCTATACATTTATGATATTTCATTTAAAATAAAAATACATCTCCTGAGAAATTAATTGATTCGCGTCAGAATGCATCGGTCATATTAAGCCCTTATCTTTCACTGTCTATAAGTCCCACTTAGAGAATAAGCGGTTCTGGGAGCCTGAGAACCCAGCAATCAGAGTGTGAATACCACAGGAAATGAGACATTTCTCTTAGCCTGCGATACCTACTTGAAAATGAATGAGTGTTAATTTTGTTTTGCCTGGGAATTAAATGCTAATTGGCTGGCTGCCTTGATGCTGATTCCAGACGAATGTGACACAGTGAAAAGAGTGACACCATTCTGTGGATACCCACGTTCTGAAACTAAACAGAATGCAGGTATTTTTTCTAATTGGTATTGGGTCCCTAAAATATGCATGAATTGAACAAGATGGTCTTATATGTATATTACTTAACATGTACAATTCTGCTCAGGAGAGTCTAAAATTATATCGAGTATAAAGAAGTAGTCCTGGGAATTTTTTTAAATTAAAAAGAAAGAAAAGGGAAAAGAGCAATGAGCCCAAGGCTGTCTTATTAGCATCTGATGATTTCAAGTGAGAGTATGTCCTTCTGATTCCAAAGTTGAGTTTCTCCTCTATATTGTATTGGACATTATTAAATATAATAACTATAATTTTAGCATTTCAACTATATGTATTTTTTTTATGTACAGAGCTTATTTTAGCTCAATGCAACCTGCATGTCCTGAGTTTGAGAAACAGGGAAGCCAGTCACAGATGTTGCGCAGTCCATCACAGCTTCAACTCTGAGACCATCTGCACCCGATCGTGTAAGATGAGGCTACAATAAAAGGGACAGAGCCCTTCAGGGGCACAAATGAGAACGTTTTTCAAATAGAGAACGTGGATGAATCCTTGGCTTACAGAATGAGTGAATCTCTGAGCAGCAAGGGGAGGGAAGGTTAAAGAATGAAAAGATGGAAATGGGAGGGGTGTAGCCCTTCAGGAACATCTGGGGAAAATTCTGCCACCTCATTAGCCTAAAGATGAAGTAGACCAAAGAGAGCAGGAAAGGCCCGTGGCGACGCCACAGGTAACTGAAACGCCTGGCCTTCCTCCCCCCCTTTACCTGACAAAGTCCTCCTCTTCCACTCTCCAACTCCGTCACTGCAGGGCCTATTTTCTCTTCAACATCTAGGTACCAGATGTAGCAACCGAGGCAGATATTAGTCACCTTTAGCTGCATAGCAAGTTATCTGCAAACTCAGCAGCTTGAAACAATTTTTTTTTATTATCAGATAGCTTCTTTATTCAACAGTCTTGCTGCAGCTCTGCCAGGTCGTTCTGGCAGAGCTTCTCTCACAGGCCTCAGCTGATGGCCAGGGCTGAGGAGTCTCAAAGCTTGAGTAGAGCTGAGAAACCCTTCCCAAACATTTTCACATAGTTCTCGGCAGTCATCAGTCTCTTGCTAGCCATGAGCCAGAAACCACCATTTCATACTGGGCCTGAGTGTCTACACAACAGGATACCGGGCTTCCCCCTGAGTGATCCCAAGGAGCAGGAGCACACCCATGGAACAAGGCACCCCCGTGTAATCTGAACCTAGCTGACAGCCCATCGCTTCCACCATAGGCAACTAGTCATTGGGACCAACTCTGATAGGATAGGAGAGGACTACACAAGTGTGTGGACATCTCAGGACCAGCTTCAGTGTGGTCTGGAAACGGACTGCCACAAAGGTTAAGTGTGTCCATGTGGAACGTCCGGAGTCCTGCTGGCCAGGCAGCAGCAGTGTTATCAGAGGTCAGATCAGCCCTGCAGAGCTCCTAAGCTTGTCTTTTATTTCATTACTTGCTATTCAAGGACTAGTTATTTTAAGTCTTAAACCACCTTAAGAAAAATGGCCAATGATACTACGTGCAGGGACCTGAAGCCCTGGGTAATTTATTCTCTTTCTTCTTTACAGGGCCCCTCTTCCCCTCTGGTCACTAACTCATACTAGCACTAGCAGAAAATGCCCTGAATGCAAAAAAGTTCAACATCACCATGAATGTCGCTCTCTGAGCAACACCCTTTAAAGCAGCTGCCTCACTCCTCATGTGCAGTATCATATTCCTTGGGAATGGTCTATTGTCAACATTTTACTCCTGTGAACAAAATATCCTGTCATCCTCACTTGCTAGTGATGTCACTGTGATTTTTATACACACTTAATCAAAATTTCTATGAAATTTTACCTTTGAAATGACTGCAGCTTAACATGTTATCTTAATTTATTAATTGTTCTTTCCATAGAGTTCAGACTTTATGGTGCTCTCCAAGTGCCCTGTAAGATCTAAAATGTTTTCCCCTCCCAAGCTCCTTACTTGGATCTTAGTTTTCACCTCCTTTGGTTATTCTACTTTTATCTCCAAATATCTGCCTACTTGTCAAAAGCACGCTTGTCCTGCTTTCCCTTCCCACTTCAGTTGTCAATTCGCAGAATCAAGTTACTCAATAGGGTCATCCTTTGTCACTACAGGTGACATGCAGTGGCATCACCATATCTCACAGCAACCTCAAACTCCTGGGCTCAGGCTATCTTCCCGCCTCAGCCTCCCTAATGGCTATACGCATACACCTCATTGCCTGGCTAATATTTCTACTTTTTGGGGAGACACGGTCTCACTCTTCCTCAGGGTGGTCTTGAACACCTGTCCTCAAGTAATTCTCCCTCCTGGGCCTTCCAAAGTGCTGGAATTATAGGTGTGAGCCACCACATCTGACCCAAGTTACTTCTTTGGAATTAACTGAAATGTCCTGTATCTCAAAGATCTTCCTAGCCTGACCAGAAGTTGGGTTAAAACTTTCCAAGAACTGGCTCAGCACTCCTATCTCAGTGGTTAGGGTGCCAGCCACAAACGCCGAGCTGGCCTGCTAAAAACAATGACAACTACAACAAAAAATATCCTGGCATTGTGGTGGATGCCTGTAGTCCCAGCTACTTGGGAGATTGAGGCAAGAGAATTGCTGAAGCCCAAGAGTTTGAGGTTGCTGTGAGCTGTGATGCTACAGCACTTTACCAAGGGCAATGTAATGAGATGCTGTCTCAAAAAATAAAAAACTTCCAGGAACCTACTTACATCCTAAAACAACTTTGATTTTTATAAGTAAATAATGAACAAATTAAAATCATAGTTTTCTTAGTTTATTAAATCAGTTGGTTTGGTTAGAAGGTAAGTCCCACAGCAAAGGAAAGGGAGTTCCCAGTGATGGGTTTGGACTACGGTACAATATTTCCTTCTCATAGGCAAGAATTGGCCAGGGGGGATAATGACTAATGACTTTGCAGACAGTCATTAGTAAATGGGTATATAAAACTATCTAAACTACTGACACAGGGCAATGCCAGGGTCTAATTCACCTAGATTTACAGTCAGAACACATGGATTTGAATTGGATTTGCTACCTAGGAATCACTTGACCGTGAATAATTTACACAACACCTCCCTGATCCTAACGTCCTGATGCAAATAATAGGTACAGTAACAACTCAAAGTTGATGAATTTAAATAGCCAATGTAAATGCAAATTAATATGTGTAGATTACAGTGTAATAATACACATCAAAGTGCATGTATATATATGTACTTTAAGTATCTTGTAAATATTCAAAGACAAAACTGAATAGTTTTGAACCAATTTCAGAGGCCTAGCTAATACAAACAATCCACTAGTATGTCATATATATATATAAAATAATGTGTGTTAAAATACATATTGACTGCTTAATTATGCTTAATTATCACATGATTTCCACAGCTTAAATATTAGTGGAAAGCAGAAAATATACCTGTTTTATTTATCAATCTATATCTAGCACTTTGCACACCGTCTAGTTACTACATTTTGCTTTATAATAGTAATATACAACTTAATACATATTTATTGAGTATATAAAGAAATATTTATAATATTTAATTTTTGTTTGACCCAGAAGCCTGATTTTACGAAAAGGTTTTAGAAAATATAAATCACTTCAACATAGAACAAAGGCAATTAGGCATGTATTAAAATACATTATTAATAATAGTTAAAACTCAGAAACAATTTAAACATTAAATAGTTAAGAAATTGCATCCATTCAGAAAACTATGTAGGAATTTGAAATGATGCTCATGAATACTATATAGGAATTATGAAAATATTAAATGGTAAAGTGGGTTATAGAACTATATGTACAATATGATTAGAAGGATGTAGAAATGTCATAATTAATATATAATACATTACCCTGATTTCTGAAAACTTAAGGGAAATGAATGCTTTCTACTCTTTCCTAGTTTCTAAATTATTAATAATATTAGGTTCATTTATAATAGAAAATAATGAGATATGAAATGGAATTTAAGCAATACAAACTTCCTAATAATAACTAGTTATTGGCTTATGAAATAAAAATATTAGAAAATAGCAACTCACTTAGATCAATACAGCATGATTTATAAGGAATTAGGTGACAATAATAAGGTTTTTCCTCTTAGTGTGAGAAATAATTATAAAAATAAGTCATATGACATGTGGAGACCTGTAATCATTTTTTGTTGCTGCTGTAACAATTGCCAGAAACTTGGCAGCTAAAACAACACAAGTTTGTTTTCTTGCAGTTTGGAGGTTAAAAGTCGGAAATCAGTGTTGTGGGCTAAAACAAAGTGTTGCCAGAGCTCCATTTTCTCTAGTGGACTCTGTCTCTTGTATTTTTCAGCCTCAAGAGACCAGCTGCAGCCCCAGCCTTGGCAGCCCTTTCTCTCTCCTTCCTCTGACCCTGACCTTCTTGCCTACCTATTTCAAGAACACCTGTGGTTTCCTTGGGACAACCAGAAAGTCCCAGAATAATAGGCCACCTAAAGAACCTTTACTAAACTCCATTGGTAAAATCCCTGGATTTACTGGAAATTAAGATGTTAACATTTTGGGGGGGCCATGTTTCTGTCCACAGCAAAATTCAGACAGGTCTTTATTAGGGACCAAAAAGCTCCACATAGAGGGCAGCACCTGTTGCTCAAAGGAGTAGGGCGCCAGCCCCATATGCTGGAGGTGGCAGGTTCAAACCCAGCCCTGGCCAGAAACTGTAAAAAAACAAACAAACAAACAAAAAACTCTACATAAATAAAAATATTTTGAAATTTATTGTTTGAAGTATGAGATTCCCCTCTGGTAAAGGGAATGATTTGTTCTTAAGAATCTAGGAGATTTTTAAAAGATATTATCACGAAAAACTCAAATTAGGTCTATGTAGGACATATTAATTCAGGTAATTATTTGATCATCGATGAAGTGTTAAGAGTCGCTCTCTTAAAATCTAATCAGCATCTGCTTCTGTAATCTCACTCCTATGGTTGCCACCTTTTAAAAACAATAAAAACAGATGTCTTTTTAAACTTTAAGTATTATTTTATTGGCTACATCTAACTTTTCATTTTAATCAGAAATAATAGTGATGATTATGAGCCACTTTGCGCTTGTAGTATATTGCTATACTTAAAAAGCCATTAAAATATTCCAAGTTAATATTTCTGCTATGGTTATTTTATGCATTTCCTTAGCATTCATTTGCTCTAATACATACCTAACACCTCATAATCATTTGTGCAAATGCATTTAATCGATTCAATTAAAATAATTATAAGCCACTGATAAAAAATATTTGTACCTTTAGAGGGAAATCTCAATTTGCCACTATAAAATAATAATATTTCTATCTGGAGAGACAGAAATTTTTCAAAATGGATTTCGTAATATGTATTCATTGTAATTCTATTTGTGCTTAGTAATTGGATGACTATTGAAACATTTTATGATTTTTTTAAATTTTAAATAATTTCTACTGTGACACTTTGTCATTCAATGATTCTAAGTCCTAATTCCTTAAAAAATCAAACAAAATTATTATTGTTTCTCAGGTAATCAACTAAAACATGGAGGCTTTATGTATCTAAGAAATTAAAGTATCTTAATTAAGAAAAGACTATAATAGGTTAACAAGCATAAACTCTTCAAAATCCTTGTCAGATTTCCCCAAAAGCCATGATTTCCCACATTGGCCACACAATAAAATTTTCTGTTATCTTTTCAAACTACCATTTCCTAAGCACCAGTCCAGATGGCAGAGGTTTTTGGTATTAGTGCTTTGTTTAAAAAGTCTCCAAATAAGTCGGGTGCGACCCTGAGCAAATAATGAAGGCTGATGACCCGACCTGCACTGCTTAGTCATCTGCAGTCATTTGGACCCAGGCCTCTGATGATCATTCATAAAACACAAATTTTATGTAATTATCTATGACCTTACATTATATATGTACTGTGAATATTTTATATATACATACACTATAGAATCATAACTAACACAAAAAACTATTTTCTTACTTCCTCCAAATCAATTATTTTCAATTACCACAATTTTTCAAACTAGATTATGTTTTTAGACGAGGGCAAATAGGATTAAATTAAAATCAATTAATGACAGACACAGGTATATTTCCTAAATCCACGTTCTCCATATTAATCACAAATTTCTTAATGTATGTCAAATGATAGATGTCCTAAAGTAAGAGAGATTTAAAAAACTTCTATCTATCTGTGTAAGGGTGAAAAGAATAGCCCTTGCATGAGCAGCCACTATTAGGTACTCATGACTATGATAATGACTGTGGCTAGTTGAATCTGAAAAACTATCTTTTAAGGTAGTGTGTTATTACTTTGTGTTCTTTTATAAAATAAATGTAACGAGACGTAACTAATGCATGATTATTTTCAATAAAATACAAAATACAAAAAATAAAATGGACTCTCAGCATTTAGATGTCCAGTATAAACTCTGCCCATCCTCTCAGAGAGAAAGAATAGGGAATGTCTGTCCATCTGCTTTAACATTTGGACTCACACAGTAGGAACAAAGTCAAATATTAGCTATATTCAAACTTTTCTAAATAATTTTTAAATAATAAACATTTTTATTTAAATAATCTAATTTTTTTGTAATTATGTTCTGTAATTCCACTTATCCGGAATGTTCTTTTCCCCTGCTATTTTGTGTTCTTTGCATATTTAAATCCTACCCGTCTTGTACATTACTTAACAATATAACTCTCAAGAGCTAGTTAGAATAGTACATACATTGTTCCTCATCTGCCCTGCTGGAAATGATCCTTTCATACTCTGAACACTATTTAGTTCTTTGTCAATATCTTAGTATTTACATCCTATATGAGACTAAGTTTTTCCTGGGCATTTAATATGGCTTAGCACAAAACCTTGATGACAATAAAATTTGTCAAATAAATTATAGCAAGAGCTGTGGAAATATTAGGAGAGGGATTTGGTGAACTCAACAGGATTTAGCGTCTGATTAAATTTAGAAGATTTGGTAAGGAAAGTCACTACATTTTTTTTTCTCCAGAATGTAAGATTGCCGTGTGTAGATACAAAATGATATCGTTAATACATTTAAAGAAAATTGAATTAACAGATTTGATAATTGGAATACATATTATTAATAATAATTTAGTTTGCGGCATGCTAAATTTGGAGTTCTTAATGTCCTTTTAGGCTGATAATTCCAATATATACCACAAAATTGAATCTGAAACTCAAGAGACACATGTAAAAATTTAGATTAAATCTTTTCTGAATAGATTTAATAATAGAAAGCTCCGTAAGTAGCTGAGACCACTCAGGAGGAAAATATATACAATGAGAAAAGAATCTAAGTACAGTTGATCCTTGAATAATGAATGGTTTAGGGACACTGACCCCCCACACAGTTGAAAATCCATGTGTAATATTTGACTCCCCAAAAGCTTAACTACTAATAGCCCACTGTTTACCAAAAGCCTTACATGAACAGTCACTTAACCCATATTGTACATCTTACACGTGTTATATATTGTATCCTTACAATAAAGTAAGCAAGAGAAGAGACAATGTTGAGAAAAATCATAAGGAAGAGATAATATCTTTACTATCCATTAAGTGGAAATAAATCATCATAAAGGTCTTTATCCGTCTTCATCATCTTCATGTTAAATAGGAGGAGGAGAAGGAAGAGGAGGGGTTTGCCATGCTATCTCAAAAATGGAAATTCCATAGAAAATTGGACCAGGGTTATTCAAACCCACGTTGTTGGGGTCACCTATAAATAACATAGTGTGCTAGTGTTGATGCATATGTAAGGCATTCATAACATAGATACCTTTTTTCTTAATTTTTTCCATATTTCTAGGCTCTACAGTTCATCTTTTCTAATTGTCTCAAACCTCTAAAAGTTTTTACTATATATTTACTGAAAAAAATCCAAAGTTGCCCAGTTCAAATTTGTGTTTTTCAAGAGTCTACTTTACTTTGATAAAGAGCCTCATAAAATGCCAACATTTGAGAAGCAAGAAAAAAAAAAAAAAAGACAAGTAGAGAAAATCAGGCTAGAGCTGAGGTTTGGAAACCAAAGAGTTCCAAGGAATGTGCACGGGATTTCATCTGAAGAGAGCTCTTCCCTCTGGCTAGCAGGCTGTCTTCCCACATTCTCCAGTTCTTCTTGGTTAATACTCTGTTTTGTACCTTTATTGTTCCTGACACAAGAGACAGTGTGTCGTTCCCACTGCCTTGACCCAGGGCTGAGCCACAGGAATTACTTTGGCCAGTTAAATACGGATGGAAGTGAGTGACTAATTCTAATGCCAGTCCTTAATAGGACTCACATGTTTCCACCTGTCTTCCTGAATTTTTTTTGCCATCACCTCGCATCACTGGCCAACACCCCCGGCCAGTTCTCTGGTCCAAGTATAATAAAAGACTCATGGAGCATAGCTGGACTCCACCTGCTCCGCGAGTGCCCCTCAGCCCAGTCAGAAGCAGCACAGACAGGCCAGGTGAGTTACGAATGTGAGAGAAATAGATGCATATTTTTATACACTGCCAAGAAGCAAGAGCTTACTGATAAAGAACATTAGTGGCTTCAGCAAAATCGTGGGCTATAGGCTGATAGGGCCATGGAGGGGTATCAGTGCCTTGAAGAATGAATTAGAAAGAGCTAGTCAGTGAGAAGTTGGTTGTCAAAGGGCTGGTTGATATATGAAGTTCATGAAGAGTGAATAGAAAGAAAGGCAGAAAGAGCTCATGCTTCCACACCCTTATTTTGAATGCGGACTCAGAGAAA
Source organism: Nycticebus coucang (assembly GCF_027406575.1). Taxonomy (NCBI): domain Eukaryota; kingdom Metazoa; phylum Chordata; class Mammalia; order Primates; family Lorisidae; genus Nycticebus; species Nycticebus coucang. The sequence goes on from NC_069796.1 coordinate 7,039,056, forward strand.
AGACCTCCACCTAGATTCTTGGCATTTAAACCATTAGTGAATAATGGAGAAAATTTCAGGGCAGTGAAGGAACGGATTTTGGTTAAGAGAGTTTTTGACATGCCTGCTGAAATCATATTGTACAGAAAACATAGTGTTAACGTTCAGTGAGAAATTATCAGGTAATGTAAATTTCCCTTCAGCAGAAGAAAAACTACCAAGGTTGTACCTTAAGAATAGAAACTTCATAAATTACAAACAACACCTATATAGATGAAACAAGGGGGTTCATACCGTGCTGAAAAGAACAGTTAAATATAGCCACTTTGGAAATTGGCTGATATGCAAATTAGTAGTGTTTTAATAAGAAAACACATCAAAGGGCATGCCTGTTCATTTATTTTGACATTTTATAATTTAGTCTAATTATTTGTGAAACTGTAACCCATTAAGCTGGCCTTTGGTATAGATTGTGAAAAATAATGACATTTTAGTCAAAGAAGTACTTACTTTCACTTTCTCTAGTACATTCAAGCAAGATACTTAGTGGAGTAATTAATTAAAAGCTAAAATGTCAACTGTTACCCACATGTCTGGGCATTAGGCAGATATATATGGACTAGAAATCAGAGAATTCAAAATGGGTGCTTAGTTAAACCCATGCATTTCAGAGACAAATCTGTGAAATTAAATCTCTGAGCAATGCATGAACTACATATTACCCCTAATTAGCCTCACTTATAAAATATACTTTCCTTCTGGCTAGCATGTCTGATTTCACCATTTCACCAGTTTCTCAAACTTCACACCCTGAGTGTGCTGCACCCATCTTCACTGATGACACTTGGCCCATAGCAAACCTGAGAGCAATGATACAGGGTACGTTTTAGCTCAATTTTAGCTCATTTTAATGTTAACACCATGCTTTGCAGATGACTATTATTAGAACAAGTAATTAGAGATTTTTCTTAAAATTGAGCTAATTTCACTTTTCTGTAATTTCCTTTATATGAAATGATTCTAATACCTAGTTTTGTCAGGCCTGCAAACACATTTTGCTCTCTGAAAATTATGGGGACCACATACAAATAAAACTGAGCAATATTTCCTCCAATTCGGTTTTCTATGTAAACAAAGCCTGCAGCACCGTCTTCCCTCAAAGAGGGATGACTCTGAGTCTTTTCTGACAAATTAAAGGGCTGCGCCTATTAAACAAAGATGAAGTTATTGATTCAAAGGGCATACTCTTTAAGCACTTCTTTTTAAAATTGTTGTGCTAATACATCTACCTTTTATTTCCCATTTTCGCCACTCACATTTTATAAAATGCCCAACCAAGTTCAGAGGGTTCTTATAGACATAGCATAGGTTTACTCACTGGCCAATGATCAGCAGACCTCATGACCTTGGCATTATTAATGGCGAGTTGGGCTAACAGCCTGAAACGCACATTAATTCTAGTGTCAACATCAAGGAGAATTTCTGTTTGAAGGAAGATAAATTATATATGCACAACTAAAAGGAGAAGCTAGCATTATAAATACTTGCAAGTAAACTTTTTTAAGTTAAAAAGAAAACATACTTTTCATCTTCCATCTGTGCAAATAACGCTTTAAAAAAAATAGAAGTAACAACATCAGTCTGCACTTGCAAAACAGGAGCTCACGACACATTCATTATGAGGCTTTCAGTCCTTCCTCTTTAATTGTGTGAAAAACATTAACTTACAGGAGAGAGGGGTGCTGTAGGATGTCACTCATTTTCCTTCCATAAGATGTACCCCTAAGTTGGGAGACCTTCTGCTACGAGACCTGGAGGACTGAGCATGGAACTCCTCCTTTACTCAGGATGACAAAATGTTACGTTTACAAAGCTGTCTCCAGTCACGTCGGGAGAGTTACATGTGCACCTGAACATAATTTGAATTTGTCATTATAGACTATAGTACACATGATATGACAATTAGGTCAGCTTTGTTAATAGCGTTGTTCATATTGTTTGCATCTTGACTGATTTGATTTAACTGCAGGTCTTAGCAGCTCCTGACTGTTGTGAATGGTAACTTCCTAGGCATTGTTGAAACTCTGCATTGATGGCAGAGAGATTTAGAAAGGTCATATTTTCCCACAAATTTACTCTTTCATCATTATAAAATGTCACTCTTCATATATAACAATCCTTTTGCCTCAAAATCATCTTTGATATTAAAGAAGCCACATACATTTTCCTTAGTGTTGTATTTGCATGATATGCCTTTTAGTCCATCCTTTAGATTTGAATCACTCTTAAATTATTTTATTTTAGTTTGATTTCTTTCAAAATATTATGGGTGTACAAATGTTTTTGGTTATATAGATATGTTTTGTAATGCTATAGTCAGGGCATCTTACAAGGGTATATGTGAATCCTAGTAAATGTGGAATGTAAAGGTCTTAGCAAAATAACTAAGAAAATGCTATGAAAGCTATGTTAACTAGTGTGATGAAAATGTGTCAAACGATCTATGAACCAAGTGTATGGTGCCCCATGATCATATTAATGTACACAGCTATGATTTAATAAAAAGAAAAAAAAGAATTATCTGGCTTCATGAATACTAATTACTCGTTTCCTCTTTTGTTAACCTGCTTTAAGATGGAGTTATTTTTTAATCTGTTTTATCATCATTTTATTTTTTCTTCCATTCATTTCTTAATTATAACATCTCTTCCTAGTCTTTGAATGGTTACTGAAGATTACAATAGTCATTCTTGTAGAATTCATAGAATTTATTGTAATCTAACACAAATTAATACTTTAGGATTTCCACAATAGACCCCTTTATCTCCATATATACCCTCTCACCTTTCTCACTATTGTTTTCATGCATTTTAGCTATATACATGCACAACTGCATAAACTATCATTATGATTATCTTGTCCAGTCCATATTCATCAGGATGACTTTCTCCTTTGCTAGCCATTCTTTCCTGAATTTATATATCTTAGGTTCATTTTCTTTCTTTCCTTTTTTTTCTTTTGCTTTTCTAAAATTAAATCATAGCTGTGTACATTAATGCATTTATGTGGTATAATGTGCTGGTTTTATATACAATTTGAACTACTTTCATCAAACTGGTTAACAAAGCCTTCACCACACATTTCTAATTATTGTGTTAAGACGTTTATAATCTACACTTAGTAGATTTGACATATACCCTTGTAAAATGCACTATAGATGTGGTCCGACCAATTACCATTCCCTACCCCTCTTTCCTCTTTCCCCTTCATCTTGGGCTGTAGTTGGGTTATAGCTTTCATATGGAAATGTGGGTGCTTATATATTGGCTTCATAGTAGAGCTGAGTACATTGGATACTTTTTCTTAAAATAGACCTGCCATTCGATCCTGCAATTCCTCTACTAGGTGTATATCCAGAAGACCAAAAATCACTTTACAACAAAGATATTTGCACCAGAATGTTTATCACAGCCCAAGTCATAATTGCTAAGTCATGGAAGAAGCCCAAGAGCCCATCAACCCATGAATGGATTAATAAATTGTGGTATATGTACACCATGGAATATTATGCAGCCTTAAAAAAGATGGAGACTTTACCTCTTTTATGTTTACATGGTTCATTTTCTTTTTATGTAAAGAATTCATCCCTCTCGCAAAAGAGAATGAATCCTCACGTATATATACCATATATAAAGTGCAAGTTGGCTGCCAATCAATTCTATTATATTTCTGTCTGCCTAAACATTTCTTTAATTCACCTGCATGGTTAAGAAAGTTTTCCACAGGTAGGGAAATCTTATATAACTTGGTTGTCAGTACTTTTATTGGTTTCTTCCTTTGAGAGGGATCTGGCTACTTTTAAGATTTTCTTTCTGTGAATTTCTACAATTTTAGTGCAGCGTGTCTAGCCATGCTGTACTTGATATTTACCTTGCATTTCCTCATAGTTGTTATCCAATTTTTATCTTTTTGTCAGTTTTGAAAACGTTCCACCATTATTTTTTTTTTTTTCAGTTATTGCTTTTGCCCCAGTTTCTCTCTCTCCTCTCTCTTGGAACTTGAACTCTACGTGAATGTTATACCCTCTCATTGCATGTGGTATGCTTTGTACATTCTTTTTGGTATTTTATATTTTTCCCTATATTTCAGTTTGGGTTCTGGATATGTATTCCAATTTACTAAGACTGTTTTCTGCTTGTATATAATCCACTGTCAAACCCTCTATTAAACTCTTTATTTTGGATTAGATGAATTTTCAGTTCTAAATTGCCCATTCAGATCTCCTTTACAGATGTTTTTCCTCCTGTTGGAAATATCCATCTTTCCATCTATTTTTCTATGTCTTTGACTATTTCTTTTAATCAGGAATTATAGTTATTTTAAGTCTTTTTTACAAACTCTAATATTTGGATCAACTGTGCCTCTTTTTAAAGGTTTTCTTTTTTGTGTTAGCATCTCTAATAATTTTTGAAAATTAAATGCTGGACATTATGTATTTTTAAAATATGTAGTGTTATTTTTCTCTAGCAATTGTTTACTTCTCTCATTGCTGGACTGATTGAATAGCAGCTAATGACCATAATTAAATCATTGTCTGAGCTGAGTTGAGGCAGGTAGTAATGTTTATAAGACTTTAGTACAACAGTTCTCACCCTGTGGGTCATGACCACAGGAACTGTATTAAAGGGCCGTGGCATTAGGAAGGTTGAGAACCACTGCTTTAGTAATTCTGATTCACTTACTCCTAAATTATCAGTTCTAATCAAGTACCAAACCATGGTGATTTTTGGCCCATCAACTACTTTTGCAACATAATTTTAAAATAATCCACCAACACTATTAAATTTGACTTCAATCTAAATGAAAATTTTAATGCTGAAAAGTACCATATTTTCTAATTTGAGATTATGATAAATCATTCAGTCATTTAGGAATTGTTTCATGTAATCTATGCATTCAAAGAGACCTGCTTAGACTAACTACAGATTCAGCTCAATACCAGCCATCACCTTGAAGAAGTAATATACAACTTCTATGCTCTGTGCACCAAAATCAATAACCTGGTAATGGGTATTAAGTCTTCTGGATATTAAGATGACTAAGTTCAAAATATTACACACTTTGATTTTATTTTTATCAATTTACTGTAACCTGGGCTAGCTTTTGAAAATTGCAAAATTGTATTTTTTTTGCAATATAATCAGTTTCCTAATAATTTCTTTAAGATTTTGATTTGCAAAGAGCTCATGTGTTACACATTACTTTCTTAACATTTAAAATAAGTTATTTTCATTTGCTTTCTCATCTACTGGTTTCAAATTGGAATATATTTGCATTTGTAAAACTGTTTATAAATCAGTATGTGTCATAGGTAAGAGCATAAAAGACAATAAAAAATGACTTCTTACAAATTATTCACATTTGAAGGAGAAAGAATGAATAGATAAATATGTAAGCCTACTTTTCCAGGACTGCATATAAATTGATATAAATATTCTACTATATAAAACAAACAGAAACTTGTGTGTGACCCTCATGAGTCACAAAACATGTTTAATTAACAAGGATGTCAAATATCATCATTTTTTTCTGAGAAACTTGTATGTATGTTTTTATATAAAAATAACTATTTTAAGAGGTTTTTTTTAATCAGATTCAATACTCAAGAAGATAATTAACCAACCTTTAGTTCAATAATTTTCACTAGCTTCAGAAATAGAAATGTTACATAATGTCAAAATTAGAGTGTCAAAAGAAGACTTCTAGGAAAAAAATATTGATAGGAAATGTCAAGAACATACAGACATTTTCCAAGGGAATAAAAAAAAACTATTCCATGATGCTTGAATCTTTTTATACACTTCCAGAATATGAAGAGTTAGGAGATGGAAATAGGAAGAGTAAGACAAAGGGAGGGGGAGCTTAGTTGAGAATTTTAATGAAATGATATATTTGGACAGAGCTCTTTCCACTCTAGAGTCCAAACACTCACGGTTTGGAGGAAAGAAAACTATGGCCAGAACTAAGAGAACTATGCCTCCCAGAAATCCATTCATAAGAACTGTAATTGGCCAGGTGTCCCAACTGCTGTGCTGTGGTTGTATGAAGACCCCACTTCTCACAGGCTGCTCCCAGCCAATGACTTAATGAGGCTGAGCTACTAATCAAAGCTCATTCTCTAGATCTATGAAAAATGATGCTGGTAGTGTGTGACACATCTTGTACCCTCAATGAATCCTTCCCCCCCCCACAAAAAAAATTAACACTTAAAAATTAAAAAAAATGACACTGGCATTTTAATAGGGATTGCATTGAGTCTGTAGATCACTTTGGGTAGCAACTGACATTTTAACAATGTTGGTTCTGCCAATCCATGAAAATGATGTATTTTTCCTTTGTTTACCTCCCCTGCAATTTCTTTCCTCAGTAATTCGTAGTTCTCTCTGTACAGGTCTTTCACCTCTTGGTTAAATATTCCTAGCTGTTTTATTTTCTTTGTTGCTGTTGTGAAAGGTATTGAGTCTTTCCTTTCTTCATCAGCTTGACTTTTGTTGGTGTATGAGAAAGCTATTAATTTGATTTTACAACCTGAGACTTTTCTGATTTTATTTATCAATTCTGGAGTCTCTTGGCCAAAGCTTTGTGTTTTCTAGATTTAAGCTCATACCATCAGTAGAGAGAGAGTTTGAAATCTTCTCTCCCCATTTGGTTTCATACCTTAGTTTCCTTCTCTAGTCTGTTTGCTCTGGCTAAAACTCCCAGTACTATGTTAAATAGAAGTAGTTAGAGCCAGCTACCTTATCTAGTTCTGGATCTAAGTGGGAATGTTTTCAATTTTTCTCTACCCATTATGTTTTTTGTGGGTCTGTCATATATGGCTTTTATAATTTTGAGGTATGCTCCATCTATGCTCATTTCTTTTTTTTTTTTTTTTTTTTGCAGTTTTCTGGCCGGGGCTGGGTTTGAACCCGCCACCTCCGGCATATGGGGCCGGCGCCCTACTCTTTGAGCCACAGGTGCTAATCATCAGGGAAATGAAAATCAAAACCACAATGAGATATTGCCTAACTATAGTGAGAATGACTGTTATCAAAACGTTCTTATCAAAAAGTCCCAACAACAAGTGCTGGTATGGATGCAGAGAGAAAGGGACACTTGTACACTGTTGGTGGGACTACAAACTAGTACAACTACCTTGGAATGTACTCTAATGATACTTCAAAGAACTAAAAGTAGACCTAACATTTGATCCAAAAATCTCACTATTGGTATTTAGCCAAAGGAAAAGTGATTTTATCAAAAAGACATGTACACTCAAACTTTTATTGCAGCAAAATTCACAATCACAAAGACGTGAAATCAACCCAAGTACCCATCAATTCATGAGTGAATTAATAAACTGTGGTATATGTTTACCATGGAGTTCTACTCAACCATCAAAAAATGTGAAATGATACCTTTTTTGATAACCTGGGTGGAACTGGCAACCATTCTTCTAACTGAAGTATTGTAAAAATGGAAAAACAAACACCACATGTACTCACTATTAAATTGGAACAATCAATCAACACCCTTATGCACACTTGAAAGTAAAACTCAACAGCAAACAAGCAGGTGGGAGGGAGCCATAGGACCTGTAAATTTGCAGCCATCATGTACAATGCACATTTTTCAGGAGATGGGCAAAATTATAACCTTGGCTAACTTGTACAAAAGCAATGCATGTAACCAAAACATTTGTACCCCTTAATATTTTGAAATTAAAAAAAAAAAAAACTCATTCTTGGGAGCTCCAGGACTACTCTCATGGGTACCGGTGGTGGAGGACCGCCCATGGTTTGCCAGTCCTCCTTGTGACTGCTCAGCAGTCCGTGACTACTCTCCCCAGCCTTTTCCTCCACTCTTTTTCTCAGAATCATTCTGGCCTTAGTTTTGAAGCCTCTTCCAATGTCCCAGTACTTTTCCCATTCTCTACTGAGGTTTTCACTTAACGAGATACTGTTCTTGGCATTCCTCAAAGAAAGTAAACAAACACTGCTGATGACAGACCTAGACAGTGGTTAAAAGGACCACTGGAGAATCAGGCAATAAGTTACCTGTGATTGGAAAACCTAAAATATTATGTTTGTTTTCTACTGTGTTAGCTGCAGTACCCTGTGGCCAGTGGTCCTTATTTCTAGAAAGATAATGGAGAAGACATTTCAGCGCTCTGGCAGAACCAGGAGAGTGTTGCTGCACTGAGATGTTGCAAATCCCAAATTAGCAAGTAGCAGGGATTACAGCATGTTTCTCTTGGACCAGAGGTGAACCACTCTGCAGAAAGCCCATTTCAGGTCATCTTCAGTCATGTAAAACAGAGTCTCACTATGTTCCTGGGTACAGTGCTGTGGCCTCATAGTGACCTCACACTCCTGGGCTTGGCGATTCTCTTGCCTTAGCCTCCCAAGTAGCTGGGACTACAGGCATGTGCCCCCATGTCCAGCTAGTTTTATCTATTTTTAGGGGGGGGTCTTATTCTTGCTCAGGCTGGTCTTGAACTCCTGAGCTCCAACAACCCAACTGCCACCACCTCCCAGAGTGCAAGGATTGTAGGAGTGTAGGAGTGAGCGACCATGCCCACCTGGAGACTAAAATTTCATCTCTAAATAAATAAATAAACAGAGCTGTACAGTTAATCCCCCAAAGGCCAACAAATGGGACAAGGGACTGCTGTGGGAAATAGTCCACATGCATCATAACATCTGGAGTTGTGAGGGCTCGGTAGCGACTTCGGAGGAGTCTGTGGCAGGAAGGTGCATAAAAGCTGAAGGCAACACTTTCAAGACATGTGACAAGCTACGCAGGAGTTGTCACATTCCTTTACTTGTTTTTCTAGCCTTTCTTTTCTCCAGAAATGTGAATGAAAGCAACAAGCAAGGGGTTGCCCAAGAAGTGAGCTAGCAAAATGTTCAGAATGGCCAAATTGTAGTCACTTTATCTCATCATAGGCTTCCAAGTTGAAATGGGGACTGTGGGAGGAGAGCATATTGAAATTTCTATTGCTGGTATGGATCAGAAATGCTATTTGGCAAATTGAATATGTTCAAGCTCAAGTAATTGAAAAACTATTAGCTAAACATTAGCTGAAAATCCATGGGAAAATTGCATAGCTATTATGAAAAAGCAAGGAAAGTTTCTCTCCCAATTAAAAATTTAATATTATTAGAGAGGTTTTTCCAACCTGCTGGTCCATATATATTAAACTTCATGGAAGGTTTGTAAAAAATATATTAATAAATATATAGCTTTTAATATATCAAACATTAGCATAAAAATTATATTTTGAATCCCTTACAAATGATTATCTGAGTTAATTTACTATTATCTTTCAATACCTTGGTAAACTGTAAATTACTCATTGATATTATGACCATGAATATAGTTTTAATTATTGATATATAGTACATGTAAATATATTTTTAAGAATATTCACATTACTATTATAAATTCTTAAAATATAGGCATGATCAAAAACATTAAAACTATTTGTTTTATAATAGTTTTTCTTACATTTCATCATCCAAAGAAAATAAAAGACTAATAATAAGCCACAGCAAGGTCAGGAGATAAAAGATGATATCTCTGTGTTTGTTTAGCATAAAATGAAATAGTAACAGTGCAAGATTTTGTCTTGACTACTTAGCAGAAGACATAAATTATGGGCACTTTGAACGTGTCTTTTTCTTTTTAAACAATTATATATCCATAAAACAAAATACAGGCAATGAATACAAACTGGGTCTTAATGAGGACCAAGAATCCAAGAGATGAAAAACAAACAAAAGACCGAGAGCACCACTAATGATGTTACAATTGCTACTATGAGCTTTTACCTTTGGATAACAGCGGCAGAATTCACGAGCTAACTAACCAAGGTTCCTTTTTTTTTTTCTATCAACAAATTAAAGCTTTTCACTAATTTTTTTAATGACCTCAATCCATTAATTCTGTTTTGAATCTTCATTTACATCCTCACCAAATCAAGAGATCGAGGCCTGAAATGAATTAGTCTTCCACTTCTTTCATGGAAAACTAACACATTCTTCTAATGGGCAATTATTATAAAACCAAACAACAAAAAAAAATGTTTCATAGCATTCAAGTACAACCAAACACCAAAACTAGGGACAACTTTGTCTCTTCAAGGACTTTCCAGTGATATCTGAACCTTTTTCTGAGAACTATATTTAGAGAATATGTGTTATCAAAGAAAAATTATTCACTTAAAAATTCGCAGATAAATTTAGATTTTTGTTTTTTCATTTTCCATTCTTCTCATCTACCTTGGTAAAGTATTATGTTGAAACATGGTTAAAGGACTATTCAAACCTGGCTAATTCCCACCTAAGATGAATTTGTATATTTTGATTTCTATTAGCATATACTGGGTCATAGGCCAGTAGAAGGTCCCCCTCACTAGATTTTCAAGTTTAATTACAGGTAACATCACCAACAATGATCCTCAGGACCATGCAGCTTCCCATCCCTTCCTGGTGAACCCTAACGTTCTCTCTTAGATGATCTGTTCAAGGCTGAGAATTTCCTCCCTCTCTGATTCCTCTGTGGAAGAGGTACACGCTACCTGGGTCTTGCTGGCCCTTTTGATCTTGTCTCTCATGAGTTAGTCATTTTAAAAGTAAAGAGTGATTCAAGAAGACAAAAACAGTTTCATTAAGCAGACTGGCTCCACATGGATTAGGATTTGATATATGGTGGAAGTAGCAATGGCATCATTGTGAAAGATGAAATATTCAACATGTGTTATGGGGCCTCTGGGTAGGCTTCTGACACTGAGATGCCAGACACTGTGGACACCTCTGTAACCTCTGAGTGACTCTAGGGAAGACAGAGAAGCCCAGGTGCTCCCAGAAGCCCTGGGAAGGTCTCTCCCACCCCCCTGTAGGATGTTGCTGACAACGAGAGGTGAGTGGACAGAGGTCTCCACAGTTTCCTATCTATGCTGACTGCCCAGAGGGAGCCTCAGCCTCTCTGGATGCAGATCCAAAGCCATTTTGAAAATTTGACACTGACCTGCCTCAAGCCCCCAGGTGGAGCTGGGTCCAACTTGGGCACAGCCTCTAACTGGCTGAGGAGAGGCAGTGAAGCCAAAGTTTTCAGCACGCGTGGGATGGCTCCCTGTCCTGCAGTCAGCTGCTGTGGGGGAAGCCTCCCTGATCTGCATCACTCACAGCATCTTGCCTGTGCTCTTTGAAATGGGACCCACTTTCCTGGGGCACTGTCAAAGGGGCCACCTTGGGAGTTTAAAGCTGGATAGCTCCCTGCCCTTGAGTCAGTTCAGGTTGATGAAGCTGTAGCTGCTGACAGCTGAGCAGGGACAAGGGGAGCCTGAGCTGGGACAAGTCTCCTCCCTTGCTGTAGGCCCCTGTGAGAGGACATGGGAGCAACTGCTCCCACAGGTTCTTGCCAAAGCAAGTTTCCTGAAAGAGGCCCTGTCCTCTTTGATGGCAAGCCCACAGCCAAGTCCATTCTGAGAATTTAACCCCGGATCATGCCCCCACCCTCAGGCTGAGTTCAAGTGAGGAGGCTGGAGTCACCACCCTGACAAGGAGGGAAGAGGAGAACATACTTGCCTAAGCACCCTTAAGAGAGCAGCCACCGTTCTGTTACAGGCAGTTGTGGGACTGGGGACCACCCCGCCTATCCACCCTGCTCCTAGTTAACACCAATACAGGCCACTTCAGTCCTGGGAGGCTCCACTTGCCACATCATCAGTTATTCAGGCCTCCCAGAGTCTGCCCATACCTCCAGCCCCTCGGTTCAACCACTAGCTTCTGAGCAAGCCCAAGAATTCCCCCCAGCAAAAAACAAACAAACAAACAAACAAAAAACACTAACAATGCTGCTGATATAAGGAGGTCTGGGGCCCGAAATCAGGCAGAGTTGGCCCACTGCTTCCACTCCTGGTGTCCAAGGACCCACTCAGATATGGTTCCAGTCCCCAGCAAATCTTCACTATCGCCTCAAATAATAAATGTTCTTTTAGCTACTAAGGTAATTACAGGTATCATGAACTCTATGTAGTTCCTAAGAAACTGTACAAAGACTGCACTGAAGTGTCCTTCTCAACCAACAACGTATATACATCTTCAGGAAAATATTCTCCCCTTCAAAAGCAGTTTCAAAAAGTTGGAACAAGTGACAGGTATAAACAGAAGGACAAAGGAAACGTAAAAAAAAAAAACGAGGAATTATGATACTGCCAAATGACTACCACCATTGTCAAGCAAAAGATCCCCATGAAAAGGTTTTCCTCGTAAAAGAATTCCAAATATTTCTCCTTAAGAAACTCAACAAGATGCAAAAGAAATCTGAAAACAAAAATACAAGGGAATCAGAAAATCAATTCAGGATGCAAATAAGAAATATACTAATAAGAAAAATATCTTTAAAAAATAGAACTTTTAGAGGTAAAAAATTCATGGAAGGACATAAAAAATACAACTAAACGATTCAAAAAAAGACTACATCAGGCAGAAGAAAGAATCTTAGAACATGAGAAAAGTCTTATGTAATAATCCAGTTAAAGAATACAAGCAAAGGGAACAAGAAGGAACGCACAGAGCCTTCAGGGTGCCTGAGACCACAGGAGGCATCCAAACTTACAAACGATTGGTGTTTCTGAGAGGAAGAAAGGCTCATCTCATGGGAACAATGCAGAACTAGTAAGAGCATTAGACATTTAGATACAGTATGTCAAACAATTTTTAGGAAAACACATTTATAAAGGATTTCACCACAGCATTTCATAACCAGAATTAATAACTTTGAAGTGAAAGAGAGACTTTTAAAATCAGAAAAGTATCTAGTCATCAATGAAGAACACCCTATCAGACTCACAGGGGACTTGTCAGCAGAAATCTTACAGGCCAGATGAGAATAGGATGACATTTCCAAAGTGCTGGAAGAAAAAGCTCCCAGATTAAAAATAAATAAATAATAATAATAATAATGTCTTGCCAAAACAAGCTTCATATATTAAAGAGAAAGAAAGTCTTTCCCAAACAAGCAAATACTAAAAGAATCAATCGCCACTTGACTGTCTCGCAAGAACATGCCACAGAGGTCTTAAAAGTGGAAAAGAATGGTCAATTTCCCCATTATTAAAACACACAAAAACATAAAACTCACAGGTCTCATAAAACAATTACACAAAGAAGGAAGAGAAAGAAATTAAATAGCAGCATGACAGACATTCAGCAAACCACAAAGACAAAAAGATAAAGAAAAAGAATTTATAAAACAAGTAAATATCAACTAAGCAACAACAGAGCCTCACATATCGATATTAAGGTTCAACATCAATTGGTTAAATGCTCCACTTAAAAGATATAAATTGTTTTCAAAAACAATTAAAAAATGAAATCATAAAGAGATCAAATTCAGCAACAGGATAAACAATCCTAAATATTTATGCACCCAACAACATAGCACCAAGGTTAACGAAGAAAATATTACTAGACCTAGAGAAAGAGACAGACAGCAATATTGTAACTGTGAAGGAATTCAGAGCTTTACCCCACCTCTCACAGGACTAGATAGATCAGTCAGACAGAAAATCAACAAAGAAACATTGGATATAAATTAGACTCAAGTCAAACTGACCTAACACATTTACAGAACTTTCCACTGAACAGCCCCAGAATGTACATTCTTTTCATCAGTGTCCGGATCATTCTCTAATATAGACCACATTTCAGGCCACAAAACAAATCTTAACAATTTTTACAAAATTGAAATCCTATCAAGAAGCTTCTCTTATTAAAGTGGAATAAAGCTAGAAATCAATACAGGGAGGAACTTCAGAATCTATACAAACACATAAAAATGTAACAACATATTTCTGAATAGGATCAAAAGAGAAATAAAGATAAAAAAATAAAAATTTTGTTAAAATAAATGAAAATGAATCATATCATAACTCATGGCAAAGTTTACAACATTATAAGCCTACATCAAAAAAGTAGAAAGATCACAAATTAACAACCTAACACGGTATCTCAATAGAAAAACAAGAACAAATCAAACCCAAAGGTACCAGAAGAAATAACAGAGATCACAAAAGAAATAAATCGAGACCAAGAAAACAATACAAAAGATCAACAAAACAGAGTTTGTTCTCTAAAAAGACAAACAAAATTGATAAACCTCTAGCTATAATAACCAAGGAAAGAAGAGAAAAAATCCAAACAAATGTGCAGAAATTAAAAAAGAGACATCACAATCGACACCACAGAAATGCAAAAAATTGTCAGGTACTATTATGAGCTTCTTTATGCCTACAAATGAGAAAACCTAAATGAAATGGATGAATTCCTGAAAATATACAATCGCCTAAAATTGAACAAAGAAGAAACAGAACCCTTGGGTAAGCCAATAACAGGTGGTAAGATGGAATCGGTATTAAAATGTTTCTTATACACAAAAAATCTCAGGGCCAGAAATATTCACAGCCGAATTCTAACAGATGTACAAAGAACTGCCACCAGTCCTAGTGACACTGTTCTAACACATCAAGCAGGAAGGAATTCTTACTAACTCATTCTACGAAGCTATTATCACCTCTACATCAAAGCCAGGAAAGGATGATACAATAATAATGAAAATAGAACAGACCACTATCCCTGAGTAAAAAAGACACAATAAACTTCAACAAAATACTAGCAAACCAAATCCAATAGCACATCAGAAAGATAATTCTCCACAATCAAGCTGCTTTCACCCCAGGGATTCAAGAATGATTCCATATACACAAGTCAATGAGTGTGATTCACCACATAAATAGAATTAAAGTATAGTCCACATAAATAGAATTAAAGTATAGTAAAATTTGAAGGTATTACATCTATAGAAATTGTGTCCAAATTGGAAAAAACTAAGTCAAATTGAATCTGTTGCCTAATGATATGATCTTACACCTATAAAACCATAAGAACTCCTCCAAAGGGTAACTGGACTTAACAAATGAATTCACCAAAGTCTCAGGTTACAAAACCAAGGTACAGGGCGGCGCCTGTGGCTCAGTGAGTAGGGCGCCAGCCCCATATGCCGAGGGTGGCGGGTTCAAGCCCAGCCCCGGCCAAACTGCAACAAAAAATAGCCAGGCGTTGTGACGGGCGCCTGTGGTCCCAGCTACTTGGGAGGCTGAGGCAAGAGAATCGCGTAAGCCCAAGAGTTAGAGGTTGCTGTGAGCCGAGTGACGCCATGGCACTCTACCCGAGGGCGGTACAGTGAGACTCTGTCTCTACAAAAAAACAAAAAAAAAAATGACCAAGGTACAAACAATCCCATTAACAGTGGGCAAGTGACATGAACATGCGTTTTTCTAAAGAAGATATTGAAATCGCCAGAAAACATAGGAAAAAGTGCTCACCCTCAAGAATCAAGGAAATGCAAATTAAAATCCCAATGAAACACCATCTCACTCCAATTAAACCAGCCATTAATAAAGCCATAAAACAATAGATGTTAGTGCAGATGTGGTGAAAATGGAACAGTTATATACAACCTTTGTGGAGATCACTATGGAGATTTCAGAGATCTAAAAGTCTATCGACCATTTGATCCCACAATCCCACCCAAAAGAAAAGAAATATTTTTATCAAAAAGATAGCTGTATCTTTTTGCAATATACATCTGTATATTTATTGCAACACAGTTCATAACTGCAAAGATATGAAATCAACCTAAGTATGAATCAATTGATGAGTGGATAAAGAAAATGTGGCGTATACTTGTGTGTACACCACGGATCTCTCAGTGATAAGAAAGAATGAATAATGTCATTTGCAGCAACCTGGATAGAACTGAAGTCCATTATCCTAAGTGAAGTAAGTCAGGAACAGAAAATAAATGATACATGTTCTCACTTATAAGTGGGAACTAAATTAGGGCTGCACAAGAGTGGTATAATGACAGTGGAGACTCAGAGCAGGAGGCTGACAGAGGATGAGGGACAATAATTACCTGTGGGGATGATGGACACTATTGAGGTGACTGGTAAACCAAAGCCCAGATTCTGCCACTATGCGGTATGTCCATATGATAAAATTCAACATGTACTCCTTAAGTCTATTAAAACAAAAAATGATGAAAAAGGAAAAATACAATAAGATCCTTTATTTTTAGAATGCTTAATACCAGTTTGGATAAGTCATCTTTATCTTTGCCTTGGAAATGTTTCTAACATTGTCTTCATTTTTTATCTCTCACCATAAGTTTATAAACTTCAGAGTAACTTGATCATATTTTTAAAAATATTTTGCTAATTTTATTGGGATTGTATTAAATGTATATTTACTTAGAGAAAATTATATACTTCTGTTCATCGGTCTTCTTTTCTGAAAACAAAGTGTGATTTTTCATGTATTTTGTTTTCTTTTGTGCCCTAAAAGCTTTTTGAAGTTTTATCGACATTTATACCTACTTCATCCTGTCATAAATTACACAGTGTTTTAATTATGTGATCCTTTTCGTTACTATTACAAATAGAATCTTCGTTTTTAAATTTTTACTGTTTTTTCCTCCTGTATGTTTCATTTTCCAATCTGAAAATTTATATCCTATATTAATTTCCAAAAATAGATGGATGCAGACATAATTAATCTTTTAATGCTGTCTATTTCCATTTCCCATATTTATTTTATAAATACCAGTTTTCTCTATGTTGCCTTTTAATTGCTCAGACTCCAAGTCACGTAGTCATTTTCATACATACAAGCTTGTCCACTCTTTTCACAGTAACTCATCTGAAGACTTTCTTCTATTGATTGTGCTACTATCTCTGCTATAACATATTGCAGTGTTATTTTTCTCTATATTATTTCATAGATCTGTGAATTATCTATTTCTCCATGTTTAATTACTTGGGAGTGAATTATGTCTAAGTGTTCTCCTATATCCTGGAATCAATTTTATTTCAGTGTGTACTGGTCATCTGTCTTTTGAAGACATAATTATCCCACAACTTATTTTAATACAAAGTACACAAACCTAATTTATGTGTTTGGTTTTGTTGTTGCTATTATTTCTTCTTATTTAAATACCTTCTCTCTAAGCCTCCTATTTTCTCCATAATGTTGAAGGTAGATTCTTCTTGGCTCCTCTTTTTGTTTATCATAATATTGTTTGAATGTCCTGCTTAAAATATGAGCTGGGGTATTAAATACTGGCTTTTTTATTAGTTCATCATTAACCTTTGAGGGTACTAGAGAGAAAGTTACGGACACAGGCTGACTTCATCAAGTAACGTTGCTCCTATAAGTTTTCTCTCTGAATAAGTCACACTGTCATTTTTGTGGGAGTGTCAGTAGACTGGCAGTGCTAACTGTCCAATAGATGATGAATGCTTTTAGGGTCACCTGGCTAATTTCATCAGAATATGACTTAATGAGGAATTACGTGCTGCTCAGACACTGGATTTGGTTTGAACACTCAGCTTCATTTTGCTACCAATGATCTTTTGGGTTCCCAGGTGGTTTTCTAGGTGCCCTTCATGAGACTGTGTCTCCGAGGCTCGGTAAGGATCTCCCATATACTTCATGACACAGTCTCCAGTTCCATTAATTTTGCCTCGTTGGAGGATGGAGTTTTTAGGAAGAATTTCAGTGAATTTTTCTACTCATATCCTCCACATAACAGTTTATCAAAGATTAGAGTTATGAGTATTTATTTCAATGTCTTCTTCTAATTTGGTCCCAATTTTATTGTATTTGGCCAGTATTTTAAATATATAGCATTAGTTTGAGCTTTCCCCACATTTGATGAGAACATTACATGGTACAAAGAGTAACTTTATTGATGAAAAACCAAATCTAAAATATAAATACAAATCATACGCCTTTCTTGAATTGAGAGTACTATGCTTAATAGTGCTTTAAAAACAGAAGAATTGATAGCAACAGAAATCTTGATACACCATTTTTAATTATTGGCTGATCCAGAAGCAATCCTAAATAAGCACTCCAAGTAACTTTTGGAGTTGATAAATACACAAAAATCTTTACACATTATCATTTGTAACTACACTTTATTTTGAAGTGCATGAAATGTTTGTAAAAATGATAGGATGCTTTATTATAAAACTTTACTCAAAAAAATGAATGAATGAATTTTGGAGATGAAAGGCCCGTAAGCAGAGCAGGGTGTGCTACGTGCCTGTAACAGGTGCTCATCGAGAGAAGGGTTATTTAAAACACCCAAACGTAGCTCATGAGAGGAACCCCACCTATATAACCATCAGGGACTTTTACATTCAATTTGAATTGCAACATATTAAGCAGGAAAACTGCTCCAAGAGTACTTGGATTATGTATTACTTTTTAGTTGATTTTATTTTAAAGTATATTATTTTTAGAAAATTATTTTAACATTAAAATATTGATAAATATACAATATTTTGCTATAGAAGTTGATGCTATACGATTTCTTTTTTCCTATTAGATTCTATCTAATAATTAGAAATTGGTCCTTGTTTTAAAATAGCTACATATTAATAGTCCATTCAGTGAATATGTATTAAATTCATTTATTTTGCCAGAGAGTAGTTGTGCTGCTATATCTTTCTCCTACTCATCCTTATATTCTATTAAGTAAATTCTATCAACATTCCAATTTTAATACCAAGGAATGCAATACTGAGTCACTTGACTAATTGGCTACCATGTCTAGAATTATAATTTGGACCAATTTTACCCTGAAGGTCATGCTTCTAATTTCTATGATCTACTTTTAGCTACAATTATAAAATCTGGCTGTGTATCTGTATCACTGATAGGTATTTAATAATAGCTCAAAGGCCAAGGCCACATTTCAGACCTGTAGTATCAGAATCTCCAGGAGTGCGGCCATTTATCGGTCCTTAAAAATAATTTTAACAGCAACAACAATAACATATGTGTGTGTGCACGATGTACAGGACCCAAGTATTTCTGAACTGATATGAGTGTTGAGACTTCTGCTTTTAAAGCTATACAACGTTTTATTCATATTACTAAGGAAAATGTAAATTTGTCATTCATATCAATCATGATTAACCTGTTTATATTGATGTATTATTCTCAAAAGTCCACATATTGCAATATTGCAAGCCCAGAATAATTCCAGGACTTTAGCTGTCATACACTTTATTGCTGCCAATTCTTATCATTATTATGTATGGAGTCAGCAATTTGTAAAGGTTCAGTGTTTTAGTTTAGATTTTCACCAGCCTCACACTGCCTTTACACTTCAAAGTTCACATCCAAGATAATCCCTCTGCTCCTTTAGCACGTTCCTCAGCACAGGAGCACATTGGCGCCTTTCCAGATGTATCTGCTCACTGACTCCTGTACGATTTGCCGAGATGCAGTTAAGTAGCAGAGATCCCAGCAGGTAGGTTAAGGACTAAATTTGTTACACCTTTGCCAAGTTCTGCCTGCTTCCCCTTCACAGTCTCAAATCTTTTCTTAGTTTTGGGAACCTCTGACTTCTTATCTTGGTCAAAGCCTTGTCCTGAGGCTGTGGTAACATTTTTAAACCTAGCACAACTCATAGGACTCAAGCTCCACCTTCTGTTAGAATCAGGATGGCCCCCAAATTGTCCCATTCTGACTTGGCTCCGTGGTTCTAATAGGTGGTTCTCAGCCTTTTCCAAAACAGGGAGGGGAGGGAGGGGGGAGTTTGGGTAGAGAGAGGGTGATTGGTGGGATTACACCTGCAGTGCATCTTACAAGGGTACATGTGAAACTTAGTGAATGCAGAATATGATTGTCTTAACACAATAACTAAGAAAATGCCAGGAATGCTACATTAACCAGTGTGATGAAAATGTGTCGAACTGTTTTTAAACCAGTGCATGGTGCCCCATGATGGCATTAAAGTACACAGCTATGATCTAATACTAATAAAAAAATATAGACTTATCTTCCATCACTACTATTATAACTTTTTCCAATTCATGATTTTGCTATATATATTTAATATTCTACATGTCTGAAAGCTAAAGAACAGTCTTATCATGTTTTCTTACATCTATAGTATCTAGGTTGGCTTAATGGCATATTCAGGATCACAAGCTCATACAGCAAAAGCCAGAATATTGGAATTCAATGGGCAAAGAAGGAAAAATGCCTGCCCCCCTCTGTCTACCAATCTTGTTAACAAGACACAATACTCTGATTTTCCAGTTGACTTCCTTTTCAATGGATTTGCTGGTGATGGGTGTCATGTAGTGACACCGCTGGGACCCGAACTTGAGTGTTGTTTGGCTCCATCTTTAGCTGCCTGCTCAGGAGCTGCCTTGAATTAAATATGTTCTCAAAAAAAAAAAAAAATCCAAAAAAACAGGCTAAGCAGTTCAACAGCCTCACCTTGACCGTTATAATACAGGCTTGATGGAGACTGGATCAGATACAGAATCAATAAAGTAGTTCAATAATGGGAAAACCATGGTCTTTGGCATGGGCTTACTCATGCTTAAAATCTGGCTTTACAACTTCTAATTTCTTAATACCTAACAATCACAAACTGACCATATCTCAATAGTTTATAGGTGCCATTGTTTCACAATCAGAAATCAGAAGTAAGGGATATGATCCCATTGGTCCATCGCTCCTAAATTGTTATTTTTCATAAACCTTTTTAAAGTTGCTATATCAAAATTCAAGGCTTTCTCATTGATTCCTTAATAATTACTTGCAATGCATAAAAATAATATTTGACATTTTCTTCCACTATTTTTATGAAGGCAAGAGCATAGAGATAACACTTTTGTATGATTTATTTTTTTTTTATTTCTGCTTATGGCATCAATGTTTTATAATCATACATATTACATTAGGTAAAATTTAGATTTTTGGAAGTGGACTTATCTTCATGTCTATGAAGATAATCAGTTTTCAAAAGTGCAATCTCTTGACAGAACAAATTACAAAAGGTGAACAAAAAGGTTTTTAGGCCAATCAGCCTTTCTTATATTCATGTGCATGTTTTGGCATGGAAAACTGGCATATTTGTGTTTTTATCTTCCCTAGGTTAAGCTAATCTATAAAATTAATAAATCCATAGAACATTGCTCACTTTGGGTCTTGTCCAGGTAAAAGTTACTCGGCCTAATGCAAGTCTGCGTGCTGGGCTATATGACAAGCTAAGTAGGAATTGTTCAGTCCCCTACATATCTTTACATCTCAGACAACACTATTCCTACCTGATTAGTTTCATCCAAATACCAAATTATTTGTCAGAACAGGCCCTGATGAATGCAGGTAATCGCTGCGAAGGATATTTCACGAGCAACTGCTTGGAACGGCTCTGTGATTATTGGGTTCAACATTTAGAAATAAGTTATGAACAATGCTTGTTCTCATGTCTTGACATTGTAATTTGTTTACACATGATTTTTCACTTGTGAAATCTATCATTTCCATGATTTCTAAAATTTATGTATAAGAACTTGGAAACATCTCCAGAACATCTTTCTACCTTATGCTTAAGAGAAGCTGATTAAAGCCAGTGAAAAACCTAGTGAAAAGCTTTGTAAAGTACAAAACCAAAGAAAGTCTCACAAGTAGATGAGGAGACGAAACTGTGCTTTACAGCCATGATGGGCACTGATCAGATATGGAACTGTGGGAGACAAAGGGAAAATCGTGGACTTCAGCACGATTTACATTTAAATTCTGCTTCTATGACTTATTTACTGGGTGTGGTTAGAAATGCTGATTAACTTTTGTGGTGCCTCAGTTTTTCTCATCTGTGAAATAAAATATCTACCTTGCACGCACTAATTCATTGATTCATTCTACAAATGGCTCAGTGATTACTATGTGCTATGTGACTAAAAGCCTAAGAGTAACTTGCTTGCTAGGTTTTTTAGAATCTGTTGATGTGTTAGAAAGGCTTGTTACTGTTGCCTGAGTTTTTCACAGGTGAATTGTGTTTAATAAGAATGAGGCTGGCTCAGCGCTGGTAGCTCAGTGAGTAGGTTGCTGGCCACATACACCAAGGCTGGAGGATTTGAGCTCCACCCGGGCCAGCTAAACAACAATGACAACTGCAACCAAAAAATAGCTAGGTGTTGTGATGGGTGCCTATAACCCCAGCTACTCAGGAAGGTGAGGCAAGAGAGTCACTTAAGCCCAGAAGTTTGATTGAGGTTGCTGTGAGCTATGATGTCACAGCACTCTACCGAGGGCTCACTCTGTCTCAAAAAAAAAGAAAGAAAAAAGAGGAGTGGGTGTTCAGCACTGTAGCATAATGGTTACAGCACCAGCCACATACACTGAGTCTGCAAACCTGGGCCGGGTTTGAACCCACCAGACTCGGTGTATGTGGCTGGTGCTGTAACCAGCTCAAGTACAACCAAAAACAGTCGGGCATTATGGCGGGCGCCTGTAGTCCCAGCTACTTGGGAGGCTGAGGCAAGAGAATCATTTAAGCCCAAGAGTTTGAGGTTGCTGTGAGCTGTGACACCACAGCACTCTACCAAGGGCAACATAGTGAGATGCTGTCTCAAAAAGAAAAAAGAAAAAAAAGAATGAGACAAGTGCAATGATTGTGGAACTTGTCTTTAATTCTTAGGATTTAGACATTTCTCAAATGGCTGTCACTATTTCTTGCTCTACTTTTTTATACTGTATTAATTTAGATGGTGTCCACAGAAAAACTTGTAACAGAAATTCGCTCTATTGTGGCAGCTCCCTAGCAATGGGCCCCCTGAACAGCAAGTGTCCAACTGTGCATTTATGCCGATTTTTTTGATATGCAGCAGAAACAGCATCCAATATCCAGGTGCCAGGCCCTTCATCTCTCTTGGCCACGAGGCCTCTTTGTGGTTCAAAAGTACAGGGAACATTTTTTGCCCGTCATCATTGCCAGTTCCCGTCTCGTTGGCTCCACACTATCACCAGAGATTGATTTTCCCTCTGTTTTCTCTGCCCCACCCTCTGAGTATATGCATCTGGTTATTTCCTCCCCACATGTAATAATTTGCATTTTTACAACTTAAATCTTGGTGTTATCATTTCCTTACCACACTTCTAATGCTCTAGGTTCTTTACTAAAATTATTTCCCTGTCCTCTCCTGCATAGGCAACAGCATCCAACTTAGTACCATCCACAAATTAAAATGTGTTGCTTATTATCTTTTTTCCAGGACTTCACAAAAATGTTGAATATAAATGAACTTAAAGTTTTCAACTTTTAAATGTCCTCATTTCTAAGCACCCAAACATTGTATGTGTTATTTTTGTTTAAGATTATAAAGTCAGTGTAAACTTATTTACACAGGACATTATTAGACTAATTAGAAAATGTTACATCGAATTATATTTCTACATCAAGTTAAATATCTTAAGTAAATAGATTTTTCCCTCTTTTTTTACTCAATAAATATTTTTTGTTAGCCTCATTGAACCCAGACTAACCTGATTCCAATGGATTAAATTTTACTTATTTTCAAACAGTAAGTACAGATTTAAAGAAAAATGCCCTAAAATGTTGATTTGCTATTCCACATCATTCTATTGACTTTAAATAACTTTTACATAATGCTTCTCTGAGGAAATTTTAACCAAACCATGTTTAAGAGCAATTTACATTGAGTCAACATTTAGTCGTGGCTAGTAAAATAACTTGTCTTTGATAAATTACAATTAGCTAACAACATGACAGAAATAAAAATGCGCTGATTGAAAAATTAAAAAAAAAATATCTCAACCATCAGTTTTTTCCTCAGGGCCCTGTGGAAAAGGTGTAGAGGTGGGAAGAGCCTGTTTTGAGGTCTAGGGTGTATGGAATTATCCGTCTCTGGTGTACAACCTCAGTCAGTCTCCGAAAATAGAAAATCCACAAAAGGGAATACATATCAAGAATGTTGGACATGACTTTAAAATCATCTAGTTCAACCCCTTAATTTCACAGATGAAGGAAAAGAAGCCCCAGAGAGATTAATGGAGAGAACCAAGTTCACTCAACGGAGGAAAACGTCTGTTTCCCATTACCCTTATGGACACTGCCTGGCTCTTCAGGATTACAGCGCTTCCTTTGGGCCTGAGGCATATGCTTCTAAACATTTTTTTAGAAAGTCATTACTTTATGCTAAATGTTACCACTTGTGGAATTAAAACCAAGTTACTACTGTATGCCTGAAAAATAATCTCCACATTTATATGAACTTTCACATGCATTTCACTTAAGTGTGGTAACTCACAACACACTTTTGTTGCTTGAATTTCAAGATGTGATTTTTTTTTTTTTTTGAAGTCTACCTGAGTGCACTTTCAAAGCTTTGGTACTTGACACAAAATGAACTAGTAATCTCTATAAATAGATCTTGGTACTGTCTGTTTCCTATCTTCTTAATATCCTAAGGAATTTCTCATCCAGCAATAAAAACTATGACTGTGAAGGGAAATGATTCCAATTCCTTCAATCCTGCACAAAGACTGTTACCAAGAAATGTGTAAAGACAGACATCGGGTTCTGTTCTCTACGAAGAAAATATGTTTAAATAGAAATGGAAATGTGGAATGACAAGGAGAGAATCCAACACTCTGCAAAGGATGGACTCCATCCTGGTTACTCTGGAGAACAATGGGAAAAAGTATTTTTTCCAAAGAAAAGCTCCAAAAAGAGAACTGTATGTAGCTTTATAAAAATGCTCACTTACATCTCTTTACATAAAGAGGAAAACAAGATGCAAATCAAGGCCCTGAAGAACTGTTTCCCTCTCCCTCCCGACTAGTTTTGCTTCTTGCTGTAATATAAATATTTTCAGATGATTATTTGCAAGTCAGTATAGACCCCCCCAAACTTGAAGGTCATATTAAGTGCAGACTTCCAGTATATATAAAAAATGTTTTAAAATATTTAGTATTAGGTGTAACTCCTTGATACTAAGATATATATATACATATATGCTACACGTAAATAAATCTCACTAAAGCTCTTAATTAACAAAACATCCTCAACTCATTTAATGTAGTATAAATAATGTTTTTTACCAGCTAATCAAGCATTATTGCTTACATAAGAGCAACTCTGTTGAGCCTAAATATTCCTCTTTGCATTCAGTGTAACGTACTTTGTTTCAATTTGTACATCAATCAATGGATAATTTCAACATGTATTTTTAAAAGTTAGCAAAATTCCAGATATGAATAGAAATATTGCTAAGCCACATATTACAACTACAATATTTTAATTCTAATTTATATTTTGTGAGTGAACTTGGATATAGTTATGCTTGTAGAACTCACAGTGTCTTTTGTTCCAGTTTGGACAAGATAAATATTCTGTTCAATTAAAACCTTTGAGCAATCAATTTACATAGGCTTTATGGCAGATTAAAATGTGGTCTCTGCCATCAGTGAGCTTGCCTTCTATATTTGGAGGACAAAGGATTATTTATCTTAGATTCCACTAGCTAGAGAATTATGTGAGATAGTATATTTAAAATAACAGAAAGCAAGAAAGTACTTTAGAGTTTTCTAAATAAAACGACCAAAAATGAAGCCCATGTGAATGATAATGATACGTTGCACCAAATCTCTATTCTTCACATAGGGCATGAAGTTGGTTAATATCAGCACATGATACTAAAAGTGCTATTACTAACAGATGCATGAGTTATGAATAATTACAATGTTATAATGAGTTCTGGAAGAGATAATTAACTGGGTTACTAGTGACACATTGCATATTTTAGTTTTAAAATGACTTTTTAAAACTTCAAATTACTCTGGGTACATACGTTTTAGTTACATAGTTTGCTTTGCACAGTTAAAGTCAGAGTTCTAGGAGTGTCTTTCACCCATAAAGTGTGCAATACCACATATACCCATGCAAGGTACACTTTGGGTGGGAATTTACCCATCCCCCTCCTCCTACCCGAATTTCATTGAGTTTTGCTTCTATGGGAGCATATAGGTCATCTAGTTCCAGTTTAGTATTGGGTACATGTGGGGTTTGCTTTTCCATTCTTGTAATACCTCACTTAGGAAAATGGTCTCTGATTACATCCAGGTGGGTACAAAAGATACCGGATCTCCATCCTTTTATGGCTAAATAATATTTCATGGTGTAAATACATCACAATATATCAATCCATTTGTGTACTGAAGGACATTTAGATGGTTTTTACATCTCTGCAATGGTGACTTGTGCTTCTGTAAACATTCCAGTGCAGGGGTCTTTGTGATAAAATGTTTTTTCCCCTTTGAATGACTCCCTAGTGGCGGGATTGCAGAACCAAATGGTAGACCTGCTTTTAGTTCATTGAGGAACATAACCAAGCCCAGAAGGAGATCAGCTCTCATGTACTCTCACTGTCCCTTTATTCCTTGAAGAAAGCTCAGTGGGCCATCTGTATAGGAAAACAAAACAAAGCACCGTCACCCAAAAAAAGAACTGTGTAGAGACACACAGCTGCCAGCCATGCAGACCCAGAGGGAGAAGACTCATCATGTTTCTCTCATTCTCCTCCCTTACTAATGAGGATATAAGTCTTCTAAAAGCCACACCTTTGTCCTCAGAGTGGAATTCCTCTCCCTGCCCATCATCCCCAAGCGAGAGCACACTTCTTTCTTTTACTATTTCAGGAAGTCAAAAAGATGTTTCTGCTTCCTTCTCAATTCAACTTACAAACAACTTTCATTTCTGAGGATACTACAAAACTCTCCCAGATGTCCCATCAGACAATCAATATTTGTCTCTCATTTCATATACGTGTGTATCCCAATATTTATATTCAAGAACATTTTTTTCTCAAACTTAAAAGTATTCATTCAAGTTTACTCAATGAATTAGATTATGACTTTGTCCAAATGTCTTGGGTAGTATTGCACTGAAATTTATGTTAGTATTCCAGACTCTCACCCCCAGATTAGGCTGTGAAACATTAGCTAGATTTACCATAGGAACCTGGGCTGTCTGATGTTCTTACAATTCTTACTGAGCCCCTGCTCTAACCCCTTGACATTGTGCAAAATTAAGAGTTAATCCAATTTTCAAATGGTGGCAGAATATTTATTACTTATATAAAACAAGAACTCTAAGTTTCTGTCTGTGTTCTCAGAGTAATTTTCGTAATATAGCTATACTTTTTAATTAGTATTCGTGAAGACAGTAGTGGGGATAGCAAAGGTTTGGGTTTTTGTGAACGGAAAATGTAGTGAAAACTAGCAATGGGAAACTCTCCCATCCCTCTCAGGATAAATCTACAAAGGATGAGGACTTCCAACAACCACTTCTAGAGCAAATGTCATTCCCAGGTTGAAAAATTCAAGTGCATTTATTTTTAAAGTAATCTTAAATAGACAAAAGTTGTATGTTTGGCCAGGTGGATGCACCTGCTATGTAATAGGATGACTCTTGAGATTCCACTTCTTTGCCAGTGGTTACAACTGTATCCCTCTATCTTTACGTCACCAATCTGTCTATAGATCTAATTATTAACAATTTACCTTTACATTATGGATATCTGTGTGAGTTTAATATTGAACATACTGAGACTTTACGGAATGCTATTATTTATTGGAAATGCACATTTAACAACAAACCATTTCCTCTGCCATGACATTTACTCAGTTAGGGCCTTATAGACAGATATAATTTAGCTCTTCCTGGTTGAATAAATCACAGTAGATTTTAGGAAATTGAAAAAGGTTAAAAGTGCTTCTCTGGGATGCCTAAGACTGTGTTTTCAAACTACTACTTAACTACTGTGTTCCAGGCAATAGCTGCCCTTATGATAGCAGGTATCAATAGTGACACAAGTTGTCTCCTGTTTGGTATCTGAACAGTGTGGCATGGATTTAAAGGCATAGGTTTGGGAGTCAGCCAAACCTGAATGCAAGTTAGCAGCTGCCCATGGCAGTGAGATCATAATTAAGTAGCTTCCCTTCTTTCTGTAACATCTAGCTTATGCTGGCAACATCTGGAAAGGCCTGCAGACATGATCTGTATTTTAAAAGAAAATAATTTTACTCTGAAAGAATCAAAAACTCATCCTGAGTCTGGAAGATATTGTAAAAGAGGTCTTCCCTAATCCATCTCAAGTCTTACTATAGCCGTGCAGAGTTCCTTCTCTCTCTGAATTCCCTCCCCCAACTCACTGGTTTTCCCTAGAATGTGGTCCCTAACCATGTCAGAAACTATCCTGCAGAGATGCTCATGCATGGGGCTCTAGGCTGGAGAATACTTCAAATAATTTCAATTTCTGGACGGTGCCTGTGGCTCAAGGAGTAGGGCACCGATCCCATATGCCGGAGGTGGTGGGTTCAAACCTAACCCCGGCCAAAAAAAAATAACAATAATTTCAATTTCTACAGCATAGAAATTTCAATTTCTTTAGTCTACAAGGGTAACTATTGTGTCATTGCTGTGGCTCACATCTCCTAGCCCAGCTATGAAGCTTACTCTATTACTGAGGCCTTTGTCTCTTGCCTCTATCGATACAAGTCCTTTCTCCCAGGGGTTAGAGGGTGTACTGGGGGGGGGGGAAGAAGCTGGTTAGAGAAACAAAAGCCTATATTTTTGAGCTTAAACAATCTGTAACAGAGATCCAAATACAAGACTTTTCTCAGAGGCGTATTGTGAAGATAGTTAAAGAGGATTTATAAAGCAGGTGGCGAGTGAAAATGTTGAATAAATGAGTTATTTTTACCATTATCATTGTCTCCAAGTAGGATCATAGGCCTTCTAGAGTCAGGTAGGGTTTTTGCTTTGTCTTCACATTCTTATTTAATACCTACCTTTAATACCTATAGTGTGAAAACTTTTCAAGATCAGATTAGCATAGAACACGCTGGAGACTGTAGATACCCCCACATCCAGCACATACACAGACACCTGCTCAGATGTACACATACGCTCCATCGTTTCAAATTCCTAAATACTAGCTTCCAAAATAAACCTGATAGCCATAATGATTCGTGAGTATTTTCCTTCTAACACAGAGACTTTCTTTCAATTCCCTACCCTGTTTCTCCTCCTCTGCTCCATCTTCTTTCCTGCCCACACCCTCAGTCTTCCTGTCAAGAGTCCATGCCCTGATCAAAGTAAGACACTGTCGAGGCAGCAAGATACACTGGGGAGATTAGAGCAGAATAAAAATGGCTCCAGAAGAGTCCCCTGATAAGAGCGAACTTAAGAACAGACATTTTGGACAGGTACAAATGAAAGAGCATTCACATGGGGACATCCAAAGTCTGTTACTGCTGGGAAGAAACCCAGCAGAAGAGAGGAAGACCCTGCTGCTGGTTACCCTTGAGTTTGTGTGCACCACCAGTCCCTGCCTCGAGTGCATTACACTGATTAGCTGTTTATTGACATAATTGTTGCAGGCCTGGACACATGTTGGGACACATTAAATCCTTATTAATACGAATTATTACTTTTCAGCTGTCAGAAGTGCTTACAAAGGAAAATTGTCACGATGTTTTATTTTTTTTCCATTACTTGAGCATTATGACAAATTTCACATTTGTAAAATGATATTTGTGCTGCCTTGAAGCTATTGGAACATTTAAATCTACTAATAGCTGCTATTTTCTTTTTTCATAAATTAGAAGGGAAAAGGAAGAAAAATAACAAGTTTCAAAAAAACCACATGCTATTTTAAGTCAAGAGCTTAACCAAGAAAAGGCAGGTGTTTAGATTTGGCTTTCGTTCCTTAGAAAAATAAATGAATACAAAATTACAATGTAGTCGTTTCAGTACATATCTTTATCCTTTCCATTACTATTGCCAGGTTTTAATAGTTTATCATTTACAGCAAAACGTAAAGTAGGTCAAATGGGAGTTCTCCTGTTAGGAAAAAATGTCGTCCGTGAGCTGTTTAACAATGCGCAGGGATCTTGTTTACTAGTCTGCCCTGTCTGTAATGTTCTGTCTACAAGATCATGAGCCAAGAAATATATAAAATAATTGAGGAATCCATTTGTAGTCCAGAAATTCATAAAATCAGGATGAAATTTTCATCCCTCTCCTATTAGTGGCCGGTCTCCTCATAATAAGGTTTGGTGAAAGCATATTACCAAAGGGAAAGAAAATGGATGGGACTCCAGACAGCATGGGGCTCCTCTCACCGGCTGCTCTCTTCCACCTCCGGGACTGCCGAATCCCACGGGCAGAGGGGATTACGTGACATGGTGTCAAGTGCTCACTGGATTCTGGATGACTAAGCATCTTTATGTAACTGCCGTGCTGCTAACCCCACATGGGAAAGAGCCTGAGAAGGTTAATGTAAACATTGTCTGTTTCCTTCAAACCACACCAGAACACCACATCTGGAGGGTCACCTCACCCTGCAGTCAAAGCACAAAGGACACTCGCTTTGTGAATGTCAGGATCATTTTATGAGAACCAGACACCAGGCAACTGATGTGGAGCTCAGAAAAAAAAGGCAGACTGTTGCATATGAACCGTTGGGTTTATTAAAAAGGGTATGAGTATGAGGCCAGGACCCACTCGAGTAGTCACTGAAGTTTCCAGACAAATTACAGGCGTGCTGCGCCTAACATGAAATGGCAGAGAGACTCCGCAGTAATAAGATTTTGGAGCACGGTGACTCCACATGAGCCAAAGTCATGGATTAAACAATTCAGTCACATCTGGCCAGTTTTGTGATAAGAATAAAGAACACTGGAATGCAACACAGGACTCTTCTAACAAGAAAGCACTACCCTTATTTGTGGCTTAAAATGTCATTGTATGCGTATTCTATTTATTAAGCTATAAACACGCATGATGCCCCACTCTGCCCCCATCACAGATAATGCTGCCGTGCACGTCCTTGAAAGTTTTCCCTATTGTGGGAATTTGGGGGGAATAGAGAGATATAGATCCATAGTTACACACGCACACTCACAGGTGCTGAAGACTAAACTGCAACGCCAGATTGTTCTGCACGCCTGTCAAAAGTAGTCTACGGTGGAAACCTTTACCTAACGAGGGAAAGTAAATATTGTTAAATATAGAAGAAAACTTTTCTTTCTTTTCTTTCCCCCACTTGCTCCTTCTCGGACGGCAGCATCTTAATTTATTCAATTGTACAATAGAGGAGCCTAATCCTTGGCTTTTACGTGGCTTTTTCCTTTCTCTTTCTTATCGTCCCCAATCTTAGGGAACCTCCAGCATCCACAATAAAGACAGTATCAATAGCCACTTCTACAGGTCCTTGTAATCCTCCGTATTGATCCATCAGTCCTCTCACTAATCCATCAGCCTTAATTTCTTCTGCTTTAATTTGATCCTTCATAATTTCCTGATATTTTAACATCTGTTGTACTCTACCCCAGTAGCAGTGCAGAGCTGTATTTCTCAGCCTGAAATGTATCTCTTATTATAATAACATCCCAAACAGCCTTAAGACTTAAGAAATATGCCAGCTCTCTCCTATAGTAATACTAGTTTGCAAACATTTTTATAGGACATTTTTCATTTTATTGCAATTATATGTTAATATCCCTCCCTCACCAGTAACACATTTCTTGAAAAAGGAATTATATCTCGTTTGTAGCCCAAGTGCCTGAAAATGGCAACTGTTCCACAAATGTTTGCTGAATGGGCTTTTGTTATTACTTCTCTCGGCTCTTATCTATTCTTTTCAAATTATAGTTAATTATCTGAAAAAGTAATCCTATATTGTTAATATAAAATTATACCTCTTTTAATAAGTTAAAAAATAAGCAAACCTGCAGAATGTATTTGTTAAGCATTTATATATGTGTGCTAGAAAATATGAAAGAGAAAATAGAAAAATAATCATCAATGCAACCTTCTAACTACAAATGGCTTCATGGTGAGGAGCCAAGGACAAGATGTGAGAGAATTACAAAGGTGAGTTTTTAGAAATAGTCACCATCTTCTAGTCCATGTTACTTAATTAATATGCATATTCTTTTTTGTTGTTGTTGTTGTTGTTGCAGTTTGGCCAGGGCCAGGTTCGAACCTGCCACCCTCAGTATATGGGGCCAGCGCTCTACCCATTGAGCCACAGGCACCGCCCTAATGTGCATATCATATTCTTAATAGAATTAATGCCTCATGTGGGTCAAACATCAGTAAATTGTGAATTACAAAGCAAGATAATAAAAGTGTATTCCAAAAAAAATTTAAAAAAGGGATCAAAAGAAACATTGTGTGTATATTTACTTCTGAAATGACTATTTCTCCTTCAAAGAATCTTCGATTTTATAATTTTATGACAGGAAGATTCTAGAGAAACAATCTCTTCATTCAAAACTAAATAAGAAACACAACTGACGTTTATGTGATTGTGAGCAAAATACTGTCTACCTATGTGTTGATTAAAACGTCTGGTTCTCACATTAAGGAACCTTAACGGCAGTGAAGCTGGTTAAGTTCATGACCAGGTAGGCTTGTGTTATTCTACAGCCAAAGATGGTTTCACTACGCCTCAGCTCAGCGTCCTCCAGGCTGCTGCCTGTCGTAAACACACAGTGTACAGGCTGCCTGTTACGGAAACCAGGAACAATGATTGTTGGAATCCCTAAAGCAAGTACGCAGAACTGGAAGCAAGCCCGTGTTTCTTGACATTGACAAAAAGTGGAATTATTTGCCCTATAGGTAGTAGAAAGGGCTGGGACAAACTAAAAAGCCAGTGAGCCCAAGATCTTTCTCATGATACTTCATGATATAATCCCAAGTAGCCATAGTGTGACCTTTCCCGTTCCTTCCATTTGAACCTCTCCACACTATTCTGAGGCAGTTTGCTGAGCCTACCAGGGATGCCTGTTTGGATGCATTTTTCAAATGCTTGCTCAGTTTTAAGGCAGAGTTAAGTGCCTTTCCCTCTACAATCTGAAAGTCCCACTAACTCTCATTTTTTCTAATCAATATTGTAGCTAGTTTTTTGCACATCTGTTTCCCCTGCATTAAAAAAAATATAGTAGTACTTTGGAAAAAAACAAGTTTGTTGAATGAGTTATTGAATGTTTAACCAAGTAAACACACAGGGTACAGCATGCAAAGCCACATCAAGGGGAGGTAGCGCAGGGAAAGAGCTATATTCATAGAGGGAGAGAGGGTGAGTTTCTTGGACTTTT
Organism: Nycticebus coucang; assembly: GCF_027406575.1. Taxonomy (NCBI): domain Eukaryota; kingdom Metazoa; phylum Chordata; class Mammalia; order Primates; family Lorisidae; genus Nycticebus; species Nycticebus coucang. The sequence goes on from NC_069796.1 coordinate 7,072,139, forward strand.
GATAAAGCTCTGGAAGGTCTCTCCTGCCTTCTCTCCATCATCTTCTGAGATCTATTTATCAAAGAGTCAAAGAGATGAGGAAATATTTACTGATGGAGGGCAGCAGGCACAGGGAAAGTTCATGCCCCATCTGGTGACTTAAAACAAGACATTCTCTGGATCTCAGTGTTGTTACTTACAAAATTAAACATTAAACCCAAGTACTTTCTGAAGTTCTCTGTGTGGACATGCTAGGATTCTATAGATGAAGAAATTGAATCTATGCAAAGGGAAGAAGTGAATTGATGTTTTTCCGGATGCAGTATAAATGCATCATCGTCTTTTTGTGATTCACCTTATTCCAATATTTTCAGGAGCCAGGAAACATGTAGTCTGGACAAAACCACGAATGAGCCATAATGAACAAATCAAAAAAGAATCAGAATAGATAGGACTTCAACTAATTTTATGTGTTAAAAAAAATTATTGTTAACTTTTTTTCCTTTGTGATATGGAGTGCTGGTGAGCGCTGGGCTGTACATATTTTATGACAGATCCTATTGAAGGGGGTATATAAAATCACCTCTCCTGGACAACTGAAGTCAAATGAATTCACTAATAAGATCACATACATGATGATATTGATCCTACCGGCGCTAATTTTTGAACCTTTCGATATTCATCTCATCAGCTAAGTAAAAAACATTAATCTCTATGGTTTTCTTTTCTCTTTATTAAAGTAAGAAAAAAATCATCAAAAATGACATCTCTATAGTTAAAGTTTTCTAAGCTAAAATTTCAATTAAACAGCTATGTGATATAAACAGCAGTACAAATCAAGTTACTGCTGATTACTATAGAAAGAAGGCTTAATTAAATATTCAAAACACAGTTCAATATCATTTCCTCCCTTTATGAAATCCCATCTTAGATTGTGCTAAATCAACAAAGAACTGTCAGATGCAGTCACAAAAACATATTTGTTTATAATGTAAGTATATGCTTATTCAATTATCCTTCTGAGATAGAAAGATAAACTGAAATGCTTGTTAAGAATTTGATGCCAAATAGGAATAAGGAAAAGATAGGAGCTTACTGTTCATATCCCTCCAACATGTGGAAAGAAAAGTCTTGTTAGGTGTAAGGGGCTCAAAATAGGAAAAGAAAAATCACGGTGAGCCACTGAAAAAGAAAAAGAAACGTCTTAAATACCTTTTTTTTTTCTTTTTTTAGAAGAGATTATTTAACCAAATACAAAGAAGGCAAAACAGGGCATTGGGTATGTAACCCATGAGAAATATCATTTCCGGAAGTAGAGCTGACCTTCTCTGGATATTTATTAGGAATTATTTCCTGACTCACATCCCAAATTTCTCTGAAATGTACTAATCTCCCTTAGGACACTCTGTTATAACAATACCTCCCCATTCATTCTGCTTTGACTGCAATTCTACTTTATTAATTTTAGAGGAGGTTTTACTTGCAATTAGCCATGTGATTATGCTGTAATCATATTGAATTCCATACTCTGAAATGAATTTAGCATAATCTGGACCTAAAGAGGCAATAAATTTAACACCCACTGAGTTAGTAGGAAACCAGTACAGCACCTTCACTAATAGGAGGCACAAATAGCAACTGAATAATGGAGAAATTTCTGAAACAGTAAAAGGAAAGCCCAAGACATAAAAATATGTACAGCCTTCCATGGTTATTCAACCAGTCAGGCTACCAGTTAATAAGTTGAAATCCAATTTCAATTCTTCTGAGAATTGGTCACACATGCAAAGAAAGGTTGTGTGGAGTTTGCCCAGTTGAAAATGTCAGCTGTTGGAGAGGAAACACAGGTGCCATTGGTCTGTAAATCTTTGGAAAGGGGCAACAGTGTACTTCAATAAGATGTGTGACAATTGAAGACATTTGCATCAGATACTTGCAAAATTTTTGAGGGCATTTGTGAGTTTTTACCTCTATATCTCGATTGAACAGTTAGAAAATGAACTTTTTTAATGGTTTAGATATTTAAATGAAGGAAAATGGTGTAAGAGAATTGTTGCTTTACTGCCATTACTAATACGGGTGTATGCACACACACAACAACAACAAGTGTGGGTGCGTGTACGGATGAGAAGACTTTTCAAACTTGTAGATTAAAATTTTCTGTGGTCTAAACATCATTTGTAATCAAGGGCTTAGTGAATAGCAGGGTAACTTTAAGACATATTTTATTTTATTTACTCATCACCCCAACCTTATGATACAACATTATCATCTCTGTTTTAGAGATGAAAAAACTAAAACTCAGACACAATTTTGTATAAAATTAAATAGGTATTAAATGATCAAACCAGGACTGAATCCAAATCTCCTAATTGGATGCCTTTCATGCAACTCTAATGCATCACATAGCTAAAAAGCCATGTGATTTACGTTTTTATTATAGAAAAAAATATTTGTATATTTTGTGTATTTGTATATATTTGTATATATGTACCATAGATGTATATATACAGCTGTACCATATATAATAAGTATACATTATAGTAAAATGTAAAAATATAATGCAGAAATTAAACCACTTATTCCACCCTTTATCAAAAAGTCTTCATTGCTATTATGAGGTAGGTTCTTTCAGTATAATTTCTTTGATGCTCTAGTTTCTTAGATGCTCTATATGTAATATATATATGTATATTTAAATTATCACATTAAATGTATTAAACTATTTCTTGTTTTTAATACCAGCTATATTTTCATAAGTCAATAAATATAGTTTTGATTATATGCTGTTGTTCCTACCGAACGTGGGTTATATTGTTAAAATCAAATGTCATCGTTTATTTCTTGGTGGAAGCTCTGTTTCTTTCTGTCATTTGTTTCTTTAATATAGATACTAAACTTCTACTCCTATATTTCAGCCATCTTTCATTAGTTCCTTTTTTAGAACAGATTTATAAACTAAAATAACGGTGTCAGAAATCACAGACACTCACATGGCCTTTCATAAATGTCATCAAATTCTCTCCAAAAATAATCCTTACAACAAAGTAGACAGTGATGTTTTAATGAAAGATATTCAAGAGATAGGACCTGTGGTGTTACCCAAACACGGCCGAGAGAAAAAGGCAGTGTGTGGCGACCGATGGAAAAGATGGTATGGACATGGAGACTGACGTTAAGAGAAACAAAAACAGTCTAGACCTTGACTGGTCTGGATGAAGCAGAAGCAAAGAAAAAGGCTGAAGACAAAGAGAGAGAAAAGACAAGGGCAAAGCAAAGCAAAAGCAGTGACGGGAGCAAAGAGTTTGGTCTGGGAGACTCTCAAAAGCTTGGAAAGTGCCACGTGAGACATCTGTTTGATTACAAGGTACACCTTGATTTCAACTCCCACCAAACAAACAAATAAAAAAAAAAAATTGGACTGTTTTCTTCAGTTCATACTCAACATATCTCTTCAAGTTTGTTTGGGGAGCTTTGAACATAATATTTTCTTTGATGGTTAAAAGCTGTACTCATTTTAATTGGATGCTGCTCAGAGCCCACGTATCATCAGACATCCAAATTCTGCCAAGTGTGAACGTGGTTGTAGCTGTTAGTTCTCACAGCCTGATAATTATAGTCGGTAAAGATAAAACAAATGATATTATACTGACAAATAAGAGTGAACTCAGATTTAAAGAAAGCTATTGTGTAATTACATCATTTAAAACCATAACAAGAGATAAACACTCACTTGTTTAGATTTTTGATTTTATGTAATTCAGAATAAAGGATATTTTGTGAGCTAAAAAGGGTAATATAAATTTTTTTACTGCTTGGATATTTCACTCATTATTTCCATTTTTATTACTCTTATATTATTTTATAATCATTTTTAAAGTTTTAATGGGATCAAATCTACAAATATTTTCCGGCTGTATCTATTTTTTACTCAGTTTACTTCTCTAGAGATTTATGAAGTAACTGTCTATATTTGCTTATCTACTTTTCTCCAATATGGTATAAAATTGGGACCAAAGTTGATCTTGTGATTCAGTAAACACATTAATTTTCCGAAGTGCCTAAATTACCAAACATTTGTTGAAAATCCTTTTTCATACCATGTAATATTTATACTTTATTTTTTTTTTTGAGACAAGATGTCACTTTGTCACCCACACTGTAGGGTTGTGGCATCAAACTCACTCACAGCAACCTCAAACCCTGAGTTCAAGCCATCCTCTTGCTTCCACTGGACTACAGGCACCTGCCACCATGCCTGGCTAATTTTTCTATTTTTAGTAGAGACAGGGTCTTATACTTCTGAGCTCAAGTGATCCTCCTGCTTCAGCCTCCTAGAGAACTAGGGTTACAGGTGGGAGCCATTGCGCCCAGGCTAATATTTACTTACATATATTAAAAAAAAAATTAATACATATTCACATTGTCAGACTTGACAAATGGAGAAAAACCATAAAGCATGATTTTATATTCTTTAATCTACCATACCATAATACTGCAGTCCCCAATCCCAGGGGCACAGCCTGGTTCCAGGTTTGTGACAGCTGGAGGTGAGTGGCGGCCCAGAGAGCCGGTCATCATCTGTACTCACAGCTGCTCCCACTGCCCACATCACTGCTCAGTTCCTGCTCCTCCTGTCAGAGAAGCGGTGGCGTTAGATTCTCAGGGGAGCAAAACTGTGCATACAGGGATCTGGGTGGCGAGTAAATGACATGCTAATGACACACTAATGCCAGGTGATCTGAGATGGAGATGTAATTCACACGAATCATCCCCAAACTATGTCACACTCCTTGGATCCACGGAAAAATTGTCTTCCATGAAACCAGTCCCTGGTACCAAAAAGATTGGGGACTGCTGTCATAACACATAGATTGTGCTAAATATGTGTTTTAGATTAAACTTATTTTATCTGCATTATGTATTTCCACATAAAAATAATTTTTACAATGGTTTTGAGCTTTTGGGCTCAAGTTGATGGCTATAATTATAAACATTTTTTATACCTGACTCAATTGACTTAATTGGTTTCAGTATTCTCCATCAGACATTTAATGCTATGACTTTACTATTTTTGAATACTTTATTTTCAAAGTATTCAAAATACTTTGAATTGACAGTTGATTGTCATTTTAATATCAACTAAAATTAATGCCAGGGGAGTATTTTACTTAGAAGTACTCACATAATGTTCTTCAGAAGGGTAAAGGAGTGGTACCATTTATATTTCTTATGCAATTATGTAAATATTATAAAATATTATAATATTATTATAACAATATTTTGTGGGGCTCACTACCCTGAAATAAAATTATATTTTATTCAAAATTGTATTGCCTTCTGGCCTGGCACCCATAGCACAGTGGTCACAGCACTGGCCACATACACCAAGGCTGGAAGGTTTGAACCCAGCCCGGGCCAGCTAAACAATAATGACAACTGCAACAAAAAAATAGCCGGGCGTTATGGTGGATGCCCGTAGTCCCAACTACTTGGGAAGCTGAGGCAAGAGAATTGTTTAAGCCCAAGAGTTTGAAGTTGTTGTGAGCTGTGATGCCATGGCAGGCTACCAAGGGTGACATAGTGAGACTCTGTCTCAAAAAAAAAAAAAAAAAAAAACTTGTATTGGCTTCTGTGATTTGTCTTTGGAGAAAAAAAATATCACACCACTCTGATTTTTATTATTTTTTAAGTAAACTAATTTCTCTGCCTCCATACATTATCAGAGTTTTATATTTAATATTTCTTCACCCCAGAAATGTTTTATTTTCTTGCATATGTAATTATTTCTTCTTTTTTTTTTTTTTTTTTTTTTTTTTTTTTTTTTTTAATTTTTTTATTAAATCATAAGTGTATACAATGATATGATTATGGGGCATCATACACTCACTTCATAAACCATTTGACACATTTTTATCCCAGTGGTTAACATAGCCTTTCCGGCGTTATCTCAGTTACTGTGCCAAAACATTTATATTCTACATTTACCAAGTTTCGCAAATACCCCTGTAATATGCACCATAGGTGTGATCCCACCGATTCCCCTCCCTCTACCCACCCCCCCCTTTCCCACTTCCCCCTATTGTTAAGTTGTAGTTGGGTTATAGCTTTCATGTGAGAGTCCCAAATTAGTTTCATAGTAGGGCTGTGTACATTGGATATTTTTTCTTCCATTCTTGGGATACTTTACTAAGAAGAATATGTTCCAGCTCCATCCATGTAAACATGAAAGAGGTAAAGTCTCCATCTTTCTTTAAGGCTGCATAGTATTCCATGGTATACATATACCACAATTTATTAATCCATTCGTGGATCGATGGGCACTTCGGCTTTTTCCATGACTTAGCTATTATGAATTGGGCTGCAATAAACATTCTGGTACAAATATCTTTGTTATGTTGTGATTTTTGGTCTTCTGGGTATATGCCCAGCAGAGGAATTACAGGATTGAATGGCAGATCTATTTTTAGATCTCTGAGTGTTCTCCATATATCCCTCCAAAAGGAATGTATTAATTTGCATTCCCACCAGCAGTGCAGAAGTGTTCCCTTTTCTCCGCATCCACGCCAACATCTCTGGTCTTGAGATTTTGTGATATAGGCTAGTCTCATTGGAGTTAGATGATATCTCAAAGTAGTTTTGATTTGCATTTCTCTGATGATTAAAGATGATGAGCATTTTTTCATATGTCTGAAGGCCGTGCGCCTGTCTTCTTCAGAGAAGTTTCTCTTCAAATCCCTTGCCCAGCCTGCGATGGGATCCCTTGTTTTTTTCTTGCTGATGCGTTTGAGTTCTCTGTGGATTCTGGTTATTAAACCTTTGTCAGAGTTATACCCTGCAAATATTTTCTCCCATTCTGAGGGCTGTCTGCTTGCTCTGCTTACTGTGTTCTTAGCTGTGCAGAAGCTTTTTAGTTTGATCAAGTCCCAGTAGTGTATTTTTGAAGCTGCTTCAATTGCCCGGGGGGTTCTCCTCATGAAATACTCACCCAGACCAATTTCTTCAAGGGTTTTCCCTGCATTCTCCTCTAGTATTTTTATAGTTTCATGTCTTAAGTTTAAATCTTTAATCCAATGAGAGTCTATCTTAGTTAATGGTGAAAGGTGTGGGTCTAATTTCAGTCTTCTGCAGGTTGCCAGCCAGTTCACCCAGCACCATTTGTTAAATAGGGAATCTTTTCCCCACTGAATGTTTTTAATTGGCTTGTCAAAAATCAAATAGCGGTAAGTAGCTGGATTCATCTCTTGGTTCTCTATTCTATTCCAGATATCTACTTCTCTGTTTTTGTGCCAATACCATGCTGTTTTGATCACTATCGATTTGTAGTAAAGTCTGAGGTCTGGTAGTGTGATTCCTCCTGTTTTGTTTTTATTTCTGAGTAATGTCTTGGCTATTCGAGGTTTTTTCTGATTCCATATAAAACGAAGTAATGTTTTTTCAAGATCTTTAAAATATGACAGTGGAGCTTTAATAGGGAGTGCGTTGAAAGTATATATTGCTTTGGGTAGTATGGACATTTTGATAATGTTGATTCTTCCTAGCCATGAGCATGGTATGTTTTTCCATTTGTTAACATTTTCAGCTATTTCTTTTCTTAGAGTTTCATAGTTCTCTTTATAGAGATCTTTCACGTCTTTTGTTAGGTAAATTCCCAAATATTTCATCTTCTTTGGCACTACTGTGAATGGGATAGAGTCCTTAACTGCTTTTTCAATTTGACTGTTGTTGGTGTATATAAAGGCTACCGATTTATGAATGTTGATTTTGTAACCTGAGACGCTGCTGTATTCCTTGATCACTTCTAGGAGTTTTGTAGTAGAGTCCCTAGTGTTTTCCAGATACACAATCATATCATCTGCGAAGAGCGAGAGTTTGATCTCTTCTGACCCTATATGGATACCCTTGATCGCCTTTTCTTCCCTAATTGCGGTGGCTAAAACTTCCATTACAATGTTGAAAAGCAATGGAGACAATGGGCAGCCTTGTCTGGTTCCTGATCTGAGTGGAAATGATTCCAATTTAACTCCATTCAATATGATATTGGCTGTGGGTTTGCTGTAGATAGCCTCTATCAGTTTAAGAAAAGTCCCTTCTAGACCAATTTTCTTGAGTGTTCTGATCATGAAGGGATGCTGGATATTATCAAAAGCTTTTTCTGCATCAATTGAGAGAATCATATGGTCTTTGTTTTTTAATTTGTTTATGTGCTGAATTACATTTATAGATTTACGTATATTGAACCAGCCTTGAGACCCTGGGATAAAACCAACTTGGTCATGATGTATAATTTGTTTGATGTGTTGCTGGATTCTGTTTGTTAGGATCTTGTTGAATATTTTTGCATCTATATTCATTAGTGATATTGGTCTATAATTTTCTTTTCTTGTTGGGTCTTTTCCTGGTTTGGGGATCAGGGTGATATTTGCTTCATAGAACGTGTTGGGTAGTCTTCCTTCTTTTTCTACATTTTGGAACAGGTTGAGTAATATAGGTACTAATTCCTCTTTAAAGGTTTGGTAGAATTCTGACGTGAAACCATCTGGTCCCGGGCTTTTCTTTTTAGGGAGGTTTTGTATAGTTGATGCTATTTCTGAACTTGATATGGGTCTGTTCAACATTTCCACTTGATTCTGGTTAAGTCTTGGAAGGTGGCGTGCTTCCAAGTACCGGTCTATTTCCTTCAGATTTTCATATTTCTGAGAATAAAGTTTCTTGTAATATTCATTAAGGATTTTTTGGATTTCTGATGAGTCTGTGGTTATTTTGTCTTTGTTGTTTCTGATTGATGATATTAGAGATTTTACTCTTTTTTTCCTGATTAGGTTGGCCAGAGGTTTATCTATTTTATTGACCTTTTCAAAAAACCAGCTTTTTGATTTATTGATCTGTTGTATTATTCTTTTGTTTTCAATTTCATTTAATTCTGCTCTAATTTTGGTTATTTCTTTTCTTCTACTGGGTTTGGGGTTGGAATGTTCTTCCTTTTCCAGTTGCGTGAGATGTCCCATTAAGTTGTTAACTTCCTCTCTTTCCGTTCTCTTGAGGAAGGCTTGCAGTGCTATAAATTTCCCTCTTAGAACTGCCTTTGCAGTGTCCCAGAGGTTCTGATAGCTTGTGTCTTCATTGTCATTTTGTTCCAAAAAATTGGTGATTTCTTTCTTAATCTCATCTCTGACCCAGCTATCATTCAGCATAAGGTTATTTAACTTCCATGTTTTTGTATGGGTATGCAGATTCCTGTTGTTACTCAATTCAAGTTTTATTCCATGATGGTCCGAGAAGATGCATGGAATAATTTCTATTCCTTTAAATTTACTGAGGTTAGACTTGTGACCTAAAATGTGATCAATTTTGGAGTAAGTTCCGTGGGCTGATGAGAAGTATGTGTATTCAGTTTTGTTGGGATGAAATGTTCTGTAGATGTCTGCTAAATCTAAATACTGGATGGTTAGGTTTAAATCTAAGATTTCTTTGCTCAGCTTCTTTCTGGAGGATCGATCCAACACTGCCAAGGGAGTGTTGAAATCTCCAACGATTATGGAGCTGGAGGAAATCAAGTTACTCATGTCTGTTAGAGTTTCTCTTATAAATTGAGGTGCATTCTGGTTGGGTGCATAGATATTAATAATTGAGATCTCGTCATATTGAGTATTACCCTTAACAAATATGAAGTGACCATTCTTGTCCTTCCTTACTTTTGATGGTTTAAAGCCTACTGTATCTGCAAATAAAATTGCAACACCTGCTTTTTTCTGATTACCATTTGCCTGAAATATGGATGACCATCCTTTCACCCTGAGTCTGTATTTGTCTTTTAAGTTGAGATGTGACTCTTGTATGCAACAAATATCTGGCTTAAGTTTTTGTATCCAGTCAGCTAACCTATGCCTCTTTAGAGGACAGTTTAAGCCATTCACATTGATGGAGAGTAAGGATAAGTCTGGTGGAATTTTGGGTATCGAGTTTTTCAAAGGTCCAGTGGACATTTTTAATCCTTTCGCCAGTGTGGAAGTTGGAGTTTGATCCGAAGTTTCTGAGTGAGTTTACTTTTGTGGTATAGGATTGGGTTGGTCATTGTGGAGGATAGGTCTGAGAACATCCTGAAGAGCTGGTTTACTTATGGCAAATTTTTTCAACATATGAATGTCATTGAAGTATTTAATTTCTCCATCATAGATGAAACTCAGTTTAGCTGGATACAAGATCCTGGGTTGAAAGTTTTTTTGCTTTAGGAGATTAAAAGTTGATGACCAGCCTCTTCTTGCTTGAAAAGTTTCAGCAGAGAGATCTGCAGTTATTCTAATACTCTTACCTTTGTACGTTATAGTTTTCTTTCGCCGGGCTGCTTTGAGAATCTTCTCTTTCATGTTAACTTTAGTGAAGCTAATTATGATATGTCTGGGAGATGGCTTTTTGGGGTTGAATCGTGCTGGGGTTCTGAAGCTGTCTGCTATCTGAATTTCAGATTCTCTAGGCATGTCTGGAAAATTTTCTTTCATAATTTCATGTAGAAGGGCCTCTGTGCCCTTGGCTGCCACATCATCAGCCTCCGAAATTCCTATAACCCTTATGTTATGTTTTTTCGAATTATCTGAGAGCTCTCTGAGTGAGTGATCCGTTTTTGCTCTCCATTTCTCTTCCTCTTTGAGAGATTGGGAGCGTTCGAAGACTTTATCTTCAATGTCAGAAATCCTTTCTTCTGCTTGCTCCATTCTGTTACTGAGGGATTCTACTGTATTTTTCATATCTTTGAGGGCTGTAAGTTCTTGTTTCAGTGTGTCTAAGTCTTTGGTGGTTTTGTCTTTAAATTCGTTAAATTCTTGAGACAACTTTTGAATTTCTCCTCGAATTCCTAATTCCATTTTATTAATCTTGTCTACAAACCAAATTCTGAATTCGACTTCTGACATCTCAGCCAGTTGTTTATGAATGGGATCTTCAATCACATCTGCCGTATCTTTTCTTGGGGGGGTTGATCTATTCTGGTTATTCATGTTACCAGAGTTTTTCCGCTGATTCCGCCCCATGGTTTACTCCCTTTGGTTTTTCCCCTGGGGTTTTATCGAGGGCCCGTACAGTGTTGTGGCCTGAGAAACTGGGGCCCTGTCTGGTGTGGTGGAGCAAAGTGGTTCTGTCTTGTTTTCAGCTGGTTTCTGTTCGATCCTATTGCAACTTCTACTCTGGCTTGAAGTCTCAGCTGTGTGAAAAAATCAGCAATTAAGTCACCCCGCCTGCCCACCTCTGGCCCCAGTTGGAAAAGGAGAATCAAACCTTCCTACAATCGCACACCCAGGGCACCACCTGAAAAGTCCTCAGTCTATTAGCCCAGTTCAAAAGGTCCGAATCAACTGTCTCAATCGGCACTTGTCTCAGGTGGAAGGGTTCAAGAGGTCTCTGGGAACTGGATCACAGGGGCCTGGTGACTCCTCTGAGACAGCTCACCCCAGTGCAGCGTGGAATCAGGAGGAGCCACCCCGCAAACAGAGCAGTCTGGGAAGGTTGACGTCTCCTTCCCCACTTTGCCCCTCCGTCAGACCCAGTCACTGGTATCTCTGCAGATGGCTAACCCAGTTGCCTGCAGTGAACAGACACTCCAGGGGTTTGCACCTGCCTGAATCGCGAGGAAGTCTGCCAGGCCCCCGCAGACTGCCGCTATCTAGCAGGAGGAGATGGGGCCTGACATCTTTGAGTGTTTGATGCAGGTGATGGGAAGGAGGTGTTCACTCAGGCTTAGCCCCGTCCCTGATGGATGCTGCTAACAGAACAGAACAGAACAGACAACTTTGTGAGGTTCTGTCTCTGTTCCTGTCATCGCCTACAGGAGACGGGCTGTTTTGAGTTCAAACGTCTTTGCTGCTGGAGAATTGCGTCTGAACACCTCTCTGGGTCGGCCCCGCCCTGGAGGCTTCTGGGTTTGTGAGCCGTGACACCGGTGGCCTCCTCTGGTTGCCCAGGGAGACAGGGGGTGTGGCCTCAGAATATCCAGAAGTGAGCGTTCTGCCGTTAAAGAAAAAACGGCTGTTGATCTACCTCCAGGGAACTGCTGCTCTGGTGTGGGCACTCAGGCGACCCTTTTCTCCTCTGTCCCGCGCCCCAGAGTCAGCACTGAGCGGCTGCAGTTTGTGCTGGGTCCACACCCCTTAAGAGATCCCCCAAGAATCAGAACTCTTGGGGGATGGGCCCCCAGACCCGGATTGGGAGTGGGGCGGGGGGAAGCTAGAGTTTCATTCAGTTTCACGCAATACTACGGTCCGGGGAGGGCTCCTGCACTGCACCGCAGGGAAGTGCCGCCAAGGCTTGATTTCCCCTCAGCGGAGTGCCCTCTCCTTGCTCACGTGTCCCAGAGTCAGCGCTGACCTGACGCAGCTCAGGCACTGTGCACTCCCCTCGAGAAATCACCCAAGGAGCCGAACTCCGGAGGGATAGGCCCTCAGACCCCGAGTGAGAGTAGGGGCTCTCAGCTCTCAGCGGGGAGGCCAGAGTCTTATTCAGTCTTGTGCCCGGGGAGGGCTCCTGCACTGTACTGCAGGGAAGTGCCGCCAAGGGTTGATTTCCCCTCAGCGGAGTGCCCTCTCCTCGCTCACGTGTCCCAGAGTCAGCGCTGACCTGACGCAGCTCAGGCACTGTGCACTCCCCTCGAGAAATCACCCAAGGAGCCGAACTCCGGAGGGATAGGCCCTCAGACCCCGAGTGAGAGTAGGGGCTCTCAGCTCTCAGCGGGGAGGCCAGAGTCTTATTCAGTCTTGTGCCCGGGGAGGGCTCCTGCACTGCACCGCAGGGAAGTGCCGCCAAGGCTTGATTTCCCCTCAGCGGAGTGCCCTCTCCTCGCTCACGTATCCCAGAGTCAGCGCTGACCTGACGCAGCTCAGGCACTGTGCACTCCCCTCGAGAAATCACCCAAGGAGCCGAACTCCTGGGGGATAGGCCCTCAGACCCCGAGTGAGAGTAGGGGTTCTCAGCTCTCAGCGGGGAGGCCAGAGTCTTATTCAGTCTTGGGCCCCGTATGCCCGGGGAGAGTTGGTGCACTGCACCGCAGGGAAGTGCCGCGAGGCGTGACTCCCCCTCAGCCCGGTGCCCTCTCCTCACTCGCGGGCCTCAGAGTCAATGCTACCAGTCGCAACTCGGGGACTGTCCACTCCCCTTGAGAAATCACCCAAGGATCCGAAGTCCTGGGGGACAGGCCTCCAGACCTCAGTGGGCGGGAGGGGAGCGCCGGGGATTCAGGGTTGCCGGCAAAGGATTCCCAAAGTTTTATTCAGCCCTATGTCCGGCAGGAGAACGCCACGGCACCCCAGTAGGGGAGGTAGGTCCAGTTTTTAGAAGGTCTTTCCCGTGGAGTGTAGTGGGAGGGCCTTTAATTTCTGCCCGCTTGTTAAATTGTGGGGCTCCAGAGCCGGTCTCATGGGGGAGGGGGACTCCCGTCCGCTTGGTGGTGGATTTTGTACCTTTTGTTTGCGTCCTTGTGATCACAACTTGCCTCAGCGGTGTTGATGTGCGTTCTTCAGCCTTCTCTCTTGGTGAGGCTCAAGTCCACCAGGATACTTACTAAATTCCTGTCCCTTAACTCTCCTTCTGGACGGGAGCCTTTGTTGAAAGCTGGCTTCAGTCCGCCATCTTGTCTCCCTCTATTTCTTCTATTCAATGAAATTGTGTTCTTATTATACTCTAGGGCAATAAACTATAAATTACAAACTGGATCTGTCACTTGGACAAAAATACTTATTTTTAATTTGTATTCTTGATGAGTTTTTCAAAGTTGTCCTTCACATTACTGAGGAAATTTTTTTACAAATCCGTTCTGCCACCAAAATACATTTTAATTTAGTTATTTGGTTTTAGGCATCCTTTATTTTATTTTTCTGATTATAGACAGTTTATCTCTGAACTTATTATAAACTTTCATTTCTTGTGGGTTTTTTTAGCCCTAGCTCTAGTTCACCCTTACTTTTCATAAGATTTTCAACTATTTTGTATAGAAAGTCAATTTTCATAAAAATCAATTCTTCTTTTTTTTAGATTATTTGTCCACTTTCCCTTTTTTCCTCCTTTTTCAAAAACCAATTATGTGTCATGTTTTGTTTAAATTCTGTTTACTCATCACTAAGCTGGGAACAAAACAAGGTTCAGTGTTTAAGAAGGGCTACTCTCAGAAGATGGCAGACTAGAAGTAGCTCACAGGCACGCTGATGTCAAGGAAAGGATCATAAATTGCAGGTAGATATCTACCTATACATAGCTCTTCTCAGAAGGGACCTTGTAAAACCTCAGAGAAGCGATGTAGGACTCATGGAGTGAAGGGGAGGGTGAGGGGTGATTCATTTGACAAGATTGAAAGTAAATGTGGGCAAGCATGGGAAGGATTAGAAGGATAGATGCTGGGGGGCCACACTCACCCCACAGGCAGAAGTTTTGAGAGGGTTCCCTCCACAGCCACACATTTCTGTCAGGATGGACCAGGGGGCTGCCTATACTTGGTGCAGTCCTGGAGAACAGGTGCAGTAAGGATCTAGTGGCTGTCAATCCAACGTTCCTGCATCTGACAACATCCTGGGCTGCCAGGTGCACAGTATCAGGTCTGCATTTGACTCAGCTTTGCAGCAGTAGCCTTTGAATCAGCCCCACTGGGCTGGGGAGGGAACAGACAGAGCAGACTCCCCTGTGCCATGCCCGTAACTGGAAGCATGGTGTGTTTCCCCATACCCCAGTGTGGAGGGATCTGAGAAGATGAGTTGCCCCAGGGGGCTGCAAGCTTGACCTTGGAAGATTTGTACAGGACCTAAGGAAGGAGACTTTGCCATCCCTGGGCTGCTGGAACAAATTAACTGCACACACAACTTGGAATCCAGTTTCTGAGCTGGTGAAACAGCCCACCACCTACACAGCCATACCTTCACAGACTCAGTTCTGCCTCTGAGGCTCTTGCACCTCAGCAACAGATTTCACACCCATGGCTCCAGAGCTCCCAGCAGGCCTAGAACACTGCCCCCAAGATTCCAGCACTGCATCTGGATTCCAAGACACCCCACCACCACCAACAGGTTCAGCACCCCACTAGAAAGCTCCCAGCTTCAAGACACCACTACACCTGACCTGTTTTGAGGAAAAGCCAATGGCCTTGATACCTGTGACCACTCCCTAAATAGTATCACCCAGAAGTCACTATAACCTCTGCAGGCAGACAAAAGAATAAAATAGACTGGGAATTTTTCACGACCATACTTTCCCTGCAGGAAATACTCGTAACTGCCTTATACACAAATCAGAATAAGTACCCAACAGTGAAAAATCACCCAAAGAAGCCAAAGTGGATACCTCTTATAAAATAATAACACAAGAGAATAAAAACAATAACAATAAAACTTCACAACATGATGAAGAGAAAAGCATCTCACATATCAATTCCATCAGTCAACGTTTTTCTTTTTTAATCACTCAACATAAATGGTTTAAATACTTCCCTCAAAAAGACACAGGCTGACAGAATGGATGAAAAAATACACAATGCCAGTAACAGCTGTCTTGAGGAAACACATGTAAACCACAGTGAGGCACAGAGACTCAACATGAAAAGAAGGGGAAAAAAGGACAGAAATCAAAACAGATACCAAAAGGCGCAAGTGAAGCAATTCTTACATTAAATAAAATTGACTTAAAATCACAACAGTAAAGAAACACAAAGATGGTCATTATTTTTAAAAAAGAAAAGAAAAGAAACATTGTACTTAAATGACCCTAAAACAAATGAATACAAAGACATTTACAATGAATTCTGGCCCAAACTATTGAATATACATTCTTCTTATCAGCACATGGAACATACTCCAACATTGATCACATTTTAGGTCACAAAATAAGTCTCTGCAAACTCAAAAAAATCAAAATCATACCATGTATCTCCTCAGACCCCAGTGAAATGAAACTAAAAATCAATCACAAAAGAACCACACAAATCTACACAAACACATGGAAATTAAACAACTTGCTGCTTAATGATTATTGGGTCAATAATGAAATTAAGATGGAAATCAAAAGATTCCTTTAATTGAATGACATAGAGGAAACAACCTCTCAAACTCTATTGGGTTCAGCAAAAGAAGGTCTAAGGGGAAAATATACAGCTTTAAATGCCCTCAGAAAGATCAAAATGAATGCTAACATTGAATCTCAAGGAACTAAAAAGGGAAGAACAAACCAAGCCCAAAGCCAGCAGAAGAAAAGAAATAACAAAGTTCAGATTGGAACTAAAGAAAATTTAAATCAAATAAACGAGTATTAACAAACCAAAGTTGGTTCTTTGAAAATATGAACAAAATTGATAGGCCTCTTTCTAAATTAACCAAGAATAGAGGAGAAAGGACTCAAATGAACTCAATCAGAAATGAAAAAGGAGATATTACAATTGATCAATTGATATCTCAGAAATACCAGGTGTCATCTGTGATTAATACAAAAATCTCTATATACATATACTAGAAAACACAGAGGAAATGAAGATACTCCTGGTAATATGTAACCCCCCTAGACTCAGTCAGGAAGAAATAAAAACCCTAAGCAGACCTATAATGATTGGCAAGATTAAAGTACTAATAAAAAGTCCCAAAAAAAAAAAAAAAAAAAAAAGGACGCTACAAGATGGATTCACACTGAATTCTACCATACCTTCAAAGAACTGCCAGGATCCATCATACAGAAATTATTGTGCAACATTCAGAAACAGATAATCCTCCCTGACTCCTTCTATGAGACCAGTATCACCTTAGTTCTAACATCAG
Source organism: Nycticebus coucang (assembly GCF_027406575.1). Lineage (NCBI taxonomy): Eukaryota > Metazoa > Chordata > Mammalia > Primates > Lorisidae > Nycticebus > Nycticebus coucang. Next base: position 7,088,890 of record NC_069796.1, read on the forward strand.
GAAGGACATAACAAAAATAACAAAACTGCAGATCAATGACCCTTCTGAACAAACATGCAAAAATCCTCAACGAAATACTAGCAATCTGAATTCAACAGTATATTGAAAAAAATAATCCACTTTGATCCAGTGGGCTTCATCTCAAGGATGAAAGTATGGTTCAACAAACATATATCAATGAAGGGAAGCAAAAATAAGGTTCATATGATTTTCTCAACAGATGCAGAAAAAGCATTCAACAAAATCCATCAGCCCTTCATGATGAAAACCCTCAAAAAATACATGTTTCAGGAACATATCTGAAAATTATAAAGGCCATATATGACATCTTCACAGCCAACATCATACTGAATGGGAAAAAGTTGAAAGCATTCCCTCTATACTGCCATTACCTCTGTTCAACATACTATTGGAAATCCTAGGCAGAGCCATGAGATGAAAGAAAGAAAAAAATAATATCCAAAGCAGAAAAGAGATGGTTGAACTATCACTTTTCACTGATGATATATACGATCTTATATCCAGAAAGTCCTTGAGACTCCAACGAAAGAATTCTGGAATTGATAATAAATACAGCAAAGCCTCAGGTTACAAAAGTGGTAATCACAACTCAGTAGCTCTCCTATACACCAAAAACAGTCAAACTAGAGTCAAATCAAAGACTCAATAATATTCACAATAGCTACAAAGAAAATAAAATACTTAGGAATATACTTCACCAAAGAGGTGAAAGATCTCTAAACAGTGTACTATGAAACACTGAGGAAAGAAATCACAGATGACACAAACACATGGCAGAATATATCATGCTCCTGGATAGGTAAAATCAACATTATTAAAACGTTCAATCTGTCCAAAGAAATGTGCAGACTCAATGCAGTCCCCATCAACATGGCAATGTCATACTTCACAGATCTAAAAAAAAAAAATAATTCTAAGCTTCATTCCAAACCAAAAAGGAACCCAAAGCAATCTTAAGCAAAATAACAAATCTAGAGGGATCACACTACCAGACTTCAAACTATACTATAAGGCTATGATAACCAAAACAGTATGGTATTGGTACAACTATGGTAGATCAATGGAACAGAACAGAGAACCCAGATATAAAACCATTCATATACAGCCAACTGATCTTCAACAATATATACTGGTGGAGGGAGGAAGCCTTATCCTATAAATGGTGCTCGGAAAATTGGATAGACACATGTAGAAGAATGAAACAAGAACCATATCTGTCACCACTTTCAAAAATTAATTCAAGATGGATAAAAGACTTAAATGTAAGGCAAAAAAACATAAAAATTCTAGAAGAGTGGGGGGGAAATTGTCTAGATGTTGACTTAGGCAAAGAGTTTATCACTAAAATCCCAAGGTCAGTTACAACAAAAATAAATAAATTGACATGATAGAATTAAAAAGCTTCTACACAGCAAGGGAAATAGTCAACAGAGAAAATAGCAATATATCTAATATAGCAAATAAATGGCTATTATTCAAAATATACAAAGAACTAAACAAATCAACAAGAAAAAAAATAGCTCCATTAAAAAATGAGCAAAAGGCACGAACAGAATCTTTACGAAAGAAGACTGATAAATGGCAAAAAAAAATATGAAAAAATGCTCTATGTCACTAATCATCAGGGAAATGCCAATTAAAACCACAATGAGATATCCCCTTACCCTTCTCAAAATGGTTTTTCATAAAAAGTACCAAATCGGTAGATGCCATGTGGACACAGAAAAAGACACTTACACACTGTTGACCGACCAAACTCCAAATTAGTAGAAACTCTATAGAAAACATTATGGAGATTTCTCAAAGAACTAAAATTAGACCTACCGTTCTATCCAGAAATTCCACTGCTAGGTATTCCCCAAAGGAGAAGTCATTTTATCAAAAAGAAACCTGCACTTGAACATTTAGTGCAACACAATTTCCACACAGGTCACAACTGCAAAGATGTCAAACCAACCTCTGTGCTTATCAATTCATGAGCAGATTAACAAAATGTGGTATGTGTGAATCTTATACACGCACACAAGCACACCCACACACACATGCTCAGCCATAAAAAGAAATGATCATGGCTTTTGTTGCTACTTGGATGGAACTGGAGAACATTATCCCAAGTGAAGTGCTTCAAGAATGGAAAAACAAATATTGCATGTACTTTCTGATAATTTGAAACTCATTGATGGGCACACATGGGCATGGACAAAAGTAACAATCGTTGGAGGTCAAGTAGGGGGTAGTGGGAATGAGGGGAGGGGTGCAAATCTACCTAACAGGCACAATGAACCCTACTCAGGTGACAGGCACACTTATAGCCCTGACTAAAGCATTCTAAAAGCTATCCATGTAATAAAACATTTGTACTCCCCTAATATTTTGAAATAAAAATAACAATAAAAAAGTATTAGTATTCCTCTTTAATATTTGTTTTAATATTGTTATTTAAAAAATAACAATAAAAGAATTATTAGTCCATTAGTATTCCTCTTTTTTTATTTATTATTAAACCATAGCTGTGTACATTAATGCAATCATGGGGCATCACACACTGGTTTTATACACCATTTGACATATTTTTATCACACTGGTTAACATAGCCTTCCTGGCATTTTCTTAGTTATTGTGTTGAGACATTTACATTCTACATTTACTAAGCTTCACATGTACCCTTGTAAGATGCATGGTAGGTGTGGTCCCACCAATCACCCTCTCTCTGCTCATCCTCCCTTTTCCCCTCCATTCCCTTTTTAATATTGCTTCCATGCTGATGGACATTCCTTTGGTAAAATAAGTGTGGAGGTCCACGCTATCATTTTGGGTATCATATGCCCAAAATCAATTTGTAAAACCTAAAGAGCACTGATCTAGTGTGAGTCTATTCCAATAGGTTAAATTTGCTAAGAAGGCTGGGTTCTTTAACTCGAATATTGACACTGGAGTGTGTAGTTACTCTAAATTAGGTAACAAAGAACACCCATCACCAGTTCTCTGCTCATCTTCACCTTGCTTTACAATACCTTTCCTTAGAACAAGTACAACTGCACAATTAAAAACATATATAGGTGACCTATTTCCTGATTTCAACTTGGGGTGGGACTTCCTAACATTAAAATAAAATGGAAATATAGAAACCAAAACAGTTTTTTACATAATAATACAAACTACCTGATGCCAAAAAAATTGCAAATAAAGAAATGTTTGGAACATATATGACTTTTATAGAGCAAATGCTATTATGAAGTAAAAATATTTATCATTTGGGGATACATCATGCGCCAGGCCCTCTCCTAGATTCCTTGCTTTGAATAAGTCTAAAGTAAACATATTAAATTAAATATATTACATAATTCAATTCTTTTTTAACAGACTTCTGATTTATAATGTCGACATCACAATTTTAAAGATTGTTTTTTTATGAAATGAAGGCAGAAAGCTTGAAGTGGAGTTTCCAAATCCTGAATCTAAGTTTGTGCAGCTCTAAAACTTGCTTTTCATTCCACTGTCCTAGGCCACTGGTTAATTATTAAGAAACATAAATGACCACAGCATTTGATTTTATAATTCTATCTCTAGATAACAACCATCATGTATAATAAATAACTAGAAAACTCATTATATCAATATCAAACAATAGAGGGCTGGTTAAATCTTTTGTGGAATGCTGTATGATGGAATACTTATTAACATGGAAAAATAGACAGGACAGTTTTGATTTTCAAAACTTGACACAAAAGTGTGTTTATCTGTGATTAATGTAATTGGCTTGTGTGTCCTGTTTACAATCTGTCTTTTTATCATGTCTACCAATATACATATGTGTGTGTTACCTTTGGACAGTGGACATATGGTTGATTTTGCTTTACAGTGCTTACTGTTGTTCAAATTTTATTCCAGGATTGCACTTGGGAAAGCAAACTATACACACAGATGACAAAAAGTACAACATCCATTTAAACCCTCAGAAGTGTATGTAACACAAATGAGGTCCCCTCAGTTTCTAGAATCCAGTAATATTTTAATATTGAAGCATATTCCTTATTATTTAGCTCTAGGAGCCTGCTAAGTTGACGAACTAGAATATGCAGTAAAAATGCTAAAATAATCAGTAATTTAACTCCCATTTAATCAGCAATTTAACTCCTCTAAGGAATGTTGAAAGTCATAAGGATCAGAGTATAACCTGACCTCTTAAAAAAAGTCAAAGTAAAAAATAATAAATGAAAACCTACTGACTCAATCATTATCCTCTCTGCCAAAAAGAGAAAATTAGGTGGCAAAATGGAACAATGTCTTTCTATTTTTTTGCAGAAATAAGCCTTTATCAATATTAAATGCTATGAGAGAAGCATCTTAGATGACTGCTTTTGCACAATTTTCCAAAAATGACAGTACCAAGATAGCTTTCCCGAGCCTTTTGTCCAACTATTCAGGACACAACTGGCATTGATTCCATCTCACTTCCACCCAGAGACTGAGCTCCTGCCCTGTAACAACACTCATCACAAAGCCTGTCTTCCTGCTTCTCTGAAATGCAGAGGGGTTTTTTTCTTTCGTGTACCCAATGACTTTCTATTTAACAATGAAAAAAAAAAAAAAAAAGGAAAATGAAGAATAAAAGAGAAGTTTTATGTGCCTGCTCTACTTTCCTGAGTTACTAGAACTCTCCAGGGAGCTTTGGGCTGTCTTTGGGGGCATAGAAAGTAAAAAAAGAAAAAACTGTTCAAAACTGAGTTGTGTCCACAGCAGATAGGGAGGAGAGGAATAGGTCAGAAGCAGCAGATGGTTTCTGTTTTCTTTTGACACTTTCTTCTACTTCTAAATTTTTTAAATAGAGTCAAATTCTCAATACTTAGCATTTTGTTCATATGTATGTAAAATTGACATTTAAGCTACAACTTTTTAATTAACCATTGATAACCTTTATAGCATGGAACATATTACGTTTGGATTCCCAGCTTGCTTTTATATCTATGTGTCGATCTGACTGTGCATACAAATGCAGTTGTCTACTTATCTTCTCCTGGTATCTATCTTTAATATCTGTAACTTTCTCTTTGTTTGTTTATTGGAGGGCTTACTGTGGGTGGGGCAGTGCCTATCATTCCAGCTACTTGGGAGGCTGACTCTGTCTCAAAACAAAAAACAATCAAACAAACAAACCTTTTAATATTTTCAAAGATGGCAAACAAAGGTCTGGCAGGGGTGCATACGCACATGTGTTTCTACTTAACAGGGTTCTATTGCCTTTATATCCATTCCAAGGAAGTATCATAATTAGCAAGGTTTTTGAGTAGTTCTTTCAATAACTTCCTGTCCCCCAAATGAACCTATTATTCATCAGCCACTTAAATATTTTACATATATGATCACATTTAAGCATCTCAAAAATTCTATCACAAAGCTATAATGGCTCGGGCGGCGCCTGTGGCTCAAGGAGTAGGGCGCCGGTCCCATATGCCGGAGGTGGCGGGTTCAAACCCAGCCCCAGCCAAAAAAAAAAAAAAGCTATTAATGGCTCATTCCAATTAGGTATCTGAGCGTCAGAACAATTGAACAGTAGGATCAGCTAAGAAATGAGAGATTTGGGATTAAAATGCATGTATCTCTAAAGCCTACTTTTAATACCCTACAGATAAGGTCATCTCTGCTTTCTACTAATAAAAACTATGATTGAATTTCTGTATCTTAACTTTATAAACTGTTAGATTCTCTTAGACTTAACTATGTGTTTCTGTAAGTTGGCTTGACTTAGAGTTCATTCTGTGCCTTCCATCAAAGTTTTCCACTTATCCTGCATTTTTAACTTTAATATTATCTTTCTAATACCACAGCATATTCTTTTTCTTTCAGACATGTTTTCCTTTATCTTTTTTCATTTAATTTTTTGAGAAATGTCAGCTTGTGATGATTAATTTTATGTGTCCGCTTCACTGAGAACCGGGGTGCCCAGATACCTGCTTAAATGATTTCTGACTGTCTCTGGGAGGAGGCTTCTGGAAGAGATTAGCATCTGAGTTGGGGGATTGAGTTAAACAGATCACAGCGCCCCATGTGAGCAGGAATTATCCATCAAAGGGAGAGGCCAAATAGAATAAAAGGCAGAGGAAGCCTAGATACTCTTTTTTCACCTATCTGCTTGAGCTGAATCATCAATCTTGGACTGGGACTTCTACCATTGACTTCCTGATTCTCTAGTTTTCCACCTTGAACTAGAGTTGACATTATTTGATTTTCTGAGTCTTTAGATAACAGACAGCAGATTATGGGACTTCTCAGCTTTCATAATCACAAGAGCCAATTCCTTATGATAACTCTCACTGACGATGTATAATACAACCTATTTGTCTGTCCCTGGAGGATCCTGACTAAAGCACAGCTCACACTAAGTCTCCTAGAGGTGTCTTTTTTTGATCTTCTTTCATTGGCTAATAGGACTGCATTTGTTAACGGAACATGTTTTGTTTCACTTTGAAATTTGTTTCTTGCTTCTCCAGCTTAACTTTAGTGGATCTTTATTATTTTCTCAATCTTTGTTTATATTTTTGTATTACTATTTTTATTATTGAAAAGCTTCTTAATGCATACCAAATACAGTAGAACCTCTGTAAGTTGACCACCCAAGGAACTGTAACAAAATGGTCAGCATACATAGGTGGTCACCATAAGTAACTGGGCCCATGATACTGAAAACACATATGGGGTGCATGTCTGGCCTTTGAAAATTAGGTGAGCTTAAAGAGCTCTTTAAGCTCACCTAATAGGTAGGGAGGTGGTCAACTATGGGGGTTCTACTATATTAGATGAATATAATGAATATCATGAGTGTCTTTCTACCAAGGAATACATGCTTAGAAGACTTCGGTTATCATTTTTTAAGAAGTACATAACATAGAAAGGATTATAAATATAAATTCTAAAATAACTGTGATCACTCAGTGAAAGAGGGAGGGACCCAGAACAAATCCAGGCTCCCATTCCTTTTCAAAGGTACTTTTTTCCCCAGCATGTTCCATACTGAATTCTTTCATATAAAATCACTTTGTTAAGGAGCTTAATTTTTCATCATAATCGATTCTTTTAAAAATAACTATTTTTGTTCTGGTACAGACAGAAGAGCAATATATTACATTTATTTCAAGATATTAATCTTTTCCTTGTATAGGATCATAGATTTGTGTTAATTTAAATGGATAGTATGATACTGGATGTAAGACTGAGAAGTGGACGTTAGGGATTAAAGTAAAAGAAAATAGAGCAAGTATGTTCTTGTGCGTTCACATAAAAACATTTTAGACATAACTTTTAGTTTAACAAATTACAAGAATTTGCGTGAAGTCAGTTTGCATTATATACTCAAAAAAAAAAAAATGCCCTATGCTTTGAGACCGATATGGATATTCTCAATAAGAACAAAAGAAACTTCACAGATAAACTGAATCCCTATTTTGTCAAACATTAAGTTTAAAATTTGTCACAGAAGAATATTAATGAGCCCTCTTTACCATGAGTTCCAGGTACGTATATTGCAAATGCATAAATTAAATGTAAAGAAGAGTTCAATAGTTCAAAAACTAATTTTCAGTGCCTCAAACATTTTTGAAATACATCCTTCCTTTTATTTCTTTGCTAAAGTAAAACAGAATCTTAACAAATCAAATATTTCGAAATCTGGAACTTTTCCTATTTTAGAATCACATCAACATTTCCTATTTTCTTACTCTCTTTATATTTGATATAAAGCTTACATCAACCTTTGATATAGGTTATTTTCCTTATTTGATAAAAGTTATTTTCCTTATTTAAAAAATATATGGTTAGATGGGAACTTACCAAACCTCTTTATCCTCTCCCCCTATCTCCTATTCTTGAATTTAATTGTGTTTTTTCTCTCAAGAGGGCCTATAGTTGTCAATCTACTAGTTTCAACTTAATATTGAGTCCATATTGAGTACATGGAATACTTGCTTTTCAATTCTATTGTTTTTTTTTTTTTGAGACACAGTCTTATTTTGTTGCCCTTGGTACAGCACTGTGGAGTCACAGCTCATAACAACCTCAAACTCTTGGGCTTAAGCGATTCTCTTGCCTTAGCCTCCCAAGTAGCTGGGACTGCAGGCACCCGCAGTCCAGCTATTTTTTTGTTGCAGTTGTCATTATTGTTCAGCTGGCCCCAGGCCGGGTTCGAACCCGCCACCCTCAGTGTATGTGGCTGGCACTGTAACCACTGTGCTAGGAGCTCCAAGCCATGCTTTTCTAGTCTTGAAAAAGAAAAAAAATAAAATACCATTACCTAGAAAAATCCCAATGTTTTCCAAATAGTTTCTCAAAATTTACTGACACATTTGATTGAATCATATTTTTATAATGTTCTGACCCATTCTGTAAAATGTTCTGACCTGTAAAACTTTAGTATACATGTGGCACGCCTAAGGAGATGTAAGCTCTCAGTGGCAGGATTCTGTAAGAAAACAATAAATGTTAACACATTTATTTGTTTGACACATTTGTTTGACGGTTTTCTTTTATTTTTAAACTGGGAATCAGAGATTTTGGTTATCAAGAGAATCTGTACAGATATTTGACACCGAATGCTATGAAATCAACAAAAGGACTTTTATAGAAATCTTAGGATGGGCTCAGTGGCTCACACCTGTAATCCTAGCATTCTGTGCGGCCCAGGCAGGAGGATCACTTGAACTCAGAAGTTTGAGGTTGTTGTGAGCTAGGCTGAAACCCTGGCACTCTACCCCGGGCAGTAGGGTGAGACTCTGTCTCAAAAAGAATAAAAGAATCATGCTGATATCTCCCTCATGAAACCAATGAGTTTTTCTATCATATAAACTTATATGCATGAATTACAAGTACATTAAAATGAGTTCTAAAATATGTGTCTAGGTTCTCTTCACTAAGTTTTGTTTGGATCAATAATCTGGATCAATCCAGATCTACACTTAGATTCCTAGAATATTATTGCCTCATACTACGATTTTTATTTCTCATTTCAGGTTATGTATTAATATGACCCAAAAGTTCTCAGTTTTTACATGTTAATTTGGTCAAATTCGGGTCTAGCGCATGCAGTTTTGATTAAGTGCTCCCCCTACAATGTTAGGTTAAAAGTCAGCTTTTTACTTTATTTACTTTAACACAAATGATTATACACAGCTGCAAATTTTTGTCTTTCAAATCTGGCTGTTCAACATCTTGTCTACCTCTTTGCTTTCTCTCTGCCAAGATGAAATTCCATACTCTAAAATGAGCAAAGGCTCACTTTAAAGCTATCTCTTAGGAGGAAATTTCTTTCTTACTCAAAGTCAGAGCTTAAAAAGGATACTACCATCGAACATTACCATAAATGGATACCCCATTGGACAGTGCCATAGAATTTTCTGTGTATCATCCAGGTTTTTTCTATGACTAGATTTTAAAAATATTTCTTTTTCATTAACCCATGCAATATTGTGTGGGTTAAAGATACATCAGAGGGGCGTGTGTGTGTGTAACCTATACTCAAATGATTATATGATCAAGCAATCAAATATTTATTGAGTAGTCTTTAGTATTCAACATTATACCAGTAAATGCTTTAGTGCCTCTTTAATATTGAGCCAATAATACTAAGTATTATTTTTTAAAGTAATAGACACAGTCGAAACATTTTTTCTAATATTTAAAATTCAACACATAATTCTGAAAACTATCAAAAATACCCCTACAGTTTCTCTGTTTCCTATATCCTGTTTATGACAGGTCAAAAATAAGCTATGTATTTTCAACCTTTTTTTCATGGCAAATTTATAGATCTATAGATCTGAAAAAGTCTAAGTGCTTCTTGTAATTTTTTAAATCTGAACTTTGCATTTATACAGGTTCTTTTACCTAAATAAAACATATTCTCATATGAAAATCTGAATCAATAGTTCACATCGGTAGTCAGGAATACATACTGTTTTGTTTTGTTTTTTATTTTCAATTTTATATGTAAAAAGCCAACTTTTTTCTTCCAGTTCTTCAAAAATATCATACATGTATTTAGAGCAGATGAATATGATTACAGATAATGTAATTTTGACTCAAATAAGCCCTCTATCAGGAGCTAGCCAAAGGACATTTCTAATAACTGGCTTTCTTGTGCCATTTTGTCTGTGATTATGAGCAAAGATTTAGATAATAACTAGCAAATACCCTACCTGCATTTGGAAGTGAGGCAGAAGGCCACGACGGACTCTTAATCATCTCCTTTTGTGGCAGTCTTCCATATTAAGTTTTGCGGCCAAGGAAAATATCTGACAAACTTGTTTACTACCTAAATACTCTAACCAGTAATACACGTAATTAGATATGCGAAACATCTGTGCTAAATGTGAGTTTTACGAAGATAGGTTTTCTACTTTAGAAAATTGTAGCTATGTCCCAATTTCAAATGCACACGTGCAAATTATTATTCTTGTCTGAGCCTGGCATGCCCTGGGATTCCTGTTTTATTGCTTCAGGACACTTTCCTGGGAATACAGATATACTGATTTAGAGAAAATGTAAACAGCATGAATCTGGGTATCAGGAGTTTAGAGTACCTGACTCAGGCATGTCATTGACTCATTTTTTACACACTTAGGACACTACTGTGGCTCAGTTTCTCTACTTGAAAGTGGGATTAGGAAAAATATATAATCTCATATACAGAATTATATATTTCGTATTCATACATATATAATTCACAGATATATAGCTAGGAAAGTATGAGACTAAAGATGATATATTAATGTGAACCATTAAGTGCAGTAATTCTAGTCATATTGAGATTTCGATATTTAGTTTTAAAACTTTCTATTTCTTCCTTCAACAAATATTCCTAAACTGTGAATGCCTTGTGAATTCAGCTAATCCTTTACAAATTCCTGAGGAGCAGATATGTCATTTTCATCCATCTATGCTGGAATCATCCAAACATTCTTTGGTGAGAAAAGACAAACCAACTTATAATTCCTCCCAAAGGTGTTCTGGGTTAGGCAGCAGAACAGCTATATGTTGCAACATGGGGCAATCCAAAGCTAATTATATTCATGTTCTTATTTGCATAGTTTTTCTCCTGTTCAATGTCATCCAGGAACTACTAAGCATAAAAGAATCAGCATAACTTCTGGCAACTGTGTCTTACAATTTCCCCTTTGCTCTCAACAACATTATCTTAATCAAGGGTTGGCAATCCATGGCCCACAGGCCAGATTTCATTTGCCACTCTCTGTTTTTGCAAACTGAATAAGTTTTTGTAACACAGCCAAGCATATTCGTTCAGACATTGTCCATGGTTGCCCTTGTGCTACAGCGCAGAGTTCAATGCTGTACGAACTGAAAATCTCAAAATATTTACTATCTAGCCCTGTCGAAATAAAATCTGTTGATGCTCCATCGAAAACATCATTTTCTAATTTATATATAAATTCTATTTAAATTATAATTTATATTTCTATAAAGCGACACACAGGCAGCACACTGAAGGGAGGAAAAATGCAGACTTAGTGTCAGAACTTCTGCACATCCCAGACTTCAGCTTCTTCACATACAAAAGGATGACAACTTAGCCTGTCCTACCCATAAATTCCGTAAATACAAAGAACTTCACAGCCCGGCGAGTCGTCGGTTGCTGTCTTGGCCTTGGATCAGCCAGACCCTCAGGCCCTGATGAGCTGTTTCCCCTTGGTGAGTTACAGAGTGGGGGGTTGAATCACGATGCTGGTTTCTCTTCCACTGGCTCCTACATAGGAATCCTGGAGTCGATGACAGAGACAAGAACGTGGTAAGGTGATAAAGCTCTGCTTATGAGCTGCACCCTGTGTGGAAACTGTAAGCCCTTTCAACCTGAGTCATGCAGCGTCAAGGCTCTCTGCTCAAGCCGGCTCCGCTCCTCACCGCGCTCAGGGACAGCCTCGCCCTTCCCACAAGGCTGCGCGCACAGACCCGCGCAGGCCGCGCTCTCAGCTGCGACTCTTGACGTCATGACGCACAGCGTGCTCACGGACTCGGGGCATCCTGCGATCACTCTGCACGCCTGGGACGTGACGCGGCCGCATCTGCTTCCCTAACCTACTTCAGGTCTTTGCTCAAATACCACCTCTCGGCAATGCCTGTGTTGAATGCACTAAAATCAAAATACAGTTATCCTAATTCAGTCTCCAAATCATCCCTTTCTTATTCCATCTTTCTTTGACTAGTACCTATCCCTACCTAGCATACAAAATGGTTTGTTAGTATGTTTCCTATGCATTGCTCTCCTTTACAGATTAATAAGGGCCTATACAGATTTGTCCATTTGCTCTCTGATGGGTCCCGAGCATCTAGAAAAACAGTGCTTGGAACACAGTGGACAGTCCTTGAAAACTTTTTATTTATGAATGACACCTCAAGATAACAGTGAAAGCTTATGAATGCTTAGTATTTGCCAAGCTCTTTGCATATGTGAATAATGCACAGTATCTGTCCTTAACAAACACACAGCCTCGTGAGCAACAGACATCCAACACAAATAGTCCCTGATCTGAGCAGGTCTTCAATGTAAATTGGCCAGACCCACTGAATTTGTCAAGCTTTATCAATTTTCTGACATTTTCGATTAACTTTCAGATTTGGTAGATATTTTCTATCTATATCATACTTTGTAGTGTTTGCCTTTATATGACTATCATATAGATTCTTTTATTCTCTAGTTCTCAATTTCATTTGTTAACATGTTTTACCTTAAATTATTATTTTTTATAAAATAAAAAGTCTAACATGTTTTGCATTTGAATTTTAATTACTTTAGATAGGATTCCAGTTACTCAAGGTATTTTTACTAACTTTATTTACTAATTTTACTACCATTACAAAAACTGTACGACTTTAACTTATTACCAAAGGTATATGTGAAACTCCAGGAAAATCTTGTACATAAAAAAGTTTCTCACATTATCAGTAATATTAAAAGAGCTCTGCATGAAAGAAACCCTTTTGAGATCCTCAAAGCTTTCAAATATCAGAGGCCAGCTGGAGAGATGAGAATCCATTTTAAAGCCTTCTGGGAATTTAATGCAGCCACCCTCAATTTTTAGGAAAGGAGTACACTGCACCAGGAAAGACAGAAGTTTTCCAAGACGGAGAAAAGTTGAGGTAAGAATGGAGAACAAAAGTAAGTCCCCAATGCAATGGCCAGAAACCTGGCATCTAGTCTGTAAAGAGAGATGTGATACAATCTGGTGAGCTGGCAGAATATCTATATATCACTCACAAGCCTCCGGAATCTCACTAGTACTCAGATCCTTCTTCTACAGAAGGAAAAACCCTGTTCAGAATCTCAGAATCATTTAATTCAGTGGTGAACTAAAGCTGTAATAATGCCTGCACCCAGATTAACTCCCATCTCATATTGACTCAGCTTCCAACTCTAGCAGACTGAAAAAAAGTCATAGTATTTTCTGGAGGTAAATATGACATAATTCAATCCATACTGTTAAAGGAGTGACTAATAGCCAAAAGAATCGTCAACAGAAGTTAACATAGATGGCCTGATGATATAATTATCTGACAATACTAGGTAGGAAACTAAGGTGTCTATAGGAAACAGTGGGCAGCATACATGATGATATATCTATAGGAAACAGTGGGCAGCATACATGATGATATATCTATAGGAAACAGTGGGCAGCATACATGATGATATATCTATAGGAAACAGTGGGCAGCATACATGATGATATATTGAAACTATATAAAAGAGCCAAATGAAATTGCAGAAATAAAAACTCCATTATCCAAAATAAATTTGTTAGATTTAACAACACATTGAACAGAGCAGAATAAAGTATCAATATGCTTGAATACTGAATAGAATATTTTCAAACTGGGTGGCGCCTGTGGTTCAAAGGAGTAAGGCCCTGGCCCCATATACTGGAAATGGCAGGTTCAAACCCCGTCCTGGCCAAAAACTGCAAAACAAACAAACAAAAAAGAATATATTCAAACTGATAAAAATGAAAAAAAAAAAAGGAAAACATTCTGTGATCTGTAGGAAAATATAAATTTGTCTTTCATAGGTATACTTACAATCCTAAAAGGAAAGGAGAGAGATCATTGCTCAGAAGAAACATGTACAGGTAAAGAGCTAAGAACTTTCAAAGACGAAAGACTTCAACCCACAAATCCAAGAATCTCATCTAACACCTCAACTTGGAAAAACACAACAAAAATCACTAGACTCACCATAGTCAAATCTGTTGAAAATTAAAAATGAAGAACTAATTTAAAAACAGAAGGAGGGATAAAAAGAAACATTAAATACAGAAGGAAAGGTCCTTATAATATCTTTGCAGGGCTGAAAGAAGATAAGCTGTGAACCTAGGATTCTAGTGAAAGTATCTTCCCCAAATAAAGGTTAAATTAACACAATTGTGACCCAAGAAAAGATGAGAGGATATTTCCTCAAGAGACCTTCAGTACTAGACGTTCTTCAGTCTGAAAGAAGACAATACTAGAGCGAATCCTGGCTATCTTCTCTTAAGAAAAGAATGAAGAACGGTAGAAAGAATAAAGACATAGAAAAATATTATATGAAATGTTATAAAGCTAGAAATGTAAATTTCTTTAAATGACAATGAACTGTCTCAAATAAAATAATACTTCATAACTGTGGAATTTATAGCATGTGAGAAGAGATATATTGGTATAAATCCTTATACTGCTTGAAAAGTAATATATTACTTGAGAGGAAACTTAAAACCATACATCACTAGAGAAACACTAACATATAAACGCAAAAGAATATCACTAAAAAGTTAAAACAGTAGATAAATGGCAAGAAAGCAAGCACTTTACATACACAAAAATAAAAAGTCAAGAAAGAAAGGAAGCACAGAAGCAAAAGAACGTGTGGGAAAACTTAACAGCACACAGCATTATAAAGGGATTCAACCTGACCTGAGCAATAACTATATTTAATGTGATGGGCTAAACACAAGTCAGAAATTGCCATTCCAGTTCAAAAGCAAGACCCAACACTTTAAGTACTGACAAAGAGTATTTAAAAATAAAAATATTGAGAAAATTTATACCAACTTCTAGCTTCAGTTCCAACAGGTAAGGAGCTTAGAGGTCAGCACTCCCATTCTTAAAGATAAAGCTGGGAAAAGTGAAAATCAATTTTGTATTTTCGGACCCTTCAGAGCACTGAGGTCACAGTGCAAACCCATCCCACAATGTGGAAAGTCAGGATCATTTAGAGCAGTGGTTCTCAACCTTCCTAATGCTGTGATGTATTTTTATTGTTACAAAGGGGTCGCGACCCACAGGTTGAGAACCACTGATTTAGAGAGACAGCCAAGAGGCTCTTACCTGAAGTAGAAAATGCTGGAGCCATAAACTGCCTGGAACACTAAACTGGTAATGCTGATAACTGCTGTCAGCTGAGTGTGAAGGGGAGCATGGGATCATCACCGGGGAGAAAGTCCACAAACAAACAGCAAAAGCACAAGAAAGGAGGTATTTCAAAGGAAATAGGAGCCAACTGAAAGAGATGTCAATGCCAAAGTTGAAATAATATGAACAATAAAATAAAATGGTATAAAATAAATACCCAGGAATCCAAACTGATGTAAATAGTGATTGTACGTAGTATCATATAAATTCATATATAGGGGAGAAGAGGCCAATCTCCCGTGCCAGAAATTCCCAGCAATTTGCTACTCTGCCCTAAAGCCAGCAAGGTTACTTTCCCATTCCTTAAATGTGGGCCACACACAGTGACTTGAAGATAGTATGGAAAGGGTGAGAAGGGAATAAAAAAAGCAACTTTACAGCGAACAAACTTAACAAATACCATCTCAAACATGTGACTAAGGCCAACATCAGCAGTCATTAATCTGTTGGATGGTATGTCCATCTGATTTAGTGTAGTAACAATGACACATTTCTTCTGCAGCCTTCCTATCAAAGACCCATAACTCCAGCGTAATCATGAGTAAAATTTCAGATAACTCTCAACCAAGGACATTCTACAAAATAACTCTCCAGTAATCCTCCGACTGCCCAGGTCATCAAAAATAGGAAAAGTCTGATAATCAACAGATGGCTAAGGAGACACAACTACCGCATGGAATGTGGATACTGAGAATAAACTAAGAGAAATTGTTAAAGTATAGACTGTAGTTCATAATCACGTATCAAACTCACGTCAGATTAAGACAAATGTGCGGCGTTAAGACAATAATAGTGGGAACTGGGCCAGGGTAACACGGGCACTCTGAGCTGTTTTCTCAATTACTCTGTAAGTCTATATCTATTCTAAATTAAAAATCTCAGTGGAAACAAAAAGAACAAGGAGGTAGCAGACTTCAGAATGTCCTGGTAAGGTAGGAGGAATGGGAAAACCAAAAGAATGAACAAGGTAGCCGAGGTGACATCCATAGAAATATTTTTCTTTCAGTTTCCCAAACTAATGATGTAAGTACTATTTTTCTTTTATACTAGAAGTTTTAATAAAAGTAGAAGCAGAAAAAAAATGGCTAACATTTATGTTGTATGTGAGAGTTTGTCAAGTCAAACTGAGATTTTCTACCCATGGTTTGTGTAATTATCACAAAGCTGGTGTTCTCAATAGTGTCTAGCAAACCAGCTGATAGGCCTGGAGATGGTAGGCAGCCTGCAGAGAAATAGACAGCCAAGGGGTGGGAAAGATAAATTAGGAAGGTTGTGTACGGGAACAATCATAAACCCACTAGCACAGTCTTGGAGGAGAAATCCTAAACCTTTTGGCAGATGGTGAAGAAAAAGTTTTTCTCTTAAATAGAACACCTCCTTTTTTGTTGTTTCCTTCCCAAATGGTCATGAGCCATGTTTTCTTAAAACGTCAATGAGGATACATACATATGTAGCCCAGATCAAATTCTATTAGGGTAAAACATAAGAAGAAAGTATGAAAAGCAAAAACACTTCAGTATTCCGGTATAATAGAGTTTTAAAAAATGAATATAGAACATGCAAATCCTAAATTCAATAAAAAGAGGATGTCATTGTTTGAAAGTAATATAAAAGCAATCAAAACAAAGAGTACACTAGAAATAAAGTAGAATATTTCCTAATAAGGGTATCAGTTCATCAAGAAGTTAAAAATTTTAAATTGTATGCACCTAATAACAGAATTGTTAAATACTCGTTGCAAAAATCTATAAAAAATAAAGGAAGAAATAGACAAAAACACAACTGCAGTTGCTAGATGTGAAACAAAAATAATTAGTAAAGATGTAGCGATAAGTGCCATCTACCAACTTAGCGTAATTTACATTTAAAGAGTAGGACGTCTGATGGGCAGGCTGTCTTGCTGACTCACACCTGTAATCCTAGGATGCTGGGAGTTGGGAGGACATTGGGAGGACGGCTTGAGCTCAGGAGTTCAGGACTAGCCTGAGCAAGAGTGAGACCCCATCTCTAATGAAAATAGAAAAAGTATCTGGGTGTTGTGGCCGGCACTTACAGTCCCGTCTGTAAGGGCAGGAGGATCACTTGAACCCAGTAGTTTGAGGTTGCTAACAGCTAGACTGATGCCATGGCACCCTAGCCTGGGAAGCAGAGTAAGACTCTGTCTGGAAAAAAAAGTAAAAAAGAGAGAGAGAACATGACATCCAGCAACTATGGAATATACATGCTTTTCAAGAGCCCATGGAATGGAATGTTACAGGGGCTATCCCTCACGCCAGTCTATAAAACAAATCTCAACAAATATCAAGGAGATGAAAGAAAATTGAGTATGTTATCTGATTATAATGTAATTAAACTGGGAATTAATAAGAAAAACGTACTAAATATTAGAAGGTAAGAAACAATAAGGAAAGGAGTGTGGAAGGAAAAAAGAAGGAAAGAAGGGAAGGAGGGAGGAAAGAAACCAGATGGAAAATTAGAAAGCACTTTAAAATCGATGATGAAATAAAATTATTATCAAAATATATAGAATCAAGCTAAAACAATGGTTAGCAGAAAGTATATAGATTTAGATGCTTATATTTTTATTTTCTTCTTATGTCCTCTCGTAGACTAGACGAAAAGAGTGAAAAAAGAGAGGTGAGGAGGTGAGGAGGTGAGGTATTCTCCCACCCTCATTACTTCTCAGCAAAATGATTGAAGAATTCTCTTTGAGCTCAGAAAGAGAGAGTGTGCGTGTGCACAGTGGAAGTGTGTGTCGATCCCCTTCTTTTATTGTGATTAAATGGCCTGGGTCATAACTCATATTTTATCTACTTAGTATTTTTTATGAAATATTTCAAATATTTATATAAAAATAAGAAATAAAATAATGGGCATCCCCATTAATGGGCATCCCAATAATGGGCACCCATTTTTATTTTAGTCATGCACTCACAGTATACGTTTAGAAAAGTTATAACATAATTTCGTATACATTTAGATTGTTTTTTAAACCTCAAATGTAAAATTATCATAAAAAAACACTAAATACTACTATCCAATTCCATTTCTCTAACCCTGTACAAGCAGAATTAATTAATATTAACATTTTTCAGACCCTTTATATTTGTTTTTCATTACATATTTATGCATTCATTATTTTGAAGTATACCATTTTGTTCAAAATATTGTTTTAGATTGAATGTATTTATAGATGTAGCTATAATTTATTCATTTTTTTCTCATCTGTAGCATGAATTACAGGGAAAGAAAACACTGACATTTTGTCCATTTTGTTACTAATGACGTTTTAGGTTGATGTAATATATATATTCATATTGAATTTATTGAATTTATTTATATATTGTATTGAATTTATTCAATTACAGATCATGTTACTATAGAATCTCTTATTCATGCTTTCTAGTATGCATGTGTGATTTTCTGTAAAGACTATACCTGGGTCATGTTACGTTAATATTCACATGAAATTGTAGGCCTCAGTAATGAATCGGACCCAGCCCATCCGGGTAGAAGACTATACACATCAGAAGAGTGAGGGATTGTTTTAGAAACAAATTACAGATCTCCTATTGTAAATTTAGATGTTAGTTACAATGGAAAATTACATCAAGAAAAGAGGAGAAAACCAAGGATGAACTTTCTGCACACCTTTGTTTTTCAGAGAAAATGATCCCTGACCGATATTTTTACTAATCTTAAGCACCTTATGATAATACATCATAAATACATAGCAGAAGGCATAGAGGTCCAAATCTAACATTTCTTTAAATTCACATAGCCCATTTGGTTATTTTTCTTCCTTGATTAGTTAGTTGCCTGGTTTTAAAATTCTTATTTTCATCATCTCCTGAAAATCAGAAGAGGCAGCGTTTGGCCAATACTCTAGTGGATATAAATATTATTTCTCCTTCTAACAGGGCCGGCATTCTCCTCTTTCAACAATCACTGCTACTATTGTTGGCTTTTTTTATATTGAGACAAAATGTCACTTGCACATTTTCATCCCAGTTTCTGCTTTTATTTTTCTTTTTAAATTATGATCAAGTTAACAAAGAGCCAACTTCCCTTATCTGTGCTATTTCACACTCTAGCAAGTGCATTTGCGTATTTTCACCCTCTTGTAGTAAATGTTTCCCTATGTGAAGCATTTCTCCAACAAACCTCCTTGGTTCTCAACGACCTAATTCATAGGTAGTATAAACTCCTCTAAAACCCAGTCCTGATTGAATGCATTCTCCAGTGATCCAACAATACTTTATACATGGCACAGAGCGTTTTCACCTTCTCTTCTGATTTTTCAGACTCCACTCTTTAAACTGATTTAATCAGTTTCTCACCTAGCTACCTCCATGAGCTCTGTTCCTGTCCGCTGACCTGGACAGAATACCCAAACACCCCTTTGCCTCTCTACCCTGGTCATCAGCGGTAACCGAGCAGATCCAGTTCATTCGAACAGCAACTGCAGTTTAAAAGCTGCATGATTATAGAGCCTCTTTCTGAACCTAGAACCTCTGGTGTTAATCCCAGGTTGTTTCCTAGAATGTAAATTCATGGGGACCTCAAGCATAAGGTAACTTTTCTCATGAAGTTATATGTTGTGTCTGTTATCCATTTCTAAAAAGGGATATTTCCCATTCACAAGTCTCACCTTAAATTTAATTTCATCTCATTATCTGCAGTGTGTTCTGCTATTACTGTGTCCACTTGCTGTTTATCTGTAGATTATTATCATTTTCTTACTTGGTTGTTCCTTAGAACTTGCAAAAATCTTTAGCACATTTAACCTTGCTTTAAATCACTCCTTCCATCAATCCTCTTTCCCATAATCTTGCCCATTGCTCTTGTCTGAAGTCCTTATCTGGGTCCACGTGTCTTAGGTGATGAGGTGGCCGGGCTGCATGGTGAGCCAGAGGCTTTCTCAGCAGCCCGTGAGACAGAGGGGCCATTTTATCCCAGCTCTGCGATGTGGGGCTCTTTGCATTTCCTTTTGAATGATAGTGGGATCATCTCTTCTTTCCTTTCGACATTATTTTAAACCATTTGCTAAACAAGTCTCACACTAAATAGCCTTCTTCTTCCCTGCATACCCTCTGACATTTATCCGTCAGCACTGAAAACATTGTTATTCTCTCTTCTCCTGTCTCCTCACACACAAAGTAAGTCCTGTGTATTTAAAGCCATTCAGTTACTGTAAGTACATTTATTCAGTATGGTATGGTTACTGGTGTTATGCCAAGCAACTAATAATTTATATTTTGTGCAATAAGTCTTTACTTCAGGAAGATACCAACTAGACTTCTATGCAAGTGATTTTTCTATGAGATCAGAATATTAGAAAGCAAAATATTCACCAGAACCTATTCTCTGACATATATTCTTGCATACTTTTGCAACATGATGAAAATAGTCATTTTGTATTTCTTGGGGATTATTTAAACATTTTAAATAAAGAAGTTAAAGTTTGGATAATTAAATCTTAAATGTAAGATTTAAGATGGGTATTATGATCGGTATTCATGTAAAGGTTATTTTCCATCCCTACATAATATTCTAATAGAAAGCATTTTCTAGTTCATCATTATAAATATCCCAAAATACCGAATCAGAAATCATGAACCTCCGTTAGATTTATCACACCCTGATATAATCTTTGAGATATTCCTTTGGAGTTCTGAAACATTTTAACACCAAGTAGAGCTAAAGAAGTGATGACTGGCCTATAATAACTGAATGGATTATAATTGATTCTTCTATGTAATATCTAAATCAGCCTAGTTAGATTATATTTAACTCCAAAGTAAACATTATTAAATTTATTATCATGAGATATTTGTTATCTTAGAAAGCTTCACCCACTGTCTCTTGTGAAATTTCTTTATTTATTTGCTTCTCTTAATATGCAATTTTCCCATCCTTAGATGAAAAAATATTTTTTAAAAAATTCACAAAAAAGTCATGATCCATATTCTCAAATGACTAAGCAGGTTCAAACCTTTTAAGGTTAAAATCGTGTTGTAAAGAAAGCACCTCGGCCAAGAATTATGATGCTGGCTGAGGTGGGGTAGAAAGAGGGCGGATGTGAAGCTTCTATGTAAGAAAGATGTAAATACCACCTCCTTTTCTCCTGCCTTCCTAAGCTCAGGCAAAGGGCTCTGTCATCAACACATAAACTACTTTTAAGAAGTACAGAGAAGAGACCAAACCGTCAATGCATCTTTTCCTGGTTAGTCTCTGGCTATTCCATGTTCTCCTAGACACAAACTTCCTCTTTTCTCAATCCTGTACGACAGGCCCATTTGTTATCAGTGACCTTAAGGAACATCCAGCCAAGGTCAGAGATTTTCTACTTAAGGAATTGTAAATTCCTTAAGGACCACCAGATGAACATTTTTTCTTTCGGCCAGAGAAGAAGGAAGTGCTTGCTACTAAAGATCATAAGAGAATTGAAATAAAACTGTGGCTCAAAGGGGTTGGGCGCTGGTCCCATATGCTGGAGGTGGCGGGTTCAAACCCAGCCCGGCCAAAAAAAAAACTATTTTTTCCTTTGAAAACTTAAAATTCAAACCTTATAAAATGATTATCTTATTATCCAATGTTAAAAGTTAATTCGCTGATTAAAAAGTTAACATGATTAGTTGTTAAGTAACAATTTTTAGAGTCAGTCAGCTTGGAATTATCTTCACTCTCCATCATTTACTAGTATTTTGGGTATAAGTTTTATTATCAAAAAATAGGAACAGTTATAGTCCCTACCTAAAGCTGTTTAGAAGAGTAAATGAGACATTGTTTATAAAGTGCTTAATTCAGTGTCTGCAGCATAGTAATCTTTTAAAACATGTCAACTCTTATTATTATTGTTACTATCATCTCAGAGTTATTTTATATAATCACCAAAGGTCATTTTAGAATTACATTGTGATAAATTAGGTATTTGGGTTTTTTCCTGGGTATATTGTTTCACATACAATAGTACTAAATACAAACTACAGATAAAGATATTTTGGCAATAGGAAACCAAGATAGTCATATTTGATGATCATTAATACAATACTAAAATATATGGCTAAATAGAGCTCAGCAGGAACAAATTTGTTCTTAGTAAATATTGCAATCTTTCTGGGTCAATGAGAGTCAAAATAATAGTTACAGGCTATTGGGTAGCTAATCTGAAATCACAAGGTATTGAAAGTATCCAAGATCCTCATTTCAAGTTTGCTTCAAGCAAAGTAGACTTTGAAACAAGAAGATTCAATGCATTTTCTACAATGAAATTATGCACAATAACCAAGGAAGATACTATAAATGACACATTATTACTGTATTGTGTCAGGGTGCTAAAATTCTCCAGAAAATGCCTCACAGGCATTTGCTGCTTAGTCACTTAGGACGGAAAAAAAAAGAAAAGAAAAGCCTGTTAAGCCATAAGAATTACTAATATTTTATGAAATTATCCTTTTTTAAAGAAAAATATTGTAGAATAGTATTTCAACTCTCAGGATAGAGAGAAGAAACTGTTCAGGCTCTGCCTTTTAGACTAAGACTCAAGAGGAAAAGGAAAGAATGTCTCAATTTATTAAAAGTTAAAGAAATTATATTATTTACTGCACATCTACATGAAAAGAGGAAGATTTCTGGCTAATATATCTCCCATAATTATGAAGAAGGATCTGTGTTTATTAGGTTAATGTGTAGCAATTGATGAAGGGATTGGATGTAATGTATATTTCTACCCACAGAAGTATGACAACCAGAAATTTAATCTGACATGTTAAGACAGGCGAGGGTTAGGAGGAGAGGTAATTTGATTTGGTAAACTCCAAATGACTCGAAGACTACATGTGCAATCTTAGTGAGCGTTCCCTGATAAGTTGGAAAAGCCAAATATCAAACTCCAGACTTCTGGCTTCTATGCTTCTTTTGTTTGTGCCATCAAATATACCTTCGCTCTCTGAGAAAAAAAAAAAAAGACTTAGGTAAGTGAAACTTCATATACTAAACAATATGTCACTGTATGTAAGCTAACATTTGTTAATTTTGATTTGTCTTTTTATGTATGTAGAAAAGGAACTTTCATTTCCCCTTTGTTTTTTGTCTAATGTGTTAGAATTTCTGAAATGTCTGCAACTTAACAAAGGACACATTATATATAGGTATAGAGATATTTCCCCTTAAAAACAAATTAAAAGGTTAAGTGAATGATAACTGGACAGTGTAATATAAAGGCAGACAAATGTGAGCCTTTTCAAAACTCTGGTCATACAAGCCACATATTTCAATTAATTGTGAAAGAGGTTAATAATGAAAGAAATAATTTATAAAATATTATTTTAGGGCCAGATGTGATGGCTCATGCCTGTAAGGCTAGCACTCTGGGAGGCCAAGGCAGGTGGACTGCCTGAGCTCCAGGTTTGAGACCAGCCTCTGCAAGATCCAGACCCTGTCTCTAAAAATAGCTGGGCATTGTGGTGGGAGCTGGTAGTCCCAGCTACTTGGCTGGCTGAGGCAAGAGAATCACTTGAGCCCAAAAGTTTGAAGTTGCTGTGAGCTCTGACTCCACAGCACTCTACTGAGGACAACAAAGTGGGACTCTGTTTCAAAAAAATAAAAAAATTATTTTATTTAATTAAAATAGTCAAAACCCTATCTGTCTCTGAAATTAAATCCAAATTCTTTACAATCTAAATGTATTTACCTTTTACCATTTCCCTAATCAAACAACTTACCAAGGAAAGCTGCAGGAGAAGAGGCATGCCCTAGTTCAAGAAAAGAGAGCAATTATCTTTTCTCCACTTTCTTGTTTTATTAGGCCCCTCAAAAAAGTGGATGAGGCCCACCTATGCTAATGAGGGCAGTCTTCTTTACTTGGTCTCCTGATTTAAATGCTACTGTCTTCTGGAAATACACCCCCAGACATACGTAGAAATAATGATTTGCTATCTGGGCAACCCTGAGCTCAGTCAAGTGTACACAAAATTAGCCATCTCAATGCTACTATTGATTAAATGAAAAATAGTATACTGTTGACAAAATATACTGCTTACAAGACATTTGGCTGGAAAATGATAAGTCTGGAAAAGTCAACCATATATGGGTACTCTTTCCTTATCAAGGAAAATGTTCCTTGATAAGTCTGGAAAATTTTAAGGTCAACCATATATGGGTACTCCTTCCTTTCCATCTCTCTAAATCCTTTAGTAAGAATTAGGCTATGTTCTTTAAAAGACTGAAAGATAGAATTTTGATAAATAAATTGAATTTGGCATATTTATTTATAAAGTATCTAGAGATTATTATGTTCTAGGCCCTAAGCTAGGCACTATTCCAGGGGGTGGGAGTCAAAAACTACAGACTATTCAATTGCATTTCTATTTTCCTTCAACATATTTTTGTCTGTATTTAGGTTTGACTTATCCCATGTTAATAATACTACACTTGGACAAGGAGCATATTAGACAAATGCATTGGGGGTTCTGACAATCATTTAGACTATTTTCTCTAGGTTGCTTAATTTTACAAATAAAATAGAGAAAAGAGATTGAATAACCAGAATATTCTGTATTATATGTGAAGTGAATACTTTCCCATATAATCACATAAGTAGGTACACTACAGAACAGTGGGAGTGGAATCATTAAATAAAAACCGAGCTGCCTGCTGTGAAAGTAGGAATAAATATACCACACATAGGAAAATATTTAATGATAGTCAATGAAAACTTCCTGACATCTATTTGTTTTACAGGCCGCAATAGATGTCATCTTCGGATGCCCAGAAGAAAGTGATTCCTTTTGCAACAAGAAGTTTTAAACTTTCTTCTCATTACTAAAGAAGGAGTAATAGTGATGTCTGCAGCAGAGCACACAGCACACGGACCAGGCAAAACAGAACCCACCAACCAGCAGATCCGCACAAAACTGCAGAGGACTCTGTCACTCTGCCATGATGCATGCAGTCATTGAGATTTGAAAGTTAAACATTCAAAAATAAAAAACAAATGCTGGCTCATCTGTGGTATATTCCATACCTACAAGATCATTTTTTAAAAGACAGTAAATAATTATGTTTTTCAGTTAGACTTGTTATTACAAAAAAGAGTGTGTCACTGAGCCAATCCAAAGCATCCCATTCAAATTTTTTCAAAGTTTATATAGACACATTTTAAGTTAATTAAATTTCTGATCAATCTAATTATAAACATGTTAGTAATATACTATTTAAAGAAAGCATCTGCCATTACTAGAAACTCACAAAGTCACTGTAGCTCCCTTGAAGGAAAATGGGAGTTTGCACAATGGTAGTAACTGAGGAAACCCTGGAAAGTTAAGAGAATAAGGTTTAGAGGCTGTGCAGCTGGGAGGAAAACAGTCCACCAGGGATAACCCCAGTAGGAATCTATAACCTCCACATATCAACACTCCAATACTGGGCAGCGTTCACTACATTTACAATCTGCCACCAAGTGTCTTTCTTCAAATTACATACATGTATGCATGCATGCCTTTGAGTATTGAGATCTATATTCATATAAATCTCCCTCAACAATTTGGATTTTGGTCATTCTCAATAAAGCCTTTAATGTTTTTATAAACTCCTGAGTTAAGAAAAAATACCAGATATCATTTTACATTTATATGATAAGAGTAAAAAAAAACAGGGAACAAGCAAGTTTGCTTCTTACAATAACCACTTTTGACACATTTCATCACACCCTGGTCTGAAGGTTTTAGGTTGCAATCGAAAAGAGGGGAATTGGGGTGATTTAGTTATGTACAGCTACTACAGGTATACGTGGGGTCTTCAGCAGCTTGTTTTTCCCCTTCATTCTTCCATTACATACAAATCATTTTGCCATACGGGGATGAACATTGCCAATGATTAAATGGGAAAAATGGCATTAAAGATATATAATGTTTAATCACAAAAACTGAGCCTAAAAGAGTAAGGGACCTAGGAGAACTATCTTTATTCACGAAAGTTCTTCTAAGATTAAACCTTGATTCCTAAGAAATAAAGCATTAACTAAATTCTGATTCAACAAAATGTTTTCCTCCAATCTAAATTTGAGTCATTACATAAGCGCATTCTTGTTTTACACCCAGAAAAGGTTTATTTATAGACATTCTCTTCTGCAATTATGTAATTGCAAGTGCTAGCAATTATAAATGATGGTGTGTCTTTCTCCATATTTTCTTGTAATGTTGCTTTGTCTCCAGAATGCTTTCTTTATGTAAACTTTTTTTCTTAGACACAGCCCCTTTACTTTTAGAACTAATTCTTCTTTCTTATAATATAGCTCTTTCTTTAAAAAAAAATTTACTGTGATAACAAATAGTTCTCTGCCTTTTTTTTCTATTATAAAAAGTTGTCTAAATCTACTAAGCACTTTTAAGAAGAAAAGATGATTGCAACATTTTTCAGTTAGGATGGTTAAACTGTGTAATAAACGTTATAAAAACCTACATCTTAAAATACCCTATTGGGGTAAATAAAATATCTAATTTTTCTAGTGACAATATTATATATTGATATCATTCCGTGTCGACAGCCTTCAGGGACATCAAAGAGTAAGGGCGGTCTTCATTATTTCAGGTATTGCACAGCACATTTGTGTAAGAATGCTTTTCAAAGAACATAGTTGTAGAAGATGGAGATGATTATTTGAATAATGAAAAACATCATAACAAAGGAAATTATAATGAAAGATGTACATCTGTAATTAACTTTTTGGCCTCGATGTAATTTGCACACTGGTACAGAAAGCATTGAACCATTAGACTTACAGATATTGAGAAGGGAGAAAACAAACCCTGATAAAAGGGATTTTTTTTCATGTGGATACTGATATTCTTGCCAAAAAAAGATCTGGTAAATTCTTTCTGATCTGTGTTGAGCAACAGCACTACCTAATAAGCACCAAGATACAACCAGTCCACAAATATGGCTGACTTATGTGATCTTTCTACCGTGAAACATCAGGGTTGTTATGCAAGTGTGCTCCTTTATTATAATAATTTTCTTTGGTCATTTTCCTTCCTCACAAAAGAAGCAGAAATACAACAGTCATAATATGTGTCCTTCTATGATTTAGGCAGCAGAAACCTGGTTACCTTTTTAATACTTGTTTTCAATATTTTGTCAGGAGTCCTCTATGGGGTGTAAAGTAGTCCTTAGACTTCTGAGTTGGGAGGGTGTTCTCCCTGGGGCATTATTTCCCCTTGTTCCAATCTTTAACAACAGAGCAGCAAGCGTCAGCCTTAGTTGTGTAGAAAACTGATCAAACAGCTCCTGGGTAAAAGCAAGTTAAGGTGGTAAAGAAAGTACTTTCTTTGTGGAAAAGAAAGTAATCTTTTTCAAAGAACACAATTCTTTGTTTCTATGATTTCCAGTGTCAAAAAGTAAGAGGTCTTATGTTTTAAAGAATTAAGAAAATTGGTACCTAAGGAATAATCAGAAACAGGTCAAGCAGAATATTAATATAAATAGTCAAGGGTAGCACCAATTGGATGAACTGGTTGCAACCGGCCCAGCAGATAAGGATCTCAATTCTAAGTGGCCTGGTGTGAGGGGGGAAAGGAGATTCTCCAACAAGACCACAAATCTCATATATAAGTATTTTACTATATATTAGATATAGAGAGAAAGATACGTTAGAAAAACTCCCTATGATTTACATGGAGGATATGACCGATGATAATGTACATTTTAGGTAAAAACCTTGAGCCAAAGAAAGGGGACAAATTCCCGAAAGACCTCTCAAGTCCCAGACTCCAAAACAATTTTAATGTAAGTATTACAATAGCAAAATTTCCTGAACAAAATTCCCAGGGAAATGGAAAACATATCCATTGCTCAGTGGCTACAGCAGTGAAGAAAATCTGTGACAGCAGCCAGAAAAGTATTCAGAAAGTAAATGAATTCAGAAAGCAAAGTGGGGCTGTGGTTGGAGTTATTGTGTCCATCAAAAAGATACATGGAAATCCTAACTCCTGGCACCTGTGAATGCAACCTGTTTGGAAACAGGGTCTTCACAAGTGTAATACAGTTAAAATGGGGTCATATTCAATTACGGTGGGCTTAATCCAGTATGACCAGGGCCCTTACAGGAAGAGAAGAGACACTGACAAACACACAAAGAGGATGCCCAGTGACAGTGGTGCAGACAACAGAGCAATGCAGCTGCAACCACAGAGGAATGCAACACCAGCAGCCTAGAGAAGGCCCTGGGCTGGCTGCCTCCCAGGCCCAAGGAGAGAGTGGACTCCACCTGCTGATTTCTACCTTCCAGACTGCGAAAAATACATTTCTGTTGTTCAAAGACACTCCATTTGTGGTGCTTTGTTATGGCACCCTAAAAAACTAATAGGTGGGGAAAATTCCCCTGGTAATTCAATCCAGAAATTACCCTTTCTTCAGACAGGTCAGTATGTGTCTGAAACTCCCCAACTGATGAAGAAGAAAACAAAATATGTCACTTGTTAATGACAGACGCTCACATTGGAGAAAAGCCAATACTCAGCATGTCACCTTTACATATCACAATAGAAGTAGCCAGTGCAAAAGAAACACTATCGAAGTATTTTTAAGTTAATATATTTGGCACAAAGGAATATATGTGTATATTATAAAGCATGAAATTACAACAAATATGCATGAACTACCACTGAACCCAAGAACCACTGGCCTCTACCATGTGATCCTCTCCATGCCCATTTTCTGCCCTCACCTTAAAACTCCCTCCAAACACACACACACACACACACACACACACACCAGGAAACCACTGGCTTTAAATACTTATTTTCTTTTTTTAAATAGTTTTATCTTTTCTGATAATGTTTTCATCACTTATACCTATAGGAGGTCAATAAGCCACCCCAAATAACAACAGTATGATAAGTAGTGAGTGTGGGAATCCAAGTAGAGCTCGGATGTGCCTTAGAAAATGGCATACAAAGAAGGTAACACAAGCGAATCTGAACAAGAACCAAGGTGGATACTTTGAGGACAAGGCCCTACCTTATAATTAAATCCAAACTATCCTGTAGTGATGCCTACTTCTAATTTGTGGTCTCTGTGTCTATATTAATTGTGCATAGTACATTTCACTTTGTAGGGCCAGTTTTCCCTAAGTGATCACTTATTCAACATTATATAGTTGCAAGTTCAAAGGCCCCTTTCATGTATTATTACAATAATTATTAAATTACTGGATTCAGATAGAACCAATTGTTATTTAGAATTACCAGACAGAGAAGTCGCTCTATCCAGACAGAGAAGACCAAGCAAATAGAGCCCCTGAATTAGTCAATACATGTCCCTGTTTGAAGTACCTGGCGGCCCACGGTGCCTCTCTAGAATTCAGCTGAACATCCTGGTTTCCCTCCCCTCACTATAAACTTTATGGAGGCAGAGATTCTGTCTGTTTTGTTCACTACTGAATTCTTATCACCTAGAAGAGTACCTGACACATCGGAGTGGCTCAGTCAGTAAATATTTACTGAGTAAATAGGTCTAGAGAAGTATTCTCCTCTAATCTCAGCATCTCTGAAGCCTCCAGCCCAGCAGGATCTCCAATGGAGCCTGGTTGCCATCTGTTTCATACCTGGCCCTGAGTGTTTCCTCAGCCTGTTCTCTCTTTGCCCATCTAAAAATCCTTTCCACCCTCCAGCTCCTACCTATATCAGGGAACTACATCTGATTATTCTAGAAAACTGAATTGCTATAGATTCGCATTCAAGAATATGTATTTTTACTTTATTGACCTTTATCCTACTTAAAAATATTGACGAGTGTCTCTGTTCTTTCCCTCAAATATTTATTGAGTGTCTACCATTTGCTCGGTGCTGCCTTAAGGAATTGGGGTTTATTGGCAAACAGCAAATGAATCCTGATGTTATTGTTTGGAGAAAGATAAGAAATAATTAAATTATAGCATGTGTTAAAAGACATCAAGTATTTTGAAGGAAAAATGAGAAAATGTAGACCTACTATTCTATCCTGCAATACCTTACTAGGTATATACCCAGATGATCAAAACTCATTTTACAACAAAGACATTTGCACCAGAATGTTTATTGCAGCCCGATTTATAATAGCCAAGTCATGGAAACAGCCCAAGTGCCCACTGACCCATGAATGGATTAACAAATTGTGGTATATGTACACCATGGAATTCTATGCAGCCATAAAAAGATGGAGACTTCACATCTTTTATGCTTACCTGGATGGAGCTGGAGCATATTCTTCTTAATAAGTACCTCAGGAATGGGAAAAGTATACAATGTACTCAATACTACTATGAAATCAATATATAATCACCTACTCATTCATATGAGTGGTAAAACATAACTATAGTCCAAAAAGTAGAAGGGAAGAGGAGAGAGAGGGGAGTGCATGGGGAGATGAGAGGAGAGAGGGTATTTGGAAGGGACCTCACCTAATGCGCATGATGCAATGGTACATTTCAAACTATTAAGAAAAAAGTATAATTGCCTTACCACAACAAATAAGTAAGCAAGGTGACAGATGTGTAAATAAGTTCAATGTAAGCATTTCAGATTGTGTATCAAATCGGTACACTGAACGCCATAAATGCATAAATGAACGCCACAATTATGATTCAATAAAAAAAAGAAAGAAAAGGGTAACGAGAACCAAAACCGTGAGGGAAGAGTCCTGGGAGTTATACTATCAAACTGGGTGCAAGGTTAGCTTGACTGAGAAAGAGAAAAAAAGCTATGCTGGAGTGAGAGGTGCAGACAGCTGGGACCCTTCACTTCCCAAAGTGTAAAGAAAATGTAACATCAGAACACTTTTCTAGACAAAAAAAAAAAAAAAAAGGGCATGAGACAGTAACATGGAATGTTCTAGGGAAACATCACAGCAAAGTGTCTAACACAGAGTGAGCAAAGAAAGGAATTGTAGAAGATGAGGTCAGGGGGGAAACGAGTAGCCCAATGACACAGGGCCCTGAAGCTCACACTGAGTGTACATGTATTACATTTCATTATGAGTAAAAAGAAGAGATCATTCTAGCATTTGATCTAACTCATTTTACAACTGAACCTTCTGCAAAGACCAAGTACCTCTCGTGAATCCACAGCTTCCGTGGAGATTGTCTTGTGCATCATGTAGACCAACCAGATGATGTACAAGCACTTTCATGCATCACCATTCACTGCGGAAATCTCCAGAGAATGCTCTGTGGTATCAGCCTCCCCTACTCTCTTACAGAAAATATTATTTATAAAGAAAGGTGGCATTAAATCCTGGCTTAGACAGTCTCTGAAATCAAGCTCCATGGGTGTGAAACCTTGCTCACGACTTAACTAGTTTCAAAGTTTCATTTTCCTTATCATCAATGTAACAATAATAATGAGCCCTATTTCTTAGGGCACTGAAGGGAGTGATTTTAATATTGAATGTGAAATTATACAAAAATCTCATAGTGTCATCTTGGAACAGCATAAGATGTCTCTTATATCCACGTTATCATACAATAGCTGTAAATACTTAAGGAGATGATACAAATAAGCACCTATCAGAAGCACACACAACATATATATTTGCATATCACTATTATTGCTGTTGGCAAAACCAACTCTCAAAATACATTATTAAACACTATGCATTTTCAGGCAATAATTTAATACACTCCATTGTATTTAGCATGCAGAATGAAAAGGACGATTACAACAACAATTATAATTACCATTTTAATCCAATGCACTTCAACAAAAGAATATATATTCATATCTAATAAAGTTTGCAGAAAATTCATGACAAAGGAAAATTGCAAACATCTAGAAATAATAGGATCAGAGAAGTAACATAAAACAGAACCTTTCACAGTGATGGATATTATTCCTCTTATAATGTACATTAAAACCTTTCTTTTCATTCAGTGGACATTTTTCCTTCAATACACTTTTTAAATCATATACATAAACATACATGCATACATATATATATATATACCTGTGTATATAAAGATATATTAGTAAGATCATGTAAATGAGGATAAAATTATCCTTTTGCTCCCTTCATACACTCTAACCCTGCCCAATACCCCACGCTAAGGAATCAAGGGAATCCCAGTAGAATGTTAGTTGTAGTAGCCTTTCAGGTCAGTTAACAAGTATTTAACACATTTCTTGAAAAACATATTCTAGGCATCACTGGAGTTTCATCATATTTTTGTAATTTCTAGAATAGATTGGCATCTAGGTAAATTGTATTTTCAATATGAATAATATTTTATTTTCCCTCATTATCACTTTGCAATGAGTAACCTACCATTTTATCTTTACCTAGATGTTCCGGAGATGCTTCCCTTTAATTTAACATCTAAATTTACTCCATTCTTTTTCCACAACTAATGACTGTATTTGGTTCATTTTCTATAAAATGTAATGACTAAATTAAAAAGGTTAATCAGGTTTAAATAAAGATGAGGGTGACATTTCTTCCATATTTGTCTGGCTCCCAACCTGCTTTCTGCTAACTTTGAATTCTGCCTTCTGTGAAAATTATGCCCTCTAAAAACAAGTGTTGTGAAAAGAGCCATATGGGGCAAAATTGAGTTTTGGCATCCAAAATGTAAGAATATTTTTAAATAAAACTTTATAACAGGCGAGGTAGCCATTTAATTAACATTTTAGGTAGGGGTCATTGCTTCTTACTTGGATGAAGAAAAACTAAAAAGAAAACACTAGGAGAAAATATAACATCAGAACACTTTGCTAGACAAAAAAAAAAATGGGCATGAGACAGTAACATGAAGTGTCTCCCGAATCCCATTGAAGGCCGTAATTAGCCCGCACTTCAGCATTTTGTACAACACAATGAACCACTATTTTACCCAATATATCTTAATTAAAAGCAAAAACACAATACAACACAGAGCTAGCATCAAAGAGGCGTTATTGGCACTCACATAATATAGAAGATGGAGAAGGATTCTGTTTTCTTTGTTTGGCAAGAAAATTGGAACTAGGCATTCTATTTTCCACATAGCTCTCAATATAGAAGCATTTGTGTACCAAAAATTGCATTTGCACTGTAAATTATATGGATGAAAGTCACAGAGAAAGAGGCAGTTTGTTGTTTTATAATTCAATGGTAGTAATGCTTGGGTCTCTCTGCTTTCTCTTTCACAAAGAAAATAATTATTGAAGGCTCGGTTTTTACCACAATGAGAGAGTTAGCTGAATATTCTAATGTTCCTGTTTTATATTCCTTTTTTTCCACTGGGATGAATTGATTATACAGTAACATTAAAAAAATACACACAAAATAATTTTCATGTCACCTTAATTTTGAATTTTGAATGCCAAAGAAAACAGAACAGTTCACTGTGGTCTGTTTTTTTAATAATTTCTTAATAGAAGGGAAGAAAAACAGTGATGGAAGTCCTGTCTCATAAAAAATTATGAACAAATTCTCTCCCTGAAATCTAGCTATTTCCATAATGAACATAAGCAAAGAGGAAAAAAAGGTGAAATGAAGGATATCCAAATAGCATAAAAGAATCTCCATGTGACCATTCATTCACACAGAGATTTTAGTAAACTTGAATGAGACAGTTGAAGAGTAAAAATGAAATCTGTGCTCTAAATAATTCATATGGATAAAGACAACCCAATACTTACATTAGACTCAGCCATAAGGCGAGCCATAAGGAATGTCTAAAGTTCTAACAACTTTTACTTTACATCTGATATCGGAGATGTTATTTCTAGCAAGTTCCTCAAGGAATTGTATAACAGCTATGCCTTATCAACTGAAGAGCAAAATGAACAATGATATGCCAGCTTACTAGTACCACAGAGTATGCTGAATGAATCGTCTAAGTCAGCATAAACTCAGCTATGAGTATAGGCTCATGCCAACTGCTCTTGAGAATGGGGAAGATACAAAGGAGCTGAGGAGCTGCATTTCATCATTAGGCTAGCTCAGAATCACTGATTCCAGATGAGGAAGCAGGGAACAACTGCAATTTTCCAAACAACATAGATAACACCAATAAGAAAGCAAAAACCAGATTATCAGGTATCAAAGACCTTTTCTCTGTACCAACCTTACAAAGATGGCATGCTTTCTAACATCAAACTCTACAAAATATAAGCCAAATGATCTAAATAATCAGGGGGCTAGAAAGTACCTAGAAATCAACAAGTTCGACTCTTCACCCTGCTCACAGAAATATGGCCTTGTGAAATAGGAGTCAGCGCCTGCCCTGCACCTGTAAATCACCCTTATGACAATTGTCCCTGCATTGGCCTATCACAGAGTGGAAGAACATATCCTCCAAAACAGGCTATGGGAAGTGGAAAACAATATTCTTTATTGAACAGATCATAGCTAATTTGTATCTGTGCCCATTGGAAGAATTCTGAGAACAAAGCTAAAACTAAAGAAGGAGGGATGGAGGACTATACCTAAACATTTAGATGGGTACAGAAGAACCGTGAAGCTCAAGTTTAATGAATCTATGTGGCATGTAGTTGGATAATGAATCATGATTTTGGCAATAACAGATTAAATCACCGAAGAGTTAGACTTCACAAATGTAGCTAAAATAACAGGATAGAAATTCACGTAAAAACCAATTGATGCAAAAAGGGATATATCACGAAGACCTAACATGTGAATGTTAGATATTATTGACAATTGCTTCATAATGTAGTAAATACATTTGTAAAGATATAGTCTTCATTACATTAAGAAATTAAAACTTATTCAAACCATGGAAGTGTCTACTTCAGGTAAGCATGAAAAATGGGTTGAGTATGAAGTAAAAGGAAAAGCAACAAGAAGAAAATTCAAAGTGAGGAATCTATGTAAATGGTACCCATAACCCACACAAACCCATGAAGTGGTCTCCATTCCTACTGACATAAGTAAATCTTCCCCTCTCTCCAGGAGGGAAAAATGGGAGGTGGAGTGGGTGAAAAGGAGAATAAGAGCCATTTTCTCCATCCTTCTACCTCCCCTTTGTGTTCTACAATTGTGATTGAACCTAATCTGTCAGGAAAAGATTACTTTCAGAGGCATAGGAACATAGTTACCTCGAAAAAGTCCTTCCTGATGACTTACATTCTGTAATAGCTTCAGTAGTGTTCTCAAGGGGGAAAGTCTTCATGAGACGGATTAAGTTTGTTAGCATTTGCAATCAGTTATAATCTACGACATTTTTTAATTAAATTAAGTATCTGATTTTGATTTTCACAATAAGCAATAATTTAAAGGACCCAACTGTGTAAGCTAGTAATGAATGCATTTCATAGCAATATCCTGATGCTCTCTTAATCCCAAATTTTCAGTTTACTGAGTCTTAGTGCTATGAGTATGAGCCATGTTATTTTTCTCGATTTCGTTGTTGTTGTTTTGTTTTATTTTTGTTTTAAGAGTAAGCCTTTTATGCCCAAAGCTTTACAAGATGACTGGACACACACTAAGCACTTAAATAACAAGATGGATATATGTGTAAACCTGGGAAATACACCTGTGATGAAACTGAAAATGGTTTTAATTTAATTTTAAGCTGATTTTCTACATATTATATCATTTAAAAGAATATAGTTTTTCTATCCTATACTTTGTATATTTTTTTCTCTGTTCATTTGATGTGATATCCAAGATTGCTTCAAAAGAATAACACTTGGCTTTATTATGAATTCTGTGGTAGCTCCAGAATTCACACTGGAGATTTAAAATCTAGACATAATTATATCTGTCCTGAATGATCTACTTGCCTTTATATAGATTTGGATGAATTTGGTAAGTAATAACTTCCTTTCCCCAAATCCTAATTCAAACATAACTCCTGCCTTTCTTCCTGGAGATACATGTATGTATTTGGGTCTCATTCAGATTCCAGGCACAATAAACAGACATTCTGGGACGTGAGTTGTAATTTGGGTAACCAGAAGATTTAAATTCTCTAGAATAAATCTCAAATATTTCTTGCATCTATATATTTTTTGCCTGATATTTCCTTAAATCACTTGATGTGATTCTAATTTAGATTGTTGAGATCTCAAATAGGGCTTTTATGTTTGCTTGTTTTCAACCAGTGTATCCCTCTTTGTTCTAAGAACTTTGACAAATGATTAGAGGATGTGAGAAAATGCAGACTGAATGTTGTTTAGAAGCCCTCTGTGTACATCTCTGAGCACAATGGCTGCCAAAACATTCAAGTATTGCAGAGGTGACAAAGATACTAAATGTACTGGCTAATACCTGCTATGTCATCCGAGCCCAGGTGTCTGTTTGGGATGGGCGTGCTTTCCATCTGGGTCTGTGCTGGCTGCCATAACAAAATGCCATAGACTAAGTGACTCAAACAACAGAAATATATTCTGTCATGGTCCTGTGGGCCAGAAAGCCCAAGGTTGGGGTGCCAGAATGGTCAGTTTCCGATGAGGGATCATTTCCTGGCTTGAGGACAGTCAGCTTCTCAATGTGTCTTCACACAGTTGGTAGACAGATCTCCGCCTCTGCCTCTCCTTATGAGGCCACCAATGGTACTTGAGTTGGACCCCACTTGTATGACT
The DNA here is from genome assembly GCF_027406575.1 of Nycticebus coucang. Taxonomy (NCBI): domain Eukaryota; kingdom Metazoa; phylum Chordata; class Mammalia; order Primates; family Lorisidae; genus Nycticebus; species Nycticebus coucang. The sequence continues at coordinate 7,125,915 of NC_069796.1, forward strand.
TCATTAAACTTTAATTTCTTCCTGAAAGCTTTACTTCAAAATGCAGTCACTTTGGGATTTAAGAGCTTCCACATGCACATTTTAGGGGAAGGACAGAAGTTATTCCCTAGCACTTTCCACTTGACTAATTTCACTTGGGAAGATCTTTGTGAGCGGGTTGAATGAATACAGACCCAGGACGAGATTGAAGTCACAATCCATTTTAGAATAAGCAAGGCCTCTTACTTGGAGATTTTTCTGTAGTTTAAGTCATTGTTTTTGAGATAATGCATGTCTGACAATGGCAGATTCTGAGAAAATGTAACCTAGCTGTTGTATTTTTGTTCCATAAAAAATTGGCCAAATAAATCAACAAGCATTTTCCCTGATTTTAAGTTAGTTTTATTTTAATCTTCAAATTATCCCCTCTAGGAGATTCTGAGCATCTGAAAAAAGCCATCATATTTTACTCATTTTAATTTCTTCATCCTACATCTGAGTGAACTCAAATCCCTTCCTTTGACCTGCTGATTGCTCAACTTTAATGCCGCCGCACTATAGCACTAATACCACGTGCACTTCAGGAGAAGCTCTCTGCGTACCACGCTTCATTTCCTGTTCTATTTGCTATAAACATATTTTCATTCTGTTGCTTTCAGTCACATATGATATTTTAAAACTGTTAAATAAAGAGATGATCAATATTAGATCTATCTCAGCTGTAAAATCTACATTTATGAAGAAATATGATCGTACATTTCATTTCTGAAAGCCCAGCATCCTAGTGATGGTCATAAATTCACATGATTACCCAAAGCGTTAGATTTTGCATTTGGAACACTATTTAACTAAAAAAGGAAATCAAACATTCATGCAAGCAATAAAGCTGCTCCCTATTAATGACATGTGCAAAGAAACTGCAAAATATAAATGATTCGGACTAAGATCATCAATAAAAAACGACACTCAAACAAAATGACTTCATAGTGTCTCCTTTTGGAGCAGAGAAGATGAGAAGAATATTAATAATTTGCCAAACTAAACATTTTTCCAAAAAATCACTTCTGCTTTATGAATTTGTCAGAAAACCTCTGAAAAATATTAAAAATAGATATATATTATTTTCACTAAAAATACAAAATACATAGCAGCTAACATTTAACTGGAGACTTTCTAAGAGAACTTCAATAAGCTCAATCATTTAAAAACTAATATTACTTTTATTACATCAAGATAAAGTTACTTCATATTATGTCAATTTAATTTAGGGCCTAAGGATTTATACATCTAAAATAATCACTTAAATAAATCTTAAAAAATAAAAACACTGAAAATAAGCTTCTTTAGAACATTCCTTCATTGAAAAGGAAAGATGGTTGCATATCCAAAAAATACTACCAACATCAAAGACATTAGTACGACACTTACATTTGCTATTACCTTGGGAAAAGTCTGAGAATTATCTTCAGTGAACCTCTGATATGTCTGCTTCCTGATTGGTCCTTTAGCTCTTCTGCTAATAGACCAATTTACCAGGAGGAGAAAAGGAAGGCATCAAAGGGAGCAGCTTTCCTGGAACATTGGCTAACTTCTCCGTATTTATTCTGATAGCATACCTCATAGGAACATTTGGGGACTAGACATATAGATATTATAACTGAAAACCAAACAGGGGCTAATGTCCACCACAGGGAAGATAATTAGAGACATCATGTATTGGGCTACTGATGTGAATGGTAATCAAGCAAAGTTCCATCAGTTGATTGCAAGCCTCATTCACAACAGCCCACATGTTCTTGGGCATGAAGTGATTAAGCAGTAAACACACTGAGCTGTGGCTGAGAAGGAGACAGGACACCAGAGATGGGAGGTGTGGAAGAGAGTCGTTTACTAGTGTAGCCTGAGAGTGTCGTGGTGTTGAACAAGAGAAGAAAGGGAAGAAAATAGAAGATCAGAACTCGGAGTGGCCACCATGATGTCATGTAGTGATTCTTGGCACGAAGCAATAAAATAGGCAGGCAGTGTTTTGCAAATTATTCTTTCCCATTGGAAGTAATTAATAGAATTAATTGTTAAAGACTGAACTTTAAGATAAGCATAAGCCTGTGGTTATCCTAACTACTAACCATTCCCATTTTCAAATGCACACCCACTCTCCTAATAAATGAGAATCTCCTTGAATGAACTCTTCTGTTGTTAAATATCTCCTACTAATTCTAATAGACCTAATTTAAGAGCCCATGGAACAAGTAAGTATCAACACCTTTAAGTAACCAGCAATATCATCTTTGTAGAAATAGATATTTGAGCAAGACATCTCTGAATAAAGGCAATTTAGAACATATAACATAAAGTAAAGAGCAGATCAGACAAAAATAAAACATTTTGTTGGCTACACACTTAAATGAGTCAGAAATTGATATTAAAATCCACTATATATTCTTTATAGCACATTTAAATATTGACAAACTTTCTGGCTCATACATCTGAATGGAACGAACCTCTTGAGGATTCTGTTTCTGTTTTCATCTAATGAAGAGTCTCTTATAATTTATTTTAAAACTTTCATGGGGTTATATTAGTCCAAAGAATTCTTCCAGTATGCATTTGAGAACAGAATTAAAGACTAGAAAAATCTTTGCCAAAATATGACCTAGTGTATGAGAAGGATCTCTTTAAAATTGTTCCATCATACTTTAAATCTTTGGCTACTATTCTGAATGTTTTATCTAATCAGTAGTAAGGTAACTTATGCTTATTTCCCCATTTTCTCCCTTTCATCTCTATACAGAATGCTCTTTTTGTGTTAGGGAGCTGTAATCCACAGTATGCTGCCTACATGGTGAGTGCCTTTGGTTCTGAAGGTTTTACAACATATTGAAAAGTAAGAAATCATTGTGGCTCAGAAAACACTACCCTAAAATAATGTCCTAAGAATCAGCCTCAGAAGCAAAAGTTTTTCTCCAGCCTTCTCCTGACATTCTGTCTCTCAGTTCCATTCTTCCCTAAGAAAGAAAATAGGAGTCACAGACACCAGGATCCCTTTTTCTGAAATCCAGCTGTAAAAGTTAATATTATTCTGTATAAAACATTTATATTTATATTATTATTATGATATTATTCTGCACAAAAACTAGGCATGTAGAAATTATCTCTTGGGGGCAAGATACAAATATAAGAGGGACTTCACTTAAGAAATGCAATCAAGTGTAACCTAATTCTTTGTACCCTCAATGAAGCCCAAAACAATAAATAAAAAAAGAAAGAAAGAAAATATCACAACTACTTTGTTCAACTGCAGTAGTGAATGCAGGTAAAACCACCAATGTAGGGAGGGTCCCACACCATACCCCATGAGGAATATACCCTCAGAGAGGCCAAAAGAACCTAAGTAGACAGGCCTTGCCAGATTTCTGCATTAGAGCATATCCTTTTTGGCAAATCATATTTTCAGATGGCAGTCTATACTTTGTTGAACCTAAGCATAATAATGGAAAATTTCCCCTGTATGTTTGGTCCTTTATTTTGAAGGCTCCATGTACATTGGTTAAATGAATTTGTATGCTTTTCCTCCTATTAAATGATGTTTCCTATTGAGTGATTTTTCAGTGAAACTTTGGGAGCCAAGCACCTCAGTCTCTACAAAACCTGTATCAAATAATCTTTCACATTCACAATGCTCTTTTAAAGAAACCTCAGGTCATTTTAGAGTGTGTGTTTAAATTCATTAACTAGTCATTAAATTAGGGAGTGTGCTCTTTATAGTCACTAAGTAGCAGAATTCCCAGCAAAAGAAGAACTGGTGCCCTTCAAACCTATCAGCCTTGAGCTGAACGAAGAGAATTCAGATGAGGGGAAACCAGCGGAAGGACCCTGAAGAAACAGAACCTAAGACATCCGTGAGGGATCACAATAGAGCTACAGTAGTGGACAGAGGTGAAAAGGAATTTGTCAAAATTTCAAAAATGGAAATCAGAACATGGATACAAAATAACATAAATGGAATTGAAGAAAAAGTTTAAAAACCACTGAAAAGTAGCCAAAAATAATTTTTTCAGGAAATCAGTGAAACAAATGAAAAAAATGCTTAAGAGCTTAACAACAGAAATAAGGATATAATAGAAGATTCACAGCAAATAGGATATCTCTAGGCCACACAGCAATGAACCAGACCAAGATCAAAACAGAGGGAAAAATTCTATAAACATTAAGATGAAAGCAATAACTCCCCTACAAAGGAAAACACACCAGGCTAATCACAGATTTTTCAGGTGGGAGACCTCACAAGGCAGAAGGGACTGGGGCCCTAACTTAAAAAAGAAAAAAGTGCCAGCCAAGAATCTCATATACTGCAAAACACAGTTTCAAAAATTACAGCAAAAAAAAAAAAAACTTTTCCAAACAAGCAAACACTGAGTGGGGGATATAATAACGAGACTTTCCCTACTGGAAATACTCCAAACTTCATTATACATGGACCAGCACAGTAGACGTCTAGCAGTCTAAAATCAACTGAAAACTAATCTAATGCTCATAACTCATATAAAACAATAGAACAAGAGATAAAACAAAGCAATAAAGTAGTGCCCAAATTAATACTAACACTCAACATCAACAGTTTGTGTACCCCATTCAACAGACACAGATCAGCTGAATAGATGAAAAAACACAGCCCAAGTTTCCTGCCGTCTTTAGGAAACACATCTAACACACAAGGTCTCACACAGACCCAAGGTGAAGGTATGGAAAAAATATTTCATGCAAATGGAAACAAAAAGACAGCAGGTATAGCCATTCTTATATCAGACAAAATACACTTTAAATCCAAAATGGCAAAGAAAGACAAAGATTGTCATTGAATATGGTAAAGGGAGAAATTTAATAAGAAAATATAACAGTGCTAAATATATATGCAACTAACCCAAAAGCACCCAGATTCATACAGCAAAGTCAACTAGATCTAAGCAAAGACATAAACAGTAGCATCATAATGGCTGAGAACTTCAACATCCTACTGACAAAGTTAGATCATCAAAGCAAAAATTAAATAACCACTGAACTTCTATGGGACTCTGGAACAAATGGACCTCACAGACCTTCTCCCCCTAAACTACTGAATATTTCAATACATTCTTCTCAGCAGCACATGAGTCATTCTCCGAGATTGATCATGTATTAGGCCACAACACATGTCTGAACAATTTAAAAAAAAAAATCAAAATCATACCGTATGTCTTCTCATGAAACAGTAAAAAAACTAGAATAAATCAATTCTATTAATAAGAGAAGCACACGTACCCACACAAAGTCATGGAAATTAAACACCTGCTGCTGAACAAGCCGTGGCTCATGATGAAATTAAGATGAAAACCAAAAGATTCCATGGAACTGAAAGACAGAGGAGATTAAAAACTCTTAAAATCTACGGAATGCAGGAAAAGCAGTATTAAGAGGCTACTTACAGATGAAACGCCTACATCAAAGAGACAGGAAGATCACAGATTAACAACCTAATGTCACATCCCAAGGAACTATGTGGATGAAACTTCACAGGTAGCAGCCCTTGTAAAGAACAGTTGGTAAAGAGTAACAAATATTTGTGTAAGACCTTTCTAGTCATCTGACTCTCAGTTGTTTCTTGATCCAGACAAAGGGGTCTTCAGAGAAAGCCTGGTTGCACCTGTTGTTCATGTCACTTTATTCCCCCTAAGATGCAAAACCACCCCCCACCAAAGACAGCTTTGCAGGACTGCTTCTGACTACAAATTCTTGGAACAACCATCCCAAAATGTATCCAATGTAGGGAAACTCGTTCCCTGTCTTTTAACACAGACTCGCTTTCTACTTGAGAGACTTAAGGAGTCCTGAGAGTGGCATGTGAGTTGTATACGTGCAGGAGGGCAGAAAACTCACCTCCAAGAGAGAATGCAATGTGAGGTGTGGCAATAAAGATTCTCTGGATTCCAAGGGTCTCTTAAAGTAGGAGGCAAGGGTCATGCTTTCAAGGTCTGTGGTTTTGTAAAAACAAGGTGGAGACCTTCTATCTCATCTTCTCATGTCATCCCTATCAGTGCTGATGTCTGATGAACAGCTTCTCTCTACTTCTCCCTGTTTTATGATAATAAATATGGACCCGAAATAAATATGGACCTTTCAAGAGGACGCCTTAGTCCCCCAGCACAGACTCTGTGTCAAGCCTCTTCATTCCTCGTACCAAAACTCCTTTGATCAAAGACGTATATTCTGGGGTGAAATATTTTTATTTTTCTTCAATGCATTTTTGGTTGCGAATAGATGTTTTAATTAAAGGATGACATACAAAACAGTATGTATGTTCATAGATAAGAAGGAGATTTGGGATGTTTCTGTCTCTAATCACACCATGATCTACAAATTATTGATGGCTAACAGACACAGTCTTCCCAATGATACCCTTGTGCTTTTAATCCCACAAATTCCAAGCACTACAGCAAGTTTGTAAGTAAAATACAGAATGAACCTGCATATTCAACTACTATTCCCCAAAATAATATATGGATAATATTTCTGAAAATAAATATAAACTTATGTAAATGCTGAACAATACGAAACTTTATTAAACTAAATTTCTCCCCCCAAATTTCTCAATATTTGTATCAACTTACTTACTGAATTTTCATTGTAACTATGGTTCCTTTATATAAGTCAATATTCTCCAGAGGAGGAAAAAAAAAATAAGATGTATACACAAGGAAATTTAATTTAAAGAATTGGCTAAAACGTTTGTGTGAGCTAGCAAGTTTAAAATTGTCAGGTCTGCCCAGGGGGCTAGAAATTCTGACAAGAGTTAATGTTACAAGTCATGGGTACAAAGATAATCTGAAAGCAGAATTTCTTCCTCTTTGGGAGAAGAGGCATTCAACTGATTGAATGAGACCTACCCCCTCAATGGAGAGTAATCTCCTTTATTGAAAGTCTGCGGATTTCACTATTAACATGCATCTAAAAAATACCTTCACAACTACATCTGTAGATTAGAGTTTGACCAAAAAACTGGGCACCATAGCTTAGCCAAGTCAATATATAAAATTAACCATCCCACCACTTAGGTCAGTATCTTTCTCCTTCTCATCAAAAATCACATCAAAGCAACAAGGGAAAAAAATACCATGTAACCTCAATGTTTAGGGAAACCGGCAGACAGATTTGATAAGCTGCTTCATCACAAATATGAAGGCGGTACAAAGAGCTGAGCGGGACAGAAGCCAGGCAGGAAGAAATGAATGAAGACCAGAAAGCTCAGCACCCACAGGGCCTAACAGGCACTGTTCTCAACCACATCAGCCAATGCACACACTACATGCCTTCAACAGGAGGGAACACCACCTCTGGGTCAGACCTGATCAAGAGAAACAGAAGGTGGGGGTGTCACAAGGCGCAAAGAGACACAAAGAAGACATTTCATCAGGACATAGTCTCTCTTTGTGGCAGTGGGTGGAGAGCTTTCATGTTGTGAGGGCTGGAATGCTCCCCAGCTTCCTCTCACACCAGGTTCCATGAGAATCATCTATCCATAGCTAGTTTTGGAAAATTCAACTTATTCAGTGCTTAGAATAATATATATATATATATATATATATATATATATATATATGCCACAGCATCAGTATACAAATACTATGAAAACAGAAAAAGTCACCAAATTTACCAAAAGATAAAAAGTGCTCAGACTCTTTCCTAACCTACCAGCAGTGTCCCACCTGCGGCCTGTGAGTTGCATGCAAATTATTTGAGGACTGTTTTGCTTTTTCTTTACCTGCGGTGTCAGATATCTTGAAAGTATGCACAGGTCTTTTGTTCGTCAGCTTTCATTACTGTTTGTGTATTTAACGCGTGGTCTGAGACAACTCTTATTCTTCCAGTGTGTGGCAGAACAGAAAAAAGGTTGGATGGACGACCACACACTTCAGGGCTTGCTCTCCATCTCACTCACGCAATACTAAACTTTAAAGGCTTACAGGCCCTCCATGATCTCACTTCCCTTATTTCTTTCTCCCAGACTTCTTTTCTTCCTTTTTTCCTGCTTTTCCAGCAACATTCTGGGCACAGCCACCCCTCAAAGTCTTTTTCCTGGTTATTTCTTCTTTATCAGATATTCTTCTCCAGATCAACATGGCTCACTCAGCTCCTTCAAGCTGAATTGGCTGTCACCACTGAGAGTGACTATTACAGGTCACACTATTAAATATTATGGCCAACACACCACCATTTCTTCTTCCTTTTCTCTCAATTGAATTTCTCCATTTCACCACTTTTTATAATCTGACATATGATGTATTTTCACAAACTTCTTGTTTTATCCTGTTACATTCATTGCTATATCCTTGGTGTCTGCTGCAGTGTAGGTAGTAAAAACATAAAAAACACGCATTTTAGATGAATGAATGGTTGAATGAATGAATTTGCTCTCTTTAGATAATGTTTCCACAGAGCAGATAAAAAGCACGGCCAAGCATATCACTAAAAATTAAGAAAACTGAATTAAACCTCATGTCTCTGAAGGGCATTCAAAAAGAACAAATAAAAGACTTAGAAAAGAGATAGGAAGGGCGGCGCCGGTGGCTCAGTGAGTAGGGTGCCGGCCCCATGTGCCGACGGTGGCGGGTTCAAACCCAGCCCCGGCCAAACTGCAACAACAACAACAACAAAAAAATAGCCAGGCATTTTGGCAGGTGCCTGTAGTCCCAGCTGCTCGGGAGGCTGACGCAAGAGAATCGCGTAAGCCCAAGAGTTAGAGGTTGCTGTGAGCCGTGTGACGCCACGGCACTCTACCCCAGGGCGGTACAGTGAGACTCTCTCTCTACAAAAAAAAAAAAAGAAAAGAGAGAGGAAGACGATAGAAAAATGCACCAAGTGCTGATAGAAGTCAGCAAGAAGTAAGATGAAAATAAACATCACAGACAGAAAGATGAAATTCAAAGATACCCCAGAAAATCCAATAAGGAATATATGAGAAAAAATGATAGAGCAAGCAAAACCTAATGGAAATGAACTGTTTACACAGATTAAAATAAAAACGTGATATATCTATACATTGAAATGCCACCCAACACTAAAATGAAAAACCTATACATGCAATACACGTAGAAGCAGCCAGATATGAAGTCTATATACTGTATGATTTTATTCATATAAAATTATGGAAAGATAAACCTATAATTACAATCAAACATATCAGAGGATGCCGAGTCCAGGGACAGGGAGAGGAATTGATGGCAAAGCAACATGGGGCAAGTGTGGGAGGGTCAAGATTTGTTTTAGAATTTGCCTGCAATGATTGTTGCACAACTGTGTTCATGTACGAACCTGACAGGACTATGCACTTACACTAAAAAATACACCTTCTCAATGCTCCCTTTAAAAAAAAATGAAGGATTAGAGACAATATGATAGAGTTAGAAGACAGGCAAAGGGTCTCTGAAAGTCACATCATTGAAAAGCTCTCAAGGAAAACAGAAACTTATAACATTTCCAGTTATAGTTCCAAAACACTATTTTTTGAAAGAAAGTTTCTATTTGTTAGTTCATTAATTTATCACATGAACACTATCATTGGAAGGAGTCACCATTACAAGGCTGTGAACGATCTTTTTGAAGGAAACTGTCAAAACAGCGTGAACGACAAAACACGAAGCTGAACAAATGTTGCTGGATTTGCTCAATATCATGAAGGTTTTATCTTCCCTAACTTACTGTATAAGTTTGGCGCCCTCTATGTAAAAATAACCATTAATTAGGAACACAAACTAATCATAACGTTCAAATAAAAAAACTAAAGAATTTCCAGCAAAACTATGAGAAACAATATAGTAGAGAGTAAGGTGGCCTCGCCTTCTGAGACCATTGATATATAATCACAGGCAATATCGTAAAACTGTAACATTACAGCAGTGAGACAGTAAGATATAGTGAGATGTTGGCTCAGAAAGACATCAAAGGCCTGGGATATAACATCCAGAAACATAGACACATACCCTGTTTCCCCAAAAATAAGACATCCTCCAAAAATAAGACCTACTTACGGGAAAGATAAGACGTCCCCTGAAAATAAGACCTAGCACATCTTTGGGAGCACACCTTAAAATAAGACACTGTCTTATTTTCAGGAAAACAGGGTATCTATAAAATCTTTTTGAATAATAAAGTTAGCATATTAAATTAGGGGAGAAAAGATGAACTATTCAGTAACTGGTATTGGGATAACTGGTGAAGAGTACGCTGGGCCCATACCTCACATGAGATGCCAAGATAAATTCCACACAAATCGGGTACAGAAAATGTACTACTAGAAGAAGATAGGGAAAAACAAAAATACATTATAATCCTGGAGAGGGAAAAAAAAGTCTGCTTAATTTTAACTCAAAATCCGTAAGTTGTGAAAGAAAGCATTGTAGTATATAAATATAAAAATTTCACAAAGGTCAAATAAAAATGAAGAAATAATATTTACTAAATGAAGCCCAAAAGGTCTCTATTCTAATATGCCAACTTTCCCAAATGTTAATGTTAACAACTATCACACACACAAAAAGTTCAAAACCCCAAAACTTTGGTGAAAAGTTACAATGATGCAATTCACACACAAGCTAATCCTCATTAAAATGTGAACATCAGGGCGGTGCCTGTGGCTCAAAGGAGTAGGGCGCTGCCCCATATCCCGGAGGTGGTGGGTTCAAATCCAGCTCCGGCCAAAAACAGCAAAAAAATAAAAAATATATATAAATATAAAAAAATAAAAAATGTGAACAACAGACCATAACCTCAATGGAAGCAAAAGAAAGGCAAATCAAGGGTGCAGAAAAGCCACTTTTTAACCTTTTAATCTTAAGGTAACACTTGACCACACCCCATCGGCAAGGCTTGTGGAAGCCAGTGTCATATATTTCTGTAAGGAGAATAAATTCACAGTTTTATGTGGGTCAACTTGATACATCCATAAAATTTATAAACATATATACATTTGATCGAGTGATTTCACTTCTGAAAAAATTTCCCAGGGAAATAACTGTGTTTTAAGTGATATCTTTATGTTATTTATTACATAAGTTTTTTTTTTTTTTTATAAAAACAAAGTTTCATCAATAGGGAGCTACTTAAACTATGGTGCGTCTATGTAATGTGACACCATGCGACTATAATAAATGAGAAGGCACATAATATATGGATTTAGAAATAGTTATTGAGTAAAAAAATAAATCAAGTTCTAGAATAGCATGCATAGCATGTTACATTTTTGATAAAAAAAGAAAAACGAGAATACCTATTTTTGTTCCTTGTGCATGTGTCAAGAAACTAATAACAATGGTTCTCCACAGGGCAGAGGTGAGACCTGGGTGGATGGAAACAGGAGAAGAAAAAGACTGTTTACTCCATAACTGACTTTTAATACATTTTACAAGTTTTCCACTATGTAAAAATATTACCTAGTAAAATAATTAAAATTTTAGAAAGTATGTTATGAATATTAATGCTTAATATTCTGTATCTCTGAAACTTAGCTGCTTGTTAAATCTGTGAAATAGAGTTGTGTCTTCAATCTATTTTTAAGTATTCAGCCAACAGTTCCAATTCGGTTTATTTTTGCGTTTTTAATCTAGTTCAAATTGTGGCTATCTCATCCTACATGACATGTTTATCATGACATCAATTTGAGTTCCTATTGACTGGAAGGATTTTTCTAAATGTTTTCAAGTAGTAAAAGAAAGAAAACCTAAAGAAATCATCTAATGTTTTAATGTCAAAATACATATTATTCCTTCAAGTAATCAAAGGTATAGTCTTCTTGACCTTTCTCCCACCAAAAAACAAGACAAAAAAAAAAAAAAAACACTTAATTTTGGAAATTTGTTAAACTGACTGCTGCACCCGAGCCCCTCCTCGGCCTGTCCCCACTTCCAGCCATGTCCCAGACACACCCACAAGCCATTCCGCCTCTGCCCAAAGTGGAACCACAGGGAAGAGCCTGCCAAGTAAATTATATAGATTTGATGCCTTCCCAGATGGGTGGACCATAATTGAAATGTCACAAAGCTATTCATAAAGATTTGTTGAAACTTATGTGTTTGATATATGAGGAGCATTTTTAGTTTTGACACCCTGCTGAAATTAGGACAAGATGTACCATCAGGATCAGCACTCAGTGAACTGAAAGCCTCCATCAGCTCCCAGTGGGGGCTCATCTCCTCAGGACACGCTGCCTGGGCAGCACCAGAGGGGCAAGCATCATGGCCTTAGGCATTAGTGAGTGATATTTACGAAAGCAAGTGCATTTATCATTTTTATGACATTTAAAATTAATTTTAAGTAGGTTTCTTTTCAGCATCTTCTGAATAAAGTTATGTGGATTTTTCCCCTTTGGGGCGTAAGTCAAGTTTTACCATCCAATGTCTGTTGTATGAATAGAAAAAGAAGCTCCTCTACTTAACAATGGGGTCATGTCCTAATAAACCATTATAAATTGAAAAGATAATACGTAAAAAATTAAGTTAATATATCTAACCTACCCCACCCCTAGACTAGGTAGCCTAGTCTACCTTAAACATCCTCAGAACACTTACAGTAGCCCACAAATGGGCAAAATTGTCTAACATAGATCACATTTTATAAAAAAAAGTGCTGAATATCTCCTGTTAGAGTATCACATGGCATATCGCAAGCTCAGGAAGGAATCAAAGTTCAAAGCCTGAAGTACAATTTCTACTGACTGCATACCTCTTTCTTTCTTTCTTTCTTTTTTTTTTGCAGGTTTTGGCTGGGGCTGGGTTTGAACCCACCACCTCCGACATATGGGGCTGGCGCCCTACTCCTTTGAATCACAGGTGCCACCTTGCATATCACTTTCATACCACCATAAAGTCAAAAAATTGTCAAGTTGAATGAATATCATAGTCAGGGACTATTTGTAATAAGATTAAAAGTTGTCAGAATGCGTTGAAAGTCCTCCATTGAGAGATGGGGTCTATGGCCTCTTCTCTTGAATCTGATCGATCTCTGTTAATACTTGACCAAAGGAATATGACAGAAGTGACTTTGTGCTAATTTCTAGGCTGAGGCAGTAAGAGCCTCCAACTCCTGTGTCTTGTTCTTGAAACCTTGAACCACTTGTAAAAGACTCGTCTTATTATTATCTGGCTGGAGAGATCAAATAAAAGAATCCTGGAGACTTTACAGAGAATGAATAAGGGCCATTTGTGCCCAGACTGCCACTTGTCCCTCCAAAGCACGAGCTTTCTTGGCTCTCTAGACCAGACCAGCGGTAGGCTGAAGACCAAAAAGTGACTTAGCGCACTGCAAAGTGGGCCATCTGCTCATTCAGTTAGAGCACTGGCCAAACTTCTAAACCCCGAAATTTTGAAATATAATAAAATGTTTGCTGTTTTCAGACATGAAATTTCAGGGTAATTTGTTACATAGCAAAACATAACTGGAACAATACGTACAGGAAAATGTCTGACTAATTTGAAGATACAGCTAATGTATTTTTAAAATGTTTTACAGTTTTAACTTTCCATTCTCAAAGAAAAAGAATCATTTCCTAACAAAATGCTATTATACTAAGGTCAATTTTGGTATCTTACATGAGTATTTTTGGCTACACACTATTAGACTCCTGAGGAGGCCAGCAGAAGAAAAGAGAATTTAGGGGGAGAAAGAGAAGCCAGGAAGAGAGATCAGGGGGAAGTTAGGAGCGAGACCTGAAACCCACCTGATACCACCTGGGGATCGTGGACCCAGCCATGGTGATGGGCTGCACAGACAAAGGCAGCGGGGGAGGTGAGCCCCAGCCCCGGGCTGGAGGAGACGGGAGTTGCTGGTAGAAAACTGACTGCCAACAGACAGGGACCAATCGAGGCACAGGACAGAAATGCCACAAGCCAGTGAGAGGGACCCTAGGGAAGGTAGAAAACCCTAGCACCCCAAGCAGACAAGAGCAACCCGTTCAGGACCCTCCCCTGCGCCGACGGCTTTCTCTAATCAATAAACTTCTGCTTTTTGGCTGCTCACTCCTGGTCTGTGAGTTCATTCTTTGATTTCCCAAGACCACAAACCCAGTAGGCACAGACAACTCCAGAAACACTATTACGTCACACATCTGTCAAATGGTGTATTTTCCTAATGCTACAAACATCAGGGTTTTTTTTAAGAAACAAATTATCCAAGGTTTGAAAAGTTATTTACATTATCAGAAAAATCAAAGATTCACAATGATTACATTTTATTTCATGTCAACTACCTCAATGATAATGAAAATAGTTTCCAATTATTCTAGTCCCTTTTCATTTTTGAGCCTATAAATCCAATATTCCTGAGGCTGAAAATTTGTCTGTTCTCTGGTGGCCTGACCAGGCCCCTTTAATAACTTCTGTTTGCTAAGAAGGGTGGTGTGACACGGGCCTGCACAGAGAGGGCCTGTTTGATATTAGCTTTCTGTCTCAGTCCAGTGCTGTGACCATGACTCTGAGCTATTATACATTGCTATGGGCCTGCTGGCAAGAGAAAACCTGTTTAATTACCTGCCCCAGCTGTACTTCCTAAGTGGAATGATTATTAAATCTGTCTCTCTGTTTCACAGTTTTAGAGTACAATTCAAATCTCTGCCAAGATGAATGGAGGTCAGAGATTCTGTAGGAATAGGGCAGACTAAAATCATCACTGTGACAGGTGTCTTAAGAGCATCGTGGCCTAGGGCTCAGCCAACCCTCTGTCCTCTAACACAAAAATGAAAGGTTCTCAGATCCTCTTTAAGCTTTGTAGCTGCAGATAACCTCTCATTACTTAGCCGCATCATTGCCCACTTCATGTTCATAGGAGAATAATAATACATGGCCTTTTCCCCTCTTTACCTGCCAACTGACACTTTGGATTATTTACTCTGAAGTTCAAAGCAAAGTAAAATCGCAAACTTAGTGTGGTGATTAATGTTATATGCCAACTTCCCTGGGCCACAGAGTGCCCAGATATTTGGGGCAACATTATTCCAAGTATGATTGGGAAGATGGTTTTGGACAATATTAGCCTTTGAATAGGTAGAAGGTGTAAGCATGATTGTCCTCAGTGTGTTTGAGCTCATCCAATCAGGTGGAGCCGAGGAAAATCTGCTCTCTCTGCCTGACTGTCTGCTTTTAGCCTTGACCTCAGACTGGGGCTTATACTATGAAATCCCCTGGTTCTCAGGACTTCAGATTTGAACTGGAATTATACTAAAGGTTCCCCTGGATCTTTAACTTGTCAACTGTATATCTTGGTTCTTCTTAGCCTCTATAATCACATACACCAATTCCTCATAATAAATAAATAAATATGGCTATCTTCTATCAGTCTGTTTCTTTGTAAAAACACTAATTAATACACTTTTGTCACTCCAATTTGCAAACTTTATCTGTTTCTCAGTTTATTGGTATCAAAACCATAACCCCAGAGGAAAGCAATCCATAACCTTGGGGAAGATGAAAGTGACCTGCTTTCGTAATTCTTACTTTAACACCTAAAATCATGCATACTCCCCCATAGCATATCCAAGTTTATAACAATGTAAAAAGAATAGTTCTAATAATTAAATATTGCATTAAAATAGATTCTTCAGAAAGATGAAATGTGCTTGTTTTATATCTTACCCTGTATCTGTAGATAACCCCAGTATACCCCTCAGAGCAGCAGGGTTTAGGAAGTACGAGACTAATTTCTTCACTTATGCTTTCTAAAAATACTTTGTCCCTGATGAGGACCTGCTTTGTCTAATTTCATAACTTAACTCTTTTTCTTTGGTCTTACTTATCTATTTCGTAAATCATAGATGGATCAAATCTCATTCTTGGCTGCAGACTTTATTATAATACTTGTTAAATTCTGCAACCAGAAGGTAAATTAACTTTTGCATTAATTCCACTTGTATCAGTGATTGTGTGTATTGGCCAAAGTGCCAGTTTAATAGCACACCTAATCTCTTTTGGGTCTTTGTAATTAAAATACATTTTTATTTTGTGATTCTTTTATCTGAATTTTCAAGCAGGAAGTAGGTATACCAAGGAGGCAATTCTTATATTAAACAGATAATTCTGCAGACAGTGAGAACCCACGAGAGGCATGCTGCACTTCCTTGCTATCATATCTACTAACCAGAAATTGGTGTGACTCCAAATCATAAAGACAGAGGGCTATTTTTGTCAATAAGCATTTATGGGGTTAACAAGAGGAAACCTGTCCACTTCCCTTACTTTCAGTAGCGGTAAAATACAGATCATAGCCATACAATAACACATGGTTATTAAGGTATTCACAAAACCTTCCTAACCAGCCATGTCTTGAGCAAATCACAGAGATTATACAAATATTGAATAGACGATAATTTAAGGATGGCTCTAGATTCACTCTTTACTATGAGGATCATACCAGTAACTTTGCCCAGCTATGTGAAAAGCCACCAAGCTTTTGTGAAATCACTGGGACCCTAATCCTGGAACAGAGGAACACCACTGTTGAAGAGGACAGTGTTAGAAAAACACACGGAGGAAAACACACACGGAGTCCACTCTGAGTTTAATTCTAAACTGTAAAGCATTATTTTGTGTTATCTCAGACTCATCATTTCAGTCTCCTACCTTGATTGCTTCCTTTGCAAAATAAAAGGTTTATTCTAGAATGATTATTTGAAAGGTTCTGTTCCCAGTTTAAAATTTTAAACATCTCAAAGATTTCTGTATGATTAGATGGCTGTGAGAATTAAATATAAGTTTAGCAGAGGCCCTGGCACAGAGCAGGAAGTTATCAGCAACTTCTAGGCATTCGCCTATCCCTAAATTAACCAGCTTTCTGCTATATGACTTCACACCTTAGCGAGTTACCCTTTCCTTGAGTTTTGTTATAATTCACTAGTTGTCAACGCTTGGTTCTCCTTTCCTCTGAGCATACTGAAGATTACATTTATCAGGCTCCTATGCAAATTATAAGAAGGATGGGGACGTGTGACTAGTTCTGTCCACAGAAATGTGAGCAGAATGTGTTTGTGTTACTTCTTGGCTGAGGCAAGGAATGTCCAGAGACGGGTCTTTAGGTAGTTCTCCCTGCTACTGGGAGATGCCCCAGTTGCTGCAGGTAAAAAGTGGTGACCACGTGGGGCATCCTGAGTTCCCATATTTTTGTATGGGGTGGGGATCCCTCTCAATCCTCCTGGGGTATGTACCATAAGCAAGAAATAAATGTGTTGTGAAAATATTGAACATTTGATTGTTTTCACTGCAACAGAACAGCCCATCCTGAGAGATATGCCTTCTGCCATTAACATCTATTCTTGGACTTTCTGACAAGGTGTATTTGGCCCTATATTTCTCACTGCCACTCAGGTACCTCTCAAAATCATCATTAAACCACAAACCAATTTGGTTAATAATTAATATCTTTGCCTCCTAAATGCCTCCCATGTGTGTCTCTTTCTCTCCAATCCCGTCATTACTCCCTGGTTCTGCCCACCATCCTTCATCACCGGGTGATGGCTGTAGCTTCCTGGCTAGCCTCTCTGCCTCTAGATTATGCCACTCAGATCTCTCTTCACTTTACCAAAATTAAAATAAAATCTCCAACGCAACTTTGCTTATCACTCTCGTTACAGTAACATTTCAAGTGTCAGGAATCAAAGTTTAGACACCCAAGCCCTTCCATGACTTAGCTGTTAATCTCTCTCATTTCATTTCCTTCCACATTTTGTCTGGAAAGCTAATACCAAGTTACCTACAGATCCACACCGTGCCACACTGATTCACACCTCTGTGACGTGTCTCAGCCTCCCCCATCTACCATGAATGACCTCCCATCATTCTTCACCAGACTCATCATTCACAATGCAGGTCACAAACATGCCTTTGACACCCCAGGCTGTGGTATGCCACTCTAAATTGCTACACCTGCTCTCTGTATACTTCTAAGGCTGTTGCTATCATGGTATAAGGAAGACACTATGTCTTTTTTACCCAGAGCACCAAAAGGCAAGGCTATACCTATATCCTTAAATCTCTTACCCACTACTACAACACCCACTAGCACTCTGTAAATGTTGGGCGAACATTTTGGGTCCTAAGGGTCACCGTTCTTAACACCTCCTGCACTGCCCCCTGCTTCAGCCTTAGCAATTTCCCTTGACCTCCCCAAACTGCTAGGAATTATACAAGAGATAGACAGAAAGAAAAGACAGAAATACTTTCCCCAGGACACATTGTTGTGCTTGTCAATATCATCCATGTCAAATATGTAGCATTATGTGCTATTAAAAGAAGACATGCTTAAGACGATAATTTTGCACCACAAAGTCTCCTCTTGCTTGAAAAACTTATAAAAGAAAAATTAAACAATCATCTTGACAGTAATGTGTTCTTCTTCCTTTGTCAAATAAATTTGAAGAAACACTGAGATTTCATTCATCATAACAGCATAAGATTATATTTAAACTATTTTTTTTTATAGTTCAGCAAACTGCAACCAAGTTAAGAATTGGTGCATTGTTCACAACTGTACTTGTTTACAATTAATTCAATGAGGCTCCATTTTGGTCGTCTTGATCAAAACAATTCTATGTGCTGCTCCACAGCATTTACCATTAAAGGTACTTAAAATGAGGGGCTACATTTACTTCTCACTTTTTCTGGGCATTTCTTTATTTCTTGTAGTATTTGAAGAAGGTTGTTATGATCAGCAGATAGGAGCTAGTAGAAACATAATTTTCAGTCTCAAATGATGATCATTTTAGACTTTAGGCTGTTAATCTTAAAAACACCTCTCCCGCATGATGTGAACTGTTATGTATGTCTAAAGAGAGACTTCCTTTAATCTTCCTTATACTCTAAAGATTTAAGAATGATTAATAACTTGCTTCAAAAGATGATACGGCTAACATCCATTCATTCACGTGTCACTTACTCAAGAAGCACCAGTGTGGGTATCTGCCATGCGCAAAGCACTGCTGTTGGGTACAGGTGATGTGAAGATAGACAAAAACAGACAGGATTCCTAAACTTGGGCATAAAGGCTAGTGGAAGAGAAAGCATCTAAAAAGTAATCACAAAAATGAAGGCAAACGGCATCTATGGTAAGTCTGTGAGAGTTATGAATACAGTGTCAGGAAACAGAGAGGCTCAGATAGCTTCTCAAGTATATAGTTAGTGCAGCTCAATGTTCTAATAAGTACATGTAAAACACGTCCAGGTATGTGTAAAAGAGAAAGACATGTAACATTGCATAAAAGAATTGAAAAGGCAGCTGACAAAAAAAGAATATTACCCAATAAAAAACACCCAACCTCGTGAGTGGTCAGGGAAGTTCACATGAAAGCGTGTAGCATACATTGACATGTGCATGTTTGGGGAAGCAGGGAAGACTCAGGATGTTTCAAGAGGGGTGACGAGTGAGTGGGAAAAACTATATTAGAGAGCAATTTGCCAATATCTTGTAAAATGGACAATGTGGAAGTCTCAACCTAACAATCGTACTTAAAGGTATATATCTTAGAAAGAACTCTTATACATGGACATAAGTAAAATATTTTTTTAAATGGCCCTTGAAGCATTACTCATACTATGGAAAAGGAAATAATAAGGTAACACATAATTAAATTAAGGCATAACCGTATAATAACAGATAGCAAATAAAATTAATAAAGTAGGTCAACACATGGATACACCTACAAATGACATAAACTACCAGAAATTTTGTAAACTATATGAATCCATTTATATTAATTTCATAAAATGCAAAATACATACAAGCAATCATTCTGAGAACTCTCATTATGTAAACTTTTCTTATTCGAACTTAGGAACTGGTGGATTAAGGCATCAGTTTTTGTATGAATCTCTATCTAAACTCTCATCACTTGCTATTTGAAATTCAAGAGCCAGATAGGTTCAGGTAATATGCTATTCTTCGCTCCATAATGTGCCATCCAAACTCCTATCCAAGTTCATACAGAGATTATAATTGTCCCAAGAAGGGAAGTTTTAGTATAAAATCATTGAGGGAATATTCCAGACTCAAAATGGTGGTTGATTTTGAGTTAGGAGGAAAGACAGTGAAATAATAGCTAAAGGACTTTCAATGTTTCCTGGAACACTTTAATGTTTTAGAAAAATATGAAAAAATGAACAAAGTATTAATTTCATAAACAATGTGTAAATTATGATGTCTGCTATGCTGTTCTATTAATACATACAGATGACGCCAAAATGTACACACATTTTTAAGAAAATCTATATTAAAATTGTAACATTCAATAAGTACCAATAACAAAAGATGAATACAAGTCACGTTTGACTTCAGCTAGTACAAGAGGCACTCCGAGTGGTTACGCAGCATCTAGGCACTGCTGATTATGGCAAACTGCTACTCGACTGACATTGACCAAAGTGCCTACTCATATCGCTGCACATGCCATTTCAATTTCATCCCCATGTGCTACGAGTGTAGCCAGTTTTCTGTGGTACACCACAGGTTGAGATCAAGAGGTGTTAATTCAGGAGGACAAGGGACAAACTCACCTGTTCCTCTCTGTCCTATCCACTGTCTTGGCAAATTCTCTTCAAGGTCAGCTCTCACTTCTCAGTGCATGTAATTATCACAGGATGAAAACTTCCCATTTTGCTATTTAAAGACTGCATTGTATGGTCTTCTAACTACTGTCTAACATGCACATTGTTTGCAAAGCGGACTCCTGTGGCAAAGGTGTAAACTCGTTGAACACCATAGCAGAAGCAGGACTTGCTGCTCTGAGAGGCCTCCCAGGTCTTCCCCTGTGCGTATCACACACAGGAGCACGCATCTCAAACTTATCATGAATGCATGCAATTGTTAGCCATATTGCAGTTTCTCTTGCATACTCCTCCATTGTCATCAAGTTCCACAGCATTCTCTAATTTCCGATACCACTTCAGAATGGTCCTGCGCTCCCCCAACAAATCCTGTGCTCCTGCCACTTTCTGCGACTGCTCTGCCTGTCGCATGGTGATGCTAGCATTTGTTTGATTACGGTAATCTTTTCACTGAAATCATACTATAGGTTGATACTGTAATTCAATTCAACTTCAGAACTTAATACAAAGAAAGCATCACTTAAACTGTGTGTACATTTTCTCAGTACTACCAGTGTATTTCTTTGTGTTTAAAATAATTCAGAATTTGAAAATTGTAAAGAAATCATTAAGTGAATTAAGAATATTTTCGATGGAATAGCATACATGAAGACTGCGGCAGGAGGAAACATGACACAAAGCTGATGGTTTCTAAAGTAAAGAAATTCACCAATTCCTGGGTTCTGAGTGAGGGGACCAAAAAGGTAGGGACAGGAGGGGACCACAGGGGGCTTCCACAGTTCCTTAGAATCTCATGACTCCATTGTAAGAGCAAAACAAAGCTGAGAGAGAATCTCAAATATGTGTCCATGGAGGTTAAGGGTAATAATCAAATTAGCATTTTGCCAGGGTTAGTTTAGTTACAGTGTAAAAAGGAATTGGTGTCGAGTCAGTGGGTATGGGTGACTACTGGGAAGACATTGGCAATACTTCAGGCGGTACAGGAAAATAATGAGTAAGTAAAATGACTTGAACAGAAAGAAAACTACATACGATATAGATGTCAAATTTGACACACTGATATACTTATTGGAAGATGGAGAGGACTATATACATGCACACCCAAAAATGGGTCTGATAATAGATTTGACGATTCTTGCATCTAAACTTGACACTTATGACTAGGCATAGCCACTGGAGCACATTTTCAGTTTCAGGGAGCATATAAGATAGGGCCTCTGCATAGAGAATTTAAACCAGAAAGTATCAGGTAATAGTTATTTTACTGTTTTATTTACATCTCTGTGAGCTCTGAAATAAAGAAATATCTGATTTTTATAGGCATTGGATTTCAGGTCTCAAATCAAAGATCACCTCCCCTCAGAGATCTTCTTTCATCACACGCCGTATCACACTGACTTCATAGCAATTACTCTGTGAAATCATCACCTGCAGTTACCTTGGACCCAACGTAAAAGATGAGCTGCATGAGAGTGGGAACATTGTCTTGGAAATGTTCTGCCTCAGCACCTAGAACAGGGCAGTTGCTCTATAAATAGCTGTCAAGGGTATGAGTAACTAATATCATGAGCACGAATGGACGGAAAGTTCCTACCTATCCATTCCCCAAAGTTTGAGAAAAACAAAACAAAAATAAAGAAAGAAAGAAAAAAAGACTAAATAGTGCCTTCAATATATTTATAGATTCTTTCCTCAAAGGAGCTCACAGTCATTTTCAGAGATGTCAGCTTTATTATCCATTACACATCAACGCGTACATTGGCATTCAGTATGGAAATTCCATATGCGTGTAGTCCATCTCATAAATTTTGGTGTCAGGCTTTACAATTAATAAATATTTACTACCACCATTGTCTACTTCAAATGCTGAGGTGCACATTTAAGGCTCCTCGGGAGACATAAATATTTCAGTTAAGCATTCTATGTGACAAGTACAAAATATAACAACAAAATTCAACGGGTGGAGCAAATTTAACATAATCAATCATGTCCCAAGACAAGCATTACGAATAAAATAGATGAGTTCAACATTTCTGGGTCAACATAATTGCTACAATGCACTTATACATTTGATAATAGCCAATAGAATAATAGGTATAAAACATATTTTAAAGAAAAATATGAATGTGTATGAAGAGAAAATTAC
This sequence comes from Nycticebus coucang, assembly GCF_027406575.1. NCBI lineage: Eukaryota > Metazoa > Chordata > Mammalia > Primates > Lorisidae > Nycticebus > Nycticebus coucang. Next base: position 7,148,649 of record NC_069796.1, read on the forward strand.
TCTATTGTATTTAAAAAAAAACAAACCTCTGCAATTATTAGTTCATTAGTATAATCCAGGACTCAGATGTTCAGTATTCCTCCTGAAATTATATAAACAAATGCAAATGGAAAGAATCCAAGTCAAAATTATATAACAAAACAGCACTCCGTCACAAAAGCGTGTAAAATTACAAGAACGCTATTTTAAAATACTGGCACTTTAAGAGAACGATAATCTCAAAAACCACAAAATTGCCAAATTGTTCCCTAAACTGCTAAGCAGATAAACATGACTCTAATGAATGAGTGTGGGTTTTGAAAGGAAGGAAAAATCAAATTCAAATAAATTGAGTAACTTGTATTAAGATGTGAAGTGTCTTTTTTCCTATCAATTTGATTTAAAAAGGGGCAAACCACAATACATGAAAATATAACCGATTGTAAATGTGGCATTATTTTAAAGGGTGGCCCAATTAATTAAAGATACTCTAAATGGAGAATCTGAAGTTTCCTGAACAGTTCATATTTAGGTAAATGGGAAAAAGACATTTACAGCCCACACTTTCTTAAGTCTTTGTCAGGACTAACATCAACAAAAAATGCAATATGGCAGTCTTGTATTTTAAGCTCATGCTTTTGGGGCTACATTCTCAAGTCTTCTTTAATGTGGGAACTGCAAAATATAACTGTCATTACATGGTAATGGGAGTTAAAGAATAGAGTCCTCATGTAAAGATTAGAACATACTTTTCTATTAGTCCTTCAAGGACAGACTTTCAAAACGTTTGATGCTAATAATCCCATGCTGTGAGTAGAGTGCTTACTCTTCACTTTGTAAAATATAAATGGGCTATGTGAAATTTGTCATCAACTTTGGAGTTTCAGTTATAGATGAAAACTATCTCAATTTAACTTTTATTACCCTCATAATGATATGCAGGGTGCGTAGACAAAAAGCTTTTTATCAGCTAATTATATGAAAAGATAAACAATGTAATAATTCACGTGATCCATAATGGGCAAAAAGCAAAAGACGAGCTTCCCCTCAAGAAGAAAAATTTCAGACCTATGAAAAGGACAACAGAACTAATAAAAAAAATTGTATTTACTTAGAAGCATTCAGAATGTCAACAAAACAGCTGCAACTTTTTTTTTGCAATTACAGAGTGGTATTCAGTTAACAGAACAACAAGTATTTAGTATAAGCTGCATCAGAGACAACTGAAGATGAAAAAACTACCATCCCCATATAACTAATTTGTGCTGTGCACCAACAAGAACCTGCTTTAAATTTTCCTGCCAATTTACAACCCCAGACTGTACCAGGCAAGGTTAGTGGCTATTGAAAATACCACCAGGACAGGGCTATCTGAAGACACATTTGGTAGTGTGTTAACTATACAAAAAAAGACACTGTACAGTTTAAAAACAAATCTTACACAGCCTTACATTTCAATTTTTTTCTTTAAAAGGAGTGAGTTGTGTACAGGGGGGTTAAATGCTTTATAGACAAGAAAAAAAACTGCGCTAGAACCAACTTATTCATCATCATCATCTTCTTCTTCATCTTCATCTTCCTCCTCCTCTTCATCCTCTTCGTCCTCTTCATCTTCCTCCTCTTCCGAGTCAAGGCTGCTCCCATGTAGTGACTCAAGGACCCAGGATACTTTAATATTGTAATTCTGACATCTCAGCACATATTACCCATACTACTACAGGCAAGGGGAGAAAAACACTAGCTAATCACTAAAAGACTTTTAACTTCATTAGACTGGCTGTGGTATATCACTTAATACATAGTAGACTGGTAAGAACTTATTTTATGACCTTTACCAAATTTCAGAGTGTTGGAGAATATAAATTTTTGTATGCACAGGAAGACGTGAGAACCTACTTGATTTTTAAAACCCTAAAACTCTTTATAATTAGAATGTTAACATATTACAAATCCATCACCGACTAAGTCAAATTGATTCCTCATTTAAAAAAATATATTCTATATAATCAAGGCAAATTAGCATTCAAAAGTTTACAGAATACAGATGGTAAAAAAAACAGTCCTAACATCTAATTTGATGTATGATAAAATTTAGTTGGCAGATGTGAAAATTACTTTTCAAAAGAACATTTGGTCAGCATCAAATTGTAACCATATTAGCAGGCTTTTACTTTGAGGCACAACTAATCAATCTCCAACAAAAATTTGTAGTGTCATTCATTAAGACCAAGAGAAAATTACCAGTGAGATGTAAAAGACAATAAAAAATATATTTTAGCTCAGGCCAGGCACAGTGGCTCACACCTATAATCCTGGCACTCTGGGAGGCCAAGACAAGATCACTTGAGCTCAGGAACTTGAGACCAGACTAAGCAAGAACAAAACCCCACCTGTACTTAAAAAAAAAAAAAAAAAAAATTAGAAAAATTAAAGAATATTGCATCTACACCAATTTTCTTACATGTTCTTTTTTTTTTTTTTTTTTTTTGTAGAGACAGAGTCTCACTGTACCGCCCTCGGGTAAATTGCCGTGGCGTTACACAGCTCACAGCAACCTCTAACTCTTGGGCTTACGCGATTCTCTTGCCTCAGCCTCCCGAGCAGCTGGGACTACAGGCGCCCGCCACAACGCCCGGCTAATTTTCTTTTGCAGTTTGGCCGGGGCTGGGTTTGAACCCGCCACCCTCGGCATATGGAGCCGGCGCCCTACTCACTGAGCCACAGGTGCCGCCCACATGTTCTTATCAGAAAAGGATGCTGAACTTCATTTTATCAAATATATGTTCTGCAGCTTTTGAAAGGATGATATGGTCTTTTTTACTTCTGTTTAAGCAGTGAATTATGTTGATATTCACTGCATACATTTATCAAATTATGTTGGTGAATAAAGCCCACTTGGTCATGATGAATTTTTGTTGTTGTTGTTGTGTAGTTGACTTCTGTTTGCTAAGATTTTTTGAGTATTTTTCCATCAATATTCATTAATAATATTGGTCTGTAGTTTTCTTGTTTTGTTGTATACTTTCCAGGGTTTGGTATCAAGGTGATATTTGGATTATAAAAGGAGTTGGAGAGGGTTTCTTACTTTTCAGTGTTGTGAAATAAAAACTGCAAAATAGGTACAAGCTCTTTTTTGAAGGTTGGTAGAATTCTTGTGTGAAACCAGCTATTTCAAGAGTTTTTTTTTTTTTTTAATTTGTTGGAAGCCTTTTTATTGTTCTTTCAGTTTTGGTGCTTGATATTGGTCTGTTCAAGAGTTCTATTTCTTCCTTTGAATCTAGGAAAGTAACATGATTCCAGGGAAGTGGTCCATTTCCTCCACATTTTCAAATTTCTGGACATAAAATTTCTGTAGTATTAAATGATGATATTTTGTATTTCTTTGGTGTCTGTTGTTATCTCCCATTTTATTTCTGATTGAGCTTATTAGAGAATTTTCTGATTCTGGTTAATCCAGCCAAGGGTTTGGCAATTTTTTAAATCTTTTCAAAGAACAAATGTTTTTGCTTCATTAACCTTCTGAATGACTCTTTTGTTCTCAGTTTCATATAGTTCTGATCTAATTGCTACATACATGGAAGCTGGTGGGTTTGAACCCAGCCCAGGTTGGCTAAAACAATGACAACTGCAACAAAAAATATAGCCAGGTGTTGTAGCGAGTACCTGTAGTCCCAGCTACTTGGGAGGCTGAGGCAAGAGAATTGCTTAAGCCCAAGGGATTGAGGTTGCTGTGAGCTATGATGCCTTGGCACTCTACGCAGTGTAACAGCTTGAGACACTGTCTAAAAGGAAAAAAAATCTACATCAAGCCGACAACAAAATCATATTGAATGGAAAAAACCGAAAGCATTCCTGCTTATAAGTGGAACCAGACAAAAATGATCACTATCTTTAGAGGCTGGGTGGGTGGATCACTTGAGCTTAGGAATTTAAGATCAGCCTGAGCAAGAATGAGATGTTGTCTGTGCTAAGGAAGGAAAGAAAGAAGGAAGGATTAAAGGAAGGAAGGAAGGACAGAAGGAAAGAAGAGAGGCAAGAAAAGAAAAGAAAAACTAGCCAGGAATTGTAGTGAACACTTGTAGTCCCAGTTACTTGAGAAGCTGAGACAAGAGGAGATCACTTGATCCCAAGAGTCTGATGTTGCTGTGAGCTATGATGTCACTGCACTCTACCCGGGGCAACAGAGTGAGGCTCTGTCTCGAAACAAAAACAAAATGTCAACTGTCTCACTACTACTATTCAATAAGGTACCCAAAATCCTAGCCAATTCAATCAGACAAAAGAAGGATACTAAGGGTATCCAAGTAGGGACAGAGAAAGTCAAACTATTACTTGTCACTGATGATGTGATCTTTTATACTTAGAAAAATCTAAGAATTCAACTCTGATATTCATGGAAGCGATCAAGAAATACAGCAACATCTCAGGATATGACATCAATGTACACAAATCAGTAGCCTTCATATATGCCAACAGTCAAGCTGAGAATTAAATCAAAGATACAATAACTCATGGTAGCATCAAAGAAAATGAAAGACCTTGGAATAAATTTAATAAAGGATGTGAGATATCTCTGCAGGGAGAACTATGAAATACACAGAAAAGAAATAGCAAAGGATGTTTTCAACAGAAGAACATATCATGCTTATGGCTTGGAAGAATCAGTGTTATAAAAATGTCTATATTACCCAAAGCAATCTACAGGTTTAATGAAATCTCCATTAAATTTCCAATATCATACTTTAGAGATCTTGAAAAATAATTCTACATTTAGTATGGAAACAAACAATAACAACAACCCCCCCCCAAAAAAAATCAAAACACCTCAATGACCAATGAAATTCTACAAAATAAGAACAGATCTAGAGGCATCACTTTACCAGAGTTCAGGTTATACTACATGTTTACAGTGGTCAAAATAGCATGATATCGGCATAAAAACTGAGATACAGATCTATGGAACAGAATAGAGAATCTAGAGATGAAATTAGCCTCTCATGGGTATCTTGACAAAGCAAACAGAAGCATATACTGGGGGAAAAGAATTCCTTCTCAATAAATGGTGCTGGGAGAGCTGGTAAGCCATATGTAAAAGACTGAAACTGGATCTGTACTTCTCGTCATTTATAAAAATTAAGTCACATTGGATAAAGGATTTAAATCCAAATCACAAAACTATTAAAACCCTACAAGAAAGTGTAGGGAAAGAATTTATGCAAAAGACCTGACTGTTAATTGCAGCAAAATTCATGGGATCTGATCGAGTTAAAATGTTTCTGCATAGCTAAGGACACAATCAACAAAGCAAAGAGACAACCTTCAGAATAGAAGATATTTGCATGCTAGGAATCCAACAAAGGGAGAATACTCAGAATCTACAAAGAACTCAAGAAAATGAATAAGAAAAGATAAAACAACACCATTAAATACTTAGCAAGAGACATAAACAGAAACTTTTCTCATGAGGACCAATGAATGGCTAACACACACATTAGAAAGAAATTCTCATTATCCCTTATCATTGGAGAAATGCAAATCAAAACCACATTGAGATATTACTCAACCCCAGTGAGAATGGCCCACATCATAAAGTCCCCAAACTACAGATGGTGTGTATGTGGAGAGAAAGGACCACTCATGCACTGTTGGTGGGACTGCAAACTAGTACAGACTCTGGAAAGATTTGTGGAGATTCCTCAAAGATCTAAAAGGAGACCTACCATTTGATCTTTTAATCCCATTAATAGGTATCTACTCAACAGAAAAAAGAAGTCATTTCACCATAAGGATATTTGCACATGAATGTTGATAGCAGCACAATTCACAATTGCAAAGATGTGGAAACAATCCAAGTGCCCTTAAGCACCAAAATGGATTAATAGATTAACAAATGTGGTATATGTATACCATGGAATACTAGTTAGGCATAAAAAGATGGTGCTTTTTTGTCTGTTTGTCTGTATTTTGTTTGTTTTATCTTTTGTAATAACCTGGAGAAATCTGGAGACATTCTTCTAAAAATGGAGAATGTTCTAAGAAATCTAAGAACATTCTTCATAAGAATGGATAAACAAGCATCACATGTACTCAACAGTAAGAGACAAACTCAATTAAAGTCAAGTCAGAAGGTGCAGAAGGGTTGAGCAAGTTCCCACCCAATGGGTACAATGGGTACATTGCGTGGGTATATGGCACACTTCCTGGCTGAATGATACAACTACAACTCATTCAAATCTTAGCCTCACAAAAGCAAACTGTGGAAGTAATTGTATGCACCCTCAAATTAATCTGAATTTTTTTAAATGACATATGTATATATAAAATAAAATAAATTAGCTAGGTGTTGTGGTGGGTGCCTGTAGTCCTAGCTACTCAGAAAGCTGAGAGAAAAAGAGGATTGCTTGGATCCAGGAGTATGTGGTTGGAGTTGCCCATGGTGAAATATCAATACCTTTTCAAAAAAGAAAAACAACATTTTAGCTCAGAGGTGGAACTCAAACTGTCACATCATTAAACATACTAAAACACAATTAGATTTAAAAGGTAAATTTATTAAGGTAATGAACAGAAAACTAATTTGACAAGTACAAAATAGATTTTGGAGATTCAGCATATAACTATTTTCAAAATTGTTCTCCCTACTTAAATGTTATTCTCTCTTTGAATATCCTCTGAAAATTTTAAAATTTAATAATTCTTCATTCCTTATCATAAAAAGTAAAACTTCAGAAAATATTAAACAGGTTTTGAATAAAAAGAAGTATATCTAGAAATTATTTAAATATTTCATCTGTCTTGGCCTCCCAGAGTGCTAGGATTATAGGCATCAGCTTCCACACCAAGCCTACTTTTTAATTTTTATAGTTTTTAAAACATTGCCTTTGTGCAGGTAAGCCAATTAAATTTATCTCATTCATGTGTTATTATTGATGGTAGTAATGACAATGTAAGGCTTTCTGACATTTTCTAACAATTATTGTCTGAGCTTTGCTTTCTACTGTATTCCCAGTAGATATGAGAATAAACTATGTTTGCTTAGAAAGAGGTAGTTTGATTAACATTACATTTTTTTAAAGTATCATACAAGAAAAAATTGAAAAAAAGCACTTGCAATTATTTTCAAACCCATATAATCAGTCAGATAAAGATAAAATATATGAAAACATAAAAAGCAAATTAAAATAATATAGGCAATAAAGTTGAATTGATAATGTGTGCATTATGAATGTGTAATCCTATAAACAAAGAACAGTTGTATGAAATAATTTTTAAGATCTATGATTTAATCACAAAAAACCCTTGGTAAATTCAAAGAATTTATACTAATATATTTTACATGTTTATCTATTAGATTTTCTGGATAATATTAGAATTCCATAATTATTTCAAGAATCAAAAAATCAAATCAAATAACAATAGAAGAGCTAGAATACTTAAGACAGAAGTATCTCTGAAATAAAATCTTGGGCCATACAAGTTTTGGCAATTCACAAAAATGTTGGCAATACTGGCAAATTCACACAAATGTCAAACATTGGATAATTCCTACATCTAATAATCTTTTCTATAATATATAATTAGATTAAATGTTACCTATTCCTCAAGATATAAAAAAAATATAAAATTAGCACCAAGAAAAAGTGATAGACTAAAACCTAAATCATATGAAAAATGCTAAATAGAATACTACAAATTGAATTCAATAATTTATTAAGAATCAGTTATCACACTCAATTAAGATTTCTCCAAAAAATGCTAAAATGTTTTGTATAAATCATAATGCTAAATAGGCCCTGAATTAAAAACCATATGATCATCTCAAAACATGCCCAAAAGTTATCTGATGAAACTTCATCATATCCCAGGAAAAATTGATAGCAAAATAGCAGTAGATGAACACCCCCTTAAAGATGCTGTAGATATCAGCCTTAAATGCACAATCATATACTAATAAATAAGTATTAGAGCCCTTTAGGATAGTATGTTTTTAAAATGCCATAATAAACCTGCCTGCTGTACTAATTATTATTTAATCTCTAGCCAATGCAATAAGACAAGAAACAAAAGACACAATTTTACAAATTTAAAATTATCTTTATACTTAAGATTGATGTGTATTTAGCAAACATAAGGAAATATACTAAAATACAATTTGATTTTGAAAACAAGTTTATTGAGGTAATAAACAGAAAAACTAACTCAACAAATAATGTCTAATAAACTGTCAATAACAATTCACAAAATACAATTAATAAGCTAAAAATACAAATAAACAAAAATATATGCGAGAGAAAAAGAAGTACCATATTTTATAAGAAATATAAAAGCAGGTTTGGCTGCATAAAGTATAGAAAGTGCTGGATGAAAATACGAGTGTTATGAATATGGTAATTTTCTCCAATTTAACATATTCAAATTAAAATCCTCATTAAATCAGTTTAACCGTGATAAAATAAAATTTTCAAAATGATTATGTAAAACACAAGAATTTTGAAAAAGACAAGTCATAAAGGGAAATAAGGATCAAATTAGATTCCCAGGAATTCATCCACATATCTCATAAAAAGAATGTAGTTAAAGCTTGTAATTAAAATGGGCCTGGCAAAGGGACTAAAAAATGTTCTAGATCTTTCAATTCATCCATTTCATAGCAACTTGGTTTACTCCTGGGAAGCATTAGTTGCCTAAGGAAATAGCATGCAGTGTGGAAAAGCAGGTTGGGAATTTCATTAATGTATACAGACATTTTACAACCTGCCCCCAGAAATGAAAATTTAAAGCAAGCATAACAGCTTTAAAATTAAAGAAATTTTATATTACCTTACCAAGAAAAATATTTTTTTTCCTCTGGAAACGAGATTCTTTTTAAAGATAATTGCTTCATGGCTTATCTCAAGTTTAATAGAAGTTTAACCTTTACTTCCCATTTGAAATAAACTTTTAACACACATTTTTATTAAATGTCCATAACTTTAATTATTTTTTAATAAAGTCTATACATTTATAAACAATTAGCACAAACTTGAAAATAGCTAACAAAGTTAATACACTCAGAGTGATAAGATGGCATGGGAATTAATATTCTCTAAAAAATACATAGCTTTATCATAGTCATTGGCCTCCTCTCTTTCACCCTTTATTCTGAGAAATGATTATTTCATAAACATGTTGTAAAATTAATATTTATGTTTACCAAATCAAAATTTTAACTCTTAAAAACAAAGGATACTTACAGGCATCTACCCAGATAAGTGAACTTCTCTGCTCCCTTCACAAATTCTATTCCTTCTTAGAAGAGACAGCCACTTTCAGCTCTCACCCATTACTTCCGTATAATGCTGAGATGAAGCTAAAAAAATCTTCAAGTATATTTGCAGCTTTTTAATTTTATATATTTATAAACTTTATTTTCTAATACTTTCTTTTCTACCCTTAGCTACCACCCTATTTCATGTATATTTACATTTATATCTTCTTCTTCCTTTGTATTGTCAATGTATATATTGCCCTATCTTAATCCTCTATAGTGCTTTTAATTGTAAATTCCAGCTTGTTGGGCAATAACTTTATCATTTTTATTTTCTTTGGATTTCAAATGCCTAGTATTTTTTATCTACCTCTTTCTTTACCATTTTATCATTGTTATTAATATTACTATTATTTTATGAGTATTTATGGGAAACAGCCTATATTGATGTTTTTTCATTTCAGTTGTATCTCCTTTTTTGGATTACTTCATTCTATTCACATTTAGTATAATTAATCATATCTTCCATTTTACTCATTTCAAAGTACCGTATTATTTTCAATTTTACTTTCTTTTCTTCTTTTTTGCTGATTATCTTATTGCTTTCCATCCAAGATTTCTCACAATTAGATTGAAGATTTTGAATTTTTCTTTTCTATAATTATCATCCTTCCCATTATTTTTTAAACACACAAATACTTATTATATATTACTATGTATAAACTAGACTCCAACAATTTCCTGGTCAAAACTCACTGTTTCTCCAACCACAATGTTCCTATTCTCATGTTTTTTTGCTTCACTCCTCCTCTTGTGAATAAAACCTTTAAAAGAAGCTCCTACCCCTCTTTATTATCCTTCCCAAGATGACTAAGACTTTAAGGCATTTTTAATCTCCTTCCTGTCTAATGTCAAACTGGTAGGCTCTGCAGGGGAGTTTATAGTGAGAATGCCCGTTTCAGAATGTCTCTTCTGTTGTATGTGATCACATTTAGCACTTGTTTTACATGTTCCCAGGCAGTCTGTCCTTCATGGTTACATTTCTCCCTCTGTATTGATATCCCCTTCTCTGTCCTCAGGTCACTTAGGGTTTCTATTTATGCTTTTCAGTTATAATCTTTCTTCTGACCTCAGGGGTTTATGGCATCTTCCATCTGTTCACCCACTGGACCGCTGGGCCTCCACGTTTCCTCCAGGTGTGTCTCAGGTTCTACAACTTATGCTGACAAGCATTTCCTATGGTACATTTGAATGAACAACTATATTAATTCAGGGATCCAGAATTCTTCTCAGGCACTCTATTTCATTGCATTTGTATCTAGATGTTTTAAGCAAATTGTTCACTCTCTTCCAGGCTCCTCAGATGGGTGACTCATTTTCCAGGTCTGCTCAACTGGGTTTAGATCTTAGCACTGGAGTACCCTAAGTGACAGGTGGTGAAGTGTCATTCCCAGACTCTCCTCCACCCCAACACCACAGGCATCTGTTGGAAATCATCTGTTCTCCAGACTACCCTTACTCTCAAGGCCTCTTGGATAAAGGACCTCAGGCCCCTGACCCAACTCTCCCCTGGTCTCTGGGAACCTGCAATACTTGGAGACTTACACAGCTCAGCGTTGTACCATGTCCTGGATTCACAAATGGCTAAAGCAAAGCCTTTTCTGTGATCTGCTGCCCCGAGGGCCTCACTCCCCATCTTCAATTCTGCTGTCAGGTAATGGTTTGGCTCACAGATAAGAAAGCCCAATACCAGGATCTTAGAAGACTTCACCAAAACCAGAGACTTGATGCTCAGAAACCTCATGCGTGCACCATTGCCTAGCAGTCTAGGGAAGCCATATGCTAATAACTTGGGGCTGAGAGTAGAGGAGAAAGAAAGGAGGTGGAAAGGATCCAATTCCAGACTGATAATTCCAATATTCTTACCCCAAATGGTTTTCAATGTTATCAGCTATTTTCTTAGGTATTCAACATTTTGAATACCAAAGTTAAATAGAAAATTTATACATCCTTGGTGTGTGTCACACTTTATGGGGGCAAGACATGATTGCAAGAGGGACTTTACCTAACAATTGCAATCAGTGTAACCTGGCTTATTGTACCCTCAATGAATCTCCAACAATAAAAAAAAAAAAAGAAAAGAAAATTTATACATCCTGAAATTTGGGGAAGAATCTACTCATTAACTGTTTTATTATTTAAGGTTTAAATTCTCTGACTTCAGGCGGTGCCTGTGGCTCAAGGAGTAGGGCGCCGGTCCCATATGCCAGAGGTGGTGGGTTCAAACCCAGCCTGGGCCAAAAAAAAAAAAAAAAAAAAATTCTCTGATTTCACCATTCTTGAACTTCCCTCTCACAGCATGCTAATAGTGTTATATTGGTTAATCATTAGTCATATTCTATATAATTACAACCTTGCAAATATTTTTTACTTACTGTTATTGCAAACAGTTCATATTTGCTTCTCAATACATCGTTTTCCTTAGTGTACATTTCTGTCATCTCTAATGTTAGTTCTGTCCTATACATCCACAACCGGTATATACTCATATGTTCCACCAGTGCTAACAAATGTCTAGTAATAATTTTCCAAAATACCCAAATATGGCCAGGCACAGTGGCCCATGCCTGTAATCCTAGCATTCTGGGAGGTCCAGGTGGGTGGATTGCCTGAGCTCACAGGTGCAAGACCAACCTAAGCAAAAAACGAGACCCCGTCTCTACTAAAAATAGAAAAACTAAGGCAAGAGGATCGCTTGAGCCTAAGAGTTGGAGGTTGCTGTGAGCTATGATACCACAGCACTCAGGGCGAGAGCTTGAGACTTTGTCTCATAAAAAATAAAAATAAAATTCCCAAATTGTTTGGAAAAATTCTGGAAGTTTTCTACACAGCCTTCTAACCATCTGCTCTTACATGAAGGATTACTTCTGGGATCAAACTACAGTTATCACCCTGAAATTGTTTCCTCTTCCTAGTGTATTCAGCAGTCTTCTCCCTGGATAGTGCCCTTTTGTGTGTGTATGGCCTTATCATTTATTTTTCTAAGGTATGTTCTAATTGAGCTAAATTATTGAGCTCCTTGGGATTATGTTATTCACCTCTCATAGCTGTCTGACTATAGCATTGCAGGATGAAAAACCATCCTTTCTCAGAATATTAGAAACATGTTTCAAGAACTTCCAGGATACGAGTTGATATTGAGAGATGAATGACATTCTGATTTTCTCCTCCCCTAGCCGCACATGGCCATTTGCATCTTTCAGAAATGTTTCTTTAGTTCTAAAAATTACACAATGATGTGTGCTGAAATTACACCACAACGTGCCTTGGTGTGGGTTTGTTTTTTGTTTTATTCACTTTTCTGGACATTCAATGGCAACTTGATCTGAAGACAGGTATCTTTCAGATCTAATGAATTTATCATATTATTTATTTGATATCATTTCCTTATTTTCACTATTCTCTTTTCACTATAGCATCTATTATTTGCAAGTATATACACTTTTTTCCACTTCCCAGAATGCTAAGTGCTTTATTTCGTGAATGTGAGAGGATATTTAAGGAGTAGAATCAATAATTTTGTTTATGGGTAATGATTTATGTTAGAAAGTCATAGAAACCAATCAAAGTACAAAATTATTAAGCTATGGGTAAAACATAAGGTAGTTGTACCAGTGCTAATTGATTAACCTCAGGACTTAGTGCTTGAGTCCCATAAATAAAAAGAAACACATTATACGGACATATTACTGTAATGATATCTTAAGGATATACAAAATATGAAGAATGATTACTCCTAATAGCTGGCATATAATACATTCATTACGAATGGGGACCATGCTAAATCCTTGCATGTATCATTTATTTGAGTTCGTGTAGTAGTTTTAAAAGTGAGAATGAAGGGTTTGGAGGGTGGCTGCGTGTGTATACTGAGTCAGCAATGGAACAAGGACTGTCACTCAATTCTGATGGGATAAAGGCCCAGGCCCTGCACACCCCTCTCAGGGGTGCCTGTTATTTTATTTCAATGGTTTCTGTCCTCTGAGAACAATCTTACCAATAAGATAGTATTTCATGTCATTACATGACAGAAAGACAGCAGTCTGCTGATATTTTGAGCTTGCCATATTTATGAAATATAGTGTACAAAGAAGTTCACTTTCAAAATGAGATGATTGAAGAAATTCATTTGAACATCTTGGTGTCTCCCCATCAACTTGAACAGGAAAGGCAAAGAAAAAAATTTTTTTTTTTTGTGCTCACACAATTGTTATTTCTTCTTTCCTTTCTTTTCCCCTTCTAATATATTTTCTTGGAATGCATTTCCTATGCGTTACAGGGGATGCAAAATGGATTGGGTAACGAATTCTGCCCTCAAAGGACTTAAAAGGCTATATATATCAATTCTCATTATGGGAGTTCAGGTAAGGTGAAATGACTCCCGGCTGAGACTCCTTGGAAGAAGTTTGTAGATCCGGGCCTAGAGAACAATAAGTAGCTGCTTCAGTGCCGTGGAAGCACAGAGCACAAAGAAAGAATCATAATAAGTTATGTTCGGGAACCCTGATTCAGGTGCCAGAAACCCTAATATGAAAAGGGAGGAATTTTGACTTCAGCCTATATGTCAGAAGCCTACAAATTTTTTTGACCAAATACATTTAGTTAATTAAATGAAAGAATAAAATAAAATAATTAGATTAAGTTAGTAGAACAAATGCATTTTAGAAGTTATTCGAAAACAGTGATGTATGTAGTGTGTGCATAGTAATAGAAAATAGTTATAGATACAACTACACCTATCATTAGCTCAAATCTATAGGCAAATATCCACTTAAACTGAGGGTCATCACTAAAAAATACGTAGCCATAAACTTATATTTCAAATAATCTTCTTGATCATTTTTAAAATGTTTAGCAACTTCTCAGATTGTGTCAGATTGGAACATACTTTTTTCTTTTTTTTGGCCAGGGCTGTGTTTGAACCACCACCCCCGGCATAGGGGGCCGGCGCCTTACTCCTTTGAGCCACAGGCACCACCCATGAACGTACTTTTTTCTTTTATCTTGTAACAAGGCTGGTACAGTGCCCATGAACAAAATTGAAAACACTGGCATCCTTATTTTCACCTGAATTTATATTATTTATGATTCTATTAACCTGCAATTTCTTTCTAAGAGTCTTTTTAAGTCCATAATCTAATTTGGGACAGAAAGTTCATGTCATTAGAACTAGATAATGTAACTGATAACTGCCCTTAATCTGGATCGATTAAATTATATATGTAGCAATACACAGAGAGGAAGCCCAAAGGGAGGATCCACTATCGGTCCCTGTCCAAGGCACCACTTTCTCTCTTCAGGAGAGCTTCCAAATCGCATGGGATGTACCTATCACCTGCCAACCTACCAATAAATAGACTGGACTTGTGCACCCATGTTAATCAGCATGTTACATTATTAGTAAAGATTCATTTACTGTTTTTACATATAAAAATGTACAAGACATTTTCAGATGTCTTCCTGTGCCTCAAAGTATCATGTTGAAAATGCATAGAGGACATATATTCTCAGTGTGAAGAGGATTTCTATAGAAAGGAGCTGATGAAGAATCCCGTACAGAAGACACAGGCCAAGTGATGGTTGGAGCCCAGTAAACTGACAGCAGAGTCTCCAAACATCCTCAGTAAAAGTAGGAGCACTGCTGGGAAGTGATGGACGGACGGTTAGAGTTTAATTCAGGAACATTATCTCCAAATCCTGTGATAATTGTATTCACTTTTCGAATTTCGTAACATTGCTATAACCATTATTTCTATTTTTTCCATTTTTTTCTCATCAGTTAAGAAGTAATTCTTCAGGTATCAGTAAAAATGTAATTTAAAAGTTTGAAAATGAGGGAAACGGGGTGTGTGATAATAAGGATTCTCACAGCTTTTAAGGATTATGAGTAAGTGGTAAATTCTTAAACTATTTTTGTTAACTAAATACTCAGATCCTTTCTAATTGCTGAAGGAATCTTGCTGTCAACACACAACATAAAAGTATAATCTTTAAGTCATAATTTGAAGGTGTATTGCTCTCTTCTAATTAAATTGAGATCATTTGAGTTACAATAAACAGAATATCTGACAAAATGCAGCTTAAAGCTGGAGTCTTATCCCTTAGTATATATCCCATCCAATGGGGCTTGTTAAAACACAGAATGCATGATCAATGCCTATAATTTCTGATTCAGTAATCTAAGATGGGGTCCTCAAATTCAGCTAACAATTTTCTAGATAATGCTGATGTTGCTGATCTTGGAACCACACAGTGAGAAGCATCAGCTTAAATAAACAAGAATTCTGGAGGCGAGTGGTTTTAATGGCCGCATGACTCTACTCACAGTGAGTTCAGACAGCCACTACCCAGAGGCCGGCAAAGTGGATGAGTTTCTCTTCTCATCATCAAAGAAAACTTGTCTTCAGAATCCCAAACAATCCTTTACCCTCAGCTCTCATTAACTAGTATTTGACAAATGGTAGCACCTGCCTTTAAGGGAAGGGAGTGACGGAATATCTGGTATTTTGAACTTTATATTTGGAGATTGACCTTCTCAGCCTAAAAGTCACAGAGATAAATTTGTAGGAACAGCTGTTTTCCAAAAGGCAACTCCAGCTTTGCCTAATCAAGCTTCCTTCACACTGACCCCCAAGGGAACATTCAGCTTTTAAAAAGTAAATAAAATAAAATAACGCTGAGGTTTAAGGTAGCCTGTGTTAAGGTCCCTTATACCCTAGCAATGCTCATTATGAAAATCACTTTCCTAGAAAACCATGACACATTCATAAAAGAAAAAAACATAGAAGTGTCAGTCTGATTAAATAAATGCAAATTTTATAAATTCGTCTCAAGCCTTATAAAATAAAGCAGGCCTAACTATGGGGTTCAAGTATCATTACTGCTATGAAGTGGCTGTGAACAGCTGACGCATTGGTTCGCACCTTGAAATAGGTCTCAGAAATTTGACTGGCAGTCCTTCACTATATTTAACTCCAGATTTTGGCTAAATAGAAGATAATGGAGTGCTGCTACTCACGGCTGGCTACATCATTTATAGGGTCCAGTGTAATGTAAAAGTGCAAGTCCTTTGTTCAAAATTATTAAGGACTTCATGATGGCAACAATAGAACACTGAACTAAGTGTGGGGCACTTCTTAAATCAGGGCCCTGTCACAAGTCAGTGACCTACAATTGGCCTTGCTGCTGTTTCCTCCTAAGTTCCTGATGTGCCTTTAAAAACTCTAGATTCTTCTTGTTTTCCTACATATTTTCTTTTTGTTTGTCTCATCCAAGTACAGGAAGGGGGACCATGCTACTTTCCTAAACAAAGAATCTTCCCAGAGAGAAATCAACCCCCTCTCTAGTATGTGGACACAATGCAGATGGCTTTGGTTTAAATGGCAATATTTTCCCATCCCACTATCTATGGACAGATAGGTGAATAAATAGCTGGATGGAGTGAGTGACTCAGCAGGTGGAAAGATTTTGTCAGTTTGAGATAATAGAATATGTGTATATAGAAGGTGAAGAGTTTGAACCCAGAATCAAAGCAAAAAAAAGAAAAGAAAGAAAACCTGAGAAGATTTATCTGCATTTGAAGTGTGAATATCAATGAGGGTCATCAGTTATTCTGAGAGTTACAGAGCAGGCTTTTCAAAGTTAAAGCACTCCACCTCTGTGTCAAGTTCAATGCAGGAACAAATTTTATCAGCCTGGTGTCCTTGTAGCATCAAAGGCACATCCGTCTGCTCCCCCTGTAACACCCAGAAATGGGGCCCGTCTTGGCTTTGTAGAAGATGAAATGCTGGCCTGATAAATCACTTGCCAATTGAATCGATGTTGATGGCTAGTGTAGCTCAGTTGAGGGAGAAGGACCTGAAAGGGAAGGCGATGAGAGAAGAGGGATTTGGCAATTAAGCAAATAATGCTGTTTCACTAACTCATTTTTGCTTTAGAAAAAAAGACAAAGCAGTGAGCTCTCTGAAGTGCGTGGCCTCCTCTCCCCTCCTTCTTGAACGATATCCCTGGAGGTGTCTTTTATATAAATGTCAATTTGCATTTTTTTTAAACGTTTTATTTATTTTTTATTTTATTATTATTATTATTTTATTTATTTATTTATTTTTGCAGTTTTTGGCCGAGGCTGGGTCTGAACCCACCACCTCCAGCATATAGGGCCGACCCCTACCCCTTTGAGCCGCATTTCTAATAGGCTTTCTTAAGCTGCAGCAGCTCCTATGCACCACCCCAGCTTTCCCCTGTCTGGTTTTGTATGTGTGCTTATGTGTTATATTTCAGATTAATGTGGGAGTAGGTAGGATAAGGTTACACTGTTTGCACTTGTGAGGCAATCAATGTGTGAGTTGCTGGTGAGTCCTTCACCCAGAAGTGTGCCATACACCCCTACATCAGATCTTGTAGGTGGGAGCTTACCGAACACTCCCTGCCCCTTTTTGAATTTGTGTTTTTTTCTCATGTGGACATGAGCTTGTTCGTCTACTAGTTTCAACATAGTACTGAGTACATGGCATGTTTTCCTTTCCATTCTTGAGATGCTTTACTTAGGAGGATGTTCTCCAGATCCATGCAGGTAAATACAAAAGATGCAAAGTCTCCATCTTTTTACAGCTGAATACTATTCCATACTATACATACACCATAGTCTATTAATCTGCTCATGATTAATAGACTATGATGGGCACTTGGGTTGTTTCCCACATCTTTGCGATTGCGAATTGAGCTGAAATAAACGTTCGAGTGCCAATGTCATTATGATAAAATGATGTCTTTTCTTCTGAGTAGATACCTAGTAATGGGATTGTGGAATCAAAGGGAAGGTCTACTTTTAAATCTTTGAGGATTCTCCATACTTCTTTCCAAATGGGCTACATTAGTTTCCAATTTCACCAACAATGCTTAAGTGTTCCCCTCTCTCTGCACCCATGCCAGCGTCTGCAGTGTTAGGCCTTGTGATGTAGGCAATTCTCACTGGGGTTAGGTAATATATCAAAGTGCTTTTGATTCTGATTCTGATAATTAGCGATGTTTTTGAAGAATGAATGAAACCACCCCATTTGGGTGCATTTGTTTCTTCATGGGGCTGAACAAACATTTATTATGCCATCTGAATAGTTATGATGTTCTTGAAGAAAATGAGCAGATTATTTAAATAACTTTTTAAAATATTACTGTATTATAAGAAAAAACAAAAAAACTAGATTTCTACCCGTTTTGACTGAGGGAATATTCTATCATTTCAAATACGGTGAATTTTATCTGTTAAAGTTTCTCTGGAGGAATGGCTCCAAATTGGCAGCAGTTGAATTAAGGCAGAATTCCTGGTACCTGCCAAATAAGGAAGGTCAAAGCTCCCTGCACAGCCCAGGACACTGGAGGGTCTGTCAGGATTAACATCCAAAAACAACTGTTTGAATTTGCATTTTTTGTCCCTGATGTCAAGGAACATGAAGTTTAAAAACTGTGTCCTTCTGCACAAGCTTGTGACAATATTCCATAATTGAGGATAAGTATCAATGTCACCATTTCTGAGACTTATTTTAATGTTTGACATCACAGCTTTAGGTAACCCTAAAGCATTAAAGGAGCCCAAATCCAGGGTAACTTGAGAATCAATGCAATCTTACAAATGTAAAATTGGGAAAGGTTTTCAAGTAGATAACGATTTAATACATTTTCTCAATGACAGAGTTATATGCCAGTAGATATTCTTTGGGATTAATGCTGTGCCACACTGTGTATGTGGAATTTGTGTGCTGGTCTGTATCATGGAAGCCCAGCAGGTGGCCAGCAGGCAGTCCTAAGTCAGGTTCCCAGGTCACTTCATATAACTTCTAAGATGCAATGGTTTGTGGATTTTAAAGAAACCATTAGAAATTTTGCCTAGAAAATTAGATTGAACAAATTGCTGAGCTTTGTTTGTATCCTATTGAAAAAATCATGAAAGGAAGAGAAACCATGTTTTCATTTTAGTTCAGAGATTTAGAAGACAACATTCAGTAGTTTGAAAGATTTTTTTTTAAGAAGTATCATTCAAGAAAACATTCGATGAGTGTTTACCACATGCAACAAAATGACATTGATTGTGTAGAAATGAATAAATTAATTCCTATTCTTTTTTTTTTTATTGTTGGGGATTCATTGAGGGTACAATAAGCCAGGTTACACTGATTGCAATTGTTAGGTAAAGTCCCTCTTGCAATCATGTCTTGCCCCCATAAAGTGTGACACTGAGGATCTAACTAGTGATAGAAACATAGAAAAGAAAATGAAAAGTGCACCAACTTTAAAGTTACCTGAATTGTGTCTGCTGAGATAGTGGCTCCAGAAAAGGGTGCAATCAAAAAAAAGCTGTGAGGAATGTGACAAAATCCTCTTGAGCTCCAGGATAAGTATCAAAATTAGGGAAGAAAGCGGCAAAAAAAGCTTTTTAAAAAAGGCCTACAACATTTGGAAAAGAAAATTATTTAGAAAGATATAAACCATAGATTAGAGAAAGCCCTATTATGGCTAAGATATGATTCCATAGGTTTAAGCTATCCCCAGAAAGTCAACTAAAGACACGTGAGTTCACCAATTCATATCATTGTTTCAAAATTTCCAAAACAAAAAAGGGGCAAAAATATACATATACATTATGTTTTAATGTTATGTGATATTAGGTTTTTATAATTTTAATTATGGCATTTATATTATAATTTCCAGCCAAATTGAAAATTCTTTGGAAAATCTTATTTACAAGTGCACTTATATGTGCTTATGGTTTATAATGTAAAAGCATGATCTTAAAAAAGAATCACACCCTCCACAACCTCCCAGGATTTTCTTTATACTAACCTTCTTGACTTCTCCCAAACTTCAGACACATTGAAAGGACCGTGTGTTTGTTGAAAGAATTACTTGTTTCTTATTCTGTAGACTTCAGTTGGATTTAATCATCACTTCAT
Source organism: Nycticebus coucang (assembly GCF_027406575.1). Classification (NCBI taxonomy): domain Eukaryota; kingdom Metazoa; phylum Chordata; class Mammalia; order Primates; family Lorisidae; genus Nycticebus; species Nycticebus coucang. The sequence goes on from NC_069796.1 coordinate 7,168,881, forward strand.
ATATAACACATCCCTTTCCCCTTCATCCCTCTACCCCACACACACACTCTAAATTTAATTAAAATAACTGAAATGAAACTAGAGATAATTTGTTTTTTAAATAGACTGCCACATGCTCCATTTACATAAAACCCATTAGTTTGCATTAAATACAAATTAGCTGCTGATATGAATTAAATCACGTATAAATAGTTCAGAATAGCCACAGAACCAAGCCTTTTAATTAATATAACTGTTAACCAGATTTATTTGTAAGGTAATCAAGACTCTTACTCATTTATTCTTCAGTACAATAGGCCAGGCAAAGCTGGCTGTCCCAGAACAAGCCATCATTTCTGTATGAATACAAATTCATGAGAAAGATTGATTAGATACCCTGACTTCCAAGAGTGCAAATGATCAAAACTTGCCAATTTAGAAATTATGGCATCCTGGACGAAGAACCTCCTCAAATAATTAACTCATATTTACACAGTTTATTGATCACCTGAAATACCCCAATTTTTTCTTCTTTCTGTACTTAATTTAAAACAAGATTTTTTTTTTAAGTATGAAATAATTTTCCTTTGTTGCTATTCTTATTTTGACTATTTCATGCATCACTAACAAATATTTCACAGTTCATAATAACTTTCGGGACTAATTGGAATTTAGACGTTAGCAGAAGTGTGTTAGTCCAGACTCGTTTTGTTCAAGTAACTGTAGCTCCGGGGCTGGGTAGGGGTGGATTCACATAGGTAGGTGCACAGAACTGAAGATAGACAGGCTGACTTCAGGAAAGAGCTGGATCCACAGCTCTAATTAGGGCACCAGAATGACTACAGCTCTTACCGGGTCTGAGGGCTGCCCCACAGCTGTGGGCCTAATGCAATCTCTCAGCAGCCCCAGTGCTTTCCCAGTCTTTCTAATGAATTCCTACAAGATAAGTATTTGCCTAGATCATAGGAGTCTCTGCCTAGGACAATGAGTAAGGAGAAGAGAAGAGAATGCTCCAAATGGCTCAAGTCTGTGCTCACTCTGAATCCAGGAAAATGGTCAGCTCCATCTGAATCATAGGATGTAAGAGAAAGGGGTGGAATGTTTTGATAAAATAGAAAATTGACAATTTTCCTAGGTAAAGAGTGAGAGAAGGGGATTGGCACAGCCAAGCAAAACAGAAACAGCTATCCGTTATAGTTTTGTAATCCTTGCTTTGATGCTCAACTGACAGCCTTCTTCAGTCTCCTCATTTAAGCACTGATTTATCAATCAGTTAAAAAAAAAATCAAAGATACACAATCAATATCCACCTGCAAAAACTCCTGATGCAAGCAACCACAGGACTTGTAAATGGCAGCCGCAGATATTCAGCAGATAATGCATCATGATGAAAAGCCTTCATAAGCCTTAAATCATGCTGCTGGATGTGCAGTGTTAAACTCTGAATGCTACATTATGTGTGCATTCCCACTGAAAGTTAGAGAGGATTAATGAGACATGTTTAATTGACTGTAACAAAAAGTTCTAGGCATTCATAAAAGAAAAATACCACTTTAAGTCATAACATTAAAAATTTGACATAAAAAAGCAGCCTTTCATTTTAGCTGATAAACTTAGAGAATTGATTGTTTCCTGCCCATTTTGACAAGATTTCATTGATATGTTTCCTATTCCTGACAGAATTAAGTTTTATATAATGTGTGATATATATTGAGGCACCAAAGAACAGGCAAGGTTAACCTTTCACGTGTCATGAACCTCTTGGTTAATTTGATGAAGACTGTGGACCCCGTAGAACACTTCTTAAAATATTTTAAATTCTAAAAACAATAAATTTTATTTATTTATTTATTTATTGAGACAGAGTCTCACTATGTCGCCCTTGGTAGAGTACTATGGCATCACAGCTCACTGCAACCTCAAACTCTTGGACTTAAGCAATCCTCTTGCCTCAGTCTCCCAAGTAGCTGGGACTACAGGCACCCACCACCATGCCGGGCTATTTTGTTATTGTTGTTGTTGTAGTTGTCATTGTTGTTTAGCAGGCCCGGGCTGGGTTGGAAACCACCAGCCCCGGTGCATGTGGCCGGCACCCTAACCACTGAGCTATGGGCGCTGAGCCTAAAGCCAATAAATTTTATAGAATATAAAGTAAGCCAATTATAATGTAACAAAATTATCCAAATTTTTTTGCAATTGTAATACGGTAGTATATGTGTTTCTGAAGTCACACATTAAATATTACAAAACCAATACCACTGGAATGTGGAATATTTTCAGATACCACAATTGTGATATGATATAAAAATATCTATCTCTATTGGTTAAAATGTCACAAGAACTACTAATACTAATGTGGTCTGTGGCCTATATTCACAATTGAAGGAAATGTAAATTTTAGTTCAAGGTTACAGAAAATAAAGATGTAAATTTTCCCATCCTTATACATGGACTTCTGCCAAAGGACATTTGGTCAAGACTTGAGGGGGGAAAAAAAACCACTAAAATCACTCTAATAAGGCATGCTATCCATCAGTTTTTGGACCTTACTGCAATTTTCTTATTCATATTACTTGATTCCCTGCCATATTTTTACAGGAGCAATTTCAAACTTTATTACCCATTTCTACCCTAATTTTTTTCTCTGTGTGGTTAATGTTGCCTCCTATCTTACTTAGAAAATGAAAGCCACCCTCTTCTCTACCCTAAAAACCTTTTGAATATTTATCACTTTACCATTTTTCTTACGGATTACAGAAAAACTATGCCTGCCAGTTATTTCGCACTTAATGAGAGAAACCAAGGAATGTAAAGAAAAGAAGAGACTAGGGCGGCGTCCGCCTCACGAAGAAAGAAAGGTGCTACTCAGCATGAAATCGGAGCTCTGGTTCTGCTGAGGGGAGCCGTGCATGCTCTCTTGAGAAGTGATGAGGGCTGTGCCTGGGTGTGGAACCGTGACAGTTCCTTTAAGACAGAAGATGAGAAATGTGACCTAATCCAACACTAGTAGACACCATTCAGGTGAAGAGGTGAGGAACGTCTGAGCAGCGTGCAGTGGGAACCCTCGGCCTCCTGACGTGCAGGTGCGCTGGGGAGCACTACCGTGTGGGATAGTATATCTTGGACGTAGTTTTCTTGTTTGACATTCTTCATGAAGACCATTGTCCCCTTGACCTAGAAGTATATTTTTATCTTTCTTATTTTTTCAACAGAGTGCTGATTTTATCATAAAAGAGAAAAGATGTGCTTTATGACAATTTCTGCTGGGATATACGCACTGCCCAGGCAAAAATCCTGGTGACCTCTGGGGCCTTTCTTCCCCTATATGGAAAAGGAATTGAATGAGATGATCCCACATTCATGATTATGATCACCACATAACCACTTGGGTCCTTTGTTACTTTAGTTCTCAGGTCCCAAAGACAAGGACATTTAACAAATCCTGATAACTTGTCAAAATTCTTGCCAAAGATCATTTCTATAATAAGGTAATTTATCATAGAGAAAATCTGAACCCATTTTCCTATGTGATTTAACTTCTATTCAAAGATCTGTTTCTCTTAATATTGGGGCCCAGTAAGGAAGAAAAACTACACGAGATCTTTACCGTCCTTCTGTCTAAACTTCTCAGTTAAAGTTGCCACCACCTGCTTAGCTGATGGACACTTGAGGGCTCGCCCAGTGAAGCAAGCATCTCTTGCTCCAGAGTTCTACAGGCAAAGGGACTTGGCTACCTTCTGTCTTTGCCTCTACTGCTCCTGTCTTCGCCCACTGATCTTCATCTAACCTGCTTTTCTCTGTCTTATGCCTGTTCCTCGCTTCAGGTGGGAACTCCACTGTCTTTTGTCTCCTAACGACAGGCTGTGGCTTCAGCACATTGCCTTCTTTGAAAATGACTGTCACCTCCTGCACAGCTCCACTATTGCCAGCCGTCATCTCTGTCTTTACATCCCACATTAAACACTCTCGAGGGAAGCCGTGTGTTGGGTCGGCCAGTCATGCTCAGTTTAAGGAGCACTGGCTTGTTAGAATCCTACGGCCAGGACAGCCCCTAATGTTCTATAGAGGATGGTTTCTAGTGACTCGCTGGTCCAGTCATATCAGCTGCTATAGGAATGGGTAAAGCGGCTCAAAGCACAGCAACCAGAGCAAAGAGCCCCAGGAATTGCCAACGTGTGAGACAAGCCCTGGGTATGTAACTTTCCTCCTATTTTAGGGAAGAAAATATGCTTGTCCTCTCTAAGACCTAGAGTTTTCCATAACCACATTTAAAAAGTTTGTCTCTTCCCAAGCATTTGTTTTCTATGGAAATTAGAAAGATTTATTTTCCAAATTAGTTCCTTACGTGGTCCCTTCTGGGGGCTCATGTCCCTTGTTCTGTTATTTTAACCTCAGTTCTTTCAATATTATTATTATGCTCTATTGATAACCATAGATACACACACACATATATATGTATATATATCTATAAGCATTAGAAAATAATTAGAGTCATTAGGAACCCGGCATTTTGATTTGATTGTTTATCTGTGTTTGTTTTTCTTTTCGGAACAATTACTCTTATCTGTCATTTACGTTTTAATTTAACTTAAATTATTTAAAATATTTAAACATCTCGCTGTGGTGCTGTGCAGCCCTGTGTTCAGGCCATGTGACAAGACTGGAAACTACGGGAACCAGCGCTTATCTCTCTCTTAATCGTCATTTTGATCTCCAGTATCTAACAGCATGTTGGATACATGGAAAATAGACCTAAGCAACTTGAATTAGGATGAAAGTCTGCTGGCAAAAGAGCAACAAAGCCAAAAAATACAAATAACTGGTCTACAGTCAGGGATCATCCCAGCAAGCAGGTTCCCTTCATTAGTTACATCTTCCCTGTTTTACCAAAGATGGACTCGTGTCTCCTCTATGCAGACACGTGTATGTTCGAGTATATTTTAGTGCCCATGTCATCAGTCCTCAAACATCCCCCTTTTCTATCCCTACTTTCCATGCAAAGTACATTGGGAATAAATTCAGTGTAAAACAGAAGCATTCTTTCTTCACTAGGTAAAATAAATTCCACCTGTGGGTAAGGTCATTATTTTTTAGATACCAATAAGAAAAATTTAATTATGGATATAGGTGTGTATATAGACATATACCTATGCATGCATATATCAAAGAAAGAAAAAAAAATGGAAATACTAAGGAAAATGAATGTAAGATTGATCCAGGAAAATAAATTAGGTTTTTTTTCTGGCATTTATACATAATGCTAAAGCAACATGTGTCCTACAGCGTGTAAGCAGTAGGCGCAGGGAACCATATCGGTAAAGAGATAAATGCAGGGGGCAGTGTCTAGAAACTCAATCCTTCACAGCTAACTGACCTTCTGAGTCAGAAGGAAATCAGTCCAGTTACATAAACCATTGGCAGAGCACGGAATAAGTGAAGCAGCACTAATAGTAGAATACAGCAAACGCTCCAAGTCCTTTTAATATAAAAAAGAGGTCAAGCTTCCAGATGTTTCCACTGATTCATAAATACTCGATGACTGTAATAGGTACGCTTCATGGTAATGAAGTTAGTCCATGAGACTAATATTTGAGTAGTATAAAATAATTCAACCAATATTTAAGAAAAACTTAAAACCATCTTAAAACTTGCTTATTAATAATGTTCATGACATTCCCTTTATACAAATTTATCTTTCTGACCAATGTAGTATTCAGAGAGCAAATCTTTTTAAGCAATAAAGTTATTAAATAAGTGCAAAATTGCAAGTCATTTTTGATCACAAAGATTAACTTGAACACACAATCCACGTAGAGAATGTTTATCCTGTTATCGAGGAATATTTTCCCTCCTTCTCTCCCTGAGGCTCACATTTATTCACTGTCTTCCCTTTTTTAATCTGAAGACAAAGGTCCAAAGGTCTCTAGAGACAGGAAGCATTTTTTTTCAATACACTACCTGCTGTTGGCTTTTTAAAAATCTGTGCTCCTATGAACAGTCCTGCTCTAGCATTTATCTGTCACATCTGTGACCACATCTTTCTCCAGTCAAGCCTTAATTACCATTGTGATACTTTCTCCGTAAAGATTCAGTAGAGAATGATGACACGTGCCTGATATTGAGCAGTCTGGAAAACCCACATTAAGGTGGAGATGTTTAAGATGATCCTTTGCCAGTTAGAAGAAGTCATGAGTCAGGAGGAAGAGGTAGAGGGACCCAAGGCAGAAGTAAGCTTGGCACAGTCCTGGAGCAGACCAGTAGCTGACTGGCGCTGGGCTCGTATCGTGGAGAGAAATTGGAATAGGGGTGGAATCAACCAACACTGAAAGTCAAAGTGAGGCATTCAAACGGCAGTATACATGACAAGGAAGCTCCATAAATTGTATGCAGAGTATATGAAATCATTTGTATATTTATAAGAATGCTCTACTGTGTGGAGACTGGGCTGATTAAGAACAGAAGTAGGGATGACTACGTAACAGACTGCTGTGTAAACTCAGTCCATAAGTGAAGGCTGCTTTGATTAAAAATACATGAAAATAGCGCGAAACAAATGGACTCATAAAAGATGAGGTCAGCTAGGCTTGCTGGTGGACTGAACATGGGATGAAGGGAAGGAGGGGAGCCAAGTAGGGCAAGGTGCAGTATTTGACCTGAGCGAATGAGAAGAGGATGAAGATGTTTATTTCTGGCACAGGAGGAACCGGGACAACAGCAGGAACTAAGAGTCCAAAGTGGGAAACGGTCCAGTGCCTTGGTCACAACAGGCTGTTTTACGTGAATTTAAACAAAGCCAATAGTTGGCAGAGAACCTCCACTAAAGCAGACTGCCAGTATTGTGAAATTGAACTGAAGTTCTCTGAAAATTAATTTTCTCATTTGAAGAAAAAAGATTATTGAATTGACATTATAATATTGTTGGAAAGACTGAATGATATGACAAATATCAAATTATGTTTTAAATGGTGAAATTCATGAGAGACTGATCAAGCATAATCAATCAATCACCTTCCCTAAGGTTTCAGGATAAGCCCAGTAGCCTGAACATAGTAAATCTGACTCTCAACCAGCAGCTGGGTCACCACAGCCATTTAAATTCAAGCATCAAGACTACACTTATTATATTAATACTCCATCATCCTCATTCTTAGCTTCCTACTTCAGTGAATTCTTCTCTTCCACAGTTAGAAGGGAGTTTCCCTAATCTCTCTCTCTGCGACATCCACCAGTTTAACTGCCATATTGGTCAAGATTCTCCAGAGAAACAGAACCAATAGTATATATTTGTGTTATTTATTGTAAGAAATGGGCTCATGCTATTACAGTGGCAGACAAGTCCAAGGTAGGCAGTCAGTGACATGGAGAGCCGATGGTATACTGCCAGTGTGAGTCCAAAGGCTAGAGAACCAGGGGAAATGATCCTGTGGTTCCAATCAAAATGCCTCCAGGCTTGAGACCAAAGAATAACCAATTTTAGCTTAAGTAGGAAATAGGCAGAAAAAAAACAATATCCACCTGAAAGCAGTCATCCAGGAGGAAATTCCTTCTTCCTCTTAGTTATTTTGTTCTGTTCATGCCCTCAACACATTGGATGGGGTGCACCCACGTTAGGATGGACAATCTCCTTTCAGTCTACTAATGCAAATGTTAATTTAATCTAAAAACATCCTCATAGACCCAGAATGTCTCACCAAATGTCTGGGCACCCAGTGGCCAGGTCATTGTAACACACGAAATTAACCATCGTAACTTTTCTGAAACTCCTTCTCAGGCCTTTCCTTCTGTTACAATGATTTCTCTGCAGGTGTTTATTCCTAAGGCCACACACTCCGCAGATGCACAACAGGGTCCCAACCCAGTCACTTTCCCATGGTCAGGTCTTCCATAAAGAAATGTCAAATATTTTATCAGTCCTTCCTAACACACACACACACACACACACACACACACAAACTGTTTGCTAAGTAGCTACATTGGTTGGTGATAATAGCCAGAATTTTGAAGACAATGATATCCATGATTTGAGATTACATTAATGACTTAAAATGTTATAAAGTCCTGTGATTAAATGGGAGGCTTATGAAGATCAGACCATAACCATAGTTTAGATCCAACTCTATGTATAGAATAGTTCCACTCAGTGGCTATTTATTAGTGGTTGTGATCTATGATCATACACAGTAGTTTCATCCTGTCATTACTTACCTGGTTCCTTGGTGTATAATCAGGGTGAATATATTTTGTATGTGGTGGAATACTCACATTGTCTGACTGATCAGTGAAATAAGAATTATTATGTAAGAAGAGCCAAGCAGGAGTTTCTGAAACTCCCCCACTGAATCCACTTTGTCTTGGCCAAAACAGTCAATTGGAAGCAACAGAGCATCTCAGGAGGAATCGTGCTGCAGAGATTAGTGCCACTACCAAACGCTTATTGGAATTGGGATCATATTTCTCATCATCTCATTCAGTTCAACTCTCTGAACTTAAAAAACAAATGGGATGTGGCAAATGACAGTAAACTAATGTCAGCTTCACCAAGTAGTGAATCACAGCTACCATGCTGTGTCCCTACGAGAGCAGACCCGCAGCCTCTATCTTATGTAGCTGTTGATCTTGTACCAGATGTTTTCTTCTTTATCCCAAACAAAGAAGGAGGGAAAAAAGCAACTTGCATCACTTGGATAGAAGGCATAGAGGTTCTCATTCAATATGTTACCCCGACCTATTTTCTCTCTCCTCTTTCGTAATAGGATCATAGTCATAGGGACAAGAACATCTTGCAATTCTACAGAACGTCAGCTGGTCTACTTTAGTGATGAAATCAAACAAAATAGATCTGGCAAAAAGTAAGTGGAAAATACTCTGGTTGTCCTATCAGAATACTTCTGTACCAGAAAGATAGAGATAACCCCCAACATGTCCAGATGCTTATCACGAGCAAGGAGATTTTAGAGTCCAGGGCCTGGTGGCTGTTGGCATCTTCCCTCGAAAGAGAAAGACCCTACACGTTGTTCCACTTTGCTTCTCCTCTGCTACTGCTCCTGCTACTGACAGAGATACAAGGCTTAGTGGGCCGCGATGGCTTTGGAAAAACAACGTACAAATAGAGGGATATAAAGTGCTAAACCAGGAGACTATCAACACGAAATTGTGATAGAATACTGCAACCCAAGTGATGGGTTAATGCTCTGGTGTCAGTGAAAACTCCACGATCTGTGTTTACATTCTGTATTCTCCCGGAGACCACATTCGTCTCCATCCCTACATGTGCCACCTTTGGCTCCAGACGGCTCTGAGTTCTTCCCTTTCTCTGGGATTTTACCTTCTGGGTGTTGTGGTGGTTCAGCACGTTGTGAGTATGACTACCCATCATGTATGTCTATGTTACAGACACGACAGTCCAGTAGTTTCCTCACAGTTCTGTATTTTTAAATAAATTAGAGTTCACAAAAATCCTTCTTTGAAGGGCAATATGAAAACTCCTGCAACAAGTTTTTTTAAAAGTTAAATTTATTGCAGCCAAGGAAATCAGAGCCAAATGTTTAATTGCTGATGCTTACCAGCTAACTAATTAGTGACGCAGATTCTCAGGAAGCACCCATCCCTGTCAATAAGCTCGAGAACCTTTAGAGTTTTTTATTATACCCAAATGTCTTACTGCTTGGCATCAACTGCCCAGACTACTCTTTCAAATGGGTGAGCAGGCCTGCTGCTGGATTATTAGAAGATGTATTGGGGTCTCAGGAATAATTCATGCCATTAGAAACCAGGATAAAAGGGTGCATAGTTTAAAAGAGGATCACTTGAGATTCCCTTTATTTTTCCTTTTCTTTCTTTTTTGTGTGTAATATTCCATAATCCAGAGCTACGTAGTAACGATTATAGCTAAGTGACTTCTCTCCATATATCCACCCTTCACACCGAGCCCATGATGTTTGTTTGAGCTAATTTTTTTTTCTTTTTAATTTTCTTTATTAGGGCTAGGTTCTTTTTTTTTTTTATTGTTGGGGATTCATTGAGGGTACAATAAGCCAGGTTACACTGATTGCAATTGTTTTTTACAAGCTCACTTCAGAGTAGATTTAAAGAAAAATTGGAGTATATAAATGATGGGAATAATAGGAAACCCAATCACAATACGTGTTATGATCTTACTGTCTTCATCTCACTTTTGTGCCACCAAATACCTCTGACTCGCTGTGAGAATTCTGATTCAATGCTCTATCACCACTAACTACGGAATACTCAGTCTGCAAACCGGTCCATTACAATAGGGATACTGCCCGTACCCTGTGGTTCCTCCTTTAAAAAAAAGTATATCTCCTACTATGAGGAGTGCAGTAAATTATACTACCCAGGTTCTCATTCTTTTTTCTTCAACATTATTTTTTTTTGAGGGGGGGAATTCAATGATCAGTAGAAGAATCAGAAGTAGTATCAAAACCCAAGCACTCTTAAGTTAATAGATGTTAAATATCTTGTGCAACTATTCCTCTCCAAATTGCTTCATTATTTCTATTCTATTTAGGCTTCCCTGAGTTCTGGCAGAAATTTTTGCCCTCAGCCCTCCAATACAACATCCCATCTTGTAAATCAAACTGAGACCTTCCTGATTTTCCCTGTAGTTTAAATCTCTGCATCTTTGCAATGTGATGGGGATTAAGTTTTATTCTTTCCTGTTAGAGTTTCACATTTTTTCCTCCTTATTTATGGACAAATTTTAAAGCATTCATATTTATTTAATTTTAATTCAAGTAGAAAACTGGACTAAAAGAACAAGGGTCCATTCCCTATCCCTGAATGATGGAAAGAATGAAGATGTCACGCCTTCATGAGAGATGGAAAGGGCTCTCGCTATGCACCATACACTTCACACATAAAGTATCTCACTAACTCCTAACATCACAAACACAGGAGCAGTCATTGTCAGACAGATGTGGTTCAGAAAGGATAGTACTGTTCCCAGGATCAGAGTAAATAAGCAAAATGAAGATTTGGGCCTGTCTTCCAAGTAAATCCTATTCTTTTAAATTAACAACAGGGCATCATAATACTCGAAGTGGTTCTAAGCAGATAATACATGTTAATTACATCCTAAAGACTTTCACTGAGTCGCAATGAAAAATTTCTCCCACCAACAGGAACCTCAAGATGTCATGATTTTTTGTCTATAGAATTTAGAGCAATAGCGATTCTATCACCACACTTTCAGGGACTCCACTCCCCCATTAGCATTATCAAAGTACCCTTACGAGCAGATCTGGCTTCATAAAAATGACATTGTAGTTACACTTGCTTGGTTGTTGAACAGCAGTTACAGTGCAATTAGTGCCATTTAATGGGAAGCGTTCCTGAAGTGCATATCGTTATTAATCAAACTCCAATATAAAGCTGGCTACAGTAATAATGAGCACAATTATGGGCTGATGAACTGTTAAACTTGAAAACTGACCCTAACCAAATTTTTGTTCTTGAGAAAGTAATAAAACTCAAAGGGCTGAAAATCACTTTATTTCTCTGGGCTCTCTTGCCACAAAAACAACCTAGGAGCTATGTTCTCATGCTCTCTGTGTTTTATAATTTCATGCACACTGAAGCTTGTAAAGTGGTGTGAGGATTGGAAAATGTGATCCAAAAGATAGGGTCAGCTCTAATCTGAACCTGACAAGATTTGATCCAGCCCAGACTCATTACCCTCCAGACAATGTGGAATTTTATCCAACGACTTCGCAGAGTTTCACACACACCAAACTCAAACAAAAAAAAGTCCAGTGAGCCTGAATTAGCCAGCAGGCAAACTCAGACTCATGATAAAATACTTGTGCCTTTAAAAGTATTTGACAAAATCCCTGCAGGCTTCTGTAAGATGCAAGTCTGGTCCCCAGGTGGGCTTCTTTAAATCTCACGATGGCTATTTGACAAACCCTTAATGGCACCTGCATTTCTTAGTATTAGAAACCATGTTTAGAGTTTATATAATACTTGACATGTTTAAAGCATGGTTTATTACCTGGCCTTATTTCAGCTCTACTTACACTGCTTTATAAATGAAAGAGCTTTGCTTTTCCCCAGTAATGATTAGAATGTCTTTTCACTCTGAAAACTTCCGAAATAGCTTTTGCAGGTGCCTGAACTAGCTACCTCCCCCTCTCTGGTGGCGAAGCAAGTCCCTGCTCTGTCCCAGGGGCTTGCATTTTATAAATACATATGCTGCCAGGAGTGGAAATTTCAGCAAATAAACATATGCCAATAAAGAGAATTGAAACAAATTTGCTAAATGAAGCACCATGAAGTTACGTCCAGCCACAGGGAAAAGAACAAAAGAGACAGAAAGAGAGAGCGGGGGAGAACTAAAGATAAAAATAATTGCACAAACTATTTACGGTAGAAAAGAAAACAACCCTAAAATGGAAGCAGGAGGGTAAAAAGGAGGCTTGAGAGTTCTGTTCCTATTTCTCCCACTGATAGCTAGAGAGTAAACCGAACTCCTGGACACACTCACGCAGCCTGCAGTGATCAGCACTAACCTTGCATCCCAGGCCTTTCCCCATATCAGCACAAGTGCATTTACAGGATTGATAAATATGCCTTATGTTACGCTTTTCTTGCCTCATTATGACATATTATTACAAATGTCTTTTCAGCAACATTCCTGAATTGGTGTACACCTGTGATTTTGAAGGTTCAGAAAGGGGAGGGAGGATGGTTGGGAAGACAAGAGTGGAACTGCCAGGGGAGAGAATTCAGCACAATTTCCCTGATTCAGTCTCCTCTTAACAACTCTCACTATGCCTCTGCATAATCAATAATTCCAAATGCATTCACCAATAATTTTCTTTATCTAGTAGGCCCAAATGGGCACCATTTCCTCACTGGATCGAGAAATTGTAGATGAAAAGGCTTTTAAAGACAAAAATGTTAGCTAAATTACTACTATCACTACGTAATTATTTTTCTGTCATGTTTCAAAATATATTTTCCACTTTCTGTATTGAGTTACTTGACTCTAAAGTTATTCCTGGAAAGAAATATCCTATTTATTTGAGATACATTCATTTCATATACGTGTGTGTGTATATACATGCGATGCACTTAAAATAGACTTTAAAAATGGGAAGAGCTATTATATCGTATATTTGCCCCTTTAGCCTTCAAAAGGCTCTAAAAATTATCCATATGTTCTTCATTATCAAATCTTAAACAAATATTACCACTTTTAAATTGTTTATATGCTATTTTTATACTTTTAATATGTATAAAATCATAATTATTTATTATATCTTAACAGCTTTTTAGAAGTTTGAGGGTTTTTATTTCTACTAAAAGTATTGTAATAAATATTTAATTCAAAAGGATCAAGTTATCTGTAAAGGCCGTCAGAAATCTTTTTTTTTTTTTTTTGCTTTTCAGCACCAGAAGGTCCTTGGATTACTCCAGAAAAGATAAACCTAACTAGGGTTTTCTTTTTTTTTTTTTCTTTTCCCTGAAGTGCCAAATTCACCTTGTACCAAATTAATACATTTTGATAAGGCTGATATGTGCCTAATTTCCTCACAACACTATTAACTCAATGATGTAATCTCCCTCTCAGCACAGTAAAGCTCTGATCGATTACTCAGAAAAATCGAGTTGCCTCGGATAAAAAATAAAGCTAAAAGCAGTGTTTCCATTGATATGGTTGTGTTTAAAAATTCGAATCAGTGGTGATTATTAATCTAACACAGCAATCTTAACCTTTTACATATTTAACTTTTAATTTCCTCAATATCTCCATGCAGTTTTAATGAGCCATTCTAACATCCTCAGTGAGAAGCTTGTCAAATGAGCCCATGATGAAAAAATGTATACCCTTTTTTAAAAAGTTCACACAAAAATAGAAGGAAAGTTGTAGAAAGATATCAAAGAGAAAATGACAGTGTAATATTCACCATACTCTAAGTATCCCAGAAAGCACTGTATATACTAAGAGAAAATAAACAGATGACTGTACTTTATTACATGAAGAAAATCCAAGACAGCTCATTCATTCTCCCTCCCACAGAGGGTCTCTCCCCCTTCCTAAGACTGATAAGGAAGATGTGACCTGAGCTCATTCCCTTTCTGCTGTATTAACACCTCAGCACATTATTCAGATAAAATATAAAGTATGCTAAAAGATTCATGTGTATGCTGCAAGGATTGACCACTTCACTTACTGCTGCAACTAGAAAAAGTGTGCAAGTATACATGTAAATGTCTGTGTATGTGTTTGTATTATATTGACTCTTCCATACGTCACGCTTAACTATCACAATAAATCATATCATGCTCTACTGCAAGGCTCAGATGCAATTCTACATCAAGAGTTTGAGAAGATAACATCTCAGAAACTCTTTGAAATGTGGGCCTTGCAAAATATGGGTGAAAATCATGATAACTCAAGACAGGGCCATTATCATGGCCCCAGTTAAGGAAAATTCTAATCCTTAATTCTAATTCTAAATTCTAATTCTTAATTCTAAATTCTCTTAATTGGAAAATTCTATAAACACTCTTTCCTTTTTTTCAGGTAGAAAAGAAGTCTCCTTGCAGATCAAATTGAAGGTCACTACATTTCCTAGTGTGACCCTTGACTGAACTGCTAGAACTAGAAAGTATTTCAAAAGCCATTTGATACAACTCCTTTATTGGTACAGGAGGAAATACTCAGAAAGGGAGAAATGACTAAGTCTGCTCCTGGTTGTTGCCTCAGTAGGGACTGAAAACTATGCCTTCCGGAGGCTGTGTCACAGCATTCCACCATTTTGAATAATTATTCTTTATATTACACATATGTTCTTTGCCTTAAAAGGCTTCCTGGTGGGACCTCTTTAAGCAATAAATTCCTTTATTAAAATTAAAACTCAGTTTAATATATACAGATGCTAGGGTGGCATGGTGACAGCCCTAGGTTGTTACAGAAATAATTGAAAAGAACAACTACACATAAAATTTTAGCAATAGAGGAATGTTTATTTTACTGACATGTAAAGCAATCCGGGCCTTGTCCTAGACACTGCAGGCCCTACAGAAAGCACCGTGTCTACATGTTACATGCGACTTTTGTGGGTGTCAACTGTTTCCTGGAAATTCCCAGGGTCTTGATCAACTCTATCCCATAACACGTCTGCTCCTATAACAACTCTTATCAATTAGCTCATGTCAGAAAGTCCCAGGGACATTCATCAATCCCCCAAACAACCCATCTGCAAGGACTTAGTTTGTCCCATTCCTATAACAGCTCAGGCCAGCCTGACCCAACTGGCCAGTTCAAAATGGCCAAAACAGCCAAATGGCCTAACCACATCCACCATCCACCCTGCTCCTGTCTAACTACCGACACATCTACTCTCACAAGAGCAATGTGATTTAGGCAGTGTGGCCCAAGCCAGTGGTTTAGGAATTGGAAGAATTTAGATTTCACCTAGAATTTGCCAGTAACTTGGACTTGATTTTAAGTGTGCTTGGCCTCAGTCTCCTCAGATGCAAATTAGGATGATGGTAGATTACATTCGAATCCATTCCAGTTTGATTTATGTCATTATCTAAACTTTTCAAAGTCACCATTTGTTAAGGAAAAAACTCGAACTAGAAGTAGCCCAATCAAAATACAAAAGTATGCTTGTGAAAGTTAGATTGGAAATTTTTATATCAAAATCATAATGATAGTATTTTAATAATTGATTCTAGTATTTATGTATTATTAGTCAAACATGATAATTTTTAGAGCAGCAAAATTAATCTTTCTTAAGAATGTTGATGATGTTTTAATGAATCATGGGGACTTTTCCTTCATAAAATATTCATGGACTTTCAGGAAAAACAGTACCCTTAAATTTTTAATCTTTGCACCACAGAAAGATTTCAAATAGAACTATAGCAAAAATATACTCATATAAGTAAGGTTGCCATATAGTTTTTAATTTATATAAATGCCTATATGCTTAAAATAGTTAGATTGTTTATAGTTTGAACCTTAGCTCATTCAGTTTACCATACCACCTAAATTTTCCATTCACATAAAGATCACATGAAATATTTATTTTCAAATACTTTAAAGAGACTTGTTTATCTATGTTTGTAATTTTGGTTATTAATAAAGTCACTTTCTATAAACATT